>NC_083357.1:52645015-53958515 GCF_030254825.1 Meriones unguiculatus
TCAGAGTTGCTAGCATTTTTAGCAAGTGATGTCCAGCATGCCGAGGTAACAGCCAGGAAGATGAGGGGGTCACCAATAACAACTGTACAATCCCTAGACCTGCTCAAATCTCCCTGTGCTCTGTGGCCAAACCACTTAGAACTCCAGCATTTGCAAAAGAGACAGAAAACGTTAGTGGGACTGACAGGCTAAAGTTGATACTGTTTATTCTAAGGCGATAATTCACATTTATTACTTTCCTTCAAAAAACTATCCATTCATAATTTTTAGAGAATACTTGCATTGTCCTAGATTTCTCTCTTCATGAAATTATCTAGACTTAGATTCCCTAAAAGGCTAAGTCCCCGGTTTTTCTGCCTTTGTCAGGTCATCGTTGTCACGCTTACCTGTTTACAGTAACGAACTTCCAAAAGCCATCGTAAAAGACATGGTAAAAATGTAGAGGTACAATGAGTTTCTGACATAATATTTTCCTGGCTCTCATTGGTAGCTGAAACCCTATACCTTTCTTATCACTGTGATCAGCTGGGAAGCTAAAGCCTAAGTCGCAGTGGAAAACCCAGGAGCATAGAATGTCTGCCAAAGAAAGCTGTGTGCACGGAGAGAGGATCGTCCAAGGGAGAGGCTGTGTGCGCTGCAGGTGGCCGACCTGGAAGTGCAGGGTGACTCAAACCTGCGGGAGACCTGGAGATGTCACCCAGAGCTGCGGGTATTGGACATGGAGCTGCAGGGCACGATATTTGTAGTGTTGGCTCTTCGTCTTCTTTTGGTCTGATACTTTCTTGTTTTTCCCCCATCCCTCCCTTTTGGAATGGGAATATTTAATCTCCGCCACTGTCTGTTGGAAATATGTAATTTACTTTTGATTCTACCAGGGCGACAAAGGTATAAAAGTTTAACTTGAATCTCAGGAAAGAATATGGACTTTGAACAGTGTAAGACTATGAATTTTTTTTTAAATTTTTATTTTGATTTTTTGAGACAGGGTTTCTCTGTGTAGCTGTCCTGGACTCGCTTTGTAGACCAGGCTGGCCTCAAACTCAAAGAGATCTGCTTGCCTCTGCCTCCCTGAGTGCTGGGCATAAAGATGTGCACCACCGAGCTTGGCTTGACTACAAGGACTTTTAAAGTTAAACTGAACATATAAAAATTATGAGATGAGCATGAGCCACATGGTACTGTGCCGGAACGTTAGGATTTGGAAGTAAAATGTTTCCCACCAGCCTATGTGTTGGAACAGTGGATCCTCAGTGGATAGTGCTGCTTTTGAAAGTTGTAGAGCTTTCCTTGAGCTGGGATCTACCTTGAGGAAGTGATCATGGGAATGGGAGTTGAAGATGACAGCCATACCTTACTTCTATCCCTGGCCTCTCTATTCCTAGGAGGTACGAAAATGTGAGCAGGCCATGCTATAAGCTCCGATACCGTACATAGCATCGCGTCCCATCACCACGTCTCTCCTGCCTTGCTTAACTGTGAGCCAAGATGATCTATTAGGTTGCTTCATGTGATGTATTTTATCTCAATGATAAGAAGGAACAATACAGGCATAGTCGCATAGTAAAAGCTCAGTTGCATTTACTAATGATAAGGCTGGATGCTTGTTAGCAGGAGTAGCTAAATCTGACCTGGTCAGAGAGAAGCCTGCTTCTGAGGTGGAGAGAACTGAGTTCTGTCATCTTGATGATCTATTTCATCAAGGGCTGGCAGTCTTGGTATGGCTTATCTCATCTACATGGCCATTCAGAGAATCTTGCGTAGAGGGTGTTCTCTGTTGGCTTAAGACACGAGAAACAGTACTCTAGGCAGTTGGTGTCTATATTCAATGCTCCTCTCACACACACCACTCCATCAGCACACAGTCTCCTGTATCCCTCAGTCCACCCCACCTGCTCCAGATTCTGACTCTAGAAAAGACAGAGGCATTGGTTATTTTCCAAAGGCCCACTGCTCATTACCTGTGAGCACAGCCTTAACTTTCTCCCTAGTTCGGATTTTACTCTCAGGATGCAGCATCTTTTCACCTGTTCTCTCTTTCCCCTTCTTTTGTAAGTTTTATACCAGTCCCTGCAGGTTTTTTGTTTTTTTTTTTTTTTTTTTTTTTTTTTTTTTTTTAAATACTTGATCTTCTGAGCTAATCTTTTTGAAATGACAAATATATTTTCTTTCACAACTGAACTGACTGGTTCTGGCTTTCAGGATTTGTATTGTGACCTCTTTGTGAAAGCCTACAAAGAAGCTCAAAGGCAGGCACTTTATGCCGATCTTCTGGTGCTTTCTGGTATTGACTGGAGAGTTTGGGCTTCACACTGAGATGCAAACTATGTTGGACAGTATTTGAAGGCGTTGTCTGGAAGCACAGGTCGTGGAGGAAAAACGTCTGCTATGGTTTTGCGAGTCCTCCTTACATCTTTTGCTCTTGAAACTAGATAAAAGGGCATGTTCTTGGGCCTCTCAGCAGGGTTTAGGTAAAGGCTGCAGGTGACCGAGGGGCTCTGTGTGCTTACTTTAACGGAAGAACAGAGTTATGTCTGGGAGCTTGGAATCCTTTGCAAGCAGGGAAAAGCGCCAGCCTCCTACATCCAGCCTGGCTGTAAATCTTCCAATGATCTTCTTTCTTACAGTTGGAAATGTCTGTACCAGCTCAGGATCCTGCTTCAACCACTTGAAACACATTGGAGGCTCTGTCTTGGTAACTGCAATTCAGTGTGAAGTCCTCACCTTCGTTAATCGTCAGGGAAGGAGGACTCTTACACCAGCGCTTGTCCATTTGACCTCACTTTAGCAGAAAACAATGAGATTTTCATTCATAAAAATGCTTCAATGTTAGTGTTTAGAATTTTCCTTATCTGTCCTGTACCTCTTAGAATAAGACCCATATTGTCCCGACTCCCTACATTTCACTGCCAAAGCTGAGTGTGCCTTTTCCTCACATGTGTGCTTCCTCCCGACTCTCCACCTTCCCAAATCATGGGTCAGCTGCACAGAAAGGAGAAACACTGAAGCCATCGGAGCAGGAAGCATTCTTTCTTCTTCCTGGGGCCTCAGAGGATGGCCTGGGGGCCCACCACTGGCTGTGTTCAGCAGCCCGACTGTTGTTCTAGCTTTGATTCTTTCAGTTTGGATCTTGTTTTCACAGCCAATGAAAACCTTCCTGTCACATGAAAAAGCCTGCCCTCCCTCTGGCATCTCTCTTTCACCTCTTTCTTGTTGCCAGCAGATAGTTCTGTCACAATTCAGAAATTTTAAATTAAAATCCCTTATCCCTTTTCAGTTTCTTTAACATGATGTAACTTAAATCAAAGGAAGATAGAATAGGAATATGAAAAGAAAACAAAGGAAGGACATCCCCATGATGATGTAATAGTACTTGTAACTGTCTGAGAAGGTAAACAAGTTTGCTGTATTCCTGCAAAGCATTTTGGAATTATGAACTGTTAGACATTTTCCTCCCTAGGATTCCAAATTAAATCGATGTGCCATTGTATTTTTTGTTGTTGTGTGAAGAAAATGCTCAAAGTCTTTTTTCTCCACCCCTCTCTAAGGATACAAACAAACAAACAAACAAACAACAACAAAAACCCAACACATTACCAAGGCCAGACACAGTAGTGCATGCCTTTAATCCCAGCACTCAGGAGGCAAGGCAGGTGGAGTTCAAGGCCAGCCTGTTGTACAGAGCAAGTTCCAGGACAGTCAGGACTACACAGGGAAAGCCTGTCTTAAAAACCAAAACCAAACCACCAAATGGAGGATGCATCAATTCTATGTACCATAAGTCTATTAAAGTAGAGTAATCTTAAAATTTATGTGCATTGTTAAAACTTTTTTATTTAGACAGTATCAGGTATTGTTAGCTATTTTATGTTTTTTTCTAGTGCCCAAGTTGGTATTGAATGTGTGTGTCTGTTTACATTTGTTGGTATGGAATTCAAGTCACAACTAATAGAAAAGTTTTAAATTTACTTTTTTTTTAAACACAGGGCTTTGTTTTCTATTGCTGTGTGCACAGTAGTTCACTATGCACCGTGCTGCATTGAGTCTTAAGAGGGGATGGTTACAGCTGATGTACAATGAATTTCATAGACTTGAATATTGTCAAATTCTTTGTGCATTTTTGGCTTAGTAATGTCTGACATTCTCCTATTAGAAATAGAACCTTTTACAACCAGTGTCTTACGTTTTAAGTAAAATGGGCCATATTTGGTCTTAATATGATAAACAGTATGTAATAAATATTTTATTAATCTTTTGAAAAATTTTTACAATGTATTTTGATCATGTCTACCCTACTTTACTTCCTCCCAGTTCCTCTCCCATTCCCCTAACGTTCCAACTTAATGCTTTTCTCTTTCTCTTTCTCTTTCTTTCTTTCTTTCTTTCTTTCTTTCTTTCTTTCTTTCTTTCTTTCTCTCTCTCTTTCTTACTTTCTTCTCCTTTTTAATTTGATAATCCATTGACTCCATATGCTTGCATTGTCCATATACTTCTGGATATGGGGCTATCCACTGGAATGTGGCCAACCACTAGGGGCCACATCCTTGAAGAAAACTGGCTATGCCTTGCCAGAAGCTATCAGTTGTCCAAAGCTTCTAAAGTAGGGATGGTGGCTCATACATTCCATGCTGCTGTGTATTCATGAATGCTGTGGTCTTGTCATGCCCAGAAAACACTGCTGTGCTTTGTCTTTCCAAATCTCTGGTTCTCACTATCTCTCTGGCCCCTCTTCTTTCAATGATCTATGAGACCTGGGGAAGAAGTGTGATACAATGGTGGCTGAGCACTACACAAATGTTTATTCTCTGTCCTTAGACCAGTTATGAATGGTCTAACCACCGTTTCTGTACTAACCACCATCTACTGTTCCAAGCAGGTTTGAAAGCTGTACCAATCCAAGGCTATAGAGAGAAGAATGTAGAGGTCAGTTTGCTACTAGGTCCATTTAGCAAAATAGTATGTTCACTCCTGGAACTATGAGCTTCCTAACTATGAGTTCTTGGTCATATTTACAGTACCAGGCATATATTTCCTCCTGTGGAGTAATCCGGAAGTCCAGAAAGTCCTTAACAACAAGAAAGGGATGGTTACCCCCATAACATTTGTGTTGTTATTTCACCAATGGATATATCTTACATGACAGTAATTATTGTAGTTCATAGGGTTCATATCTGGGTAAAACTGTTGATGACATTTTTGTCCCCAGCTGCCTTTATAGTACCTTTCAATACTATGAAATTTAGCCACCAGAGAGAAGTTTCCTGGTCAGTACAGACTTGATTTCTCCATGTTCTATGATTGTGTGGTCTCCTTAGAAATAGGGTGTTATCTTTAAGTTCTGGTAGGCAACTGTCTTAGTTGCCATTCTGTTTTTCTGAAGAGATACCAAGGCAATTCTTATAAAAGGAAGAATTAGATTGGGAGGTTGCTTACAGTTTCAGAGGTTTAGTCCATTATCGCAAGCACACACACACACACACACACACACACACACACACACACACAGATACTCACACAGAGAGAATTGCACCTAGCATGGACTTTTGAAACCTCAAAGCCCACCCCCAGTGATGCAGTTCCTCCAACAAACCCATACATACTCAAACAAAACCACATCTCCTAATCCTCATGATCCTTTCAAACAGTTCCATTACCTGGTAACCAAGCATCCAAATATATGAGCCTATAACGACCATCTTATTCAAACCACCACAGCAATGGCCTGCATTGTTTCAGTGGTCTCTGGTACACCTCTGACCAACAATCTGAAGGAAGGTATACCAAATCTGGCACTGGGCTATTTTTTCTTTGGTAACCTATGGCTTTTGGGATGAGAAAAATCCCCTTTGTAAGATAGCTCCTATTAAACTCATATGTATGTATGTATGTATGTATGTATCTATTGTAGGATTAGATTTTTCACCAAACATATTTTATTTACCTCCCTTCCAACTAGTCTTTCCCCCTCAGGTAGGAGATTAGTAGGAAAAGGGCTATAGACCTCTTTTATCTACTTCCTCCTGATTAGGGTTGATGGGTCTTTAGGAGCTTACCAAACTCAGTCCTGAGGATACCAGCAGTCCAGTCCAAAGGCCAACACCAAGCAGCAACACAAAGTCAGCAAAAGCTGCTAGACTCAGTTGGATTGCCCCAAGAAGTTCTCTAGAACCTTTCTCTCTGTGACGTCAAGTGTTGAAGGATGAAGATCAGCTCAGCGATACCGATCCAAAAATGGATGGCTCACTGTGCGTGGACCTCTCTATGTATCTTCTTCTCAGAGTCTACCCATGGATGTTCTCAGCTGGCTAACGTAGAGCCCCTTGCACATGAAAGCTCACAGCAAAACAACATCACATGACAAAACGGAGTCTTCAAATAAACCAGGAATTTCCACTTCAGTCTATCATCTGTCTGTATGTCTATCTGTCGACATTTCTTTATAAAATAGTAGGTTTCTACATGACTTTTTCAAGAATCATCAGCTATATATACCTCCCCAATCCCTCCTCTTCCTCACCTTACCATCCCTCTCTCTACATAAACCTCTTTCTTTATTACTCTTCTCTTCCCAAAGTAAAATACATATTTTTCTTTTGTTTTTCAGGGATCAAAATTTATTTATTTTTATTTACATTTTATCATTTTTTCCAATGCTCATTCTCCTATTATCTTATAAACAAACATATTTGCAATAGACTTGTACTATTTACGTAGACTGCATGTAATTGTTTTATTTTTATAGTCCCACCTTTAAAGATTATGATGAAACCTGGCACTGTGGAGATGAATAATCAGGTCTTTCCAAGTGTTTCAACATGAAAATATAAGAGAAATATGCAAAATAAAGATAGGAATTTGGATTTGAAAAAGGAAGCAAAAAGTGCTAAAATGTATGTGATTATAATAAAGATTGGATATATGCACTTTTAATTTATAATCTTTTAATAGAGATTTTTAAATTTATACTTCTCTCATATACTACATACCAATTACACCCTTTCTCCTCTCTTCTCAGTCCTCCCAGCACCTTTCCTATTCCTCCATTTCCCTTCAGAAAAGGGCAGGCCTCCCAGGATTATCAAACATGGCATATGAAGTTGCAATAAGACTAAGCTGGACTAGGCAATCCAGTAGGAGGAAAAGGGCCGAAAATCAGGGGAAAGAGTCAGAGATTCCATCTTATACCTGTCAGGAACGGCTAAAATAAAAAACACAAGTGACAGCTCATGCTGGCAAGAATGTGGAGCAAGAGGAATACTTTTGGAAAGCAATATGGAAGTTTCTCAGAAAATGATGACTGGATATTTTAACACCAGCAATTTCCTCCCTCACTCTCTCTGTCTTTCAAGGAAATCTGTGAAAGCTCTTTTCTTGTATGCACTGGCTACACTATAGAGGCATAAATAAGTTGAGGGAAAACTGGTTTCCTTTTCTCAGTTGATGCTTTTCCTATCATAGTTTTTTAATAGTTCAACCTAAGCCACTTTAAACTATCTCTGAAAACACAAACCAGGGCTTTATTATAGTCTCAGGCAGAAGAAAGAAGCCTGTCATCTGCCTAACCCTGAAAATGTTGGTGCATTTGCAAATGTAGGAATTGTTATGTCTTGTGTGCATGGGCAGATTTGGATTTTGTTTATATTTTACATATCAGTTTCTGAAACTCTTCATTTAAGCCAATATACCTAACCATTGGAACTGGGCAGAAATAATCCTTCTAAGCTACCTTGTTATCTCCCAGCTCCACATCAAATGCCACTTGATTTAGTAAGTCTTATCTGAACTACCTCCCATCCAAAATTCCATAAATACTTGCACGTGATTTTCATCTGGGCTGCTTCTCTCCATTCGCTGAGGATCACTCAGAGCACACTCCTCCAGGTCATGTGGTTCTTTATGCTAACACATGGCAGCTCTTTCTTCTTTCTCTTCTCTCTCCTGTCTCCTTTCTCTCCTGTGATCCTTCTTCCCTCCAAGCCTGCAAACCTTAGCCTCTGCTTTTTCTTACCTCACTTTTTCCCTGCCCTGGTGTAGGCACTTTTTAATTGGTCAATCAGGGATGATTTGGAGTCAAGGTTACAAACATCATTTTGGTTACATGAGCATAAAACAGTATGAATCTCAGGGGACAAGCAATTAGTTAAATGTAAAGCACCAGACCATGCTGCAGCAATATTCCCTGGGTAAAGGCCTGACAAATCTACCTCCGCCTTGTCCTTGTTTATGATTATGAAGTAAGTGGCTGGACCTCCATCCTGAAAGTTTAAAGAATTAAGAGCTGAGATCTTCTTGGGTGTTGCTTGTGGAAATTAACCCTTTACTTTTTTTCAGGCATGTAATGATATGAAACAAGGAGACCCCCTTTTCTACCATTTCCACTGTGCTTCAGAATACAGTTAGCTTTCTATTGAAGATGTGAGGTTTGGGTAGGATAGGACTCTATCTTTCCACCCCCCCCACCTTTTTTTTTTTGCTTGAGAAAAACCAATCTTGAGGGAACTAGTGTTTGGGCAGTCATTGGGGAATTTGGCTCTTGGTCACGTGCCACACTGTGCTGAGAACCATGAGATCACTCTTCTTGACAGAGCAGATCCTCAACTCTTACCATCTCTGGAATGCAAACTGCTGGCGGAACTTCTACTGTTTCAATAGTTCCCCCTTTGGTAAATTCTTGCCAGGAAGGGAGGAAGGAATGTCTTGCTCGTAAGGACTGAGGGGAGATGCCAGTTTCTTGGAAAAAGTACTGGTTACATGAGCTCTTTTCTTACTGTTGCTTCTCCATGTTCAGCTATGATAATTTCATCAGCAGAAGTGGATTTAGTTAAAGAAAATCTATGGTTTTCCTAATCAGTGATCAACATTGTGTCAGGTCAACAATGGATATTGCTCTTGTTACCAAAAGTTCATTCCATTTAAACTTGTGGGAATATTTCATAAAATGTCCAAACTAGAAATTCTATTTACATTGTTGGGAAGGCAAGAAAATCATATAAGAAGATCTAAAATTAGCTAAGTCCAGGGGGCAGTGCATGATCAGCACCAACATTTATTACAGTGGAGGTAGAGTACAGAAAGGGTTATCTGTAGCTACAGGGGCAGCCCAGTAGTTATTACAGGAGCAAAGAGACAATGCGCATGAGCACTTCTGTTGACTCAGAAAAGGAGTTGGACAAAGTGGCCCTTATGAATGTTAAAAGTATCTAAAATAGGATTGAATATTAAATTCCTTAATATGAAATCATGCATGCGCCACAGTTTCAACAGTGCTTCCTTACAGGAAGTACTCAGCTCTTCTAGCGAAGTGAGAGCAAACCATGTTGTGCCATACATCTGTCACTATTTAACATTGTGTCAGAGCTAGGGCACAAAGAAATAACAAAACAGCAACAACGACAACAAGTCAGAACTAGGACTTGAAAAGAAAGTGGCAGCACATCCGTGGTACATTTGCAAATAATCATACATCCGGAAACCTAAAGGAAACAAGAATCCCTACCAAACACTGTTCATGACAAGCACAGCATTAACAAAAGCTGCACATAATTCATATGTTGACCGCAAAAAGACAGTCAGAAGAAACCTGAGATACAGAGTACACTTTTTATTTCATAAGAGAAAGGGAATTGTCTTATGAAATTTAAATTTAGCGTGCAAAACCAGGGGTGTCATTGTGGCATCTCTGTACTTAACACACTTCTCTTGGCACCCCCCCCATCCCTCTGCCCTCATCTTTCTAATCCCCCTCCTTTTTTTAAAGTAGTCCCTAACTTTTGCTTTCACACCACGTTTTCCATCTCTGGCTTTTCTTCCCTTCCTTTCCTCTTCCTTAAAATCTTTTCCTCCTCTTCATTTTTTCCCTTCCTACTTTTGTCAAACACACAGGGTAGGGAAAGAAAATTCTTAAATAAAAATTAAGCCTAGTTCCATAGGTTAGATAAATGGACTAGTGAATCCCTACTTAGCTTAATTGTGCATGGAAATGGAGGGTATGACAAAGCCTCTCAGCTCAGCGGGAGAAATGAGTTCAGCAAGTTTTCCGGGATGAGTTGAGTTTCACTCAGCTGGAGGCTGGGGAAGATTGGTGTAATTTCACTCAAGCCATCCAAAAGAAAGAATGTTTCTTAAATCTTGACTTTCCTGAATAGTCCATTGCTTCTCGGTGGGAAAAAAAAATCTTGGTACCAAACGAAGAGAGAATTTATTACTTTCAGGCAAAGTTCCATATCTTATTCATTCATTTGTCTTTGGATGAGAATGAGATGGATTGGATGTCACTGGACCCATCATGTAACATCCTGTTTTGATTTGGAAAATAAAAAGGATGCCAGACTTTTTTTGACAGAAAATGAATTTTTTTTTAAATTAAATTTTATTTTATTAATTACACTTTATTCACTTTGTATCCCCCCATAAGCCCCTTCCTCTTCCCCTCCCGGTCCCACCCTCCTTACCCCTTCTTCATGCATGCCCCTCCCCAAGTTCACGGATAAGGAAGGTCCTCCTCTCCTTCCTTCTGATCTTAGTCTATCAGATCACATCAGGAGTGGCTGCATTGTCATCTTCTGTGGCTTGGTAAGGCTGCTCCCCCCTCAGGGGAAGGTGATCAAAGAGCAGGCCAATCAGATTATGTCAGAGGCAGTCCCTCTTCCCATTACTATGTAACCCACTTGGACACTGAACTGCCATGGGCTACATCTGTGCAGGGGTTCTAGGTTATCTCCATGCCTGGTACTTGGATGGAGTATGAGTCTCTGGGAAGACCCAGAGACTGTGTTCAAATTTTCTGGTTCTGTTGCTCTCTTTGTGGGGTTCCTGTCCCAGAATCAGAAAATAAATCTTCCATTAACTAGGCTGTCTTCCCATATAGATTGTGGGATAAAGAGCAGTTAAATAAGAGTGCAAGATTTTCAGTTGTCATAATTAGGTAAACTATTTGCCATTTTACTGAGATCAGCAAGGGCGAAGCTGATCTTATAAGGGGGAACTAGGCATTGTACTTTTGACATAAATTCTGACTGTGACATAGTCACACATAGTAAGTAATGGCACCATAGGCAGTAGTGCAGATGAATCCAATCTGTCTTTCAACTGGGAGAGCCAGGATGGAGATGTTGATAGTCACCAGTGCACAGAGAACAATTGAAGTTATATCTCTCAGTGAGATAATTTGAAAACGAACATAGATCAAATATGTGTTTCAGGAGACAACAGTGTCTAGAAGACAGCAAAGTGAGACTGAGGTAGAAAGGAGACAGAGAGGGGTTGTTCTGGGGCCACAAGCAAATCAGAATTTGTCGTCACCCAGAACCTAAGTGATGGAGAGGAGGCCTTATGTCAAGTGCTTCTGAGAAATCTCAGTAAGGGAAGGAACAGTAAGACACTTGCTTTGCAGGTGTAAAAGCTCTGGCAAGCCTCAGCGAGAGGGGTGGCAGTGGGGTAGAGGCTGACCAGAGTGGAGACTCCAAGAAAAGGGCAAAGGAGTAGAGATAATGAACTTAGAATGAATTTAGAAACCTAGCAACACAAACAAGTACCAACAAACCCAGTTCTAGCATGCTGTCCTAAAGACATGGTGAGAAATTTGGATTACAGTTTCTACTCAAAGATGTTTATGATAATGCTATTTAAATTGGAGTAAAAATTGGATACGAGTCACCAGAGTAGGAAAGCTAAACAGTTTGTTATGCTGTATCAATGATATGGGATAGTAAACAATCCAAACTATGAATCCGAGTCATTAACAATGTTGAAAACAAGATTGCTGATGAGGGAACCCAAATGGTAGCACAGAAACAAAACAGACAAAAGTAAAATATAGAAACAAGTACAAACAATAAGACATAAATTTCTAACTGTTTTCCTAACCCGCATTTATAAACAGCTGCATGTTCAATAAGGCTATTATCTGTCGTGATTGTGATCTGCTTTGCATCATTCTGGCTGGTCTGGCTGGACAGTGCATCCATGAATGGTAAATTCAGATCTAATTAGAATAGACTGCAAGTGTCTCTCTTCTTTTTGACTGTAATAATTTCTGGCTGTAAATGAAAGAATTTCAAAATGAGACTGCATTTTAACTTCTGCAACTCTGAGTGAAGCTAGATGTACAGACCTTAGGAGTCTGTCTTATATCATCGCGTTCCCTTTCTCCATCTCTCTTCTTTTTCATTTTACCACATGTATTTCAAATAACATGGTATCTTAGTTAGGGTTTCTCTTACTATAATCAAACACCATGACCAAAATCAGTTTGGGGAGGAAAGGGTTTATTTCTCTTACACATGCAGGTGACAGTCCATTACTGAGGGACGTCAGGGCAGAACTCAAAGACATGGCAGGAATCTGGGGGCAGGAACTGAAGCAGAGGCTAAGGAGGAGTATGGCTAGAACGACTTACTTAGCTTGATTCCTTAGAGCACGCAGGACCACCAGAGGTGGTACTGCCTACAGTGAGCTGGACCCTCCCATATCAATCACCCATGAAGAAAGGTAACACAGGCTTGCCCACAGGCTAGCCTGGTGGGGAAATGTTCTCAATTTTCCAATGAGAAAATGACATCTGAAATGACTCTAGCTTCTCTCAAGTTGACATAAAACTAGCTAGTACATATGGAATATTTTTTCTTTTTTAACTTAATTTTATTTTTAAATTTATTTTTTATAATTTATTCACTTTACATCCCAATTGTAGCCCCTTCCTTGTCTTCTCCCAGTTTCACCCTCCTTCCCTCTTTCCCTTATTCCCCTCCTTTATTTCTCAGAAAGGCAGAGCCCTCTGCCCTTACCACCTGACCCCTGCCTCATTAGGACCACTCATCTCAACCTCATTAGGACCACTTGCATCCCCTTCCTCTGTGGTCTGGCAAGGCCCACCCAACCAGGTGGAAGCGATCAAAGAGTGGGCAACAGAGTCCACATCAAAGGCAGCCCTGCTCCCGCATGGAGACTGAGCTGTCTATTGGCTACATCTGAGCAGGGGGTCTAGGTCCTCTTGATGTATGGTCCTTGGTTGGTGCATCAATCTCTGTAGGCCCCCACGGACCCCGATTTTTTGGCTCTGTTGGTCATCTATGGAGTTACCGTCTACTCTGGGTCCTTCTATTCTGCCACTCTTTCCTATGTCTGTCTGTGCTCTGCCCAAGGTTTGGCTGTGAATCTCAGCATTTGCTCAGATCCCCTGATGGGTGGAGTCTTTCAGAGGACATTTATGGTAGGCTCCCATCCTGTTCCCTCTCTTCAACCATTTCCCGTTTCTATTCTACTTGCCTTTCTGAATGAGAATTAAGCATCCGCCTTGGGTTCTCCTAGTTATTTAGTTTCTTTAGGTCTGTGGATTGTAGTTTGGTTATTCTGTATTATATGGCTAATATCTGCTTATAAGTGTATATATTCCATGTGTGTCTTTCTCATTCTGGGTTACCTCACTCAGGACAATCTTTTCTAGTTCCATTCATTTGCCTGCAAACTTCAGATTTCCTTGTTTTTAATAGCTGAGTAGTATTCCGTTGTGTAAATGTGCCACAATTTCTGCATACATTCCTCTGTTGAGGGACATCTAGGTTGTTTCCAGGTTCTGGCCATTAGAAATAAAGCTGCTATGAACATAGCTGAGCAAATGTCCTTGTTGAATAGTGGGGCATCTTTTGGGTATATGCCCAGGAGTCGCATAGCTGGATCTTGAAGTAGTGTTATTCCCAATTTTTTTGAGAAAGCGCCAGATCAATTTCCAAAATGGTTGTACAGGTTTGCACCCCCATCAGCAATGGAGGAGGGTTTCCTTTTCTCCTTGCCAGCATGTGCTGTCACTTGAACTTTTGATCTTATCCATTCTGATGGATATAAGATGGAAATCAGAATTGTTTCGATTTACATTTCTCTGATGACTAAGGATTTTGAACATTTTAAAAATGTTTCTTCACCATCTGATATTCCTCTGTTGAAAATTCTGTTTAGTTATGTACCCCATTTTTAATTGGATTATTTGGTTTGTTGGAATTTAATTTATTTAGTTCTTTATATATTCTGGATATTGGCCCTCTGTCTGATGTAGTGTTGGTGAAGACCTTTTCCCAGTCTGTATGCTGTCATTTTGTTCTGTTGACTGTGTCCTTTGTTTTATAGAAGCTTTTCAGTTTAATGAGGTTCCATTTATTGTTCCATTTATTTTAGAGCCTGTGCTGTTGGTGTTCTGTTCAGGAAGTTGTCTCCTGTGCCAATTAGTTCCAGTCTCTTCCCCACTTTTTCTTCTAACAGATTTAATGTGTCTGGTTTTATTTTGAGGTCTTTGATCTACTTAGACTTTAGTTTTGTGCAGGGTGATAAGTATGGATCTATTTGCATTTTTCTACATATAGACATCCAGTTAGACCAGTACCATTTTTTCCATTCTATGGTTTTGGCTTTTTTGTAAAAAATCAAATGTCTGTAGGTGTGTGGAAAGACCCAACAGAGAAAAAAAAAAAAAAAAACTTCAGACCAAGCTCTCTTTGAACATTGATGCAAAAATACTAACAAAATACTCACAAACCTAATCCAAGAACACATCAAAGATATCATATACCATGACCAAATAGGCTTCATCTCAGGCATGTGGGGTGATTCAGTATATGGAATTCTATCAAAGTAATCCAATGTATAAACAAACTCAAAGGAAAAAAATCCACATGATCATCTCTTTAGATGCCAAAAGAGCAATTGATAAAATACAACACTTGTTTTATGTTTAAAGTCTTGGAGAGATTAGGGATACAAGGCACATACCTAAACATAGTAAAGACAATATACAGCAGACCTATAGCCAATATCAAACTAAACAGAGAGAAACTTAAATCAATTCCACTGAAATTGGGGACAAGAGCAGGCTGCCCATTCTCTCAGTATCTCTTCAACATAGTACTTGATGCCCTAGCCAGAGCAATAAGACAACTAAAGGAGAGCAAGGGGATACAAATTAGTAAGGAAGAAGTCAAAGTATCACTATTTGCTGATGATATTATAGTATACATGAGTGACTCCAAAAATTCTACCAGGGAGCTCCTACAGCTAATAAACACCTTCAACAAAGTGGCTGGATACAAAATTAACTAAAAAAAAAATCAGTAGCCTTCCTGTATACAAAAGACAAATGTGCTGAGAAAGAAATTAGGGAATCAACATCGTTCACATAAGTATCTTGGTGTAATGCTAACCAAGTGAGTGAAGGACTTATATGAAAAAAACTTCAAGTCTCAGAAGAAAGAAATTGAAGAAGATATCAGAATATGGAAAGATCTCCCATGTTCATGGATCAGAAGATCAACATAGCAAAAATGGCCATCTTACTAAAAGCAATCTACAGATTCAATGTAATTCCCATCAAAATGCCAACACAATTCTTTCCAGACCTTGAAAGAACAATTCTTAACCTCATATGGAAAAACAAACAAACAAAAACCCAGAATAGCTAAAACAATCCTGTATGGTAAGAGATCTTCAGGAGGTATCTCCATCCCTGCTCTCAAGCTGTACTGCAGAGCAACAGCAATAAAAACTGCATGGTACTGGCATAGAAACAGACTGGTAAATCAACAGAACCAAATTGAAGACATATAAGTTATTAATTTTTTTATTTCTTTGAGGATTTAATATAACATATATTCACCATCTCTCCTTCTTCAAAATATACCTCTCCTAATCTATCCATCCAACTCCCTGTCCTCTCTTTTTCCTCATTTTAAATATTAGTTCTCAGACAACTTCATACAATACATTTTCATCAAATTTACCCCACTTCTGACTCCTCCTAGATACAAAACTACAGCTATTTTATTTTTTGCTTTTTCAATAATTTATTATCTAAGAATTGTTTAACAGTTATCACTCTAAACAGGTGCCCTTTTTTCTCTGCTCAAAGTGTTAATGCTCCTGACAAGATTTCAGTTCTGCTTCTTGTGTCATCAGGGTCTGCAAGGAACTGCAAGTGACGTGTTGTAGAAAGGAATAATAACAGTCTAGAATAAAAGCTTAGAGGGGCTGTGGAAAAGATTCAGGAAGATCCTGGAAATGGAAGTATGACGTGTATGTCTAGTTGGAGAAACAGGGATTAAAGAGCTAGGGGGAACCCTGGGTTAGTAACAAAGAGGTGGAACCATCAGTGAGTGGAGTTGTGGTGGAAGGAGAGGCACCTGCCAGCAGCCTGATACAGAGGAAACTTGTAGGGTCCTAATGGAGGGCGGGAAGGATTATGAAAATCACCCACCTGATTCCCAGCCTTGAGGGACCACTGACAGTAAAGAATGGAGATGGATCCCCGGCTGACAGTAAAGAATGGAGATGGGTTAGAAGGGAAGGCTGGGAGGGTCTGTGAAAAAGAACTGGGCTGAGTTTGCACCCGCTCTGCAGTCTCTTATTCTCTGCATGTTGTTAAGTTGCGGGTCCCTACGTTAATTGCCATCTGAAGCAAGAAGAATTTTCTCTGATGAGGGTTGTGAGATGTACTATGTATATAACAGTAAGTCATTAGGAGTGACTTTAATACTGTATCTATTTATCAGAACAATAGCAACACATTCCTACTATCTAGCCACAGGTTCTTGGCTCTGATAATAGTGCCAGGTGTGGTCTGCATCTTATGGAGCAGGCCTTAAATCCAACAGTTTCTTCCTTGCTGCCCTAATCACAATAACCAGGAAATGGAAACAATCTAGATGTAATCCAGCCGACAAATGTATAATAAAAATGTGGTACATTACACGGTAGAACATTATTCAGCTGCCAGGAAAAATAAACTAGCAGTGTGATTGTGCATGTCTTTAATCTCAGTACTGGGGATGCAGAGGCAGGTGAATCAACATGAGTTTGAGGGCAGCCGCTTCAACAAGGCTAGTTTCCCATCTCAAAAAAAAAAAAAAAAAGAAAATTGTGAATTTCATAGGTAAATAGACAGAGGTGTGAATAATCGTCCCCAGGAAGGTAACCTAGACCTAGAAAAAGTGTTGCACATATTCTCTGAGATGAAGGTGGTAGCTTTGAAACTTTTACTCTGTTTGTTTTATTTGGCATGTTCATAGAGATCAGGAAACCGGTAAGAGACTGGGCAGGTAGGCTTTACAGAGAGAGAAGATAGAATGCAGTTATGGAAATGGGAATAATGGAAGAGTATAGCTGGACTTTTGGATACTTTGTTGGTTCTTTTTTCCTTCCACTATTTCAAGAGAGAGAAAAGTGAGGGAAAAGGGGATGTTGTCATTGTTAGACTACTTCATGCTGATTAGGGGTATCGGATTCCTCGGGATAAGTTTGATCTTTGCTGTCAGGATATCCAATTTCTTCTTCTTGTTTCTTTTCTGTGCATGACTACTTAGCAACAACGACCAAGAGCAACCAACCAACAATGTGCCAACAGCTCCCCAACACCCAGGCCCTCGCATTTATATACCCATTTGAAGAGTCCCCAGAATTTCAAACATCACTTGCTTGCAAAAATCATCTGCAGCTGGCAAAATCATCCCCCTGCTGGAGTACAAGGCAAATCATAATCAGGTGCTGTGGACAATCTGAAGCAGCCCTATACACCACACCTGGATTTAAAACAAAAAAATAGTCACATATTTATATGTGTGTGTGTTTTAAAGAAACCAAAAGTCTCACTACATAAAGGGAAGGATTAAATAGGGTAGGGGATGAGAGGTAGGGAAAGAGGAGTATGGGAAAGAATAACTAATACCAAAGGCCACTTGAAAAGGCCTTTAAATAGAAACCTACTATTGTAGACTATTCTTAAAATGTATACGTGTGTGCATATCTATATCTATATCTCATCTATATCTTAAATAAAATTACTCCACAATGAGGGGAGGGGAGAGCCACTACAGGCTAGTAAATAAAGTCAGTGTCAGGAATGGGTTAGCTATTTTGGAGTTGTTAGCCAGGGGGTACCATAGATCCATAAACAGGACAGGCTATTGTCACTGCTCTTGATTCCCTACAGAACTTGATAAGACCCTATCGTTGAAGACATCACAAACTTAAATCATGATAGAACAGAGAGATCAAGCTGGTATTGATCTGGAAACGTTGTCTCAACTGGCTAGATTTCATGGTCAGTGCTGGAAGGTCCTATGTATGCAGGCCACCGTGGGAGGAAGTGACCATCAGTCTTACCTAGCTTCCAGCCCTGGAAGCTGCAATAGTTACTGCCTGACACGATACTCTGACGGGTGTAATACTGTCATGAATTGTATGCATGCAGCCAAACCCTTCCTCTCCTAAACTAGAATGTTCATGAAACCCCCAAAGTTGTGCACAAAGATCTAGCCATTTTCAGAGTAGAAACAAGAGTAGAACAGAAATAAAATAAGGGGGAAAGCTATGCATGTCCACTGACAAGAATCTGTCCTCAGAGTAGTTGCTTAGCTTCCTTACTGTAATGGTTTCTATTTTTATGTTATGCTAATAACTTCCAAATTATATCTCACAAGCAATCAGACTTGTTTTGACTTCCTAAATAATTGCCATCTAGCAGTCTTGTGAGAATCCCCCATCCATGTTGGCATGCCAGCTAGTGCTGTCATTATGAAGGTCTCTTTAAAGTAACCGTGTTGGTATTGTTAGAATCTTATGAGTCCAGCTTCCCTTGTCACACATAAAAGACACTGAGGTACAGTCTGTTTAAAGTTTAACGTGACATTTTAAAAGGTACATTGTAAGTTTAGTAAAGCTTTTTGGTTAGTCAGTTCTTAGGGCGGTTTCCCCTTAGAATAAAATATCAAATTTTATTTTTCCTATAAATGATATCATTTTGCTATTCTTTCTCTAACATCACTAGGAAAACGAACATTTTACATTTCTTTGACTATTTCTTATAAAATGGAATATTTTACATCATAGCTGTCTGTTTCATCTTAGAAAGCTTTGAATTACAATTCTTGCTATGGTGGATGGAAATGTGCTTATATATAACTGTGAACTTCCCTGCACACCTGCATATACATACAGTCGGTCATTTATTCATTCAACCATTGCTGGCTAGTGGGTATTAGCATAGAACACTTGAGTGAGAGATATTTTCTTTTCTTTTCTTTTTTTTCCTGTAACTAGCATGCAAAATAATAGGTTTCATTATGGGATTTTCATAACATTTTGTGTTTGTTGATTCTCCTCCCCCATCCTCTTGTGAAATGATGCTCGCATGTCTGCTTATTCAAAGATTATAAAAGGTATTTATTTTGAATGACATACTAAGATAATGAAAAACAAACTTGAAGTATATAGAAAACAATCCTTGTCATTAATGTTTTTTATTCAGCTGTGTATCCACAGCGACTTGGACCACAGGATGCTTTGAAGTTGTCTGGATGCCGTGTGCTGCTGGTTTGCTCAGAATCTAAGTGTTGGTCAGAGCTCAATGATTTCGCTTCCCAACTCAGTCTCACACATTTGACTGTTGTCATCAGGCCTCAGAAATAAAATGCCTGCTAGCAGTAAGTCAAACACCTTTTTGCTCAGGGAGATTTATTTGTCCAACCTGAGAAAAGGGTGAAAACAGTATTTCCAGTCAGTGTCAAAGGCCAGGCTGTTGGCATATGTAACTTAAACCCTACTTCTGCGGGCCACAGTTTACTCACTGGGGCTTCACTGCTGAGTTTCCTCACAGTGCTGCTGTGTATGGGACTCCACAGTGAACTCCCCATTAGGAGATACCTGAAAATAAAATATCAGTGCAAGCTGGGTGTGGTGGTGGGGAGACAGAGGCAGGCAGATTTCTGCGAGTTCAAGGCCAGCCTTGGTCTACAAACTGAGTCCAGGACAGACAAGGCTACACAGAGAAACCCTATCTCAACACACACACACACACACACACACACACACACACACACACACACACACACCAGTGCAAGAACTCCATCCTAACTTTCATAGTGGCTGGAAGTGATGGTTGTCAGCATCACAGAATCTAGAATTACGTAGATGCAAGCCTCTCAGCACACATGTGAGGGGTTATCTAGGCTTGGTGGGTCTCGGGGCGTGTTCACTGGGGATTATCTTGATTAGATTGATTTAAGTGTGGGAGACTTACCCACTGTGTTTGTGGTAGCATTCACTGGGCATATTGGATCCTGGACCGTATGAAAAGGAGATGATGAACTGAGCAGATGAATTCATTGCTCCCTGCTTCCTGATTATGGCTGTCACGTGACCAGCTTCCTCAGACGCATGCTACCTTCACTTCGACCATGGAATGCATGCTCAAATCTGGTTGTGAATTTTAAAGATATTCTCATATTTGAAGAAAATGAAACTTCGTTATATGTGCCCAAAGTAAAAAAAAAAAATAATAATTTGACAGTACTTCTTACAAGGCTCACCATATCATTACCTACAAATCAATCCCATTTTCTATATTAATGGCCTAATAGTATTCTACAGCAGAAATGAAATTTTACTACTTAGTGGTGCCTAAATACATAGATGTTTTCTACTTTGTCTGCTCAGTGCACTGTTTCTTGTGAAGTTTTAGTGGATTGTTTATATCAGGTTCAGGGAGTACTCTTCTGTTCTTTATACTGTATTGATGTATATCAAATTCTTTTTGGAGCCTACTAGGATAAACTTTCTGGATGTAGCTGTCCTCTCCTGATGAAAGATGGGGAGCTGTTGCTCACTTCTTTGTGGCTTCCTTCCTTTATCTCATCTATGCTACCTACACCTAGATGCCAACTTGCAACCATGCAGCAACAAATAGTGCTAGCGCCACTCACAAGGTGTTGGAGACAAAGGAGAAAGAAAAGGCTGTGGCTTTTGGCATGATGCGATGTTACCATAGAACTCATGTCACTTGTCCTGACTCTTTTCACTGAGGTTGCCAAACACCTTTATTGCTTTATTTTTATTTTTTGGTGAAAAAGTCTTGTAACATTTTTCATACAGACAATCTGAACTGATACTGTGAGTTGTAGTAATTGTGGAGAAAGCGCAAAGTTTTTATTTTAAAGCTGGGATTGAGTTGTACAAAAGAGAAATAACTTCATAGTTTCTCACATCAGCAATCACATGTTTGGAAGAACACATCTGGTTGGCCACTGAACGGGAGCATCTATACTTAGAAGATTATCTACACTTGGAGGACCTCTGTCACTGGCATTTAGCAGAGAAAATGAGGTTGAGATGTAAAGAGGCAGAAGAGAAAGAGGCGCTGCTCTTGAGATTTTGTCAGCATGCTATTCCCAGGTGACCTGAGAGTTGAGGAGAGGGCACAATGCACTTTTACCACGTGATTCAGTGATAAGTGAGACATCATCCTGAGGGCGAATCCCTCAGACGTAGTTTCTCATATATCCTGACATCTTTTCATGTTCTACAGAGTTCTTTTGACTATATCTTCTGGATTCAGAGGACAATATTGAATTTCCATTGTGCTCTCCTTTGTACCTGTTGCTAGTTGAATGCCCTAGAAATATCTGCCTCAGCTGTGACTTATCCAGGCATCATTTTTAGGCCTCAACAATCTGCGTCACCTTAAAAAATATGTTCCGAAAGTTATGTTTATGGGTAATTTTGCCTGCATGAAAGACTGTGCACCATGTGCATGCAGTGACTGAAGAGGCCAGAAGAGGGCGTCAGATCCTCTGAGCTGGAGTTAGAGACGGTTGAGAGCTGCCACATGAGTCCTGGGAAATGAACCTGAGTCCTTTACAAAAACAGTGATTAAAAAAAAAATTCTTCTATATAACACACACTTATCACAGTTTCCCCTTCCTGCCGTCCTCCCATTTTCCCCCACCTTTCCTCTCTCCCACATCCACTCCATCCCCCTTTTTCTTCTCCCCTCAGAAAAGAGAAGGCCTGCTAGGGACATCAAAGGAACGCAGTACAAGAAGATACAGTAAGATCAGGCACAAACCCTCACATCAAGGCTGGGCGAGGCAATCCAGTAAGAGGAAAAGGGTCCCAAGAGAAGACAAACCAGTCACAGACACACCTACTCCCACAGTCCAGACTCCCACAAAAACACTGAGCCAGTCACTGTAACATATATGTGGAGGATCGAGCACAGACCCATGCCTTCAGTCTCTGTGAGCCCCCGTGAGCCATGCTTAGCTGTTTCCATGGGCTGTGCTCTCCTGGTCAGACACGCTCTTAACCATGGAGCCATCTCTCCTGCCCATTATTTATTTATTTTTTTGAGACATTAAGCAAGCACTCTACTAATGAGTTATGGACTCCAGTCACACATTTTCGTAAAATTGTAAGTAACAATTTTTATACCAGAGTATTCCAAAAGACATCACGACTCAATAACACAAATACTTCTCCTTTAAGAAGTGAAACTTTTTGAATATTTAGTGACATTTAAACTTGACACGAAATTTGAAATTTCCATTTTTACATCTTATTTAGATACTTTTAGTATTGTATGTATTGCAAGATACACCTTTTATGCTTTATTTCCCTTTACAGTTTGTCTTTTGATTTAATTAAATTGGAATATATGGCTCATTTATCAGGTTCAGGCCTTCACTAGTGCCGCAGTGTCTATGTGTGTGAGATAAGACAAAAACTTCTGCTTTCAGCAGATGACACACTAGTTATGTTAAATACACATACTGATTTTACAGTGAATTACAGCAAATACACAGTTGTGAGTTGTTCAAAACCCTCAAGAAAGGAAGAAAAACATCCATAGACAAAGAATGTGAAATCAAGAACAAGGAGAGGGAAGTTAAAAAAATACAAAAACATAGTCTCAAATTGCTCACACTGACAGACTGAACCTTAGAGGGAACTGAGCCTGAACTTGTTACGTTAATATTATGATTAAAATATTTTTTATTAATGCAAGCTTTTGTTCACTTACAAAATAATAGGCTTCATCATTATGACATTTTCAAGCATGTGTGTTATGTGCTGTGATCATTTTCACAGCCCATTACTTTGTCTTGCATCCTTCCTTCCTGTTAGTAACTTTCCTTTTCATAAGTAGGTTCCTTCTACTTCCATGTTTATAGAAGCATACCTTCTCACTAGCATAAGCCCCACACTTTCTAATCTCCCTCCCACCCCTATTACCTTTACCTCCTTCCTAAAAGTTCCCTTCCACGTTCATGACTTGTTATTATTTTGAGACCCGCTGAGTTTAAGCAGGATCATGTGTGTGACCAGAAGAGCTGAACTGTTCATGGAAGCCTGGCGGACATCCCAGTGGACACACAGCTGACGACGCTGACTGACTGTGCTTCCTGCCATCAGTTTTGCCTCAGCGGTGGTCTCCTTTCTTACCAGGAAGCTGCAGGCTGTTTTTCCCCCCATATTGTTTCTATTATTCCTGACTTTTTAGTCATTTTGTTACAACTTTTGTGCCTCTTAGTGTTTTCAGTCCTTCCTCTTCATATTATTATATGTCACTGTTACCCTGACGCTTGTTCATGGAGTCACACAGGTTGCCTTTAGTTCACCCTCTTTAGTTAGTGTTTGCTGCAGCAAAATATCCAACAAAGCATCTGGCAGGGAAGCCAGGTGGCAGGAGCTGAGGCCACATTACACCTGCCGTCAGGATTAAAGGGTGAATGCTGCTGCTTAGATTCACTGCATTTTTTTTTTCATTCAGTCCAGGACCCCTATGGAATGTTGCCATTCACACTCAGCCTTCCTGCTTCAAGGAACCCAATCTGGATAACCCCTCAGAGGCATCCTAGAGGCTTACGTGCCAGGAGATTAGATATCCTGCCAGGTGGGCAGTCAGTAGTAACCATCAGAGCTCTACCCTTGGTCTGCTTGATACCGAACTCTTCCGTTTTAAGTCACACCCGTCTGTTTTCATAGGCCCATGGCCATCTCTTAATGTAAGAAGCATCCGGCCAAGCTGTCAGAGCTCGCATAGTCTTCAGCAGTTCCAGTACTGTCCAAAAGTCTAAGTACTGAGCTTATTCTGAGACTCAAGTGATTTATTATCTGTGAGTCCCCAGAACATAAAAATGTTACCCACTTCCAACATACCATGACACAGACTCAACAGTAACATTCCGAAAGGGAGAGATGAAGGTACATCAAGGAATCCACATCTGGAGAAACCTGAAAACCTGCAGCCTCACGCCAACACATGTGGTTTGTGATGAAATCATCTGGCCTCCACAGGGCATGGGTGAGCTCTGTACCCCCATCTCTGCTAGCAGTAGCGCACACCTTCTCTTGCCTCAACTCTATCTGATGCCTGCAGCTTTCTCAGTGACATCCCACGGCTTTGTCATCTTCAATATCTTAGGATATCTGCAGCAATTTAGGTTTCATTTTCAGACCTTCACAGTGATCTTTCAAAGCCCCTTTTCAGACTGACACTTGCGCACATTGCTTAGCCTCAGCAACTCTCTGAAACTGTGGAACAGGACAATACATAATCAATTCAATCTTGCATCTTTCCTGGTTTCAAAACTGGTACACCCTATGGACAATTGTCCCAAGTTCTTCTGCCGGCTCGAGATGTAGCATGACCTCCTGGGTCACGGCTACAAGTGGCTCCTGTGTGCTTTGGTGACTGAATCTGAAAAAATCAGTTTCGAGGCAATTGGTTTCAACCACGGAGCCCCTTCTGTATAATTCTCAGTTTAAGCTTTCTCCTAAAAAATAAATCTGCATTTACAAAAGTAGAAGCTTTCACGAGTAGGTTTTTGCAGGCAGAGGACTTCTCCAATGAGGAGAATGGGGTTCTCCTTAATAATTTCAGATGCTTGTCATCTTCACTCTCCATGTTCACCATGTAAAACTTTCTCACACACTTTTCCTCACAAATGTCACATTTTTTCTTTTACCTTTTTTAAAAAAATTAATTACACTTTATTCACTTTGTATCCTCCCCATAAACCCCTCCCACTTCCCCTCTAGATCCCACCTTTCTTCCCCCTTCTTCACGCATGCCCTTCCCCAAGTCCACTGATAGGGGAGGTCCCCCCTCTCCTTCCTTCTGATCTTAGTCTATCAAGTCTCATCAGGTGTGGCTGCATTGTCATCCTCTGTGGCCTGGTAAGGCTGCTCCCCCCTCAGGGGGAGGTGATCAAAGAGCAGGCCAATCAGTTCATGTCAGAGGCACTCCCTCTTCCCATTACTATGTAACCCACTTGGACACTGAACTGCCATGGGCTACATCTGTGCAGGGGTTCTAGGTTATATTCATGCATGGTACTTGGTTGGAGTATGAGACTCTGGAAAGACCCCTGTGTTCAAATTTTCTGGTTCTGTTGCTCTCCTTGTAGAGTTCCTGTCCTCTCCAGATCTTACTATTTCCCACTGCCCTGCAGACTATCAAAGCAGATGCTGAGACTTATGGCCAACTGTTGGGCAGAGTGTATGCAATCTTATGAAAGAAGTGGGCAAATGTCACATTTAAAAACCTTCATACTCTTCCCTTTTTTCTGACTTGAATGAGAACAGTGAAAAAAACCATGATTAGAGGCTGAAGGCTACTACCCTATCTTGAAATGTCCTCCACCAAACAATTTAGTCTATGCCTTTAATTCCAAGCTAGCTCATATTCTCAGGACATAGCAAGAATATAGTGGGGTCTTTTATGACACAAGTTCAGTTTCTGACAGTGTCCATTTTCCCACCTTAAACTCCATGAGCTGGGTTCTTTCTGCACCAATTCCTTCTTCTCCTGGATACCATGAAAAGAGGTCACAGCACACAAATTCATTGTAGCTCATGTAGAATACTGCTCCCTTGAAGTGTGTCCTGTCTCGTCTGTCTCCTTAGATAAAGTGTTCTGATGCTTTACTGTTTGTGTGCACTTTTACAATTCTTTCCATGAGATGATAGCAAGAACCTGGAAATAGTTGATCCAGATAGCAACCTTAGAAGCGCTATCTCTCTCAGACACTGGCCCTGCTCCTCAACCTCTACTTATCTGTCCTGCATGATTTTTCACATTCTTAGGGTTCCACTGTGTTTTCAGAGCCACTCTCTCATTGGCTGCCTATAGGGATCATGGTCCTTCCTCATACTGCTCGGGTCCCCAGGCCTTTCTATAAATATGTGTGGAAGCCTTTTCGATCCTGTCACTGTTTCGTTCTGTATGTCTGCAAAACAGGAATTGTATGGATGATGCCAATGCATGCCTCTATTGTGAGCACAAGCTGTGCCCCAGTGGGGGCAAATATGGGAATGGAAAGACGCTTTTCACCTGTGGATCTGGTTTGGCTTTCTGGTGCCACTCAGGAGGTTACACATGCCTATGGAGACAACACATGCTAAGGAGATGATAGGTGTTGAGTAGCAGTTTCCTCAAGATTGAAACTTCCCGTTCAGCAGGGACGCTCACTAAGACAGAAAGAAAACAGACTCAAAATAGCTTCAGGAAGTGCCTAAAACTGACCAGATTCACCAGGCCTCTCTGTTTCTAAGAGTGAACAATAAAGATTGCTGCGAGTCACTCTCAGACTAGCCGAGCTGCAAAGATGACTCAGAGGAGCCAGGCAGCCTGAAGGAAGCAGAAATCAACTGAGCTGACCCGAAAGGACACTCTCCGGGCTGTCAATGTGCCTACAGGCTGTGTAGTATGCTCCAGGTTCAGAGCTTTTGCTGACATGGGATTCTGGTGATGTGGCAGTGTTTGAGTCATCTCTGATTTGTAAGTAACCCTTCACCCATATTCTTGTAAGTAACCCCGGGAAAGCCCACTGGTTCGCCAAGTTGGACGTTGGCGTACTTTGGTCTGTCATGGGCTCCCTGTCTGGGTGAGTAACCACGTGTGTTGTGTCTTTTCAAGAAAAGTGCGTCACAAAGCAACATATTAAACAAAAATGTTAAAGACGATAAATGAACTCCGCCTACTTAGGACCAACATGATCTATCTGTAACTTGGAGTTTTGAAAACTGCCCTCTCCTTTCTAAATCTGACACTACCTTTCATAAATCTACCTTTCAGCTTTGTCGTAGATGCAGTGTATTGGAAACTTAAGTTCTTTGTGTCTTTTCTTAATGCCAGAACTTATTGAAAAACAAGAAATTCACAAGGAAGGTGTGATTTCATTGGCACGGTATTCCCAATTTTCTTTCTTTCTTTCTTTCTTTTTTTTTAAAGTTTATTGTTTTTTTCTTTTTTTAAAAGTTTATTGTTTTTGCTTTTTTTTTTTTACAATTTATAATTTATTCACTTTATATCCTGACTGTAGCCCCTTCCCCTTCCTTTCCTGTCCTCCTCCCCTAGTCCACTGAAAGGGGGAGTCCTCCTTTGCCCTCTGACCCTACCCTATCAAGTCTCATCAGGACCGCCTGGATCCTCTGTGGCCTGGCAAGGCCTCACTGCCAAATTGCAGGACAGTCCAGGCTGAGTTGCTAATAGTATCTTGAATTCCAACTAATATTATTTCTCGGTTCACATGTTACATATACGTTACAAAGGACTGAGAATTCGTAGATAGGAGAATTCCCAATGATGAGGAAAGTTGACAGACAGTGATACGGAGAGTAGCTATGAGGAATACTGTCGTAAACAGCTGGAGAAGTGGCTGCTGCAGGTGTGAGTTATCTGTCCCCTAGCCCTGGCCTCGCGTTACTCCCATGTTTGAAACCTCCATTGTAATCGCTTTCAATAAACTCGACTTCATATTGTCTCCTCCTGAAACTCTTTTCCACAGCACAGCCAAGAATTGGTTTTCCTTATCATGGGTCTCTGAAAAGAACACCCCAGGTGCCCGTGTAGAACTGCTTCCCTCTGGTTTTGCTTATGGTTTTCAAAAGAAACTCGGTGAAGAGCAGCCAGGGAAACTAAGTCACAGCTTGAATGGTGGGCTGCCCTGAAATTTCCTTTATCATTCTAACTAGTCCATTACTTTTCAATTTCATCTCCCACAAAATTTTAAGACATAAAGTGCAGGTAATTCTTTGCCAGAATGTGTTGTGAATAGCATCTAGTTCAGGTTCTTGGAGAGTTTTCCATCCCATCTAAAGTATCATGGCTACTCATCACTTTCCTCATGTCTATTGATTGTCATTCAAGTTTTCTCAGCTCCCACACAAATCACACTGATCACACATTAAGCTCTATTTCTAGTATTCTAAGCCTTTTTTTAACCTGTCTCTCTAAATACTGACAAATTCCCCCAACAAACTATTTCTAAAGCTTAAGAGGCACATGCTCAGGTCTATTCAAAGCAAACTCTGACTAATCGTAGCTATTTTTTTTTCATGTGTATTAAGAAGACGTTTCGCTTCTGTGACAAACACCTGAGATGAACACTTTAAGGAAAGAAGGGTTTATTTTGGTTTGTAGTTTCACAGACTTCATTCCAAAGTAGGTTGGTTCCATTGTTGTTGGTGGTGTGAGGTGAGGCTAAAAAACAGAGTGGAGAGCATGTTGCAGTGTGGGCATCTCATCTCAAGGCATATGTGAGGGATGGACAGAGGGAGAGAAGGAGGGAAGGGGAGGGAGATGAAGGAATGGAGAAAGAGAGAGGGAGTATGATACCTATCTATGTATCTATATCTATCTATCTATCTATCTATCTATCTATCTATCTATCTATCTATCTATCTATCTATCTCTCCAGGCCAGGATATAGCCTGCAGGAGACATCTCAGAGAGTTATTTCCTCTAGATAATCCGGTTTTTAAAAGTTTCCAGCTACCATCAACATCCCTAGAATTCAGTACACGAGTCTTTAGGAAGTATTTTATATTGAAGCCATTACAGAACTCCTGCTTAACAAAACAAGAAGAGCCAAGGGAATGTATTTGCAGTATGAGCAGCATAAGCTCAGGTGAGAATTTACTTATGATATCAACTGTGGTGCTTCCTCGTGGAGCACAGCCAAATTTCCTGATACAGTGGCGTTCACTAAAACTGAGGGTTTCTGTTGCCTATAAATGTAAACGGATGTGTTTCCCCTTCCCTTAGGCTTTCAGTGTTTGGACACCTTTTCTAGCACAATATAAGGAGGCTCATTATATCTTATTGAGGTGACAAAACGCTTGACAAAAGCAACAAGAGGGAAGGTGGACTTACTTTGGCTCATAGTTTGAAGGTCAAGTACGTGTGTGACAGGAAACACATGGTAAGGTAGCTCTAACTGTGGCGGCAGGGACATGAGGCAGCTGGTCACACGTGTTCTCAGTCAGGAAGCAGAGGTGAATGCTGGTGTTCAGCTCACTTTCTCTCTTTTCATTTTTTTTTTTTTAAACAGGGCCCCAGCCCACAGGGTTGTGCCACTCACATTCATGATGAGTATTTCCTCCTGTGTTAAACCTTTGGAAACCCTCATGGACATACCTATATGTATGTTTCCTAGGTGTAAAATCCTGTTAGGTTGACAATGAAAAACTATCACAAGACAACCCCGTGCTGGGCACCAGCATTCGTCTCTTCCTGCTTCCTGACAGAAGTTATTACATGAACATCACCTCAATTTTGTAATTCCATGCATTTTGTGCTACAATAGACTGTGTCCTCTCAAACCACGAGCCCAATAATTTATGCCTTAAGTTGCCTTTGTCAGATATTCTGTTATAGAAGCAAGAATAAAAAATAATATGTTGATCATGAGGATAGCGCCTCATAGAACATAGACAAACAGGGACAGACACACACACATACGTACAGTACATAGACACACACAGACACAGGGACAAACAGGCTCACAAGATAGCCCTCAGGCAGGCAAAGGTTCAATACCGTGCAATAGAGGATGGATAAAGTAAGGACCAGGAAGTAGAGTATTCAAATACAGACTCACTCTTGGTTAAAAACTCCAGGGGGAAGTGTTTTTCTTTCTTTCTTTAACACAACACGGTTGCATTATTGATAACTCAGAGTTAATCTCTAATGTGTTATAATCCAAGCAAACTAGGACAAGGACAAAGAAGGAGAAAGAAGAAAGAATTTGCTTAGCACAAACACTGAAGTCAAGTGATATAATAGCCTATGTGCTAGGGTTATGGTCTGTTATCACAACAATTTAAATTCCCAAACCTTGGAAGTATTTTGCTTATACTGACAGTCATTAAATGTGTATTTTGCACAGATCACAATTCTGATTCAGTGTCTCTGAACTACCAGGATGTCTTTTACTGAAAGACCAAAACCAAAACCAAAACCAAAAACCAAAGCGAAGCACAGACTTCTGTGCTTATTTGCACCATGCCTTCTGCCTGAGGTTTCTGTGTGGCTGCCCAATGAGATGCTATCTCTGTGCTTGTCAGTGCACATAAATAAAGGGCTGTGTCAGCAGGAATCAGGCTTTTGATCCACAAATCTATGGAATTCGCTGTACTCTTTGAGTAGAACCTTTCTAAGGCAAAACCAGCAACCCCCCTTTCAGGGTTTTCCCACCCTCTGTGGAGAATATATTCTGGTGCCTTGTTTGGATACTGTCGAAACCAGTGAAGGGCAACATAGTATGTAGAAGAGACACCGAAACTACAACGCAAGCTCACAGACTGTCCTTCTGCCGCAGAGACCCATGTCTCCTGGGATGTGATCCATTCCGCTCTTCCAAGCCCTGCAACAACATGAAACCATGGCAGGGAGCATCAAACAAGGATCTTCCTCCAAGAGGGCAGCTCAGGCGCTGGACAGGACTGTTACCTGACAGGGCTAGTGCTAGAAGCAAAGTGAAGAGATGCATCCTATGCACCGTTTCTTCTGGAGTCCCGATTTGAGGTCTTATGACACTCAGTGGCTACTTCAGGCTTGTAGCAGCTCTCAGACAACGGACTGGGGAGGTGGTTTCTGGCTAGCTCTTATCACTGGTTGGAAATGGGAGGTTCTCAAGTTAACTAGAGAATTGTCTGAAGGAACGGAAATAGTTCTCCACAACTTAAGAAACACTCACTGTTCATTTGAGAGAGTCTGACTCTATTCTATCTGTCTGGATATATATATACTTCTACTCCTCAGAAAAGGGGATCCTCACCTACCAACCCACTCCAGCACATCAGGTCCCATCAGGACTGAGTGCATCCTCTTCCACTGAGGTTAGGCAAGGCAGCCCCTCCTGGGGGTCATAATCTAAAAGCAGGCCATGGAGTCCATGTCAGAGATAGCCCATGCTCCCCTTACTAGGAAACCCACATGACTACGAAGCTGCCCATTGGCTACATCTGTGTAGGGGGGCTAGGTACAGTCTGTGCATGGTCTTTGCTTGGTGCTTCAGTCCCCACAAACCCCTGGGCCCAGGTTACTTGACTCTGTTGCTCTTCTTGTACAGTTTTTGTTCCCTCCAGGTTCTTCCATCCTTCCCCACACTCTTCCACAAGGCACTCCATGCTCCTTCTAATGTTTGGCTGTGAGTCTCAGCATCTGTTTTGATCTGCTGCTGGGTGGAGCCTCTCAGAGGACAGTTATGCTAGGCTTCCATCTGCAAGCATAGCAGAGTATCATTACTGGTACCAGGGGTTGGCTCTCTCCCATGGAGTGGGTCTCAGGTTGGGTCAGGCATTGGTTGGATATTCCCTCAATATCTGCTCTATCTTTATCCCTGCACATCTCGTAGACAGGGTAAATTTTGGGCTTAAGCTTTTATGGCTGGGTTGGTGTTCCCTTCCCTCCACTAGAAATCCTATCTGGCCACGGTGTAGCCAATTCAGTCTCCATGACCCCTGCTACTAGGAATCTTAGCTAGAAGCATACCCTATTGTATGTATCCAGATTGCCTCAGAGATGTCCTTAGCCCCATTTTTGCTTCTCTCCCCACTCCCTCTGGTCTCCAGCCCTCCCTACATTTGATCCCTACTCTCATTTCTTTTCCCACTCCCTCTTCTATCCTGTTCCCTCTTTTCATATACCCCCACTGTCTATTCTATTTTCCTTCCGAATGAGAATTAAGCATCCTCTCTGGGGCCCTCTTTGTTACATAATTGATTTGAGCCTGTGGATTGCCGTATGTTTATCCTGTAGTGAGTACATACCATGTGTATCTTTCTGGGTCTGGGTTACCTCAATCAGGATGATATTTTCTAGTTCTGCCCATTTGTCTGAAAATTTCATGGTGTCCTTGTTTTTAATAACCGAGTAGTATTCCATTGTGTAAATGTACACAACGAGGGATATCTGCATATATTCTTCCATGTTCATGAACATAGGTAAATGGGTTAACAATTAGCAGTGATGATTTCTACAGGTTGGGGTTGTGTGTTCCTTTATTTTACTTAATAGGTGACTAATATTAATTTTAGAAGAATGTTATTTTGAGAATAGTTAATCCTTTAAGATATAAGTCCAATTTGGTACTTATAATGTAAAATAGGCAAGAGAGTAAAGGAAACATCTTCATTCTAGCTACATCAGCTCTTTAAGAAGAGCTATATCTCTAGCCTCTATCTCATTAACTCTTCATTCCTCTATCCTAAAAATGCTGAGAAGAACTTACATGGTATGTATTCTATTTTTGGAAGCTGCTTATCATAATAAGTGTTCAAATTAGTGTGTGATATCCTCAGAAATTCTTCTGTCTTTTAAGGGAAGCAATCGATATAGGAAACAATATTAAAATGAAGAGTGTAAAAATTGGGTACATGAAGAGGAAGACTTTTGCTTGAATGTAATAATGATGCACAGTGGTTTCTACACTTAGTTATTTGTTAAGTTCAGCAGTAAAACTCACAGGCTTTTTTATTACTACTCATATGTTTAGTCCAGGTGGAAGATTACACAACCATAAAGGCAGGGGCAATGCACATCGTAGGTTTAGGACGAGAGGATTTCATTTTCACCATGGCACCAAATGCGTGGTTATGTGGTTCATACAGACACACACTCCAGAGCCTGAGCTGTGGCATTTGAATACAGGCGCAGCTGACTAGGAGCCCAATGTCTCCACAGTACAGTTGAGACTCTAGACTGGGAGGTGGTGACATGTCGGATATAGAATGTTTTTTCCTGTCTTAGGTGGTACTTAATGTGTAGACTTTTTCTGCTTGAAATCAATACATTGGAGCTTTCTCTTGCTGCTCATATCAGCATAGGCTTTGCAAAATAGTCAGTTCATCACTATTTTTGAAAGTTGCATGATCTTCATGGATGATCAGAGATGAGGGTACTGTGCCATCTTGCCATGCTCACTCCTGCTTAGTATGATTAGCATGCTAAAAAAAAAGTGATGTTGGATCGTCTTCACTGAGAAAATAATTATTCTCCACTGGAAGTGAAGAGTTTCTCCAAAGGCAGCACGGACTCGTTTCCCTGTTTTCCTTTTTTCTTTTTTTTTCTTTTCTTTTCTTTCTTTTTTTCCCTGCTTTTCTAATAATCAGTTCTTAGGTTTACTTGGTTGTACCTGACTTGTAGCTCCGTTGAGGACAAAAGATCACAAGTGAAATCCGTGTCCACTTTATCTTTGATTTTTAGGTTTGTTTTTCTGTGAATTGTGATTATTTTCCCTGTTCCTCTTTTTCTTGGAACCCACACCATTTTTTTATGTATAAACACACACACACACACACACACACACACACACACACACACACACACACAGCTATTTAGTTATTAAGCTAGCCAAAAAACAAAATATCATTTGGCTCTAATTTCAATTCAGATCCTTCCCACTAAATTGCCTGTGGGCATCATTGCAAATGGAACACTGCCATCTTGTGAGCTGGCACAGAATATCTGGAAGTTTGTATATGCTCCCATTACCAGCCTTAGTTTTCATTTTATTCCTGACATTGTTCCTTTTCTCCAGCGAAGGACAGAGTATGCCTAGCCACCCTCATTCTGTCACTCAGTGGCTCCATAGACACTGGAGAAAATGCGGAACTCCCTTCCAAGGAGCCAGAAAAAAAGAACCAAGCCTGAACCCTATCCTCAACATGCCTTAACACAGAACTCTTTGTTAGTATTTCAGTAACTAGATTGTATTTTGTTAGAATTAAAACACTTATTTCATCAAGTCTATAAAGTCACTTATTCTCAGCATCTTGAACATGCATCCATGCTTCCGTGGACAGTTAAAAATAAGGACACGAATGTCTGAGATGGAATCGGAGGGATGAGGGGTGATGGGTAGGAGGGAGAATAGATGGGATGTTACAGAATGCAGAAAGCACTTTAGCATGTATGAAAAATAAAGTGGGCCCCTTTTCTGGTTTTATAAATATTTTCTGAAGCATCATTGAGTGTAGTGGTGTGTGTGCATGTGTGAGTGATGGGCTGAACGTTTATACATAGAGTAAGGTATTTTCACAACTGTTGTGGACCATGGTTTCCTAATGCATTTCATTTATGGGTCCACCCTGCCTTTCTCATACAATGTTTTTTTGACAGTCTGGGTATACATCCCAGGTTTGCCTCAAACTTACTATCTTCCTGCCATCACCTCTAGAATGCTGAGATTAAAGATGTGTATTAGCAGGCTTGGATTAATCTATTTGCAATTTTTTTGAGTAAGGCCACTTCCTTTTGCAATGATTTAGATGAGCAGCTAAGTTTTAATTTCAAGAGAGCTGACACAAACAGCTTTGGTTATGCCTCTTGAGGAAATGTTCAGTTTTTAAGAAAATGATATATTTACCCGTCATTTAATTTTTTGTCTGAATAACATATTTTAAGTGCATTTCCGTATGATTGCACAGAGACACACTGTTTTTTCCTTAAATGGCTGAGATTGTAAAATATGGATATGTCATAATTTAGTTGATGGCAGTTTCTGAAGACTCACATTGAATACTTCCAGTTTCTCTCCCCAGATGGTGTTTACTGAGACGTTTTAGTGGGTGATCTTTATTAGATTTCTGGAATCACCTTACGTTATTTATAAGTTAAATTATAACGAATGATAATTATCAACTACTTCTTTGCATTCATTTAAATAAACATTTATTGGGATTTACTCTCCCAATAAAAGAAAAATGGTGAAACTACTTCTTATTCCCTCACGTCTTTCTTCTGAAATTACCTCTAAGGCCTATAGGCACATCACCATTTTGTGATCGTGTAGCATTGAATGCTTCCCCTGACAAGATGTTGGTGACAAAAGTTCCATTTTAGCTCCTGGTGCGACGTGATATAGCTGATCCTCGGCATCTGACTTTCCTGTGTCTGTTTTCTAAGATGATCAACAGTCTTTTTCCTTAAATGTATTTTCCATTGCATCTAATGGATGATTCTGATACCCATGAATTTCAACTGTAGAGGAAGAGTGGAGGGTCATTTTTTATTGGAATGATTCATATGATAGTGAAAAAGTGTCATACTAGCAGTTTTGTTTGAAATAACACATTTAGTCACTGGAAGACAGCATTTGTACCAGCGGGTACTTTGTACAGTTGCCATTCCATGAAGAATGACGTGAGAGATTGGACAGAGTATAAAGTGTTTTTGTTTACATATTGTCTCTTGTGATCCAGAGGGTATTTCTGGGTATATGTAGTTCTGTTAACTTTGTCTTTCAGACTGGATACCTCAGAGAAACCACCAGATCTTGGAACTTGATAACAACTGAACTCAACTGAATCTTTGCATCATTTCCCTTCCCTGTGACCTCAGGAAGCACTGCCACCTGCTCCAGCTGTTACTCATTCAGTGTCATTTAAAAAACAAGACCCCAGTCTCTGCACCACTTTTCTATGTTTTTATAACACAGGAGATCTGGAATAATCAGAATACCATGACATTCCAAAGGAGTCAATACAAATGACACATTTGTATTCCATTTTAATAAGAGCAACTGCCTGTCTACTTTAGTATTCTATCACCCTGATGTAGAACTTGAGGTTTTATTTTTGCATCACTTTTAGATAAACTGTGTTATTGTTTGCAAGATAAATACTTCTTACATCTAATATCCTGTTGACATTCATGTTTCAATTTGATTCTGTTCAGTCAATTCGGTTTCATTCATCTCAGTTCCATTGACTTTTTTTTTTTAATTTTAAAAGCAATTCAAATCTTTTAGAAATGTTTGATTGAAGTAGAATTACATCACATTCTGCCTCCCTTTCCTCCATCCATTCCTTCTCAGATACCCTTTCTGTAATCCCACATTTCTTCCCTCACTCTCAAGTTGACCACCTCTTTTTCTTTGATTATTTCACATGAATTCGCATAAACATACTTATTTCTGTGTATGTACAAATACATAAACATAACCAGTTGAGTGGATTTTTGTTGTTTGTTTTTATATGGTTTCAGGGCTGACAACTCTCTGTTGGACAACCAGTAAGGGGTTTGTCCCTGGGGAAGGCTAATTCTCCTACTCCTAGCACTCATTAGTTACCTGTAGTTTTTTGTCCACCCCTGTAGTTGTTTTGTGAAACCCCATGGAATCACCCCCTTCCATGTTAATATGTCCATTTATATCACCATTGGTTCAGTCTCCGTGGGAGCAAGAAAAAAATACCATGCAAAGTTCTAAGAGAAGCAATTCAACAGTCCTACCAATGACAATGACCAGCACGGCACAATATCTACACAGAAAAGTGTTGCTACCAGCCCTCACCAAAGAGGCTCCTCTTTACAACCATTGAAGACCATCATAGAAAACGATAACTAGACACATGCAGAGATCAACAGATCACAGTGAGCCCAGCCCTGATGGATTACAGCGCATGTATCTGTGGCTCAGGGAACATTGTGGAAGAGGGAGTGGAAAGATTCTAAGAGCCAGAATACCAGCAAGTCTGCTGTGAAACGGTCTCCTAAGCTTATCATGACTGAAAATATGCTGAACAGATACCTAGAACAAGGCTTCACTCTGGATGCTGTGATGTGAGTAGGATCTGTAAGGCAAAAGCAAACATTGTTTCCTTGGCTGAAGGGCAGACTGTTTATTCCATAGTAATTTTCACTGGAATAGATGTAGGTTCCAGATGAGTTACAATATATATTTATGATTGTGTAAGTGCCCCAAAATGTAAGCCAAGGAACAGACTCATGAACTGAAAAAAATATCAGTACAAAAGTATTGAGTTTTGTTTTGGCATTTCATACACCCTTTACTCCTTCTAGCTTGTTCCCTTTCCTGTTTCTGCTTTCATGGCACATATATTTAATTATGTTCTTGTCCTTACCTTTCTCTCTTCCAGGTTTTCCTTTGCAGATCTTGGATTGAGTTCATCTGCTTGTTTGTAGCTGTTTTGAGTTTTTTTTTTTTTTTTTAGAAAACTGTTGACAACATCAGCATTTCACCAATCTTAGTATCTCTGAATTCAGTAATTGAAGAGTTGCATTGTTTTGCCTTTCATTTTTCTTGTGTTTCAGTTCTGTGACTTTTGCCATCTATTGGTCTGGATGTCTCTTCTGGTTGTACTTTTGTATCATCCTATTGAGGAGCTGTCTCTTGTTTTCCCCGTGCTATCGGAGAAAACACACTTTTGGACAAAGCTTCTGTCCCCCACCCCTACTGGGGGCCACATGCCTGGAGTGTGCTAGACTTGGGTTACTTTCTGTGTTGTGTCACCCCTACTGTTTTTTCTGTACTTTTCCATGTACCTCGGCACTACCTTTTTGGATTGCTAGATCTGTTTTCTTTCGCTCTTTGGAATAGACTCTGTCTTTTCTTATTCTGACTCTTTATCCTTTCACCTGAAGGAGACTTAGAGTTTGCCACCCTACCTGGAAGTATAACATAATGATTCTTTAAGGAGCTAAATAGCGCTACTTAGGTTCTACTGGAAAAAATAATCTCTTGATAAATATTTCATCAACTGATATATTCAATAAAATTGCAATTCAAATTAAAGATAAGTTCTTAATTAAAAGTATTCATCATATAAGAAATCATCTATCATCTATAATGTTCTTTGTCTAAAAAGACCCAAACATAGCACAAGATACAATCCTTAGATCTTCAGATGCAAAATGTAAGTATAACTTTTATTTGCCTGATGCAATTATTGTCAAGGAAGTTTACTTCCTCTATCTGCTAACCTAGATCTAGTTCTGGAAGCTTCTAGCCTCTGTACAATTTAATCTAGACCTAGAATGTTTTCAGCCTCTGAGACTTATTGCTGAATAAGCTCACCCTTTCCAGCTCTTTCTGAACTCTGGCTGGCTGGTTTAACTCAGCAGTTCTGGATCAAAATCCTCTTCTAGCTGACTGATTTCAAACCAGCTTCCCTCAGCTTTTGACTGAATTGCTCTTCTTGGACTCAAATTAACTCTAGCAATCTGTTCTAATCTTCTGGCTCCTCCTCTCTCTCTGACTCACTCTGTCTTCACCTGTGTCTAGCTTGTTCTCTCTGCAACCTGTCTCTGTAAAACTCTCCCAGTAAAAATTGCCTCCAAATTCCACGAACTGAACTGTCACAAACTCAGTTCTGTTCCACGGCCTCTCAACTCACTGATACTGCCCAGCTTGACTGAACAGAACTGACTAGAACTAAGAGATCTACTTACCTCCGTCTCATGAGTACTAAAGAATTAAAGGCATGTACCCTCATGACTTGACCTAAGCTTTTCTTTACCTGAAACTTGCTCTGTATCAGGCTGGCCTTGAACTCAACTCTTGGGATTAACGGCATATCTGTATTCCAGCCAGATGATACAGACATAGAAGGTCTTTGGATTTTTATCTCCTGCCAGAACAGCTATGTTATAAATTAAAATTCCTCTGCAGCAAAAATTATCAGAAACAAAATATCTGAGAAATCAAAGCTTAAAAAATGAAATAGAACATTAATGATAAGTAAGAGAGTTGGCATGGCCATCCTGTTAGCATTGTCCTCCCCCTACCCAATTGTAGGTTTGTTTTTGCTATCTGGGGTCATTTATGGTTCTATATGAATTTTACATTTTTAAAAATTCTCTGAAAGATGAGACTATGTGGGGATTTTGATTGGGGGCTGATTGAATATTTTTTGGTTTTGTTTTGTTTTGTTTTTAAGAAGTATCTTTCTGGAACCTTACCCTGGGAAGCAGGAAACTATAGGTTCCTGGGGCTTGCTCTACCAGCCAGTCTAATTAGACAGTGAGCTCTAACTTTAGTGAGAGTCCTGTCTCAAGAAAAAAAATGGAAAGAACCATAGGAAGATACCTGGAAACAAATTTTGGTCTTCATGTGCGTGCACATACATTCACATGAGTTGCCACAACCCCCAAGCGCTCGTTATCACAGGTACTCAAGGAAGGAACTTAAAAACACAGGGTCTGGTGGCATATGCTTGCATCCCAGTTGAGCAGATGCTATGCCAAGAATATTTCTTGAGTACAGACCTTTAAATCCAGTCTAGGCACATGATCAAACCCCATCTCAAAGAAATATAACAAATCACAGAGAGACACCATCTTATTTGTATCTGTAGGTTGCTATTTTAAAAAAAAAGGTTAGAAGAATGTAAGGAAGTGGACCTTTTCTCACACCATTGATAGAGACATAAGTAACTATAGTCACAGTGGAAAACACATTGTAGATCTTTTTATTAAACTAAAAATAGATCCAGCATGTAATGCAGAAGTCCCATCACTCCATATTTTGAAAGGAAGTGTAATGAGTATGCCAACGAGATACCCAAAGATGTGTTTATTGCAATATTATTCACAATAGCTAGGGCATATAATCAGTCAGATATTAATGAATGAATGGGCAAAGAAAATGTGCTGTATATACACAAGAGAATATTATTAAGCCACAAAGGAATAAAATTCTGTCACTTGTAGCAACATAGATGGAACTGGAGATCATTATGTTACGTGAAAGGACCCAGACACACAAAGACAAGTATCATCGTGTCAGTCCCCTGTGAATACCACAAAGCCAACTGAAGAGAAGAGAGCAATAGTGGTCACTGGAAAATAGAAAAGGGAGTGGAGCAGGCTGAAGGTATATAATGATTTTTCAATATAGCAGGTACCTATTGTCTATAACAAATATGTAACAGTGCAAAATATACACAATATAGGCACTTTGTACCTATATTGATTAATATACATTGTATACATATATGAAAATTTAACATTGTCATGTCTTAGATATGCACAAACATTGTTTCTCAAAAATAAAAAGAAATACTATATCTCACCACCAACTGAAATGAAACATTTGAGCAAAGGGGTAAATTTTCATTCTGTTTTTCCTTTTTAAATATTTTTTATTTAAATATTTTGTATTTTTGTAAAGCCAGGGAAGTGGAGCATTTTAACAAAGAAAGCAAAAGGTAGAAATGGTAAGATCCTTGCTAAACCAAAATCTGGCTATCTGTTTTTTTTTTGTTGTTGTTGTTGTTTTTTTTTTTTTTTTCTTTTTTAGATATAAACTTCATATATGATCAGAGAAAAAAATGTGGAGCCTGACTGCAAGCCCCACTTTAGAGACCTGCCCCCCCCACCTCAGACTCAGTTTCCTTCTCTGCTTGCTCATCAGTCATTCATACTCCCACTACACTGATCTGGGACTGTGTGAAGTCTGAGACCAGGAGTCCAACAAAGACTTGAGGTAGAGATTTAGAGCCATTCCTTTACCTTGTTCTCCCTGCTTTTAGCCAGTTCACAAAATACTGAGCCCTGGAATGCTGAAATTCAGAGCGTCCCCCAACATGACCAAAGGAGATAACAGCAAGCACAGACCCAAGCTCTCACCTAACCACATATCCACCCCAAGAAACTACAAACTTTGGAATTCCAGATGCCTAGATCCCATCATAAAAACACAAACATCAACAACCAAGACAACTGTCCTTCTCCAGAAACCAGTAACCTTAGCGTAATATTCCCCGAGAAAAGATACTTGACAGAAGCACGAGGCAAGGAATTCAAAATATGAATATGTTAAAGGACCTTAAAGCGCATACGAATAAATGCCTAATGGGAGATTGATAAGATGCAAAAAGTTCAATGCAATAATGAACACTATTCAAGACATGAAAATATAATTTAACAAATAAATAGGATTGCTAAAGAAAAGCCAAATTTAAATAAAACTTGAAATAAGACACTCAAGTTCAATGGAAAGCTTCAGTAACAAATTAGATGAAGTAGAAGAGATCATTTCAGGAATAGAAAACAAAGTAGAAGAAATGGATAGCTCAATCAAAGAAAATGTTAAATCTTAAAAAAAAAATCTAGGTCCAAAATATTCAGAAAATCTTGGATACTATGAAAAGATCAAACCTATGAATAATAAGTATAGAGGAGAATAAATCCAGGTCAAAGGCACAGAAAATGTTTTTAAGAAAATTGTAGAAGAAAATTTCCCAAATATAAAAATGTGATGTCAATCAAGGTACAGGAGGGATATAGAATGCCAAGAAGACATGGCCAGAAAAAAACAAAACAAAACAAAACAAAACAAAACAAAACAAACCCCAACAACTCCTCATGACACATAATAATCAAAACATTAAATGTACAGAACAAAAATTCTAAACAACAAAACAAAAACATAGCACACCATAGCAAAGTAATAGAAATTAATAAGCAATGCTCAATAGCAACTCTCAATATTAATAGTCTGCATGCCCCATTAAAAAGACACAGACTAAAAGATTAGATGGGTGGAGGAGCAACAGAGAGAATGAGGCATAGCAGAGTTCAAGTGATCTGGTTATGGTAATGGGAAAAAAATGGGGCAGGGTCTAATCTCCCAGGTGGGGGAGATAAATACAGAATATAGAGATAAGATGATTAAAAAGAACAGTAAGGATGTCTGAAAAAGTCAGAAGTCATCATATTATTAACTATCTAAAAATCCTATGATACAGTAAGTCTATGTATAAATAAACATATATTACTCTATCATCTGGGCTAGAAAAGCTCCCTCCAAGAACCAAAGACCACATGGCAACCAACAGCTATCTATTGGAGTACAACCCACTCAACAATAGGAAACAGCTGGAAATCCAGCCAATTACTCAGTACTAGTGAAATCATGCTAATGGAGAAGAATCTGATACCAGTAATTTACTGTACTAGCATAATCTCAAACAGCAATCTATAAACATTTGTCCTTATACCCACAAACAAGTGTAGTCTTCAGCCTTCGTCAAGAAAAGTCCTTTTTCTGATAGATGGAGACCACTACAGAAAAGTGCAACCAATCAAAATGCAGAGTTGAGGAGCCCAGTCCCAGTGGACACATCTACAGAACACTCTCAGAACTAAGGCAGGGATCATTGTGGAAGAGGGGTCAGAAAGACAGATTGCAAGAGCCAGAGGAGGATCAGAGAATTTTCTGTAAGACTGTGTCTCCTCCTAATATCAGAATCTGTACATACGTGATCTGTATAGGAATGATACCAATTAACATGCCAAAGTAGGCAGAGAAAAATCCGTGAGACCTCATCCTTACACAAACTACAGGCAACTGAAAAATGCTGGGAATGGGGGAGGTTGTGTTCCCCAGGGAAGAGTGCATGCGCTGGTTGTCCAGTGCCAATGGCCATCTCTGAAAACATACACACACATAAGATTACATAGACTGAACAGTAAATGGCTTGTGTATAGGCACACACACACACACACACACACACACACACACACAATTAGTGAAATAGGGGCCCTGGATTTGAAGAAGAGAGGGAAAGGGGTATATACAAGGATTTGAAGGCAGGAAGGGAATGGAGAGATTTTTGTAAATATGTTATAATCTCAAAGATTAAAGAAAAACTATAGTCCTTCAAGAAATTTGTTAGTATCACAAAGAATCTGTAGCATTAAGATGCCGTTTTGTGGCTGTCAAATAGTACTGCTATATATTTCAGGTCTGACTATTAAACTCTGATAATGCTGAAAATAGGAGCTTATCCGAGAGTCAGATGTTAAACTACTTATGGTTGAAATAAACAGTGTTCCCATTCCACCGTTGATGGACATCTGGGTTGTTTCCAGGTTCTGGCTATTACAAATAGAGCTGCTATAAACATGGTTGAGCAAGTGTCCTTTTTGTGTACTTGAACAAACTTTGGGTATATACCTAGCAGTGGTATAGCTGGGTCTGGAGGAAGCACTTCACTGTTTATTTCAACCATAAGTAGTTTAACATCTGACTCTCGGATAAGCTCCTATTTTCAGCATTATCAGAGTTTAATAGTCAGACCTGAAATATGTAGCAGTACTATTTGACAGCCACAAAACGGCATCTTAATGCTACAGATTCTTTGTGATACTAACAAATTTCTTGAAGGACTATAGTTTTTCTTTAATCTTTGAGATTATAACATATTTACAAAAATCTCTCCATTCCCTTCCTGCCTTCAATTGTGGTATTTTTATACAATGGAATACTACTCAGCAATCAAATCATGAAATTTGCAGGCAAATGGTGGGATCTAGAAAAGATCATTCTGAGTGAAATATCCCAGAAGGAGAAAGACAAACATGGGATATACTCACTTATATAGACCTATAAGATATGATAAACATAATGAAATCTATACACCTAAAAAAGATAATCAATTGAGCGGACATGGGGTAAGATGATCAATCCTCATTTAGAAAGACAGATGGGATGTGCATTGAACGTATGACAGGAGTCTACTGAGTGCATCTGAAAGACTCTAACTAGCAGTGTTTTCAAAGCAAAGACTCATGACCAAACCTTTGGCAGAGTACAGGGAATCATAAGAAAGAAGGGGAGTTAGTCTGATACGGAAAGGATAGGAGCTCCACAAGGACCAAATAAATCTGGGCACAGGGTCTTTTCTGAGACTGACATTCAACCAAGGACCATGTATGGATATAACCTAGAACCTCCACTCAGATGTAGCCTGTGGTAGCTCAGTAACCAATTGGTTTCCCAAAGTGAGGGGAACAGGGACTATTTCTAACAGGAACTCAATGACTGGCTCTTTGGTCTCCCCACCCCTGAAGGGAGGAGCAGTCCTGTTAGGCCACAGAGGAGGGCTTTGCAGCCAGTCCTGAAGATACCTGATAAAACAGGATCAGATGAATGGGGAGGAGGTCCCCCCTATCAGTGGACTTGGAAAGGGGCACGGTGGAGATGAGGGAGGGAGGGAGGGACTGGGAGGGAATGAGGGATCGGGACACGGCTGGGATACAGAGTTAATAAAATAACTGATAAAAAAAATAAAAAATAAAAAAAAGATTTCCAATGATAAAAGTCTCAATATAAAACAATAAAAATTTAATTAAAAAAAAAAGAAATGTCATTTAAGAACTCCCGTATGCTGAAATAAAACTCTATTATTCTCCAGCACAAAGAATATGAGATGGTATTTGCAAGTATTGTAACATATCACATAGGTTTTTTTTTTTTTGAAATGTAGTGTTACTTCATTGAATCTTGATGTTTTTATACTTAAAATTACTTCATTTAAATTTTTATAGAATGAAATAAAAAAAAGAAATAAACAGTGTTTCAGTTGTGTTTTAAAATAGTAATGTCGGGGGAGGGCAGTGAGAAAAATGGAAGGCAACGGGTTCCTCCTGCGTTGAGACGGAAACTGTGTGAGAAGTGCCTAGGACTGACATGATTCTTCCTGTTCTGTGTAAGCTTTTAAAATTTCCATACAGAATGTGCTCGTGTTTCTTCCATTTTCTTTATTATTATTATTATTATTATTATTATTATTATTATTATTATTTTGTATATATTTGGAACTATTTTGAATGAAATGGCAACTTGAGTGTACATTTGGGGGTTGGGGCGACTCGGTCATGCCTGACTTTGCAAGCGGGAGGACCTGAGTTTTATCCCCACAACTCATGTAAAAATGGTTTAGTTGTGTACACTCGCAAGCACTGAGGAGGTGAATCCAGCAGGATGCTTAGGCTTGCTGGCCAGCCCGTCCAGCCCAATTGGTGAGGTCCAGGACGATGAGAGGCTCTGTCTCAAAGGAGGAGGATGGTATTACTGAGGACAACACCTAAGTTGTTGTTTGGTCTTCAGATACATGTGCAAACATCACCATAGGCTCACACACATGTGCACACACAGGGACATGCACACATGCATAAAAACAACTAAGTATTCATAAATCGGAACCTGGAAATAATGTCTGAGCGTGACTGAACATCGCTTGGCTATTGATTTCTTTATTGATAGCCATATTCTATTTTTTTTCTTTGAGCCAATGTTAAAATTTTAGCCTAAGAAATCAATCATTTGAATTATTAATATTATTTGTATTAATGTATATGATGCCTGAGTGTCACTGCAGATGCTCACACATGCCAAGGCATGTATGTGGAAGTCACAGAACAAGTTGGTTCTCTCCTGCCTTTGTGTTGGCCTTAGGATCTCACACAGGTTGTCCCTTGGTACAGCCATCACCTCTGCTTGCTTAGTGCTTCACTGCCCCTGAAATCAGCTGTTTCAATACTCCGCTTTTAATTTGTCTGTATAAGTTGTTTCTACTCTTTGCTTTTACGAATCTCCTAAGTCTTTATTGTCTTTTTTTTTGTCACTCTAACTATTGTGTTTTGGTAACACCTGCCTTTTCTTCTGCCAATTTGGGTAGAGACTTATCAATATTATTAGTCATTAAGAGCAAAATATTTTCCATGTCTTTTGTCCCATTTAATTTTTACACTTCCATTTTCTTTGGGATATTGTTGTCATTTGTTTGCTTTGAGTTCTATTTCAACTCAACTGATATATTTTTTTTAAACAGTGTTTGCAAATTATATTTCTGACACGGCATTGATATATAGTATATACACAAAACTAAAACATGCAGTTAAAAATCATTTAAATATGCAAAATATCTCAATAGAAAATTCTCATAAAATATACATTAGTAAACAACAAGAAGATGAAAATTATAGGTATATTAAATTCAAAACTGAAGTGATATATAATCTTATGCTGGAGAGGGTGTATATTAACCAAAACTGGAGAAAATGACTGGGAAGCTGTAGAGACAGATGAATTTCTATCTATGGTTGTTGAAAATATAGATTAGTACACCTATAATGAGAAACGGTGTGGAGGTTTCTTAGGAAACCACAAATAGTATCATCATATGAGCCATCAAGCCTGGTATTGGGCATGAATGAAAGACTGAAATAAGTAAAATTGCTGAACTATGTCTATGCTCATATTTGTTGTAACATTTGGAATATGTGTGTCCAGTAAATGATAAATAAGGAAAATATGATGACTAGAATATATATATATATATATATATATGTTTGTAAGTAATGAATGCTGTTTATCACGAAATGATAAAAATCTTGCTTTTTGTAAGAATGTAAATAGATTTTGAGGATGATACATATTATTTACATAATATATATTTAACTTTTTATTGATTCTTTTTGAGTTTCCTATCATTCACTCCAGTCCTGCTCATCTCTCCATTCACCATTGCAAACTCCTCCTCCACCAAATAAAAACAAACAAACAAACAAATCCATAACAACAAAACAAAGCATAAAAAACACCTCGTCATGGAAGCTGTAGTAAAGATGTCACGGTGTGATCCACAGTCAACTGATACTTTAATTTTATTCTTTTGTAAGATTTATTTTTATTTTATGTGTACGAGTATTTTTCTTGCATGTCTGCACGTATGTCTCTGCACTATGTGCATGTAGTGCCTGAGGAGGTCAGAGATTGGATTGAAATCAACAGCAACTGGATTATTCGTGGTTGTGAGGTGCCATGTTGGTGCTGGGACCTGGACCCTGGTTCTCTGAACAAGTGCTTCCAACCGCTGAGCCATCTCCACAGCCCCATGGAGTGTGTGTGTGTGTGTGTGTGTGTGTGTGTGTGTGTTAACTGCACCTCTGTAACTGAAAATGCATCTTAAGAGATTATCTCAGTTGTTCCATGGAAATTTTGCTAGATGGGGTTTTCAATGTCAGGAATTAAAAATAAGTGGATACCACTATTACATTTTTAAATGTACAAATGATTTAATACTATAATTTTTACTATCTGACTTCATGAAAGGTTTGTTACAGTTTTTGTTGTTTTTCTCTGTTTCTATTTGCTCCTGTCTAATGGTTAGTTAAAAAAAAATGTTCCTTTGGTTTGTGTCCTTTTTAGCAAAAAGTGAAGATCAATTTTCTAAATAGCTCACAAATAATGAAAAAGATTTTGTTTTCCCTAATTGCTGGCTGCAGGGTTTGATACATTCCGAACAGGGATTCCCACATGGGAATTTAGATTTATTTTGTTATTCTGTTTACCCACTCACCAGGGGATGGATACTGAGGTGGTTGGGGCTACTTTTTGACCTCTAGAAATTTTAGTGCAATGAACATTCATGGGCAAGATTTTTCAAGGCCACACTTTCAGTTCTCTTCACTCTCTTCACTGGGAGTGCCAGTGATGGCATGTCTGTATACAACCACTTGAAAAAAAATGCCCAACTGCTTTTTAAATTGGCTATACCATTTTATATCCCTTCCATGGTGGATGGTTATTTTTCATCCCCATCTTTTCCTCCTCCTCTGTTCCCTTTTCTTTAAAATTAGAGCTATTAGTGTGTATGATACTAGATACCTTGGCTTTAATTGACATTTCCTTAATGAATGATAATGTTGAGCATCTTTCCAGGTACTTTTTGGTCATTTGTGAGTGTGTTTTTAGATGACTTTGTATTTATTCTTTAGACCAGTGACTTCGCTATTTAAAAATAGTTGATTATCATTAAGTTGCAAGATTTCAAAATATGAATTCTCAACACAAAATATGAATTCATATTCATTGTTTGCATTCCTGTGGATTCTCTTTACCTTCCTTTGTGGCAACTTATAGACTTTGATGCCTCAGAGTTATTATGTTTGGTAAAGTCTTCTTTAACTACATTTTTCTTTGGTTGCTTTCATTTTGGTGACAGTGCTAAGAAGTCACCAACATTTGTACCTATATTTCCTTCTAGGATTTTATAGTTTTAGCTTTTACAGTACAATTCTGACCTACCTGAGTTAAGTTTTGTACCCCCTTGATGAAGAGATCTAATTCTGTGCTTCTTCATGTGGCTTTTTAATTGTCCCAGCAGAATTTACTGAGAAGGATATTATTTTCTGATCTGTGCCCTTGAAATTTATTTAGCAACAAATACATGGATTTTTTTTTTTGTTAATGATCTCTCATGTCTACCCCAATTATATCTATTTATTTTTAAGAGAGATATGTTAACATCTTGTCCTGTTATTGTATACTGGCCATTTCTCCATAATATTTTGACAAAAATAAGGAAACAAGTCTATCCTACACATTTCGAAGGAGTCAGTAGGGAAGTCCACTGGTCACAGGACACATCCTTTGAGACCCTCGAGTAAATGAGAGTTTTGAGCACTGGAATAGCAGGTGCAAACATCATCACATCTCACAGCGAAGGAGCTGGAGCTAGAGGCAGCGTCGTGAGGGAGTTGCAGCTGCAGATTTGATACAGACTGCGGGTGCCTGGGGAGCACTGTGCTGGCCTGCGCAGAAGTAGGTGCTTGTATCAGCGGGCTCCGAGGCTGAGATAGTCAGGACACTGTCCTTTCGTGATCCACCGAACTCCGCAGTCACTTTCCCATTTCTGACCAACTCACCAGTCTTATATAAGGCTACCAAGAGGACCAGGCCTTCTTTAGGGTCCTGCTTGTACCACAGAAAGCTGTTAAGTGTGCTTGAGGAGTTGCAGCTCATGGAGGCATCCTTGCCTTCTGGGATGGACAGATACTGAGCGCTCTGACTCAGAAGTTGACCCTTCACCACTGGTCGGAAAGAGACAGGAAGCAGCTCAGTTAGTTTTAGATCACCTTTCTCACACCGGTGGAGGACACAGTATCCCACAAGTCCTCAACTCTCTTCTGTGTCCCTCCTTTCCTTTGTTCTCCTCTAGCTTTCCTCTTGGGTCTTTTCTAGACTTGGAGAAAACCTCACCTCATAGAGTTTATTCTGCTTCAGAACTCCCTGTGGAGGAAGGAGAAACCCCCAAGACTTACACGTTAGTTGCATCCAGAGGATTGGTAATAGACCTTCAAGGAGCATCTCCTCAGCAACAATTCTTTCCTAAATTGGTTTTCTGTTTCAAGAAGTGCATCTGGGCTTACAGTAACACCATTTAATTACCATTGTGGCATTAGAAACAAGATGTTCTACGTAGCAGCTAATCTGATTGCTCATTGGACATTTCCTCAGAGGTTAGAACTAATCCAGGAGTCTAGTTATAAAAGAAGACACTGCCCTCTTATGGTTAGACACTAGATTCTGATCCTGCTTTCAGTTTTTTTTTTTTTTTCCTACTTGTATTTCCTCCTAGTTCTCTAAAGGACACACTTATACCAAGTACCCAGGACATGTGGGAGAACTATACAGACATGAAGAACAGAAACTGCCCACAAACAACCTAAATTATCTCCAAAAAGTCACTGTAGGAGACAGGCTTATAGCTGATTCAAATGCATTTATAAAAGTATTTTTCTCTGTGTTCCTATCTGTGAGTTAATAGCACCAAGAATAATGTTTTAAAAACATGTGGTTTGAGACTATACAGAACAGACAAGGCATGGTGTGTGTGTGTGGTGTGTGTGTGTGAGAGAGAGAGAGAGAGAGAGAGAGAGAGAGAAAGAGAGAGAGAGAGAGAGATGGAGAGACAGAGACAGAGATAGAGAGACAGACAGACAGAGACAGAGAGTGTGTGTTGTGTGTGTGATGCTTACGGAGTGGGCTGGGGTTGGCTCTACTTACCAGAGTCAGATTCTGTAGGCACACAGAGCAGAATGCCAACAGAAACCTGGACCCCCTGAAAACCTTGATAATCAGGGCATTGCTACTTAGAAGACAGAGGCTAAAGGCTGGTTTTCACCCAGAAAGCATGACGGATGAACCATGTTGTAGAAAGTGGAGTTAGACTTTCAGGCCTTCCACTGTGACAGGGAAAGGCAGGTGCCCAGTTTCACAGAAACAAAACAAAAACCCACACTTTCCTGAAGAAAACTTGTGTTCTAAAGATAATGAGGCACGAATCTGGATACTGCGTTTAGTTGAGAGTGAAGTGGGCACGTATTTGAAAACAAGAAGGGAAATCATATTTTCCAGAATTATAATTCATTAAGTAGGTATGGCCGCCCCAGGACCACTAGACATTTAAAACTGTCATAACATGAAAAGCAGAAACCGAAACAGAAGGAAAAGACTCCAGCAGGGACAGCGAAGGCAGAGAGGCAGAGAGGAGGCTGCCGCAGACTTGCTGACTTTTAACACAGCAGTGTGATCATTCTGGCTTTTCCACAGAAGAAAATGAGATTGTGAATAACTACCAAAACCTCATTTCTATAAAACGGAAACTCACAGGGACTTCCTTTTAAAGAATGACATTAATGTGGCATTTTGGTCCTTTCTTGATTTCTTTCTTCTTTCCTCTCTGTTTTGAGAATCAAACCCAGGATCTCACATGCTTTAATTAAGTACCTCACCACAGACGTACACATTCCTTTTTCTTTGAGGACCGTCTGTTCAATTCTTTTACCCACTTATTGATAGTATTATTTTTTATTTTTATTTTTTTGAGCTATTTTGAGTTTTAGTTATTGACACTTATTTTAGATGTCAAGTCCCTGTCAGGTGAATAAGTGGCAAGGATTTTATCCGTTCTGTATTTTATCTTTGAACATTGATTTTTTATTTAATTAAAATATATCTACATCACTTCTCTCCTCCCTCTTCTCTTTCCTACCCTTCCCATGTCTGACCCCTCCCCCAAATTCTTGACCTCTTTTTTTTTTTTTAAACCATTCTTGTTGCATATACATTTAAATGGATCAGTGCTGAGTCCATTCAGCACTGTGTGCATGAATATGTTTCTAGGGCAGACCACTTGATCCTGGATAATCAATAAGGGGCTCTTACTGACTAATTCTTTATCTCTCAGCAGTTCATTGCCTGTACCTCTTCTTCTAGGGCTGGGGCCTGTGGGATTCCCACATCTCCTTGGGTCAGTTGGTATTTAGGTTTAGGCAGCCATGTTGTGTAGCTTCCCTGCCACAGACAGCGGGCCATCCTCATGCCATACTTCATCATCCTCCGGCTCTTACAATCTTTCTACCCTGTTTCAACAATGTTCCCTGAGTCTTGGATGCAGAAGTTGTCTTCTAGAGGCATCAAATGGGCGGGACACTCACAGCCAGTCATCCTCTGTATTTTGGTGTTCTTCTGACAGAAAAAGAGGTTTCTTGAATGAGAGGTGAGATCTACAGTTACCTGAAAATGCCATGATTTTTTTTTTTTTACTGTACAAAAGTTTAAAAAATGTATGCAGTTCCATACATCAATTCTTGTTACTTTCTGAGTGGTCAGAGTCCTTTGCAGAAATGTATTATATATGACTACGTCTTGAAATAGTTTACCTGTTTTTTTTTTTTGAGTAGTTTTAACATTTCACAGTAAAGTTTTTTTTTTTTAATTCATTTAAAATTGATCTTGGTACTGAGTGGGGGCTGTCTAGCTTCATTTTTCATGTGGATAACCAATTTTCCTAGATACTTTCTTCAACATATATTTTTCATATTGTTGTAAAAAGTCAAATGTCAGATATGGTGGATCTTCAGCTTTGTTCTTCATTCTTGATATTGCTTTCCTCTGTTGGGTTCCATATGAATTTTAGGCTTATTTTTCTTACTCGTGTGAGGAACATTATTGGGATTATGTGGAAGATTGTGTTGAACTTGTAGACTACTGGCCATTTCACAACTTTAGTTCTGCAAAGGCTGGATATACAGTATATTTATTGACCATGAACTTGAGTACCTTGAAACAGTACCAGTTGAGCCAAGATCCTTTTTGTCTTTTTCTTCTAATTTCACTTATTCTTCAAAATTTCATAGGTTTACAATGAAATATGATTTTATATGTCTCTGGTTCTCCCCTTCCAGTTCCCCCATTTTCCCCTATTATGTCCTCTTTCCAACTTACTCTACTTTGATATTTATTTGAATGTATTTTCAAGTCACTTTTCAATTTGTTTACTTTCATCTTCTTTTCATATTTTGTTTCATATTTTTTATTCCTTTTTATGTCTATCAACTTCTCCCTGGAGTATTTTCAATCTGTCTTTGGAGTAGTTTTTAATGTAGATATGCCTGTGATAAATCCTGTAGATTTTTCTCTTTAAATATCATTTTTTATTTTTAATGTTTCTTATTGATGATAGACACACAATCATTGTACATATTTATGTAGCACAATGTAACTTTATTCTTCTTCTGATCAACCACTATTTCCATTTGCCCAGATGCAAATTCCCACAAAAGGTTACCCTCAAGGGTGTCAGAGCTGGTTACTGCACATGGCACACTAAGAAAAACTGTTCTGGGTTCATGTCCCTTATGGAAATTTATGCTGCTCAGAGCTCAAGCAATGCCTGTGGCTCAGCTTTGTTCAGTTTGTCAGATCACAGAATCGAGACAGAATCACAGAATGCTTTTCTCTAGCAGAAATCTGTGGTAAGTAGGGGATGAGGATTAGTACACATGACATGCCATGTGGCCCGTTATCACAGGCTAACACTGTCATGGACTTAACAATGCCTTCCTCTTGATCACAATGGCTTACTAGTCTTTCGGGACATTGCAAATTAATCTTTAAATACCCATGAGTCCTCTTTGTGTTTGCAATCTTTGGTGTTTCTAGCATTCTATTATAGACCGTATTTTCCAGTTAGAGAAATGAAGCTACAGGCTAAAATGCAAATATGTACACCCTAGTTGTGTATTTGCAAGTGTGCATGACATACCTGTGTGATGCATTTATACTTTTCTTAAAAAATCATGACCCCTTTGTTCTCTTGTTTCCTTTCATCACATTTCTCAAATTTTTCTCTTTCTTCTGTTTATTTTAATGAGCGGTTTTAAAAATCAGCGTATGATCTGGGGTATAACACTGTATACCCTAGGGAGTTCAGTTTGTGTGCATGTGGGCCTTTGTATGAAGTGTACGTGTGCATGTGTGTGTCTGTATGTATGATGTGTGAGTGTATGATGTGTGTGTGTGTGAGATGTGTATGTGTGGATGCTGTGCATCTGTGTATGAGTGTGTGCTTGCATGTGGATGTTTGTGTACTTATGTGTTCATGTGTTCTCAGGTTCATGAGAATGAAGTAAAGGCAAGAGGTCAGCAGCAGGTACCATTCTTAGGAGCTGTTGACCTGTTTTTGGAGACAGAGTTTCTTACTAGAACCCAGGCCTATCTTGTTGGGCTGAGCTGGTTCACCAGGAAGCTCCAGATAGCCTCCTGTCTCTGCCTTGTTGACTTTTTTTTTTTAAATTTTTCATCAATTACACTTTATTCATTCTGCATCCCCCCATAAGCCCCTCCCTCCTCCCCTCCCAACCCCACCCTCCCTCTTCCCTCTGCATGCATGCCACTCCCCAAGTCCACTGATAGGGGAGGTTCTCCTCTCCTTTCTGATCTTAGTCTATCAGTTCACATCAAAAGTGGCTGCATTGTTCTCTACTATGGCCTGGTAAGGCTGCTCCCCCCCAGAGGGAGGTGATCAAAGAGCAGGCCAATCAGATTATGTCAGAGGCAGTCCCTCTTCCCATTACTATGTAACCCAATTGGACTCTGAACTGCCCTGGGCTACATCTGTGCAGGGGTTCTGGGTTATCTCTATGAATAGTCCTTGGTTGGAGTATGAGTCTCTGGGAAGTTCCCTGTGTTCAAATTTTCTTGTTCTGTTGCTCTCCTTGTGGAGACCCTGTCCTCTCCAGCTCTTACTATTTCCCAGTTCTTACCTAAAATTCCATTCACTCTGCCCAACAGTTGCCCATCAGGCTCAGCATCTGCTTTGATAGTCTGAAGGGCAGAGGCTTTCAGAGGCCCTCTGTGGTAGGTTCCTAGGTTGTTTCCTGTTTTCTTCTTCTTCTGATGTCCATCCTCTTTGCCTTTCAGGATGGGGATTGGACATTTTTGTTAGGGTCCTCTCTCTTGCTTAGTTTCTTTAGATGCACAGGTTTTAGTGGGTTTGTCCTATGTTGTATGTCTATATGAGTGAGTATATACCATGTGTGTCTTTTTGCTTCTGGGACAACTCACTCAGGATGATCCTTTCCAGATCCCACCATTTACCTGCAAATTTCATGATTTCCTTATTTTTCATTGCTGAGTAATATTCCATTGTGTAGATGTACCACAATTTCCGCATCCATTCTTCAGTTGAGGGGCATCTGGGTTGTTTCCAGCTTCTGGCTATTACAAATAAAGCTGCTACAAACGTGGTTGAGCAAATGTCCTTTTTGTGTACTTGAGCCTCTTTTGGATATATGCCCAGTAGTGATATGGCTGGATCTTGAGGAAGCGCTATTCCTAGTTGTCTGAGAAAGCGCCAGATTGATTTCCAGAGTGGTTGTACAAGTTTACATTCCCACCAGCAGTGGAGAAGGGTTCCCCTTTCTCCACAACCTCTCCAGCATGTGTTGTCACTTGAATTTTTGATCTTGGCCATTCTCATGGGTGTAAGGTGAAATCTCAGGGTTGTTTTGATTTGCATTTCCCTAATGGCTAGTGAGGTTGAGCATTTCTTTAAGTGCTTCTCTGTCATTCGGTATTCCTCTACAGAGAATTCTCTGTTTAGCTCTGTTCCCCATTTTTTAAGTAGATTACTTGGTTTGCTGCTTTTCAGCTTCTTTAGTTCTTTATATATACTGGATATGAGTCCTCTGTCAGATAAAGGGTTGGTGAAGATTCTTTCCCAATCTGTAGGCGGTCGCTTTGTTTTGATGACGGTCTCCTTTGCTTTACAGAAGCTTTTCAGTTTCATGAGGTCCCATTTATTGATTGTTGCTCTTAGAGCCTGTGCTGTTGGTGTTCTGTTCAGGAAGTTTTCTCCTGTACCAATGAGTTCTAGGGTATTTCCCACTTTTTTTTCAAGCCGATTTAATGTCTGGTTTTCTGTTGAGGTCTTTGATCCACTTGGACTTCAGTTTTGTGCAGGGTGATAAGTATGGATCTATTTTCATTTTTCTACATGTAGACATCCAGTTGGACCAGCACCATTTGTTGAAGATGCTATCTTTTTTCCATTGAATGGTTTTGGTGTCTTTGTCAAAGATCAGGTGTCCATAAGTGTGTGGGTTTATTTCTGGGTCCTCTGTTCGGTTCCATTGATCCACCATTCTGTTTCTATGCCAGTACCATGCAGTTTTTAAAACTGTTGCTCTATAGTACAACTTAAGATCAGGGATGGAGATACCTCCAGAAGATCTTTTATTGTAGAGGATTGTTTTAGCAATTCTGGGTTTCTTGTTATTCCATATGAAGTTGAGAATTTTTCTTTCCAGGTCTGTAAAGAATTGTGTTGGTAATTTGATGGGCATTGCATTGAATCTGTAGATTGCTTTTGGTAAGATGGCCATTTTTACTATGTTAATCTTGCCAAGCCATGAGCATGGGAGATCTTTCCATCTTCTCATATCTTCTTCTAATTATTTCTTCAGAGATTTAAATTTTTTTTCATACAAGTCTTTGACTTCCTTGGTTAGGGTTACACCAAGGTACTTTATGTCATTTGTGGCTATTGTGAAAGGTGTTGTTTCCCTAATTTCTTTCTCAGCCCTTTTGTCTTTTGTATACAGGAGGGCTACTGATTTTTTTGAGTTAATTTTGTATTCGGCCACTTTGCTGAAGGTGTTTATCAGCTGTAGGAGTTCCCTGGTAGAGTTTTTGGGGTCACTCACGTATACTATCATATCATCTGCAAATAGTGATAATTTGACTTCTTCCTTTCCAATTTGTATCCCCTTGATCTCCTTCAACTGTCTTATTGCTCTAGCAAGGACTTCCAGCACTATGTTGAAGAGATATGGAGAGAGTGGGCAGCCTTGTCTTGTCTGTGATTTTAGTGGGATTGCTTTAAGTTTCTCTCCGTTCAGTTTGATGTTGGCTATAGGCTTGCTGTATATCGCCTTTACTATGTTTAGATATGTGCCTTGTATCCCTGATCTCTCCAATACTTTAAACATGAATGGATGTTGGATTTTGTCAAATGCTTTTTCAGCATCTAGGGAGATTATCATGTGGTTTTTTTTTCTTTCAGTTTGTTAATATGGTGGATCACATTGATGGATTTCTGTATATTGAACCACCCCTGCATACCTGGGATGAAGCCTACTTGGTCATAGTGGATAATATCTTTGATGTGTTCTTGGATTCAGTTTGCAAGTATTTTATTAAGTATTTTTGCATCAATGTCCATAAGGGAGATTGGTCTGAAATTCTCTTTCTTTGTTGAGTCTTTGTGAGGTTTAGGTACCAAGGTGACTGTGGCTTCATAGAATGAGTTTGGTAATGTTCTTTCTGTTTCTATTTTGTGGAACAGTTTGAAGAGAATAGGAGTTAGCTCTTCTTTGAAGGTCTGGTAGAATTCTGCACTGAAGCCATCTGGTCCTGGGCTTTTTTTGGATGGGAGACTTTTGATGACCGCTTCTATTTCTTTGGGGGATATAGAACTATTTAGTTGATTTACCTGGTCCTGATTGAGCTTTGGTAAGTCAAATCGATCAAGAAAATTGTCCATTTCATTTAGATTTTCAAATTTTGTGACATATAGACTTTTGAAGTAAGTCCTAATGATTGTTTGGATTTCCTCAGTGTCTGTACTTATATCCCCCTTTTCATTTCTGATTTTGTTGATTTGGGTGGTGTCTCTCTGCCTTTTAGTTAGCCTGGCTAAGGGTTTGTCGATCTTGTTGATTTTCTCAAAGAACCAGCTCTTGGTTTCATTGATTCTTTGAATTGTTTTATTTGTTTCCAATTGATTGATTTCAGCCCTGAGTTTGATTATTTCCAGCCGTCTACTCCTTCTTGGTGTGTCTGCTTCTTCTTTTTCTAGGGTTTTTAAGTGAGCCATTAGGGTGCTTGAATGAGCTGTCTCGAATTTCTTCTTGAAGGCACTTAGTGCTATGAACTTTCCTCTTAGCACTGCTTTCATTGTGTCCCACAAGTTCGGGTATGTTGTGTCTTCATTTTCATTGATTTCTAGAAAGACTTTAATTTCTTTCTTTATTTCTTCCCTGACCCAGCTGCCATTTAGTAACAAGTTGTTCAGTTTCCATGTGTGTGTAGGCTTTTTGTTATTTCTGTTATTGTTGAGGCCCAGCTTTATTCCATGGTGATCAGACAAGATACATGGGATTATTTCAATCTTCTTGTATCTGTTGAGGCTTGCTTTGTGACCCACTATATGGTCTATTTTGGAGAAGGTTCCATGAGGTGCTGAGAAGAAGGTAAATTCTTTTGTGTTTGGGTGTAAAGTTTTGTAAATGTCTGTTAGGTCCATTTGATTCATGACCTCTGTCAGAGACAATGTTTCTTTGTTTAATTTCTGTTTTGTTGACCTGTTCTTTGTTGAGAGTGGGGTGTTGAAGTCTCCCACTATTAATGTGTGGGGATCTATATGTGCTTTAAATTTTATCAATGTTTCTTTCACAAATGTGGGTGCCCTTGTATTTGGGGCATAGATGTTCAGGATTGTGATGTCTTCCTGGTGGAATTTTCCCTTGATGAGTATGAAGTGTCCTTCCCCATCTCTTTTTATTAATTTTGGTTGAAAGTCTATTTTATCAGATATTAGAATGGCTACTACTGCTTGCTTCTTGGGTCCGTTTGCTTGGAAAGCCGTCTTCCAACCCTTTACCCTCAGGTAATGTCTATCTTTGTGTCTTAGGTGTGTTTCTTGTATGCAACAGATTGCTGGGTTTTGTTTACGTGTCCATTCTGTTAATCTGTGTCTTTTTATTGGAGAGTTGAGTCCATTGATGTTGAGAGAGATTAATGACCAGTGGCTGTTAGATCTCTTGATTTTGATGTTGGCTGTGGTCATAAGGTTGTGTGCTTGGTTGCTTTTTGTTTTACTGAAGTGAGGTTATTTATTTCCTGTGTTTTCTTGAATGTAGCTAGCTTTCTTGTTTTGTATTTTCCCTTCCAGTGTCTTCTGTAATGCTGGATTTCTTTGTAGGTATTGTTGAAATTTGTTTTTGTCATTGAATATCTTGTTTTCTCCATCTATGAGGACTGAAAGTTTTGCGGGGTATAGTAGCCTGGGCTGACATCTGTGTTCTCTTAGGGTCTGCATGATATCTGTCCAGGCCCTTCTGGCTTTCATAGTCTCTGTTGAAAAGTCAGGTGTGATTCTAATCGGTTTGCCATTATATGTTACTTGGCCTTTTTCCCTTGCAGCTTTTAGTATTTTTTCTTTGTTCTGTATACTTACTGTTTTGATTATTATGTGGCGGGAGGATTTTCTTTTCTGGTCAAATTTGTTGGGTGTTCTGTAGGCCTTATGTATTCTAATTGGCCTCTCCTTTAGCTTGGGGAAATTTTCTTCAATGATTTTGTTGAAAATATTTTCTGGGCCTTGGAGAAGGGGTCTTCTTTTTCCTCTATACCTATTATTCTTAGGTTTTGTCTTTTCATATTGTCTTGGATTTCTTGGACGGTCTGTGTCAGGAATTTTTCGGATTTAACATTTTCTTTGACAGATACATCGATTTCTTCCATTGTATCTTCTACATCTGAGATTCTTTCTTCCATCTCTTTTAGTCTGTTGGTTATTCTTACCTCTGTAGTTCCTGTTTTCTTCCCTAGATTCTTCCTTTCCATTATTTCTTCCATTTGTGTTTTCTTTAATTTTTTCCAATTCTATCTTCAGGTCTTGAGTTGTTTTGTTTACTTCCTTCACGTGTCTGATTGTACTTTCCTGTTTTTCTTTTAGTTCCTTCAACTCTGTTTCTTTCATTTCATTCAGTGTTTTAAGCATTTCCTTTCTAAAGGCCATAAACTGTTTGGCTGCAGCTTCCTCTATTTCTTTACAGATGGCAATATTCTGTTTGAGTTTATCTTCCTCTATGTCTTTACGAATCTTATTTGTTTCCTCTGTTATCATCTTCATGAGCATACTTGTTAGGTCATCTTCTTGGATTTCAGTTATGGTGGGGTGTCCAGGACTACTTGCCCCTGGGTAACTGGGTTCTGGAGATGCCATATTGCTCTGTCTTTTGTTGCTAGAGCTTTTATGCTGGCCTCTACCCATTGTGCTATCTTAGGTGTTTGGGGTTATTTTCTGGTGGTTCCTGGGGATCCTGTGGTGGAGAGAATCCCCTTTGCAGAAAGCTGGTTTTTCCTGAAGGATGTCTTCTCAGCTTTTTGGGTATAGTCCCTGGATGGCTGGTGTTTTTTCAGGAGTTGCTCACCTCAGGGATATAGACCTGAGTGGTAACTGTGGTCTTTGTTAGTCGAGAGGGTTCTCCTCTCACCCAGGGAAGTCCTGAGGGCAGCTGCCCTGTTTCTGGGTTTCTTGTTGTAAATTTAATGATCAGCTGCTGTGACCCAGTTGGACATCAGGCGCGCATCAACTGTTTGTGCCTGTGTCTGGAGCACAGCTGAGTGATGGCGCCTCGGCCCCACTAGTCTGCTAGACTTTTTCTAGGGAAGGATTGGGTGATTTAGGTCAGTACAGTTTCCTTCCTTCCCTGTGGATTCTCTGGAGACACGGACTCCCAGTGTCTTTTTTTTGCCCTAGTGCACACTGCTCAGTGTCCGCCAGCTGGCTGGCCGCAGAAACTGCCTGTGCCTGGAGCACAGCTGAGTGATGGCAGCTCAGTCTCTGCCAGCTGTCTGGTGCGCAGAAACTGCCTGTGTCTGCCTTTGCGGCCTTTGGGAACCTGGGTGCCTCCCTAAGCTGGGTAATTTTCCGGGGACCTTTTCAGGTTGGGGGTGTCGGCTGAGTGCTCTGAGATCAGACCAGCCGTTTCCCTCCCTGTGTGTTTGCACTGGACAGTGAAACTCATTCGCTGGTGCCCTGGTGCCCACAGTTCTATCTAGGTGGCGAATCAGGCGCGCAGGCAGGCAGGGTTCTGTGGTGTTGGAGCCTGGGTCCCCAGCTCTGGCTCCAGGCTGGCTCCTGGGGTGCCCGTGGACCCCGAGTCTTTTCCAGGGGATGTCTGGGTGACCTAAGGCCGGTCCCAATCGTTTCCTGTACCCTGGGGTTATCTCTTGACTGAAAATTCCAGTCTCTGATAGTGTGGTGCGCACGGTTCAGTCTGGGTCCATGACCAGAGGCACTGGCTTGTGGCTCTGGGCTGGGGCTGGGGCTGGCAGCTGACAACCAAGCGTCTGGCGGAACCGGGATCTCTGCTGTGGTTTAGCCGGGTGAGTTAAAAGCTGATTGAATCCCCCACCGTGGGGTATCCTCTCACCTTGGAAACACAATGATTGTGTTTTATGGCCGCGAGTTCTGATTGCTGGTCACTGTGCTGATCCTGCTGCTGCTGCTCAGAATGAGAGTCTTCCCGGCGCCGCCATCTTGCCCCCTCAGTTCGCCTTGTTGACTTTTTACCAGGGTGCTGATGGTCAAGTCCTCATGTGTATGGGGATAGCACTTCAAACGAATGAGCCATCTTCTCAGCATAACAATACTGCTTAATTGTGTGTGCTTGTATTTTTCTTTTTAATTAACCAATTTATTCACTTTATAAATTGATCATAGCCTCCTCCCTCCTCACCTCCCAGACCCATCCTCCCTCCTTCTCCTATACTCCCATGCCCTAATCCTCAGAAAATGGAAGCTCCCAACCCACCTCAGCACATCAAGTCACATCTTTTTCCCCTGTGGGAAGTGGTGAAAAAGCAGGCAACAGGGTCCATGTCAGAGACAGCCCTCATTCCCTTTACTAGGAAACCCAAATAAAGTCTGAGTTGCCCATCAACTACATCTGTGTAGGGAGCCTAAGTCCAATCTATGCATGGTCCTTGGTTGGTGCTTCAGTCTCCACAATCCCCTTTGAGCCCTGGTTAGTTGGTTCTGTTGGTCTCCTTATGGAGCACCTGTCACCTTCAGGTCCTTCTTTCCCCCCACTTTTCCACAAGATTTCCTATTCTTTGCCCAGTGTTTGGCTCTGAGTCTCAGAATTTGTTTCGATCTGTTGCTGAGTGGAGCCTCTCAGAGGACAAATATGCTAAGTTTCCTTCTGCAAGCATAGCGGAGTATTGTTAATAGTGTCAGGGGTTGGCTCTTTTCCATGGGGTGGGTCTCAGGTTGGGCCAAGCATAAGTCGGACATTCCTCAATCTATGCTCTATCTTGTAGGCAGAGTAAATTTTGTGTCGAAGTTTTTGTGGATGGGATGGTGTTCCCCTCCCTCAATAAGGAGAAAGTCCTGTCTAGCTAGAGGGTGTCCTCTTCAGTTTCCATGACCCCTGCTCCTAGGAGTCTCAGCTATTGTCAACCCCTGTGTCCTCCCAGGAACCCACCCTGTTGCATGTCTCCAGGTTGTCACAGAGATGTCCCCACCCATGGTTTCTCTTCTCTCTGCAGGCCCTCTGTCTTCCCCCGCCCCAGGGCTGGTCTCCACCCTTTTTTCTCTCCACACTTCCTCTGCTACCTTGTTTCCTCTCTTCAGTTGCTTCTTCTGTCTATTCTATTTCCTTTTCCTAGTGACATTCAGACATTATCACTTGGACCTCCCTTGTTACTGCGCTTCTTTAGGTTTGTAAATTGTAGTTTGTTTATCCTGTAGTATATGGCTAAAATCCACTTTTAAGTGAGTACATACCATGTGTGTCTTTCTGGGTCTGTGATACCTTACTCGGGATGATCTTTTCTAGTTCCAACCATTTGCCTTCAAATTTCATGATTTTCTTGTTCTTAATAGCTCAGAAGGATTCCATTGTATAAATGTACCAGCGTTTCTGTATTCATTCTTTGGTTGAAGGACATCTAGGTTGTTTCTAGATTCTGGCTATTATGAATAAAACTGCTATCAACATAGTTGAACAATACAACACTTATTTTTAAACAGAAAATATTCAAGCTGTAGTTGTGCCTCAGTGGTAGAGCATTTGCTCAGCACACACAAAACCCAAACCAGCAAACATCATTACCAAAACAAACAAAAATCAAAACAAATACTGTACACAGAACATATGTTAATTTTGCTGGCTTTAGCCAAAATAAAAGATGATTTCCATTTATGCACTATTTTCACAAGGCAATTTCTGAGAGCCCAACAACATTCTGTTTCCTTTTCTAAATTTGAAGAACAAAGAATCCCACAGTTAGATTGGACTCATGTTTATCAGTTTAGGAAACTATTATCTAGGCTATTTTGACCAGTTTGAGATGATCCTTGTTTTATTAATGGTAGAAATATTTTTCTAGGTCCTTCCTGCCACTGCTGCCATCAAGGAACAACAGTCATTGCTCTGCGCTGCCCCAGGACCTTGATAAGGGTCCTGAGGTGATGAAGAGAGTCAGCAAGCTGAGGGGACAGTTGTTTGACTACAGATGTGTGTAGCTTGTTTGCATTGGAGCTGCTCAAGGTTTCTGAGGACAAGTGGGTGTTCAAATTTATCAAGTGGGTGGGACTCACATGCACACCAAGGGGAAGCAGAGGAGCCGAACAAGGTACTGGAACCTTGGGGAAAGAGACTACCAAGGATGGGTCCTTACCTTGTCCCCTCCCTCAATAAACCTTTACCTTTAAAAAAGAAAATATTATTTTAACTATTAAGTATAAGTTACATGTCAGTTGCTTAGCATATGTGATCTGCACGAGAAAGTAGTATGATTACATAAGTTTTTAATATGATTACATAATATGATTACATAAGGAGGAAATGGAACCTTAGAAATTTATAATTATTGGTTGACTCTTACATAGTCTGTAACAAACAGGACTGGCTGCTTCCTTGCTTAAACATTTTAGCATCCCCAAATGGTGTAAGAACTATCTCTCTCCAGTCTATTATCTTTGCTTGGCGTAGGTTTTCAGCCAGTGCTTTGAGGCAGAGCCAATAGTCTAACAGGTATGGAGGGAGTAGGTAAAGGTAAGCTGTTAATCATTTCATATTGAAGCAAAGTGGAAAAAAAGATCTTTCTTTTCAGTGTGCGCAGGGAAATACAGAGAACAGAATGTGAAAGAAAGCACAATGAGGTTTGGAGGCCAGGCTAAGCCTGGGTTAGGTCTCTGTTCCTCTCCTGATCGATGTGTTTATTCTGATATCCGTGTTAGAGAATAGCTGCCTATAATGACTTTTGTGTTTAACAGTATAGCTTTGCCAAGTCAGGAGACAGTCTTAACATGCCCGGAAAGGCAGAGGGTTGACTCAGTGTCTTTCTGTTAGTAAGGTAGGTAAACAGGAGGAAGGAAACATGCTCCTCAGAGCAATGAGGCGGGAGGTTTGTGCATTGCTGTTCACATTACCGAAATTTCTACCACTTGTGTTTTGTAAATTTGTACCGTTTAGGGCTTTGCCCACTAAAAAGTAATATTACTGGTAAAAGTCTTGTTACATGTTAAAGACATAGCTTCCCATCGCACCACCCCCACTCCTCCCCTGTGTGATGAGACAACTTCACCCTCAAGACTCTTGTTTCGGCAAGCGCTCTAGTCCTCTCTCAGGAGCCCTGTGTCAGAGCAGCTGTGGCACAGCTGCAGGTTTGGAGACAGCCTGTGGGTGTCTGTGGAGCACTGTGCCCTTCCTCCACACAGGTAAGTGCCCGAGTGACTGGGCTTCGAGGCTTGGATGTGCAGGAAACTTTGTTGCATTTTCTTATCCAGCTTGGCAGTTATTTTGTCATTACTTTTCTCATCTCCTCCTTTCTGTAATGTCACCAAGAGGATGGGGCCTCCATCGTTCCCCTGCCTATACCAGTGTAAGGCATATAAAGATTGCGAAGAATTGCAGCTCATGGTGAGTTCATCTCCTTCTTGGATTATCAGAGACTGAGGACTCTGCTGCAACTTTTGGGTACTGACCCCTGTTCAAGAAAGACAATGAGAAGATAATACAGGAGACAGTAATAAGATCTTAGCCACAGAAGTAGAGATGGCGAATCTGCACTCCACATTTACCAAACAATAGCTTTGTTACACCAACACACACTATGACCTTTTGTATTATATGTATTGCCTTTGAAAAGTCTTCACCCCAGGATGGAAGCGGCCCTCAGGAGGCCTCCATCATCTCACCACTTTCCCAATTGAAATATGTACTCACAGGCAGCCTGAAGCTTTAACAGCCACACAAGCCCTTGAAGGAGCATTTCCATCACTTGGCCCTGGTGAGCGCAGCAGCTCAGATTTCTCTGCATGGGCTTCTCAGGCAGTGGCTGCTGAGCTCAGGAAGGAGACCGCTCAGTCAGAGATCACACTGACTTCCTATTGCTCAGCGCTAGACACACGTAATTCAGATCCTTTTGAAACTCTGCCACCTTTTGACTAAACTGAAAAATGTTAAGTAATGAAGACTTTTGTATATTAAATTCATGTAATACAAACCCTGCATTCTAGCAACCCAAGTAATAAAATAAAATAAATGCAATTAGAATGGCTAGAACAGTTGATATGAAGGAATGGGGGATACTTTGGGTTAAAACTTTAAGTGGTGCTGGGGAAAAGTAGCTACGGAAGGGCTAGGAGCAGGAAGTGGGTTAGCCAAAACTTAGGATGTGTGAATAGACCTTGTGGAAATTTGCTGTTTGTAAGTCTGTATGTACGTAATATAGAAAGTGAGTTTGGTCAGAAGTTCTCTGCATGAGTGGACAATGCTGGACTCAGAAGACATGAGTAATTGAAATCTCAGCGCCAGGCATGGGGTACTTTCCCATGAGTTACTGGTCAGGGCAGCCCCAGAAGCACCCAAAACAACAGAGACTGTTGCTGTTGCCTTTGGCTGTCCACTCTATCTAAATGTAAGCCTCTATTTTGGAAAATATTATCCACTTTTGTTGCAGAACGCTGATTAGGAAACTCCCTCCTGGCTTGCTTTCCCACAGGAGTCATTTCATCTTTGGTACTGTAAATCTTGTCAAAAGCCCACAAATGGAGGGAATCACAGGCCCTGGGTGGATGGGGGTTGGGAGGACTTTATGGTATTATTTCACTAAATAGTCATGCTGTCAAACCATGTTCTTAATATTGATGTTTATACCCATAGATTTATTCTGCTCTTGACCTTGTTTGATCTTGCTCTTGTTTCTTTTTGAAGTGGGTGGGTAGTGGCTACTGGAGAGACACATAACTGTTCAGAGTGCTGAGAGCAAATGACTCTAAGTGCTCATCTGGATTTGGGTCATCTATGTCAATCTCCCTTTACCCAAAGCTCGGGGAACATTGTGGAAAGAATGTGGGAGCTGCAAAACGAGACGAGTGCTGCAAAATGCCGTCGTCCAAACGTGGCATGGCTACTACACTCATCAGCTCACGGCTGTGGTTGCCTGTGCTGGGTCTGCTCTTATGTGAGAGACTTTTGTTGGGGGAGGGGGTCACAACGTGAATATACGTATTGATTTCAGAAAGTGAACCTACGATAGGCAAAATAAAATTTTTGTCAAAGTCCAACCTGGTGAACCCAATGTGTGTTCAATGAATGGGGTTACTAGCAGGAACGTCCCATTCCTCACTGATAGGTGGGTTCTACTTGGCCATCTCTCACGGGACAATTTAACTTATGCACACGACCTGTCATAACATCTGTCTATCTAGGCCACACTGGGGACTGGACAGCATGTAGGCTGTCCCAGGAGTCCCAGAGGCTTTCTATATTTTCCAACTGATGTTGGCTCACCTGTGACCAGACTTTATACAAACCCGGTGAACAACAGCCAGAGGCACCCGGGGACTGATGACCTTCAGTGAGGGCATCTGCTTTCTGTTGACCAGGAGGATTTGATTGGCTGTGGCTGCCTCATGGAAAACTGTCAGCTGTATTCTGCCTATAATAGACTTTCTTACACTATCCTGCTGTGTGAACTATGTTCCCATAAATCTTTATTCCTCTGGGAGAAATGCCTCTTCTTACCTAAGGAATGCAATGAGCATGATGTTTCTCTCCTTCCCCTGACCCCCAGCAATACAGCTTAGCACATCCAAAGGCATGCAAAAAGCCCCCATTAGGCTATAGGACCTTTTGTATCCTAAGTATTTCTGGTGAAAGTGATGAGAAATATCCTAAATGTTCATCATTCTTTCTTTGTCCCTGATTTGACCTTCGAGCTCTCTGAAATAAAAGCTGCATAGAAATCCAGGAAAGGTGCTTTGATCCCTTAGAGTTCCCTGGTTCTGTTGAGTTTCGAATTCGACTTCAGTTCCTCAGCACCACTCGCTGGCAGAGCACCCTAATCAGGGGCTCTGATTCCCGAGGAGCTGTTAAGTGTTTATCCTGCAGTGGTTGACTAATGCCTGCTAGTAGAGTGCCTTTGTTGTAAAAACCTGGATTCCTATAAGCTTATAGCTGATCTTGCTCAACCTTACCAGTCAACCACAACCCAGAGAGGAATTTTGCTGGAACAGCCTATCTCCCCTGATAATCTGGCTTGTCCAAGATGATTATTCCAGGGAGCAGAGGCCAAAGGCCTCCTACCACTGCATCGACTTCCTCATTCCCAAGCCCCTCATCTGCCTCCTGAAGGGTCCCAGCCAGCTTTCCTCCCTTCCTGAGAAGTGTCTGGCCTTCACTGTTTGAAATAAACCATCTGAAGTAAATTATTTCATCTATTGCAGTCAGATTTTGCCTTCTGTCTCCTTACTCTGTGCTCCTAAATCTAACACCTGCCAACATCTTTATTCACTGGACCAGCCAGAAGGTGAGGTCTCTACATACAGCTCAGCTGTCAATACAGACAAGTCTAATCTTATGAGTTCTTATTATCAACACTGTTCTTCACCTGGCCGCTGGCTAGCATTTCCTTTTACCCACCTCTACCATGTAGTGTCTGTGTCCATTTGTATCTGGCTTAGCTATTACTTTAGTTGTCAGAGAAGCTCAGTGATTTGAAAGGTCACTGGCCCCAGGACACCCTGAGTGGCATTAGTGACAGCTTAAAGAAGTAACATATTGCTGTAAATAAGCATGCCACAGAGCTTGCATCTGTGCCACCCCAGACAGGAGTGGCCAGACAGCCCTTGATTCAACCCTTAATTGGATAAGCTGTGTTTTACAGTTACTGAGGTGGGGCCAGTGATGGGTTCAAACTGCTGTAACGTTTTACATACAGCCAGGAATTGCTGCTCTAGATTTGTATACCAACCTTCTGCCCATTCCCATGGCTGAAGCCAATAACCTATTGGAACCATTTATTTAGGTGTTTTTTACAACAGCCCTCAGCTACAGATTCTGGGCTTCTGGAGACTTCTAATCGGAAGGAGCTCTGGGCTAACAGGCACAAAGATATTAGCTGCTGCAAAGTCTCACCAGTCTTTCTTTCCCAATCCCATATAGTGCCTCTCTCCATTGAGTTACTGAGCAAGGTAGGGTGGAAAAATCTGCCAATATAACTGGAGCCTGAAGAATACCTATAACTCTTATACTTAGAGGTCCTGGCTGTAATAGGATTTTCTCAATAACTTTGTCAGGTATTGTACCCATCTTCACAGACCATAATACTACCAGGAAATTAACAGCTGTGCCTGGCCCTTGCACCTTGTTCGGATTGATGGCCCATCTGCATTTCTTTAGGTGTCCCTGCATGTCTTTATGAGCTTTTGTAAATCTACAAACCACTCGGAGATTAGCATCACATCATCTGTGTAATGAAACTCTTTTACAGCGGCGGACAGGGTAACAAAGCGAGGTCCTGGTTACCACCCTGTGAATAGGAGGGCTAAAAGGTGGTTTTGAGGCATACTCTGAAGGTCTACTGTTGACCATTTCAGGTGAATGCAGATTGGCATGGGACCTAGTCAAAAGATGATATATTAAAGTAAACCATCAGTAAGGTCCAATACAGCCTGGAATATTTCCGTCACCTGTATCAATAATTTTCTTAAAGGCTCAATATTTGGTTACAGAAGTGTGGATGGGAGGGGTTACCTTAGCTGGCTTTCCATAACCACAGTCCCTCAGCCTCTTCACTCTCTAACCATCAATCATGGCATTTGTGTTGTCTACAAAACAACACTTTCTTTATCTTATAACACATATTCTTACTGCAGGACTAAAAGTTTCAGTATCATGCATAGCTGCCTGGCAGGCATGCCCATCAATCCACTACTGGAAGCCGTTCTTGCCCAGTCTCAGCATCCCTTTCGCCATCCCTGCTTGGCTCATCACTGTCTTCTTGTTCTCCGGTTGAGCTTCTGCTCAAGAGACACAGAGGCGTCTTGAGAAGGATGCCACTCCTCCTCCCCCCGCCCCCATCAGGCAGATACTGTACAGGTGCAGCTCTGTCTGTCACAGTGTGCTACTATCAGGATACAGTGGTACACCGCAGCGTCTCTCAGGCTGACACGAGGCAGGATCAAGGTGCTCGACTTTCTGTCGGAGGTGATAGCCAGGGAGGCCATTCTATTGGTTGTATTTTCTTTTAGACCATGAATCACGTATTCTGGGCCCTGAAGAGGAACCTGCCGGTACCAATAATGAACTCGTTCCCACTGATTGTGGAGTGGCTACAAGGCAACTGTACAGTTTCTTCTTCCGTGCTTTCCATTAACTCTGGCTGTGTAGTTTTAGCATCACCCACAATACCTAAAGAGTTAAGAAACAACAGATCAGCTTTGCAGCCATAAATATAAGAGTGTCTGGATGTCGGGCTCACCAATGCTCCAGAACTCTTCTCCGGAGCTCGGCTCTTGAGTGCTGTGTGTTGCTCAGGACCAGCGGACATTGCTGACATTGCCTCCTTAGCTATGCAGAATCACACGTGTAAAGACAAGTTGCCCACTTTCCACTTTCCTTGAGCTCCTTATATGTAAGCCTGTGCGTCTGATACGCAGCTGCTCGCGCTGGCGAGCCTTAGACTCTCTAAAACAATCACACAGACACCAGTTCTCTCGAGCAGCTTGGAAAATCACGGAGGGAGAAGTGAGAGCAGCAGAAACATCTTTTTCGTCTTTAGGTATGGAGGTCATTTCTTCCTTAGGCCCAGAGCACTCACCCAAAGCCAGGAGAATGGCAGTTCCACTCACAAACCTCATAGTGAAGAGCGAACCGATGTTCTAAGGTTCTGAGCTCAGAATCTCGGTCTGATGGGAGGATGGGAGGCCTCCAGCAGCTGCCAGCATTGCCCCTCCCCCTCTTCTTCAAAGGAAGCCTTCTTTGTGGGTGGCCTCAGACAGGTGCCTCTTGGTTGGGCCTATCTCCACCTCTCAGGTTTAAATATAAAGTTTAAAAGGAGATGAAAACTTTTCTATTTTGTTACACAACACCCAGTTGAGATCTTTGCGAGTTTCAAACTTAACATGGCTGAGTTTGAATGCACCGAACCTTTCAAGGGAAACTATATTTCCACAAATACGTCTTATTTGTGGAAAAGGCAAATCTTTTTCACATGATGGTTTAGTGCTCCACTGAGCTGGTGGAAATAGCTCTTTATTTCAGGAAATCCTGTTGAACTCTGTGCTGTAAGGGTAAGAAGAGATTTCCTATTTATACTCCTGTATATCCCTATATTTCTTAGAAGCAAAAATGTGTAATTCAAATTTTAGAGAAGGCAGCTTTCCCCCCATCAACATCAGAAGAAAATGTTTTAAACATATATAACGGAACAATTTCATAAGTGCGTAACAGTGCAGTGCTCAGCACAGCAGAGAAAAGCTAAAGCTCCATCCTCCTCCATGGACTCTCGCAGCAGAGCCTGCATCCTATTTCTTCTAGCAGGAATTTCTGGTCACTTCTGGTCCTATCATAGGCACCAGTGACTTGCTTGCCCATGACTATCTAAGTGAACCCCACACTAACACATTTCTCCCTATCTCTAGCCACATCCAGCAGTGGTGTGTCCTGAAGATAGTAAAGAGAAAAAAAATAAGGGGCGTCAGGGTGACAAGATTCAGAGAAGAAAATAAAATGGTGATATTTGACAAGAGAGGCAGAAACTTTTTTTTTTTCTAGTTTCTCAGCAGTGGCTACTAGAAATATGTGAAGGAATAAAAGTTAAATCATTCTTTCTTCTCCGCTACAAAAGTGAACTTGTTGATTCTCTATGACAATAAATATTTGGTCACTTAGAGTTGAACTCTGTATTGAACCTGTCTTATTGGTGGCTTGTCAAACTGGGGATTGAACTCATGGCTTTGCTGAATGCTAGGTAAATGCTCTACCACTGGACTACACCTCAAATCTGAGTAAGACTTTTTTGAGACTAAGTCTCACTGCATTGCTCGGGCTTTATCAAATTTATGGTGCCTACTTTTCTGAGGGGCTATTACTGCTAATGTGTGTGTGTGTGTGTGTGTGTGTGTGTGTTTGTGTGTGTGTGTGTGTGTGATTTTCTTCAGTGATGTAGCCAGTGAGAAAGGAAAGGGCTAACAGAGGGTAGTAGGAATATAATCACAGTACATTGTATATATGTATAAAACTGCCAACCAAAAAATGAAAGGAAAAGAAAGATGGTTTATTAAAAACTATTCAGGGCCTCAAGTTATCAGACCCTTAGTGTCCAAGTAGCTGAGGCTGCACTGCCATACCTTGCTCCCCCTTACTTTCCCTGGGTAAAGGGTGTTTACTTTGCTTTTGGCAATGAGCTTAGCCCTGTATTTGAAGCTGTGAATGCATTCACAAAGTGCTTAAAAATGATAAGCTGACAGAAGAGAGGAAAATTAGTTTTCTGTATACTCACGGCTACCTTAGCTCCTCCTGGAAGGAGCCTAGGTTTGCAGCCCCCTCTGGTGACTGCTCACAGGAACTCCTCTCCTGAGAACCGGGACCCAGGACAAAATTTCAGCCTGTTTTTGATATGGTCTCTCCCTCTAGTGAGAAGGTTCAGTGAAGGGCTTCCCGGCATTGTCTTCTAAAAAAAACTGAATTATGCACAGATTTTAGGAATCTGGAATTGTTTCTCTGATGTTTTCTCAAGGACTGAATTAATTTTGTCCTTGGTTTCTTGTCTTCTGGACTGAAAGCAACTCCAAGTCCATGTTCTTTGTTTGTCAAAAGGCATAACATTTGGCAGTTTAAGGACTGAGCAATAATCTAACATGTGGATGCATTAGTTAAGAGTATTCATCACAAGGCAATGAGATGTTATATGCAGTGATTCTAAATAACTAAAAATCAATGCTTCTAGTTTCCTAGAGGATATTTTGAATAAAACAATCCAACACCAGTTCTAATACCACACCGACTCTCATCCCTCATCTTCCAAAATCATAAATTTAGATCAGGGAAAGAATGGTTGTGATAATGTAACAATGTGTGACATGGTAGCCACATAGTTAATACATAGTCATTGTGCTTCTATTGTTTGCCAGCTGGTCAGGTGATGACCGTCAATGGAAAAAGAAAACTGCTTGGGATTGAGAACAGAAATTAAAAATGCTAGTGATCAGACCAACATTAGAGCTTTTCATCTAGTGTTCATTACTGCTGTGCTCAAATGGTGTAGAGAATCAAGACTGAGCTCAGTCTTTGTGTGGATTCCCTAGTAAGGGGAGAAGAGACATTCTCTGACATGACCTCAGTTACCTGCTCCTTGATCACTTCTCCCTGGTGCGGCAAACTAGCCAGTCCACAGATGAAGAGACTCCATACAGTCCAGATGGGACCTGATAGGCTAAGGTTAGGCAGTAGGGGAGGAGGACCTCCTCTATCAGTGGACTAGGGGAGAGGAATAGGGGGACAAGAGAGAGGGAGGGTGGAACTGGGAGGAGATGAGGGAGGAGGCTACAACTAGGATACAAAGTGAATAAATTGTTAAATAATAATAAAAGAAAAAAGAGCAATAAATATTCTGGTGTCATTTGTTCTTGTCTGTGTTTTATGGGATAGCTTTGCTGAGAGAAAAATCACATATTACATAATTTATCCAGATAAGGTATATAATTCCAGAGTTTTAGTATATTTATACAGAAGTATAGAACCATCATCCCCATAATCAGTTACAGAGTATTTTTATTATCCCTCTACAGCAGTGGTCCTCAACCTTCCTATTGCTGTGATCCTTTAATACAGTTCCTCATGTTATGGTGACTTTCAACATGAAATTTTCATTGCTACTTTAGTTTTGCTACTGTTATGATTTGTAATGTAAAAAAAAAAAAAAAAAAAAAAAAACAAACCCAAAACCTCTGTTATCTGAGTTCTTTGTATTCTCTGGGTATTAAACCTCTGTCACATGATTCTTTGGCATTGGCTGGCAATGATTCTTTTCCATTCTGAAGGCTTCTTCACCCTATTGTCGCTTTTGCTGTGCAGAGCTTTTAAGTTTCATGAGGTGTCACTTGTTAATTGTTGGCCTTAATTCTTCTGCAAATGGAGTTCTATTTGTCTCCTGCCATTTCCTCTACATCATTAGAAATCAGATTTCCCATTTTGCATAGCCTTACATTTGGGTACCACTTGTAGTTATGTTCATTGGTGCTGTGTTCACAATAGCAAGAAAATGAAAACAACCTAAATGTCCCACATCCAATGAATGGATAATGGAAATATAGTACCGGGAATATATTCAATGGTAAAGAAATACAAAATCATTAACATTGCAGATAAGTGGATGGAACCAGAAAAGATCATATTTAGTGAGGTAACCCACACCCAGAAAGAAAGGTTTCATGTTCCCTCATTGGAGCTTCCAAGCTCCAAATCTTCAGTTGTGGGTCCATATCTTGTTTCTGCAGGGACCAAGAAACTAAAACAGAGCCATTGCCAGGATAGAGGAGTTGGGAGCAACACAGAGAAGAATAATGATATAAGTAATGCTGTTGTAGAAAATAATAGGGCCACTAATGTTTATTATTACTAGACTATAATTATTACTGTGTTTATCTAGTAACCTGCTACCATATCAATAAAAGACAGGCACCTAATAGATTTCTAATAAGCCTTGTGTCGCCTGGGCCCGGGCAGATATTAACCCCCTAAACTACCTTGTTAACTCCCAGTTTCACATTCCATGCCATTTGTTCTAATTATTCCTGCCTGGGCTACTTCCCACACAAAATAATACAAATACTTGCACACACTTTCCATCTGGGCTGCTTCTCTCCAGCCACACCAATCCTCAGAGCAAATTCCTTCTGGCCACGTGGCTCTTCTTTGCTAATCCATGGTAGTCCCTTCTTCTTTCTTTTTCATACCTATTGCTTCCCATCCCAGGACCCTTTTTTTTTTCCCCTCTAAACTCGGAAACCAATCAGCCAATCAGGGGATAAATCAGAGGCAAGAATTAACAGTGTCATTTGGGGGATGAGGGTGTCTGCTCACAAAAGGCAGCAGGCAGACCTCAGGGAGTAAAATAATTAACAAGTGACACAAAGCGCCAGACCACGAGGTAACTCAGTGTGATCAGGGGAATGGTAAAGGGGTCTCTTTAGGGAGAGGAGAGAGGTAAATGAAGAAGGAGGTAGAAGGGTAAGGGGGGGATAATAGGTACAAGTGTTCCCCTAGAAGAAATGGGGAAAAGGGTTAGAGTTTAGGGAGGGCAGAAGAGGGTAAATAAAGAGAGACAGTAAGCTAACAAGTTTTCTAAAAAGGCCGTAAGGAAATATACTATTAACTACATACTTAAAAGATTAAAATGTATAATATATGTAATTCTGTTTAGAAACATACATACGTAGCTTAAATGAACTTTTCTCATCTGTGGTGATGGTACTCCCTCTAAGAGTAGCTTTCTTGGTACCAGAAAGAACCATGCAAGCTTCCAAAGGAGGGAGGCAACCAGCAGTCCTACCCAGTCATGACACCTATGAACTACATCAATCACCAGCATGGTACAATACTGCTAAGGGTGCGGTAGTGTCCTGCATTCGTTGGCAGTAATGGACAGCTCTCTAACTGGACTTAGGGCTTGCTCAGCAAGAGGGGGATTGTGCCTGGTAGTGGAAGCCTAGCCAACTCCTCAGCTAGTGTGAAGTCATAGACATTGGAGGAGACTCTACAGCTGCCAGTTTGCTAAACTGGCATGATCCCTAACAACAATCTACACGTTTGTTTTCATACCCACAGATGAATGTATTCTTCACCCTTCATCAGATTTATGATCTTACTGAGATGGGTTAATGATTTGTCTTCAAAGGTTTAAGGTTTTACAATGTGAGCTATAATTCAGTTTGCCAAAATGAAACATTCAGAATTATTATGTGGACTTATCATTTGGGAAAAAATAGATAACGGAGTTAGGAAAATCAATATAACTGTTGTGGGAGAACGTATTTTATATATTAGCTTGGCATTGAATTGAAATATATGCAGATACACTTAAATAAAATACTTGTAGAAAAATTTGTTTTGAGGTAATAAAATTATTATTGATTTTATGATTGTTATGTTTTCCAAATTGCCTGTAATGAACACATGCTGATTTATAAAAAAATAAATAAATAATTGAACTTTATTTTTTTATCTGAAGGTCAGAAAATTGCCACCCAAAAGGCTTTTGGTGCTTTGGTGCATTTTAGGATGTGTAAGACAGACAGAAAATCCTATGTACTCCAGTGAAATTGTCTTTAGGTTTCACACATCGTCTTAAAACACTGTCACTTCTCCAGAACACATTAAAGCCACTACAAATTTTACAAAGTCCTTCCAAGTTTTTATTCACTTAAATTTGTTTAATTGATTTATAAAACATAAGAACTTCACATATTCATGAAATAGCATGGGATGTTTCAGTACACATACATGTTTCTATGTATTTAAGTTGGGTTAAACAAACCCATCTCTTAAAACTTTTGCCATGATGAAAATATTCAAAATATTTTTTTTCAGTTTTGGGAATAAAAATTCCATTTGTTATCAATTGTCAGACCTTCTTACTGAGGTCTGAACTTTTACTATCCACTGATCAATACTTTTCTTTCCCCATCTCCTTCCCCTAACTTCCCAGCCAAGTGAGCGGAATCACCATCCCCTTCTCACCTTCTCTGAGATCATCCTTTCGATTTTCCACGTGGACAACATCATGCACTACTTGTTTTTGTGTGTCTGGCATAATGGTCTCTTTCACTCTGTAAACGAGAGAATTTCTTACCTTTTTGCTGACGAGTTCTATTATGCACACGAACCATACTTTATTCATCAGTAAATGGAGGCTTAACTTGTTTCCATCTCCTTGTTCTTGTGAATGTTCTTATAAATATGGTGGTGCGTATATCTTTCTAACCTCTCAGTTTCATTTTCTTTGGATATATCTTCCAATAGAATTGTCTTTCTAACCTCTCAGTTTCATTTCCTTTGGATATATCTTCCAATAGAATTGCTGGATCATACACTAGATCTATTTAAAATTGTTTTCAAGAGGCACCTGTATCATAAAATATGCACTAATTTTCAATATTTTAAAAGTAATTTTGGGCTCCACCAGAATAGGGGAGGGGGGATGAAGGAGGGAGGGTGAGACTGGGAGGAGAGGAGAGAGGGGCCCATGACCAAGATGTCAACTGAATTAATTAATGAAAAAAATAATTTTGATTTATGTGTGTGTGTGTGTGTGTGTGTGTGTGTGTGTGTGTGTGTGATGCTCCCATACCATAGCATATGTGTAAAGGTCAGGGACAATGATGTGGTGTGTGGGTTCCTGGTATTAAACTCAGGTTTTCAGGTTTGAGCTGCAAACCTCTTTGCCCACTATGCCATCACCTGTCCCAAACTGTCCAAGCATTCCATTCTCTTTATATCCTCCTTAGAACCTGTTATCCTGAGTCTTTTTGATAATTCTTGGGAGGTGATTTACTGGTGTGAGGTTCCAACCCACTGTGATTTCCATTTATCTGTTAGTGAGACTGAGCAGTTTTCGATAATCTATTAACCACTTGTATGCCGTATTATGTGACATGTTTGAAAAGTTCTATTATTTCCTTCCCCTTCTTCCGAGAGAGAGTCTTGCTGTGTATCTCAGGCTGGTCTCAAACTCAAGATTCTTCACTTCAGATTTCCAAGTACTGGGATTGCAGGCACCAACCGCCATTGTAGACCTCACTGTGTCTTTTTAAAGTGGAGTACTTTGTATAGGGATGGGGTTTCCCGGACTTTCCCTGGTCTACCCTTGCATGTCTGCTGTTGTTGTCCTTATTTAGCTTGTGCTGGTGAGACCTTACAGGGTACCTTCTGACATTCCTGGGAGGCACAGTCTCACAGCAAAATTTCTGGGCAGTGTTTCTGTCCCCTCTAGCACAACGTTACCTGAGCCTTAGGCGCAGAAGTGTTTTACAAGCGTACCCCTTGGGACTGGGCTCCACAATTCTGCATTTTGATCGGTTGTGATTTTCCATGATGGCAACGTGTATTTATGTATTTAGAATATATATGCAAAGTAACAACAATTAATAGAAAAGAGGCCATGAATCTGAGATAGAGCAGGAACAGTTTGGAATGAGGAAAGGGAGAGGGAAGGATGTAATATAACCTTAACAATGAGATGAGAAACTTTAAAAACAACAAACAACTTCCTTCTGTACTGTTAAGCTTTTGGAGTTTCCTACATACTCTGAGATTAGTCCCCAGTTAGATATTATGTAGGTTGTCGCTACATCCTGTTGATTATGTCCATTGCTTGGCAAAAGCTTTACTTTTTTATGCAATCTCATTTGTCAGTTTTTGCTTTTATTTCCTGTGATTTAAGGTTCATGCCCAAAGAAAAAGTCCTTGGCAATTCTAATGCTACGAAGCATTTTCCATGTTTTCTTCTGGTGTTTTTATAATTTTAGGCCTTATGTCTAACTTTTTAATCTTGAGTTTTGACTTGAGATTTATAGCTTGTTGAGAGACAGGAATCTACATTAATTCTTTTGCATGCGGGTAGCATTTACTGAAAAACTACTTCTTTTCCCAACTGTATTATTTGCACTGTTGTAAAGGGTTAATTAGAAAGATTTCTCCATAGAAACTAAGGAGATACTTGAAATATCGTAGTACTGACTGACACAGGATATATTTATATTACTAGTAACTCATACACTCATGTAAGAAATACATATGTATATATTTTGTACATTGTATGTCATAAGTTTTCATGATTTGTGTTGGGATTTTTTTTTTTTTTTGAGACAGGGTCTCAACTATGTAGCTCTGGCTGTCCTGGAACTTGCTATGAAGACCAGACTGGTTTCGGACTCACAGAGATCTGCCTGTCTCTGCTTCCTAAGTACTGGGATTAAATGTGGCAACCACCATGCCTGACTCTGTAATGGATTTTTAATAAAAAGTCCTGGCAGTTGGCAGTAAAGAGTTTGTTCCTTTAAAACCATTCAGATGGCTGTGGATGCCTGGCTTTGCTTCTGGGATCTGTGTCATTCCTTTGCTCCAGCGTCTGATTTTATGCCAGTACTGTGATGTGTTGATTTCCCCAGCTTTATGTTACATTTTAAATCCAGGCAATGCAATGTTCCTTTATCTATCTATCTATCTATCTATCTATCTAACAGTTCCTTTTTTTGTTTCTTCTCTTCTTATGTTTGGCCTAAGTGCTTTATTTTTCTTTTTTAATTTTTGTTTTTGTTCTGCAAAGAATGTCTTTGGGGCCCTAGACAGATGCTCAGTGGTTAAGACTGTATAATGCTCTTGTGGAGGACACAGGTTTAGCTTCCAGCACTTAAGGAGGACAGGTCACAACTGCCTGTAATTCCAGCTCCAGGAGATCTGACGCCCTCTTCTGTTTCCTTCGAGCACTGCATTCAGATGCACAAACCCACACATTTAAAAACCTATTTTTTTTAAAAGATCATCTTGTATTTCAATAGGAAATTTAATGACTTAGTATGAACATCTTGACAGCACTGATCCTTGTGATCCATAAGCATAAAATGTCATTTCATTTTTGTTACCTGGGTTCTTTTAGAAGATACTAAAAAACATTTATTTCTTATTATTGAATGTATGTGTGTGTGTGTGTGTGTGTGTGTGTGTGTTGTGTGTGTGTGTTATCATGGCGAGGTTTCCTCTTGCTGTGGTCTGTGTATAAAGGTCTGAGAATGACTTTCAGGAGAGTTGGTTCTCTCCTTTCACATGTAGTTTCAATGAAGCAAATTCAGGTCCTTGGGTTTGGTAGAAAGCACTATTCACTGAGATGTTTTCTGCCCTAAAGGTGACATTTTTATAGTCACTTATCAGATCTCTGCATTCATTTCAGTCTGTAGCCTACTATGTTGAAGGTTGGTCTGATGCATGTTACTAGGCCTTGAGATCTGGGTAAACCTATCCTTGTTGTGTAAACCCGCCTAAGTCGTTATATCTGATTGGTTGATTGAATGGCCTATACCTGGGCAGGGTAGAATGGGCTAGATGTGGCTAAGGTTCCTGAGCTTTGGGTGCAGGAGAATCACAGGAAACAGATGGGTGGGAAGAGAGGAGGAAGGAGGATCCCACGATGGGTTAGCCTGGAGAAGGCATCATGTGATCTGGGAGGAAGGACTCCAATAATGGTGTGGAAAGGCCCAGATAAAGAATAAAAGCAAGTATTTGTAAGATTATGGATGGAAGATAGTTCATATTAGGAAGATTAAGGTGGATGGCATTGGATGGGGACTGGGAGATGGATGGTGAGGTTATTGAAACAGTGTAAGTGAAATATCTGCCCTGCCCAAGGTAAATAAGGCAATTATAAAATCTAACAGGTATGTGTCTTATTATTTGTGATAGGGGGTTAAATAATACCGCCGTGATAACCTTAGGACTAATAATAAACATTATAGAGGCCAACACTGTTTTTTATTTACAACAACACAAGCGTTTTAACTCAACATGTGGTCAGGGACAATAATGTCACTGCAGCCCCAGCAGCACAAATGCTTGTCGAGCACTGTGTGCCCAGAAGTGCAGGGCTGAGTCTTCTCTTTGTGCAGCTGTTTTGCAAGGAGACACCCTGAACATTTGTATCTGGTATCACTGTGAATCTCTCTTCCTTCCTTCCTTCCTTCCTTCCTTCCTTCCTTCCTTCCTTCCTTCCTTCCTTTCTTCCTTATGTTCACATCGTATCGAGTGTCTGCTAAGAGAGTAAAGCTTTTCTGTTCTTCCTTCAGTACCAGGGGAAATAATTAGATGCTGCATTCACATAAGTGAACCCACCTTTCCTTTGCATGTGGAATAAAGTACTGCCACCTTGTGTGGGGATCTGGCTGGCTGAGGAACCCTTAAGAGTACCCAGGATTGAGCATTTTAGTCAGGGTCCTTTCTCTTGATTAGTTTCTTTAGATGTACAGATTTTAGTAGGTTTATCCTATATTACGTGTCTATATGGAGTGAGTATATACCGTGTGTGTCTTTCTGCTTCTGGGACAGCTCACTCAGGATGATCCTTTCTAGGTCCCACCATTTACCTGCAAATTTCATGATCTCCTTATTTTTCATTGCTGAGTAATATTCCATTGTGTAGATGTACTACAATTTCTGCATCCATTCTTCAGTTGAGAGGCATCTGGGCTGTTTGCAGCTTCTGGCTAATACAAATAAAGCTGCTACAAACATGGTTGAGCAAATGTCCTAAAATGCTCAGTCCCCATCCCGAAAGGCAAAGAGGAAGGACATCAGGAGAAGAAGAAAACAGGAAACAAGCTAGGAACCTGCCATGGAGGGCCTCTGAAAGGCTCTGTCCTGCAGACTATCAAAGCAGATGCTGAGACTTATGGCCAACTGTTGGGCAGTGTGCATGGAATCTTATGTAAGAAGTGGGAAATAGTAAGATCTGGAGAGGACAGGAACTCCACAGGGAGAGCAACAGAATCAGAAATTTTAACACAAGGGTCTTCCCAGAGACTCATACTCCAACCAAGTACCATGCATAGAGATAACCTAGAACCCCTGCACAGATGTAGCCCATGGCAGTTCAGTGTCCAAGTGGGTTCCATAGTAATGGGAAGAGGGACTGCCTCTGACATAAACTGATTGGCCTGCTCTTTGATCACCTCCCCCTGAGGGGGGAACAGCCTTACCAGGCCACAGAAGATGACAATGCAGCCACTCCTGATGAGATCTGATAGACTAAGATCAGAAGGAAAGAGAGGAGGACCTCTCCTATCAGTGGACTTGGGGAGGGGCATTCGTGAAGAAGGGGAAAGGAGGGTGGGACCGGGAGGGGAGGAGGGTGGAGCTTATGGCGGGATACAAAGTGAATAAAGTGTAATTAATAAAAAAAAAAAAAGAGTACCCAGGAATTCTGTCTTTGGAAGGAAAGCTCACATATCTGTTTGCTACCAAGAAATCTTTCTTACTACACAAGTAGGAACACGTGTTCCTAGTGACTGTATTGCAGACTTTGACTTTAAATGTTTTATTCTATAGTAGTTCTTTATGAGTTTGAAGACTTGGAAACAAAGGTAAAGTAAATGGAAAGTAAACTCACACCTGGAGTGCCGAGCTAGATTAGCATATAAATATAAAGACTCTAGCCCACTGATGCTATCTGTACCCCGTTTGTACAGAAACAAGCATCAATTCCAGACAGGAATTTACAGCCTGGCAATGCAACTTCTATATCTGAGCATGAGTCACACTGGAGCTAAGCCTCAGCACCACTAAGAAAGTTCTTAATGTAAATGTGTCCCCTTAAGTGTCAAGACAAAGCAAACTCCTAGGGGCTGTCAGACACACAGATATGAGATTTTGACACTTAATAGCCCCAGAGACAGCCTGTAACCTTGAAATGTTTGATCCTAGCTCCCTCCAGAAACCCTGAGAGAGAAACAAAACCCTAGACATTTAATTAAGGGCTCTTCATTTTAATATTTATATTAAATATTTAATATTTATGTCTGAAGAAGAGACAAGATAAAACCCCCAGAGCAACCATCCCTGTTATGCACTTGGTTTTCTTCGACCCTGCTTGATCCCATCTAGAATATCCAAATATTTAGTTTTAGTAGAGATTTTAGATCCAATAGGAAAACTCAACTAACAAGCTAAACAGTGATGGCTTCTCTTCTCTCACAGGAGTCTAGTGATCTCACATTCATCAGAAGAGAAGTGGGAGACCGCAGAGTCTGGAAATGTTGGTAGTGCCGAGCCATTCGCTGACTTTGTCTTTTGGATGTATTTATTATCACTTTTATAGCATTTGTGTTATGTCATCAGCTATAAACCTTCTTTGGGGACGTTAGAGATCTTATGTATTCAAAGTGCTTGAGAGAAATATCAGAGTGGGCACCCGGGGAAGTGTACTGGGCAGCGTCTTCCTAATGAGGGAGGGAAGATCTGGTACCCAGATCTATACCTTCCCATCTTATTAATAGCCTTATTAAAAAACAAAAACAAAAACACTGGGTAATGGCCTACAGTTTACGGAAATAAAAGCAGAACATGCAAAACTAGATGAGAAGAAGTTCAGCAGAGTTTGCCAAATGCCTAAAATGCCAGAAACAATTAACTTAGATTAGAATTGGAAGGAGATATTTTGTAAAGAGATATTTTGTATTTATTTTAGTCCCAAAGAGATAATCCATAGCTGCTTCCTGAATTAGAAGCACCATTTAAATATTTAAATCATCATGTGACAGGCAGTTCTGTCTGGCAGTTCTCAGAAGAACGGGCTACTTTATTGCATGCTTTTCTTCTCTCAAGTTTGTAAGGACTCTGGCAGTTTTAAGTGAAAACTTCAGTATGATTTCCCAACTGTGCATATTTAAAAGAAGTTCTGCCAAAGCAAGGAGACAACCAACAGAAGATGGTGGCTCATATCACATTAAAATTATTTGACAATTCTAGACACTGTGTGTATTGGATTTTGTTCATTTTTGCTACTTAATTCCCTTGCTTATCAACCTCCCTCTCTTGTGATCCACTGAGTTTCCTCATGATTGATTGCAGGAGCATGAGTTGGATGCTATTTACCAGAACAAGAAGTGGCTACACCACTTAGGAAAATGACATTCTTTCTCCAGAAAACAATAACTCCTTACAATCCCTCACTGAGGGGTGGAGCCTCACCAACCTGTTCTACCTTGGATCATTAAATGATGAGCCAATCTTGTATTAGTCTTTAGCATGCAAAGACCACACATGCAACGAGTTTATGTGAGCTTCATAATGTTCAGAAAATCTATCTACAATACCCCCAATCTCTAACTTTTACATTATTTCTGCCTACTATTCCCCTGAGCCTGTGTGTGTGAGAGAGTAATCACATTTTTTCCCTATCTACTGATGTCCCCCCTCCCCAAAGCATCCTATCGGTTCTTAAACAGATAGCGTTTGAAATTCTAGTTCCCTGATTCTTCAACACACAACTCCCTTTTGCAAGACCACAGAGAGCTCTTATAGATGCTGTTAATGCCACACAAGTGTATTCGTTACTAACAGGATCTTTGCATGAATTGTTAGCAACCATAGGAGGCAGGTGAGCTCCAGCATCATGGAAAGGCTGTGAATCATGGACCCTGTCAGCGCTTCATTTTCAGGTCCCTTTCTGTAATCAGGAGAGCTAAGCTAAGGTCTATGTACACAGGACAGTGCATTCCTGACTGCGTCACGAGCTCATTTTCCTTTGCTAGTCCAGTCTGTCCAGCCTACCCAAGGAATGATCACATATGCCCCTGGGTAGATAAGTCCACATCTAACCTTCTGAAGTTATGACGTTGGTGTTACCATGGTTAAAACATCAGCATCTGCTTTCCTGGCTCTTTGACTTTTGAGGGCAAAGGCTCCCAGATTAATGTGAATGCCTGGCCTGAACCATCTACCAACTAGAATCAGGTTTACATCTCTCACTCTAAGTTTTAGCATCAGAAAGTGAGAATATTCTGTGGAACGTGTTTTTGTGAGAATTTCTTAAGTTTCAGAAAATTTTGTTTTTAATTTTACTTTATGTACAGTGTGTGTGTGTGTGTGTGTGTGTGTGTGTGTATGTGTGTGTGTGTGTTGTGTGTTCTGTCCTTCCACTGTGAGTTCTGAGACTGAACTCAGGTCACCAGGTTTTTATGGCTAGTGCTTTCTACTGGTTGGACCATGAACCATATTGCTAGCCCAGAAATTTATTTTTGAGAGCATCTACTTAGAAATGTGAATAAGGGGCAGTGAGATAGCTCATCAGGTATAAAGGTTGTTGATCTAGCCTGACACCTGAGTCCCAACATTGTAAGGAGAGAACTGACTTCCAAAGCCATCCCCCCGACCTTCAAGGACACACACACACATGCACGCATGCACACACACCATATACATACACATACAATAGTAACTAATAAATAAAAAGGAATGTAAAAGAGTTTCAGATATTTTAGGAAAACGTGTTTTGAATCGTATTTCTAATCTGCTTCAGAGGGTGAGTTCATTTATGACTGTATGCCAAACACTGAAAGCAGATAACCTTTTATCCAACAAGTCAGAAGATAGGATACCTGCTGCCCTACAAGAACTAATAAGCCACTTCCCAAATGCCTTCTTTATAATATGTTTCCCAAGTCAAGCACCTGGACATTGTCTTTTTTTTTCTACCACTTAGTTTTCATTCACAATTAATAAGCCTAAGTAGAAACAGATTTTGGACTCAGACTTCAGCAGTGTACATAGAGTAGGTATCCATTCATCTGCTACTGCATCTAGTATGGAAGTTTTGATTCTAGGAGTGCTGTGTCTTTTTAAGGATTGTCTGAAATGTAGGCCATGCTGTCATTGTGAATCATAAATCGTGATTGGTACTGTCCTTCCCCCTGAGCCAGAGAAGGGCTGCCCCTCCTACTATTACCTGTCTTCTGTCGGTTCTAAGGCCGAGCTACTTTTCTGTTTTACCTTTGAAAACTTCATAGATAATAGAGCCTTTATTAGAGTTCGTACTGATGCAGGATTGATGAAGTTGCTGTGAGCATAGTTACTAATTCTGTGTCTTCTGCTAGGTTATGAGTCGCAAGAATACATTGAACACAATGTCAGACACCCAAAGGAACTGGCTGTTGCTTCCAGCTGAATTATGGTATTTTAAAAAGCATCTTCTATTTCTTGCTACTCCATTTACAATGTCTACTTTTATGTTCCTATTATTTCAAATTAAAGCAGGAGAATCCTTGCTACTGATTTAAACGTGTTAAACAATACCACGGGGTCTGAGGAGGGGGTTCATTTTAGTAGGCTGCTTCCGCTCAAGCAGGAAGAGCTGAGTTTGATACCCAGCCACCATTTGATGGTGCACACCAGTAATTCCAGCACTAGGAAAGTAGGGGTAGGAGGATCCTTGAACCTGCTTTCCATCTAATCTGGCTAAATTGGAAGGCTCCAGGTTCAGTGAGAGACTCGTAAGAAAAATAAAGTGGAGAGTGATTGGCGAAGATGGTGCTCGTCTCTGGCTTACTCATGTACGCACACGGCGCTCTCACACATCATCCACACATAAAGAATATTGTGAGATCCTAAAGCCTAAATACTTTCCTATTAAAATCAACTATATCTGTTGAAACCTATGTGGAATAAAATGTTATATTTCAAGTGTTACATTTAAAGTATTTTGACAAATGGGTATATCTATGTAACAAATACTCTAATTTATAAAATATTTTATCTATCTATCTATCTATCTATCTATCTATCTATCTATCTATCTATCTCATCCTGACACAGTTTCCCTTTTCTCCTCTCCTTGAAGTGCCTCCTTCTTCCTCTCCTCCTCTCTCCTGACCTCTTCCACTCCTCCTCTTCAGGAAAGGGCAGGCCTCCCATAGATATCAACCAGACATGGCATATCAACTTGCAGTTAGACTGGGCACTTCTCCTCCTTTTAAGGCTGGATGAGGCAACCCAGTAGAAGGAAAGGGTCCCCCAAACAGGCAACAGAATCAGAGATACCCTCTGTCTCCACTGCTAAGAGTCCCACAAGGAGACCAAGCTACACAACCGTAACATGTACAGAGGGCGTAGGTGAGTCCCATGCAGACTTCCTGGGTACAGATTACTTCTTATCACTTGATGAGTTACTTTGTGACCTACTGTTGTCAATGTCTTCCTGCCTTTCCCATCCTTGGGCAACACTGGTCTGATTTTGTTACCAAAGAGTGTATTTTCTTTCTCTGCATTTCATATATATGAAGTTGCGTGGTGTATTCTCTCTGTGTTTAACTTTTTCCAGGATAATCCTTTTAAAGGTCATCCACACTGATTGGTGGGCCAGTAGTTTATTTCCCCATGTTTCTGATTAATATGCAACTTAATGAGCACACCCTTATTATTTAATGATGCACTCACTCTTTCTTTGGCCATCTGCTATCCGCTATTGAACCGTGTAACATTATTTTTTTTAATGCACTAACAAATATGCAGTTTTAAAATTTCTATTTGTTTACTTTTTACGGATTCCACTTCTCTGCTGAGATTTTATTTCTGTTCACTTATTAAGAACTCGATGACTGGCTCTTTGGTCTCCCCATCCCCGAAGGGAGGAGCAGTCCTGTTAGGCCACAGAGGAGGGCTTTGTAGCCAGTCCTGAAGATACCTGATAAAACAGGATCAGATGAATGGGGAGGAGGTCCCCCCCATCAGTGGACTTGGAAAGGGGCACGGTGGAGATGAGGGAGGGAGGGAGGGAGGGACTGGGAGGGAATGAGGGATCGGGACACGGCTGGGATACAGAGTTAATAAAATGTAACTGATAAAAAAAATAAAAAAAAAAAAGAACGTATATTTCTTCCATCCCGTGGACACATTTTTCTTTAATTCATTGCACATATTTGCTAGAGCTGATTTAAAATGTTCAGCTATTAAACAGAGACATCTCAGTCACTTGATATCTATTGTTGATTTTTCATGACCATGAATCATACTTTTCTAGTAGTTTTTGGTTGAATAATGATGATCAATGACTGTGATATGCTTCAACTTCTCTAATAAGGAAGAACATTTTTCTTTGGTATACTAAATTTTATCAGTAAATCAGTTAATAAAATCTTGTTGTGCTCTTACTAAATCCCAGTGCTGTGCCAGGTTTGCTGTTAGAAAATCTTATTTATTTGTTTGTTTGTTTATTCATTTATTCACTTTACATCTTAATCATAGCACCCCCCTCCTCTCTTTCCAGCCCACCCTCCCTCCCTCTTCTCCTTGTCCCTCCTCCCCTACTTCTCAGATAAGGGGAACACCCCCCTCCCCCAAATAACCCACACTAGCACATCAAGTCAAATCAGGACTGAGTGCATCTTCTTCCCCTGTGGTCTGGTGAGGTAGCCATTGCCAGGGGGAAGTGATCCAAAAGCAGGCAACAGAATCTATCTCAGACGAAGGAACAGCCTTGCTAGGCCACAGAGGTGGACATTGCAGCCAGTCCTGAAGATTCCTGATAAGCTAAGGTCAGTCAGACGGAAGGGGAGGAGGATCTCCCCTAGCAGTGGACTTGGAAAGGGACAGGGAGGAGATGAAAGAGGGAGGGTGGGATTGGGAGGAAATGAGAGAGGGGGCTACAGCTGGGATATAAAGTAAATAACCTGTGATGAATATTAAAAAAATAAAAATTAAAAAAAGAATCTATGTCAGAGACAGCCCCCACTCCCCTTTCTAGGGAACCCACATGAAGACCAAGCTGCCCACCAGGTATTTATGTGTAGGGGACTTAGGTTCAGTCTATGGATGGTCCTTGGGTAGTGCATCAGTTTCCATAAGCTTCCCTGGGCCAAGGTTAGTTGGCTCTTCTTGTAGAGCTTCTGAAAAACCTTGATGGTTATACTTAGGCAAACAGGCAAGACAAATTGTCTTGATAGCACATGATATCTGCAAAAAGCTCAAATCATACAGAAGAAATCAGTGGACAAAGCTGGTGCCAGTTTAAAACAGCAAGTGACTCCCAATGCCATTTCCCAGAGAGAGAGATGTTTAGAGGAAACCATAGAGGAAATGTGGTCAGTGACTTCCCCAGATAAGTGAAAACTTTAACAATTAATCCGTATAAGGAATCAGACGAAAGAGCATTTTTTTTTTCTTATTGGCAAGCCCTTCTGGCTGCCCCCAGCTTAACTGCTACAACAGGGTACCTGAAGGCACGTTCAGCTATCACGTCCTCTGTTTATCCCCAGAAGACCTAGTGGTCTAACGCAGCTTTGGAAAAGCCTTCCTCGGTTGCAATGACATTGGCCTTGGAGGATGATCGCATACCCTCAGCGATGAGTTGTATTTATCCAGAATACTTTTAAAACAGTTCCTCCCTGTGGCTAAGGTGGAAAGTGTTAATCATAGTATGAGTTTTGCTGGGTCAAATGGTGGTTAGAGAGACCATAGGCCCTGGAGGAGGGAATAAGGGAGACACCCACCCTTATCATTTTGCCAGATGAGCAGTGGCCAAACTGTCTTCTAAATACTTATATTTATATCTGTGGATAGGAAAGTCTGAAAAGCAGCTATGTCTGGCTGCGAACAAACATTCCTGGAAGGAGTTTTGTGTCTTTAGAGATGGATGGACCAATTGGAACCTCAGCACTGTGGAGAGATTAAGATTTTGTAGGTTCAGAGGCTAATTACTTATCTTGGGCTACATTTATTCCTGACTCTACTCTATCTGAACTCACACCTGGTGATATAAAATCCCCTATCAGTGAACTTGGAGGAGCAAGGAGGCAAGGAGGCAAGGAGCAAGGAGGAGATGAGGGAGGGAGGGTGGGATTGGGAGAGAATGAGGGAGCAGGATACAGCTGGAATACAAAGTTAATAAACTGTAACTAATATTAAAAATTTTTTTAAAAAGAGGAAAAAGAAACCTCTTAGAAGTGATTAACTTAGGGGAACAAGAGCTAAGAATGTCATCAGACAATGTTTTACTCCTATAGAAAGAATTTCTGCATCTTGAGGTATCTGCCTGCCTGGTGTACCCACCAATTCATTTTAAAGTTGCTGTGATTTATGGCTTTCTTTGTTTTGTTTAACTGTAATAACACTGTGAAATAGCTTCTGTGTTAGAACATGAAATTTGAAGTAACCTAATCTGTGTTCCTGGGCCATGATCAGTTAAAACGGCTACAGAATAAGTCATCTCTGATTCCCATTAAGATGAGAGTTGTGGTTTTTACATAGCCATATGTATTAGTTCTGCTCTCACTCTTCATCAGAGCCCTTTCTTACTGAAGCCTGTGACAGTTAAGGCAGATACTCGTATAACTAGTCAAAGAGTTGAGAATAAGGAAAGAACAAAGAGTTGGCTTTCAGTGGGTTGTCTTTATCACCGCCCCCTTCCAAGGCTCTCAGAACATCAAGGAAAGAGTGTATAGAAAGAATGATATGATAAACATAATGAAATCTATACACCTAAAGAAGATAAACAAGAAAGAGGACTTGGGGTAAGATGATCAGTCCTCACTTAGAAAGACAAATGGGAAGTGCACTGGACATAGGAGAAAACAAGTAACAGGACAGGAGCCTACCACAGAGGGCCCCTGAAAGACTCTACCTAGCCCTAGCAGTGTATCAAAGCAGATACTAATACTCATAACCAAACCTTTGGCAGAGTGCAGGGAATCATATGAAAGAAGGGGGAGTTAGTATGACCTGGAGAGGACAGGAGCTCCACAAGGACCAAATATATCTGGGCACAGGGGTCTTTTCTGAGACTGACACTCCACCAAGGACTATGTATGGATATAACCTAGAACCTCTGCTCAGATGAAGCCCGTGGTAGCTCAGTAACCAATTGGTTTCCCATAGTAAGGGGAACAGGGACTATTTCTGACAGGAACTCAATGGCAGGCTCTTTGACTTCCCCACCCCCCAAGGGAGGAGCAGTCCTGCTAGGCCACAAAGGAGGACTTTGCAGCCAGTCCTAAAGATACCTGATAAAACAGGATCAGATGAAAGGGGAGGAGGTCCTCCTCAATCAGTGGACTTGGAAAGGGGCAGGGAGGAGATGAGGGAGGGAGGGAGGAGATGAGGGAGGGAGGGAGGAGATGAGGGAGGGAGGGAGGAGTTGGGAGGGAATGAGGGAGCAGGATACAGCTGGGATACAGAGTAAATAAAATGTAACTAATAATAAAAAATAAAACAAATATAAAAAAAGAATGAAAGAGCACAAGGATGAGGAGGTGTATTTCAGAAAGATGTCTTCTTAGTATGACATGTTCATGCACTTGTGGACACATTGCAGCTATTGGCTCTTGCACAAGACACGCACAAGACTGGGCCCACCAACATTTCACCACGGAAGGGAACAGGTCTTATGGGGTCCTGCATTTTCCTGAGAGACTATTGGCAGTCACTGGGTGGCTGGAGCAGCCACTGCTACTTCTCATACAACTGTCTACCTGGGTGTATGCAGCTCACTGCAATCAAGCTCAGTGGGTCACACACATAAAACATACTCAGAAGTACAATGTGTTGGAAAGGATAAAGATTTCAGTGGGAGAAGAAAAGGAGATTAGAGAGGGTAACGGGAAGTGAAATATGACAAAAAAATCATTTTATACATGTATGAGATTGTCAAAGAATAAAAAATTTAAAAAATGAAATAGAACAAAATGGGTTTTGAATTTTTTTGAATAACATAAATCACATCATAAATCTTTTCCTTGCTATATGGAAGGGTCAATTAGTATAGTGTGGTAGAGAGAACAATCTCAGGATTAGTTAGGAAAAAAAAAGAAAAACTACATATACAGAAACACAAATACATAAAAATATGCACACATATATGAAAAATTAAAGCAATATTTCAAAACACTAGCATTTTCATTATACCGTATTTTTGCTCATATTCTTTCCAGCATTCGTTATTGTCTCAGTGTAATGTACAAGCATCTTATAATGGGTTATAATTCTTTACAAAGTAATTTCTGTTTTTTGCTTTCATTTCACAATTGTTATCCATATTTGAATGGAGAACCTCACAAGTATAAATCACCATTCGGTGTCATTCTCCCAAACTAGAGCTTGGTTTCAAGTCTTTGTACATTCTGTTTTTTTTTCCTATAATGCTCTTTGGCTGTATTGTTGGATGATTTATGTTATCTCTTTCATTTCCGTTTATCTTCGTTGTTTCCAGTTAGATGCTTCAGGTGTCATCTTCTTCCTCGGTGGTAGATTTTAATTACTACATCATGTTGGAGTATACTCCACAGTATGACAAAATCCTTGAAGACTGAAATAAGGTTTGTTAACCCAATAGAATCCCCTATATTTGAGTATAAGGTACACACTAGTCATCAAATGCAGGTTATTTATGGAATTTCAAGTAAATAGAGGATGTATTTGGAAACTTCACAAAGGTGTGACTTCTTCTCACTTGTAGAGTAAAGGGGTGATTTTACAGTTTTATGATCAGCATCATGACAGACAAATATTCATAACATATGGAATCATACACACATATGAACTGTGCCCAACTGAAGTTGTAATATATATATACCCATATTCATATATACATACATATATGTATAATATACAATTTTATTCATACATTTTGTGTATGCAAATATTTATGTATATATATATGTAGCATAACTATATTTTAATTCTCAATTTCTTCATCTTATTGCTTTGTAAATACTGGTCTTTCTTTAAGATTATTTCTTTCATCACTTATATCTTTCAACCCAATGGACTTCTATTCAGTCTTTAGGACTTTAACACGTGGCCTGGAAATTCCCATCTCACCTTCAAAGCTAGAATGGGGCTGGCCCTCTCTACAAGCTTTTACCTGCCCTTCCTTTTCCAGGCAAGCCTTCATCTCATTTTACTGTCTGACCATCTACCTATGCCTATGTTAACTAGACTGTAAATTCAGAGAGAGAAAATTATGCAGTTTCATATCTCTCCTCCAGCATGTATATGTATCCAACGGGCAGCTTGGTCTTCATGTGGGTTCTCTAGTAAGAGGAACGGGGGCTGTCTCTGATATGGATTTTTTTGCCTGCATTTTTATCACTTCCCCCTGGTGGGACTGCCTTGCCAGGCCACCGAAGAAGGGGATGAGCTCAGTCTTGATGTGCTGGGGTGGGTTGGTAGGGAGGGTCCCTTTTTCTGAGGAGTAGGGGAGGGAGGATGGGGGAAGAAGGAGGGAGAGAGTTATGATTGGGATTAAAATAAATAAGAAAACAAAGAAGCAGAGACTGTCTCAGTCATCTGGAAGAGGCTCAGATCACCCTGAGCTGCTTGAATAGACACTCTCTAATGTGTTGAGCTGCTTGCAAGTAGTATAGTATGCTGCACACTTTTGAACTGCAAGAGCTGTCACTCATGCTAGGGTGAGCTTTTGGTGGTATAGCTGTCTGAGTCATTTCTGTGCCTGTAAGTAAGCTCTCACTGATAGTCTTCAGTGAGACACCAGTTTGACACCAGTCAAACTTACTGGTTCGCCAAGGTTGATTTTGATGGCATCTTTACTTTGGTCTATCCTCAGCTCCCCATCAGGGGTGAGTAGACATTTGTTTAGTTCTTGCCAGGAATAATTAAAGAATAATTGGCTTCTTTCTTTTCTCTAATAGTCTTACTTTGACTTTCATGTTGTATATATAGAATCACACACACACATGCACGCATGCATATATACCTCTATATACATACATATACAATCTAGTATCCACATATGAGACAAAATTTGATATTTGTCTATAGATAGTGTAAGACCTGGGGTCTCACAGCTCAGGAGTTTAAGATCACACCCTTCCCAGAAACTCCCCCAGACCAAGACTCGTTGCAAAAGCAAAAGGTTTATTAACCATTGCGCAATGGGGTCACCCCTGCCAGTCAGCAAAGAGTGGCACCCGGAGACAAAGGCCTTTAGGATTTTAAAAGAAAAATTGCAGGAGATTTGAAGTTGCAGTCTTGGCAATTTAGGATTGGATGAGGAAGCTATAAAGTAAGATAATTGGTTAGTCTTAGGTGCTCAAGCTTGGCCAGTCCTGCCAAGTGTGGATGTAGCTGCAATTGAAGGTGGGGGTGATTAGCTCATTCTTTGGCTGGAGGTCAGGAGCTACTCAGAAGGAGGATTGAGGCCATCTAGGTTTGTTGCTAAGAAACACTATCTTTAAGACAAGGGTCTGGTCATTCTTTTTGCTGAGTGAAGGTCATTGCTTGCTTGCTTTTATATATATATATATATATATATATATATATATATATATATATATATCTGTCCTCACAGATAGGGTCACATTCCTCCATTCTCTGGAACGGTACTAAGAGGCTTTAGCTTAACCTGAACCTAAAACTCAAAACTATAGGCTTTAGAAGACATACAGGTTACAAATTCAGTCTAACCCTTTCAATAGCACAATTGCAATAATGTATAAAGCAGAACATCTAGTTTGACAAAAAGTTAAAAAGGTACATGTGAAAAGAGTTGATCCTTTATGCTTCCCTTTTGTAATGCTTTAAAAGTTGATCACGAATTGTGTTATTTTTACACAATGGAATACTACTCAGCAATCAAAAAGGAGAAAATCATGAAATTTGCAGGCAAATGGTGGGATCTAGAAAAGATCATTCTGAGTGAAGTATCCCAGAAGGAGAAAGACAAACATGATATATACTCGCTTATATAGACCTACAAGATATGATAAACATAATGAAATCTACACACCTAAAGAAGATAATCAAGAAAGTGGACACGGACGAAGATGATCAATCCTCATTTAGAAAGACAAATGGGATGTGCATTGAACATATGACAGGAGTCTACCGCAGAAGGCATCTGAAAGACTCTACCTAGCAGTGTTTCAAAGCAGATACCAAGACTCATAACCAAACCCTCGGTAGAGTGCAGGGAATCGTATGAAAGAAGGAGAGTTAGTATGATATGGAAAGGATTGGAGCTCTACAAGGACCAAATATATGCGGGCACAGGCTCTTTTCTGAGACTGACACTCAACCAAGGACCATCTATGGATATAACCTAGAACTTCTGCTCGGATGTTGTCCTAGCTCAGTAACCAAGTAGTTTCCCAAAGTAAGGGGAACAAGGACTATTTCTAACATGATCTCAAGGGCAGGCTCTTTGACCTCCCTTCCCTCCCAGGGGAGGAGCAGTCCTGTTAGGCCACAGAGGAGGATTTTGCAGCCAGCCCTGAAGATACCTGATAAAACAGGTTCAAATGAAAGGGGAGGAGGTCCTCCCCATCAGTGGACTTGGAAAGGGGCAGGGAGGAGACCAGGGAGGGAGTGTGGGCTTGGGGAGGGAATGAGGGAGCGGGATACAGCTGGGACACATAGTTAACAAAATGTAACTAATAAGAAAAATAAAATAAAAAAAAAGTTGATCACGTGTTAAGACTTAATAACTCTGAATTGATAAACTTACATTAGCTAGATATTATTGATCAGGCATTACTGATAGTCACATGTATGACTAGATCAAAATTAGGAAGAAATTCATTGATGAGAGTGATTTGCTAAAAGTCATATGATGTCTATGGCTAGATCAAAGCCAGAAAGAAACTCTTTTTAAGAATGCTATTTTGAAATAAATTTGAAAAGAATGCTATTTTGCAGTCATAACAAATGAGGAAATATAAACAGTGACTGGAAATGAAGGAAACATGAAGCTTGAATAACTGAGAAGAGCTTGAACAGATCACAGTGAACTTTTGAGCAGCATTCCCTTGTCTGGTACAACTGTGCAGCCTTTGAAGAGAGAGACAGCATCAACATATTCCCTCACAATAGCTCCCTACAATACATACACACAAAACAGGATGATGTAAATATTTAAAACACTGAAAAAAAAATCAGTGACACACAGTCCAATAAAAAGTAAGCCTTCCAAAGACCCACTCCATGTCATTATTCATGAAGGTAATGCAAATTAAGCCTGAATGTAATCACATTCCACCAAAAGGAAAAAAAGTTAATATCTAAAGTAGTAGAGGTGCCATACACCGGGGAAGGAATTATGGATTACCAAGCTATTTTGGAAAACCTTATGCAACTATCTGCCTATCCTGGGGCTTATAAAGAATGGTATTGACTACCCATGCCCACTAAATGTAAGTGTAAGAGTGTTCACAGCAGTTCTAGTCACAGCATTAAAAATATGAATGTAACCTGAACACCCACCAACAAGTAAGTGAATAATCAGGTGGATTCAAAATTTGAAATTTAACATAGTAGTTAAAAAAAAAACCTTTCATATTTGCTAGTTGGAATGGCTATTTTTAAAAGTGTAAAGTTATCACTATTAGTATGAATGTGGAGAAGAGAGAATTCTCACACTTCTTTTCTTTCATTTTTTTCCTTTGGTAAAAAGTATGTTAGTAAATCCATTATGGAAATAGTATGGAGTTTCTTCAAAATTAAAAATAGAAGTCCCATATGATCGAATAATCTCACTTCTTAGTGCTTAGCCAAAGTGAATAAAATCAGTGTGCTGAAGAGACGTTTGCACTCCTGTGTTTGTTGAATCACTGCTCTCAATAGTCAAGAAATAGAAACAGCCTGCATGTCCATAAAATGATCAATGAATTGAGAAAAAATAACACACCCACACCCACACAGCAGAATACCTACCATTCAGTCAGAAAAGGAAGAAATACTGTGACTTGCTACAAAATAGATGGGACTCGTGATATTAAGTGAAATAAGCCAAACATGGAAAGACAAATGACTCATGATTCCAGTCACATGTGAAACAAAAGGATTTTTTTATGGCAGTTGAAAGCAGGATAGTGGCTGCTATACAGAGGTGGGAATACAGGAAAAGGTTGATTGGTGAGTACTGAGCTATTGCTAGGTAGGAACATGAAGCTCTGTGTCCTATTGCCCATGGGTGATTACAGATAAGAAGACTGTAGTATATATCTCAAAGAGCTCAAAGTGTACACCTAAAGAAACTAATCAAGAGGGAGGACTCTTGCTAAAATGCTCAGTTCCTATCCAGAAAGGCAAAGAGGCTGGACATCAGAAGAAGGATGAAAAGAGGGAACAAGTCAGGAGCCGGACACAGAGGACCTCTGAAAGGCTCTGCCCTGCAGACTATCAGTGCAGATGCTGAGACTTATGGGCAATCTTTGGGCAGAGTGAATGGAATTTTATGTAAGAAGTGGGAAACAGTAAGATCTGGAGAGGACAGGAACTCCACAAGGAGAGCAACAGAACCAAAAAATCTGAGCACAGGGGTCTTTCCTGAGACTGATACTCCAGGACTATGCATGGAGATAACCTAAGACCTCTTCACAGATGTATCCCATGGCAGTTCAGTATCCAAGTGGGTTCCATTGTAATAGGAACAGGGACTGTCTTTGACATGAACTGATTGGCCTGTTCTTTAATTACCTCCCCCTGAGGGGGAAGCAGCATTACCAGGCCACAGAAGAAGACAATGCAGCCACTCCTAATTGAGTAGGATCAGACCTAATTAGCCAGACCTAATTGACTAGGATCAGAAGGAAGCAAAAGAAGACCTCCCCTATCAGTGGACTTGGGGAAGGGCATGCATGCAGAGGGTGGAGGAAGGAGGGATTGGGATGGGAGGAGGGAGGGAACCACAAGGGGGATACAAAGTGAATAAAGTGTAATTAATAAAGAATTAAAAAAAAAGCTCAAAGAAAGGACAATGAAAGTTTTCACCACAAAGAAACTGTCAGTTCCTTTGGAGAGAGATATCTTTACCTTAATTTAAACACTATACCACATATACATATATCTAGCCATCACATGGCATCCCATTAATATGTACAATACTTAAATGTCAGCTAAGAAAAATCTTGCCGATATACACATCAAAGTGGATTAGTCTGACAGGTGTAGTGCTATATGAAAGAAGACAGAGCACAAAGTACATTCTGTACAACCCAGTGCGACTGAGTTCTGGGATACGCGATTCATTCTGTCGGGAGTGAACTCAGAACAGCGGCTGCTACTGTAAGAATGGACAGCACTTAGGATGGACACAAGGAGAATGTTCTGTGTCTTCATCACTGTGGTGGCTACACAACTCCTAGGTGCGATCCGTTAAGGTGCGCATTCAACATTTATAGCTGTTACATGTGGCTCTTTAAAGAGGAAAGAATAAAACGAAAACCAGACATGAAAGACATGCAGAGTGATGGCAATCAAAAGGGATGTTTCTTGAGGTCAATTCAACATCCATGAAAAATGGAATATTATCTTCAAAGTATCTTTAGACAGTATTGAAGGCTTTTCAATCATTAAAAATCTCAACAGAGAGAGAATTCAGAATATTTTCATACAAAGACTTAAGATGTTTTTACAAGAATGGCCGAGGGTTTATCTTAGAGTTAATAAGAAGAAATGGCGCCCATAGAAATGTAATTTGCACCATATTTTAATGTTAGGGAATGTAAATATGAATATGTCTAGAGGACATCAACAATAAAATGTTCTTATTCTGTTATTGGCGCTACAATAAATTTTGACTTTAAGAAGCCATTTATGTGTGAAAATGTTAAGTTTAGCCTGCTAAAATTGAATTACTATAACATAAAATATTGCAAAATAAAATACACAAAGCACTATGAATAAAATATAAGCACAGCGGTATTAAGGATAAATGTATGAATACAAAAACATAATATGTAATATAATTAAATACAGTATATGTTATGCTAAATTATTATTTTTCTCCTACTATTGTGAACGATGTGTCTATTGTAGATGTTAACACACACCATGGATTTATAGTCATGTAAGCAAGTAGACTGCATAACGGTAGGTCTATAGTATATAACAAGATAAACAGGAGCAGTTAGCAGACCCAAAGAGAGCGGAATTTTAAGAATTCTGAGTGGACAGAAGGCCCAATATTAATGATAGGGTAGAAATAAATACATCAAAATTGATTAGCTTTAATTAAGAATGTAAAAAAATACTAAAATTATTAGTTAAGGATTTAAATAACTAATGAGGGTGTTTTAGTCAGGATAGAAGAACAGAGCTAAGGGGATGAGTATTTGAGTATATGAGTATATATCGGAATTCAATAATTCCCACCGTCCCTGGAAGGGGCGGGGGCCACAATCGGCAGTTTCTCAGTCCACGAGGCAGGCAGGGCTCCTCAGGATCCCCAGCCAGGAAGAAGCCTGAGACCCCAACGTTCCTAGTCCAGACTGAAAGCTTGCAAACGCTGCTTCTGATCTCAGCAAAGAAGCCGCAAAAGCAGCAACCGGACAAATCAACTCAGCGGCCGGAGGGGAAGCAAGAGGCGAGGTGATTTTTTAAAAAAATACCCTTTTATCCGGGATGCTCCGGAAGCTGCCTCCACAGTTGGTCTTCCTACATTAGTCAAGGCAGTCAAGACAATTCAGCTGCGGCTCTCTACTTGAGTGACTCCCATTCGTGGCAAATTGACGTTCAAACCAGCCCTAGGAAAAGGCAGTTTGGGACTCAGAGACTGACTTAGATGCGGAGCACAAAGCAAATAGATCTGTCATAGCTCCAACTAGATGAGAAGTGGGGCAGCAAGCACAGTAGGACGTCGTTTAATTTTTCCCATGACACAGAATTTCCTTAGGGCGTACTTCAAACGCAGCACCGTGAGCCTCTAAGACGGATTACCAATGCACCCTACCAATTATGCCTCAATTCTTAAATTATATCTAATTATTAGAATTAAGTGACTAGCATTCCCCTCTGATTTGTGGGTAAGCCTGGGAACTGCGCAAGCCCGAAGCGAGCTTGTCACCCAGAATTATGTTAACATGAACAAACGCTGGGGAAGAGCGGCGTTTGAACACTGGGTACTCAACATTAAGAGTCCAAGTTTGGAAATTGATTAAATGGATCTCATTTTCACCACTTTGCACGTCTGTCTGTGCTCTTTGTAGTGGGGTTTCATAGAAGCTTCGGCTTTGGGGCCTCCTCAGATCTGAATTAGAATTATTCCTGCCTATTTGGATGCGAGTTATGGAAGCAGAGGTCTGGGGAATGCTCTCAGGCTCAGCCCTTGCGCTCCCTCTCCGTGACTGCACTGAGCGTGCCAGGACGAGACTGCTGGAGGACGGAGCAGGTAAGCTGGAGTTGAGTATTTAGTTTCTGGACCAACTGATGATCGATCTCAGACATGAGCGAACTCTGTCAGTCGCAGACGTGCTAAGCAGAGCCCACTTTAAACTTTCATTCTCCACAGTACTGGCAAGCTGTGTCCATATAGAGACTTGGGATTCTGCTCCGTTACTATCACAGTAGCTAACTCAGCAGTTATATATGTGTTGTACTAAATAAAAAAATGAGTGTTGGGCTACATATTACTTATTATTAGCCCTATAATCATTGTGGTGGTATTATTTAACCTGCTATCAGAAATAATAAGACACAGACACCTGTTAGATTTTATAATTGCTTTACTTACTTTGGGCCGGGCAGGTATTTCTACTTATGTGGTCTCAATAACCTCATCATTCACCTCCCAGCTCCCATCCAGTGCCATCTGCCTTAATCATTCCTATCTGGCTACCTTCCATTCGTAATCCCAAGATACTGGATTGTATTCTTCATCTGGGCCTTTCCACACCATTATTGGCATCCTACCTCCTGGCCCACATGGTTTCTTTTCCATGCTAACCTATCGTGGCATCCGCCTTCCTCCTCTCTTCCCATCCATCTCTTCTTGTGATTCTCTTGAACCCAAAGTCCGGGAACCTTAGCCATGCCTAACCCGCCTAACCCATTCTGCCCTGCCCAGGTACAGGCCGTTTAATCAACCAATCTGTATAATGTCGTAGGCAGGTTTATACAAGGACAGGTGCATCCGTGTAGTAACCAGATCTTGAGGGCCAGCAATCAGCATCAACACACAAGCATCAGACCAGCCCCCAACACGTATGTGTCGCTGGATAATGTGTACTGTGCCTGGGGAGGGTAGCAACACACTGGATTCAATTGGAAGAGGCAGGTCGTCCATGGGGCTTTGTGGATAGCTCCCGGCTCCTGATCTTATCTCTACGTCAAATTGAAATGAAGCCTTTCCTTCTATCTCCCTCGTTCTCCCTTTCTTTCTCCTACACACACATGCACATATACCTAGTCCCTCGGTTTAGAAGGCTTTGTGGATAAGTGTCATTTGGAGAGAAACATAGAAATCAGGGACTGTTGTTAACGACTGGATGAGTTAATGACTGTGATGGGTTCTGTCATGGTGGTTTATCCTGTTTGTCTTCTGACGGTTGGGATATTTTAGCTTGTGATTCTATATTTAAGGTTTTGCAAACACTTCTGGGTATACAGAGAGGAAATTGTTCATAGAAATTCAGGATTGCTAATGTCTTTTCTACCACATAAATGAGAAGCATCCAAGGATGAGCAGTAAAAGCTTGAGGTGTGTGGAATCATATTATCCCTGGCTACGAGGAAACATTTCCTGTAACTCATATTGACAAAATAGAAAAATGTGAGTAATCTACAGAATTACCAATGGTCATATGAATTGATAGTGGACATCAGAATATAAAAGATCCAGACATTTTCTTCGGTCCTGCCTCGTGTCATATCCTCTGGCTCATAGGAATGAGAAATCTCACCATTTTGAAGATGTCAGTTTGGAGTAGAACTGTCTGTATTTTGGGATAAGGGAAGACATTTGGTATGATTGGTAAGACATGAAATAGGAAATTTCTCATGTCCTCTAAGTTTGTATGCTACTATAATGACCTTGGCCTAGTTCTTGACTTCAACTTGAGCTCCATCCTGAATATTCCATCCCTTTTATCTATGTCTGTAGAAGACCCCTATGTCTATGAGAACAAGATCTTTGAGTTTTGGGAGGCTGTAGGATATAATTGTGTTTGGAATTGTGAGTCACAGGGCAAAACTTGTCACTACTGGACAGTGGGCCAAATGTTCAAGTGTCAGCCTTGGAAAAGGGTACATAATTAAGGACCTATTGAAGAAGCCCTGTGTGTTCAAGTAAATAGACACAGGAAATTGACTCAGCATGAACACCCTCAAATATATTTGATGTAAAGCCAGAGTGATCCAGAAAAAAAATAACCAGAGATTATTTTACTCAAAACTAGACCAGTATCTTTAAAGGGTAGATAAAAGAAAAGTAAGTAAAGCAAAATAAAAAAAAAAGGGAAATAAGAAAAAATAAAATAAAAAAGAAGGGTGAAAACAAAAAATGAAAAACAACAACAACAACAAAAAACAAATCTCACAGTCGGGATACAAACTGAATAAATTGTAATAAATGATAATAATACTAAAAAAAAAATTCCACCTCAAAATACAAAAATAACACAAAAGAAAAGCACATTGGCAACAAAAGGATACGCAAGAGACTTCCGCTGAGCTGGAGTCAGCAGCCGCCCTCTGCAAGTACAACAGACTGCTCAACAGTCGCCTGGAGAACTTTCTCAGTTTATTCATTCGTCCATGTATGTACTTATTCAGGTTTCTGAGAATGATTTGGCTATATATTCTAGTCCTAAAATTCACTATGTAGCCCACGCCAGCACTGAACTCAAGCTCTTCCTGCCTTAGTTTCCCTGACACTGGGGTTTTGCCTATACCACCAAATCAGGCTCTATTTGTCGAGCTTGTCACGTTGTTGTGTGTAGCCTTCCTGCCAGCTGACTTTGCTTACTATCTTTGAGTCACTCTGTCCTGCTACTATGCGCAACGGAAATAGGGTCACAAATGCCCTCGTTTGAAACCGGAAGTAGGGCGCTGCTTAGAGCCCGGCTGTGAATTTGGGTGCAGTCTGCAGGCCCTAGCAGGCACTGTGAGCCTGCTGCGCCCAGGTACAGTGTGCAGTAAAGGATGCTGCACCGCACAGTGAGAAGGGTTTGCTGCTTTCGTTGAAGAGAGCACCGCGCAGTGAGAAGGGTTTGCTGCTTTCGTTGAAGAGAGCTGTGAATCCTCGCTCTTCGTTCTTATCCGTGTTCGAACGCAGAGAAATCAGCAATGCGGGGCTGTTGGCAGGGTATTTTTTTGTATCAAACAAAATAGTCAAACATACTGTTACTTACTAATGTGGTCACAATTCAGGATAGAAATACCTCCCTCTTGAACAATCAGAGATGGGGAGTTTTGCTTAGCCTGCTGGCCGTCTTTCTGTTGACTCTTTATCCCTGTCTGGAAAGAGTAACGGGTTTAAAATTTTATTAATGTTCCTACAAAACAAAGCAAAACCTCCCAGTTAGCTCATTTCCTTGGAGCAGCCCTTGCAGATCTCCTACCACTTCAAACCCCCCTTCGCAACTTACATTCTGGCAGAACCCACAGCAAGGCCCCAGGAGGCTGGCCATTCCTTCTCTGAAGCTCTCAGTTAGCTCTTATCTCCTCTTCTAGCAGGTGACTGCAACTCTGATTTCATCCTCCTTTACTGACTTCCTTTCCTGAGATTTTACCTGTGAATTGCCCTGTTTTAAAGTTATTCAGCTTTGCCAAAGAAAGCACTACCTCCTCTAGTGCAAATGTAGAAAACTTCTGAAAATGTATTTCTGATTTTCTAAAGTTGAATTTGCCCTGCTTTTCCCCAACAAAAGTAAAAACAAGGATCAGAAGGAAGGCTTTCAGAGTTTGAGTGATGCGTGCGTGCGTGTGTGTGTGTGTGTGTGTGTGTGTGTGTGTAGAAATGGTAGGAAATGAGACTGAAATGTAAATAATTATTATGTCAAATTATTGGCATATTGCCAGCTGAAAACTTATGCAGATTCCTTCTTTAAAATATTACAAAAGTCTGTTTCTTATTGGGACAAAATAAAAATTATAATGTCCTAGGGTCCTCCTTAGTGTTTAGCTTCTTTAGGTCTGTATATTTTAGTATGTTTATCCTATATTATATGTCTAATATCTGCCTATAAATGAGTATATACCATGTGTATCTGCGTCTGGATTGCCTCATTCAGGATGATCTTTTCTAGATCCATTAATTTGCCTGCAAATTTCTTGATTTCCTTGTTTTGAATAGCTGAGTAGTATTCCATTGGGTAAAGGTAACACAATTTCTGTATCCATTCCTCCGTTGAGGGACATCTAGGTTGTTTCCAGATTCTGGCTATTATGAATAAAGCTGCTACAAACATGACTGAGTAAATGTCCTTACTGAATGGTGGGGCATCTTTTGGGTATATGCCCAGGAGTGGTATAACTGAATCTTGAGCTAGAGCTATTCCCAATTTTTTGAGAAAGCACCAGATTGATTTTCTTTTTTTATTTTTTCAATATTCATCACAGGTTATTTACTTTGTATCCCAGCAGTACCTACTCCCTCATTCCCTCCCAATCCCACCCTCCTTTCCCTCATCTCCTCCCTGTCCCTTTCCAAGTCCACTGCTAGGGGAGGTCCTCCTCCCTTTCCATCTGACCCTAGCTTATCGGGTATCTTCAGGACTGGCTGCAATGTCCTCCTCTGTGGCCTAGCAAGGTTGTTTCTCCAGGGGTGGTGGTGGTGGTGGTTAAAGGATCCAGTCATTGAGTTCATGTCAGAAATAGTTCCTGTTCCCCTTACTAGGAAAACCCACTTGGATACTGAGCTACCACAGATTGATTTTCTAAGTGGTTGTACAACTTTGCACTCTCACCAGCAAAGGAAGAGTGTTCCCATTTCTCCACATCCTCTCCAGCATGTATTCTCACTTGAGGTTTTTTTTTTTTTTTTTTTGTATTCTTTTTTATTATTATCATTTATTACAATTTATTCAATTTGTATCCTGGTTGTGGCCTCCTCCCTCATCTCCTCCCAACCCATCCTTCATCCCTCTTCTTCCCTTATGCCCCTCTCCTAGTCCACTGATAGGGGGTGTCCTCCTCCCCTTTCATCTGACCCTAGCTTATCAGGTCTCATCAAGACTAGTTGCATTGTCTCCCTCTGTGGCCTGGCAAGCCTGTATCCCACTCCCCCAAGGGAGAGGTGATCAGAGAGCCTGCCACTGAGCTCATGCCAGAGAAAGCCCCTGCTCCCCTTACTGTGGACCCCACTTGGACACTGAGTCTATGGGCTACATCTGAGCCAGGATTTTAAGTCCTCTCCATGCATTGTCCTTGGTTGGGGTATCATTCTCTTCAGGGCCCCCAGAGCTCAGGTGTTTCTTTGGCTCTGTTGGTCTCCTTTTGGAGCTCTGTCCCCTCCAGGTCTTTCTATCTCCCCCTTCTTTCAAAAGGTCCCCTTGAGTTTTTTATCTTAGCCATTCTATTCGGTGTAAGATGGAATCTCAGAGCTGTTTTGATTTGCATTTCCCTGATGACTAAGGATGTTGAGCATTTCTTTAAATGCTGCTCTGCCATTCGATATTCCTCTGTTGAGATTTCTCTGCTTAGCTCTGTACCCCATTTTTAAATTGGATTATTTGGTTTGTTGGTGTCTAATTTCTTAAGTTCTGTATGTATTCTAGATATTAGCCCTGTATCAGATGTAGGGTTGGTGAAGATCTTTTCTCAATCTGTAGGCTGTCATTTTGTTCTGTTGACAGTGTCCTCTGCTTTACAGAAGCTTTTCAGTTTCATGAGGTTCCATTTATTAGTTGTTGATTTTAGAGCTTAAGCCGTTGGTGCTCTGTTCAGGAAAATTTCTTCTGTGCCAATGAGTTCAAGGTTCTTCCCCAGTTTTTCTTCCAAAAGCTTTAGTGTGTTTGGTTTTGTGTTGAGATCTTTGATTCATTTGGACTTTAACTTTGTGAAGAGTGATATATATGGGCCTATTTGCATTTTTCTACATGTGGACATCCAGTTGGAGCAGCACCATTTATTGAAGATGTTTAAATCTCATTCAGAATGACAAACAAGAGAGACACCAGAAGCAGTGGAAGAGAGGAAACAGGATGGGAGCCTACTATAGAGGGTTTTCTATAGTAGGCCTTTCAGCTCCACCCAATAGGGGAGTGAAGCAGATTCTGAGACTCACAGCCGAACTTTGGACAGAGTGCAGGGAGTCTCATGAAAGGAGATTAGGGTAGAGATAGAAGGACATAGAGGGGACAGGAGCCTGAGACCAACAAAGGCTAAAAAATCTGAGCCCAGGTGGTCACGAAAAGACTGATGCACCAACCAAGGACCATGTATGGAGAGGACCTAGACCCCCTGCTCAGCTGTAGCTGACTGTCACTTAGTCTCCATGTGGATTTCCCAGTAAAGGGAGCAGGGTCTGCCTCTGTCATGAACTTGATCACTTGCTTTATAATCACTTGCCCCTGATGATGCAGCCTTACCAGGCCACAGAAGAAGAGGATCCAGGCAGTCCTGATGAGACTTAACAAGCTACGAGCAGATGGCAAAGGAGAACTACCCCTTGCAGTGGACTAGGGGAAGGGGACAGGGGACAGAGGGAGGGAGGGTGGGACTGGAAGGAATTGAGGGAGGGGCTTCAATTGGGATTTATAATGAGTAAATTGTGAAAAAAATAAAAATAAATAAATAAAGAGAAAAATATACAATGCCCAATTTAGTAAAACTATTATGTATTTAAAACACAGGATTCTCAGTTGTTTGTCTTTAGTGTAATTGAATTCTAGCATGCTCTTTAGATGTGTCGATTTTTTTTTCTGGTTAAATTAATGGCACAAGATAATTAAATTGGAATTACATTGTGGATAGTTTTTTGTTTTTTTTTCAAGAACGCACACGAACACACAAAATCTATCCTGAGCATTTACTCACAACTGGGATGTCCATCTTGGAACTTAGATGAGATTAGTCGATGTCCTCTCTGTTTCCCAGTGAGAAAAACAATGGCACCATCCTGCAGAGGCTGCGCACAACACTAGCCTTCTTCAAAGTCAGAAGATGCCAGAGGTAACCTATTTGTTTTAACCTTGGCCACATGTAGTCTATCTATTTCTTCAGCTCAATGATAGGAGAATCAGGAAGAATCAATCGTGCTTTTAATGCCATGTCCACAGGGTAATGAATGGCTACAACTAATTGTAAATTCCAAGATGTTTGTTTAGAATTAGTGTTAAGAAAAAAAATATGACAAAATACATCAGTTATATATTGTACTGTGATAAAACATTTTTATTTTTAATGTTAGTTAGGAGCTAATATCTTGGAAGTCACAGTATTAAGCACATTTATGGAATCTAGTGTGTCCTCCATGTTCCATATTAGATATTTCCAAACACAAATCAGGCTTCCAAATGAAGAAGCATTCTCTAAAAAATATTTATTTTATTTTTGCTTAAGCGTATGTGTGGGTATTTGCACACGTCTGTGCAGCTGACTGTGGAGCAAGAAGAGGGTCTCAGAGCCTCTGTAGCTGGAGTTACAGTTAATATGAATGCTGGGAACTGAATTAGCGTCCTTTGCAAGATCAGTGAACACTATGTAGCATGGGGCCATTGCTGCATCCCCAAGCGAAGAAACTGTCACCAATTTACGTGTGAATTGGAGTAGTCAATTAGTAGTTTCTAAAAGGCACTTGGTGCAGAACTTGATGAGCATTAAGAGGAGACAGTGGTGAGCAACTGATTCCACCGGGAAGGCTGGAGGTGTGGAGTCAGGCAAGAGCTCAGGGAGCTGACGTGAGTCACTAACTTGGTGTTAAAGCCTAGGGGACACTGAATATTGTTATGTAGGCAGAGGACATTACTGGGCATTTCAAAGCAAACTATCACAGGCGTGATTTAAAAATCTACGCAGTCCATGTGGCAGTAGCTTAGGGTTCAAGCAGAGCAAGTTGATAAGCTGATAGTAGAAAGAACAGTCACATTTAAGTTGTGAGGAGGCTAAGACTTCCAAAACTAATGGGGAGTCCTGGGCTCAGCAGTATGTGGTAGTCTTTCTCCCCTGGCCCTGTCTACAGAGGGGATAAGACCCACTGTGTCACCCTCTGAGACTTTCTTTCTGAGGTGTTTCTCAGGAGGAAGTAAAGACACCACAGACTAATATGGAACAGGCTAAGGAGGCCATGACAGAAGTCACTGAAAAACACTTGTAGCCTGTGGCCAGTGAGGCAGGGGCATGGTAGTTTGGCTGAGTCACTTCTAAGGAGATTCTGTTCCTCTGGGCTACCAATGCAGAAAGCACAAGAGTTTTTTGTTTGTTTGTTTGTTTGTATTTTTTCTTTCTGTAACTTTTTTTTCCCCAATATAATATTCTTGTTGATTCTTTGGAAATTTCATGCCATTCACCCCATCACACTCATTTCCAAGTACTACCATGTCTGCTCTCCTTGTAACTCCCCAAAAGAAAATTAAAAAATTAAAAAAAACAAACAAATTAAATCAAAACAAAAACCAAGTCTAGTTTGTGTTATCCATACGCTCCCAGGAGCATGGCCAAACTCTCGGTGGCCTCCCTCCTAAATAGAACCGAGATGTTTCCCTTCCACGCCCCCACCAGAAGCCATCAGTTGTGACGCGCTTCAGCATCTTCGTCACACTTTTTCAGAGTTCTCTTCCATGGCTTCCTGTTTGGGCTGCCATCTTTGGGGCGAGAGGTGTAGGGGTTGTTACAGAGCCGTCCATGTCCCTCTCTCTCAATTATCCATATCACGGCCAAAGTAGCTTTACTCTTGACAGTAAGTGGGAGCATGGACATGGACTCCCACATGGTTTCTGGCAACAGCGCAGCCCACGAACGTGGCTCGGGGCTGCTGTAGGCCCACAGGACCAAACAAGGCCCTCGGAGGCAGATATCACCTTTAAGGCCTCAGGTGGCAGTGTGGCCCCCCGGTGGCGGTACGGCCCGCAGAGATCAACACCGCTTCAGGGGGAAACGTAGACCGTGGACATCTGACTGGCCTTTGGTGGTAAGATGAGCCATAGACATCAACACAGACTGAGGCTGCAGCTGGACCGCAGCCACAGACACGGCCCGCAGCAGCAGCAGCAGCACGAATAGAGACATCACCATGGCCTTCGGTGGCAGTGCAGGCCACTCACATCAGCCTGGCCCCCGCTGCTGTTTTTCTATCTTCCCCATCTCTCCATTATATGTTAGCTCATTGTAGTGGTGCCAGTCACCCACTCCTTGAGGCCTGGAAGCCTAGGTGGTTACCTTCCACAACATTACAGTAAGGCCCTATTGCTGAAGACAGAACATACTTATTGCACAGAACATGAAGAAATCTAGCGCACACTCATACTTCTAGCGTATACTAGAGGCGTCACCACTACTGAATGGCATTCATACTTCTTGAGTTTGCTATACATGCTACCAGAGGAGAAGAGTAATCAGTGTTACCAGGCTGCAAGCCCTGTGGTTTACAGTAGAGACATACTGGGGCAATAATGGTACAAATACAAGAATACACAGTCCCCTTTTGATTAGGTGTGAGACCCGCTAATGGAACCCATATCTGATACTGTTAATGAGGCCAATAACCTGAGCCTAGATAGGTCATGGACCCTTGGGGAAAATCTATCATTATTCTGCTAAATGCACAGAGCAATAAAATTACTGTTGATGCCTTATTGCTATACCCATAAATCAGTGCCTCATCCAACCCTCATCATGGGAATTAACATAGAAACTCACAACTGGACAATGTACACACAAGATCTTGGAGTCCGCAGCTGTAAATGGACGGAATGTCTATATTAAATCCTCCCCCCATCAAGATTCATGGATCTATGCAGAATAAGAGGCAGAATGATTATAAGAGGATATACTGGGTTTCTTGGATGATACCAAGAGACACTGTGTTCCAGACATAACAGAACTGTTGCCCATATGAATTCACAGAGGCTGACAGCGTGCAGAAGGCCTGCAAAAAATTTAGTCAGACAAAATCCCAGCAAGCAGAAAGGGAATGAAGAACTATCTCCCTCCCATTAATGCCTGCTGGAAGAGGAAAAATGAGTGCTCTCTGGCAGAGTGATGTCACTGGTCTAGTTGGTGGTGGAGGCAGGGTGAACGAAGCCGATAAATGAGGCTTAAATTCTTATGTGATATCCAACTTTATTCAGAGCAACATACAGTTTTTAGGCTGAGGGTTAGGAGTCACGTGAGTGAAGTACACAATCACAAGGACAAGCTGCACTTGGTGAGGAAGCTGCACAGTGGCTGAAACATGCTTTTCCACAGAGGCATAACAGTAGCCACTCATAGTGATTAATCTGAAGCAAGCTCACTCCCATCCACTCTCCCTGGGAGGATCGTGGAAACGTTCCTTTCCTCTACAGCTGGGAGGGGAATGAAAATACATTCCAAGAACGATTCTGTGTTTTGAAGAAATTGAGGTCACAAGACTCTTATCTTGTTTTATTGGAGTTTTTTCACAGCCAATCAGAATTCTCCTCACATAGCCCATTCTTGAATGTGTTCCAACAGGGTGACACTCGGTATGTCAACACAGAATAGACCCCATGTTTCTGTTACGGTAGGATTTTTTTTTTGGTGGGCTCTTTCTTTCTCTTTTTAAAAAGAGAAATAAAAAAATGAATTTGAGTGAGTAGGACCTAGGAGGAGCTGGGAAAGGAGAAAGAGTATGATAAAAATATATTGTATGGAAATATAGAAAACTAAATAAAAAATATAATCATGCCAGTCTCCCCTTTTGTACTTCCTACCCTCCCCATGTCTGCCTTTCCCCAAATTCACAGCCTTTTTTTTTAAACAAGGTTGTATATGAAGATGAATAAACATGTAAATATAACCAGCTGAGTTTGTTCAGTGTTGTCTTCAAGAACATTTTTCTAGGACTGATCCTGGGTCAGTGTGCTCAGTATTGGATAACCAATCAGGGCCTCATTCCTGAAAAAGACTAATTCTTTCTCCACGGTTGTTAACTGCGTGTAGCTCTTCATCTAGGGTTGGGGCCCTGTAAGATTCCCCCATCTATATTGATATGTCAGCTGGTGTTGCAACTGCTCAAGTTTTGTTTATGCAGCCATGTTTTTGACATTCCACAGCTCTAGTTTCCCTAGCATGGCTAGAAAAGCACATCGCCACCACAGACTTTGGTTTTCACAATATTGCCACCTCCTTTTTCCGTGATGGTCCCTGAGTGTTGAGGGCAGCAATGATATACATATATATCAGTTGGGACTGGGTATCACATGCTCAGTTGTTCTCTGTATTTATCCAGTTGTGGTTTTCTGTCTGTTGCAAGAAGAAGCTTCTTTGATAATAAGTAAGGCCACACTCATCTATGAGTATAAAGTAAGTATTTACGCTGCAGTAAGGAATTAGATTAGTTTAGGAAGGTGGCTGTAGCGGGGAGCTCTTTATGCTGTGAAATATGTTATTTAAACGATGCTAAAGCATATCATATAACTACTAGGATGATATAGAACTTTCATTATTGATGAGTGTTCATTGCAAGAGCTGATGCTTGCACGACCGCGTAAGGTCAGGAGACCTCTTTTTTTTGGAGGTGGAACAATCTCAAGAGAGACATTAGGAATTATCTGGAAGCTCTTCATCTGGCATGAAGCTTCCTGAGGTCATGTTGGTCGTTGTGCTCCTACAGAAATAATAACTGCTGAAAGCCTGGACCTCAGCCTTCCTTATTATGTATCTTGACACCCTTCAGGCAGAATCACTAAATATGGGCGATGTCAACCATCTCCACTCAGGGAATTTGTTTGAGTCAGGGAAGGAATTATTACAAGAGTATTTCTAAAGTTTTATCTATGTAGACTGTCCTGTGATGTGTGTGTGCACGCAAGCAGGTGTGCATGTGTGTGTGTGTGTGTGTGTGTGTGAGAATCTTTATAAATATGAGTATGTATAATGAACTCTTGCTTCCTAATAAAGACTGCTTGGTAATCCTACCAGAAATTTTTGGAGCATGAGGGTTTATCCTTTAATACCTTTATTATAAGAGCCCATAATTATGTTCACACTTTTAAGTTATATTGAAAGTCATTTTTCCAAATGAGAATCTTGCTAGACGTGTGTTCTTTCCAGATCCGCACATGGTGATACAGTTATTTTCTCAAACCCATCATTTCACAGAAACAAAGGGACTTTTTTTCTTTTTATTATTTCTATTGTTAACTGAATTCTTTGAAAGGAAATTCATATCTGCTCCTCTTTTCATCCCATACACACCTCAGCATACATTTCCTAGGACAAAGGTCTTACATTTGTCTAGTGCATCCATCTTAGAGCAACTGACAGAGCAGAATGCTCTTGAATTAATGTGTTGGGGCTTCAGGAGAGGATTTTGGGCTTATGCACTTCTGTTGGAAACTCAGGGGCAGCTGGTGGGTCAGAGAAGGAATTCTCCACCAGCTGACTAAGCAACCAGCAGCTCTAGCTGCTAAGGTGTGATCTGAGTTCCTAAGAGAATTCTCTGTAGAAGAATATAGAATGGCAGAGAAACACTTAAAGAGATGCTCACTGTCCTTAACCATCAGAGAGATGCAAAACAAAACAACCGAGATTTCACCTTACACCCATCAGAATGGCTAAGATAAAAAATTCAAGTGACAAAATTCTTCATGCTGGAAAGGATGTGGAGAAAGGGGAACCCTCCTCCGGTGGGAATGTAAACTTGTACAATCACTTTAGAAATAAATCTGGCGCTTTCTCTGACAATTAGGAATACTGCTTCCTCGAGATTTAGGCATATATCCAAAAGAATGCTCAAGTACACAGAAAGGACATTTGCTCAACCATGTTTGTGGCAGCTTTATTCATAATAGCCAAAACCTGGAAACAACCCAGATGTCCATCAACGGAAGAATGGATACAGAAATTGTGGTACTTTTACACAATGTAATACTACTTAGCAATTAAAAACAAGGAAATCATGAAATTTGCAGGCAAATAGTGGGATCCAGAAAGGATCATCCTGAGTGAGGTACCCCAGGAGCAGAAAGACACACATGGTATATACTCACTTATAAGTGGGTACTAGACCTATAAGATAGGATAAACATACTAAAATCTGTACACCTAAAGAAAATAAGTAAGAAAGAGGACCCGGGGTAAGATGATCATTCTTCACTTAGAAAGACAAATGGGATGGACATTGGAAGTAGGAGAAAACAAGTAACAGGAGAGGAGCCTACCACAGAGGGCCTCTGAAAGACTACTTAGCAGTGTACCATAGCAGATACTGAGACTCATAACCAAACCTCGGGCAGAGTGCAGGGAATCATATGAAAGAAGGGGGAGTTATATGACCTAGAGAGGACAGGAGCTCCACAAGGACAAATATATCTGGGCACAGGGGTCTTTTCTGAGACTGACACTCCACCAAGGACCATGTATGGATATAACCTAGAACCCCTGCTCGGATGTATCCCATGGTATCTCAGTATCCAAGTGGGTAGCCTAGTAAGGAGAACAAGGACTATTTCTGACATGAACTCAATGGCTGGCTCTTTGACTTCCCCCCCAACCCCCAAAGGGAGGAACAGCCTTGCTAGGCCACAGAACAGGACATTGCAGCCAGTCCTGAAGATACCTGGTAAGCTAGGGTTAGATGGAAGGCAAGGAGGACCTCTCCTATCAGTGGACTTAGAGAGGGACAGGGATGAGGGAGGGAGGGTGAGATTGGGAGGGAATAAAGGAGGGGGCTATGGCTGGGATACAAAGTGAATAACCTGCGATTAACATAAAAAAATAAAAATTATAAAAAAGAAAGTCTCAGGGAACTGCTGAAGTAAAAGAGACAGCAGCTGGGTTATTGCAAAAGTTGCTTTCGCCCACTTGCAGTCAGAGAATTTAGTTTCCCCACTTAGAGTACAAGGCACACCAGCCCAGCTGATTGGTTGTTTTTCCCTTCATTTCTTCCTGTTCTCCTTCCTGGTGCTCTTCTTCCAATTCAGGCAAAGATATATCTCCTAGCTTCCTACAGGGATGCTCTGAACTCACAGTGAATCTATATTCATAGGGGTCCCAACCAAACCCTTCTATGTGTCTTTATAATGCTGTTGGGACACACATTGTTGTAAAATAAGATCAACTCTTAGCATGTATTCTGCCTTTTATTTGGAACTAATTCTGTTCCTGTAGCATTTAAATTTCATGAAATGTATATAGCAGCTGCTTTGTGTCGGGAAATTCTACTTACCTGCAGTTTGACTTCCATATTGTGCACATGCTCATGTGTGTGTGTGTGTGTGTGTGTGTGTGAGAGAGAGAGAGAGAGAGAGAGAGAGAGACAGAGACAGAGACAGAGACTGAGAGAGAGAGACAGAGAAAGGGGGTGGGACAAGGGAGAGGGAAAGGAAGAGACTGCTTGAGAATAATAAAGGATATCATTTCATGGATTAGATTTTTACTTTTTTGAAGTTAAATTCAGGATGTTTATTAATATTCTGTATAAAAAGGACTCAGTAACTTGGAGGGAAAATAAAGAAATAACATATGCGTCAATCAGGAGTAAGAATATTGAGCAAGTTAAGTAAAATACGGGCCATGATCAGACTGAGAAGCTTTTCTGATTTGTGAATAGTTTGTGTAAAACTCATACCTCATTCTTATTTTTCATATTCCATGTGTCTTACTGAATACGTGAAGTCAAATGATAAATAATAGTCCAGGACACACGATCTATAACTACGTACCGGCCCCGAACGTTTGTTTCTTTTCTTCCATTTCGGTACTTAAGACCACTGGTTCTCAGGGCCGCTGTGTGGGGACTCGGTGTTTCCTGTGGTCGTGGGGTGCTGCCAACATCTGGGCAGTAGAAGCTGTGAATGCCATATGACTACGTGAAAGCATAAGGTGCCTCAGTGCCCGAGACAGCCTCCGTCCTTCCATTACTCATGCAGTTGTCCCGGCAGAGCAGAGCAAACTTGCGGAGTCAGTGTCCAAGCAGTCAGCCCTTTCCCTTCTTGCCATCATTCCTTCACCTTCTTCTTAGCTGTGCCTTACCTTTCTTTGGTTTTGCCTTTTGCTTTAAAAAATCCTTTTTTTCTGACCTTGGCCTTATGATCTTAGATCTAGTGTAGTCATGATTTCTTTGTTTTTCTGTTTTTTTTTCTTTTTTTTTTTCTTTGAGACAGGGTCCTCTGTGTAGCCTTGGCTCTCCTGGACTTCTTTTTGTAGGCCAGGCTGGCCTCAGACTCACAATGATCCACCGGCTTCCCTGAGTGCTGGGATTAAAGGTGTGTCCCACTATGCCCAGTTTATAGTAATGATTTCTAAAGAGCAACCTTTCTGTTTTCTAGACCAAGACAAAAATCTGCATTTGGCCTTGATACTAAAAAATATGGATTCATGAGCCTACACGAATTGACATTAATGAGACTATATTTATTAAATATAGTAAATAATATTACATATTCATGAGACTAAATGTTTGACATTAAATACATATCAAACAAAACGTTTTGCTTAATCTAAGCATAATGTTGAATATTACAGATCAGAAAACAATTCATGGTGAGACTGTAAGATTATATTGTGTTACAGATTTTATTTTATTTTATTTGGTTCACATCTTTCTTATTGGGACCCTTGGTCCCTGTATTAGTCAGGGTTCTACTGCTGTGAAGAGACACCACGACCAAGACAACTCTTATAAAAGAAAGCATGTAATTGGGGCTGGCTTACAGTTTCAGGGTTCATAATCTTAATGATGGGGAGTGTGGTATCTCTCAGGCAGACACGGGAGCTGAGAGTTCCACATCCAGATCTGCAGGCAGCAGGAAGAGAGGGCCACTGGGTTTTGAAAGCCTAGCACCCTCGCCAGTGACCCGCTTCCTCTAACAAGGCCACACTTTCTAATTCTTTCACATAGTGCCTTCCCTGGTGACCTGGTATTCAAATCTGTAAGCTTGGGGGCCATTCTCATTCAAACCCTTCCAGCCCTCGCCTTCAGGTAGCATTATCCCTCCCAGGCTTCAGAGATTCTCTCTTTCTAGCAGTCAGTAACTCTCCCCAAAGCCAAGGGATTCTTTTCTAAATCTAGTGTTGGTATCACATTTTGATCAGCAATGCAGCCACACACCTAGACATTTTTTTTTAATTAACTTATTCTTTGAGGATTTCACACGTGGGCACAATGTGTACAATTATATCCACCCTGCATCCCTCCTCTCCTACTCTTCCCAGGCTCTTCCCTACCACACCCTTCCTTCCCAACATCGTGCCCTCTTCTTGTTTTTATTTTCTTTTAGAAAATAACCCATTGATTCTAATGAGTTCTACTCATATGTGCACTGGTGTGGGGACATCCAGTGAAGCGGGAGAAACCTTCCAAAGCCCCACGAGTCTGAATAAAACCAAGTCTCCCTCCCCCTGCCATCACTTACCAGCAGCCCCCTAGCTAAGCGTTAGCTCTCATGTGCTCCTCCTTACTCCATGCTGAAAATGTTGATTGGCGTGATCATGTGCAAGTCTGTGCAAGCAACCATAGCTTCTGTGAATTCATGGGTGCACTGGTCCTGTCACACGCAGAGAGTAAGTGACAGTGCAGTGTTCAGTTCTGAATGGGACACTTGTATCACCCCGCTAAGGCTCAGGGAGCATTGTATGTGGGGGGGGGGGAGTATAGAAAGAGTGAAAAGCCGAGAATGAGAAAGGCTGCTGTGCACCATGTCTTCTGGACACGACAGGGCTGTGGCCCACCCCCAGAAGCCTGTGTCTGACCCTGGAATCAACAGTGTGTTTTCAGGAAGGTGCAGGTGCTTGGAGAGGTTCATTGCTTCTCCAAATGGAGATTTTAAACCCCAGGATTTGGGCCTCTAGGGGAATGGTGGCTATGGGAACTAGCTGACAGCCTTCTGTTACCACAAATGAGTTCCTCGGAAGAAGGAACTGGAGCATTTGCATACTTTCTGTGTAGAATACATAGCAGGATACAGATGGAAATTTGAGAGCATCTTATGAAAGCTGTGCTTGTGGTGAGCAAATCACAGAAGGTTGCGAACCCACACAAAGTGCCAGGAATCAAGTCCTTCCACTGCTTTTACTTACCTTGTCTTGTGAGGGAAAAAAAATCATTCCTGAAATTGCACACTCAGTAAATGGCAAATACTTTCCCCTGTTTCTTTCATAGTGCCTGCATTGCTCTTCAAGGAGGTAGACTCATAAGCACAGTGACTGTGAGAAGGCATTGGGAGTCTTGTTGGGGGAATGCCAGCAAGCCCTTAGCAGCTAAGAACCCTTCCCACAAAAGGTAGAAGAAAATGATGACAGTTTTATTATTTAATAAGCAGTAAGCCAGAATATATGTGTATCCCAGGCGATTTTTAAAGGTGTGGTGAAGACTGAAAGACATCTCATCCTCTCATGTACCTGGGCAAACCAAAATGCGTACGATTCCTCAAGATAAACAGCTGAGTCCTCAAATAAGCAGGCGTAATAACACGTTTGACCCAGCCTTGGTTTACCTCAGGAATGAAGCTGGCTCTGTTCTGAATGTCACTTTTCTGAAGGAAAAATGACTTACCTCTATGACAGGAAGCCTGTCATAAACTTTGAGAAGGGGCTTCAAGGTTACTCACTTCCCTGCCCGTGAGAGCTAAGAGAGGGGACACTGAATCTATTGATGATGACATTTCACAGTTATGGCTCCCAGAACCTTGAGAAAGACAGCTGTAGGTTAATAAAACTGGCAGGAGGCTTATTTCTTCTTAAAAGATTTATGTATACTTCAAAGGGATACATACAGAATTCACAGTAAGTTTTCTAAAGCCAGAGCTGGAGTAACAGGAAAGAGAAAGCTTCACTTCCCTTGTACCAGGGAGGACTAAAAAAATTTTTTTTTAAAACTTTTTTTTTTTATCACCCACCTCATGTGTGTGTGTGCATGTGTGATATCTGATGAGGTCAGAAATGGTGTTACACTTCCTGTAGTTGGAGTTAAAGGAAGTCGTGAGCCCCAGAATGTGGGTGCTGGGAACTGAACTTGGGTTCTCTGCAAGGGCAGCAATTGCTTCTAACCATAAAGCTGTCTCTCGCGCCACTGTTTTCTCGTTTATAAACTTCTATTTTCCCTTAGACTTATGGTGAAGGCGTGCATGCACCAAATCTCTCAAGGGTTGGTTTTGGAGTGTGCTACTGCACTAATGCTAGATTATAAAACATGGGAAATGTCTAAGAACAAAATGCAAGATTCGTGATATCCATCATTTGCATGGGAATTGAGATTGGCTTGATTATAAGACTTGGAGAGGAGAATGGACTCCAGAGTCTTCCATGAATGTAGGAAATTGATGTGGGCTTAAAAAAAAAACACCCCCCAAAACAGGGCACTGCTAATGAAAGTCTTTTTTCCTCATAAAAATATTAATGTTTGAGAAATATGTAACACCCATAAAAGGTCTCTTTTATAAAAAGTACAAGATTCTGCTCTCCCTACCATACCTACAAAGAGAGCCCATAAAAAACCACCACAGGCTTGCTATTATTAGGGGTGAGTTTGGCTTCAGTGGCCAGAGCTTCAACGGCGTGGTGATTCTTTAAAATGCTTTGTGCTCAGCTCCACCCGGGGTGACGCTGGGCTCTGCTGAGGTGCAGCTGGGGTCAGAGTTATGCTTGCACGTTTCTTCATGGCAAGACTATTACTACTGCGTCGCAGGAGGGAAAGAGGATGGAGAGGACTAGATGTGGAAACGTTACCACAGAAGTAAAAGAACCATGATCACATCTAATTGGTCAGAGCCACTCCACAGGCGATCCTGAGATCTGCAATCACATCTCATTGGTCAGATCCTCTTTATAGGCAAGCTCAAACTATAAGACAGTGTGGGCTGAAGTATTGGGTTTTTGAATCATGGAACTTTCTATGTGATAACTTCCATGGGTCCCACCTACTGACCCCCACCATGGCCTATCCTGGGAGACTGTTTGCCCACATTGTTACTGATTGTTAACAGGAGCCACATCCACAGCCTTGTCTTACAGCAGAAGGGTTGTTTGTGGCTCATGTTTTCTAGAGAGGGAGCAGAAATGGGTCCATGAGGCAAGGAGAGGGTGGGGTGCTGTTCTTGCTCATGCCCACAGCTGGGTGAGGGACCAGAGGCTCACGAAAGCAGTGTGGTAAGTCTGCATCATCATCATCATCATCATCATCATCATCATCATCATCATCATCAGCAGCAGCAGCAGCAGCAGCAGCAGCAGCAGGGTTTTAGTGCAGGAAGCAGATGCCACAAAAGCAATGTGCTCCTGCGCAAAAGTAGATGCCAGCATCCCCAGGCTGGGTTCTGATGATGCTCAGAGAGCTTCCCCTTCTTGCTTCACCAAACTTAGCAGTTATCCTCTTCTGTTCCTTTACTTCTCCACTCCTGGCTAATGTCATCAGCATGGCAGGACCTTCCCCAGGCACTTGTCTGTACCAGTACAATTGGGGAAGAGTACTTGAGGAGTTGCAGTACAGAGTGAAATCTTGCCCCTCCTGGATACTCAGAAACTGAGGACTCTGCTCCAGCTGCTGGGTGCCTACACCTGTTTCAAAACAAAGCAAGTCACAGAGAGTCAAATTAAGATGCTCTTGCTCAAGTGTATAAACCAAAAAGAAATTGTGGGCTTAAAAGTCAAGTGGTGACCACTCAGGACCAGGTCATTTATGGGGTAGGGTGGAAGGATGGCGGATGCAAAAGGCCAATGGAGGCTGCATGGAAGACAGTGAATCCCACATTGTCAAGATAGTACATATTCATAGGAGGAAAAACCCAAAGACACAAGGGATTTAGGGAATCCTTTCAAAGTTAAGGTGAGTTTTCTTTTCATTATTCATCTCCTCATCTACAACTTCCTTCATACTTATTAGTTGTCTCCAGAGATTGTCTTTCCCCTTTTTATGTTACATAAACTGGAAATCTCCTGAACTTACCAGCCACTTGGTTCCAAATGAGCAACACAGAGAGTTTCAAGAGCATCTTTTCTTCCCGTCATAGGATGGCCACAGCACTCCCCTGCAAAAGGCTTTTCTGGGCTGGAACATGTGTTTCTAGCACTTTGATCTCAAACAAGATGTAGAAACCCCATGTGAGGCAACTACCTCAACTCCACCCTCCCCCATCTAGCCCCAGACTCTGCTTTGATACCGGAAAAGATTTTGCCTTTTTAAATGCTACCCTCCAGTGGAGAGACAGGAAAGTGATTTGTTTTGAGTGCTCCTGATCCCCCAGTTTCATTTGGTGTAGTTCATCACCAAGATTTATGTAGAGTCTAGTAACTTTCAGAAGTAGAAACTGTCTCTTTTTAAAACCAGAATGCTAGAGAAATAGATGACAATGGGACTATTATTCTATAGTTTGTATTTCCTCCAGAAGCATGTTTCTGGATAATGCTTGAACCCTCTCTCTCTCTTTCTCTCTCTGTCTTTCTCTCTGTGTGTGTGTGTATGTGTGTGTGTTGTATGCACAAGCAGTAGGTTTTCTAGGCCATGGGCTATGAGTAAATAACTTGTTACACAGCTACTTTCACCATTAAAGATGAATGTCTCTGTTGTGCATTATTTAATTTAGAAGACTTTGCAAACCCCATACTGTAGTGCTTTGCCATTGGGTCTTGGTTTACAGGGAGGAAATCTCTGATCACACCATATTATGATGTATTCATTGGGCCAGTCTTGTAAATACCACAAGGGAAGGATTATGTTTTGTTTTGTTTGTGATCTAGGAAGTACTTGAATTCAGAGTTACCAAATATTAACTAAAAGTGTACAGGCGTGAATGTGTGTGATTAGTGCCGTGACGTGAGGGCATAGTTGTGGTAGGGTGTAGAATGAGAGCACATTTGTTCACAAACATCAGTAAAGGTCATAGGTGCTGACCATGTGGCCAGCTGTTAATATCTCAAATGAGAATGGTAGTGCAAATGTATTCTCTTTTTATACTTTGTTCTGTGTCAGGTGTGCCATGATCTATATTCCTCAAATAAGATTAAAACAATGGGGTGATTCACAATGACAAGACTCTTAAAGGGATGCTGAAGGATCATAGGCTGTTGGGTGATTCTTCGAGACACCTCATAACTCATGCCATTTAGAAATCAATGTGGATTTCTTTCCAGTGGACTCACTGACTTAGCTTCAAAGAGATAAGAGTAACTTTCTTAAGCACTAGAATGCCATCACAGTCACTACTCGACTGGGATTCTAGAGTGGCCTTTTAAAATATCCAAATCTCCTAACACCTTCACCCAGAAGAAAAACCTTGCCGCAACTTACAAAGTGAATGAAATCCAGAAGAGCATGCCTGGAGTCTTGTATTCTTTCTAGGTCATGATCTAAGTAAGAATTGCCAGGTGTAAGAGAGGGAAGCAAAATGACGGGTTGACTTGAGAGGTATAATGAACCATATATATCTCCAAGTGTCCTTGAAGTTCAATCTTGCTGGCACAAACCTCTCGCTGAATCAGGATTCCTTGTCAAGGTGCATGGGGGATTAGGTGTAAATGCTTCTTACTCATATGACAGAGATGGCATTAAGAGCTGAGTTTAACCAGATGAATAGAAAATGTCCTCTATCCCGGAGGAACTTGGTTTAATAAGGATGTAAGAGCCAGAAAAGGGTATAATTTGATGAAATGTGCTAATGTAAAATTGCCTCGAAAATGCTGAAAGAAGAAAAGGGCAAGTACCTATAATTTTGATTTGTAAATGTAATTTCATAATTCGGTAATATCATTTAGCTTGGGAAAAGCTTTTTGAAAGCATGTGACATTTGTGGAGCTTTTGTTAATGAGTAGTGCTTTTCAAGGTTTATGAAGAATGACGTTAAAAAAAAAGATGCTGGACTGAACTCATTTACCTGAAATCATGTAGTTAAAATGGCCATGAGGATTAAAAAAATCACAGGGAATAGTGCTGGAGATAGAGAGCTCTGGCAGATCCTGAAACAGCAAAGAGATCAAGTAGTGTGCTTTAGACTGAATCTGTGTGGTGGTGTATTGGAGAGGTATGAACTGAGGTAGGAGGTACAATTAAGAAATTATTCCAAGTAATCAGTGGGAAGATAGTGATAGTCTGGATCTGATAGGAAATAGGAAGTTGAGAAGCAGCATCTGAATATGACAGACATATTAAAAAACAGTAACATGACCTGGTGTGTCAGCCACTCTGCAGAAATGCACAGTGTAACATTAGCCAGATCTTAGTGGATCATAGCAAGGTTTGATTTATTGTTATTGCTATATTAATCTGGGGGCAGTTAAGTCTTGCTTTCTGAGGCTCTGCTCTTGGCCTGTGGATCTGCTGCACATTAAAATCTGAAAAAATGTTAACTGGTATGTGCAGGACCAAATCATGTGGTTATATTTGGTTTTTGCTTCAATAGATACTCTCCAGCTATTGACAGCATTGCTCACAGCTGGCAATGTGGCCAAGTAAGGGCATAGGGGAAAAAAAGGAAGTGTGCTTGGACTCAAGTATGGTTGTTAACACATGACATCTCAGCCTGTTAATGTACTTGACACTGTGCTTAAAGTGGCTTTTTGGGGGAGAGGGTGCATTAAGATGATTCTAGAGGCAATGGTGGCACAGGTCTTTCATCCCAGCATTTAGGAGGCAGAAGGCAGATGGATCTCTGTGAGTTAGGGGTCAGCCTGGTCTACAAAGCAAGTCCAGGACAGCCAAGGCTACACAGAGAAACCCTGTCTCGAAAAAACAAAATAAGTAAGTAAATATATAAATAAGATGATTCTAAAATATTTAAGAAGTGCCATGGTGAAAGCCTAGAAGAAATCAGGGATATTTTCTTTTTTTCCTGCTACTTCTTTTTGTACTGTAGCACATGTCTTCAATAACTAATGTTCACACCAACAAGGTTCTGTAGACATTGTCCCCTTCTATCAGAGTTGATAACACTGTGCTGGTGATAAAGGACCCATTTCTCTTTAGTCTTCTGTTTTGTATCAAAAAGCTTTGATGACAAGGTACATATGACTTTTCCTAAGGTTTTTTTTTTTTGTTCTGATTTAATGTCCTCAACTCTGTGTGACTACAGAATAAATGGAATTAAGTGGATGTAACCTACAGTATCAAATTATGTGACCTAACAGTTAAAATTTAGAAGTGAAGTTTTCCAGGATACCCAAAAAGCTAGAAACATTTCATTTGTTGGTTAACAAACATAGGATTTTGCCTGGTAGTCACTGTAACCTAGATTTGACTTTTGGTCCACGGGCATTATAACAGTCCCAAACAAGCTGGATGTGCTATGGGGTGTCAGGATGCTTGAGTTATCTAAATACTGCGTTGTCTGAGTTGTCATGACTGCCGCACCGTTTCCTTATGAGCGTCGATGTTTAGAATAGATGACAGCAGTTACACTGCACAGTGATTTATATTCTGAGGGGATATAGGATTGCTATTGACATCAGTGTTTGAAGAAATGGTTTTTTTTTATTGTCTCTCAGATGTTCTCATTATAGGGAGATGTTTATAGAACCTCCACACTAGTTTCCACAGTGTCCCAAGTAATTTGAATTTCTGCCAACAGTGCATAATTGTTTCAGGAAGCCCACCAGAAAAGAGCCCTCAGACACAGCCAATAGACAACTGAAAGTCTCTATTCAAGCTGGAGGGGTACACTTACGCTATTCAGGGCTCAGCTATAGCATCCAGCGTTTAGAGGAAAAAGTTTATACAGGCAAACACCACATTTTAATCTCTTTCTCTGCAGCTACGTGGCTAATTCGTCAAACAATTCCCTCTTTGTTTTATGTGAATAATTATGTATTTAATAGGACAAACAGCTGAGACTACTGTCACATGGTCTAAAATATATCTCAAAACAGTCTACATTTGGCTTCATCTTATATGAGACTTACCATAATCTGTATACTTCTTTATAAAATTTGACATATCTATTTTAAAAGATAACTTAGATTAATTCCATGAAATGTTGAGTGGGAAAATTTAGTTCCATATAACAGAAGAGAAAGTGTATCCGGCCAACAGAATAAGTGTGGGCTGACCAGTTAGAAGTCATTTTGCCTTCTTCTTAAACTTTCAAGAAACTATAGAGAGATGGGAAAGGACAAAAATGAAATGAGTGGAATGATTAAAGAGAAGAAGGTGGAAGGGAAATAACCACATATTTAAAACTCAGTGCTTTCTGTTCCTTGTGCCCATGCAGGACCAAAAGCAGCTACCTTGGCACGCATGGATCCAAGGAAACTATCAGGAAAGGACTTACAATATCCCTTCCTCATTCCAAAATATATCTTGCCCCCCCAAGCCTCCTCACACAGCACTTTATGGAGCCTGCTGGAATCAGAGGGATCAGAGAACTTCACCTTTCAACTCAACATTTCACTTCTTAAAAGTTCTTTTTATTTCCTTTCTATAACGGAATTTCCACTTTTGTGCACATATCTCATGGTCATTTTGCTTTTGTTTGTAGGTTGATCAGTTAGGGTCAAGACTGTTGTTCATGTTTCTTCATCCAGTTTACAATAAGACATTCTTTACCCACATCTCATATACTTTGTCTTTTAGGCCTATGCCTTTTCTTCTTCTTCTCATTCTTATTCAATCCTCTTTAACGTCTTAATTATAACTATTGTTCTTATTAAACAGGTCTTGTTTTGGCAGCCATCTGTTGATGTTTTGTGTGTGCAGCTTTCTCTTTCTTTTTCTTTCAGCTTTCTCAACATGTCTAAAATATCCCAGATTTTCTCTCCTAGCTATTTTAATAATCTTTTTTTTTCTTTTAAAGTTGATATAATTCTTAATACTTATACTTATCTACCATACTTTCCTCTCACTGTAGCAACAAATTTGGTAATTTTGGCTTGGTAATTTGGTAATTTTTTTTTTTTTAAGAAAAAAACCATACAAACATTATGGGTAGATGTTTTCATTTTAATCCCAGGTGTGGGGATGTGGGACTGCTTTTGACTGTCTGCAGCAGCTGACAATGATTTGCCTCGTGCTCTAGCAGAGGCATGGTTCTGCAAGTTGCAGATAGATCTTCAAGTGTGCGACGTTTGGAATTTTAGGAACTTTTCAGGGGGTATGAAACAGGTGGGGTCGGTGGTTGCTGGTCATTTAGGGAGGTTGGTTACAGTTTGTTAGTAATCATGCTCAAAGAAGAAACACAAGGAAAGAAATTAGATTCAGGGTTCTCTCTTCTCTCTCTCTTCCTCCCTCTCCTCTATGATGGCGGAGAACATGGGGAGATAAGTGGTGGGAAAAAGAACCCCCAAAGTAGCAGAGACCAGCTATGTCTCACTCCTATTTTATTAACTAAAATCTGAGTATATGCCATACTAATCTTGGTTGTTTATCCCTAGGGATTATTGAAGTCAAAGGGGGCACTGTCGTTTATTTTGTAGTATATCTATGCAGTGGAAATAAAAACAGGCTGTGCTCATAGGTGCAGCCACACTCAAGAAATACTATAAAATTTATAACAAGCATCCTCACTCAAAGATTGATGAGTTATTTTCTGAAGTATATACTTAAGTCTACTACATGTCCTGCATGACCACTGCTAATACTTCAAGTAAAAGAATATAAAATGTATAAACAAATAAAAAACCACAAGATATGAAAATCTCATCACAGTAGCACAAGAAATATGAAAACATAACTCTTAAAGAAATCACTAAGCCTACAGTAAAGGCAAGCGAGAGTCAATGAGCTTCCAGACAGAAGTCAGTAATAAGTGTAATAAGTAATCAGTAATAAGAAATCAGAAGAAAATAAGTTCCTGGTAGAGAAAAGAAACACATCAATGAAATAAGGTGATGCAGGATTTGAAAGTCGAATTCAATAAAGGGATAGCAATGCTGAAGAAAGCCAATCTGAAATGCCAGAAATAAAAAAATATATAGTTGTTGAACAAAACATTCTGTGGAAAGTATCAGCAATAAAATGGATCAAGGAGAGGGCAGACTATATGAATTTGAAGACAAGGTGGAAGAACTAGGGCCATCCAACAAAACCCAATAAAGGTATTAGTGGAAACTCCAAAATATAGATGACAGTCTGAAAAGAGCAAATTTAGAGTTTGTATGCTCTGAAGAAGAATATTGTTCCAACATTTTTAGAAGAATAAAAGAAATCTCAGATAGGGAAAGAAATTCCAATCTAGATTCAGGAAACTATTGGGATTCCAAACAGATAACACCAGAAGAAAAACTCCTCTTTTCACGTTGTAATCAAAACACTAAATATACAACACAAAGGAAGTATACTGAAAACAACAAGAGAGAAACACTGAATTATTTATAAATGCAGAACCATGAGGATGACATCAGTTCATTCAATTGAAACTTTAAAAGGAATGTGTGTTTGGACAGTTATATTTCAAGTTCTGAAAGACAACAACTACAGACCCATGCCACGATACCCAGCAAAATTATATGTCGAAGTTAAGAAAAAAAATAAAACTTTTCATGATAAAAGAAAATAGGCTGAAGAAGTTTAGTAACACTAAGACAGCTTTACAAGTTTTTTTATGATTGAAAATATAATGGGAGAAAAATTTAAGATTAAATATAAGACAGACTCATACAAAATTTTCAATAATAATCCTAAGTATTAACAGTCTCAATTCACTAATCAAAAACCACAGACTAGCACATTGGGTACAAAAACAGGAAACATCCTTCTTTTTTTTCCTCTCCAAGATATTCACCCAATCACAAATGACAAATACTACCTTACAGTAGGAAATTGGAAAGAGTTATTCCCAAACAAACCCACAAAGCAAGCAGGTGTTGCTGTTCTAATATTTGACTAAAAAGACTCCAGAACTATTGAGCAAAGATAAAGATGGTCACTTCATATTGATTAAGGTAACAATCCATCAAGAGGACACTGCAGTCCTGAACATATGGTGAGAACATAGATGCACCCAGTTTCATAAAACAAAGTTATTAGACTATAGACACACACAGTTAAGAGACTTTGGGCTTTCAAAGTGTTAGAATTTTTTAAATTTTGGGGGAATTTAGAATTGGACTGTGTTTTCTATTTTGAAAAATAAAACTCAGCAATACGGAGATAAGGAATGGAAGGCCATGATTTGATGTGTTTGTGTGCAGTTTAGCTAAGGCTGGTGCTGTGATAGTTCAAGTTGTTAATTTTCTATAATACACAATAACCTAAGAAAAGACCCTAAATGAAAGATTGTGTGGATCCTGTTGACCTGTGTGCATGTTTGTGGGACTTGTCTTCATTGTATGGTAGTTGATGGAGACATCAGCTCATTGTGAGCAGCACCTTCCCTGGTTCAGAGCTTTGGACTGCATAATAGAGAAATAAAGGTTATTATTAAACACGCGTGTACTCATTTCTATCTGTTCTTGACCGGGATATGGCTAGCTCCTTCAAGATCCTGCCACTGTGACTGCCCTGATAGGATAGACTGTAACCTGAAATAGTAAGCCAAATAATTTCCTTTCTCCTCTAAGTTTTTTGTATTTTATTGCGTTTCCAAAATAAAATTATGGCACTAAATAAAAATATGTTTAATAAGAAAATAAGTAGTTTGATCAGAGATACCATGAACAGGCAGACAATGCTTCTTCCAGGGGATGTGACTTATTAAATAAAAATTGCAGTGTTAAGGTAGGATACCTCTCTATTGTTTAGGGAGGACCCAGAGGCACCCCCCCCTTTAAAAAACATGAGCTGTTGCTCTTGTTTTTCTACAAGAATTAAATTGTAAAACCCTATTTTGTAGCCATAACACACCTTCATATTGCCAAAGGTGCTATGCAGGCCATACGGGTTTCATCTACATTTTCCCAAAGGCATAACCCTGTCATGAACCCAGAATGCTACAAAATCAACCTACCAGTGAAGATGCACAGCTGTTAGAGGGCTGTCAAGTATTTTCTGGTTGAGCTTTAGGTCTGCTCCACAGGAGAGAAGTTATACTTTGTACTGTAAACTTGGCCAAAATCCAATGGCTAAGGTGGTCATAGGCCTGGGGTGTTACCTTGTTTTGCTAAGTGGATTTTCAAATTAATGTGTATATTTGTTCTTACCCATGGATTTGTGCCTTGGCAAGAAACCTTTCCTTTTACAATGGGGTACAGTTAATACAGTAACTTCTAGTTGGTTAAAGTGCTGAGAATAAGTAACTGTGATTGTTTATGTGTAAGTGAAATATCTGCATCTTGACTCCTAAGCTTCAAGTTGAAAAGGTAGAAGGACAAGTATAGGAGTCAGAGAAAGGAGAGGAAGGCTGTGAAATGCTGTCTTTTGGACATGATGTGGCTATGAACTCATTGCAGATAGGATGACCTGCATAAGACCTCCATGATACCAAGCCAAAAAAAAATCAGTATTCTAGAAAGCCGTAATAATTGTAATCAGGGGGTTAAAAAAAAACAAGAAAGAAAAGAAAAACTGGAAAGAACATGAAGATTGGAGGGCGTTTTAGTGACATGTCTATTACTGTGATAAAGCACTATGATCAAGGCAATTTACAAAAGAGTTTCTTTGGAGCCTACAGCTTCCAAAGGTTAGTTAGAGTCCATGACCATCATGGTGAGGAGCATGGCAGCAGGTGAGCAGGCATGGCACTGGAACAGAAGCTGGGAGCTTGCATCTTGATCCACAGGCATGAGGCTTAGAAACCTAACTGAGCATGGACGTTAAAGCCTGCCCCCAATGACACACCTCCTCTAACAAGATCACATCTCCTAATCCTTCCCAAACAGTTCCACCAGTTAGGGATTGAGTATTCAAACATGGAGCCTAGAGGGCCATTCTCATTCAACCTGTCACAGAAGTGTGTGTGTTAGGGTAAAGCTGAAGGATTTAGAGGTGAGTATGATAAAGATACATCATATGCATGTGTGAAGTTGTCAAAGAAAAAAATATATATATACTAAAAAAAAAGTCTCCAGAAGCCATAGTTCACGTAGTAAATAGTCCAGTCCCAGGAATGGGACACATTCCCTCAACTTGTCAGAGCTGTCTCAGAGACCCTCCAAACAAGATAGGATATTGCCATCACTCTTGGTTGCCCACCAGAATTTGATGGCAAGATCCTGTTGTGAGCTATGCAAATCATACTGTCTACCCAAAGGTTCAGGGACATCGCAGAAGTGGGGGTGGGGGAGCAGGAAGAGTGTAACAGTGTCTTTTGGGCGTGACAGGACTGCCATTCTGGTGAACTCACAGCCCTTGAGCTTTACTGCACAAGATCAAGTCAGTTGGTTCCAGCATAGCAGCTGGAAGGGCTCAGAAGCCCCTCCTCCTAGCTGAAGAGCTACTGCTGAGGGAACTCAGGAAGGGAGGGCCGGCTTTCCTTAAGAGTGTGGCTTCTGTAGGCTGAGGTGGCTCTACACTCATAGTTTGAGAATCACAAATTAGAGTGTGTTATGAAAAATAAAAAAAAAAGAGGACATAAATTTGGGAGGGGACCTAGGAGGTGGATCCTAGATGAGATGTGGAGAGTAATGGAGAATGAATGTAATTCAAATACATTGCATGCACATGTAAAATTCTCATGTAATTAATAAAAATATGATACTTAAAAGTGGAAAAAATCCAGTGTGCCTGCCTCCACTGGTAGTACTTACTGAGATTTAAGTCTAAGTGTTGAACATGGAAGTGCAGAATGCTCGGAGTTTTCAATAGTCTGTCCCATGGTCACTTGTACACATAGGCTAGATTTTTTTTTTTTTTTTTCAAAAACCTACTCTAGGGTTCTTAAAATGCTTCTGTCTCCCTTCCAACCTATTGACCAATGGTAGGGGAGAAAGAAGGTCATTGGGAAAAGGAGGTTGTGGACCGTTTGGGATGTAGTTCCTTCGGGAGTTCCATTCTTCGTTGTCCGGATACCAGCAGTCCAGTCAAATAACAAACACCAAACAGGAACATGAATGAACGACAGAGGCAGGATTCCACAGAAACAGCAAGACTCCGCTCAATCACCGTGGGTCAGTGAAAGTGCCGAGACTCAGCTGGGGGGCCACAAGATGTTCTCTGGGGTGTCCCTCTCTGAGAAGGGAAATGTAGAGAAACGAAGGCCAGTGAAGTGATGTGAACCTTACGCAGCGTAGGCAGAGATGCATGCAAACGCATTGTCTCACTCTCTGTGGGCTTCTGTGTATCTCTTCTCAGAAACCACACAAGGATGTTTTGCAGCTGGCAAAAACCGTGTCCCTCTCACGAGAGAGTTTCCAGCAAAACATCACACGTCCTCTCGTGGGTCTGATTTTGGGCTAACAAAGATCACGAGTCTGTCTTCCGCAGCGGAAAAACACTGCCGTATCCCACACTTAGGACCAAAACAAAAAGAACATTCACACAGCCCAACTGAGTCTTTGAAGAAACCAGAATTTCCACTTCATGGAGAAGTCAGTAAATTGTCGTTAGGGTTTCTGAACTGAAATACGGCCATCACCTTCTTAGTGGGGTTCATAAATACCTAAATTATCCAATTGCCAGAGACGTGCTTATGATTCTTAGCATTCTGGCTTCAAGAAGATACTTTTGTATATTCTTTCCCTCTCTTCCCAGCTCGCCATCCATTTTTATCATGCGGACATTACACAGAGACAGCCTCATTTATCACTCTGCGCCTCTCAGAGCACAGTCATACATGGCTGCATCTCTCCGGTTCACCTGAGGCGGGCTCAGCTTCTTGGACTTTGTGCCTAGAATTGCTAAGAAGCTGTTCCTATCATTTGTCACAGGACTCTTGTATCCTTGAGTTGGAAAATAGCATCTATTAACATTATTTTTTATGAATTTTGACAATTTCATGCTTATATACAACATATTGTAATCATATTCACCTCTTACTATCACGTATCCCCCCTGAAGCAAGTGGCATCTGCCCCTTCCCCAGGCAACTGTCATCTACCAATAGCTTCTAGAGAAAGGGGCCTCACAAAAACCCCTTCCACATCCAGGTAACCAAAAATTCTCTTGCCTGACCATATATTTTATCAAATATATATGTTATAAATAAATATATATGTGTATTTGATGATATATGGTACACACTACCCCTTTTCTAGTTTAGACATTACAACTTACCTGGAAAGAGCCTGCTGTTCATTGGTGAAATAAGTCCCCGGAAGCTGTCCAGGAAGAGGTTTAAATGAATGGGGTGCACTGCCAGTGCCACCTTTAATTTATATAGAGGCTTGCCTGCTGAATAACGGGAGCATTTAGTAACTACCCTCCTTTCCTCTCACACAAGTTGGCTTGAATGCTTCCTTGAGAATAAAGAGGAGACAGCACCAAGATGGTATATAAGCAAGGCTGTGACTGCCGTTTAAGATCGGGTACGCGTCAGGACAGAAGAGAAATGATTTCTTCTTTCATCAGCCCGAGGAGAAGTAGCTATAAAGTGCCTGACTTTTACAACCTTGCAGAGGGAAAGTGGACCAGGGCTGAGGAGCAAATCAATCAAAGGTTAGAGAGTTCTGTTCCAGGCTCCCCGCTATCAGATTGGCAGCCCAGCCTCCACTGCTCAGGATTGTTTCTAGCCATGGAATTGAGTACCTGAGATAATGTGTGTCGGGTTCCTCTTTGCTGGAACCACTTTTCCATTCTGCCCATCCTTTACTCCCAGTGTATGAGTGAAAGACACAACATCTCAGGTACATCACAAATGGAGAATTCTGGGATTAAATTGTCTTTCCGTGGATTGAAAAAAGAAAACCCACTCGGTTCTCTCTTTAAAAGGTAGTGCATGTCAGATGGAAGGGGAGGAGGACCTCCCCTATCAATGAACTTGGAGAGGGGGATGGAAGGAGGAAGGGGTTAGGAGGGGGATGAAGGAGGGGCTACAGCTGGGATACAAAGTGAATAAACTGTATTTAATATTTAAAAATAAAAATTTAATTAAAAAAGATACTGGATATGTGTTCATGAGCCTCTGCTTATTTTTTAACTAATTAATTTATTTATTCTTCTCTCCTATATATTATATCCCACAGTTTCTCCTCTCAGTCCCTTCCCTTACCCTCTCTCCTCCAGATACACACCTTTTCCTCTTTCCTTCAGAAAAGAGAAGGCCTCCTTGAATTTATTAGATGCCCATATAAAGCTAGGATAGAAACTAGGCCCTTAAACTGTATTTCCATGTTAGATCATTGAAACCACTGCTCCTGGGGTAGAGTCATGATGGCGGTCTCCAGGATATGGATGAAATTCCGAGGTCTGAAATGTTGACTGACTTCACCCATAATTCAGCTGACAAAACTGAGAGTCGGACATGATGTCTATCCAATACATAGACATGTTCTCTTAGGTGCCCCATAGCCCTTTATTCTCCGTTTCCTGGCGTGACTAAACAATGTCACCCGTGTGAAGAGTATTTCGTAATACGTGTTCACAGTACACGCATGGCAAGAACATGGCACACACAGGAAGTGAGTGTAGAAAAGCAAGAAACCGTGAGATATTATTGAGATATTTTCTATAAGATAAAGGTTAGGACTAATTTTTTAAAACGTATGTATTAACAGTTTTTCGAAAGCTAGTAGGCTATTTTTAGAGCAGATTTAGATTTACAGAGAGAGTAAGCATAGAGTAGAGGGAGTTCCTATGTACTCCGTGCCTACCCATACGTAGCAATTAATTTTTTGCCCCAGATCAAACAAAATACAAAGAAGTTGAACACCTTGCTGTCCCACCAGTAATGTTTCTGACAGTTAAAAAATTGTCAGCATGTTATAATATTGTCACATTGGGGCACCGTGAGGGAGCGTTGAGATGGGAAGGGCCGCACACCCCTCACAGGGCCTTCTCCCTGCTTCTTCCGGCTCATCCACAGGCTGATCCCTATTGTCGTTCACTCAGCCTCACCATCTGCTCTTTTTTTTTTTAATTCCATTTTTATTTTTTAATATTAATTACAGTTTATTCACTGTGTATCCCAGCTGTAGCCCCTTCCCTCATCCCCTCCCACTCCCACCCTCCCTCCCTCATCTCCTCCCACTCCCCATTCCACTGATAGGGGAGGTCCTCCTCCCCTTCCATCTGAGCCTAGCTTATCAGGCATCTTCAGGAGTGGCTGCACTGTCCTCCTCTGTGGCCTGGCAAGGCTGCTCCCCCTGGGGGGGGGGTGTCAGTTGACCCATGGTGTACTTGAGTTGTCTTGTGCTTCTTTGCTCAGAGGCATGGAAAACATAGTGGAATAGTTCCGGCAACAACTGTAAGGCCCCCACCTTGTGTGACAACACGCAAATGGGCTATGAGATATTTTTGCTGTCCTCTGCCTAGTGTAATTCATCATGCGTATTGGAGCATTCATTTGTAGCAGATTGTCTCCACAACTGGCAGTTTAAAACATGAAAAAGCAAAGTGCTCCCATACTCTCTCCGAGTTCATTGCCGTACAAGAAAGCCCATGATCTGCTCTAGAAATGTGTGCTCACTGTACTTGTTCACGTATTGATTTGTGCTGATAAATTTATTACCCACTTTCTGTTTTTAAGCTATCATTCTAGATCTTAGTATTGCACTAAAATTTATCCACTTCCTTTTTTCACCTTTTCTTTCTTATTTATTATTCATCCACCTCCTCTTTTCCCTCCTTCCAGCATACAATGGCATAGAATATGAAAGAGAGGAACGGTGGCATAGGGAAGAAACACTGGACCAAAGAAAGACAGAAGACCAACAGGGAAAACAGCAAATCCTATAGCTCCATGCCTGAAGTTAGAAGGCTTAGATGAATAAATTGTATTAAATAATAATAATAATAATAATAATAATAAAAGAAACAAAAAATAAATGACTGAAATATATAAAAGAAAAAAAAGAAGGCTTAGATGACTTTGTCTAAGTAGTTTGGTAGGCTGCAAAGTAATCCTTTCTTGAGCTGACTGTCTTCCCTATATGCAGCTCTCCTTTGCAGATATCATGTGTCTCTGGCATGTACAACATCTTGGGATCTCCAAAGCAATGGAGGCTTCAGTTTTTCAGCTTCATACAGTAACTCCTCAGGGCCTCTTACCCTCTCAGTACCTTCTTACTCTCTCAGACCTCAAACCTGCCTCACATTGCCTGGCCTCAGTGGCTTCTCTTAGCCTTGTATCCCTCATGATCCCAAAGCCAGCACCACGGGGATGGTGCTTCCAGATTTGACTACCATCTTGGGTTGAACCCTGACTCTTTTCAATCACATTTGTAGCAGCTTAGACTTGTGGCTATTCAAGAGCAGAAAACTCCCCCAGGCCCTTTCCTTTCAAAAGTTGGAAGCTCAGCTGGGTGGAGTATTGCCCCGAGGGCACCTCCCCTTTTTTTTTTCTGCCAGTGTAGACCAGTCTTCTTCTTTAACTCCTTATCTTTTTCAGCATAAGCGTTGACTGTTTTTCAAACTGCACATTTGTTTTTCTTTTTTCTCCACTTGCTCTTTTTAGATCTGCGTGACAGTGGTTACCTCAGGACAGTCAATGTTCGGCTGCTTTCAAACTTCCTCTTTCAAAGAAAAGAGTCCGTAACTTTTTAATTTAGCCCCAGGCAAGTTCTGAGAATGAAGGTAGAAAGCATCCACATTCTAGAACATCACAAGCCAAAATATCGCAAGAAAGGCCTCCAGCCCAGTTTCTTTTATTTTTTTATTTTTTTTTATTAGTTAGTTAACTTTGTATCCCTGCTGTATCCCACTCCCTCTTTCCCGCCCAATCTCATCCTCCCACCCTCATCTCCTCCCTGCCCATTTCCAAGTCCACTGATAAGGGAGAACCTCCTCCCCTTACATCTGATACTGGTTTATCAGGTGTCTTCAGGACTGGCTGCAAAGTCCTCTTCTGTGGCCTAGCAGGACTGCTCCTCCCTGAGGGGGAGTGGGGGGAGTGGGAGGGTCAAAGAGCCCACCATCGAGTTCATGTCAGAAACAGTCCCTGTTCCCCTTATTAGGGTACCTACTTGGATACTGAGCTACCAAGGGCTACATCTGAGCAGGGGCTCTAGGTTGCATCCATACATGGTCCTTGTTTGCAGAAACAGTCTTATAAAAGACCCCTGTGCCCAGATATATTTGGTTCTTGTGGAACTCCTGTCCTCTCCAGGTTGTATTAACCCCCTCCTTTGATTCCCTGCATTCTGGTGGAGGTTTGGTTATGAGTTTTAATATCTGCTTTGATACACTGCTAAGTAGAGTCTTTCAGAGGCCCTCTGTGGTAGGCTCCTGTCCTCTAACTTGTTTGCTCCTACATCCAATGTCCATCCCATTTGTCTTTCTAAGTGAGGATTGATCATCGTACCCTGGCTCCTCTTTCTCCAGCCCAGTTTCTAATATTGTTCTTTAGAAACCTGCTGAACTGGGCTTCTAGCATTCATGCTGTCCGTGGCACTGTCTTCCAAGCTCCTACGAGGACGACCCATTAAGCTCTGCTCATAATGTTCTGCTGTTTTTCTAGTCCCCAAATCTTCCATGTTTCTCCACAAATCAGAGTTATCATTTAAAGTGAAACATGGAGATCTGGTTTCACTATTCTCTGTGTAGGCATCCACTATTCTCAGCATCATCTGCTGAAGATGTTGCTGTTTTCCCAATATATGTTTTTGGCATGTTCAAATATAAAATTTGTATCTGTGTGGGTTTATATCTGGGTTATCAACTATATTCTTTGATTTTTGCATCATATTGGTGTTTGTACCATGCTGTTTTTATTCCTGTGGCTTTGTAGTGTTACATTATATCAATATCTGTGATACTTTTAGCAGTGTCCATTTTGCTCAAGATTGTATTGGCTATTTGGTGTCTCTTTTACTTCCAAATGTACTTTAGGCCTGTCTTTTCATATTTTTGTGAGGTATTTGAGTGTTGAAGTGACTGTGTTGACTTGGTGGGTCACTTTTGACAATATAAACATATATTGGTTCTGCTACCATGAGCATGGGGGACCTTTATATCTTCTATTGCTTTCTCCAATTATTTCTTTGCTGTTCCAAATTTTTCACTGTGGTTCTTTTTTTTTTGGTAGATTTATTGCTATATATTTTATTTATTTTAAAACTTTTAAAAGAGATTGTTTCTTGATTTCTAGCATGCTCATTATGATGCACAGCAAAAATACTGATCTTTGTATGTCAATTTTTTATTCATTTACTTTGCTGAAATTATTAGTTATACCAGTTTTCTGGGGGGGATCTTTAGGGTCTCTTGTGCATATAATCATATTGTTTATTATATGATTATGTCCTTATAATCATATAAGGAGAGTTTGGGTTTTCTTTTCTTCCTGTGTCTATTCATTTTATTTCTTTTTCCTATTGCTCTAGCTGGAAGTTTTTAGGTTGACAAGAAAGGAGGCACTTTTGCCTTGTTCCTGAATTTAATTGCAATTTTTGAGTTGTCTCCACTTAGTGTGATACTGGATATAGATTTGTCATAGGTAGCTCTTATTAGGTGATGATATTTCCTATTCTTAGTTCTTTAGTCATAAAAAGAACTGGATTTGTCAAATGTCTTTTCTTTTTATATTGAGATGATTGTGTGATTTCCATCCTTAAGTCCATTAAAGTGATATATTACTGTATTAGTCAGGATTATATAGAGAAACAGAACTGGTAGAATAAATCTATATATATTGAAAGAAAATTTATCTCAGTGCCTTATTGGCTGTGACCCAGTTAATCCAAAAATGGCTGTTTCATGACAGGAAATGCCAAGAATTCAGTTCTTTCATTCAGTCTGCAAGTCTAGATGTTTCAGCTTATCTTAAATATTCACTGGAATCCCAAAAGAGCAGGCTCTAATACCATGAAGAAATGCCTTAGTCTTGAGATAGATGAATTTTCTAGAGAGAATGAAGATGAGCTGGCAAAGGCAAAAGTCTTCCTTCTTCCATATCCTTTTATATAGGCTGCCGCCAGAAAATGTAGCCCAGATTTAAAGTGAATCTTCTGACTTTGAACGATCCAATCAGAAAAAAAGTCTTCACAGGTGTGGCTCGTGCCTGTGTTTGCATTTTATTTGATTCTGAAATCAACTATATCTGATGTACTCAAATTGTTAACCAGGGTTAGCCGTCACAATTGTACATTGAATCATATTTGAATTCTTGGGATAAAGCTTACTTGGTCAAGCTGAATGATATTTTTGGTATGTAATTGAATTTGGTTAGCAAATATATTTTTAACATTTATTTTATTTTGAGTACTTTATACATTGGTGCTGTATTTATATCATTTCCGACATTCTGCTTTCTCTCTCTTGCTCCTCCCAAGTCCCCTCTTCACTTCCTCTCAAATCATGATGTCTTCATATTTAATTTTTATTGTTTTACATATAATATTTATTTATATATTTGATAGTTATATATTTACTTACATACAATATTTATATATGCAAATGTATATATAAAAGCAACCTTCTGAGACCATTTAATGTTGTTTGTCTGTATATGTGCTTAAGGCTGAACACTTCGGATTGGATAATCTATCAGGGACCTCATCTCCAGAGAAGACGGATTCTCTCTCAGCAGCCATTCATTTCTTGTACGTCTTTTTCTGGAGTTTGAGTCTTGTAAGATTGGCCCATCAATGCTGGCCTGTCAGCTGCTGTTGTTATTGAGCTGGTCTTGTTTAGGCAACCATATTGTTGAGAGTCCATGGGTTCAGCCTCACTGTCATAGAGAAGACTTTCTCAGGAGGTGCCCTTGTCCATTGGCTCTCACAAACTTTCCCCCACCTTTTCTGTGATGTTTCCTGAGCCTTAGGTGTTTGGGTTGTGTTATAGATGTAGTAATTGGGGATGGGCACCCGAGGATCATTTCTCTGAATTTTGACCAGTTGTTGATTTCTGTGATAGGTTTTGTCTGCTGAATAAAAAAGACTTCTTTGATGAGAAGTGAGAGATGCACTTATCTGTGGGTATAAAACACATATTTAGAATGAAGTTACAAATTCTACTGGCTTATGTAGGTGATAATAGCAGATTCTCTTCTATAGTACATGATTTCATCAGCTACAGGTAGTTGGCTAGGTCTACAGTACTACCAGACATGGATTCCCTCTTACCGTAATGGGTCTTAACCCAATTAGATGGATATTGGTTACCCCAAAGACTCAAGTGCCACTCTTGTACGTTTGGGTATTCTTTCTGTTCTGGTCACTGTTGTGGTTCTTAGACTTTATGGTGTAGTAGGGCTATTGGTTGCTTTTCTCCATTGTCAGCTTGCATAACACCGTCAGATACTATGAGAACCAGTCCTCAGGGACGAGACGTCCAGGTAGAGTCCAAATCAGTTCCTCCAAATTCTGTGTCTAAAGTATGTGGTGTCTTCAGCAATAGAGTCTTACCATCTGGTTCTGGGAGGCAACCTAAAAAAGCTGCAAAATCCAAGACTATTTGGGTGTCTCTTGGAATTCTCTTATGCACAACTCAAAGGGGAAGGTTCTCATGTCTGGCAATAAGGTTTTTGTTAGTCTATGTCTCTTGTGGAGGAATATTATCACCCCAAGTAGCTTAACTTCTTCTAAGTTATATATGCATGAATACATACGTTATACATGCATGAGTCTTTATGAACATACATATACATACACACATATATTATATATTTAAGATACATATATTATATATATATTTTATATGTATAGTAATGCTCCCCTATGTTTTTTTTCAATCATCTTTAGTGTTATTTGTTTCTTTCCCTTCCACTATCTTTGTATTGCCCTCACTCCTTCATCCCCAGATGAATCCCTTCCCATTTTCTCTTTCATAGCATCTGTGCCCTGCTAGACCCGTCTAGAGTTCCTTCTACCCCTTCCCATGGCCCCTTTGTACTTTCCTGCTTTCTGCAGTTACTTCATGCTAGCAAATATTTCATTGGGAACTTTTACATTCATATTAATCAAGAGACTATACTACGATTTTCTTCATTTTGTTGTGTCCTTAAATGATATTGGTATCAGGACAAACTTAGTTTAATGGAGTTCTTCCCATTTCTAGCTTATAGAATACTTTTAGAAGCACTGATACAAGTTTCTCTTCCATTTGGTGGGATGGTTTGGGAAGCATTGCAGGTGTGGCTTTGTTAGGGGAGGTGTGTCACTGAAGAGTGTGTGTGTGTGTGTGTATGTGTATTCATTCATGTGTCTGTCTGTCTGTCTGCCTGCTACTTGTGCATCAAGAAGTGAACTGGCTGCTGTTCTAGCCACCAAGCCTTTTCTTCATCATCATGAATTCTAACCCCCTGAGATAGTAAGCCAAATGAAATGCTTTCTTTTATAAGTTGCCTTGGTCATGGTGTTTAAGCACAGAAATAGAAAAGTAACTAAGACAAGTTCTATTTCAGTTGTTTATATCTTTTTGATTTAATTTTGGAATACTTTTGCGTTGAGAAACTAATTCATTTCTTCTACATTTTCCAGTGTATTGGGATATTTATTTTCAAAGTGTGTCCAAATGGTACCCTGAATCTCATTGGTGCTTGCAGTACTCTCTCTCTCTTTATCACTAATTTTTTAAATCGTAAGTGTCTCCTCCTTTTTGTTTTGGTCAGTTTGGTTAAGGGTTTGTCAATTTTGTTTAACTTTTCAAGAAATCAACTTTTGTTTTGATTTGTTCTTTGTGCCATTCACTTCCATTTCATTAATTTCTGCTCTGTTCTTCATTTCTTTCCATCTACTCACTTGAGGTTTGGCCTTCGCTTGTCTTCCCCAAGTCTTTAGGATCTATAATTATTTCTTTATTTAACTTTTTCTTATTTTTAAAGTGTAGGCATCAAGTTCCTCTATGCTATGTTATCATTCAACTTGAGGGATTCTAAAACTTATTTCTGGATTCCTTCAGTATCCTGTTCAACATTTAGTAGAGTTTTATTTTTCCTTCATACATTTGCATGAATTCTGTGTTTTCTCCTGCTGTTGATTTCTAGTTTTATTTTATTGTGATCAGATATAAGAAATTATTTCAACTTTATTATTTTCCTTATGATTTACCTGCGTCCCATTTTTTTTAAGGAAGTTCCAAGGTCTTCTGAGAATGTGACCTCTACAGTGTTTGGGTGAATTATCTTGCAGATGTCTATGACAACCCTTCACTCTGTAATGACATTTAATATTAATTTCTTTGTTGCATTTTGTCTTGATGACCTGTTTGTAGATGAGAGTAGGGTGTTGGTTTACTCACTATCATTGTGTTGAGGACAGTCTGTGTTTTTCTTTCCAGTGATGTTTTGTGGAACTCGGATTTCCCATGTTCTGTGAATATGTGTTTAGGGTGGCCATAGCTTGTTGGTAGATTGTTCACCTAATGAACACAAAGTGACCTTTCTTTTTCCCTGAATAAAACTGAAGTCTATTTTGTCAGATTTTAGTGTTGCTTAAACTGATAGCTATTTGTTTATTTTTTAAATTAAATTTAACTTTTCTGAGAATTTCACATATGAGTACTACATTTACATCTCTTCCTCTTCTCCCTCTTCCATCCTCTGTGTCATCCCACTCCCTCTCAAATTCACAAACTCTTCTTCAATTACTATTTTTACATATATTACTTTTGTGTATCAGCTGGATTCATCTATTGCTGCTAGCGTGTGTATGTGTCTGAGGCTGATTTCTCAGGGTTAGAAAACCCTTCGAGGTTCCTCTCAGGAGTCTAAGTCTCCCTCTCTCAGCAGCAATTAATTACTGTAGCTCTTTATCTACGTGCAGGATCTCGTGAGGTTTTCCTCATCTATGCTGCAGCTAGTGCTGTCGCCATGCTCGTCTGCTACTTCATGACTTTGATTAGAGAACCGGGACCGACCACTAACACTCATAATTGCTCTTTAAAACTATTTATTAGTTCCTGTCATTTTGCTGTTTTTAATACTGTTTGCTCTGTTCCTAATTGTCATCTCTCATGTTCTATTTCAATGTGGTTTGTTCTTTCCTGCAGCCTATGGATGTGTTTGTCTTCTGGCTTAGTGATCATGACCTCCTTTAGATACATTTATCATGGAAAGTCTTCCTTTGTCTTGAAGAATAGTTTTTCTGGTGGGCCAGTTTTAAAACAAATCATTTTATGCTTCCTAGATTTTCAAATTTCTGTTGAGAATTTGGATGTTTTCCTGGATATCTCTTTATACCCGATTTGCTCTCTCTCTTAAAAATTATAATAATTTTGTCCTGTCTGCTTAGTGGATAAGTTATTTTCTGTTTTGTCTGTATAGCATTCTAAAGGTCTTCCATACCTGAATGACTACCCCCTTTTAAAGATTTGGGTATATTTCTGTCATGACTTTGTACTGACACGACTTTTCTATTTCTTTAAAAAAAATTTTATATTAGTTTATTTATTTTACATCCAGAGGGTACCCTTTTCCTTCCCCTCCTCCCAGTTCCACCCCACTTCCTCTCTTTCCTTCTTCCTCTCTCCCTTTTCTCCCAGAAAAGGGGAATCCCCTCCCCCCATATTAACCTTCCCCAGCACATTAATTCACATCAGCCCTGCCAGGTGGAAGTGATCGAAAAGCAGGCAATGGAGTCCATGTTAGAAACAGCCCCCTCCTCCACTCTCCAGGGTCCTTATTTGAAGACCAAGCCTACCCCCATCAGCTACGTATCTGCAGGGGGCCCTAGATCTAGATCATGCGTGCTCCTTGGTTGATGTCTCAGTCTCCGAAAGCCCCCTTGTGAATGGGTTAGTTGTCTCTGTTGGTCTTCTTATGAGGTTCCTGTCCCTTGAAGGTTCTTCCATCTTTCCCCCAAATACTTCCACAGGATGCCCAGAGTTCCATCCCAGTCTTGGCTGAAAGTTCCAGCATCTGTGTAGATGTGCTGTTGTCTGGAGCCTCCCAGACAAAAGTTAAGTTAGGTTCTTGTCCAAAAGCCTAGCAGAGCATCATCATTACTGTCAGAGGCTCTCTACCGTGGGGTGGGTCTCAGGTTGGGCCAATTATTATTTGGACTTTCTCTCTATTTTTTTGTTCCCTCCTTATCCCTATAATTCTTGTAGGCAGGGTAATTTTTGGTTCTCTTGCATTTGTTCCATTCCTTTCTAGTGAAAGTAAGAGCTGAAAGTCCTTTATTTAACTTACTGATCTTTTCATTTACAACATTTCAAATAGATTTTTTTTCAGTATTCACACCTCTTTATTGACTCTGTCTGGCTTTCATACCTGCACTGTCTTCTTTCATTAAAAAATTGTGTTCATTTAATATATTCTGATCATGCTTCCCCTCCCCTAGCTCCACCCAGATTCCCCCCACTTCCTTATCCATCCAACTCTGTGCCCTTTCTCTCTTTCTTTAAAACACAAATGAAAATTCCAAGAAAAACACACACACATGCACACACACACACACTAAAATAAGAATCCAAAATATACAAGCAAAAGACCAGTAAGACAAAAAAAAATGCCCAAACAAATCTATATGGAACAAAACATCTACAAAAATGCCATTGAGTTGATTTTGTGTTGGCCATCTACTCCTGGGCATGAAGTCTACCCTGAAGTCTGGTTATATACCTAGTGAGACTCCTTTGGAGAAGACTAAATTTTCCTTTGCAAGCAGGTACCAGCTGCAGATAGTTTCTTGACTAGAAGTGTGAGTCCATATCTGTTTCCCTTTCTCAGTGCTGGGACTGTGCCTGGCTTGGATCTTAGTAGGCTTTATGTATGCTTCCCCAGGCTCTGTGAGTTCATATGTGCCTCAGTTCTGTTATGTCTGGGTATACTATATCCTTGGAGTCATTAATCTCCCCTGGCTCTTACAATCTTTCTGCCTCCTCTTCCCTCTAACACCCTGAGCCCTGGGAGGAGGGTGTGATTAAATCAATATCTCAGCCTCTCTGCACATTGCCCTGTTGTAGGAGTCCTGTGTTATAAGTAAGGCACTGATCTATGGGTGGAGTAGATGGTAAAAATAACTTTTATTCACCCTGATTTAATTGTCATCTCAGAAGCTTATTGTCTCAGCCTGCTAACCTCAGTCTAGTCCTGGATGTTTCTAGGCTCCATACAATTTAATCTAGGCCTAGAATTTTTCAGCTTCTTGGACTTACTGCTGAATAAGCTCACCTTTTCTTGTTCTTTGTGAACTCTGGCAGACTGGTTCAACTCAGCTGTTCTGGATCAAACTCATTTCCAAGCTGACTGATTCAATCTGGTCTCTCTCAGCCTCTGACTGAATATCTCTGCTTGGCTTCAAACTAACTCTAGCAATCTGTTCTAATCTCATGGCTCCTTTGCATTCTCTGGCTCATTTTGCCTTTATCTGTGTCTAGCTTGTTCTTTCTTCAACCCGTCTCTGTAAAAACTCTTCTTGTAAAAACTGCCTCTGGATTCCACAAACTGAACTCATCTCTCTTCACTGCCTCTCAACTCACCAAGCTGACTGAACAGAACTCAGAGATCTGCATGCTTTATTCTCCTAAGTGCTGAGATTAAAGGCATGTATCATTACACCTGGACCTAAGTTTTTTTTTTTTTTTTCTCTTACACCTGAAACTTGCTCTATTCCTGGCTGGCCCTGAACTCAGAGATCTGCTTGTCTCTATCTCCTCAGAGTAAAGACCAGTCTATATTCCAACCAGATCACACAGACCTAGAAGGTCTTTGTGTGTGCTCTCTTGCCAGAGCAGCCATGTTCTGAATTTAAATTCCTTTACAGTAGACTGCTATTGAAAGAGCCCACCCTCCCCATTTCTTTAGGAGAGCAATGGTATTAGGTTTACCTCTAGTCACATGGTCTACCCAGTCTCAGGTTCTTGGCCACTTTAGCAATGTTAGGCAAGGGTTTCATCGCATAGATTGGACTTTAAATCCAGTCAGACAGTGATTGGACATGTTCTCATAGCATTAAGATTACCTTACAGTATTTCAGTACCATGAACAGTAGTCAGTAGGGGTGGAGCCTCTAGTTAGGCACCAGCTTGGCTTCTCCATGTTTGAGGACATATGTAAGTGTTGTCTTCAGCAGTAGCACCTCACCAATAGAGTAACCAATAGCCTTAGCAATAGCCAGAGATATTTGGGAGTTTCCATAAAACCCCTTAATCAATGACTTAGCTAAATGTATCCCATTTCCTCTCACTGGGGGTTTCATTTGATGGTTAAAGATTGTCTAGCTGGGACAATGTCTTCCACTTTATTTGGAATCTATTAACTTTCTTTCACATATGTATATGTTTTACGGAAGTACTTCAGTAGCAGGGTTCTATATGGACTCTCTAATGGCCCTGCTTGTTAGTTGTTCCTTTCTATCTTCCCTCCTTTACCCATCTCTTCCATCCCCTTCCACATTTAATTCTCACTTTCATTTCCCTCCTCTTTTTCCATAATAATATATTCTATCTCCCCCTTTTTGGGAGATCCACTCCTCCTCCTAATCCTTTACTATGTACCTAACCTTGGTGGTTATACAGATTGTAGCATGCATATCAAAGGCTTAAACCTCTGCCTCTGACATAATCTGATTGGCCTGCTCTTTGATCTCCTCCCACTGAGGGGGGAACAGCCTTACCAGGCCACAGAAGATGACAATGCAGCCACTCCTGATGAGATCTGATAAACTAAGATCAGAAGGAAGGAGAGGAGGACCTCCCCTATCAGTGGACTTCTGGAGGGGCATGCATGAAGAAGGGGGAGGGAGGGTGGGAGTGGAAGGGGAGGATGGAGGGGCTTATGGGGGATACAAAGTGAATAAAGTGTAATTAATAAAAGTTAAAAAAAGCTAACATCCACATATAAAAGAATGCTTACAACATTTGTCTTTTAGGGTCTGGACTACCTCATTCAAGATGATTCTTTTGTAGCTCCATCCATTTACCTGTGAATTTCATAATTTCACTTCTAAGAGCTGAATAATATCCTATTGTGTAAATGTATCCTATTTTCATTATCCATTGTTCAGTTGAACATCTAGACTGTTTGCAGTTTCTGATTTATGAATAGAGTATCAGTGAACACGGATGAGTAAGTATCTCTGTAGTAGAATGGAGAGTCCTTTGAATATATGCCCAACAGTAGTATGGCTGAATCTTTAGGCAGATCGTTTCTAAGCTTCCTGAAGAATTGCCACACTGATTTCCATAGGGACTGTACAAGTTTGCCCTCTCACCAGCAATGGATGAGTGTACCGTTTACATCACATCCTCACCAGCATGAACCATCATTTCCTTTATTGATCTTGGCCATTCTGACTGGTCTAAAATGAAATCTCAAAAGTAGTTTTGATTTGCATTTCCATGATGACTAAGAAGACCGAACATTTCTTTTAGTGTTTCTTAGCCATTTGTATCTCACCATATGAGAATCCTCTACTTATTTTTGTATCCAATTTTTAAGTTGGTTATTTGTTTTCTTGATGGCCAGGATTTTTGTTGTTTTTATATTTTAAGATACTAAACCTCTATCTAATGCCTAAATGGTAGCTATATTTTTCCATTTTTTAGCCTGGACGTGGCCAGGACGATGGTGTCCTTTGCCATACAGAAGCTTTTCAGTTAATGAGGTCCTATGTCTTAATTGTTGATTTAAGTGCCCATGCTATTGATGTACTGCTCATAAAATCGTCTCCTCTGCCAATGAGTTCAAGTATATTCCCCTCATTTTCTTCTATCATGTTGAGGATATCTAATATTTCAATGATCCATTTGGAGTTGAGTTTTGTTTTAAGTGATAGATACGCAGTTATTTTCATCTTCAACCTGCAGCCATACAGTTTGTCCAGCACCATTTGTTGAAGATGCTGTGTTTTTTTTTTCCAGCATATAGTTTTAGCCTTTTAAAAACTTTCATTCAGCTGTTTGCCATATCTTTAGATTCTTTCAGTAGTATATTTATTTTATGTTATGGTTGATTTAACTATCCATTCATATAATCATTTTTTGATTTTTTTGTCCAGAATTTTATCTAATTAGTGATAATTAGGATCTATCACCATGCAATTTGTAATTATCACAGGAGTTGTGATGTCTTGATTTTTTTTTCATGTATTTTATGTTTTTGAGTTAGGACCTAAACATCTTAGATGAGGTTGTTGCCTGACTTTTTAAAAATCACCCTTATGCTTTCAGCATAAGTATTTGCAGTGTTAAAGAATGAGGAGGCCATAGTCAGGTTGATAAGCCATTTTTCCTCACCTGACCAGGGATGTATGTAGCTCAATAACTAGACCCTTCCATAGTTTCAGATCCCCACACTCTATCTCCAGCTCTACTCTAAAAGTACAATATTTTCTTTAGAAGAAGCAACAGCTAATGGCTAGGGCCACTAGTAAAACACAACAATATCCAAATAGAAATAATTACTCTTGCTATTGTAATTATTTGGCAGGGGGTGTAAAGAATTGGCATGATATGTTATGTCCCAAGGTGTTAGTTAGTAAGGGTAAGGATGGACAGGAAATACGCCATGTGAGATTATTGGTAAGTATTAGAGCAAGAAAAGGAAAAATACTAGAAGGAAAAGTAAATAGAAGGGGGGTACAATAAGGACAAAAGAAGGAGATAAGATAGCCCCATGGTAGAACAAAAAGAGAAAGAGGTAAAGAAATATAGGCAGGGCTGGAGAGATGGTTCAGAGGTTAAGAACACTGGCTGTTCTTCCAAAGACCTTGAGTTCAATTCCCAGCAACCACATGGTGGCTTGTAACCATCCATACTGAGATCTGGTGCTCTCTTCTGGTACGCAGGCACACATGCAGGCAGAATGCTATATAAATAGTAAATAAATAAATCTTTAAAAAAAAGAAGAAGAAATATAGGCAGCCAACTTAAACTTATCTAGGGGCTGAAACAGGCATGCATTCAACTCCAAGCTAAGGTGTTCTTTGGGAAAGATTAGCAAAATGGCAACAACAAAGGGAGAAGGAGCCCAGGACGGACAACCCTGGTCCACTAAGTTGAAATTATACATTAAATAAGAAGAATAAAAGTGAAGAGAGACGACCAGGGGTACAGAGGCACAGGGACCTCTCTGAGATGTGCCTGCATTGGTGTGTCTCAAGCTTCTCTTCATGGGTTCCACTCCAGTCTATGAATTGCCCTAGACGTCTACCCAGCTGATCTGGGTCAAAGCTTTCCCATGGGCCCACGACAATTGCTCAGGTCCCTAGGGTTATTCCGTCATCTTGAAAAGTCTACTTTTAGTTTTGTAACTATAATCTCAAAAGAAAAAATGAAAGAATTCATTGTGGCATGATTTTCAGATAACTATTCAGTATGATCCTTTAAAGGGACAAAATCATGAAAGAGCCTTACCACACTGAGGTGCTAGACATAATTTTTATTAGACTTAATTTATATGAAAATAATGTTTGTTTTATGTGTTATCTAACCCAAGATATAAAACTTTTATTTATAAACATGCTAATAACTGTTACCAGAGAGTTAAAATATAGTAATTTCTATGTAACAAGTTTTCTTGTTACATTTTTGTTATTGACATATTGTAACATATATGCAACTGTACATATTCGTGGGATACAGTGTGGTACTTCATATATGTACACAATGATGATCAGATCAGGGTGATTGGCACATCCATTACTCCAGGCATGTATCATTTCTTTGCACTTTAAATATAAAAGTCCTCTTCCTAACTGTTTAATTGTGGTTATGCTAGTTATCTCCTGTCCTGTAGAAAATAAGAAGTTATTGCTCGTGTCTACCTTCACTCTGTGCTTGTCATCCATTCTTGTATTCCCACACCTTCCAGGGCTCTGGTACCTAGTATTTCATCCTTTATTACTTTCTTTCTTTTATTCATTAATTTATTTAATAATTTTACATTGCCTGTTCAAAGCTTCCTCTGTCTTACCTTCGCAGTCCCACCTCCCCTCCTCAACTTCCCTTTCTCCTTCTCAGAGAAAGGCAGATCACCCATGGGTACCAACCATCCTTGCCTCATCAAGTCACAGCAGGACTAAGGACATCCTCTCCCACTGAGGCCAGAGAAGAGAACTTAGCTATGGGAAAGGCATCCAAAGGCAAGCAACAGAGTCAGAGGCAAGCCCTGCTTTAATTGTTAGGGGCCCCACATGAAGAACAAGCTGCATATATGCTCCATATGTGTAGGGGGTGTAAGGGATCTAAGTTAGGCTCATGTATGCACTTTGGTTGGTGGTTCAGTCTCTGTGAGCCTCCATAGACCCAGGTGAGTTGACTCTGTAGGTCCTCTTGTGGTGTCCTTGATCCATCCAGCTCCCTCCCTTTCTCCCTTCTTCCCACTCTTTCACAAGACTCCCTGAGCTCCACCTGTTGTTTGACTGTGGGTCTCTGCATGTTTTCATCAGCTGCTGGATAAGGCCTCTCAGAAGACAGTTATGCCAGGTTCCTGTCTGCAGTCATAGCAGAGTATCATTGATAGTGTCAGGGGTTGGCTCTCTCCTATGAGGCAGGTCTCAAGCTGGGCCAGTCGTTAGTTGATCATTCTCTCAATCTCTGATCCACATTTATCTCTACACTTCTTGTAAGGAGGACAAACTTTGGGTCAAAGGTTTTATAGGTGGGTTGGTGTCTCCCTCCCTCCACTGGAAGTCCCACCTGGCTGTAGGAGTTGGTGACTTCAGGCTCCCAGCTACAGGAGTCTCAGCTTTGGTCACCCTCATAGACTCCCAGGACCCTCCCCCATCCCAGTGATGGCCCACACTGATTTACATTCCTTCTCCCAGCACTCTCTCCCCATACACGATTCCCATCCCTGTTTCCTTCCCCACTCCCACTCCCACGCAGTTTCCTCCCTCCATCTACTTCAGATGTATTTTATTTCCCCTTCTGAGTTAGAATCAAGCTCCCTTGGGTCCCCCTTGTTGTTTAGTTTTTTGGGGTCTGTGAACTGTAGCATGGTTATCCTGTACTTCATGGCCAATATCCACTTATAAGTAAGTACATACCATGCGTGTCTTTCTGGGTCTGGGTTACCTCACTCAGGATGATCTTTTCTAGTTTCATCCACCCCTACAAACTTCATGATGTCCTTGTTTTTAATAGCTGAGTAATATTCTGTTGTGTAATGTCGCGCGCAGCCTTTGCCGATAAGGATGACGCGGCAACCGAAGATTTGTCCAGCAGAATCTTTATTGTAAAGCTCTTTTAGGTAGATGGAGAAGGACCCCAAACCCCAAGCGCGCTCTGCTTAAATAGCCTGCAGGGTGGCATGCTCGTCTGTGATTGGTGCTCCGCACAATACCCAATTAGCATGTGTTCTCTGATAGGGAGAGCACTCAAGTCTGTGATTGGTGCTCCGCACAATACCCAATTAGCATGTGTTCTCTGATAGGGAGAGCACTCAAATCCGTATTTGCATGTTGTGGCGCATGCGCTGCTGTAAGGCGAGTTCTAGCAGGAAGCCAGCGCCATCTCGTAATGGCGAATGCGGCTCCCGACATCTCCCCCTTTCTTAAAAATTACAAGCAAAGCCAAACGGTACACTATGAGATTTCCGATCAGCTCACTGACTCAACAGTATAAGCGATCGAGGAGGTTACATAGTATAAGAGACCCTTTGCACCTTGAACCCCGTGCAATGGGAACCTGAGCCCTGGGAGATGCAAAGGTCTGATCAGAACAGCATCCCGGTGCAATGGGAACCTGTGCCCGTCAGGAGTGCCATGAGTTCTGACAGTGTCTCAACGGCTAAGCATGTTTAACCAAACTTGAGGGGAAGATCCCTGTTCGACAGCCAGCATAGCCTGAACGATGGCCACATTTTTTGCATGTTGTTGTCTTTTGAATTTGCGCAGCAACCAAAAACAGAGGAGCAGTCCCACAAACAAGGTCACTCCAAACATTCCTACACCAACCCATTCTTTAAAATAGGAGAAGGCGGAGGACATCCAAGAAAACAATCCACTTGTAACAGAAATGTCCAAACGAGTAGAATTAATTTGAGTTATGGCAAGGCGCAATTCTCTCATGGTCTCATCGAACTCCGCACTCCAATTGGATTGTAACAACCAAGACAGTTCCTTAGATAAATTCGCTGCCCTAGTAAAATTATTATATTGAATGGAGGTTACACAAAGTCCAGGTAACTTAACTTCACATCCTAACTGAGCTAACTGCCACAATATTTCTATTTGTTCCTGAACCAAATCAATACGCTGATTGACAATCATTAATCCTCCTCTTAACTGATTATTTACTGATGCTTGAATATCTATCGCTTCACTTACTGATGCAGACAAATTATTAAGAGTTTGAACAGTAGCTACCTGACCTTGCAAGGCCAGGGCGGATGCAGCAAGGGAAGCTCCAATAGCAGCAGTTGCAATAATGGCTACAATAGCTGCAGTAATACCAAAATCTCGTTTTTGTCGAAACAAAGCTAATGAATTACTTGCTTTAACTGGCAATGGCAAAAATCTTGGCATATGGGCCACAGTAGCTGTATCATCCAAACAAAAGGGGGCCAGACACACACTGGGGTGGATCCCACCTTCGTAACCTTGTGAATCTGGGACGTGGTCATGTTGTCCTTATGTAAATCGGCAACAACCACCGCCCCACCCAGAAGAGTGACCATGGGGGAGAGATCAGTACAACTGCCACCAGTACCACACAGCAACCAGGTGTCAAAAGGATTAACACCGTCATAGTCCCAGGAATTGAGTTCAGAATAGTTACTGTGTCCTTCCATCGGTGAGAAGGTCATTATCGAGAAAACGTGCTCTACGGCTTTGACAGCCTGTTCATGGAAAGATGGAAGAAAGGTCCCCCTTTCGGCCAACGCAAAATGGGGCATACTGGGACTGAAGCGTCGGAACGGTTGTACAGGCTGAACTGGATGAACCACATGCCGGCCACCACCCAAAAAGGATCGTAGCATTATTTGAATGTTCTTCCTCTAGCTTGGCAAAAGAAAAATTTCCTAACTTTATGCACATATCAGCACGAGTCTGGTTGATTGTAAAGCAAAGACTGCCATTAGTCAACTGGGTACTATTATCAGGTGTCGGCGCTATGTCTGGAGACATTGGCAAATATGGTAGTCCCAAAGAGTCATTAGTTGTGAAAAATCTTGGGAAGACTTGTGCATCATGCATCACCGGCATGGGCCGAGGGAAGGTCGACAGAATTCCCCAGCGAATCTCTTGACTCGTCGCCCGCAAGTTCATCAGCATTCCTAGCAGTGTCAGGATCCAAAGCAGGGCCATCATGCTTCACCACTCGAGTCAACCGTGCTGGAACCCAAATTGGATTTTCTTGACCCTGTGGGAAAACACAAACAGCTCCCCTGGATCTTATTAATATAGGATCCGGTCCTTTCCATTGATTATCAAGTACATCTTTCCATTTTACAAGTTCTTTTGGAGATGCATGAGTGACATGTCTGTCTGCAGCAGACTGTCCATTAGAATCCAATATCAAAAAATTTAAGGTAAATAGAGTAAGGGAAAGAGTCGCTTTCTGACCCATACTGGGGCAGAGTCCCCCTTTTTGTTTTTGTAAATAAGTTTTGATAGTACTATGTGCCCGTTCCACCATACCTTGGCCTTGGGGATTATAGGGCAATCCTGTAACATGATGGACTTCCATTTTCGAGCAAAATTGCTGAAATGTTTTAGAAGTATAAGCAGGTCCGTTATCAGTCTTTAGCTGTCGTGGCTTTCCCCATGCTGCCCACGCGTCCAGGCAATGGGTGATGACATGAGCCACCTTTTCTCCTGATAAAGGTGTGGCGTGGACAACCCCGGAACAGGTATCCACAGAGACATGAACATACTTTAACTTACCAAAAGCAGGAATATGGGTAACATCCATTTGCCAAATATGTAAGGGTTTTAATCCTCTAGGGTTAACACCAATAACAGGTGCAGGTCTAAATTCTGCACAATTAGCACATTTCAATACAATATCGCGGGCATCTGCTCGCGAAATGCCAAATTTTATTTTAAGTGTCTCTGCCGGAACATGATATAACTCATGGAAAGCGGCAGCATTCTGTATAGGATTAAGCATAAGATAAACTGCTTTAGTGGCTTTATCAGCCAGGTCATTAGCTCTTGCCATGGGTCCAGGTAATAGCGTATGCGCTCTCATATGTTGAATAAAAAAGGGATTTACTCTTGTTCTAATAGATTGTTGAATATCAGCAAAAACTTGTGCAACAGTACTTTTGGAGGAAATTAGTCCGACTGTTTCTAGAATTTGTACTGCTCCCACCACATAATGTGAGTCGGAGATGATATTTAAGGGTTGAGGAAAGGCTCGTAGAACCTCAGCTACAATAGCACATTCGATACCACCAGGAAAGGTACAGCGGAGAATTGCCCAAGTGTCTATGGTGGCACACAGCACATTTATTTGCTGAGCAGTATAAGGCACAATGATAGATTCCGGCTCACAACCGAAATGAGTCAGAGCCAGCTGAACACCCTTTTGAGCAATTTCTCCCACCTGGGTTGGATAATGACTCAGCACTTTACCAGGGGAAGTCTGAGAATGGACCCACAACAGTGGCCCCTGTTGCCATAACACTGCTGTAGGCTGATGAGGTGAGGGAACAATACATAACTGAAATGGAATGGAAGGATCCAACCGGGACAGGGAAGCCTCTCCCAATTTCTTCTCCACCTTATCTAAGACCTGAGCAGCTTCGGCCGTAAGCTGTCTACAGGAAGTAATGGCCGAATCTCCCTCCAAAATGGCAAACAATGGTTTAAGCTCCGCGGTAGTCAAATTTAAATATGGCCACACCCAATTAATGTCACCCAATAGCTTTTGAAAATCATTAAGTGTCTTAAGGACATCTCTTCTGATGGTAATCTTTTGTGGCTTTATCTGCATAGGATAAATGGTAGATCCGAGGAAATTTCCAATCTCACCTTCTTGTACCTTTTCAGGAGCTATAAACAAGCCTTTACCTTTTAGCTCAGCAGACAGAACCCCAAAGGCTCGCTGCAAAAGAGCTTGATCTGAGTGACACAGTAAAATATCATCCATGTAGTGGCATATTTTAATGGTGGGAAATTGAGTTCTAACCGGCTGGATAGCTCTGGCTACATAAAGTTGGCACATTGTCGGACTATTTGCCATACCTTGAGGCAAAACCTTCCACTGATATCTATTATCAGGCTGTTCATGATTAATGCTAGGCAAAGTAAAGGCAAATCTAATTCTATCCTGGCCATGTAAGGGTATGGAGAAAAAACAATCTTTAATATCTACTATTAAAAGTTTCCAATGGACTGGGAGAGTGGATAGTAGAGGTAAACCCCTCTGAATGGGGCCCATGACCTGCATCTGCTTATTTATGGCTCGCAGATCATGTAACAACCTCCATTTTCCAGATTTCTTCTTAATAACAAAAATAGGGGTGTTCCAAGGTGACTGTGAGCATTCTATATGCCCATGGTCAAGTTGCCCCTTGACCAGCTGACTGGCTGCTGCAAGCTTTTCAGAGGTTAGAGGCCACTGAGGAACCCACACCGGGTCCTCTGTTTTCCAGGGAATGGGGATCGCCTCCCCAGTGGCCCCTAGGAAAAACCCAGCCCTGTTCTGCCTTGTCTCCCATGAGAAGGTACAGGACTCGTACGCCCTTGCAAATGTTTGCCAAGCCCTTTACCAGGGATGCAACCCATATTTTTCATCATTTGTTGACTTTGAGGTGAATAATCATTAGTCAATGTAAAATCCAATTGCTGCAATACCTCCCTTCCCCATAAATTAATGGGGAGAGGTAACACATAAGGGACTAAAGTTCCTCTCCTTCCTTCTTCATTTTGCCAATGTAATTCTTTTGCACTCTTTTTTGGAGCGTCTTCGTACCCCAATCCTTGCAAGGACTGAGATGATTGAATGAGAGGCCATCCTGATGGCCACCAAGTGGTAGATATTATACTAGTATCCGCTCCAGTATCCAATAAGCCCTGAAACCTTTTGCCTTCTATTAACAACTCCATCATTGGTCGCTTATCCAATTGCAAAGAGAGGAACGTATGCTGACCACCTGAGGAGCCAAAACCCTTAGTTCCTCGAGGATTGTTTTGACTAGGAAAATTTTGATGTAAGCTGGGTAATACCAACAATTGAGCTATCCTATCTCCAGGGGAAATAGCACTGATTCCCCGAGGGGATGAGCACAATATTTGTAATTGGCCTGTGAAATCCTGATCAATAACTCCTGGGTGGACAATAAGACCTTTTAAAGTCGTTGACAAACGTCCAATTATTAATCCTACCGTGCCTACTGGTAGGGGACCTGCGAGATCTGAGGGGATTGGTTGGCATCCCATGATAGGTGTCAATACTGCTCTGGCGGCTGCACGCAGGTCCAATCCTGCTGATCCGGAGGTTGCTCTTCGGATGGTGTCGTCTTCACAAATCTCTTGGACTGGTATGGAGTCTGTTGGATTGCCCCATACATTTGTGTTGGGCCCTGGGATCGGGGGCCCCGTTTCCCGTTTTTTGACTGCTCTGTAGAGCGTTCAGGAAGGGGTCTCCCTTGACTGTCTTTTACTGACCTACATTCATTAGCCCAATGTTTTCCCTTCTTGCACCGCGGACACAACCCCGGTTGTTTAGTGGGTCGCGTAGTAGGGGCCGCAGCCTGAGACCTACACTGTCTTTTTATATGGCCCATTTTTCCACAGTTAAAGCATTTCATGTTTGCAGCCTTTTGGGCAGATAATACTGCTGCTGCTATACCATGATTAGTCAATGGCCCTTCTATTTCTCTACAGGCTTTCATCCAGGCATTTATTCCTTTTCCTTTCCAGGGAGTAATAGCATTTCTACATTCTTTTGTGCATTGCTCATAAATCAATTGTTCTACAAACGGCATTGCACCTTCAGGATCCTCAAATATTCTCCCTGCTGCTTCCATCATTCTTGCCACGAAATCTGAAAATGGCTCAGTGGCTCCCTGTATAATCTTTGTCAAGTTTCCAGTAACTTGTCCTTTATTTGGCAGACTTTTCCAGGCTCGAACAGCAGCCTTATTAATCTGCTCATATACCTCCACTGGATACATAGTTTGATTGACTACCCATTGTCCTTGGCCGGTGAGCATATCAAAGCTCCACTGAGGGAGCTGGTTGGCTATGTTTTGTTTTGCTTGAGCCATGCACAATTCTTGATAAATTGATCTCCAATCTAAATATTGGCCCATGGAGAGGCATGCCTTGACAGTGTTGGACCAATCATCAGGAGTCATAGCATTGGCGGCTAGTCTTTCTATCAGTGCTAGAGTAAATGAGGCACTGACGCCATACGTCTACACTGACTCCACCAGAGCCTTTAATTGTTTCAGATCCAAAGGAGTGTGATGCCTTTGGTTTTGAGCATCTTCCCATACAGGGAATGCTGCCTGTATTTTTTTTCATTTCCTTTCCAGGGATCAGTGAACTGCCTCCCCCAGCCTTATTTTTCTCTATTGCCTCATAAGGAGGTGCTGTTGGCCCATACCCGGGCGTGTAGGGCGGGGCACGACCATATCTTCCTCTCTCATATTTTGCAGCTTCCTCATCCAACTCAGCCTGTTCAGCAGGGTCAAGCCCTGCTTCCTCCTCAGAGTCAGATGACTCTTGTTGATCCTCTCCTTCAGAGGACGTCTCCTCCTCGGAAGAGGATGATATTGTATAATTCTTAAACTCAGTGAGGAGAGGATACAATTTAGGGTCCTCCTCACCTTTACTTACCCCTTTCTCAGAGGCAGGCAGCAGCTTTAAGTCTTTTGCTCGCTGTTCGAGCTCTTCTTCCTTCTTTGCAAGCTGCTTTGCCCTTTTTTCAAGTTCAGCTAGCTTATCTTTACCTTTTACTTTCTTTTTTATTGGCTTTCTTTCCTGCTTAGCCTTTTTTCCCTTTTCAGCTTCTGATAGACTATCTTGGTGGTCTGATAATTCCCGTTGGCCTTCCCTGATTTTTTCCTTACATCTTTCATCCTTAATGCAAGATTTTAACAGTTTGTATAGTGGCCACACCCCTGGTTTCAGGGTCCCCTGTTCTTTCTCTCGTGTCAAATCTCCTCCTAATTTATCCCACGATCTTTTAGAAAGGGACCCAGAGACCACAAACCAGGGAGCTAGTCGATCAACCTCCTTAAGAAAGTTCCGCAGCACCCTGTCAGGGATTTTTAAATCCTTTTGCTTCAGCAGCGCCTGCGCTGCTTCCAAAATCGGTTTAGTTCTACAGGAGAGGGTGCGGCAGCTCAGCTATCTACCTGAGTCTTATGGCCAATTATTCAAAATTGCAAAAGGGACAGATGCAAGTTTTATCCCGTTTCCCACAATTAAGACACAGACAACACAGTAAAACAAAAATGAAACTAACAACGAGAAACGGAATACACCAGACCACAGAAATCATACCTTGCTGAAAAGTGCTGCAGCTTTTCCCTCTGCTGGCTTGAATCTTCCTCCGACGAGCAGTCGGGGGTCCTTCGAGTCGTTCCTCTGCCCGGGGTCGGCGGTTCCCGGGTTTCGGCACCACTTGTCGCGCGCAGCCTTTGCCGATAAGGATGACGCGGCAACCGAAGATTTGTCCAGCAGAATCTTTATTGTAAAGCTCTTTTAGGTAGATGGAGAAGGACCCCAAACCCCAAGCGCGCTCTGCTTAAATAGCCTGCAGGGCGGCATGCTCGTCTGTGATTGGTGCTCCGCACAATACCCAATTAGCATGTGTTCTCTGATAGGGAGAGCACTCAAGTCTGTGATTGGTGCTCCGCACAATACCCAATTAGCATGTGTTCTCTGATAGGGAGAGCACTCAAATCCGTATTTGCATGTTGTGGCGCATGCGCTGCTGTAAGGCGAGTTCTAGCAGGAAGCCAGCGCCATCTCGTAATGGCGAATGCGGCTCCCGACAGTGTAAATGTACCACTTTTTTTTATCCATTCTTTGGTTGAGGGACATCTAGGTTGTTTCCAGTTTCCATTATGAATAAAGCTGCTATGAACATAGTTGAGCAAGTGTCCTTGCTTCATGAGGGAACATTTTTTGGGTATATTCCCAGGAGTGATATGGTTAGGACTTGAGGTAGAACTATTCCCAATTTTCTGAGAACCTGTCAGATTGATTTTCAAAGTGATTGTACAAGTTTGCACTCCTACCAGCAATGGAGGCCTAAATAACCCAATTTTAAAATACGGTACAGAGCTAAACAGAGAATCTCAACTTAGGAATCTCTAATGGCCAAAAAGCACTTAAAACAATGTTCAATGCCTTTAGTCATCAGGGAAATGCAAATCAAAATGACTCTGAGATTCCACCTTACACCCTTCCTAATGGCTAAGATAAAAAACTCAAGTGACAGTACATGCGGGTGAGGGTGTGGTGCAAGGGGAACACACCTTCTTTCTCTATTTCTTTGAGATGAACTTTATGTATTGTTAGCTATTTATCTATGAATAAATGTCATCATTTGATTTTTAACTTATTTCTCTTTAAGTCTTATTTTTCTTTTTACGTCTTTTGTGGCTTCTCTGAGGATCGTGTTATGCACAACACCTACCTATTCATAGTCTGATAATTGTCATTTCATCTTTTAAAGAAAAAAAAAACATATAAGTATAGTGACTTTACCCTCCTCTTCTTAGGATGTAGGTCTTCCCCCTTCAGACCTTGAACAGTCAGAATGCAACGACATGCGTTTTAGACATCTCAACGATAGAAACTGGGAGAGTGCACAGGGGAATTCCAGGGGAATTCAGACTCTGTATCTATATATAATACAAAGAGACTACAGCTGAGCATAGGATTTTAGCATTCCCAGAAGTTGAGTTGCTGAATCATGCCGTAGCTCTATTTTTAACTTTTTGAGACACATCCGTGTTGTCTATAGTGGCTGTACCACGTAATATTCCCAACAAGACTGTGCAAGGGCCCCAATTTTGCCAAAGCCTTGCCATTTGTAACGTGATATTCCACTGTGATTTTGACATACAGTTTCCTATTGCTTAGGGATATTGAGCACCTCTTTCTGTTGTTGGCTATTCACATGTTTTCTTAAGGGAGATTACTTTCTAGGACCTTTAGCCATTTAAAATAAGGTTTCCTTTTACTGCTCCGTATTAAGGTTGTATATACTGGGCACCAGTCTCTTATCAGATAGGCAGCTTGCAAATACTTTTCTTATTGTATACGTTTCCCTTCTGTGGTTCAGAGGCTTTCATATTTTATGCAACTGAACTTGTGTAGTTTTTCTGTTCTTGCTTATGCTTTTGACACAAAAGTCATTTCCAAGATCAATGGAATAAAGTTTGCCTTCATATCTTTGGCTCTTATGTTCAAGTCGAATTCATCTGAGCTTTTTTGTTCATGATACAATATAGGGGTTCTGTTTTCCATCTTCTTAAATGTACCCAAGAAATAGAAGCAATCTGAACAAGTTGAAAGTTCATTGACAAATGAGTGAACAAAACATAGCATACTCACATAATGGGATGTTTTTAGCCTTCAGAATGAAGGGCATTCTGGTATTTGTAATGAAGTGGGGAAAGAATAGACGTTATATTATATTAAATTAAATAAGTCAGCACAGAGGGGCAAATGCTTACTGACTCCACTGACATATCTAAAATCAGTCAAATCCATGAACACAAAATGGAATGGCAATCTCCAGGGAGTGGAAGAGAAAGTGGCAAACGGTGTGTTACTGTCCAGAGGTTGCAACATTTCTTTCACTCATGCAAGAGTCAGCGCTCGAGACTGTGCAGCCAAGTGCCAAGTCAACAACATACCGACATGACTCAAGACATAAGAGGACAGACAGCATGTGAGATGCTTAGAAATAGCAACGACAAATAAGTGTTCAAAGGAATGACTGTGATGGCAGCTTCAAGGGTGTGCATGTGTGCCCAAACTCATCAAATTGTACATTAAATATGGGCAACTTTTATACATCATTTTATCTTAATATACCTATTTTTAAAAGAGAAGATTTATTTGTTGTATTTACTGTAGATTTACTGTTCCTGCCATTCTTCCTTCTTGAGGTTCCAGTCTTCTTGGATGGTCTCTCCTTCCACCTTGAGGGGATTACTTCTTGATTTCTTTTTTTTTTTCAATTATGATACTCATTTTTATTTTGTTTATTTATAATTAGGATAGAAGACAGTGGATTATACTATGTATACTATGGCATTTTCAAATACGCAGATGATTGTATTTATTCTTATTCAAACTCCTCTTCCACTGCCTTCTCCCATGCCCCTGCTTACCTCTTGCTGGTCCTCTTCCTTACCCCTGAGAATCATTATACTAAGAACAAGGAAGTTCAGGAAGATAAATGCTCTAGTTTTTTTTTTTTTGTTATGTAGAATAGATATGTATGTTTTCTGTTGTGTGTGTGCATATTTCTCTGTGTGTGTGTTATGTGTATAATGGAGGTAGACAGGGCCATATCAGGGGAGGGAGAAATCACAGGGGAGGAGGGAGGAAGAAAAGGAGATGTAGTACACTCTATGGGACACAAAAGTGTTTTTTTTAGAAGCCTGGGAAGGAATTCTCACCATTTGTTTTTATGTGAAGATGTTCATATTTTACTGTAGTTTTTATGGGATATTTTCCTTTGTCTTTAGAGTCAGGATCAATACTTTTCAAGGAGCCTTTAAAACATAATGGGGCATGGCTTTGTCTGTGGCAGGGACTACAATACGCTACTATGAGGACTCTCTTATTCAGGGTTTTTTTTCTAGATTTTTATTTTATTTTTTATATTAATTACAGTTTATTCATTTTGTATTCCAGCTGTAGCCCCCTCCCTCATCTCCTCCCACCCCTTTTTCCAAGTCCACTGATAGGGGAGGTCTGACCATAGCTTATCAGGTCTCATCAGGACTGGCTGCATCCTCCTCCTCATTCAGGGTTTTTTTTTGTTTTTTTTGTTTTTGTTTTTTTTTTTTTTTCTGTGATGAAACATTGTGGCCACACAGTAAGTTGGGGAGGAAAGGGTTTATTTGGCTTATACTTCCAGCTCATGGTCCATCACTGGAGGAAGTCAGGACAGGAACTCAAGCAGGGCTGGAAGCTGGAAGCAGGAGCTGATGCAGAGGCCACGGAGGGGTGCTGCCTACCGGCATTATACCTCATGGCTTGCTCAACCTGTTTCTTATAGAACCCAGGACCACCAGCCCAGGGATGGCAGCATCCTCAGTGGGCTGGGCCCTCCCCTTTTGATCACTAATTGGGAAAATGCTTTATAGCTGGATCTCATGGAAGCATTTTCTCAACTGAGAGGCTCTTTCCTCTGTGTAACTCTGACCGGTGTCAAGCTGACACACAAAACCAACCAGCACGAGGGCTTCAATTTTACTGTGGGAAAAATGGCACACTACTGGAAGGATCTGTGCCAAGTGTGGCATGCCCTTGTGCTGAGGAACCTCACTGATTGTTGTGTCCAGAATAGCCTGCAGCAGAACCGGCAACAGGCCTCTTAGAAGTTTATCACGGCTTGGTCAGAGAGGTAGTGGTAACTAGAGAATAGATTAACTTTTAACGTAGGGCCAAACTGACTTCTTGATGAGGTGTGCTGGAAGAGTGCAAAATGTCTGATAACGCACGTTAGAGCCAGAAATGCCCTGTGAACCACTGTTGAAACTCAAATGCAGACGATCTAAGGAGCATTTGGTAGGTGACAGGGGAAAATCAGGAGATCAGATTTGGCCACACTGTACTGTACTCCTGAGCGGAGTGTCTCTGGAGTGCAGTGCTCCCACACAGAACATCCACCTGAGAACCTCTCCTAGATTCATTCTGACATGACGCCTCAGTAAAATAAGGAATACGTGAAATTTCTTTTCCTTTCAGTAGCCAAACATTCTCCACAGCCCTGCTCCTCCATTTTCATTTTCATCACCAGTGTCCTTGCTACAAATCGTTCATGGTGTGCCCTCTAGCTGAGAAAGTCTCAGGAGGTTTGTGCTCAGCTCCCCCTTCAGCCTCAGACACTGTGTCACTCAGTGCACAGAAGTACTTGGCTGAGTCGCTCCAACGGGCTGGGGATTTCCTCAGGTTGAAGGAGGAGTTACTTTTCCTGAACTCAGCCTCAAAGCCATGGACACCTTTAACAAGGGTGTCTCCTGTGACATATTTGAGGAGAAGTTGGAGGCTCTGGCCAGGATACTGGAAGTACCAGAAGAGGTAAGGTGTTGCCCGGTAAGAGTAGCTGCATCTGAGCTCCAGTGAGGCTCCTTCAGAGACGGTGATGTAAGCGTCAGGCTGGGTCACTGACTGGGCCCTGTTTCCTCCTGTAACACCAACGCAGAATCAGTGAGACCAGGACAGACCTACCTGTAATGAGACTATGTCCCTTGTGTAGATTCTGGGTAGGAACACGTTCTGTCTGTCAAAACATAAGCAAGGACAGAAATACTTACTCAGTGAGGAGAGCACGCCAAGCAGCAGAATACTAAATGGGAACATGGCTAGGCAGGGAGAAGACTGAGAAACGTATGCTGGGAAAACTCCCTGAGCAGGACTGTGAAGAATCCGGATTCAAGAGCTCCCAGAGGACGAGGCTTGGAGACTATTAACTGAGAGAAGCCCCTTTGGCAATGACTGCTCTGTAGCCCTTTCTACTTACAACTGCACCTCAGAGAGCTGTGAGGTAAAGGGGCTCTCTGGAGTGACAGTTTTTTTTTTTTTTTCTTCAGCACAGACACTCTGTCTGTCTATGCAACATTGCCCTCTGGAGGCCAAAGATAAAAACAAATTACGTCTTAAAACTTTGGTTAGGTCTGTCTTCTTATGCAATGACATCTGGTGAGAGTGCGTCTTAAGAAGATAATTTCACTTTACACATTAAGTAGTACTACTTAATCTTATGAGCTCGAGAACGCTATCGTCTCCATTTTACAAATGGGGAAGCTGCAGAATGGAAGTAGGGGTGTGTCACAGCAAGCGACAGTTTTTCTCATTACTATGACCAAGAAGCCCCATCAGTAAAGACTAATGACTATTCACATTTATCACCACAGCTCTTTACAATGTCAGCTGTCTGTTGATAATTATTAATATTTAGTAATGATGTATCTCTTAGTTAAACAGCAGCTATTCCTAAACCAGCTGTGTACCCAAATTACCACACGGAGCCTGTGATTTATTTAATTAACCTAGGGCACAATGCTGGGCAATTATTACTCCATCCTAAACCTCCAGGCCCCCAGAGCTTCCTCCCATTCAGATTGCTCACATATCTTAGGTCCGGTTCATCTCTCCCGGTATTTCCAGGTCCTCTCCTCTCAGATTTCTCCCCTCAGCTGTCCTATATAATGAACAAGAAAACAAGCCTTTATAGAGCTAATTAGTTTTTGTAAGTACATAGGGGCTTTTGGGTTCCCTTTTACTCTCAGGAGACAGACCTTCTGTTACAAGAGCAGGTTCTGTTTCACTAATATGTGCACTCAGAGCTAAGTGTAGAAGAGAGCTGTGTTTCCCTCAGCACGTAGTCAGATTTCAGATTCTGGCTATTCTTGTAGGGAAAGCTACTTGGTTTGGTTGAGATTTCAAGTCTTCCCTTTATAAACTGGAAATTCTATTCCTTAAAATGACAGTACTGTTATTTCTTTTGGTGGTACCTCTTACGAGTAAGAGGAAAAGAAAGAAATGTAGACAGCGGAGCTAGCCTTGGTAAAGAGAGTGGGAGAATCAGTCTGCACAGGAGGAGAAGCATACTGATGGGACCAACAAAGGGAATATGATTAACTACTCCTGTATAAAGACCTAAGTAAGTTCTATGTGTACATTTTAAACAGGAGTGGAATAGGGAAGTCCTGGCAAGTGTCTCCAGGATCTTTGAGAGGACAGAACCACTAGAACCAGAGCCATGGAGAAGGAATAGGATGAGGATGAGGACAGAATTACAAGCACTAGAGTCAAGGCAAATCTGCCAGTCAAAGTCTTATTTCAGTAGACAGTGTCTCCTAGGAAGAACGTGATAGTCAGTGGATGAGAGTACATCACTGCATTTAATTGAAAGATTCTCTGATGGTTATTAAGAAAATAATGAAGAAAGAACAAAATACTTGGTGAGGGACCATAAAACATCAGACAGGACTGTTGGTATAATGTTTTTTTTTTTTTTTTTTTGTATACACCTTACCCTTGTTCATTCAAATACTGATTGCTCCCCCACCCCACCCCCAACTCTCTGGTTTCAATCCAGATATTGCATTGTGATACTCATTCTAAGCATCTTGTCTCAACTCTTGTGTAAACAGGACAAAATAAAGCAACCAGACACAATGTTGAGCAGGGAGGAGCCAGAGGACAGGAAAGAGGGGAGGAGTCAGAAGGCAGGAGATGAGTGGGAGGAGAAGGGGCGAGAGGAGAGCTGGGAGAGCAGAGCTGGAGGAGAGATTTTAGAGGACGTGGAGCATGAACCAGACCTAAGATTTCACAAAAAGCAAGTATAATATGGGAAATCTAAATGTTAGGAAACTGAGGGCTTGAAGGTTTAGGAGGGAGTATATATTGCCCAGCATTGTGTTCTAGGTTAACTAAAAACCCAGTCTCTGTGTGGTGATTTGGTTATACAGCTGTTTAAGATTAGCAGCAAGCTTCACTAGAAGATAAACCAATAGTAAATATTAATAACTTTTTACAACACAGGACCATGTTTAGATTTGAGGAAAATCTAAACTAGAGCCTAAAAATTCTGTTTTGTTTTTTTCTCAAAAGTGAATTTATTTTGCAGGTGCTTTGGGGAATGGGATAATTTACTTCCCTAGATATACAAGCAATTCTTTGACCTTACCAGTAGTATAGAGCTGTTTGGAACTTAACTTGGTACAGCAATACTCCACAATCATAGTACCAACTTCTCTAGGATTTCTATTGCTTCAATGCAATGCTGTGACCAAAAAGCAAGTAGGGGATGAAAGCATTTGTGTAATCTAATCAAGGAAGGAAGCCAGAACAGGAACTAAAACGAGAGGAGCTTGGAGGCAGGAGGACATGCAAAGCCATTGGAGGGACGCTGCTAACTGGCTCATTCTCCTGCTTTTTTATAGCACCGAGGACCACCAGCCCAGGGACGGCATCACTGACAACGGACTGGGCCTTTCCCATCAATATCTAATTAAGAAAATGCCCTGCAGGCTTCCCTGCAGCCTGATGTTATGAAGGCACTTTTTAATTGAGGTTTCTTTCTCTCAGATGACACCAGCCATGTCAAGTTGACATAAAACTATCCAGCACAGTTAATAAGGCTAAAACCCAAAGTTTGGCTATGAGTCTCAGCATCTGCTTCAATACCCTGCTGGGTAGAGTCTTTCAGAGACCCTCTGTGGTAGGCTCCTGTCCTGTTCCCTGTTTTCTCCCTCTCCCGATGTCCATCCCCTTTGCTTTTCTGAATGAGAACTGATCATCTTACCCAGGGTCCTCCTTGCTTAGCTTCTTTAGGTGTACAGATTTTAGTATGTTTATCCTATATTATCTGTCTAATATGCACTTATAAGTGAGTATATGCCCTGTGTGTCTTTCTTCTGGGATACCTCACTCAGGATTATCTTTTCTAGTTCTAACCATTTGCCTGCAAATTTCATGGTTTACTTGTTTTTAATTGCTGGTTAGTATTCCATTGTGTAAATGTACCACAATTCTGTATCCATTCCTCAGTTGATGGACATCTGGGTTGTTTCCAGATTCTGGTTATTATGAATGAAGCTGTTACGAACATGGTTGAGCAAATGTCCTTGTTGAGCTCCACAAGGAGAGCAGCAGAACCAAAAAATTCTGGGCCCACGAGTCTTTTCAGAGACTGATACTTCAACCAAGGATCATGCATGGAGATAACCTAGAAGCCCTGCACAGATGTAGCTCATGGCAGCTCAGTGTCCAAGTGGGTTCCCTAGGAAGGGGAGCAGGGACTGTCTCTGGCATTAACTCAGTGGCTGGCTCTTTAATCACCTTCCCCTGGGGGGTGGTGGTGGTTAGCCTTACCGGGCCACAGAGGAGGACAGTGCAGCCAGTCCTGATGAGACCTGATAGGCTAGGGTCAGAAGGAAGGGGAGGAGGACTTCCCCTATCAGTGGACTGGGGGAGGGGAATGGGAGGAGATGAAGGAAGGAGGGTGAGATTGGGAGGTGATTAGGAAAGGGGGTACAGTGGGGATACAAAGTGAATAAACTGTAATTTATTTAAAAAATAAATTAAAAATATTTTAAAAGATCATTTTTTAAATAAATAAAATACCTAATCTTCAAATCTTTCATGGTGGCTCTGGGCTACAATCTTAAACTTCTGGCAAACCACTGCCAGCTATCCTTTATTTCAAATATGTATATCATAGTTTCTCAAAAATGTGTTGATTTGGGAGTAACTGAAATTCCTTATCTGTATAGAGAAACTAATCATCAGGGTTTGGGGAATACAGCTGTTCCGTGTCTTAGTGAATCTCTGCATACGTTTCCACTGCACAAAGGACAGTCTCACCGATTCCAGGCAGGTGGTATAAGGCTTCAGCTCTCTCCCCCTCCCAGTTTTCATGGAGAGGGACACTGCACCAAAAGTCTCAGGGCAAGATGTGGGGACAGTGAACAAGTATGTGGGTCAGTGTGCCACGGAGCAGAAACAGGCTCCCATAGCGATAGCCTAGGTAGCCCTCCTGCGCACAGAGCTAGCCTTTGTTTCTCCAATAGACTTGTCAGACCTCTTTCTTCATCTCGTCCATCCTGTCTGGTGGAAAGGGCTTCTCTCCACGTTTGGTTGCATCACCAAGTATTAAGAGTGTTTAAGGAATTTCAGTGTGTTCTGGAATCCTAATATCACATGTCAAGTTGTTGTGGGGGACATGAGTTTAAGTCAGTAGAAGTCTTTATTAGCCAGCCAGTGACCACACTGAGTATTCAGGAGTGTAGCCCTAGCCTTTCTCAGGGTGAGCATTTGAGCACAAATCCATACCCTGGTTTGGCATATGTGGACCTATAGAAGCAAAAAAGCAAGGTTAGTACATGTGGAGACTTTCCCAGAACTATGGACTTTGATGGATAGGTCTTTATTTATAGTTTGGCAGGTGATACTGTCTACATGCTGAGTATGGCCTGAATGGTGCTTGCATCATGGAGCCAGCTGTGCTAAGGGATGGGGGCCTGGTGAAGTCTGGACACCTGTTACAAAGTCCCTGCAGTCACTTGTTTTTCTCTACCAGTTACTCTTGCTTCCCATTTATTGGGATATTTTTACAACACAAAAGGGGAAGAACAATAGACATACATGAAGCTAGCAACAGAGAAGGGGGAAGGGAGGTAGAGAGAAGAAGAAGAAGAAGAAGAAGAAGAAGAAGAAGAAGAAGAAGAAGAAGAAGAAGAAGAATTAGAAGAAGAAAAGAAAACAAGCCCAAACATCCTCTTCTGCCTTATGTAATCATGCCAAGACTTATCATTACTTCATACCCCAGTCACCAAAGTTACTGTTACCCGCGGATCATCAGCCAGCCAGTCCTTCTGAGCCCTCTGGCATTTATGGAAGGTAAAGGCTGCACTTTCCCCAAAGAAAATTCCTATTACATCAGGCTTAAAAAACAACTTACTATATGAACACTAGAGGGCAGCAAAGCCAGCGTAAAGTCACAAAAGATGTCAGCTGGCCACCAGGTTGACCATCCTTCAGGAAAGAACCAACCTCTTCTTCCTTAGCATAGAGTTAACGACATCCCGATTCCGGCAGCAGGAAAACAGAAAAGACTTTTCGCATTTAAGTAAAGTTACAACAAGGCAAGGCACACAAGCTCTAACTGGGAACAGAGCTCTTAGTGTGTACCTCAGGTTCCTTATACTGCACATCAAGGAAGGCAGGAGTGAAGCCTTACACGGTCAGCTCTGTTAACAGGTGAGCTCACAGGTTTTTCATTTTCGTTTTTGTTCTGTGACTCTATTGATCGTTGGGCAATTTGTTCTTAGGTTTGGAATCTTTTAGCTCCTGGATCATTTCCTCATGACTTGGGGTGCTGAGAAGACTGAAGAGGGAATCAGTCGGCAGTTTGTTTTCATTTCTCCACTAAGTAATAATACTACGGGACTTGATGAAACTGGAAAATCATATTTCTGAAATAGCTATGCTTTGGTATCTTTATGGATTTTATTGATTTGAGTGAGCTTTTCATGCACAGCACTTTTGAGTCTTATTTCAAAAGTATGCTTTGTAAAACGTAGTTTTCCAGACTGTCCTCTGACTTTCTATCTTTTCCTTTGTGACACTCGCAATTTCCACCTTCTTTATAAATAATAGATGTTGTTTATTGAACGTGTGTTCTTTTCGAAAGGCTATTTTATTTTATGTGTTGAATGGTGAGGTGTTTTCCTGCATGTTTGTATGTGTGCCGTGTACATGCCCTAAGAGAGCATCAGTCTCCAGTTCCCAGTGACTGGAGTTATAGAAGGCTGTGAGCCACTGTGTGGGTGCTACAAAACAAAGCTGGGTCTTCTGCAAGAGTAACAAGTGCTCTTAACTCCCAGTCCATCTCTCCAGCCCCAATTTCCCCCTTCTTAGCTGTAATTAAAAAAAAAGTCAACTAAAACTATGTTTATAGAAAGCTTACTTGAAGGTGTCATTTATTCTCTTCAAGAACTATTAGAATGCTTTCTTCCAAACAACTTCCATTGCTTCACATAATAAATCGTTCGTAACGACATTTCCCAGAACACGTGGTGACTTTCCCTGGCTATTAATACCTATGCTCTTAGTGGAGGAAGGAAGGGCGTTCCTCGGGAGGATTCCACCTAAACACACTCTGAAGGCTGGGTTTTCCTTCACATCTGCCACACTTTTTGATTAAACCACAGTGGCCAGCTTGAGGAGCTCCTCATCAAATTTGTGATCTCATGATCAATTTATGATCTCCTGATCAAACATACTCTTCAGTTAAAAAAAGAAAAAGGGGAAAAAAAAAGGAAATCCAGTGCAGGAGTGACGATGGACTAAGAGACTGAAAATGCTGAATGGAAGGTATGTGCAAAATTCAGATGTGGGCATATGAGTAGTCACAGAAGCAATGATCGTGATCATTATGAAACTGGTTCTGAAATAAACTCGGTAAGGACGTAATTATGGGCATGGTAAGGATGTTTTCCAAGCCTTCTGCTAGTTTGCATGTCTTAACATAAGACATGCTAATGAAAGTTAATATTGTATCTTACTAGATTTCAGCAGCAGAAACATAGGATATCAGCAGGAAATGTGACTTTGCTAGAAGAAGACTAAACGTCATCCACAGACAGGAACGTCCCGTAGGGGAGCGTTATGACGCAAGCAAGAAGCCCATTGTTTCTATTTTCTTCACTTGAACTATAAATGTTGTTGAGGGAGGTGCATGACTGTGGCTTATGATTCGAGAATTCAAGACAAAAATGTACTAGACGAAAGTTGCTCCTGGCACCTGTTTTCAAAGAAGACAGTTTCACTTGTAAATGTCCTCTGATCCAGACCACAGATAAAGCAGCCAGAGCACTGCCCTCTTGTCTGGGATGTCCAGGTGTGCATCTCAGCCGGGATCCCTCAGTGGAGGCTAGCTCTAGGGAGCGCCTGGGTTTTTGTCCAGGTTTTACTATGACTTCAAACACTGTGGGGGGGTGCTGAGGAGCACAGAAAGATTCCATGACTCTTCCAGATGTGAAGCTAAATGATGAGGCTAATGGAGTTGGCTAATTTCTGGAAGGAGACAGAGTAGTGACTGCTCTTTGCGCTCTCACTGAAAGAACTTTGGCAGATTAGGAAAATAATTTCTTACCTGGAGATTTGTGTGTGTCAAGAAAGGCGGAATGAATTCTGACCAGGGTGATGACTTCTGCACTGCCTGAATGTGTCTGACAGGACTTGAGGTGCTCTCTATATCCTGTGAGAACAACCTGATGATGGTTTGATGCAGTGAATAAAATACTGTGAAAAACAGACCGATTTAAAATGACAGACAAACCTAATTGAAGCCGCAGCCTGCTTGCTCTTCTCCAATCCCTGTTGCCTGTCTGAAGCATCTCGTGTCTTGGAGCAATGCCTTATCCTTAACAGCCCTAATTGCACGTGAGCCGTCTATTCCAGAGATTTACAAACATCAACACACAACACACACAGCAGGCGAGAGAGCAGTGTGTGACACGTCTCTCTGCATAAGCATGTCTTTTCTGCCTCAGCTCAGCGTTCTGTGTGTATAAGCATCACCCAAATCCTTATGCTATGCCCCAACCAGGAAATGGGTCATCTTAGGTTCACAGGCCACAGGACTGAACCTAGCTGAGAAAGGGCATGGCTTACCACAAACCGTTGCTCCTTATCTCTTTGACTCTCCCTGGTAATCAAGCCAGGTAAGTAACTGAAAACAGAGGGTTAGGGAAACTGTTAGCTGAAAGAAATGCAGGCAGCTAGATGGCATGCTTCAGTGCTATTCGGTGGGATAATTTGGGAGCTTTATTTAAAGTAGAATTCATCATGAATAAACAACTCTCCTAAAAAATGTAGTTGCAGGTCACTAATTTAACAGAGACGTTTTCATTTTTCAAACTAGATAAACTTTATAAGAAGTCAAACACTCACAGGTCTTTGTCTCAGTGAAAGACAGTAATATCTAAAATAAGGACAGGCTCTCTTCTTCCTTTAATGCCTCCAGGCCCTATTTAAATTCCGCAGCTCATAAAGCCACTTCTCAAAGTCAATCTTTCCATCGTCTCTGTTTTGTGGACTTATAACAGGAAATGAAGTATGATTCTCTGGAAATCCAACATTGAGTTTTATTTACTAGCTATTAAAATGATGATGAAGACATGCTAGAACGTCACCTTACCCCAAAGAATTGTGCTTCGGAGGTCATTTGTCAGGATTGCTATGATGCCATACTTTCTGCCCTGTTAGCTCAAGGTCTTTGGTTCTAATTCTAAAAGTCTGTGGTTTTTTAATTTGTAAAATCGCTTCAGAGTGTGCACACCAAGCATATCTGTGACACAGTACCAGAATCTGCTCCTACAGAATGTGAAATCTAGGTACACGCGCACACATGTGTGCACGCGTGTGTGTGTGTGTGTGTGTGTGTGCTACAACCCTTAGTGGATATTAACACCACCCAAATTGGTGGCTGATGTTTTTGTGATCTGCTATTATTGTGTGAAATGTGTCTGGAATCTTCCATTTGATTTAATGATTTTAATGAGTCAAAGGCCAAAAGACAAAATGAGAGGAAAACACAGAGAAGGTCTCTGAAGGGTCCCAACTGTTTGATGCAGATTTACACAGCAGAGCGCTGAGTGCCCTGAAGGTTAGTTTTAACTGTCTGAGGTCCTCTCTTCTCTGCATCTCGGCTCCAGTGTTGACAGGCAGCATTGACTTAGTTTGCTCTTTCTGTACGTCAGCAAATGGAGACTCTGAATGTTCATGGGGGGCTGGGGACAACAGCACGGCAGAGTTTCCCTTCTGTCAACATGGCCCTGCGTGGCGTTATTGACAGAGCTAGTGCAGGATCCCTTGGTAGTAGGTAGTAGCTACCTCTGAAATGTGATTATTTCGGGAGGGAAAGGTCAAGTTTGAGAGTTCTATGATACCTAGCTTGGGAATTTATTGCATTTTAAACACTGTTTGGCCTTCCATGTCATTTATTTGACAAATGGATAATATCCAATAAAAGATAGACTTGCACTCTTAGGAAGCACTCAACAGGATTCATATTGAAAATCTGTAAGTGTAGTAAATTAGTTGGCGATGAGACATGAGATCTGAAGCACAACACTAGGAATTATATCTGTGATGGAATACACAATGATTCCGACCGTGATTTTGCCAATATTTTCTCAATTTTGACTGCTCTCCCACCTTCTGTCTGGCTACTAGTGAACCAGGCTCCCCATCCAATGGCTTCCCTGTGGGACAGAGCAGTGGTCCTCCTGTTCCTCCCTCTCCTCTCATTCCAAGACTTAGACAGGCAGCACAGCTTTTGCTTCCACTGAGAGCCACACAGTCTCTGGTCCTGAAGTTTCTGCAGGTGCCTGCCAGAGCACAAAGGCATCAGCAAAGGCCCAGCCTGCGCAGACCAGCTTTGCTCTCACATTATCAGAAGTCCAAAGACAGTGAGAATCAGGAGCCTCCTAAATCCAGGTACTCAGCCTGACTGTCACCAGGAGCACAGCTTGTTGTTAGGAGCTATTTTTAATTGATGTTAGAGTTTTCAGGAAGACAAAGCCTCTCTCCAAATGTTCAATCCACACCACGTTCCCAATACCCACAATATAAAGCTGCCCAAACACAGCTGTGTACCTGTTCAGGCACCGACTGGAGGCTCTTTCTCATTCCATGCTAAGATATTTGAGGTGCCCATGTCAAACTCTCAAGTTTCAAACAGATACTTTTGTTTGACCAGTCTATGGAGCAGCTCAAAATGGGAGTAACTGAATTACTCTGAAGTGAATTATTCTCAGCACCTCTCTGTTTCCTTCGTTAAAAAAAAATTAGAAACTCATATTGGAATTAGATTAGAATTCTGTCGTCAGGTCCAGACTGGAGGTTCTGCTGCCACAGCCACCATCTTCCTTGTGGGGTCTACAGGTAGACATTTCATCTGGACTCCTACAGCAGGAAACTTTCTCTTCCTCAGCTCCTGATATCTGGTCGGCCTACCCTATGGGCTAAACACTATGAGTCAGCTCCCAGTGAATATTTCACTGAATCTTGCAGCTGCAGGGCTGAAATGGTGAGGCTGAACATTTTAGTTGCTTCCTAGAAGTGCACTGAGGGATGACTATTGTGTTGTTCTGGTCATGAGAGCTCCAGCAAATAAGGAAAACCATCTCCCCTCCCCCCTTCCCCCGGGGAGTTGCCTGTACCTCGATTATGGTACAGGTGCTGATTTGTTTCTTTCACATGAGCGACCAGGGGCCTCATATCCCCTTCCTGCCTGGATGTATCTGGCGGGACTCAAGATCCTTTCTGAGCCACCCTGAAAACACAGATGATTCTCTGATGTAGAGAATAAAATGCTTAGGAATCAGACCAATTTAAGACCGTAGAAAACAAATAGAAATCAAACAGGAGTCAGTTTGTTGGCTCTCTCTGGTTCCTGTTCCTGCAGGGTCCCTGGGAAGTCTTGAATGCCCATGTGAGACACTCCTCTAACCAAGCATCACCCACGCATGTCTCCTGTCACCACGTATGAGCCATCTGTGTCATTATAACCATGTGTGAGTCAGCCATGTCTAACCTATGTATTTTACTTTTAAGGTTCTTTTCTAAGAAAATATGTTCAGACCTACTTTTTTTTTTTTTTTTTTTTTTTTGCTTGCAATAGCTGCCTCATCTCTATTGTACCAATAAGCTACCATCTTTGCATCCCATTGAGTCACTACATTTAAACACCTTAAATAGTACTGAAGTGAATTGCACAGTCATGGCGGTCTCTTCATTGCAATAGAACACTGGCTAAGAAAGCTGGCTACCAGGAAAGACGTGCCCACTGATTTACTGACTTATAGGGCATACCAATTTCTCTCTTGATTGGATTCGAAGCCTGCTCCACAGGACAGCGTTAATGCTTAGCACTGTAACCATATCCAAAATGTTATCTCTGGGGAGGTCATAGGCACACGGAAGAGCCTACTAATTTAACATTTTGCGAAATGTTCAGCTTATCCAACTACCATCTGATTATCAATATTTCTAACCATAGATTTTTCTTGCTCCCAACCTCAGTCAGAGAACTTCTTATTGCAGTGGGCTAATGTAAGGAATCAGAGTTGTTCAAAATGCTGGATAAGTGAGTGTAAGTGATCAGCTATATTGGGGAGCCCTGTATCAGTCTCGCCCCCCTCCAAGACTCAAAGAACATTGCCAGAGAGGGAGTGGAAAGAACGTAAGAACAGAAGATGGGGAAACCCTGTGAGAGGCTGCCCTCTGGGTAAGACATGCGCACTTAGCGCACGGAGTCACAGCAGCTGTGGCTGCCTGCGCCAGACTGATTGAGGCGCTGTCGACAGCTGATGACGCCTGAGGAGGAAAGAGTCACTGTTCTCTCTGCGGAAGTGGCTCCCACACACTCATGCACGTGAGGGCAGTACTAAGGGGACTCAGTGAGGGCTTTTTGTTGTTGTTTTGAAGTCGTAAGTTGGGAGAGGCACGTACTGGGACGTTTAGATGGACAATGGAAGGACGGGTAGATATGAGCAGGTATATTGTATACATGTATGAAGTTTTCTTACAATAAGTAAATAAAAATTTAAGACAGAAAAAGTGCTTTACGTAACACGGTCTTCAGAATTTTTTGTGAATACCTGTGAGTTCCATTATAGAAACCTGCCAATGACTTTCAGTTAGTCCCTACAACTTTGTATTTTATCACTAATGTATACACAGCTGTCTGCAACGCAATTTAACATACATGGAAAATGAACTGGAAAAATTCATTCATCAAACTAAGCTTCTCTTCTTTACCTTATTAACCGCACTCTCATACCGCCACACTAGTGAGTTTGTGTACTTCATCACATACTTGTGCCATTGAAAACTCCTCCACAGATCTGCCGGAATCAGACCCACAGCAGGGTTTTGCTGCTCTAGGCACTAGCAGTCTATGCCCAGACCCAAGGCTCCAGAAATGTTTCATAGTAGAAGGGGAGATAAGCTTCAGGAAATTCTGCCTGTTATCGAGGTCTATCTGATAAGAACATTTCATGGGTCTTCCTTCCCGATATGGCTAATGTCTATTGCATTGCCCGGGAATATAAAGAATGATTTTTAGAAAGAGGCAATGATTTTTGAGACCGGAGATATTTTATTTATTGTTAATTCAAATATATAAATTACTGGTCCCCTTGAACATGATCTTGTTTCAGTGGATTCATCAGAATGTGTGGATTGAGTGCAGACAAAATCAAACAGGGTTTTGATGGTGTGAATCCTGTGTTTTGACAGCTTTCCATGATGATCAGCTTTAGTCACTGTAACAAGATGGTACCTCAGACAATCAACCACTAATAAAGCACGCTTGCTTTGGCTCACAGTTTAAGAAGCTTTGGTCTATGACAGATTAGTCTTATTGCTTTTCGTCTTGGGGAAAACAGTATATCATGTCAAGGACACAGGCAGAAAACCTGTTCATCTCATGACAGCCAAGGAGCAGGAGAAGAAGTTGGTAGGCTGTTGTCTGGGAAATCTGTTTGCATGTGTGTCTCTGCCTACCTGTGTGTGTTCATATGGAGGCCAGAGGTCAATTTAATGAAAACTATGTAGACTGGGAGATTACTGGAATAAGCACACTAAATGTTATTATTTTAAGAAAAGGTCTTTCTGAGGACAAAAGTCTGCTCAGTGCTACTTTGCTACACTGAAGAACTGTGGCTTCTGATCTGATCTGTTGCTCAGTAGAGTGACCACAACTAACTATAAGCTCTGCAAGTTTCAAATGCTAGAAGAAAACATTTAAAAATTTCACCGTGAAAAATGAGGCATGGTTACGTTTGACCCAAGGTTTGACATAAGGTTTATGTGTAAACCTTAAACAATGTGAATCAAAATATCACATGATACCCTACCGACAGGCATGATTTTGTGTTTCCACCATAGTATATACAAATCTTGGCCCATGGCATATTCTACCATCTGCTTCAGGAAGCTGAAGAGAGTCTCACATCCCAGGGCAGCTGGGCTATATCCCAAATATTTGTAAATATGTGGATAATAAAAACAAATAATTACCTAGTAATTATAAATTCCAAGGGGGAAAAGGGGCTAACTCAGATACAATTTCTGCATAGTACCATCGTGTTTTGTTTTCCTAACTTTTAGCCTGTAAACCTTCCTGAGGCCCATAGTTTCAGTTCAGTGTTCTCTTTTGCTCTTTTCTTTCTTTCAAAAGACATGGAATTTCCCTTGACCTTTACCAGGACAAAATCAATTTGAAGGCAAGAAGAGTCCACAGGAGAGAGTCACCTACGTGGATTTTAAGTCCTTTTATGGCTTTTATTTTTCCACAAATAAACACTTTTAAAAGATTAAAAATAGTTACTTTGTGTAGTATACATAGAGTATATACTCACTGTACATGTGTGTGCCTAAGTGTATGTATGTGTACCATATGCATGCAGCGTGGAAGTCAGAAGAAGGCATCATATGCCCCGGAACTGCAGTTACATACTGTTGTGGGCTTCCATGTGCATCCACTGCAAGAAACAATCCTTTTGATGCTCACCTATGAACCTCAGAATGTGAGTTCTGGAGTATGAGCTGATCCAACTCAGGCGGTGTCGTTAAGTGTGCCCCAGACTTGAGGAATACGAAATGAATGGATGTTGTATGCAGAGGAGAGTGACGCTCTATCAGAAGTTATAATAAACGCATGCCACAAACATGAGCACCAAGGCAGAGACATCGCTTTGCCTTTTATGGGTGGGTTGGTGTGCCCCCCTCTCTACTGGGAGTCCTGCCTGGCTATAGGTGGTGGCCACTTCAGGCTTTCCCTGTGCACTCAGTCGTCAATGGATGACACAATGCTGTGTGCCTTTTCTGGAAATGTCAAGGATACAGAAAACAAAAGAAGCCACAGAAATGACATTTCAACACGAAGACTTTATTTAATACAATGAATGAATGAAACTAAGCAATATATAGACAGTACTAGTCTAAGATAAAGGCAAGAGACTTCCAGGTCCACACACACACAGCTATCCCACAGACACCCTGTACATGTCCAGTTCAAAGAAAATGCTCCTCTGCATACCACTCTGCCGGTGTTGGTTCTTAAAACTGAGCTTGCACATAAGGATTCTTTGCAGGTTGTTCTGGCATCTTAGTGTTTCTATTGTTGTGATAAAACACCATGACCAAAAGCAACTTATGGAGGAGAGGGTTTATTTATCCTACAACTTGTTTTTCATCATCCAGGAAAGTCAGAACAGGAACTCAGAGCAGAAACATGGAGGCAGTCACTAATGCAGAGGCCATGGAAAAGTGTTACCTACTGGCTTGCTTGCCAGGGCGTGTTCAGCCTGCTCTTTTATATACTCTGCAACCACCCTCCCAAGGGTGACACTGCCCTCTGTTTGATGGCCCCACTCCAATCACTAATTAAAATGCATCACAGGCTTGCCCACAGGCCAATCTGGTGGGGGCATTTTCTCAAATGAGGTTCCCTCTCCCAAATAACTATAGTTCGTGTCAAGTTGACATAAAACTAGCCAGCACACCTAGAAACTCTGATTTTGAATCTGAATCTGAATCTGAATGAACTTTGGGGAAGAGAAAGAAAACTTAACTAGATGGCTCAACTTTTCCCCTCTAATGATGCTGGTACTGTAGACTCTTACATCCATTTTCCTGTGGTTCTGAAGCTCTAACTTCTTGCTTGTCTTCTGCACATATTTGTAGCACAGAAAGGTGATCACAAACCAGGACAGTATTTCCAACAATTGCTTAGGATTGCTTCCATATGTTGGCTAACCTGCATAAAGAGTGATACTGTGGCTGTGACAGTGTATGCTTGTAATCCCAAAACTTGGGAGGCAGAGACAGAAGGATTGCAGCAAGGTAAGGTCAGTTCAGGGTACATTATAGTGAATTCAAGATTAGCCTAGGCTACATTTGAAAACTCTGTCTCAAAAAAAAACAAAACAAACAAACAAAAAAACCAAACAACTCAGATACTTCTGTGACCTAGAATTGAATATTCTAAATATGAATTTTTAATTTTTGATAAATTTCATTTAAAATTGGAGTTTGCAATTTTTCTTTCTGCTTTAATAGGTAATATTAAATATTTTGAAAAAACAAAATGCTGGCTTGGGAAGCTTACATGAAAATAATCTTCGGGGCTGTGGAGGTTGATGGCTGTGGAAGTAAGAGAATCCGGCACATGTATAGAAAGCTGGGCATGGCCGCACACGCCTGAAATCCCAGCACTGCTTCCCTGTGTAGTCATCCACTAAAACACATATGTGTACATCAAACACACAGAATGGTTTAGTTTATGTCTTTGCCCCAGTCACTGATGAGAACACACAATAGATGGAGTAGGAAAGAAAGAAGAGAAAATGTGAGCTCTTCGTTCTATTTTTATTGGCATAACCGCAAAGATGGAAGTTCAGATGAGCTGTTCAAAAATGTTGCAAGTGCTTGGATTGGCACTGTGGGTGATGGGGCAGTGAAGTCAAAGCCATTAGGCTCTCTTGGGTACTCAAGAAAAATTAACAAAGTCCAACCTGAAAAATGAAAAAGGGTCTGAGGGCATAGACCAAAGAGAGAGCACCCACTAACAGATATAATCCCTGGACTCAGTCCTCAGCATCCCCTAAACGATGGCTTGAGAGGGAAAGAGGGAGAAGTTAGCTGTGTGGGTGAAAGAGAGAAAGCACATCTCATTCATAGGAGGGTCAACCCCAGGTCACATGGGAGATGCTGTGGCGCCTGTATGCTTAAATGGCGATGTCTGTTCATTAGGTTTACTGGGTAAGGTCTTTTTTTCCTTTGTAGTATGAATTTCTTTGAAGTTGTCACTTACACATTAAGATAGCCTTGACCAAGTCCTCCAGCCTCATGTATTTCATTGAAGGAGCAGGGATCTTTCTGTATCAGAAGATTCAGGTAGCTGAAGTCAAGAGACAAGGTTGAATCGATGGAGATAATGCAGTTTGAAAAAAAAAGATGTTTTATCAATTGTCCTGGGCCATCTTGGCCAATCACTGTCCCAAATGACTGACTCTCTCTCTACACACACAGGTGTATGTATATATACATATATATATTTATATACATATGTGTGTGTATATATATATTTATATATATGTATGTGTGTATATGTGTGTGTGTGTGTGTGTGTGTGTGTGTGTGTGTGTGCATGTGCTTGCATGCCCATATACTCACCTGTGCAGCTGTGGAATCGAGAGGTTGACATTGGGTGTCTCCCGCTATCATTTTCCTTGTTTTGAGACAGGGTCTCTGAACTTGGAGCTTGCAGCTTGGGCTAACTTGTCAGTGAGCTCCAGTGATCCACCAGTCTCTGCTCCCGGCACTTGGATTACACATGTCTGGCTTTTCAAGTGTGTGCTGGGAACCGGAACTCAGATCCTCATTGTTGCAAGGCAAACACTTTACCCACTGGCCATCTTCCTGTCCCTTCAAATGACACTGGAGCAATTAACTTCCTCCAGTTTGTTGAGGCCTTTGTAGTCTAATTTGCTCTAGAATTTTAAGTCTAGGGTACAAATGCCATCATTCATCTATCAGAAACCGTCTTTGCAAAACTGAAAGCACACATTCACTAAGGTTTGTCTCTATAGGAGCCAAGCACCTTTTGGAATTCTGCTTTTCCTGTACTGTTTGCCTTCATGGAACATGCCAACTCCCTGAAAGTACCCAAGGCCCATTATTCAGCATTTTTCAGGCCATTTTTGTTCCATTTTTACTATGTGTCTCTGGATAGAGGAGCACTCAGCTGCCCCAGTCCTGATCAAAGAGTTTCCCCACGTGGAACAGATGCAGAAACTCACAGCAAACAGAGCTCAAGGAACCCCATAGAACAGGGGAACGAAGGACTGTAAGAACCAGAGGGGTTGAGGACACCATAAGAACATGACCCACAGAATCAGCTAAGCAGGGCTCGTGGACTGAAGTGACAGTTAGGCAGCCTGTCTGAGCTAGGTCCTGTGTGTGTATGACTGTGTAGCTTGGAGTTATTGTAGGACTCCTAAAGGTGGGGGTTAGAGTGTCTCGAGCTCATTTCCTTGCTCTTGAGAACGTTTTCCTCCTACTTGGTTACCCCATCCAGCCTTGGTATGAGGGTTTGTGCGTCGTGTTATTGTAACTTCTTAAGCTGTGTTTGGTTGAAATCCCGGGAAGCCTGCTTGTTTCTGAAGGGAGAGAGGAGTGAATCTGGGGGAGAGGGGTGTGTGTGTGTGTGTGTGTGTGTGTGTGTAGGGGTTGGGAGGAGTGGAGGGAGGAAAAACTGCAGTGAGAATAAATGTCGGAGAGAAGAATAAATAAAAATAATAATAAAAGCACCATAGATGTTAAAAATATGAAAGGGAAAGAAAATAATAATATCAATGATAATAATAATAGTAACGGGTGGACGAGTTAGATCAAATTACATGATATGTGTTTATAGACCATCATAACACCCATTATTAATATATGTTAATAAAAGGAAATCAGTATTATTTTATAAAGATTTCAAACTTCAAATTTAGGTTAACCCACCTGTGGTTAAAAACAAGAGTGCTTATAATTTTGGAATTTATTAAGCATTAATACTTGACACAAAGTAGAGTTGTAAGGCTTGAGTTTGGCGATGTGTGTTGGGCATGCATTAGTGTCAAAATGTCTAGCTGATGAGTTATGATGAGTAATCCATAATATAGCTCATGTCCTTCTTGTATGCAAACATCCCTGCTTCTGTACTGGTGTATGCATGCTTGCGTGTACGTGCACATTTATGAAGGCATACATACATGTGTGTATTGCATGTAGTTTTGGGATCACAGTAAAAGACATTACAAACATATATCATCAGTCACAGCCTTTTTATGTGGGATCAGACTCAGCACATACATGCTTACTGACTGAGAACCCTAGTCTCATGCATACTATTTGTTTTTCTTTGAGTCAGGGTTGTTGGGGGTTGGTGTGATGCTTATATTTTGATGCTGATTACTGGTCCTCAAGATCTGTACTGCCTGGGTACACCTGTCCTTGTTGTGTACACCTACCTGATTAGCTCATTAAACAGCCTATACCTGGGCAGGGCAGAATGGGGTAGGCATGGCTAAGGTTCCCAGGATTTTGAGGACAGGAGAATCATAAGAAACAGATGAAGGGAGGGGAAGAAAGGAGGCAGGAGGATGCCATGATGGGATAGTGTGGAGAAGGAACCACGTAGGCTGGGATGAAGGACCCCCAAGCATGGCGTGGATGGAGAAAACACCAAGATGAAAAATATGAGCAAGTATTTATAAGACTGTGGATGAAAGGTAGCCCAGACAGGAATGGTTAAGGCAGACGACATTGGATGGGGGCTGGGAGATGGATGGTGAAGTTATTGAGACAGTGTAGATAGACTATTTTCCCAGCCCAAGGTAAATAAGACAATTATAAAAATCTAACAGGCATCTATGGCTTATTTTTTGTGATAGTGGGTTAAATACTAGTGCCATAATAATTATAGGGCAAATAATAAATAACATTATTTAGTCTAACATCTTTTATATTTACAGCAACACAGGGTCTCACAATGTAGCTTGGTCTGGTCTAGAACTTTCTACTTAAAATATCCTCTTGATTGTACCTTCCAAGTGCTGGGATTAAGGCGTGTGCCAAAATGCTTGACGAAGTTCATGTTGTTTAGGGCAAGCTTAGGATTATATGATGTTACTAAGGCAACAGTACTGAGAAAGGCACACAGTCTCCCTCACAGGGCTGCTCCCCTAGGCCTCCTGCACTGTGGTTTGTGTGCAGCTTCCCCTGCAGTCTCCCTCACTGTGTCCCTCACAGCACAGTAGTACAGGGCAGAGTCTGACAGCTGTGCTGAGGACGTCTGCAGGTGGAAGGAGCTGCTGCTCTTGTGGAGAGTGGCGTGGAACCCTCGGTGCTCTGTCCTCTTGTTGTCTGTGGAGCTCCTCAGGAGTAGCTGAGGGGCTTCATTGAGATACTGCACGTACCAGAACAGGGAAGGATTTGAGTAAGTAGTCTGATAGGTGCAGTTCAGCACCAGAGGTGTCCGTGCCGCGAGAGTAACCGGACCTTCTGTCTGAGTTATGGAATTCCCGTTGCTCTTCTCTAGAAAGAAATCAGATTGCTTTGTTACAGGGGGAAATGAGTTAAGGTCATTTTGACATGAGGAAAGTGAGCTGTCACTAATGGAAGAAAATGTTACTTACTGGACATTAAGAGGACCACAATACTGGAGCAAAGGACAGAAAGCATGCTGGTAGAAAGAAATGACTCTTCCTTCTCACAGCCGTGCAGGGCTGGGCTCCAGAAAGATCTTCTCGAAACTACTCTCTCTGTACAACTGTCTCGTGTGTGTCTAAGGAGGAAATAGGCGTGTTCAACGAGGATGCCCTCAATGCAAAGAAAACCGCATCTAGAAGAGCAGTGGCCTCTGGTGCTTTCCATGCAAACTGCAGCAAAGCCTTCTCTGTCATTGTCCCTCATTCTGCAGCACATGCTCTCAGCAGATGGAATGTCTCAAAACTCCTAACAAGTGGCTGAAACCGAACAGGCTATATGTTGTTTTTATAAACACACACACACACACACACACACACACACACACACACACACACGCACGCACACACACACACACACACTGAGTCATGATTTGTCCGTGTGATAGGATTAGATGACACTTTAATTTTCCACTTTCTATTTTATTTCTTTTGCCTATAATTTTCTAACAAGAAACAATAAAGAGTTATGAAACGAGAAGAGCTTTTCCATCGAGATGGGTGCCGAATTCTCTGCTAGTGAGTGGATCTAAATGAATCTCAAACTTTGATTACAGAACGTCCTCAGCTAAGAATTCACTTTCATTTAGAGTTAATCCAAAAAATACTCTAATACTCATTGTGTCTTTTGGAAACAGAATTTCGGGATGTTATAAAACGTCCCACTGTTAATACAATACAAAGATACCTTCATCTCAAAGGAGGTAGAATGTCTATCTTTGTGGTCCCAGGTTTGTGTGCAGGCAGCAGGTGCCTGGGGGGCACTGTGCACTGGCTGCACAGAAGTATGTGGCTGAGTCCCCAGGACGGGCAGCTGTGATGTTCAGGGAGAGGTGTTTCTCCTTCTTATTCAGGAGGACAATGAGTCCTTGTTTCTCTTTTCTGTCCACGCCTGAAATAACATTTGTAAAGAACTGGAGGCCTGCCCCAGGCTCTTGCTTGTACCAGGAGAAGTAATAACTGTTGTCGTCTGTGTAGGTGCAGGTGATAACAGTGCTGGCTCCCTCCTGGACACTCAGGTGGGAAGGGCTCTGGTCCACCCGCTCTCCTCTACTCGCACCTGTGCAAAGGAAACAGCAGGAAGGCCATGAGGTCGCCATTCTCCAGAATTTGCTTTTCTTCCTCCATTCATTTGAGGCAATCTGGAGACAGCCCGTCTCTTCCCCAGACTGATAATAAATACAGCCAAACACTTTGTTTCCCAAAGGCTCGCACTCACAGTTCAGCTGCAGCCACAAGCACAGGAACAAAGGTCCAGCCAGTGTCTTCATTGCTCTGCTTTGGGACTGTGGTTTTCAGCCAGGCCGGATGCTTCTGTGATCAGCTCACCTCCTCTGTCCTCTACAGCACTGCCGGCTCTTGCTGAGTGCTGGCTGCTCTTACAGACCGCAACTAAAACGTGAGTTAGCAGCGGAGTGCTCTGGCGCCACCTTGTGGACATCTTCCTGCTGCACGGGCAGCTCCAATCCTTAATACCATAAATTTTTTTTTTAAAGATGTGTTTTCTTTAAAGTCTAGTCAAAATTACCCTTTAGAAAATAGATTGCGGAATTGAGAACCTGTCAAGTATTCTCTACCTATAGCGCACAGCTCCACATATTGGCTGACGTCTTAGAGGAAACTGTCCTGAGACATTCCTGATAGCCTTGTCCGTTCTGCAGGGCATTCCGCACTGAGCAGGATTAGGAAACATTGAGATGAATCCTCCAGTGACAAATTTCAGTGCTTTCCTGCCTCCCCAACACCCCAACATGCTCAGGAGTCAATGCCTCATTTAGACAAGAGCCACTCAAGGTGTGACCTTTGGGGAGTTTCTGGAGCTCAGGGTTAATCTGCCTGAAGAACTACCACAAAGCTAAGTTATCTGAACCATGTCCTGGTTATATAAAGAAAGAAATTCACTGAAATGACTAATGAACAACCGCCCCTTGACCTCAAAAAGGACAGGTATGTTCTGGTGACTTCAGTTTTCACTCATCTTTTGAAGGTAGCTGTGATTGCCATGCTACCAAACCCCAACTCATCTCTGGGTGTACTGCCAATAAAAAACCAAAGCAAAAACCAAAACCCAAACATCAGGAAACAATTTGAGAATTAAAATACACCAAGTGTAAAATGAGCCTAACTGACATTGACAGAGCTGTCCACCCTAGAGCTGTGGCGTATTTAATCTCCCCAGCGGAACACGGAACTTTCTCTAAAATACATCACATTATTTAAGCAGTTACAAGCATAAAATAATTGAAATGATGTTTTAAATCTCATTATACTATAATAGAATATAATTAGAAACCCACAACAAGAAAAGCTACAGGAACTACAGAGTTACACAGATAGAGAAAACGTGCCATTGAGTCATTGGAAAAGAAGCATGCAGAACTTTAAAATTAAGTGGAAAAGGAAGACACATATTATCACAACCTTTGAGATACATCAAAAGCAGTTCCTTTATGACAATTCAGCTTAGTGGGTGAAGGCACTGGTTGCCATTCTTGACAAAGTGTGGGCAATGCGATTCTAAGTAAAAATAGTAGGGCAGGAGAAATCACGACCTCTGATCTCAAAGTAGAGTCTAGAGTCATAGGAACAAAAGCAGCATTTCCTGACACAAAAGAGGCAAGTTAAATAGAATTGAGAACACAGAAATAAAGCAACAGAACTATAGTGCACAACTTGTCAGAGGTTCCAAAAACACACCGATGAAAAGACACCTTCAACAATGATGCTGAGAAAAACAGATATCCATACACAGAGGTCCAGTCATGGACTACCTCCTTTTGAGTCTTTGAAAGACAAAAAAAAAAAAAAAAAAAAAAAAAAAACAAAACTCTTAAAGGGGGTTGGGAAATAAAAAAAAGAAGCAGAAAATTATTAATAAATTACCAGAATACAAGCGACAGGAAAGCAGGCAGGGGCTTACAGGAAGGTCATGGAGCCAATAGGAGGGGCACAGGTGATGGGAGGAGTGAAAAACAATCAACAAAAATGAATGAAAAACTCATAGCAAGCCCATTACTTTGGGCACTGATTTTTAGAACAGATTAAAATAGTCAAGATATAAATAAAATTTAAAAGTAACTATTTTTCCCTTCCAAATTTGGAATATGTTAGATTCTCCTCCACATTTGGAGTATGTTAAGAGCCTGATCTTCAAGAAAGGAAAATGGAAAGATTTAGACCACGTCTTCCCCGGTGGTTGCCTTTGAGTAAAGACTCCCAGGAAGTGCAGGGCATCATCTTGCTGGGACATGATGGGACAGCACTGTGGGCTGACAGGGCAAAGGACAGGGACACAGGCTCTGAAGGGGCAATGTGCCCTGTGTGCTTCTGGGAAAATCTTTCCCTCTGGATCCTTATACATCACAGCACAGGACTGCAGAGAAACTTGCTGAGACACTCAGCACTGTTAACAGGTGAGCTGGAGATTTTTAGATCTGTTGTTCTTTGCGAGATGTACCCTTCCAATAACATCACCATCGCTGAGACACCTGGCCACACTGCTCTGGACCACTGTTCCCCACTGTAAAATCCCTACTCTTTAAGAGCCCTTGGTGCTAAACTCTGTTGACAACCATACTCAGACATGCTATTCACAGAGAAAGCAGTGTCTCAAACCTGAACATCAAATATAAGAGCTGTCCCACAGATATTTTGGCATCTGAATTAGACAAATTCTGAAATACGAATTTCAGTCTCTTGGGTATATTGATAGTAACTAAAATATATAAACTTCATTAAGCTTAGGAAAACATTTCTTACCTTCAGTGTCCAGGTCCATCACTCGTTTCTGCTTAATCTTCTTTCCATGGGTTTGATAACGGAAGTGTCGATGACACTTATTAGAACTAGTCACTGTTGGGGACTAGAGAGATGGCTTAGAAGTTACGAGCACTGGCTCCAGTTCCAGGGGTCCTGAGTTCAATCTCCAGCAATCACATGATGGTTCATAACTATTTATAATGAGATCTGGTGCCCTCTTCTGGTGTGAGGGTGTAGATGCAGGCAGAACACTATACATAATAAATAAACAAACCTTTAAAAAACAGTCATTGTTTTCTCTATCTTCTTAGGGTTGTTTCTTTCTGGATGAAGTAATAATGTTCTCATGATGCTGAAAACACAAATAGCATATAAAAATCATGCTAAGGGTTTTTATGTGCTTACTTATTGGTTATCATTTGTGAAATAGCTGAGCTTTACTGTGCTTATGTCTTTTCTTGCTGATTGTTATAAACTTTTTACATATTCCTCATTTGAATTCTTTTTGTACATATATATAACACAGGCTCTTGCCTGTAGCACTCTGGATGCTGAGAAAAGGGGACCACTGCAGCACAGAATAATAGCTGGGGGTCAGATGGGTCAGTAAAAGAAAGTAAAGAACTATGCATTGCAAAATTAACTTTTCATTGTGTGAGTGAGCTTTTCTCCTTCTTGAGTTTTTCGTTCATTTGCTTGTTGTTAAGACAGAGTGCAGCTATTACTGAGTGGCCTCAAGCCAGCAATTCTCTGCTTCAATCGAACAAGCCGTTTAAAACTACAGGCACAGGCCAATGTGTTCAGCTTGAGTAATCTTTAGCCAGGACAATTGAAAACAAGTTTCAAGTTCACAGGAAGTTTATCTTGAAATTTTTTGTTCATTTTCCTTTGAGCTCTTTTAAAATGCTCTTTTATTTGCTTAACTTTTATTGCTTGTGATGAAGTATCAAACGTTTATTTCTTAGGGTAAAAAAATGTAAATTTTACATTTGTTAACGAGATTTTGCTGTTCACATTGAGTGAGTCCTCTCAGTGTGTATTTCCTTCCCTTGCCTTCCTGGGATGCTCCTGCCAAAAATCAAAGAGGTGGGCTAGCAGGGTCCCTTAGCTCTGAAATTTCTTTGTTGGCTTTTAATTTAGGGGGTCGCTGAAGTCACCGCGAGGCATGGAAGTCTCGGATAATTTCTGACTAGGGACCGATGTGACATTTTATGGCATTTAGTGTTCATTTTGTTATACTGGAAGCTCCACAGCTCCATGCATGCATACTTTCACACCTCTGTGGCTCTGTAGTCACTCTCTCCATCAATCTAACTTGCTTTGGTTTGACGCCTGCCTTTTCAGCTATGAGACTCGCTGTGCCATATTTACATCTGTATTTGGCATGCTGGTCTCCTTCTGACTGTTCAGTTTTGATGTTCTTGTTTAAGAGTTGTTTCCTGGAGACACAGATAGTTGGAATTATTTGTTAACACAGTCAGTTAGCCTGTGGCTTTCAATGGGTTAGTTGAGGCCACTCACTTTTAACATTATGTTGAGAAGATTTTGCCGTTTGCTTTGGTTTTTTGTGGCTTGTTATTTTAGTTGTTTGGCCTACTGTTCTTTCCTTCCTTTCTTGTTTGGGTTTTCAAGGTTTGCAGCTGTTTGAACACCTCTCCTTTTATCTGCCTCTTTTATGAGACGTATTATTTCATGTATTCTTTTGCATGACATTGTCTTTCTTCTGTTACACAGTAACCCCCTATGAATTTCCTGGCTTTGTTGTCATTAATTGCCTTGAACTTGAATTATTTTGAAATGTTCTTACTTCTCTCTCATTGTGAGCGTGTTCCTGGACTCAGCAGGGGTTCGCCCAGTCACATATGCCTGAGGTTTTCAATGCTCTTCAGATCTGCATTTCTTTCTTTCGTTTTGGAGAAATTTCTCTACATTCTCATGGAGTAAATTGTTTGTGTTTTCAGCCCCTTGTCTATCCCACACATACCCAGGTTTTGTTTGTTTCTTTAATGTGTCCCATATTCTTGGGAATTTGGGGTATGTTCTTTAGTTTTCTTTCTTCTTGTGTTTCTGATTATATTGTTTTGCATGTTTGAAATCCACTCTACCTGATCTTGTCTGTTAAAGATGCTGTCCACTGTGTTTTACTTGATTTTCCAGCATTTATATTTGGTTCATTTTCGGAGTCTCAGTTTTCTTGCTGAGTGTTTTCCTCACATCTTTGAATTTTTCCTCCAAGTTACTGACCATTTTGAGCACTTTTGTAACTTTTCTTGTGCAGGTCCTGAATTGGTTTTCTTGCTCCGTTCGTCTGCTTACTCGAGTCTTATCTATTACCATTGATCTTATTTGCCAACGGGGAGTCTGAAAACATTTTCTGGCATTTCAGCTGTCTCCTTATCTTTGGTGTCCACTACTGAAAAGCTGTGAGCTTGCAGGGATACTTTATATTCTATACAACTCTGAACATTCAGGTCCTGGGAAGTTCTCTCAGCTTCAGCCTCAGTAGACACGCCCCAGGCTGGGGCAACTCATACGCTGTCAATTCTGTCAGTTCTGTGCTTAGCATGTTGGCACACAACATGACTTCTCCTGAAGTTGCCCCAAAGAAGAGAGACTGAGGAGGCCTGAGGGAGCTGTTGCTCTTTTTTTTTTTTTATTCCAATTGCCTTCTGGGTCTCATTGTATTTTCACAAGTCTCAGTACACCCATGTGCAGCCCTCATGCAACTGTCCTTCCAACTGCTGGTCTAGCTGACCTCAGTACCTCAGGCTCAGTACCAGACGCAAAGACAAATATTTTCGGGCATTCCCCAGTTGCCTCTGGTAGTTTTGTGGGCAAATTCCTTATATTAACCTCTGACTACTTCAGTCATGGTAAAACCTCCACAAGGAAATCATGTTCTTTGTTATACCAGATACCTAGTCTGAGGTATGAACTGTTGCCACCTTGAAGAGAAACGAGTGTTTTAAATTATTATGATGCAAGATTTCCAGGTGAAGAAAATACTATATATTTCTCTATGAGCTAACTTTTATTAAAATATATTAAAGATAATGGATTATAAAAAGTTGCTTATGATAACTATTTCCAAATTTTATGGAAGGGCGTTTTACTTAGACACACACTTCCTATGCAGGCTGCAGACGAAGCATTCACAGTTGGCCCTTTCTTGTCTGGGATGCGCGATGTGCGGGTGCGTTTTTCAGCTGGGCTCTCCGAGAGGAGCTGTGCTTAAGGAGCTCCCACATTTGTTCAGCTTTCGCTGTCACTTCAAACACCATAAGCCAGATCCCAGAGAGCACAGTAATACTTCATTGGATCTTTCAGCTATGTGGCTGAAATGATGAGGCTGATGGACTTAGCTGACTTCTGGAAGATGGCAGAATAGTGGTCTCTCACTGCTTTCATTCTGACAAGATGAAGAAAGCTGACAAATAAGAAAAATTATCTCTTCACTAAGAAACTTAGACCAGTAAAGATAAGTTCTACACCGCCTCATCTGAACATCGGAGGGTGATTGCTTCCTTTTCCTTCCCACTTGTGCTGGTTGGATCTGAGTCACTCTCTGGCCTGCACTGGATTCCGTTGATTCTATGGTGTAGAACAACCAGGAAACAGAGCTGATTCTGTGATGTGAATAAAACATTGTAGGAATTAGATTATCCTGAGACCCAAAGACAAACCTAACTAAAGACATCGTCCATTAGCTTTTCTATAGTTCTTGTCCCCCTCAGGTTCATGTGAACTGCCATATGGCTGAGCCAATGCTTCCCACTTAATATCCTTAGCTATATGTGAGGCATCCATACAAAAAAAAGGCCAAGGCACACACAGAGCAGTCTGTGGGAAGGCATGCGGCACATGTTCCTCTGTGTGAGTGTGTGAGGCAGCTTAGCCTCAGCTCAGCTCTCAGTGTCTGAGTGCCAGGAAGTGTACATGTGTACAGCCTGTAAATGGGTTTGTGAGGTCATAGGCCGCAAGTTCCACGTACGGAGAGGAAAAGGGTGGCTCACCACAGATTTTCACTTGCTTCCTTGTCTTTCTTAGTAGTCAAAAGAGGCAGCACCTAAAAGGGAGCTTGGGAAATCCACCCCTGCTGAGAGTGAAACTGCTTTGCACACATTGGTGTTATTCAGGGGGATAGTTTGGGGACCCAAAGTCAAATCCATCATGGGCCACGTGCGATGCGTAGGGCGCTCGCGGGTCATTGTTGAATGTTTGCTTCTTTACCACCACTCACAGGTCCATGAATTTCCCCGTGAAACACCAGCATCTGAAGTAATCTTCCTCTCTTGCTGAGCACTGAGTGCCAGGGTCTATTTAAATTCTGTAATTAACAAAGCTACTTCTAAAACCACATGAAAAATCGCTCCCTCCGAGTTCCAGAAGATCCCCGTTTGCTTCTGTTCTGGGAAATTGTAACAGAAATGAGTAACAGCTTTATGTGCATCACGAGGACCTGTGTGTCGCTCTCCAGCAGCCACATCAGAATCCGGACGATGTGGGGTGCACCTGCAGTCCCTGCTCTGGGAAGCACCCAGTCTAGTCTCACAAGCAAGCTCCTGGGTCAACGAGAGACCCTGCTTTAAGAATAGAATAGGTGAGGAGCAATAGGGGAAGATGCCCAAAATGGGCCTCTGGCCTCCAGATGCGTACCCACATAAATACATATGTATGCAACAACAGCAGCTTTGTCCTTAAGTATTCAGTCTCATCTGTTAAATTTTCTCTATACTTTTACTTGCAAAACAGTCTCAGGGTTAGCTTGCCAGGTGTCTTCATAACGCAAGCCTGTTGTCTACCCTGACAGTACATGATACATAAAACCTGAAAGTACTTAGGGGCATGTTAATGCCACATAAATCTGTGGTTGAATTTTTGTGTACTGCCGAACAGTCATTTAGAATTTAGCTCTTAATCTTTAACTCGTTCTCATTATTTTAATGCACAGATTAAAGTAAGTGAAAAGGCAATCGGAAGAGAAAGTATTAACAAGGTCTTTGAAAAATTCCAGTTCTTTGTTACACGTTTAAATAACAGATTAATGAGTGTCTCTGGGACCACTTTCTGATATCTGAGGTCTACTCCTTTGGCAATTTGACAGCTGAGGGCTGACAGGCAGCCCATGTCGTATAACCAGTCTCTGCAGCTAAGCAGGACACTACGGGAGCTCACAGCAGCCTGGGCTCTTGTGGCACGGCTGTCTTTCTAGTCTAGGCTCTTGGTAGAGCAGAAGCAAGCTCTCCCATGGCCTCTAAAATATGGTCTGTGGTATATCAAGCTTGAATGTATTATTCTGGGGAAATCATCCCATTAGAAACATTTTGTGTGGTTTGATCGGCAAGTGATACTGTCTGGTAAGGAATAAAACTTAAAAGGTCTGAGAGGTGGATCCGTGATGAAGAACACTTGACAGTAGGGGTTTAGATTTAGTGTAGATTCCAGTCTGCTGGCCGCTCAGCAAGTGCTTTTCACTTGTGTTCGCTCAGAAGGTTCTCAGCCCCTACTTCCCTCTCCACAATGGTCATGCCTGCCTTGGCAACACATTTGAGATTTCCATGGTCTTCTCCATAGTGCAGATGTATTAACGAAAATAATTAAAGTAAACTGAAGTAACTAGCAAAGAAAGAAGTGAAAAAAATAATTTGTGTGTTATGTCTAACTTATTAGGCTCTGCCAGGAATGAATGTTTCAAAGTTACTGTGATGTTACTTTCATCTAACTTTGATGTAAATTACGGTCTCTGTGGTTTTTGCTTTTAAAACATCTATCACCCTGGATGTGTGCACTATGAGACTTTCAGAGGCATGAGCCCACTCTTTGTCTGGACATCAATAAAAAGGACTTAAATTTTTAATTAACTCAATCAGCATGGTTTTTCAATAATTATCTCGCATGGACCATTTCAGTTACTCCCACTTCAAATTATCTGTCACCCTCTTCTGTCCTCCAGAAAGCACCAGAAATCACCTCCAACGCATGTGCGCGCACACACACAAACACGCATGCACCTACACATAGATAAATGTCTCAAAGTGAAATCTGGAGCAAACCCAAAGATGAATATTAAAGGAAAGTTAGGAAAAATTATTAAATTTGTCTGTGATAATGTCTGAGAGGCTTTCCTGAAACAAAACATTAATCTCCGTGTGCTGCTCGTCTTTACGCATCTCAACTGTTCTCCTCGTTCCTCATCCGTCCTGGCTTCTCCACAGAGACAAGCGAGAAACATTCACTTCACACCTTGCCTCCCCCTCGCTCCAAACCACTGTGACTTCGCCTCAGCCAAAGACTTGCTCAGACAATGGAAATCAAAGTAGACCTGTGAGGCTGAAGTCCCTGGTTGGTCCTGGAAGAGCCAGTGGCTTATTGTGACGACACAGCTCTGTGAGAGTGTTGTCAGAAGTCTGGGAAGGGGGAAGCCTGTGAGTGAGGAGCTCCTGTGTCCAGATGTTCAGTGATGCCAGCCATTGCCACAGGAGCACGCCCATGTTGGAAGGTACTCTGCCGTTGTTGTTACAGTTGTCAGGGCAACAAAACCCCTCTACAAATGATTTTTGTCCGTAAGACTGTGACTATGTGAGCACTGTCCACAGCAAACACTTCTCTCTTCAGACGCTGAAGGGGTGGAGACTCCCTTTGACTGGATGCTGAAAATGAATGTGGTGAAGGAGTTTATGTCAAACCCCCAAAGCAGACTTTTGTTGGCCCCCACATGAAGACACCCAACTGTGATAGGTTTTTCTAATTCTGCTTGAGCTCACAAACTCTATGGTTCTTTGTGAAATCCTCACATTTTTATAAAGGTAGACTCCTGCTGTGTGGTGCACAGATCTTCCAAATTCTCCCTCTTGTGTCTTGGACTATGACTCTGCTCTCACCCTGACTATAATCTAGACATCATATTGTATTTTACACATCTACTTTATAATCAGTTAAGACTATTAGACTTATATATAAATACTGTCTAAGTTTCCTGTCTGTTTTAAACTTGACAAGAATGTAAAACTTTGAACAAAAACACAGAGTTCATGTACTGCCATGGAGTAGCATAGCTCTTACCGTTAACTTATTTTATTTTCTAACCATTTTGCATATTGAAAAGTTATGTATTATGGATTGCTGAAGACATATTGTATGTTGTGCATTTTAAGTTAAACAACCTCCTCGTTTTTTTAGGTTTAGTTTTGTTTTTCTGATACAGTCTTTTAATATGTTACCCGGGCTAGCCTCCAATTCCTAGGTAAAGCAATCCTCCTACCTTTGCCTCCTAGGTATCTGGGGCTACTAAAACCCTGAACTGTGTGGCATGAACAAATTTAAAGATGATTTTCCCCAGGGGAATTTTTGTTCACACATATGTGACATCATGAGAGCACTTACATCTCACAGAGTGTTAGGCAGTCAGAGGTCCTCCCTCCACTCTTTGCACTGCCGGGAGCCATTAAGACGGCAGCTACTTCTATCAAGTGAAAAGCTGTTAGACCTTTGCCAGTAGAGACCGCTCCACATGGCTCCACAAGTAAGTCACCTGCCTATTAGACTGATGATCTGAGTTCAATCCCCGGAGCCCATGGTATGGAAGGAAAGAGAGAACACATACATACCAAATTCCACATATGGGTCAAGCATTTATTCACTTGCACACATACATACATTCACATGCACACCATAAAGCTTTAAAACATGGTTTAAAAACACTGTATTATATAATTATATACTTTTTACATTTAAAGTACAAAACTTATATAGGATACCTTTGCACTTAGCAATAAGACTTAGCAGCTAATGAAGTATTCTACTTCCTGAAGACCTCTCTCTTTCTTTTGTTTCTTACTATATATACTATATATTTATATATAATATGTATAATGTATAAATATATAATATATGTAAATATATAATATATGTAAATATATTATATATTTATATATTGATATTTTATATGATGTAATATAATATAATAATATAATATATAAAGCAGTCATTTTTTTTTACTTTGTGTACAAAGAGAAAGCATTTTTGGGAAGTTTCTATATAGGGCATTTGAGATAGTACTTCTAGGTACCTACTAGAAAATAATGTGTAAACCTGGTGAGATGAAATGGGTCATTGTGTAAAGCATTTGTTCAGTCCTAGGAACTCAGATGACAGGGGAAGGAGAAAATTGAGTTTATAAAGCTGTCTTTTAACCTCCAAGGGTGCACTCTTGAATGCACACACACACACACACACACACACACACACCCCTTAACAACAATAATAAGTCTGAAAATATCTATTGTACAAATTTCACTTGTATTTCTGAGATTTCTTATAAGTAGTGTTATGAAGAATGTCTCATTCTGACATTTGCTTTTACACTCAACTTTATATTTTGTTTCATCTCTATATACTACATGTGAAGCCACTTCTTTGGTGAAAGTTGCATATTTTATTAAGTGAGCAAATTGCATTTATTTTCCTCCCTACTGATGTCATTTGTCTTGTAAATATACCTGCATAATTGTGAGTGTCTCCTGGTTTACATACTTGAATTTCTTGAAGGTAGATGAGAACATGCAAGGCAAACCAAAAAGAAGTAGAAGAAGTTGGTGGTCACCTAAATCACTGCTTTTCTGGTCATCAGAGGAGATTAATGTATAAGAAAAGTCTATGTGATTTCTACCCTAAAAGCAAATGTCAAGATCTCCTGACACTGGGCTGTTACAACCACACATTTAACAGCATCGCTAAAAAGAGCGTAGAGGATGGGGCCTTCATAATTTATAGTTGCTACAAACCGAGCACACAGGAAACTATTTCTACAACCACAGAAGAAGACAATTCCCTTAAACTAGTTAAGGAAATGGGTGTAAAACTCCAGCTGTTCTTGAGGAGCAAACAGAGAATGGAGAAAAGCATGCTAAGACTTCAGCTTTGTCTGTCTCTGGCCTGAATGACTCTGTGACTTCATCTTGGTCTGTCTCTGGGCTGAGAGAGTCTAATCCTTACACTCACAGTGCCCCCTGTCATCTGGTCCTGCACACACTCCAGGCTCAGCCCCGCTGCAGGCTTTGCTGGAGCCTCAGCTGCAGGTTTGGGTCTGGGCTGCAGGTGTCTGCGAAGCACTGTGCACTTGCTGCACAGAAGTAGGTGGCGGAGTCTCCAGGCTGAGAGTCTGCGATGTGCAAGGAGAGCTGCTTGTCGCTCTTACTGAAGAAGACTGTGAAACGTCCTTCTTCCTTTTTACTGGACACTGAACTTATGGCTATCAGGAGAGCAGGGCCTTCACCAGGGAACTGCCGGTACCATGGGAAGTAGTCAAATAAGCTGTTCTCATAAGTGCAGTTCAGAACTGTGGTCCCTCCTTCCCAGACTCTCAGAGATTGAGGACTTTGTCTCACCTGCTGCTGGTCGCGTCTTTCCTTCTGCTGGCCACTCACCCCTGTGCAGGTAAACAGCAAATGGTGTTAGGTTCCTAAGGATGTACTATCTGCTGATGGTTTCAAGATTGATGACTTTATCTGGTGCCTGAATTCCCTCCTGCCTCCACATTAATCACACATCCTAAGGTTTCTCCTCCATGACTCACCTGCTAGGTGAAGGCCTAGGACTAAAAACAATAGTTTCAGGACCTTGTCCATTCCTCTTAGACTGCAGCTTGGGGAGAACTCAGGTGGCCTTTTCTCTCCCTCAGAACACTGACTCCAACTTCACAGGCACCTCAGTTCTTTCAGCTGCTCCTCCCTTCACAAACACTTTGTCTAAAGCTATTTTTGGTATAGAAAGTACTTCTCTAATTTGCTCAAATTCAGTATAGCTGAAAATACAGTCATCAAGAATCAGAAATACCCTCCTTATAAGGACACTACACTTTGGTGGTAACAATGCATGTTGTTATAGCCAGCAAGAATAGCAGTATAAACATTGTTATACCCATAAACCAGTGCTTGGTTCAAACCTCCTCAAAGAAAGTTCTTGCCGTAGATGGTTATCAACACAGAGACCCACTGGACAATATGGAACATTCAGCCCTACGTGGAATGTGGAATGTTCTCATCAATGTACTCCCCTCAAAGTTCAGGGATCTATTTAGAAGAGGAGGTAGAAAGATTGTAAGAGCCAGAGGTTGTAAACTCCAAGGAACAATGTTTTCCAGGTACCACAGGACTGATGCATATATGAACTCACAGAGACTGTAGCAGCATGCACAAAGCCTGCAAGGGTTCAAAATAGAAAAATACAAGCACAGAAAAGGGAGTGTGAATACACAGTTTCACCCTTAAGCAAGAAGCTCTTTGAAATTAAGATCTGATGGGAAAGGTGAAATCAGTTTTCCCCAGTGGAGTGTTACTAGGTAGATCAACCATACGCCGTGGCAAGCCTAATAAGCTCTGGACACCACACATAATGGATTCCATGCTTTTGTTTTATTTTTGTGCTTCTTTTGTTTCATTTTGTTTTGTTTTTATATTTTTTCTTTACTAGATTTTTGTTTGTTTTTTTTTAATTTTTTTTTTTTTTTTGGAGAGAGGGGGAAGAAGAAAAATCATGAAGTTGGGTGGGTAGGAATATGGGGGAGGAACAGGATCAAAATATATTTTATAAAAAAGTTTAAATAAAAATCTTTTCAAAAAGAAATAAAGATTTAAAAAAGGATTACCAATGATCCAGCTATTGTACTTGCAGGTGTTTATCTAACTAACTGAAGTCGCCATGCTAGAGAGATACCTGCATATGCCTGTTTACCACAGCAAGGCCATAATAGCCAAAATGTAGGATCAGCATGTTACCGCCTGTCACTAGAAAAATGAAGAAGATACTGCACACGAAACGGGAAAGTATGATCAGCCATATGGAAGAACAAAATCATGTCATTTGTAGGAAAACAGATGGAACTGAAGGATATGATATCAAGCAAAATAGATACACATAAGGAAATTTTGTTTTCATGTTTGAAAACTAGAAAAAGAGGTAAAAAGTTACGGTGATCTGAAGATAAAAGCAAGTTAAGTTGAGGATGAGGAAGAAGTGCTGTGTATTTGCTGAGTGCCTGTTTGCCTACTGCATGGGCAGGACTTGGGTGTCTTTGATGACAGGCACATTTCCAATCTTCAACCTAGTCCTAGCACCCAAAAACAGAAAACTGAAACCTACCAAATGCACCTATGAATGTAGACAAGACGATGAAAGAAAGGACGTGGGTACTGCTTCCAATCCAGTCAGAGAAGATTCTCGTTGAGGAGATGTGTGAACTGGCTTCAAACCATGAATAGATTTCCCAGTGGAAAGAATATATAACATAATTCTAGACACAGGTCATATCAGCGTGGCAGTAGAATGACCAAGTTATGGGTGACAGCATTATAAATGTACATTAGGGACGTTATGTGGCTCTGGCCTTGAAGAATAGCACGAATCTACTAGTATTCACTTGTAAAGTCTTATTTGCCAACCCTATGAGCCTGGGACAAGCAGAATATAGGTGGATGATTAGAGAGATGCATGTATTTGTTGTTCTCTAAATGCAGTTAAGGAAGTTAGGAGATAATTTGTTTTTATTTCATTTAAAAAAAATAAAATGTATTTATAAAACTTACCTCTTCTATCTCCTCTATCTAGCCTCTGTCATGCCCCTACCTTTTTGCCCTCCCCAATCCATGAACCCCTTAAAAGTTGTTAGAGTGGGTGTGGTGGCCCACACCTGTAATTCCAACACTGGTGGAGGCCGGCAGATCTCCTTGCGTTGGGAGATAGCTTGGTCTACAAAGCAAGTCCAGGACAGCCAAGGCTACACATGGAAAAAAACAAAACAAAAACATGTCTTGAAAAAAACAGAAAGAGAGTTATTGTTATGTGAGTGTGCTCTCGAGTAGATATAAATAAATAAATGCAATGTGATGAGTACATAATCTTTGGCTCGTTGAACGGTACTCAGAAGACACAATCTTCAACTGCTCTGAGGCAGCACTGCCCCTCTGTGGCCAAACATGGAGCTCTTTACTTAACAGTTTCCTCAGCTTCTAAAAGTTTCTGTTTCTGTGCACAATCCCTCTGATACCAATATTCCTTCCCATGAAAGAGATTTTGTTCTTGTGAGGACAGGTATGGCGTACTTTCTGTCCTGTACTGTGGTGTGTCTCAGGGGGATATGGAGGACCTAGGATACCAGACACGCCCTGAATGAACAATGCTTTCGCAATATGGCATACATACCAAACCTGATTAGGAGGTCTCAGAGCACACAGTTGGCTCTCAGGCTACATTTCTAATTAGACTCCCCTTCTTCTTATATTAAAATCAAGCCACACAGACAAGAAAACGGCCTTATATAGACTTTAAATTGGATAATTATTTGACCTTTTTCCCAGCACTTGGTGTAGTCATCATTTTTACACAAAGTTAACATAACATGAAAATGGCTGGATTTGACTTGAAACATATTTTGTTGACTCCTGACATAGAGAATCTTTCTGTTTGGTTATCAGTAAGACATACTCATCCTTCTTCAGAGTCTACTGAAACATTTTGTCCATTTCCAAATTGGGTTTGTCTTTCTGTTTTAGTCAATAGAGACTTTTTACATATTCTGTTTAAAGTTCTTTCAACAGTATGTTTGTCAGGTACATTCTTTTGGTTTTTTGTTTGTCTTATCAAAGACTCCAAAACCTGTTCCTGGAGAATTTCAAAGCAATTATGACTAAATTTAAGAATTGATCTATAAATGAAATGTTAACTTACAATAATTATTAGGAGATTCAGTAGATTCAATTTTTCTCAAAAGTGTACCATAAATTCAACACAATAGCATGAAAACTCCCAAATCTATTTCTTTTATAAATTTATGAACTAAAGACTTGTGGATAAGAGCATAGACTAACAGGATGTTTTTGTGTGAGCTAATGAAGGAATGTCAGAATAGGGAAAAATAGGCTTTACCCCAAACAGAAAAAAAAAGAAAGAAAGAAAGAAAGAAAGAAAAAGGCTTCAGAAATCCACAAAGGAAGTGAAAGGGTACCTGAAAAGTTAGAGATAAAAAAACCCAGACAGACCACCTCCTGGAGAAGTCAGCCTAACATAGTGCCAACCATGCAATCATCTAGCTGGAGCTTTAGGGGAAAGGAGAAATAGCTTTCAAATGGTAAGCCAGACAAAATATAGATGGGCATGCTTGCCCTCGGGATGAGCTACCTCACTACTAAAGCTTGACTGAGTTTTGTGAGCATTGCTGAGGTGAGCCTCCTGCCATGGGCTGACTGGTCAGTGACAGGGAGAAACCCTATTTTACCATATCTTTGTTTTATAGTTTGATGTTGCTGCTGTAACAGAGGGCTTTCTCTTCACAGAGCGGTACAGGGGTTGATTGAACATTCAAGAGTAAAAGACCAGTAAGAACTTAAAAGAGACTTCCAAACCAACAGATAACACAAATCATAACAGATAATCACAAGAAACATGATGAAGAAAGGCAATGTTAACCAAAACACAACTCAACTACTAAATGCAAAGGCACTGAACTATATAAGATCGAGAATTCTTTCTGAGATTTTTTTATTAGTTCCTTGAGAATTTCTTACAAAGTATTTGATCATATTTGCTATCACCCCCAACTCCTCCCAGATCTATACCCCTTCCCTATTCATCCAGCCATACAAGTTTATGTCTTTCTTTTTCACCCATCAATTCCAATTTGTGCTTCCAAATATTTTTGGATATCTGTATTTCCACTGAAATGTTTTCAACTTACCAGGAAAACTACTCTTAAAAGTGACTCTCTTGCAACAGAACAAGAAAATTTGAATACAGGGAACTTCCCAGAGACTCATACTCCAACCAAGGACTATTCATGAAGATAACCTAGAACCCCTGCACAGATGTAGCCCATGGCAGTTCAGTGTCCAAGTGGGTTACATAGTAATGGGAACAGGGACTGCCTCTGACATAATCTGATAGGCCTGCTCTTTGATCACCTCCCCTTGAGGGGGGAGAAGCCTTACCAGGCCACAGAAGAAGACAATGCAGCCATTCCTGATGTGATCTGATAGACTAAGATCAGAAGGAAGGAGAGGAGGACCTCCTCTATCAGTGGACTTGGGGAGGAGCATGCATGCAGAGAGGGGAGGAGGGTGGGATCGGGAGGGGAGGAGGGAGGGGCTTATAGGGGGATACAAAATGAATAAAGTGTAATTAATAATAAAAAAGTGACTCTCTCTCTCTCTCTCTCTCTCTCTCTCTCTCTCTCTCTCCCTCTCTCTCTCCTAGCAACTATCAAGTGCCAAAAGCTCATTGGTTGCAGTTGGGACTTTGCTCCCACCTCTTCTCTTCTCTGTGCTGAAATTTGATTTGGGTTTGAGCTCACACAAGGCATGTGCATGCTGTAAAAATTGCTGTGGGTTCAGATATGTAGCTATCTTGTATCCAAAGGACACCATTTCCACTGCCCCTGGCTCTAACAGTCTGTCTGCTCCCTCTTCCCCAATAATCCTGAGCCCAGAGAGAACTAAATATGATATTGATATACCATACAGCTGAGCATTCCATAGGCACCTATTCTCTGAACCTCGACCAGTTAGTTGTATTTTTCTGCATTAATTGATATTTACTGCTAATAGAACCTTATTTGCCGAGATCTGAGACAGTCACTCATCTGTGGGTTTGATGATGTCATTAGCAATTGTTTAATACTATGTTCATTTAGCAGCACAATAGTATTAAGGTATTCCCTAGTGCTATGAACTGTTTAGCCACATTGGTCTCACAATGGTGTCAGGTATGGGTTTCATCTTGTGAAGCAAAATTTAAATCCAATCAGAAACTTGGTTATTGCCATGATATTTGTGCCAATACTGCACCAATATAATTTTGAAACTTTTTTTGGCAAAAACAAAGCAAATCAACAAAAACAAAACCCAATGACCTGAAAGAGCAGATGAGTTGAATCCAGGACCTGGGGAGAAAAGTCAGCAGCAAAGAGGAAAAAGTCAGTGAAATGGAACTAGAATAGAGCAAGGACATTAAGATCTGGAAGAAACAAAAGACAAATAGTTGCAAATGAAAAACGTAATGGAGACTGAAGCACCAACAAGGCACATACATGGACTGGACCTGGTCACCCTAGCCGTATGTACCTGATGGGAAACTTCCTCTTCATGTGGGTTCCCTAAAAAGGAAAGCTGAGGCTGTCTCTGACATGGACTCTGTTGCATGCTCTTCCATCACTTCCCCCTGGCCAGGCCACAGTGGAGGAGGTTGCACTCATGCAGTCATGCACTCAGTCCTGATTTGACTTGATTTGCTGGATGTGTGGGTTAGGGGTTTTCCCTTTTCTGAAGCGGAGGGGAAAGAAGATAGGGTAAAGAGGGAGGGAGGATGGGACAGGATGGGGGAGAGGATAGAGATAAGATTGGGATGTAAGTAAATAACAAACTAATTAATTAATTTAAAAGATCCTTTAAGACAAATATTCTTGGATTTGTACTCTTCAGCTGGACTGTGCTTGATTTACCAGGGGCACACTCTTACAGAAGACTGTCTTTCCTACTTCCTGCAGCTAACAATCATCAATACTATCATGATTACTGGTGGGGTTGTGTGGTTGCCCACACTCTCAGTTTTGGAATTTGGTCTGTCTTGGGCTTGTCTAGGTTTTGTGCATGCTGTTGAAAATCTGTGAGTTCTGTCCAGGAAGTTGTTTCCTGTGCCAATGAGTTCAAGGCTCTTCCCCACTTTTTCTTCTGATAGATTTACTGTGTCTGATTTTATGTTGAGGTCTTGGTCCACTTGGACTTTAGTTTTGTGCAGGGTGATAACTATGGATCTATTTGCATTTTTGTAAATGTAGACATCCAGTTGGACCAGCAACTGGTTTCAGTCTTTGGGGAAATTAGTGTTGATGATCAGAGAAGGTTTCAGAAGCAGTCACAACTCAGCTCAAGCTAAGCGGCCCAGGAGCAGACCTTCTGAAGAGTTAGATGGAGGAGTCTCACGGAAAAATTTTAGAATTTGGGATAAGTGGGTGCTCAGGTCTTTACCAGAGGTAATGAGTGTTGGTGGAACTGGTGATTCTTCAGGTAAGAGCATTGGTGAGTTTGGGTTTCCCCGCATAAAAAGAGGGTGAGGAAGGAGTGCTGAAAGGCAGGTGTGTGACCATGATTCTCAGGCGAGTCTGATAGAGTGGGTCTGGTGTTCCCACCTCCAGAGAGGAACATTTCTTCTATTTCATTGATGAGTAGAGCTGGTAGAGTGAGTTGGTGTCTGCCTAGAAAAGGGGTGTGGACAGTGAGGGTGGGCAGAGTCAGTGTAGGTGGACAGAGTTGAGTTTGGGGGTGAGTCTAGTCTCCAAGGTTGAGGGTGGGAACAAGGGAGCTCAGTGAACCTGAATTTGTTTATTTGAGGGAATCGTGGCTTCCTGATTTCTCGTGACTGGGATGGGTGGGCCCCACCCACCCAGCTGAAGGTTTTGTGTACAGGCTGCAGGTGTGTGGGGAGCACTGTGCACCCACAGCACAGAGATAAGTGCCTGAGTCTGTGCTCTGGGAGGAGGAAATGTACAAAGAGCTGCGACGCTTCACAGGGACTGTCGTGGATGTCAGTCTTCCACTGTGCTTTGTTCCAGAAGGGTTGGAAAGCAGGCTGAGGAGAGGTCCCCCAGGACTTTGGTGAAACCACTGCACTTGCGTTATAGCCGTGGAGAAGTTGCACTGCAGTGTTGCACTCTCTCCCTCCTGCAGAACCAAGGACACTGGACTCTGCTCCACTTGCTGCCCTTTCACCCCTGATTGGAAACAGAGAAAGAGACATACATGGCCATCATTGCAGTGTCCCTTGAGCCCTGAATGCACCCCCATGTCCTCTGAGAAGGTGGGAGCTCTGCAGGACTCCTGAGCTGCTTTCCCCTCCCCTCCATGTTCACTGTCTCCTCAGGTGCCCTGAATGTGGACAGCCAGACTCACAGCAAACCTGGGTGCACAGAAGCCCCAGCAGAGAGCACAGCAGCCTCTTCATGCTGCTGGTGGGGCTGCTGGAGACAGAAGCAAGCAACCCACTCCTGGGCTGTGGGGGCTGTTGAAGTGTCCTTCCTCCTGCAGTCAGCTGCACCCAGGAACCCTGCCAGGCCAGACCCTGCTGAGTTCCCTCACAGCCTTCAGAACCTGAAGCTCCTCCCACACCAGACCTGCCTGAGAGTCTGGGTGAACTGCAGTGGAGGGTGATGGTCCTTCTTTGATGACACTGGGATTGTAAAACATGTCAGGAACCTTTGTGGAGGAAGGGACCAGTTCCTCCTAAGAATAAAATGTCTCAACTGTATCAACAAAAGCCTGGGGGAAGGGTATAGAAAGAACAGTTAAATATTACCAGCAGGATATAGGTGCACACCCTGACTAAAATATCTTTATTGACCTCTGAATTAATTTAAAGAGATCAATCATTCAGAGTAACAAGATAATAATTATAATGCAAGATAGATTTAATGATCTTCTTTTCTTGGAATAGATAAAATATGTCTATTTGGACACTCCTGTTACATCCAAGGTTTGTGGTAAATATTTTTAAAGGACCCATGAGGGGAAAGAGTAGTGGAAAAAACAAAAACAAAAACACCAAAGCTTGTAAGTGCTACCTTGTGCACATTTCCCTCCGTGTTGCCAAGGTGCAGCTGGGAGGTGGAGCACGTAATGCTGGATCTTGGTCAGCGATGATTATGCCGGCAATGAACCCACCAGAAACAGCTTCAGAGAACTGATGCTGTTTATGGGGGGTGGGTATTTATGACCCTCACTCGGGTCTCTGGGGCAATGCTTGTGTGGCCCTGTACCGTTGGCCAGGACAGGGGTGTTTGAAGATGCTTCATCGGCGTACTTACGGAGCACGCTGCAGCATACAGGGAGTGAGAGCTGATAACCACGAGGGTGAGGGATTCTCCCTAGGGTGACAGTGGGGAGCCAGCTTTGTTGTGCCAGGTCGGGAGAGCAGAGGTGGCCAAATCCTGCCATCCTCGTGTTGTGGTATCAGGGCTGAGGGTACCTTGACCCTTCCTTCTTTCCCCTAGCCATTGCCATTTCCACATATAAGTTCTAGAGGGATTGGAGCAAGAAGCTCTGGTATATTTTACATGGTGAATGAAAGGAACAACAATATGCTGTGCATTTGTAATAACAGAGGAATGCATTTTAAAGTTTTACAGAATCTGTCAATTCCCTGAAAGTGCCTGAGGCTGGGATCCTCGTCTCTTACTCTTCAAGTCTCAGGTGGTTTGTGTCCAGCTCTGTACTTTGACTCAGGGCATAAGAGCATCCAGCTCCTTGAGTCCCAGTGTCAGGGATCTTCAGATGGAAAGATTTTCAGCCTTCCTGCACTCAGTCAGAAAGCCCTCCATGCCTTAGACAGGCTGACTTCCTGCTGTGAACTTCAGGAGGCTTTGGACACCAGGTGAGGTTGTTACACATGCAGGAAAGGATTCTGAGGGACAAGGGATGAGCAGCTGCCCCTCAGCTCCAGAACAGCTGCAGCACATGCGCAGATGCAGCCATCAGGTTGGGGCAGCCCCTGGGCCCTGCATCCTCCTGCTGTATCAGTGCTGTGTGGACTCAGCCACAGGTGGGTCTCTGTCCTGAGTGAAGCCGCACCGTGCTCTTTCTGTGAAGATGAGCTACAGCAGAGACACACTCACAGAACACTCCACGCTCAGGATGCTCAGCAAGGTCAGCAAGGCGAGCAGGAAGCAGCTCCCTCCTTCTGGGAGATTCCCAGGAAGCAAGTAAAGCCTGAAGAGCTGGATAGGAAGACAGAGGTTGCTCGGAGATTCAGGAGGCTTAGATACCTTCATCCTAGGGAGATTAAAGGGACTGGCAAGAAGAACCATTTATTCTTGGCTATCAGCCTTGCTCTGGCATGTGTTGTTGTTCCTCCACTGTTTACAATCCTGTCTAAAATATGCCTAGTCATGGCTCTTGCCTTAGTAATAGAGAAAGTGCTATTTTGTATCTTTCCTCTAACCTATATAAAAGTCGTTTACTATTTGGATGAACAGTGGCCCATAAAGGGCAAATTACAAAATAAGTTTACAACTTTGTTTTCCTATTCATCCTCTGTTTTTATTTTTATTTATTTATTTTTTTTATGCCCAGACTTTCCTCCATGATGGACTGCAGGCTCTAGGCTGAAATAAACGTTTTTTTTTTTCCCCAGGTTGCTTTGGTAGACATTTTAACTCAGCAACAGGGATAGTAACCAGGACAGAAACTGGTATCAATTCCAATGGACTTGACATTGTGGTTTTTATGCCTTGAGTTGTTTTCTGTATAAAAGGTAGAGAATTTGGAGCTTTTGACCATGCTTAAGGAGATGTGGGAACGTGGAAGATAAGAATGCTGACATTGTCTGCCCTGTTTGACAAGTTCCAGAGGAAAGCATGAGAGTCCCTCAAGGACTCTATTTGGAATGTTTGTGTGATATTTTGAATTAGGAATATGTGGTTTCCGGTCAGTTAGGGCTGAAGAATCATCTGTGATTGACAAGAAACCAGTACCTATAAAATGAAATTTCTGCTTTACTAAGACAGTTGGTTAGGTGGGTCTGAAAAAGTAGCTATGATTAATAAGAGACCAGAATCATTAAGGTGAAAACTAGGAAATATTTCATCAGGGTTTGCACACAGATGTGGTCCAGTGGGGGCCCAAACTGCATCTCAAGATGGCAGCCAAATTTGGTCAATAATGTATAAGTGTCTTTCAGAAAAAAAACGTAGTGATTGAAGAGGTCATGTAGAGAAGTTGATGCTTTGAGGTAGGGTCAGAGTCCTTGAAGATGCCATGAGAGGCTATTAATAAAGGGGAAGCTTCAGTTGTTGTGGAGACTCCAGAGTGAGGAAGATGTCATGGCTGCTGTGGGATGAGCACCAAGGACTGCAGTAGGTATGGGGAAGAGCTCATATAAGCATATGAGACAAACTGTGTTTACTGTGGCTTGTAGAGACAGAGAACTTGAACTGCCCAAGCTCTTTGGAGCCCAGCGCATGAGTGAACTCCAGAGGCCAGACACTGAGCTACATTATTTGATTTACACTGGAAAATGTGGGGTTTTGCTTTGATATGACTGCAGTTATGTCTTGGTCCTTCATTTTCGATTCTGCAAGAGTTTGGGTATTTTGAAGAGACCAAACTTTTTTTTCACTTTCTTTTTTTTTAAATTTACTTATTTTATGTGTATTGGTGTTTTGACTACATGTATGTCTACATAAAGCTGCCAGATGTTGAAGTTACAGACAATTTTTGAACTGCCAGGTAGGTGCTGGGAATTGAACCCAGGGTCCTCTGGAAAAACACTCAGTGCTTTTAACCACTAAGCCATCTCTGTAACCCCAAGATGGAACTTCTAAAGTAAGTATTCAAATGTTTTAAACACTGTATGGCTTTTAAAGTTATACCATGCTTTATAAGATGATATTAACATGAGATCTTACAAACAACAAAAAGTATTTTAGTCGTGATATCTTTGTGTGTCAAGCTGAGATTTTAGCAATAACAAGAAAGGAAAGGCTGTGTCTTAATAGTGGTGTCTTTGTGTGTCAAGTTGATAAAGGGCAAATTCTATGGGTTAATGTTTTGTCAACCACACACAAACTACAGTCAGCTTGGATAAGGAAACCCCAATAAAGTATTTTCTTCCTTCAGATTAGACTGTGAGCAAGTTTGTAGATGATCAGTCTCATGATTGGTGATTGATCTGGAATTTCCTTGATCACTGTGGACATTTCTGCTCCTGAGCAGATATCTGGTCCTGTCTTGTATGAGAGAGCAAGTTGAGCAGGCCAGAAAGCAGCACTCCCTCCTGCCTGGAGTTCCTGCCCAAGACTGTAAGTTAAAAGAAACCCTTTCATCCCAGTTTCTTCTGGTCCATAGTTTGCTACAGCAAAAGGAAAAGTAGCTAGAACTGTCTTATATCAAGGAAAAGTTAGGTTTTCTAAACTGTAGAAACCTGAAGTGTTAGAATTTAAAATATTATACACAAAAAATTTAGAGGGCAAAAAATACAGTATCTTAACATATTTTAGAGGAACCTACCAGAAATATCACTGTTCAGAAAACTATATAATATTTTATTGTTAAAGCTCTAAATATCATCAAAGTACATCATGAGTAGAAATTTCGATGATGTTGCTAGGAATAAACACGGTATTCTTTCTTTCTTTTCTCTCTTCATGGGAAACATAAATGTGATGCCATAAGAAGAGAAGAGCCAATTAAAAATTATTGAGCCAGAAAATAATTACAAAAGTAAATTGAGTAAATAAAACTATTATAACAGGCCTGAAACTTACAATTTCCAGATGGTTGTGCTAATTCCAAGTCAAATTCAGCATGTGTCAAAGTGATTGAGGACTTTGTTACTCCTTGACTTTCTTATGAAATGTAACCTAATCCTAGGAGTGACACCTGTCATATTGTAGGTGATTGCAACAAGAGATTTTGCCCGTCTTGCACACCAGGAATCACAAGCATCACCTTCCAACGCTCCTGCCACAATTCTAGTTGTAACAAGGTATTTTAAGAATTAAATTTTGCAAATAAACCTATCAATGAATCAAAGATAATTATTGTAAGCCTTAACAGGTACCATTCAGTGAGGCAATTTTGTGCCAGCGGAAGAAACACAAAAGACAGAATCTCTTTAGACAGATCAGAGTGCAGTGTGGTAGCAGTGAGCTGTGAGATTAGAAAGAATATTGGATGCAGTTGCAATGTAAAATAGCTTCAGCTAAAGGCTGTAAAATCTTGGTGGCAACACCTACATGTACAATGAAAAATGTTGGCTGAATAATCTACTCAAACTCAGTTATTTACTTCAGCCAAACCCAAAATATGTGTATGGTCACTTTAATCAACACCGGGAAAAGTAAAGTTGGCATCAGCCAATTCTAAGTGTATACAAGTTTGTTAAATTGTATAGACTTAGGGTCTAGTTAATTTTCACTTCTCCTCACATCTGGATCCACTCCTTTTCTGTCTCTCATCAGAAAAGAATAGACTTCTAAGAGATAACAACAGAACATTAAAATAAAAATAAAACCTATCACCTCAAAGATGGACAAGACAAACCAACAGAAGGACAAAAGTCCAAGAAAAGGCACAAAAATCAGAGACCTGCTTGCTTGTATACTCACTCAGGAATTCCAGAAAAATACTAAACTGGAAGTCATGGTATATATGATATGATATGACATGATATGATATGTATGTATGTGTATACACATATATAATGGTATCTACACACACGTACTACTGCATCTGCCTGTCAGCTTCTCTCCACTTCCCCTTTCATTTGGTTCCACTTCTTTTCTGTCTCTCATTCTATGCAGAGGACCTGGTGCTGTCCCACACAGGCCCTGAACATGCACAATTCAGGTAGGTTATAAATATAGACAGACATTCACATGAACTGAACTGAGGTCTATTGCCAGAGCCTATCTTGTGTGGTTGAGGTTTTTGTGGGGCCTTTGTAAACATCCCTGCTACTGTGCCCTCTCTCATGGCACAGAAATACACTGCTGAGTCCTCAATCTGTGTGGCTGAGATGATGAGTCCGATGGAGCTTTCTGACTTCTGGAAGTTCAGAGAATAGTGACCTTCTGTTGCGTTTTCCTTTTGGTAAGAGTCCTGACGAATAAGGAAGACCATTTCCCCACTTGTTGTTTGCTTGTACCAGAATAAGTAGTAAGTGCTTTCCCTGGTTTCATACACACAGTCCAACGTCACAGTCTTCTCCTCCATCACAGAAACTGAAGTCTGAGCCTGAGTTACCTTCTGGGCCATGCTGGTTGCTGATGGAAAGAGCACAGAGACATCAGCTTCTAAAGGAAGAAATAGTTTATGAGCCAGAATCCTGATAATCCCTCCCTTCTGGGCCTCAGCAGAAAACAATGGCCTCTTCTCCCAATCAGCTCCAGGGATAGGAGCCTGATCCTGTGCTAGGGAACATCCTTACCAAAACAAAAGAAGCTGAGGGTTGCTCCCAGCAGGCTCAGCATCAGCATGTTGTTAGCTCTTGTCTGCAGTGAAATATTCTATGTTCTGTCTCAACCCAGATCTTAATCTATACGGCATGCTTAAGAGGAACAGGCAAGGTTACTGCTCTGTGTGGTGCAACTGCCCCAACAGGAAATGCATTGACAGTTATGGCGCAAGTTTAATTGTGCCCTGTCTTACCTTCCTGTATGGGCATGGGAGAATAGAAAACACAGGACATGCAATTTATTATGAAATCTAGTAATACATGGATGACCTTTCCATGTCATTTTTAGTCTTATCAAAGCATTCTTTTTTTTCCTAGAGGAAAACAAAAGGTTGAAAATTTAATAAGAATGGAAAACTTTGCATCAGTTTTTCTGCCTACATTTTTAGTGAAAGGATTTTGGCAAATTTATATGAAAAATATTTCATTCTTAACGAAAACATTCACATCATGTCCCCTGAATAACAAAATCTGTTATTAGGGCCACAGGGGAGGAGCAGCATGTCTATAGTCTGTCGTATGTGTGCCATGCCAAATAATGGAAAGAAAGAAAGCACACACACACACACACACATACACACACACACACATACACACACAGTGTTTAGCTACATGTGTGTGTTTCCTACTCACAAGAATGAACAAAAGAAAAGTCACAAAATTTTATTCAATGGCAAGTTGGCATGGGTTTCTCACAATCAAGGACTGTTAAAAACTGCATCTCTTATAAAATCAGCACATCAGCTGTTTTTTTTTCCCTTTCCCTATTCTGGTGCCCCTTTCTATAGAACAGTATATTAAAAACTGTTTCACTCTCATAAAGTGGAAGTAACATATTCTCCTCTACAATCTTTGACCTCACAAGCCCTGGGTAGTTGACTAAGTTCCTAGTACCAGGCACAATTTCCTTCCCATTGAGCAGGTCTTAAGGCCCATTAAACAGCTGTTGGTTACCACGAAGGTTTTAATACCACTATTTCAAGGTAAGGGTATCTTTTTATGCTGTTTATTGTTGTGATTCATAGGTGTCACCCCTGGATGAAACTGTTATTTGTTGCCCTCTCTTGGCAGCTTACAAAGCAGGCTTTTGTACCATGAATGGTAGACTGCAGGGAGGAGACTTTCAGGTTAGATCCATTTGAGTCTTTTGAGTCCTGTGTCCAAAATATACTGTCTTCAGCAAGAGGGGTTTCCCTTCCAGCTGAGAAGTAACTAAGAGCAACAACAATAGCTTGTTTACTTTTCAGAGACACAGTATTGGGGTTTTTGTTAGTCTATGGTTCTTATGAGGAGCATTGTCAGATCAGCAGGCATATACATACATATATATATTTTACTCATGTATATATATATATATATATATATATATATATATCATATGTGTACATATTACCCTTCGTCAAAAAAGCTTCTTTTTGCAGTAATAGAGGTGCTTGCAGACAAAAATGGCACCAAAATTTACAAGATTTTTTTTTAAACAAAATTTGTCTCATATATTAAAGAAGATAAAGACTTCTCTCCAAGATCATGGCACTGTGCTGAGATAGGAGGCTGGAGGGTGTGTTTAGAAGCATTGGGTGAGTTTGTATTTATCAATAGCATAAAGGGGAACCTCCCTCTTGTGGTTCCTGTCTGTACTGCAGCATGTTTTTTGTTTTTGTTTTTGTTTTGTTTTGTTTTTTTTTGTTTCTTTGTTTTTGTTTTTTTTCCTGGTAATTTATTCTGTATCTTAGGCTGTAGACAGGGTCACACTGTTATCTGGACGGGAATGCAAGAAGGCTACATAAAAAGCTTTCTGCAGAGTTTACAAGGATATCTCAGGTGCAAAAGTGGCTGTTATCCTTCTCATCACTTTGACAAGTTGGGGCAAAAGGGCTCTCTATGTTTCCCCTCTGAATGTAATGTCTATCCTCCCTCTCTTGTGATAATTTGTGTCTTGCAGTTTGCTGTGAGCACGACAAAGCATGCTTTGAGATCTCCCCTCAATGTATGGTCACTGTACCGTACACTAAGCATGTACCCCTCGATTAGACACCTCCCCACCTGCCCCTTGTCTTGCCTGGGCTACCTCATTCTTTCTTTAAGAACTAATGTGAACTAGATCTCCTGACCTCAAGATATGAGAACTCATTCATTACTTAAAGGGAGTCCATGCCCACATCTTCTCCCACCACACATGGACACATCTCAGCTCTTGTCCTTACTGTATCATAGAAACACACTGGCATCTCCATTTCTCAAAAAAAAGATAAAATCAATAAAATTCAAATTAAGTTGTTAGTTTGAAAAATGATGAGACTACTAAATTTGTCTTCAGTTATAGGAAAGTTATGGACAGGTCGTTAAAGTAACTCCCAAAGTTACTCAGTGATAGCTACTATTTTCTGTGATTAATAGTCAGTAAGTAAGTTTGCCTCTATTTTTATTGTTTCAGAATTTCACACTAGTATAAAACTGGTTTTGATCAGATCCCAAACCCTTTCCCTCCTCTTCAATTTCTCCCTTTGCCTAAACTACGATTCCATCCCAACTTCATGTGCTCTTTTAAAAACAGAGTCCACTTAATGCTATGTGTGAATGGGTATAGGATCAGGAACCAGAGCATGGCTAGCCTCTCAGTGGCCTAATTCCTGAAGAAAACTGGCTCTTCCTCCAGCCCCACCCCCATGGAGGCCACTGCCTGGCTTGACCTTGTGCCTGTAGTCCCTCTGACCCTTACAACCTTTTCACCTTCTCCTCCAAGTTGACCTCTGAACCTTGGCTGCAGGGCTTTGATCCTGTTGTGCAGGTAGAGCCCAGCACTCAGCAGTCTTTATTCTCCACACACTGACGATTTGTATGCCTCTGTATTAATTGTTATCTATCGTAAAAAGTAGCTTCTCCAATGACGGTTGAGAGATGCGTCAGTCTATGGGTAAGCTGAGAACTTAGGGGTGCGGTGTATCACGACGTCCATTCAGCAGAGAGATAGTGTTCGTCTGTGACTCAGGCAGCCTAACCAGTATGTGACTGGACTTCAAGCCTGCACTACAAGATGGAACTCATGCCTGGTGCTCTTACTTGTGCCACTACTTTTTCTGATTTTGTTTCTTGCAATTTCTAAATCAACCCAGGAGTTCTTTAGTAAACCCTCAGTGCATAAGATTATAATTTAGGAAAGTTACAAACAGTTACAAAAAGTCATCCCAGGAGAGTATATGCTGTGCCTTTAAGGTTATTGTATGTCTACTGGATTTCAAGCATATACATATATAAAGAATAAATCTCCTCTTTTAATGGGAAGACAATATTGATATTGTTAATGAAGATTCTTTATAGCTTTCCTTTCTGTAGGCCATAACCAAAGTCATATTCATGCTATTCTGACAACTTTACCAACAGAAACGTCTATGGTGGATTTGTAAAATCTTATTATCTCACTTATCCTTAGTCTGCTGAAGGCTATACAATAGAAGCCCTAATCAAAGGGATGTTTTGGTACAGGTTAGCCATCCAGGTTATGAGAAATATGATATCATGCAAAAAAGGAGGGAATGGATTATATCAGATTAACAAGGTTTTATATAGAAATCAAACAATCTGTAGCGTGAAGAGACAGAACATTAGAATTTATTTTCTAACTATTCACCTGTCACAGAGTTGATTTGAAAGCAACAACAAAGAAATCGCAGGATTAATGACAGACAGAAGATCTGAACAGAACAGAGAAGCATCAAGGACAGTCAAGGTGCAGATGAGGAACACTCAGTGTCATTAGCCACTGGTGGATGCAAAACAAAACCACCACGATTGGATACTAGATCACTCCCCATGTAAGAGACATAAATGCTGGCAAGGATGCATGGTACATGGATCCAGGAGTGCTGATGAGGAAGGGTGTAAATAAATGAAGCCTCTGCAGCGAGCCTTGTGAAATGCTCCAGAAAATCAAAAGCAGAACTACTGTTTGTGTTATGTCTGGGCGCACACTCAGTAAAGATGAAATACTATGTATACCATAGTTACACACACACACACACACACACACACAAACAAACACACACAAACACACACACACATACACACACACACACACACATACACACACATATATGTAGCTCTACTCAGGCAGTTCAGATATGAAGTTAGCTTAAGTTACTATCAGCCAATGGACAGATAAAACACAGCAGAGAACATGCTTGCTTCTTCACTCGGATGAGGAACTAACATTCTTACATGTTTTCGTTTCCCCAGTCAGTAAATCAGGGCCTGAAAACTCACAGAACTCCTAAAGGCAGAGTGAGATTCAAGTGTATGTTTCTTTCCCTCTGAGATGCAGATCTTTGCCTCCCTACAGTACAGTGGCTCTAATGCCCAGCTGGGAAAGAAGGGGCTTACATAAAGTGTTTTGTGGAATGGGTGGGGGTGCTTTTCAGCCTAATGTCTGATACATGCTCCCTGTCCTGGAACTGGAGAGATGTAAGAATGATTCTGGCTTCTCAAGGAGCCAACTGTACCTTTGGGTTGCATGAGGGACAAATGGGAGCTTTTTTCATCCTGCTCAATAATATAGTTTTTATTAAAACCACAGCTTGAGGCTCCTTAGGCTCAGTGGTCCTGATTTTACATGGAGGAATTGAAGAGGGTGCACTGATGGTGAGCTTGAGGACACATGGCCAGGCAGTGCAGAACAAATCCTGGCATTTCAGCCTCCTACTGCTCTCTGTTCCTGCTTAAGGAGCTAAAAACAAACAAACAAACAAGCAAACAAACACAGTTAAACAGGGTTTCTTGTCCAGATACCAGGAGACACTCATTATGAGATGACATAAACAACACTTCTCCCACTGTTGGGGCCTAGGAGGCAGCTCGGAGCATTTGTGTCAGGGCTGCAGGTGCCTGCTGCCCACAGAGCATCTGTCACACAGAAGTGTGTAGCAGTGTCTGCAGCCCAGGCTGCGGTGATGGACAGGGAACTGCTCTGGATGGAGGTGTCAAGGGAGGCCCTTAGTCTCCCACTGTGTTTCTCTCTCTCATTTGAACACATTAGGATTAGCAGGACAGGGCCTCTGCCTGGGTCCTGTCTGTACCACAGCACAGTGGTTGTATAAGCTGTGTAACTGCAGTGCATCATGACATTTTCACCCTCCTGGATGCTCGGAGCCTGCAGATTCTCTTCTTCCCATTGGCTGTTCCCCCCTACACAGAAACAGGCCAGAGAACAAAAGTCAGTGGTTATGGTTTCAAATTGCATTTCCAAATGGACACTTCTCAGCCATGTGGCCTCTGAACTAGGATCTTCCCATTCCTGTCACTACCAGCCCTTATTCACTGGCCACTTGAAACCACAGAGTCACCAAAGACACTCCCAGGAATTTGTTCATTCTTCTTCCTTTATCGATGTAGTCAGTTCTGATTGGTGAGTTTACATTTAATCTTTTGTCCCCCAGAGTCGCAGGTTTGTGTCTTGCCAGTCAGAGATAGGCATGGTTCACCACAGCCCTCTCCAAACTCAACCCAAACCCCAACCCAACCCCCTCTGACAGAGAGGCACTGCCATCTGGTGGTGGCCACAGCATCCTGCCACTAAAATGTGTTCTGGGATGGAGACATGCATAGAGCTGATTGCAGCAATCATAAACTGTTTAACTCTGTCTTCTTCCGGAACAGAGTGAGAGGACACACAGATTAGTTTAGGCAAGATGTCTGTGGAGAAGTATGCTGAAACCCAGAATTTACAGAACACTTCTGAAAAGCTCTGCTAGAGTTCCCAAGTAATTACAACTGCTGAAAATGTACCTGTGAGGACAGAGAGTTGGCTTCCTGGGTAAAGTGTTTCCCATGCAATCCTGATGGTTTGAGTTTACCCAGAACACATGGTGGATGGAGAACACCAGCTTTAGGAGGTTGTCTTCTGACCTCCACATAAACCATGACACATATGTGCCTGTGTGCATGAGTGCACACACACACAAACACACAACACTAATAAGTGAGATAAACAAGTTAAAATGCATCTATTAAGTTCTTGAAAAAGATCATTTCCCAATGCTTGAACATTATTGTGTGTAAACGAAAGCTCTTACTGCTGTGTAGAAGAAACAGACTCTTACTAGATTAGGTAGAAAATGGATGAATAGATTAAAAATAGGTTAGCCTCAAAATCTACAACAGTGTCTCAGAGTCAGGATCAACTGCTGCATACTCAGGAAAAGCACAAAAACCATAGCACAGACCATTACTCAGAGGATCTATTGGCTGTAGTCTGAGCTGCAGACTCACAGTGGTGTGTGCAAAGCTGCTCACAAGAGACCTGTGTGCAGCCTCTGTCTACAGTCCTGCCTTTCTCTTCATCTTGAAATTAAAGCTACCCCTCAAATGGAAACTCTTAATAGTGCCTTATGGTGTGAGGAGCTTTAGAGTCAAAATTGGGAAACAATGCAACTGACCTTAGGGCCTAAGCCATGTGCTCACATCCAGGCAGCTGGAGCTGTGAAATAGTAATTATGCCAGCACAGCTATAGCAAAATACCATAGACTGGGAAGATTAAACAGTAGAAATGTATGATCTTATTGTGATGATTTGATGTTAAATTCAAAGTTCCCAGCCTCAATTTTTCCTTGGGCTTTTCTTCTTGACTGGAAAATCATCACCTTTTCACTGTGTCCTCACATGGGGCCATCTTTCCCTCTGTTTATTTGTGTTCTCAAGTCCTCCTTTGCATAGATGCAAATATCCATGGTCTGCCATGAGATACATTATTGCTGTATTTGCATCATTTCCAATCTTCCCTTTCCCCATTCCAACTCCTGTGTCCCCTATTATTCTCAAATTATGATTTCTTTAAGTGTTATTGTTACATATGTATATATGTATATATATATACATCTATATCTATAAATAAATGCACCCTACTGAGTCAGTGTAGTATTGTTCTTATATACATTTATTTAAGGCTGACACAGGGGATTAGATAATCTATCAGGTAGTTCCTCTCTAGAGAACATTAAATCTCCTCTCAGCAGCCATTAATTTTCCATAAGTATTCATCTAGGTGTGGGACTTGAGAGATTTCCCCTATATTATTTGCTTTCCTCTTTCTGTGATAAAATAACAAGGTAGCTTATGTAAGGAAGGGTTTAGTTAAGGTTTACAGTTCTAGAGAGATAGGAGTCCATCATCATAGCAGGGAGCATGGCAGTAAACAGGCTTGACAATGGAGCAGGAGCTGGGAGCTCACATTTCTAATTGTTTATAGAGCTAATTTAAAATGGCAGAGTCTAATTCAAAATCCCAGAGCTCACTTCCAGTGACATACTTCCTTTAACTTCCTTCAAAGTAAAGCAAAGTATTCAAAGTTATGGCTCCATGAGAGCCGTTTACATTCAAACCATGACATCCCCCTTCTACTACATCATGTCAACCTGTGTTGCTACTGTCTTGCTCTTATTTAGGCAGCCATATTGTTAAGATATCATGGGTGTATTTTCCTCTCAAATACGGAAGAACTGTCTCACAGCAATGTCCTGACCCTCTGGCTCTTATGAGTATTCTGCCTCTTCTTCTGTGGTGTTCCCTGAGTGTAGGTATAGGGATTATGTCTCCTGTGCATCAATTGGAGATGGACACCACACAGACAGATGTTCCTGGTACTTTGACAAGATGGGGATTTCTGTAATGGTGTTTGTGTTAGGGTTACTGTTGCTGATGGAGCAACATAACCATAAGTAACTTGGAGACAAAAGAATATATTTAGTTTATACATCCTGAATCACAGTCCCCTGAGGGAAGCCAAGGCAGGAAGTTAAGTTAGATGGGAATCTGAAGGCAGGAGCTAATACAGAAGCCGGGAAGGAGTGCTGCCTACTGGCTTGCTCCCCATGGCTTGCTCAGCCTGCTTTCTTATAGGATCCCAGAACCACCACCCCAGAAGTAGTCCTGCCCACATTGAGCTGGACATTCCCATGTCAATCATTGATTAAGAAAATGCCCTGCAGGAGCGTACAGGAGTCTTACCAACATGGAGCGTGATCTTATGAAGCAAATTTCTGAAGTGATGTTTCTTCCTCTGAGATAATTTCAGCTTGTGTCAAATTGACACAAGATTAGCCAACTCTTTCTCCATTTGCTTGCAGAATAGCCAACTCTTTCTCCATTTGCTTGCAGAATAAAACAAACAAGTTTTATGAGAGCTACACCTTTCTGTGGTGTAAGAACAAATGTTTAGAATGTAGATAAGGATGGTGTTGGTTCAGGAAAGTGGCAGTGGTAGGTTCTCTAGGGCCAATGACTTTAGCAATTCATAAGCCAGGTTTACAGTGTTAGGCATAAATCCCATTCTACTGAGTGTGCCTTAAATTCAATTGGACAGCTGTTGGTTACTCCCAATATCTAAGTACCACTATTGCACTTGGGTGTTTTTTGTCATGTTGTGGTTTGCAGGCTTTACAACCGGGCAAGGCAATTGGTTGCTTTTCTCTTCTACCAGCTTGCATGACACCTTTGAATATCATGAGAGCTGGTCCTTGGGAAGATTCCAAGTCAACTGTAGCTTGATTCTGATAGGTTCTGTGTCCAAAGTGTTTTTAGCAGTAGGATCTCATCTTCATTTTCTGGTCTGCCACCAGAGACAACATTATTAAATTATGTTATTTTCAGTCTCTTGGAATTCCTGAAAAATAACTCAAAAGGAGTTTTTTTTTTTTCTTTTTTCTTTTGCCTGGTGCTGGGGCTTTTGTTAGTCTATGGCATTATCAATCCAAGTGGAATAACATCATTTAAAACTCTCTCTCTCTCTCTCGCTCTCTCCCTCTTGCCCTCTATGTGTGTATATAATAAGCAAATTTAATTAAATATAGAATAATATGGTTCCTATGGCTTTTCTGAACATCTTGGTGTTACTTATTCTTCTTCCATTGTTTTTCTCTTTCTCTCACTCAATATCACTCAGCCCCAATTTGAGACCTCTGCCATTTTTAATGTCCTCCTTTGTAACAATTCTCTTCTTTAGTGTTTCTCCTCCCCTGCCTTGTTCATACTTTTCTGGTTTCTAAGGTTATTCCAAGTTGCATACTACCATCTGAAAAATCAGAACTAGAAGCCACAAAAGAGAGGGCATATAGTATTGATTTTTCCTGGATCTGTGTTTCCTCGCTTACTATAATATTTCCAGTTCCATCTATTTACCTGCAATGCAAAGTTCCTGATTTTATTTTTTTTCACAACTGAATAATATTTTTTTCAATAGTGCATATGTACCACCTTTTCATCATCCATTCGTCAATTGCAGGATATTTAGGTCATTTCCATTTAATTGCTATTGTATTATATAGAGAAACAATGAGCATGGCTGAGAAAGTAGCTATAGAATAGGGCATCTAGGTGTGGGATGTATGCCACGGAGGTAGAGCTGGGTCATATGGTAGACTTATTTATCTATTTATTTTGAGAATTCTTTACACTTATTTCCAATTTACAATTCCACCAACAGTGAATGAGGATTACTGCTTCTCCACACCCTCTCTAGAATTTTTGTCAGTTGTTTTCTTCATCTTAAGCATTCTGATTTCATTTGCATGTATCTAATTGTTAAGGATATTGAACACTTTTTGGGCTTTTTCTTAGTCATTTTTATTTCATTTTTTAAAACTCTATTCAGACAGTCACTTTTTAAATGGGGTTGTTTGTTTTCCTAACTGTTTTTTTGAATATGTGTGTGTGTATACACAAATATGATATCAGCCCTCTGCTATATTTGTCTCAGCCACTGCTTTATTGCTGCAAAGGATCACCATGACCAAGGCAACTCTTTTAAGAAAAAAACATTTAATTGGAGGCTTTCTTCAGTTTCAGAGGTTTAGTCCACTATCATCATGGTGGGATTTAGATATGAGTCTTAATATCTGCTTTGATACATCAGAAAGTCTTTTTCAACATGTATCCTATAGGATGCTAGGTATGTATTATTCTAGCAATTTCAGTGTTTCAGTTTTCACATTGTAGTCTTTGATACATTTGGAGTCAATTTTTGTGAGGGGTGATAAATCTAGGTTTAATTTAATTCTTCTGGTTTTGTATATCCTATTTTACCAGTATCTTTTGTTCAAGATGTTTTCCCCCTCCAGTATGTAGTTTTGACACCATCAAGTATCAGGTGGCTGTATACAGTTACTCGTGTTTGGATCTTCTGTTTTGTTCCATTGGTCTATATGTCAGTTTTTTGTGCAGATATCATGCCGTTTTTTTTTTTTTTTTTTTTTTTTTTTTTTTTTGCTAGTTCTCTGTAATGTAGTGAGATCTGCAATTATAATCTTTCCAGCATTCTCCTCCTTCTCCTCTTCCTCCTCCTCCTTATTTTCCAGTATTCTTCTTTAAGATTGGTTTGGTCTTTTGTGACTCTGAATTTTCAGATGATTCTTTAAGATGACTTTTTAATTTCTGTGAATAATATTGTGGAGATTTTGATTGGGAGCACATTGCATCTGTAAATTGTTTTTGGAAAGATGTGTAATTTCTTCTTGATGCACCATTGCCTTTATTACTAAAATACCTTGTGGTGACTCTAACCAAGCAGGTGAAAGAGCTGTTTGAAAAAAACTTCAAGTCTCTGAAGAAAGAAATCAAAGAAGACGTGAGAAGATGGAAAGATCTCCCGTGCTCATGGATGGGTAGGATTAACATAGTGAAAATGGATATCCTGCCAAAAGCAATCTACAGATTCAATGCAATTCCCATCAAAATACCAACACAATTCTTTACAAACCTTGAAAGAAAAATCCTCAACTTCATATGGAGAAACAAAAAACCTAGAATTTCCAAAACAATCCTGTACAATAACAGATCCTCTGGAGGTATCTCTATCCCTGATCTCAAGTTGTACTACAGAGCAATAATAATAAATACTGCTTGGTACTGGCATAGAAACAGAAAGGTGAATCAATGGAACTGAACAGAAGACCCAAAACCAAACCCATACACCTATGAATACTTGATTTTTTACAAAGAAGCCAAAACCATTCAATGGAAAAAAGACAGCATCTTCAACAAATGGTGCTAGTCCAACTGGATGTCTACATGCAGAAAAATACAAATAGATCTGTATTGATCACCCTGCACAAAACTAAAATCCAAGTGGAGCAGATACCTCAATATAAAACCAGATACTCTCAATTGGTTAGAAGAAAAAGTGGGGAAGAGCCTAGAACTCATTGGCACAGGAGACAACTTCCTGAACAGAACATCAACAACACAGTCCCTAAGATCAACAATCAAGAAATGGGACCTCATGAAACTGAAAATCTTCTGTAAGCAAAAGACACTGTCCTTAGAACAAAACGGCAGCCTACAGATTGGGAAAGGATCTTCACCAACCCAACATCTGACAGAGGGCTGATATCTGGAATATATAAAGAACTAAAAAGTCAATTGGCAATAATTGAAGTAACCCAATTAAAAAATGGGGTATGGAGCTAAACAGAGAATTCTCTATAGAAGAATATAGAATGGCAGAGAAACACATAAGGAGATGTTCAACATCCCTAGCCATCAGAAAGATGCAAATCAAAAAGACCCTGAGATTTCACCTTACACCCATCAGAATGGCTAAGATCAAAAAATCAAGAGACAATGCATGCTGGAGAGGCTGTGGAGAAAGGGGAACCCTCCTCCATTGTTGGTGGGAATGTCAACTGGTACAACCACTATGGAAATCAATCTGGTGCTTTCTCAGAAAATTAGGAATACTGCTACCTCAAGATCCAGCTATACCACTCCTAGGCATATATCCAAAAGATGTTCAAGTACACAACAAGGACATTTGCTCAACCATGTTTTTAGAAGCTTTATTCATAATAGCCAAAGCCTGGAAACAACCCAGATGTCCATCAACGGAGGAATGGATACAGAAATTGTGGCACTTTTACACAATGGAATACTACTCAGCAATTAAAAACAAGGAAATCATGAATTTTGCAGGCAAATGGTAGGATCTGGAAAAAATAATCCTGAGTGAGATATCCCAAAAGCAGAAAGACACACATGGTATACACTCACTTATATAGACCTATAAGATAGGATAAACATACTAAAATATGTACACCTAAAGAAGATAAACAAGAAAGAGTTCCAGGGTTAAGATGATTAATCCTCATCTAGAAAGACAAAGGGGATGGACATTGGAAATAAGAGAAAACAAGTAACAGGACAGTAGCCTACCACAGAAGGCACCTGAAAGACTCTACCTAGCAGTGTATCAAAGCAGAGGCTGAGACCCATAACCAAGCCTTCGGTAGAATGTAGGGAATCATATGAAGGAAGGAGGAATTAGTATATCCTAGAGTGGACAGAGAGCCCCACAAGGTCCAAATACATCTGAGCACAGGGGTCTTCTATGAGACTGTTTATCCAACCAAGGACCATGCATGGATATAACCTACAACCCCTGCTCAGACATAGCCCATGGTAGCTCAGTATCCAAGTGGGTTCCCTACTAAGGGGGACAGGAATTGTTTCTGACATGAACTCATGAGCTTCCCCTCTCCCCTGAGGGAGGAGCAGCCTTGTTAGGCCACAGATAAGGACATTGCAACCATCCTGAAGATACCTGATAAGCTAGAGCCAGATGGAAGGAGAGGAGGACACCCCCTCTCAGTGGACTCGGAAGGGGCCAGGGAGGAGATGAGGGAGGGGAGGATTGGGAGGGAAAGAGGGAGAGGGCTACAGCTGGGATACAAGTGACTATAAAGTTATTTAAAAATTAAAAAATGTTAAAAAAAAAGAACTTAGACCTCTACAGTGGGCTGGGCCTTTCACATCAATCACTAAGAAAATGCCCGACAGCCTTGCCTACAGCCTATCTTATGGAGACATTTTCTCAGTTGAGGCTTCCTCCTCTCTGATGACTCTATCTTGTTTCAAGTTAACATAAAACTAGCTGGTACAGGAGATGTGGTCATGTTGAAGGAAGTGTGTCATGAAGGGGGCTAGATTTTGAGGTCTCAAAAGACTTATGGTCTTTTAAGCTGGTCTGTCTCTCCTTCCTCTATGTGGCTTGAAATATAATTTCTCATCCGTACATACTGCCATTCCTTCACTCTTCCATCATGGACCATAAACTCTCTGGAACCATAATTTCAATTAAATGATTTCTTTCATAAATTGCCTCAGTCATGGTATTTTACCACAGTAACAGAAAAGTAAATAATAGATTGACTCGGGTTTGTGAATTGCCTTAACTTGTGCTTGTCGTGTAATGATGTAAGTTCTCTATCAATTTGAAGGGATAATTTTGCCAATTATGACAATGTTGGTTGATAGTTATTTACTTTCAGAGCTTAAAACATATTATTCCATACTTTCCTAACTTTTAATGTTGCTTACAATTAATCTCATTGCATTCTTATGTTGGTGCCTTTGAATGTGAGTTATTTTTTTTCCTTATAGCTTTTTTGGGTAATATTTTTAAAACAATTTAATTAAAATATAATTATATCCATTTCCTTCCTTTCTTTCCTCCAATTAATCCATGTTTTCTCCATCCAACCCATTAACCTGTCAATGACAACTTTCCAGTTTTTGATGGCTATCAGGATATGACAGTTTCCACAGAACATTCCTATGTTGTGGTATGATCATGGGATATTCTATGTACCTATGTATGTATGAACGTAGGAATTTGGATGATGATGTTCTCCAGGGCCCAGATATTTAAGCATGTAGTTCCTAGTTGGACTCGCTGAAAGGAGTATGTCACTGAGGGCAGACTTGAGTGTTTATAGTTTCTCACCACATCCAGCTCTCTCTCTGCTTCTTGCTTGCAGTTTGGGTGTGTGCTCTTAAGAGTCCTGCTCCAACTACAGTCCCTGCTGCTTGCTGCCATGTCTCCATGCCATTTTGGACTCTTATCCTCTGGAACCACAAGCTAAAGTAAATTCTTTCTTCTATAGCTTTCTTAGATAAGATATTTCATTATAGCAACAGCCAAGTAGCAGAAACACTGGCAAACATCTATCAACCTCAGCTTCAATCTTCTGTGCCACAGTCATGCTACCCTGTCTATCACCTGCACAGCTACTTCTGACTCTGCCTGCATGCCAACACAGCCTGTGGCTGCATGACCATATCGTGAACTTCTCCCTGTCAGAGTACCCACCTGTGGAAACTGCTAGAGCTGGTGATGGCAAGAGCTGTTTTTGCTGGACTGATTAGCCATTTTTAATTCACAACTTAGCTAACTTCCATTTTCTTTAGCTCACTTCTGAGTGGGATCTATTGGGCTTTTACCTTAACTCTTTTTCACCTGATCACATAAACACAGTTTTTAATATTATATTTTATCTATAATTCCTGTAGTAGCTTGATCTGGAAAAAGGAAGCTGAATTTCCTTCCCAGTGTCACTCTGTTTCAAAGTCTGTCATTGAAAAAGAAACTGTATGGATTGGAGAACTGATGTGGTAGAATCTTTACTTTTTATATTGTTGTACACATTGAGGCCCTAGACATTGGGATGGCTCATATCTGTTGATGATCTGTCAGCTCTACTTCTTGCTGATTCCTTCTTTTTTTTTTTTTTTTTTGGTCTTGTGTTAAGTATCAATGTAGTATGTTGGCAAATGACACTGTTTCTTCTGAAGTTCTTCTAAGAAGTGAGATTTAGGAGGGAATATTGTGTGACATTATTTCTGGTGAGATGTGGACAAATGTATATTCACTCCAGATAGAGAACTAACAACAGTGTACATAATGGATACCACCGAAGGCCAACTTGATGAGCCAGGGAGTGTTTGGGGGCTAACTTACAAGAATATCAGAGCGCTTACTTGCAGGAGCATAAATGTCTCAATGGCAGCTGCATCATAAAAACCTATCCAAGTATGGGTGGCAGGTCATAAAAGCTGGAAGCCTGAAGTGCACTATAGAACCTGAAGCCAATTCATTGGGTGAGAGAGTGCCATTTCTACATAGTTCCATTGGTCTAAACCTCTTTCCAAACCACTCAGCTGGTGTCTGCTTTGTCTATACAGCTCAGCGTATCTAAGAGAATCTCTTAGCACTTGTTATTAATTTACATACACATGCCTATGGAGGGAGAAACCTACTGAGTCTGGTCAGTTTTGGGGACTTCCTCAAACTTCTGAGTTGCTCGCTTTTCTGATCACAAAACATGTCTCTCGGGATAGGATGTTTCACCTCTGTTCAAGACATCCAGTTGTTTTACCTCCTCTTCAACACTCTGCCTTAAAATAGTCTATTATCCTAATTAAGACTACCTCCATTATTGAAGGTTTACAGTTTGAAGAAACTTCTATGAAACAGACAGGCTTGTTCTTCTAGGTTCCAAGTAGTCTTATGGACTCACTGTATCTTCACAAGTCATGGTGCATCCATGTGCTACCCTCATATGGCCATCCTTCCCCACTGCTGGTCTAGCTGATTGTTGGTGATTCAGACTCAGCACCAGACACAAAGACAAAGATTTGCAACTTCAAGTGTCTTTGACTGCTTCATTTGTGATGGCTCTGCCTCTCTGAGTTTAACTTTCATGAAGAAATTGTTATTTTTTTTAGCCCAGATACACAGACCTAGGTGTATGCTGTTTTCATCTATCTTTAAAAGAAAACAACAGTTAAAGTCACTATAGTGTATGATTTTTGATTATAGAAATATTTTTCATAGATTTTATGACCTGTTTTTTTGTTTGTTTGTTTAAAAGTTTTAAGAAATATTAGAAGAAAACAATGACTGTTTCCAAATTTCATAAGAGTGTGTTTTACTTAGAAAGACACTTCTTATGCATACTGCGGGTTGGGCCGTTCCTGTTCATCATGTGCAGGTGTGCTTCTCAGCTGGGCCCCTGCGATGGGCTGTGCTTAAGGAGCTCCAGTTTTTGTTCAGCTTGTGCTGTCACTTCAGACACCGTGAGCTGGTTCCACGAGGGCACAGAAATAGTTCATTGAATCTCCCACCTGTGAGGCTGAAATGATGAGGCTGATGGACTTGGCTGACTTCTGGAAGATGACAGAATAGCGGCCACTGCTTTCATTGTGATGAGAAGATGAAACTTGACGAATAAGGAAAATCATGTCTCCACTAGGATGTTGTTTGTACCAATAAAGTTGGTAAAAGTTCATACTTGTCTCATAGGAACAGTCCATGGTAACCTGTTCCCCTTCCTGCTTGTTTATAGCTGGTTGTACGTGAGACACTTTTTGGGCTGTAGAGAAGTCTGTGGGAACAATTAGAGAACAATATGAGCATATAATGTTGTGAATAAAAACTTATAGGAATTCGATTAACCTAAGACCCAAAGATAATTTCTGCTTGTTTTCCCCAATCCCTGTGCCCTCAGCCTTATAAAAAAACACCATATGCCTAGAGCATCCTGCTTAGTATCCTTAGCTATATGTAAAACATCTATACCAGAGAAGGCCAAGGCCACCAACACACAGACGAGGCTTCGGAGAGGCATGTGACACAGGTCCCTCTGCATCAGTGTGTCTGGCTGCTCTGTTCTGCTCAGCATTCAATGTCTGAGTGCCTGGCAGTGTGTCTGTGGGTTCTTGCCTGTGTTGTTACACTGCACCCCAACCAGGAAACGGGTTTTGTATGATCACAAGTTCTAAGTACAAAGAGAAAAAAATGCAGCTCACCACAGACTTTTACTTGTTGGCTTGTCTTTTCTGGTAATTAGAAGAGACAGCACTTAAAAGGAAGCTTGAGAATATCTGTCCCTGCTGAGCAGTGATGTTGAGCAGAAAATCTTACTGAGTGTTAACATATATTTAATTTTCTCCTTTCAGAATCTAATATAATTTGATGTTATAAAATCTCACAGGTGTTTGTGTTTTTCTGTGAAAATGCTGTTATTGAAAACAATGATAACACCTTTATCTTCCTTACAGGGTATTAGGACTTATTTAAATTCTGTAATGAACAAAGCTGCCTCTAAACCTCAGGATTAAAGTCCAGCCATTAGAATTTCAGAAGTTGTTCATTGATTTATGTCTTGTGAAGTTATACTAGGAATAGATGTTGGTTCTTAGGAGCAGTAGAGATTTTGTTTCAGTGTGTAAATTGCTTGCTGTACAACATGAGGACCTATATTTGGCCTTAGGCATTGTGAGGTGCATCTGTAATCCCAGCCCAGTCTCTAGGGACTCAAGCCAAAATCCATGAACCAGAGGCCCTAGTCCCTATCACCTGCCTTACTGAGATCTTCTAGTTGCCTTATAAAGCTTTGAAACACAGGACCAGTTCACCCTACCGTAAGGAACTTGTCCCAAACTCTTAGGAAAATGTAGCTGACAATTAGAAGATGTCTGTAGCCCTCAAATACCAAACTGAAGAGATCAAACAACTCAACCCCGCTATGAATTAGCTTCTACTCAACACTGTACAGAACTCCTCCGAAAGAACAAAGATGAAGTCAACAAAAAGAAAAGACAATTTCAACCAAAATGTTAACTTCAGATGCTTAAGTACCTGAAATAAAAAGCAGAAATTAAAAGAATGGGAGAACCCAATATAACATATCTCCTCGCAAACCAACATATCCCATAATAATAACATTTATTAAAAATGACATGAAATAACCTTTAGACAAGGAACCCAAAAGAATGATTATAGCTATTGTCAAACAACTCAAAGAAGATAAAGAGAACAATAACTGTATTTGATCTCTAATTTAATGTAAACAAGGTGGGTGATACTAACTTAGATTTTAGCAATAATATCTTGCTTGCTGATGAACATGAATGATAACATACAGGAGAGAAGCCTACCATAGATGTCCTCTAAAAGACTCCACCCACCAGGGGATCAAAGCAGATGCTGAGACTCACAGCCAAACTTTGGGCAGAGGGTAGGGAGTCTTATGGAATAGTAGGATACTGAAGGACCTGGAGGGGACAGGAGCTCCACAAGGACACCAACAGAGCCAACAAATCTGGGCCAAGGGTGGCATGCATGGAGAGAAACTAGACCCTCTGCTCAGATGTAGCTGATAGGCATCTCAGTCTCCATGTGGGTACCCTAATAAGGGGAGCAGGGGCTGTTTCTGACATTGACTCTGTTGCCTGCTCTTTGATCACTTTCTCCTGGCAGTGCAGCCTTGCCAGGCCACAGAGGAAGAGGATGCAGGGAGTCCTGATGAGACTAAATAGGCTGGAGTCAGTTGGTAGGGGAGGAGACCTCTCCTTTCTGAGGACTTGAGGATGGAGTTTGGGGGAAGAAGGGCACAGGGTGGGACCAGAGGAGATGAGGGAGGGGGCTACAAATGGGATGTAAAGTGAATATATATAAAAATTTTAAATTAAAAAAGTGTTTAGATAAGCTCAGCTAAGATTTATATTTTTATGGGAATATCATAAAATGTGAAAGATTTTGGAAAAATATTTTAAAAGTAATGTCTTTCTTAATTAGGGCTTTAACTCAGAACAAATAAAGTATTGATTTTTATTTTAATCTTAAACACTAATATTTAAATGCAAATAGTAAATGATTATAACATAGCTACTGCTGCTTCTTATCACAATCCAAGATTAGACTAAAAAGAACAAATGCTCAGAGATATAGCTGATCTACATTTCATCACCATGTTGTCTACTGAAAATTGTTAATAGCTTAATTTGAGGCCTGAATGAGAAACATCTCAATTTATTCCTTAACTATCATGAAACTAGTAGAAATTTTTCTTTTTTACACTTTTCTCACCAAACGTTACCTGTTTGTACTTCCTAATCCTCAGTGATCTTTATTCTTTGTGAGTTCTGCTTCCATATAGTTTACTCTAATTGTCGCCTAATTGCACATCCCAACATTTTTTTCTTTTCTTGTTTTTCTTTTCCAGTGGGGGGTGGAGGAGTTCATGTGCTTTGGTACAGCACTGCCTCTCCGTGGCCAAACAGGAACTCTTCACCAACAGCCAAGCTTCCTGAAAGTTTGTGTGCAGAAACCTCTGCATGAGTGAGTTTTCCTCTGGCACCAATATTCCTTCCAATAGAAAAGGCTTTGTCCTTGTTGAGAGCAGAGGTGTTGTGCTTTCTTTCTTGTACTGAGGTGTGCCTCACGGAGATCTGGCATATTTGATTAGGATACTGGGCACAGTTGGGACAAACAGTGCCTCTGCAGTGTGACATATGCACCACACCTGCTCTGAGGTCTTTGCAGAGCACACAGTGGGCCCTCAGGTTCTATCACTGTCTATGCTCATCAAGTCATAACATCAAGTCAGCAAGGGACGTTCTATACATGGTCCTATAGAGACTTTAAATTTAGATAATTTAAGTGATAATTTTAAACACTCGATATAGTTTTGTGTGTGTGTGTGTGTGTGTGTGTGTTTTCATACACAAAAATCATAACATCAGAAAGATGTCCAGAATAGAGAGGGGTTGTATTTTGTTGACCCCTGAAGTAGAGTACCTTTTCAGGTAGTTATTAGTAAACCACACTCATTCTGCAAAAAAAATAATTGTCCTTTTTCAAATTGGGTTTTTCTTTCTCTTTCATTGAATTAGGACTTTGTCCATATTATATCTAAATTTCTTTGAATAATATATTTCAAATTCTTTCTCCTGATTGCTTGTTTGGCATTTCATTTTCTCAAAGATCCCTATTCCTTTTCCCCCTCCCAAAATTCAAAACAATATTAACTAAAGTTAAACAAAGATAGGTAAATAGAAAGATAAATCACAATAATAAGTTAGAAGATTCAATAGCTTTAGTTTTCCCCAAGGCCCACTAGAAATTCAATGAAATATTAATAGAATTCCCACATAATTGTTTTCATAAGAAAATAATCAACTAGAGATTTATGAATAAGAAGGTAGACTGGAGGACATTTGTTTGTGTGTGCTAGTGAAATAAAGTCAGATTAAGAAAAATGTAGAATTAATCCCAAAGACCAAATCAGAGGAAGAGCTTCAGAAATCTACAAAACAATTAAATAGAAATAGAATAGACAGTGGAAGAGGCAAAAGGAAAGAACAAGACAGGAGCCTATCATAGCTGTCCTCCAGAGGCACCAACCATCAGTGGATTGAAACAGGTGCCGAGACACAGAGTCAAACACTGGGCTTTGGGTGAAGCATCAGGAGTCTTGTGGAAAATTGAGAGGAAGAAAAGAAGGATCTGGAGGTGCCAGGATCTCCAGAAGAAGAGCAACAGAGCCAACTAACCAGGGCCCAGGCGGTCTTGAAGAGACTCAAGCACCAACCAAGGAGCATGTGTAGACAGAACCTAGGACCCCTACACAGATGTAACAGATGGGCAGCTCAGGCTTCATGTGGATTCCCTAGCAAGAGGATCCTCTCTGAGGAGGACTCTGTTGCCTGCTTTCTGATCACATCTCTCCCTACCCCCTGGCCACAGGGGAAGAGGATAAGCTCAATCCTGATACCACTTAATGAGCAGGCTTGAGGGAGGGAAGGAGGGAAGGACAGAAGGAGGAGGGAGTGGGTGGGGATCTCCTCTTACCCTGAGGAATAGGGGAGAGAGGTTGGAGGAAGAGGGAAAGAGAGTGGGACCAGAAGGAGAGGAAGGAAAGGGCTATGAGACTGGTATGTAAAGTGAATAAATAAATTAAAATATGAGATGGTTCCCTATAAAAGGAATGGGGGACCTCAATGAGGTCACCTGAACAATCTTGTCCATGAAATTCTCTGGTTGGGGCCAAGAGGCCAAGAGCAACTGTTCATTTTACTTGACTATTTTTTTTCTCCATACAATAAATTTTGATCATGGTTTCCCCTCTCCCAACTCCCCCCAAATCCTCCCCAGAACAACTTCTAGAAGGTAAACAGCTCTATCATCTTGGGAAGCCCACAGCAGCAAAAAGCCACAAGTACAGCTTGTGGATATCCATGAGACAGTGACTCCTCCAGTGAACAGGTGGTGGAGAGAAATCCCATTTTGTCATAACTTAGGGTAGAGGTCCAGTACTTCCTAAAAAGAGTCTATGATTCAATAGTGACCTACTTGGGATCACGACTGGTCAAGAAGACATAATTTGGCCAAACTGCAGAGTAAAGAAAGGTCCAGTGAGAAAGTTTTGAAGAGCAGAAAAGTTGGACGCCAAGGAGCCAAAATGTGCAGGAGTCAGGAGAATCATAAAATGCATATGGATTTTGGACCCCCTCTCAGTGGCCGAGAAGAGACCTCATCATCTGAGAATAACCTGGGGTTTGACAGCTCTAAGACTGGGGCCATTCAGATTCTGGAGCCACCAAATCTATCATTCCTGGCTACAGAGATCAAAGATTCTGAAGTTCCAGGAGCGATCAGGAGATCTCCATATGTCTCCCTCAAGCATGATCATTAATTCTCGGGAGGTCTTGAAAGGACAGGACCAATCCTGTGGTTGTAGGATCTCAGAGCTGTGGTGTTTCCCATGCTCCTAAGGCACTTGAGACATAGCCCCCAAACTAAACATTACGTGCCCCACATGGCACCCAATATGTGGAGACTTGAGAGAGTAAGAAAATCTGCCTAGTCCACAGAACCCAAAGCCTAAATGTATGCAGCAGAGGATCCTGGTACACAAAGGAGCAATGAAGACCCCTCCCCTGGGCATCAGACACTTGCTTGTTCAGTGTGGGATCAGCAGCAGCATAAAGCATAGGAAAGAGTGTGAGTCCACAAGTTCAGTGACCATCTGCCCATGGGTACAACAGTCTCCACCTTTCTGGCCCCTGAAAGAGGCTACTTCAGCACCTCCTCTTTTTCATCTTTCATTTATTGTAACCCTCATGATTTTCTTTTTTCAATTAAACATTTGTCAGGAATTTTCTTTATATTTTAAAGGCTGGTATTTTCATTTCTTTTAAGAATTATTTTGTTATTCCTTGAAAATTTCAACACCTCCCATTTCCCCCTTCCATACCAAACATCTCTCCCTCTGACTTTATTGTTTCTCTTTCTCCTTTTCTATCCCCTAAGTCCAGTTCTTTCTGGCCACATTTGGATGGGTGTGGAGCCATCCACTGGAACACTGGACACCTGCCAGGACACACATCCTCAAAGAAGACTCTTCCTCCCTCATCAGATATCAACAGCCAATAGCTCCTCACTAAGGACTGGGACTTTTTCCCCACTTATGTATACATTTTTGGTCGGCTTGACTTTTCTAGCATCCATGGAACCCTGGGTTGAATCCTCAGGAAAAAGAAAGAAGGTGATCTATGAGGAAAATGGAATGCTTTTAAACACATTTGTATCTAAGAACAGTATTATACAGGGGTCCTAGCCCAGTGAAACTCCACGATATGAACGAGACTCAAGGGAGGGAAAACTACACCGTAAGTGCTGCTCACATCTGTTTAGCAGCATAGAAACATGTGGGCTGATTCTGCATCAATAGGCCAGACACATGTGCCTGCCATTGCTGGGCTCCACCATGGTCAGGACTGAATGTGCTTGAGACACCAGTGTCGACAGCAGAGTTTGCATGGATGACGGCTGTGGATTTTCATTCCTTCTGCTTTGCACTTTTGGGCTTTTCCCTGTCCAGTTTGGCATGTCCACTGACACCATGCTTGTTTAGCTCATGTTTGAGCACTCATATTGGTGAGACTTTATGTGTTCAACTTTCTGGTGCTACCGATGCTACTAGAAGACACAGCAAACTTCCTGATCCTCGGGCTCTTGCAATCTTTCTTCCCTCTCTTCCACACTGTTACCTGAGCCTTACGTGTGTGTGTGTGTGTGTGTGTGTGTGTGTGCTGTAGATGTATCCACCAGGGCTGGGCTCTACAGCTCTGCGTTTTAATTGGTTGTGGTTTTCTATACTGGTTCCATTTACTGCAAAGAGAATTTTCTTTGATGAGTGGTGAAGATTACACTTATCTATGGGTATAAAGACAAATATTTGTAGGTTGAAGCTCAATAATGTGGTTGCCCAGTGCCAAATGATCAACCCTGAAAAGACATATAACATATATACAAACAACATTATATGGACTAAACAGGTTATATTTAGTAATATACATACATATATACATATATATACATGTATATTATTTTAAAAGAGGTCATGACTCTGAAGGATAAAGGAGAGGGTTATACGAGAGCCTTTAGAGGGATGAAAGGGAAAGGAGAAACGTTTAAAGTACATTATAATCCCTCTAAAAAGTTCATGTTTATTTATTCTTCCCATAAGCTTCTCTGTTAGTTCCAAGTTGGACAATTTTACTTAGGAGTGAGTATATATTGAGAAATGAAGATTAAGACCAAAGTCCTGAACCTGTGAGGCCAAAAGCTTAACTGAGGATGAAACACTGCCAGTACTGGAAAGAGACAGTGAATTAGACAGATGTTCTTTTAGGCTTCCTGATTTCTTGTGAGTGGTAAGGGCCACATCCACCTAGCTGAAGGTTTGTGTACAAGCTGCAGGTGTGTGGGGAGCACTGTGGCTCCACAGCACAGAGATAAGTGCCTGAGTCTGTGGTTTGGGAGGAGGAAATATACAAAGAGCTGCGAAGCTCCATAGTGACTGTCGTGGATGTTAGTCTTCCACTCTGCTTTGTTCCAGAAGGATTGGAAAACAGGCTGAGGAGAGGTCCCCCAGGACTTTGATAAAACCATTGCAACTGGGCTGCTGTGGAGGAAAAGTTGCACTTCAGTGTTGCATTTTCTCCTTCCTGCAGAGCCAAGGTCGCAGGTCTCTGCTCCACTTGTTGCCCTTTTACCCCTGATTGGAAACAGAGACACAGATGGCTGTCATTGCAGTGTCCCCTGATCCCTGAATGCACCCCCATGTCCTCTGAGAAGGTGGGAGCTCTGCAGGACTCCTGAGCTACTTTCCCCACCCCTCCATGTGCAATGTCCCCTCAGGTGCCCTGAATGTGGACAGCCAGACTCACAGCAAACCTGGGTGCACAGAAGCCCCAGCAGAGAGCACAGCAGCCTCTTCATGGTGCTGGTGGGGCTGCTGGAGACAGAAGCAAGCAACTCCTGGGCTGTGGGGGCTGTTGAAGTGTCCCTCCTCCTGCAGTCAGCTCCACCCAGAACCCTGCCAGGCCTGACCTTGCTGAGTTTCCTCCCAGCCTTCAGAGCCTGAAGCTCCTCCCACACCAGACCTGCCTGAGAGTCTGTGTGGATCACAGTTGGGGGGAGATGGACATTTTGAAATGGCTCTGAGAGTATAAGCACTGTGAATGATCTTTGAGGAAATTTGTCTCAACTGAAAAACAAGGATACTTTACACAAATCTTTAACAGAGTTTACAAAGGAGTAAGTCATTGGATCCAACCTACATGAAATGGAGAGCATTTTAATGGAGAACATTAAAAAGAGGAACAACCAAAATTTTGGCCTGGAAACTGATGTGTGTTCTGAAAGAATCTTTGTGATCTATGAATTAAATAAAGTGAGGTGAATTCCAATCATGCAAAGTAAAATGCTTTTAACCATTTTTAATGATTCCCAGTCTTGAAATAGATGAAATGTGTGTTGTGCCAAACACATCTAAAAATATCTCTTACAGTCTAAGAGACTGAAACTTTTTCTGGACCTCACACAAGAGTTATTAACATACCTTATGGTTCCTTAAGAGTTAAGGCTGTTATTCTAGAGTGTACTCAGCCTGTTTATTTAACCTGCCTGTAAGAGAACAATGTAACAACCAACATTACTTGCCTTGGATTCCACTGTAATAAGGTTTTTCAACCTAAGTTAATGCATAGCTCTGGTGTTAATTATGGATACTTCCATGCTTGCAACATAGAGTAATGCATGTGTATGTATGTTATAAAAATAAATGCCAGAAACAACAAGCATAGGTTGAAATCAATCTTATGAAATAATAGGTGCCATATATGTTAAAGGCAACATACAGATATTGTTTAGTAATGTCTGTTTGCTTGTGATCTGGGCCATTTGGTGGAGGTTGGAATCAATGACTTATCCCTTTGTAAAACTCTGTTAAAGATTTGTGTAAAGTATCCTTCATTCCTTCTCCATGTGATGCTTTTTGTGCTGTTCAATAAATAAAGAACAGAACTCCTTTGTTGGAGATGTACCTACATAGACACAAACCCAGGAACAAGCAAGGCAAGAAAGCATTTAGGGATAAACAGGTAGAGACTCATACAACAGATAGATATATGCATAATGGAATGATGGAAGTCACAGGGAGGGAGAAGCAGGGAATTCAAATCCAGGTCTGGTCTTATATTACACCATGGGGGTGCTTTTTAAATGTTTTTTTCCTTAAGGCAGCATTGAAACGTTTCAGGTAATAGGAGGCTATTTTATTAAAGTGTTCAAAAAGATGCAATGTTTATCTGAAATGACATTTAACCTTTGCTATAATTTGAGTGTCAGTTTGTCAAATGACTCCATAAGGAGGAAGAGGAAAACTAATGCAGGAGTACTGTGCTCCAGAGTGACATCAGACAGTGCTGCTGTGCAATTGGTGCTTGGTGACTGCAGGGAATAATGTACTGTGCATTCATAGCAATAAAGAAGCATTTTTTTAAAGTTCTTACTACAAATGTGATGACTCAAGAAATTAAACTAATAAAGTAAAGGAAACCCAGAATTTGCTGTGAAACAACTCACAGCCAACCTTACACCATCTCAGCTCATCATTGCCTCAAATGGTACTGGGACAACTCATGTGTTCAAGTTCAAAGAGAACTCTGTAGGATAATTGGGATAGACTTTTGATATGGGTGTAAATGTCCTTCAGGAATAAGATCTTTTCTTTGCAAAATGAGAAGAAAGTAAGTGGCAACTAAGTTCTATCCTATGGGAAGGAAGCAGTTCCCAAGATCCCACTCTGTCTGTACCGTTGCCCCCAGGGAACATGCCAACTCCCTGGAAGTGCTGATGCTGGTATCCTGGTGTCTTGTTCTGCAGGGGAGTGTTCAGGTGGTTTGTGTCCATTTCAGGTAGTTGGTGTCCAGTTCTGTACAGGATCACCTAGCTCTCTCATTCCCACTGTCTGGCAGTCCTCAGGTGGAAAGATTTTCATCCTTCCCGCACTCAGTCAGAAAACCCTCCACTCCTGAGACAGGCTGACTTCCTGCTGCAAGCTTCAGGAGGCACTGGGGACCCATATGAGGTTGTCACACATGCAGGAAAGGATTCTGAGGGACAAGGGATGAGCAGCTTCCCCTCAGCCCCAGAGCGGCTGCAACACATGGGCAGATGCAGCCATCAGGTAATGCAGCCCCTGGGCTCTGCATCCTCCTGCTGCATCAGTGCTGTGTGGACTCAGCCATAGGTGGGTCTCTGTCCTGAGTGAAGCCGCACCATGCTCTTTCTGTGAAGATGGACTAAAGCAGAGACACACTCACAGAGCACTCCAAGCCCAGGATGCTCAGCAAGGTCAGCAAAGGGAGCAGGAAGCAGCTCCCTCCTCCTGGGAGAGTCCCAGGAAACAAAGCCTAAGAGTGGGAGAGGAAAACAGAAGGATTTAGATACCTTCTCTGCAGCAACATTGGTTGAACTATTATGAAATGTCATTCTTGGCCAATCTGAGATCCATTCTGTCACTGTTTAATATATGTTTAGTGAAAACAACCATTTGACTTGTACATACATTAGGTTTTGGTGTCTTTGATCTAATCTGCATAAAAGCCCTATCCTCTCCTTAGAGTGCAGTGTTCCCTAGGGGCCAAATTGAGAAATACAATTTCACAATTTCTGTATGTTTCTTTCTCACTGTCTTTCTAGGATTGAATTTCAAAGCTTATTGATCATAAACTGAACGAGAGCAGTGCTTTCTATGAAATAAAATGTGTGATCTTTAAAAAAAAAAGGAATATAAAGTTGGAAACTGAAAATGGAACAAACTGTTTTAGTTTGAGACAATTATAACACCTTTACATATTTTAAAGAAACTCTCAGAAAAATCCCAGTATTCAGAAAAATCACATGATGTTATACTGCTAAAGTCAAAATGACATAATCAAGGTGCTCCATGAGTACACAGTTTGACTGATGCAAATAAAGACAGCATTTTCTCTTTCTCTCCACAGGGAACTTGACAAATGTGTTGCCATAAGAAAAGCCAGCTAGGAACTGCGACAAAATCAATTACCTAATGTCTCAAGAAAATAACACATTTAGATAGCTTGCCACAGATAATCTGCATTTTTGTGAAACTCAAATTCAAATTCATAATGTATCAGGATGATTAGATATTTATGCAAAATCGTGTTGCCTTTTTTTTTTTTTATGAAATGTAACCCAATCTCAGGAGGGATGGCTGTCATATCTTAGGTCCTTCCAACTGCAGGAGACTGTGACATGAACACACACCAGGGGGCAGGCACTGTGAGTATCTCCCTCCAATCTCACTACCACGTTTAGTGTCCTCATTCTTGGGATGGACTTTGAATGTTTCATTGTGAAAAAAGTACATGTATTCTGAGACTTAACAGATACTTTTCAAATGAGGTAATTTTGTGCCCAAGGAAGAACACAAAGGACAGAATCCTCTTTAGACAGATCAGAGTGCATAGTGAGATAGCAGCGAACAGTGAGAGCAGAAAGAATATTGGAAGTAGGTAGACAGGAGAGAGGTCCCAAAACCAGAAACTGGAAATAAACCAACATAAATTTGAATTAAGGAACCAAGAAGCAAACACTTATAATGTAAACCAGAGTTAGCTAAAGGCTGCGAAATCTTGGTGGCAACTCCTAAGTCTACAACAAAGAGGTGGTGAGTTACCTGAATAAGTCCAACTCAGCCATTTACCCTGGCCATATCCAAATATGTTTAAGGCTGCTTTATCATCACCTAGCAAATAAAAATGTAATAGAGAGGAATGTGAAGGGGAAAATCCTTCAAAATGTTTCACTTTTTGAGAATGATCTATAACTTCAGACCATGTGAGCACACTTCTGGGCTCTTCTCAGGCCTTGGACCCTTTTGAGAAAAGGGTCTGATAGCTCACGTTGAATCTCTAATCACAAGGAAATATTCTGGGAAGCTTTTCACCTACATGTCCCAAAAAGGTACCTCCTTTCATTAAATTAGTGTATTTCATCTATTTTCTTTTACAACATCATTTTATCAAATATTTTCACATCCATATAAATGCGATTGGATCTAATCAAACCCCATCCTCACCTTTCATATTCCTGTCCTATTTACCACTTTTCCCTTCCAATTTGGCACATACTCTCTCTCTTTTTCTACCAAGTTCATTTAGTACTGTCAAGTATGTGCATGGCCATGGGGCCACCTAGTGGGTTATAAGTAGCCCCTCATGGCCTCCATCTCTGAAGAAAAGTGACTTTTACCTTCCCAGTAGCCATTAATTGCCAATAGTTTCTCAAGTAGGGGGAGGCTCCATGAGCCCCACCACAGCTCACACAGGGATTTTGTGCATGAAATCCCAGCCACTGTGAGTTCATGTGAGCAGCTGTACTGTTGTGTGTTGGTATAATGTTCTTTTAAAATGTATATACCTTACCCTTGTTAATTCAAATGCTGATTTCCCCACCCCCAACTCTCTGGTTTCAATCTGGATATTGCATTTTGATACTCACTATAAGCATCCTGTCTCAATTCTTGTGTAAACAGGACACAAATAAAGCAACTAGATACAATGTTGTGCAATGGGAGGAGCCAGAGGACAGGAAAGAAGGGAGGAGCTAGAGAACAGGAAGGGGCGAGAAGGAGAAGGAGCGTGGGGAGAAGAGAGCAGGAGGAGAGCAGAGCTGGAGGAGAGAGCTTGGAGGACTTGGAGCATGAACCAGACCTAAGATTTCACTAAAAGCAAGTATAATGTGGGAAATCTAAATGTTAGGAAACTGAGTGCTTGGAGGTTTGGGAGGGAGTAAATATTGCTCAGCATTGTGTTCTAGGTTAACTAAAAACCCAGTCTCTGTGTGGTGATTTGGTTATACAGCTGTTGAGGATTAACAGCAGCATTACTAGAAGATAAACCTATAGTAGATATTGATAATCAACTACAACAGTTGTGTCTTAGAAATAATGTTTCTCTACAGACATCTAATCTTCTGGCTCTTATACTTTTCCTTACTTCTCCTCTGCTATGATACCTGAACTTCATGATACAGTTTCCCATTTACTGCTGAACACTCTACAAACTCTTATTCTGTGCACCCCAAAAGGACAGCTTGTTTCTGTATTAATAGCAACTACTGAAAAATAGAAGCTTCTCTGGTAAGGGTTGAGAGATGCACTAATCCATGGGTATCAGTTAAGAAGTTAAGGGAGAGTTTATTGCTAAGTCTATCTATAGCAGAATAGTAGTGTCCTAGGATCTCTCCTTGGGCTATTTTCTGCTAATTTCCCTCCCGATTGCATGCACTGTCTCTCTTCCTCGCAAGTTCATTCAGTGCTGGCAAGTACGTGCATTGCCGGGGGACCACGGCCCCTCAGGGCCTCCATCTCTGAAGACATGACTCACCAAGTCATGGTACCAGGCAGAGATCCCATCTTGTGGATCAAGCTTTAAATACAATCAGAAACCATCTGATTATTCCCATATAACATATGTGACACTGTTTCACCGGTGACTATAGTTGTGGTTTCTGGATAGCGAGAGCTGAAGGATCAGCTGTGGTTAACTTAACAAGAGACAAGAAACAATGAAGTGAAAAATTTGCTTTACTGTGACAATTGATCCTTGTTATCTTGGGCTGCAAAATCAGTTGTGATTTAAAAGAGACCAGCATCACTGAGAAAAATAAAATCTGGGGAGTATTTCCTCTGTATGATGTCCTGGTCCAGAGAAAGCCAAGACCACACTAAAAACCAAACTTAGTAAAGTGTAAGAGCCTTCCATGTGGTGGTGTTTTTGGCAATATGGAAGGTGGTGGATTGAAGAGAAACAGGCTTAGAAAGATGTGGCATGGTTTAGGTCTCTGAAGAGGAAAGGAGAGGACACTGGTGAAGGTGCAGCCTAAGTTTTAGTGAAGACCCCAGTGTATTGGAGATGCCAGGACTGCAGGATGACTGCGGAGAACCAAGGCAGCTGTGTAGTGGAGCAGGCCTGAGCCTAACTGATAAGCTACCTGTATTGTGCATGGCAGAGCAGAACTTTGAGGCTAGCCAGACCCCTGGCAGCCCACGATCATGAGTGAGTCTTAGATACTGAGCACTGAGCTACAGAATTTGATTGTTACTGCTCGGCTTTAGTTCGCCGGCCCGTGTTTGTATCTTCAGCCTCTGTGAGCCCATGTGACCCCTGCTTAGTTGATTCAGTGGGCCATGTTCTCCATTTCCTCAGATTCCAACAGTCTCCTCTCCTCCTATTCTGTGGGATTTCCAGAGCTCCTAGGAAAGAAACCTAATAGAGACCACCAATATAGACTCATTCTCTCATTAAAATGTCTGGCTGTGGGTCTTTGCACCCACTTCCATATGCTGCCAGAGGAAGGCCCTCTGATGATGACTAGACAAGGCACCATGGCTATATCAGAATATCGTTAGGAATTATGTAATTGATTTTTTTTTGCCAGTCATGTTTGCTTCTACTCTAGGTCTCTTGTCTATCCAGTCTCCAGTTCCTGGCCTTATACTTAGTGTAGGTCATGGACTCCCTTTCATGTCCTGGGCCTCAAGTCAAATGCAACAAGTAAATTTCTTGAATGTTTGCATCTTGAAAAAATATTCCAAGCAAATAAACCTAAGAAGCAAGACAGTGTAGATATTTTAATATCTGACAAAATAAACTTCAAACCAAAACTAATCAGAAGGGATGGAAGAACGCTATATAGTCATCAAAGGAAAAATCCACCAAGAGGCTAGTGCAATTCTAAACACTATGTACCAGACACAAGGGCACCCACGTTCCTTAAAGAAACATCACTACAGTTAGAATCACACATTGACCCTCACATAGTTAGAGTTGGTAATTTCAATACCTCCCTCTCATCAATAGACAGAATAGCCAGACAAAAACTAAACCTAGAAACGCTGGAATTACATGACATTCTAGATCAGGTGGACTAGTAGATATTTACAGAAAACTTCACCTAAACACAAAAGAACATACATTCTTAGTACCTCATGGAATATTCTTCATAAATGACCACATACTTGGATGTGCAAGTCTCAACAGATATAAAAACAATTAAAGTAACACCCTCAATTCTAACTGTCCACCATGGGTTAAAGCTGGATACCAGCAACAGAATGTTTACAAACTCATAGAAACGGAGCAACTCACTACTGAATGAAAAATGGGTCAAGGCAGAAATTAAAATCTTTTAGAATTGAATAAAAATAAAAGCACAAACCTATGGGACACAGTAAAAATGGTTCTATGAGGCAAGTTCATACCATTACAAATCTATATTAAAAATGATAATTGGGGAAATTTCATATTAGCAGTTTGTTGTCATACCTGAAATCCCTGGAACAAAAAGAAAAAATAACACCTGAAAAGAGTACTTGGCAAGAAATAATCAAAGTCAGTACTGAAGTCCATAAAATAGAAACAAAACAATAGAAAGAATTAACGAAGTGAAGAGTTAGTTTTTTGAGATTGATAGATAGTCTTACCAAACAAACAAAAGACAGAGAAAATCGATCCAAATTAATAGTTTTAGAGGCAATTAAGAAGCATCATAACAGATACCAAGGAAATCCAAAGAAATATGATGACATACTTTAAAAATCTGTACTCCAAGAAGACAACTCAGCCACTCCTGATCAGACCTAATTGACTAGGATCAGAAGGAAGGAAAAGAAGTCCTCCCCTACCATTGGACTTGGGGAGGGGCATGCAGAGGGTGGAGGGAGAGAGGGATTGGGACGGAAGGAGGGAAAGACCCACATGGGGGATACAAAGTGAATAACGTGTAGTTAATAAAGAAAAAAAAGCAGAAAAAATAAAATAAAATTTGGGGAAATTGTAAAAAAATTATGTACTCCACTAAACAAGAAAAATTAAATACATAAATACATTTTTTGATCTATATTAGATCTCAAAATCAAGATCAGGTAAACAATTTAAAAAGACCCAGAACCCTGGTTAGATAGAAGCAGTAATTAAAAGTCTCCCAAACAAAAAAAGGCCTATGCCAGATGGATTCAGGTCAGAAATCTACCAGAGTTTCAAAGAATAATTAAATCCAATATTCCCCCAAATATTCTGTATAATAGAAAATTTTCTTTAAAAGCCCATAATTACCCTGATACCTAAACCACCAAAAGGTCCAACAAAAGAAAATTACAAATCAATATCACTTATAAACATAGATGATAAAAAATTTCAATAACATATTTCCAAACCAAATTCAAAAACGCATCAAGAAGATTATCTACTGTGATGAAGTAGGCTTTATCCAACAGGTGCAGGGATAGCACAACATACATAAATCAATAAACATAAGCACATAAACATGGTAGAAGACAAAAACATATGATCATTTCATTAGATGCAGAAATGGCCTATGACAAAATTCAACACCCTTTCATGATAAAAGTCTTAAAGAATCTAGGGGTACAAGGAACATACCTCAACACAAAAAAAAAGCAGTTTACAGCAAGCCCATAACCAATATCAAACCAAAGGAGAGAAACTCAAAAGCATTTCCACTAAAACCTGAAGCAAGACAATGATGTTCACTCTCTTTGTATCTATTCAACATCATACTTGAATTCTTAGCTGGAGCAACAAGACAACTGAAGGAGGGCAAGGAGATAGAAATAGTATCAAAGAAGATTTCTACGTATCTTTATTGAGAGATTGAAGGGACTCCAGTCAGCCCAAGTATGGGAAACATGGCTCTGGCAGGCCTTGCCCTTCTCTCCTACTCACTCTGCCTTGCTAAAACCCATTAGATTCCATGGGATGGATCTTAGGATTGGGCCTGGCATTGGTTGGACAGTCCCTCAATCTCTGCTCTATCTGTGCTATCTTTGTGCTAGCTGGTCTTGGAGGTATGGTAAGTTTTGGATTGAGGCTTTTGCCAGTGGGTTGGTGATCTCCTCCATCCATTAGGAGACTTGTCTAGATAAAGGGTGTCTCTTCAGTCTTAGGCACTAGGAGTCTTGGCTAGAATACTCTCATATTCTCCCAGAGGCCTCTTCTGATTTAGGTCTGCAGCTTGTCACAGAGATGCCCTCACCTACCATTTTTTTTTCTCTGCAGGTCCTCTGCCCTCCTGCCCCTATTCTCTCCAGGTCTGATCTCTACCCTTATTTCTCTCTGTGCTACCTTTTCTACCTGTTCCACTCTTTAACCACTACTCCTTTCTATTTTATTTTCCCTTTCTGGGTAAGATTTATGCATCCTCCCTTTGGTCCTCCTTGATACTTGTCTCCTTGGGGCTTGTGCATTGTGAAATGTCTATCCTCTAATATAGGAATAAAAGCTGCTTATATGTATACATCTCAGTCATAGGCTTCTCCCTCCTCTCCTCCCAGTCCCACTCCCCTATCCCCCTATTCTTTAGAATAGGAGATCCCCCTACCATGTGTATATACAATGTGTGTCTCTCTGGGTCTGCGTTACCTCACTCAGGATGATCTTTTCTAGTTCCATCCATCTGTACTCAAATTTCATGATTTCCTTATTTTTAATGGTTGAGTAATATTCCATTGTATAAATGTACCACAGTTTCTTTAACCATTCTTTGGTTGAGGGACATCTACGTTGTTTCCAGTTTCTGGCTATTACAAATAAAGCTGTCATGAACATGGCTGAGCAAATGTCTTTGTTATATCTTTCGGGTATATGCCCAGGAATGGTTAGTTAGGTCTTGAGATATGGCTATTCCCAGTTTTCTGAGAAAGCACCAGATTGATTTCCAAAGTGGTTATACAAGTTTGCACTCCCACAAGCAATGGAGGAGTGTTCTCCCTTTTCCACATCCTTGTCAGCATGTGAAGCCAACGTCTATTACTATTAACGATACTCTGGTATGCCTGCAGACAGGAGCCTACCAGAGTTGTCTTCTTAGAGCCTCCAACCAGCAATGACTCAAAACAGATGCTGAGACTCAGAACCAAACATTGGGCAAAGCATGGGAAGTCTACTGGAAAAGAGAGGCGGGGGAGGGTGGGAGGAGAGATGGTCCTACAGGTGACAAAAGCTCCACAAGAATATCATCAGAGCCAATCAACAGGACCCAGAGGAGCCCATGGAGTCTGAAGCACTAACCAAGGACAGTGCATGGGATGGTCCTAGGTCTTCTATATATAAGCAGCTGATGGGCATCTTAGGCTTCATGTGAACCCACTAGTTAGGAGAGTGGGGAGTATCTCTGACATAGACTATGTTGCCTGATTTTTGATCACTTTCCCCTGATGAGAACACCCTACCAGGCCACAGGGGAGGAAGCTAAACTTAGTCCTCAGGTGAAGAGATGAGCTGGGGTGTCTGGGTAGGGGGAATCTCCTATTCTAAGGAATAGGGGAGGGGGAATATGAGAAGGAGGGTGGGGCTAGAAGGAGAGGAGGTAGGAGCCTATGACTGAGATGTAAGTTGAATTAATTAATAAAAATGAAAAAAGAGCCATTAGATTACTTTCCTAAAGTTAACCACGAAGGTCCATTCCCTTATTTGGCCACTTTCTGCTCCTGAGGCTGATTACCAAGATCCAGCTATTAATGTATTGAAGTCCATCAGTCAAAAGCCTCCTTTGACTCACCTAATTAACGTGCCTAATTAAAATGAAACACATCATCCTAACATGGAGTTTTCTCTTTATAAACTGTCATTTGCCTATGGGCCAATTCTATTCTCTCTATCTAGAGACAGTCCTTTGTCCCCTCCCCCACAATCCCTCATCTGTCCTTTCTTTATCTCTTAATCCCTGATCTTTGTCCCTCTGGTGTAAATAAATCTTCTTTGTGTTCTGAACTTAGTCTTGGGGGTCCTTACAGAGATAATATAATTTTATACATAAAAGACCCTAAGAACTCCACAAACAACAACAACAAAAACTTCTACAGGTGATAAACACAAATGGTGCTGGCCAAATGAATGGCTGCATGTAGAAGAATGCAAATAGATCCATACCCATCACCCTGCACAAAACTCAACTCCACATGGATCAAGAACCTCAGAACCAACATAAAACTGCATATGCTGAACATGATAGAAGAGAAAGTCGGAATAGTCTTGAACTCCGTAGCACAGGAAAAAGACTTTCTGAAGAGGGCATTGATAGCACAGGCACTGAGACCAACCATGTTAATAATACATAAATAATATAAAAAATGGGACCTCATGAAACTGAAAAGCTTCTTAGCAGCAAACATCTTAGAAATTCAGACAAAGGAGAGTGCCACAGAATGGGAAAATATCTTTACCAATTACACATATGACAGAGACTTAGTATCTAAAATATATAAAGAACTAAAAAGACTGAACATGGAAGAAAACAAATAATTAAATAAAAAAGCTACAGAACTAAACAGAGTTATCAAGAGATCCTTAAAGAAATGTTCAATAACCTTACCAATCATGGAAATGTAAATTAGAAAAATACTTTGAGGTTTCAACTTAGAACAGTTAGAATGGTCAAGGTCAATAAAACAAATGATAGCAAATGTTGTCAAGCAAACGGGGTATGGGGAACAATCATCCATTGGCGGGGGGAGTGCAAACCTTTATGTCTACTACAGAGTCAGTATATTGCTTCCTCTAAAAGCTGGAAACAGATCTTCCTCAAGATCCAGTTATACCACTCTTGATCATATACCCATAGGAATCTACAACTTACTACAGAAACACCTGCTCACCCATGCTCAAGGCTGCTCTATTAGTAATATTCAGAAACTGGAAACAGACTAGATATCCATCAACAGATGTATGGATAATGAAATGTGTTACATTTACACAATGGAATATTCAGCTGTTAACAAAGAACAATGAAATCATAAAATTTGTAAGTAAATGGATGTAGCTAGAAAAATCATCCTGAGTGAGGTAACCTAAATCCTAAATGATAAATGCATGCCTTCTCTTCTACGAGGATGTTAGTTCTTAAGCCTTTGATAGGCATGCTACAATCCACATGACCTCAGCGGTTAGGTACAGGATAAGGGACTAGCAGATAGGGAAAGGTCTGCCAATGAGGAGGAAATAGAATATATAGTTATGGAATATGGGGGTATTGTGGACTAGAGTGGAAGAACTAAATGGGAGGGAGATGAAAGAGAAGGAGAAGGGAGGGAATACAGGTTGGGACAACTAATACTAAGTGTAATTTGAAGAGTTCTATGAAAACCTACTATTGTAAGAGCTTCTTAAAATACATGCTATACAAAAGAAATTGAAATGGAGTCACCAAAAAGGGAGGAGACAAAGCTCCAACTGATGGTTCTTTTTTTCCCTTTAACTAAAACCTCTAATGCTAGGAATGGGTTACATCTAGCTGAACTGTTAAATAAAGAGGCCCCTTGTAAACTCCCAAATACCTCTGACTATTGCCAAGGCAATTGGTTGCTCCACACAAACTGATAGTAAGGTCCTATTGCCAAAGACAACTATCTAAATATCTCATTGAACATGGAAAAAGGCGAGCTGGTGCCTAACTAGAGCTTTCACCTCTGTGGACTATCATTCAGGATACTGGAAGATACATTGGATACTACCAGAAGAAAAGATAGGCCCTATCAAGCAATAAACCCTCTAATCTTCAGTGCCTGCATAATATACTGCCATAATAGTTGCACAAAAATTGTGGAAGTAACCAACTACACTCTGGAATTAAATCCCACTCCATGAGATGGAACTCATGCCTGACACTGCTCGGTCAGTGAACCTTAGTTTGGATAGACCATGGGCCCAGGGGAAAACCAAATACTATTGTTCTGCTAATGGAACATAACAACAAAATGACTCTTAATGACACTTTGCTGTTCTCCTAGATCGGTATCTCACTCAGCTATCACCACAGAAACTTCCTCTTAGAGTAGATAGAAAATAATACGGAAATCCACAACTGAAAAATATATGAGACTGAAAGGTTTTTGGAAGACTTAATCTTAAATGGACCATCTTCATCGAATCGCTCCAGCCAGTTCACAGGGAACCCTGTACAAGAGGAAATGGATAGAGCATAAGAGCCATAGCAGATGGATGACAACAGGGCTTGTTCATGTATGAACTCGGGAGACTGCGGCAGCATGTGCAGGGTCTGCACAGGTTCAGGGCTGAGAGTGGGACGTGGACAAAGGCTGCCATCCCTAACCAAGAAGATACCTCGAATTGACATGTGCTTGCAAAGGAAAAATTAAATTTCTCCAACAGAGTCTCACTGGGTACACAAACCACACTTGGTAATACGCTACACTCCTAGCCAACACAAAACTAACTCAGTGGTAGTTTTGCAGATTTTTTTTTGTCTCAGATTGCTTTGTTTGGGCATTTAAAAAATATTTTTTGTTCTTTGCTTGTATATTACAGTTTCCAAATTTGTGTTTTTATGGTTTTTGTTTTTATTTGTGTTTGTGTGTTTCTCCTTTCTTCTAAAATTTTTATTTTCCTGTTTGTCATCTAAAGACAGAGAGAGATAGCAAGTGTAGTATTTCTTGTGTGGGGAGGTGGGAAGGATCTGGAAGAAAATGGGGGAAGGAAAAACCATAATCAGAAGATTGTATATGAAATGGTTTCAATTAAATTTAAGTGAAAAATATTTCAGCCACACCAGTATGTGTATCACACATTCTCAGAATAATAAAGTATTTCCCCTATAAGTCAAACTCTCCTACTGTGGCTCTTAATTCCCATTGTATATGGGGGACAAGGAGAATAATCGGAATTTCTCCACCTTATGTTTGTTCTGCATTTTAGCTCAGACCTTGCTGTGGCCCAGTATGTTTGTGTGCAGGCTGCAGGTGCCCGGGGAGCACTGTGTGCTCACTGCACAGAGGTAGACAGCAGAGTCACTGGGCTGGGAGTCTCTGATGTGCAGAGAAACATGCAGACTGGCTCTATTGAGGTGAGCTGTGAATCTGCCTTCTTCCTTGTCACCATTGGAGAAGATGGACATCACCGCCTGGGGGCCTTTCCCGGAATGTTGTCTGTACCACCAGAAGGTCTGAGAAGCACTATCACTGAAAGTGCAGTTGAGAGAGGCCATGGCTCCCTCTGGGACACTGAGGAATTCTGGGTTCTGCTGCACCTTCTGCTGGCCGCTCACCCCTGTGCAGAAAGACAAAGGTCAGACAAACAGGACTGGAGGCATAGGGATGCTAACACTCCAGAATGCCTTTCCCTGGGCCTCCTGCCTACTTTTGTTACAGTATGAGAACACCAATATTTCTACTCTCCAGCCTCAAATAGGCAACATCTTCATATATTATATTTTTATGTTCCCATAAGCATAGTCAAACTCACCACTCAGTTGAAGCCAGAGGACCACTAGTGAAACCCTTAAAGGGGACATTATTGTTTCTGCAGAAGATTCTTACTTCAAGCATCACAGAAAAAGTGGCATTCAGGCAGTTTAAATTCTTATGCTCAAAGATGCATAAAAAGAAAAACCTCAGATGGTTCATCCAATTAGAAAGAAGGAGGGCTACATCAAAAGTCCTCTTCCTCCCTCTGAGCCCCACCCAAGTTCCACCAACACCCAAAGAACCACATGACAAATCACCTCTGGGTCTTTGAGAGGAGACTGCCATCCTGTGGATTCACCTTAGTGTCAAAGAAATATTGTAAGCACAGACTCTTCTTACCATCTGAAACCGAGTTGATGGTAGAGGGGAAGAGAGGAAATATTTTCTAGTTTAATCTCTCTGAACACATTAGAATACACTTCAAGGATGGTTATTGAACAAACAGAAAGTTAGTTGCACCAGTCTGTACTTCTAACTACTGTGGTATATTTAGATAAAGATCTAGAAAAAGATCATCCTGAGTGAGGTATCCCAGAGGCAGAAACACACACATGGTATATACTCACTTATAGTGGATATTAGATATATAATATAGGATAAACTACTAAAATCTATACACTTAAAGAAGCTAAGCAAGAAGGAGGACCCTGGGTAAGATGACCAATCCTCCCTCAGAGAGGCAAATGGGATAGACTTCGGGAAAGGGAGAAAACAGGGAACAGGACAGGAGCCTACCACAGAGGGACTCTAAAAGACTCTACCCAAAAAGGTATCAAAGTAGATGCTGAGACTCATAGCCCAACTTTGAGCAGAGTGCAGGGAATTTTATAAAAGAATGAGGAGATAGAAAGACCTGGAGAGGACAGGAGCTCCACAAGAAGAGCAACAGAACCAGGAAATCTGGGCCCAGGGGTCTTTTCTGAGACTTAATGTGTTGGTATAATGTCCTTTTAAAATGTATATACCTTACCCTTATTAATTCAAATGCTTATTTCCCCACCCCCAACTCTCTGGTTTCAATCTGGATATTGCATTGTGATACTCACTATAAGCATCCCGTCTCAACTCTTGTATAAACAGGACACAAATAAAGCAACTAGATACAATGTTGTGCAATGGGAGGAGCCAGAGGACAGGAAAGAGGGGAGGAGCTAGAGAGCAGGAAGGAGTGGGAGGAGGAGGAGTGAGAGAGGATCTTGAGGAGAGCAGAGCAGGAGGAGAGAGCTTCGAGGACTTGAAGCATGAACCAGACTCAAGATTTCACAAAAACCAAGTATAATGTGGGAAATCTAAATGTTAGGAAACTGAGGGCTTGGAGGTTTAGGAGGGAGTAAATATTGCCCAGCATTGTGTTCTAGGTTAACTAAAAACCCAGTCTCTGTGTGGTGATTTGGTTATACAGCTGCAGAGGATTAACAGCAGCATTACAAGAAGATAAAACAATAGAAATATTAATAGTCGCCTACAACACTTGTGCTCCAGCCAAGAACCATTCATGGAGATAACCTAAAACCCCTGCACAAATGTAGCTCAGAGCAGCTCAGTATCCAAGTGGGTACCCTATGAAGGGGAACAGGGACTGTCTCTGACATGAGCTCAGTGGCTGGCTCTTTGATCACCTCCCTCTGATGGGGGAGCAGCCTTACCAGGCCACAGAGGAAGACAATGCAGCCAGTCCTGATTAGATCTGATAGGCTAGGGTCAGAAGGAGGGGAGGAGAACCTCCCCTAGCAGTGGACTTGGAGAGAGGCATGGGAGGAGATGAGGAAGGGAGGGTAAGATTGGGAGGGATTCAGGGAGGGGACTACAGCTGGGATCCAGAGTGAATAAACTGTAGTTAATATAAAAATAAAAATTAAAAAGATAAAGATTGAACTTTGATAATACATGCATTTTTGTTCTTTAAGATGGTCCTCATAGTTGTTGTGGAAAGTAGACAAATAACTCTATTGATTTAAGCCAACAATATGTTGAACTTTGACCTTTTTCATACATCTTAAAATTTGCTTAGACCCTTGTAAATTGCTTACGATTTCCAGTTTCCTTTCTAGTCATTTCTGTTCCATCTTATTTTGTAAAATAACAGTAATAAATGAACAGTCAACAGGCCTAGCTGTGATGATCTTTTCAGGGTAGGCACAGCTGATGTCCAAGTCATTTGGCCTGGAAGATAGTACTATTAACATCAGCTTTATAAGAGATGGTTTAATCTAAAAATAATACAACCTGTGTAGATCCTGTCATAGTATGTGGTTTGAGAAGTTCCAAGGTTAACCTTATAGAAAACACAGGACAGGACAGACCACAGTATGCGGAACAATCTACTGTATCAGTGCTTTTGGTTTTGAATGTGCAGATAGAAATAGAGCTTTATACCATGAAATCAATAACACTCACAATGCCTATACCCTTCGACTGGTTTGTTGTTGTTGTTCTATTTTCTCCATGTTAGAGAGTTGGAAAACAAGCCTCATTCAGGAAAGAGAGCTTGAGATAACATTTTGAGATAAATATGCTTGTATCTGAAGTGGGAGGGCCAATTTCCATCTTCAGAGCCTACTTCTCAATGAGCTCAAACAGCACAGGACAATTTAATGTCCATGTATAAGGCATCTGTTTCTCTCCAAACTGAACCCAGCAGTTTCTTGTCAAGTATTGAGTTGAGCACTGGGAATAGGAATTGGCAAGTGCAGAAGGTTCTGGGTAGGTGAAAGTGAACACCTGTGACTTTGGAGGATCAAGCCAACAGAAATCTTGCGCGCTCTCTCTCTCTCTCTAACTGATGTCTATTCTTGGATCTTCCCTACCTAGGCTTGTAATGATCAAGTGGGAAGACTGTAATCAATTTGTGCCGCCAAAAGGGGCAGAAAATGTGAAAATCTTAAAATTCTCTGTTTTTCTTTAGGGTAGGCTAATGAAAAGGCTCAAGAACATAGGTGGGTCCGAACTCTTCTTCCTTCTCCTGCATGAAAAGCATCCCAGAGGATATTATGACCATACCCTTTGGCAAAAGAAAATCAGCCACAGATGCCAAGAAAGGCATCACAAGCCCCATTTACTGAGTTTACTGCACCCAGAAAAATGCTTATAGTGATTAGTAACTTATCCATGTTCACAGAGATGATGAGAGAGCCAGATGGAGAATGGAAGCTGGTAGGCTTCAGTCTATTAGCCACCCCCCTTCGCAAATGATTTGAATTAACTCATTATCAGACACAGTTTTGCTCTCTTTAACAATTCATTGATATTATGTGAATATGTTTTTGTTTTACCCCCAAGTGTGGGATATGGGGCTGCTTTCAGTTTGTTCATGCCTGTTAACTATGATTGCCTCTTATGGGCTCAGAGAGGGGGGTGTTCTTTGCCAGCTACAGAGAATTTAATTGTGAAAACTCTGAGAGGGTATAAATGCTAGAGCACTGAGAGAAAATGGAGTCCAAGGAGGAAAAAGGCTGCTGCTGCGTTTGCTGTTTGCTGGCTTGCCAGTTTGCTGAACTGCTGTATACCCTGGCTACGAAGATTGGAGTTGCCATAGGAATTAAGTGTGAAGAGGTCTACATTCCTTTCCCTGCTCATTCTCTCCTACTTAGGGTTGGGGATTGGAAGGAAGGTAGAGGCTTAAGGAACGCAAATAAAATAGTTTAAAAAATAGCGCCTACACTGATGGGCAAGGTTGGCCTTCCCTCACAGGTTTGCTTCTGATGCCTAAAATGTTCCCAGCTGGTTCCCAGACGAGTGTTTAAGGGATACAAACTTCACAACTGTGACTTGCTTCTGGGTCTACACTCATCCAACTGAAACAGGTCACAGGACACTTAGATGTTCAGACTCACTCAACAAGGTTCCAGATGCTCTCTAGGCCTGCATTCATACCATTGCTATTTTCTCAGTATTTGCACATTTTTCAGCAAGAACTAGACATTAATATCTACTTTCTTAACTACATCTACAAAGCTGTCTCAGAAAGACTGAATCCTCAATAGAGAGAAACCTGAAGTTACCCCTGGTAAGACAGGGGGGTTCAAATTGAGAATAAAAGGTGCTCATTGTCCCAGGATAGAGGGTCCACAGTGGGTCCAGTGGACATCTACAACAATATTCTTGGCTACTAGAATAATAATATCCTCCTGAGATCCCTTAGCCATTGTGATCAGAAGAGGCAGGCTAAGGATGTGCTATCTGATGTGGGAATAGTAGCACTGTGAAGGGTAGGCAGTGACACTAGAAACTGGACCACCTTCTTACCCTTAGAAAATGAAAACCATGCATGGAGAGGACCTAGACCCCCTGCTCAGATGTAGCCCATGGGCAGCTCAGACTCCATGTGTGATTCCCTAGTAAGGGGAAGAGGGGCAGTCTCTGGCATGAACTCTTTGCCTGCTTTTTGATCACCTCTCTCTGGCTAGGTGGCCTTACTAGGCCACAGAGAAAGAGGATCCAAGCAGTCCTGATGAGACCTGATAGGCTAGAGTCAGAGAGTAGGGAAGGAGAACCTCCCCTATCAGTGAACCAGGGAAGGGACACAGGGGGGAGAGAACAGGGAGGTAGGAATGGGAGGAAATGTTTGAGGAGGCTACAGGTGGGATACAAAGTGAATAAACCGTAATAATATTTTTTTAAAAAGATTTATCCATCAAAAAGCCAGGCTACTCAAATCTCAACTAAAGCAATGTCTGCTCATAGATGCAGAGACTTTCTACATTCTTGCTTTCTGTATACTCTGATGGGAATCTCCAAGCAGAGTCCACATTTTACCTTCTACTTTTTATTTAAGCAAAACCCAATGTGCAGAAAAATTTCTTGTAAAACATGCCCACTGGATCTGATTGAATTTAAGGAAGATAGAACCATACCTGTAACTCTCAATGAGGTCAAGAACATGTAACGAGGTAGGTCATAGTACCTGGAGAGAATCTAGTAGTATTACTAAGTAAGTGGACTTGGCCTTTTTGAGGCTTAATGACATGTTGCTCTATCATGTCGGTACAAATCAGTACATCTCAGAACCTCATTAGAGAAGGTTCTCACAGTAGATAGCAATTAACATAGAGATCCACAAGTGGTCAATGTGCAGAAAATAAAAGACTTTGGGGTGCTCAGTCCCAAAAAGAACATCTATATCCTACAGTGTTCCATAAAGGCTCAGGGTTCTACACTGAGAAGGGAATGGAAGGATTGCCAGAGATGGTGTTTTCAGGAAACAGTGTTTTCTGAACAAAGTAAGGCTCATTTGAACTTACAGCAGTCGTGGTAGCATGCATAAAACGTGTGCCAGCTCAATACAGACAAAGATGAGAAGGGGCACTGATTACCATCCCTAGCTGAGAGAAACTAGCATGTCATAGCTGCTGGGAGAGGAGTTATTTTTCTTGACAAACACTAAATATTCTAAATTCTATTGTTCCTCTCCTTCTATGAAAAAGCCCCAGTCTCTGAAAGTTATGAATGCATACATCTCCCCTTGAGCTTTTCTTCATGTCTCTAATTGTAACCTAACTGGCAAAGTATCAGAGGCTCATCTAAACCAAAAGCTTAAATGGGTATTCAGAGAACTACGCACAGGAAATTTGTGTTCTTCCTTTGTCCTACAACATACTTCACATCTTTGCACATACTGGTAGCTGAGAGCCAGCATTCTATCAGACCTTTCTACCCAAAAGACATGAAATCAGCATTCACTAAATATTATCTCATCAGACTCTTCCCTTGCCCACTGACAACTGCATAAGGAATAGAATGCATGGGAAAATGCAAACAGATAAATCATGATCTTCAAAGGTACAGTGCACTTGACACAGCATAACAGCTGTTTCTTAGTACATTTGAAAACCAGAGGAGGCATGGCAGGAGCACACGATGGCAGCAACACCTCCTTGGCAAATATTTGGCAGTGAAGAAGAAAGCTTAAAGCAGTATGCTGGCCCAAAGCATGGCTTTGTAGGGCATACTTTCCCAGGTGGGTCTAGAGTCCGCTGAATTGACAACTTTATACTAACCATCAAAGTGCTATTCCATTTCAGCCCAGAAGAACAAAGCAGCTTTTGTAGGGATTATCCTTAAGTAATGGGCACCCTTTTATCTCTTGAAATACCCTGTTTTATCCTTTAGAAAAAAGTTTAAAAATATAGAAACATTTATTGACACTTTCTGATTTGTCAGTGTTCATTCCTCTTCTAAAATTTTATTTTATCTGTTTTTTCATATATTCATAATATATTTAGATCATATCCACACCATGCTTCCTCCATCAAATTTTCTCAGATCTCACTTTTTGATGCTCTTCTGCACTTCTATTCTCTCCTTTTTGTTTTGTTCTTTCTAATACTCTGGAATCAATTATAGCTGCCCTTATATACATGAGTACAGGACCATTGACTGGAGGACAGACAACCTGCCAGGACACACATTCCTGGAGAAAACTGACTCTGTCTCTCCCTGCATTTATCAATGGTCTATATCTCCCAGCTACTATTGGGGTCATATCAGCAGCTCTTTCACCCATCCTACAATGCTTATTGCCTTGATCATGTGTGGGCAAATTTCATGATTTAATTTTTTACTTTAGAAACTATTGAGTGTGTATAGATATTTTGCCTGCATGTGTGTCTGTGGTTCACATCTGTTCAGTGCCCATGGAGGCCAGAGGAGAGCCTCAAATTCTTTAGAGGTGGACTTACAGACACCTTTTTAGCTGACTTTGCAAACAGAACTCCAAGTCATCTGCAAGAGAAGAAACTGTTCTTACCTGCCAAGCCACCTCTCTAACCCCAATTTCGTTACTCTTTAGAGCAGAAAAAAATTGCATTATGTACTGTACCACACCATTATCCATTCATCAGTTGGTAATCGCCAAGACTGTTTCCATTTCCGAGTCATTATGATTGAAATGTCAGTGAACTGGAAGAGCAACTATCTCTAACAGGGTGGATATAGAGACTTTTGGGCAAATATCCCTGAGTTGTGTGTCTGTGTAATGTGTTGGATTCATTTTTTAGCTTTCTGGGGATCCTAGATTCTAATTTCTAGTGGCTTCATGTGCCAGTAGGGTTGTTTTGTTTTGTTAAGTCGAAACAAGTTAGAGTTATTTGGAAAGAGGAACCTTAATTTATAAAGTGTGCCCATCAGATTGACATGTCTACTTTCACAACATTGACATGATGATTGCATTACCGTGACTGTAGTATAGCTTAGTGTTAGATATGGTGATCCCTCTTGTCATTATTCTTTTGGTTCAGAACCATTTTGGGTATTGAAGTATGAGTTTCATCTTAAGGAGAAGGACTTAAATCAAGTAAGAAAGTGTCTCAATATGTTTGTGCTAATACTGACCCAGTGGACATCTCTTGCCAGGCCAGTCACTATTGTAGCTCCCAGGGTTGGGGTTGCAGTTAAGTAATATTGATGATTTCTTTTCCACTCCAGTAGGATTAATATCCCCTTCCAGCACTGTGAAAGCTAGCCAGTAGGGATGAAGTTTCCAGGTCAGTGCCATGTTGATTTCTCCATGTTCCATGACTCAAGTTTGGTGTGTTCAGCAGTAGAGATTGATTGCTAAGTTCTGGAGTGAAAACAAAAGCATTGGCAATTGTCTGTACTCTGTTGAGAGTCTTTGGGACCTCAGTGGACAAGAAGTCCAGGATAACTCATTCTTTTTTTAAATTTATTATTATTATTATCATTTATTACAATTTATTCATTTTAGGTTATATCCATACATGGTCCTTGGTTGAATGTCAGTCTCAGAAAAGACCCTGTGCCCAGATATATTTGGTCCTTGTGGAGCTCCTATCCTTTCCCATCAGACTAACTCCCCTTCTTTCTTATGATTCCCTGTACTCTGCCAAAGGTTTGGTCATGAGTCTTTGCTTTGAAAACACTGCTAGAACCTCCACTCAGATGTAGCCTGTGGTAGCTCAGTAACCAATTGGTTTCCCAAAGTGAGGGGAACAAGGACTATTTCTAACAGGAACTCAATGACTGGCTCTTGGGTCTCCCCACCCCCGAAGGGAGGAGCAGTCCTGTTAGGCCACAGAGGAGGGCTTTGGAACCAGTCCTGAAGATACCTGATAAAACAGGATCAGATGAATGGGGAGGTGGTCCCCCCTATCAGTGGACTTGGAAAGGGGCACAGTGGAGATGAGGGAAGGAGGGAGGGACTGGGAGGGAATGTGGGATCGGGACACGGCTGGGATACAGAGTTAATAAAATGTAACTGATAAAAAAATAAAAATAAAAAAATAAAGTAATAAACAATTTATTCATTTTGTATCAGGGCTGTGTACCCCTCTTATCTCCTCCCAATCCTACCCTCCCTCCCTCTTCTCACCCTATGCCCTTCCCACAGTCCAGAGGTAGGGGAGGTCTTCCTCCCCTTCTGTTTGACCCTAGCCTATCAGGTCTCATCAGGACTGGTTGAATTGTCTTCCTCTGTGGCCTGGCAAGGCTGTGGGGAGGTGATCAGAGAGCCTGCACTGAGTTCATGCTAGAGAAAACCTCTACTCCCCTTATTAGTGACCCCACTTGGAGACTGAGCCTATGGGCTACTTCTGAGCCAGGATTTTAAGTCCTCTCCATGCATTGTCCTTTGTTGTGGTAACTAGAAAAGGTCATCTTGAGTGAGGGAACCCAGGAGCAGAAAGATACGAATGGTGTATACTGACTCATAAGTGGCTATTACCCATATAATATAGGATAAACATACTAAAATCTATATTCCTAAAGAAGCTAAACAACAAGGAAGACCCTAGGAAAGATGCTCAATCCTCACTCAAAAGGTTAATTGCGATAGACATTGGAAGCAGGAGAAGACAGAGAACAGGACAGGAACCTACCATAGACAACCTCTGAAAGACTCTACTGATTGAGGTGTCAAAGCAGAGGCTGAGACTCTTAGACAAACTTAAAAAGACCTGGAGGGGAAGGAGCTTCAAAAGGAAACCAAGCCCTGGGGACCCTGCAGAGACTGATACCCCAACCAAGGATAAACCATTTTTACCAAGGGTCTTTTAGTTTGTTAGCCTGCACTGCCTAGCAGGGGCATTTCCCCCACTTATATGGTAACTCCATCTTAACTCTTTTTTGGTGTGTGGGTATGCAGATTTTTGGGAAGCTTCTACAGTAGTATATTTCTATGTAACTTCTGGTGAAAAACATTAAAAATTAAACATTTTAAGTGTTACCTATGAATAAATACGCTGAATTTTTATGCAGTTTTTAAGCTTTTCACCTCTAGCTTCAATTCACTTTAAAAAATAGGTTCTTAATTGAAATAAAATTATACGACTTCACTCTCCTTTTCATCTCTCAAGCTTCTCAAATTTGAACTTTCTCAAACCTCTCCTGTGTCCTCCAACTCTCAAATTGACAGCATTTTCTTTTATTATTATTGTTACAAACATGTCGTGTGTGTGCTTTCTATGTGTGCATGTATAAACAAGCATATAGAAATAAAACATGCCAAGTCCATTTTGTTGTTTTTATGTGAGGAATGACCATCCTGCACTTGAAAACCAATAAAGGTTTTGTTCCTGGGAGTGGCTAATTCTCCTCTCCCAGCAATCATTAGTTGCTTGTTTTTCGTTTGAGGTGGGACCATGAGAAAATCTTCCCTGTCTTGAATAACACATCTTTGAGACTGGCATCAGTCAGGTGTTGTTTATGCAGCCATTTCTAGGCAAAACTGTTCCAGAGAAGACTTTCTGGTACTCTGCCTCTTGCAATCTTTCAGCCCCTCTTTGTTCATGTTCCCTAAACTATAGGGAACTGTGATGTAGGTGCATCTATTGGGACTGGACATGCCACAATCCTTTGATCATTGCTTTGTGTTCAGTTGTGGGTTTTGTTTGTTTGTTTGCAATGGTCTCCCTTTTCTGTAAAGAGAGGTTTCTTTGATGAAAAGAAGTAACTACACTTAGCTGTGCATATAAAGATAAGATTTAGATTGTAGTAAGAACTTATGCTCATCTGATAAAGCAGTGGTAGTAAACTATTTTCTAAGGTCTATGTTACCATCAGTCCCAGGAAGCTGGCTAGGTTTCCAGGACTAGGCATGATTTCCCTCAAGAGTGGACCTTAACTTCAAATTAGATAGCAACTGGTTGCCAGTCTCCTGTGAATGCCATTTATTTCATCTTTATGGTTATGTTGCCATACTGGTAATTGTCATGGTTCACAGGTCTTGCACTGGTTAATTAAGTAGGTTTGTCTCTTGCAAGCTTGCATTAGTATTTTCTGAAATCATAAGAGCTAGACCACAGGAAAGGGCTCTTCAGGTCAGATCCAGGAAGAATCTTTCAAGTCCCGAGTACAAAGTATGGGGTGTCTTTAACAATAGCTCATCCTCAACCCTGAGAGTCAACCAAGGCCTACATCAATAATCTATATTGTTTTGGAAGTCACATGAACAAACTCCCCTGGTTAGCCATTCAAACAGAGGCTTCTCATGCCTGATACTGTGGTTTTTGTTAGTCTATGGCTTTTGTGGGGAACACTGTCAACCCAAGTGGCTTAATGTCCTTTAAGATAAGGGTATATTTAGATATAAAGGAATATACATATTATTCCTTTATTGATAAGTATCATTATATTAATATACATATTATATATTATCTTGTTAAGATATCTATATTATTAAAATAATAATACATATTATATCTTATTAAAATAATAATATATATTATATCTATATTATTAAGGTAATATTAAGATAATAATATAGATATCTTAAGAAGATAACATATTAAGATATATGTATCTAAAATATATGTATATATTATAAATATATAATGCATGTGCATATATTATATATAATTATTTTAGGGAAATTATAATTCCTTGAGCCATTATCAAACTGTTTTGGTGTTGACATTTCTTATTATTTATTGAGTTCAATTTTCACATCCTGACTATTCCACATTATTTCATTCAGCCACTTATTTGTGTTTTCTTGAATCAATCAAGATTTCATTTATGTCCACCATGAATTTTTTTAGTGTGTTTTTCAGGAATTTGTAGGTTCTTCTGTCATCTTCACAGTTAGTTTTTTATTCAGTGTCTCCAGTTTCACCTAAATTGCTCTGACTGGGGATGACGAGAACAAGTTGATGACTTGGGGAGGCAGCATACTGTGCTGGCTTTTATTACTATTGTGTTTTTCCTATGAGGCCTTCCATCTAGAGATAGGGTGATGGTTGTGTCTTTGATATGAGGTTTTAGCTCACTGAATGCTGTATCTTGAGTTGAAGCTACAAGGTGATGAATCGGAGGGTTCAGAAAGGGTGGAATCACATCAGAGCTGGCTCACTCTTACTGAGGAAGACCGTGGGGACTGATACCTTGAAGACAGAGTTTCTGGGCGGAAAGTGATGGACTTGTGTGGGGTCTGGCTCTCCTATCCCAATCCAATGGACTGGGACCCTGGCAGTAACGGTCTTGAGATGTGAGCACAAAGCACTGGAAACATTGAACTGAAAGGGGTAAGGCTCTCAAGAGTGGTCTGCCTTGCATGTTCATGAAAGTTAGAAGATATATTCACTTATGGACATTGATTACCACTTCTGTTTACACACGTGAATAAACCTATGATTTACTTCAATAGTATGAACTCCTGTGAAATTAATTAGTCCTGCACATTCAGATGACTAGTGAGTGTAGAAAGAGCCTAATATTCACAGCAGAGACAGAGAGACAGAGAGAAAGAGAGAAGGAAAAGAAGATAGTTTTAATCAGCCCACCTGCCATAAGAGTAATCTTTAACCATATACTTTCAAAATCAAATCCCTTGAGTGAGGTTTTCCTGTCATTTGTAAGAGACACAATTTCATATCAACTTTCCTGGTCCTCCGACATCTTTAGTCCTTACACTCCATCTTCCATGTTGTTTCCTGAGCCTTAAGTGAAGGAGTTATGTTGGAAATATATTGATGATGAATGGCCACCTCACTTGTTTTCTGAACCTAAAAAAGACCTGAAGAAGTGCAACACCAATACACTAGCTAACATGGAAAGGGGAATTCTCACGAAGCCCCAACCATAAACAAACAACTCCAGGAAAGTAAGAAGTGCTGGGAGTAAGAAAAAATCCTCCACGGTATGGAGCCCCTAGTTGGTTACCATCAGCAAATAATCAGCCCTGAATTTATATACCTATACAAGTAACACTTAACAGAACGAGCAGATCTGTATTCATGTAGTTAGGCAAGTGTGTGTGGGTGTGTGGGTGTAATAATAACCTACAAAAAGAAACTATGATTTTGAGAGAGCAAGGGTACATTCACGGGAGGATTTGGAGGAAGGAAAAGGAGGAAGGAAGCAAGGGTATATTCAGGGAGGATTTGGAGGAAGGAAAAGGAAGAAGGAAGCAAGGGTATATTCATGGGAGGATTTGGAGGAAGGAAAAGGAAGAAGGAAGTGATTTAATTATATTCACTTCTTTTTTTTTAACTTTTATTAATTACACTTTATTCATTTTGTATCCCTCCATAAGCCCCTCCCTCCTCCCCTCCCGGCCCCACCCCCCCCTTTCTGCATGCATGCCCTTCCCCAAGTCCACTGATAGGGGAGTTCCTCCTCTCCTTCTTTCTGATCTTAGTCTATCAGTTCTCATCAGAAGTGGCTACTATGTCAGGGTTCTAGGTTATCTCCATGAATAGTCCTTGGTTGGAGTATGAGTCTCTGGGAAGTTCCCTGTGTTCAAATTTTCTTGTTCTGTTGCTCTCCTTGTGGAGTTCCTGTCCTCTCCAGCTCTTACTAGTTCCCACTTCTTACATAAAATTCCATTCACTCTGCCTGTCAGTTGGCCATCAGGCTCAGTATCTGCTTTCACAGTCTGCATGGCAGAGGCTTTCAGAGCCCTTCTGTGGCAGGTTCCTAGGTTGTTTCCTGTTTTCTTCTTCTGGCTTTCAGAAGCCCTCTGTAGCAGGTTCCTAGGTTGTTTCCTGTTTTCTTCTTCTTCAGATGTCCATCCTCTTTGCCTTTCAGGATGGGTATTGAACATTTTAGTTAGGGTCCTCTCTTTTGCTTAGTATGTTTAGATGTACAGATTTTAATGGGTTTATTCTATGTTGTATGTTTATATGAGTGAGTATATACCGTGTGTGTGTTTTTGCTTCTGGGACAACTCACTCAGGATGATCCTTTCCAGGTCCCACGATTTACCAGAAAATTTCATGATTTCCTTATTTTTCATTGCTGAGTAATACTCCATTATATAGATGTACCACAGTTTCTGCATCCATTCTTCATTTGAGGGGCATCTGGGTTGTTTCCAGCTTCTGGCTATTACAAATAAAGCTGCTACAAACATGGTTGAGCAAATGTCCTTTTTGTGTACTTAAGCCTCTTTTGGGTATATGCCTAGGAATGGTATGGCTGGATCTTGAGGAAGAACTATTCCTAGTTGTCTGAGAAAGCGCCAGATTGATTTCCAGAGTGGTTGTGCAAGTTTACACTCCCACCAACAGTGCAGAAGGGTTCCCCTTTCTCCACAACCTCTCCAGCATGTGTTGTCACTTGAGTTTTTGATCTTGGCCATTCTGATGGGTTTAAGGTGAAATCTCAGGGTTGTTTTGATTTGCATTTCCCTAATGGCTAATGAGGTTGAACATTTCTTTAAGAGCTTCTCTACCATTCGATATTCCTCTCCCGAGAATTCTCTGTTTAGCTCTTTTCCCCTTTTTTTTAAGTGGATTACTTGGTTTGCTGCTTTTCAGCTTCTTTAGTTCTTTATATATACTAGATATAAGTCCTTCGTCAGATAAAGGGTTGGTGATGATTCTTTCCCAATCTATAGGCAGTGGCTTTGTTTTGATGACTGTGTCCTTTGCTTTACAGAAGCTTTTCAATTTCATGAGGTACCATTTATTGATTGTTGCTCTTAGAGCCTGTGCTGTTGGTGTTCTGTTCAGGAAGTTTTCTCCTGTACCAATGAGTTCTAGGGTATTCTCCACTTTTTTTTCTAGCTGATTTAATGTCTCTGGTTTTATGTTGAGGTCTTTGATCCACTTGGACTTCAGTTTTGTGCAGGGTGATAAGTATGGGTCTATTTTCATTTTTCTACGTGTAGACATCCAGTTGGACCAGCACCATTTGTTGAAGATGCTATCTTTTTTCCATTGTATTGTTTTGGCATCATCGTCAAAAATCAGGTGTCCATAAGTGTGTGGGTTTATTTCTGGGTCTTCTGTTTGGTTCCATTGACCCACCATTCTGTTTCTATGCCAGTACCATGCAGTTTTTAAAACTGTTGCTCTATAGTACAGCTTAAGATCAGGGATGGAGATACCACCAGAAGATCTTTTATTGTAGAGGATTGTTTTAGCAATTCTTGGTTCCTTGTTATTCCATACGAAGTTGAGAATTTTTCTTTCCAGGTCTGTAAAGAATTGTGTTGGCAATTTGATGGGAATTGCATTAAATCTGTAGATTGCTTTTGGTAAGATGGCCATTTTTATTATATTTATCCTGCCAAGCCATGAGCATGGGAGATCTTTCCATCTTCTCATATCTTATTCTAATTCTTTCTTCAGAGACTTGAATTTTTTTTCATACAAGTCTTTGACTTGTTTGGTTAGGGTTACACCAAGGTACTTTATGTCATTTGTGCCTATTGCGAAGGGTGTTGTTTCTCCAATTTCTTTCTCAGCCCTTTTGTCTTTTGTATACAGGAGTGCTACTGATTTTTTTTTTTATTTAATTTTGTATCCAGGCACTTTACTGAAGGTGTTTCTCAGCTGTAGGAGTTCCCTGGTAGAGTTTCTGGGGTCACTCATATATACTATCATATCATCTGCAAATATTGATAATTTGACTTCTTCCTTTATCCAATTGTATCCCCTCGATCTCCTTCAATTGTCTCATTGCTCTAGCAAGGACTTCGAGAACTATGTTGAAGAGATATGGGGAGAGTGGGCAGCCTTGTCTTGTCCCCGATTTCAGTGGGATTGCTATAAGTTTCTCTCTGTTCAGTTTGATGTTGGCTAGAGGCTTGCTGTATATCACCTATACTATGTTTAGTTATGTGCCTTGTATCCCTGATCTCTCCAAGACTTTAAACATGAATGGATATTGGATTTTGTCAAAGGCTTTTTCAGCATCTAGGGAGATTATCATGTGGTTTTTTTCTTTCAGTTTGTTAATATGGTGGATCACATTGATGGATTTCTGTATACTGAACCACCCCTGCATACCTGGGATGGAGCCTACTTGGTCATAGTGGATAATATCTTTGATGTGTTCTTGTATTCAGTTTGCGAGTATTTTGTTAAGTATTTTTGCATCAATGTTCATAGGGGAGATTGGCCTGAAATTCTCTTTCTTTGTTGAGTCTTTGTGAGGTTTAGGTACCAAGGTGACTGTGGCTTCATAGAATGAGTTTGGTAATGTTCCTTCTGTTTCTATTTTGTGGAATAGTTTGAAGAGAATTGGAGTTAGCTCTTCTTTGAAGGTCTGGTAGAATTCTGCACTGAAGCCATCTGGTCCTGGGCTTTTTTTGGATGGGAGACTTTTGATGACCGCTTCTATTTCTTTGGGGGATATAGGACTATTTAATTGATTTACCTGGTCCTGATTCAGCTTTGGTAAGTCAGATCGATCAATAAAATTGTCCATTTCACTTAGATTTTCAAATTTTGTGGCATATAGACTTTTGAAGTAAGTCCTAATGATTGTTTGGATTTCCTCAGTGTCTGTAGTTATGCCCCCCTTTTCATTTCTGATTTTGTTGATTTGGGTGGTGTCTCTCTGCCTTTTAGTTAGCTTGGCTAAGGGTTTGTCAATCTTGTTGATTTTCTCAAAGAACCAGCTCTTGGTTTCATTGATTCTTTGAATTGTTTTATTTGTTTCTAATTGATTGATTTTAGCCCTGAGTTTGATTATTTCCAGCCATCTACACTTTTTTACTGTGTCTGCTTTTTGGTTTTCTAGGGTTTTTTAAGTGGCCCATTAAGTTGCTTGAATGAGATGTCTCAAATTTCTTCTTGAAGGCACTTAGTGCTATGAACTTTCCTCTTAGCACTGCCTTCATTGTGTCCCACAAGTTTGGGTATGTTGTGTCTTCATTTTCATTGAGTTCTAGAAAGACTTTAATTTCTTTCTTTATTTCTTCCCTGACTCAGCTGTCATTTAGTAGCAAGCTGTTCAGTTTCCAGGTATGTGTTGACTTTTTGCTATTTCTGTTGTTATTGAAGTTCAGCTTTATTCCATGGTGATCAGACAAGATACAAGGGCTTATTTCAATCTTCTTGTATCTGTTGAGGCTTGCTTTGTGACCAAATATGTGGTCTATTTTGGAGAAGGTTCCATGAGGTGCTGAGAAGAAGGTAAATTCTTTTGTGTTTGGGTATAAGGTTCTGTAAATGTCTGTGAAGTTCATTTGATTCATGACCTCTGCCAGAGATAATGTTTCTTTGTTTAATTTCTGTTTTGTTGACCTGTCCTTTGTTGAGAGTGGGGTGTTGAAGTCTCCCACTATCAATGTGTGGGGATCTATATGTGGTTTAAATTTTATCAATGTTTCTTTTACAAATGTGGGTGCTCTTGTATTTGGGGCATAGATGTTCAGGATTGTGATGTCTTCCTGGTGGAATTTTCCCTTGATGAGTATGAAATGTCCTTCCCCATCTCTTTTGATTAATTTTGGTTGAAAGTCTATTTTATCAGATATTAGAATGGCTACTCCTGCTTGTTTCTTGGGTCCATTTGCTTGGAAAGTCGTCTTCCAACCTTTTACCCTTAGGTAATGTCTATCTTTGTGCCTTAGGTGTGTTTCTTGTATGCAACAGTTTACTGGGTTTTGTTTACGTATGCATTCTTTTATCTGTGTCTTTTCACTGGAGAGTTGAGTCCATTGATGTTGAGAGAGATTAATGACCAGTGGCTGTTAGATCCTTTGATTTTGGTGTTGGCTGTGGTCATAAGGTTGTGTGCTTGGTTGTTTTTTGTTTTACTGTAGTAAGGTTAATTATTTCCTGTGTTTTCTTGAAAGTAGCTAATTTTCTTGGGTTGTATTTTCCCTTTCAGTGTCTTCTGTAATGCTGGATTTCTATGTAGGTATTTTTGAAATTTGTTTTTGTCACTGAATAACTTGTTTTCCCCGTCTATGAGGACTGAGAGTTTTGCAGGTTATAGTAGCCTGGGCTGACATCTGTGTTCTCTTAGTGTCTGCATGATATCCAACCAGGCCCTTCTGGCTTTCATAGTCTCTGTTGAAAAGTCAGGTGTGATTCTAATGGGTTTGCCATTATATGTTACTTGGCCTTTTTCCCTTGCAGCTTTTAGTATTTTTTCTTTGTTCTGTATACTTACTGTTTTGATTATTATGTGGTGGGAGGATTTTCTTTTCTGGTCAAATTTGTTGGGTGTTCTCTAGGCCTCGTGTATTCTTATTGGCTTCTCCTTTAACTTGGGGAAATTTTCTTCAATGATTTTGTTGAAAATATTTTCTGGGCCTTGGAGAAGGGAGTCTTCTTTTTCTTCTATACCTATTATTCTTAGGTTTTGTCTTTTCATACTGTCTTGGATTTCTTAGACGGTCTGTGTCAGGAATTTTTTTGGATTTAACATTTTCTTTGACAGATACATCTATTTCTTCCATTGTATCTTCCACACCTGAGATTCTTTCTTCCATCTCTTGTAGTCTGTTGGTTATGCTTACCTCTGCAGTTCCTGTTTTCTTCCCTAAATTCTTCCTCTCCATTATTTCCTCCATTTGTGTTTTCTTTAATTTTTCCAGTTCTATCTTCAGGTCTTGAGTGTTTTGTTTACTTCCTTCACCTGTCTGATTGTATTTTCCTCTTTTTCTTTTAGTTCCTTCAACTCTGTTTCTTTTTCTTCTTTCAGTGATCTAATTATTTCTTCTCTGAAGGTCTCAAACTGTTTGGCTGCATCTTCCCATATTTCTTCACGGATGGCCATAATCTGCTTGTCTTTAATTTACTCCATTTCTTTACAGATAGCCATGATCTGTTTGTTTTTATCTTCCTCTAATTCTTTACGTACATTATTTGTTTCCTCTATTATCCTTTATCCTCTTCATCAGCATAGATGTTAGGTCATCTTCTTGATTTTCTATTATACTGTGTTGTCCAGGGCTGTTCACCCCTGGATGGCTGGGTTCTGGAGATGCCATATTGCTCTGTCTTTTGTTGGTTGAGCTTTTATGCTGACCTCTACCCATTGGGCTGTTTTAGGTGTTGGCTGTTAGTTTCTGTGCTTTCTGGAGTCCTGAGGTAGGGAGAAACCCCTTGGCCGAAAGATGATTTCTCCTTAAGTAGTCCTCCTCTGCTTTTTGGTTATGGTCACTGTATGGCCAGTGTTTCTCAGGAATTGCCACTGCTCACCTCAGGTGTATAGCCCTGAGTAGTAGCTGTGGTCTTTGTTAGGCAGGTAGGGCTCTCCTCTTACCCATAGAAGTTCTCAAGACAGCTTCCCCACTGCTGAGTTTCTCGTTATAAATTTAGTGAGCTACTGCTGTTGTTACAGTTTTCCAGGTACAGTCCTCTTGAAGAACCTGCTGATTCCCTAGCTGTGGGGTTTTCTCCCAACAGGGAAACTCAGTCTGTTATCCTGGGGCACACAGTTCTGTCCGGGAAAGTGAGAGGAGCACCCAGCAAGTCTCTGGGCCGGAGGCTCAGTGCTCTGCTCTGGGCCTGGAGAATGTGCACCTAGGTTGAGTTGGCGCCTGGGGGCACTGCTCTGGTCTGGAGGCTGGGTGCCTCAGTCTGGACAGGAAGTTGTGTGTCCCTGTCTGGGATGTCGACTGCAGGCACTGCTCTGGTCCAGATGCTGTGGGTGCAGCCCTCTTGAAGGAACAGAAATTCCCACAGTTTTGTCAGTCTAGCTAGGGGTAACTGGTTGATCCTTGGCACAGTATCTGAGGGCTGCTGTAATGGCTCTCTGGCTTTTGTAGGTCTGAGGATGCAGCTGTGTGCCCCAGTGCCCTAGAGGTACTCAATAATGGTGGATGAGCACAGCGCTCATGCCTGCATTAGAAAGCTAGAGCCTAGAGTCTGCGTGAATCCAAAAAGTCTTTTGGTGCTGGATGTCCTGAGCGTTAGACCTGATGATCCCCCCCCGCTGGGGGTTTCTTCCTGCCAGGGACACCCAGTCTTTGCTTTGGGGACCTCTGTTCTGTCTGGGGTGGCGGCGAGTAGAACCCACAGGCACAGACACCCGCCTGTGGCTCAGCCTCTCTGGCCCTTGGGATCCTGGGCGTCTCCCTAAACTGGGTAATTTTTCCGAGACCTTTTCGGGGTGGTGGTATCAGCTGAGTGCTCTGAGATCAGACCAGCCGTTTCCCTCTCTGTGGGTTTGCACCCAACGGTGAAACTGAGTCTCTGGTGCCCTGTGGCCCACAGTTCTATCTGAGGTGGTGAATCAGGCCCGCAGGCAGGCCGGGCTCTGTGCAGGCCCCTGGGTCCCCAGCTCTGGCTCTGGACTGGCTCCTGGAGCGCCCGTGGAACCCAAGTCTTTTCCAGGGGATGTCTGGGTGACCTAAGGTTGGTCCCAATCATTTCCTGCTTTGTAGGGTTATGTCTCGACTGGAAAATCCAGTCTGTGATGTTGTGGGCCCACAGTTCAGTCTGGGACAGTGACCAGATCATGCTGTTGTGTAGCTCTGGGCTGTTGACCAAGAACCTGGCAGAACCAGGGTCTCTTCCATGGTTAGCCGGGTGAGTTAAAGCTGATTGAATCCCCCACCGTGGGGTATCCTCTTACCTGAGAAACACAATCACTTGTGTTTTATGGCTGTGAGTTCTGCTTGCTGGTCACTGTGCCTGTCCCACTCTGCTGCTGTTCAGAATGAGAGTCCTCCTGGCGCCAACATCTTGCCCCGCCCCTTATATTCACTTCTTAAAAAGAAAATGAACAGCTTTCCTCAGCTGCAGCTGAGATGCTCCATCTTTGAGAGAAAGTCAAGGCTACGTTGGGGTGAGGCCCTCACTTCATCTGGCAACTAGCACATGTCAATATTCCACAACATGGCATCCATCTCCAAGCTCACCTGCATCTACTCTGTCTACATCTTGAATGACAAAGAATTGATAGTCATGGAGGGTCAGATCAGTGCCCTCACTGAGGCAGGCGGTGTCAATGCTGAACCTCTCTGGCTTGGCTAGGCATGGCCAATGTCAACCCTGGAAGCCTCATCTGCAACCTGCAGACTAATGGGCCTGCTCCACCAGCTGGAGCTGCTCCAGCAGGTGTCCTGCCCCTCCACTGCTGCTGTCCCTGCTGAGGAAAAGAAAGTAGAAGCAAAGAAGGAAGAATCTGGAGAGTCTGATGATGACATGGGCTTTGGTCATTTTAAAAATTAATTAATTAATTTATTTATTACAATTTATTCACTTTGTGTATCCCACTGTAGCTCCCTCCCTCATCTTCTCCCAGTCCCACCCACCCTCTCTTCTCGCTCTATACCCTTTCCTTATTCCCCTAATCGGGGAGGACCTCCTCCCTTTCTCTCTGACACTAGCCTATTGGATTTCACAGCAAGGCTGGCTGCATCATCTTCCTCTGTGGCCTGGCAAGGCTGCACTGCCCAGGGGGAGGTAATCAAAGAGCTGGCCACTGAATTCATGTCAGAGAAAGCTCCTGTTCCCCTTACTAGGACACCCACTTGGAAAGCCTATGGGTTACCTCTGAGCAGGGGGTCTAGGTCCTCTCAATGCATGGTACTTGGTTAGAGTATCTGTCTCTGCAGGTCCCCTTGGACCCAGGTATTTTGGCTTTCCTGGTCTCCTTGTAAACTTCCTGTCCCCTCCATGTCTATCTCTTTCTTGTTTCATAAGTTTTCCTGCACTCTATCCAAAGTTTGGCTATGTGTGTCCATATCTCGTTTGATATCCTGATGAATTGAGTCTTTCAGAGGCCCCCTGTGGAAGGACCCTGTCCTGTTCCTTGTCTTCTTCTACTTCTGATGTCTATTCTGTTTGCCCTTCTGAGTGAGGTTTCAACCTCTTCCCTATGGTCCCGCTTATTGTTTAGCTTCTTTAGGACTGTAGATGTTCGTATGTTTATCCCTATTATTTGACTAATAACCACGTATAAGTGACTATATATCAGATATGTATTTCTGCTTCTGGGTTACCTCATTCAGGATGATCTTTTCTAGTTCCCACCATTTGCCTGCAAATTTTATGATTTCCTTATTTTTAACTGAGTAGTATTCCATTGTGTAAATGTACCACAATTTCTTATCCATTCTTCAGCTGAGGGACATCTAGGTTGTTTCCAGATTCTGGCTATTATGAATAAAGCTGCCTCGAACATGCTTGAGCAAATGTCGTTGTTGTGTGGTTTAGCATTTTTCAGATATATGCCCAGGAGTGGTATACCTGGATCTAGAGGTAGTACTATTCCTAATTTTTTGAGAAAGCGCCAGACTGATTTCAATTTGCTTGTACAAGGTTACATTCTTCACATCCTCTCCAGAATGTATTGTCACTTGAGTTTTTTATTAGCCATTCTGATTGGTCTGAATTGAAATCGCAGGGTTGTTTTGATTGGTATTTCACTGATGACTAAGTATGTTGAGCATTTCTTTAAATGTTTCTCTGCCATTTGATATTCCTCTGTTGAAAATTCTGTTTAGCTCTGTACCCATTTTTTAAATGGCTTACTTGATTTGTTGCTTTTTAACTTCTTGAATTCTTTTTATATTCTGGATATTAGACCTCTGTCAGACGTAGGGTTGGTGAAGATCTTTTCCCAGTCTGGAGGTTATCATTTTGTTTTGATGACAATGTCCTTTGCCTTATAGAAGCATTTAAGTTTCATGAGGTCCCATTTGTTGATTGCTGTTCTTAGAGCCTGTGCTGTTGGTATTTTGTTCAGGAAGTTGTCTCCTGTGCCAATGAGGTCAAGACACTTCCACACTTTTTCTTCTAACAGATTTAGTGCATCTGTTTTTATGTTACAGTCTTTGATCCACTTGGACTTTAGTTTTATTCAGGGTGATAAATATGGGTCTATTTGCATTTTTCTACATGTAGACCAGCACCATTTGTTGAAGATGCTGTCTTTTTTCCATTGTATGGTTTTGGTTTCTTTGTCAAAATTAAGTTTCTGTGGGTGTGTGGGTTTATTTCTGGGTCTGCAATTCTATTCCATTGATCCACTAGTCTGTTTCTATGCCAGTACCATACCATTTTAATTACTCTTGCTCTCTAGTACAGCTTGAGATCAAGGGTGGAGATAACCTCCAGAAGATCTTTTATTGTACAGGATTGTTTTAGCAATTCTGGGGATTTTGTTTTTCCATATGAAATTGAGAATTGTTCTTTCAAGGTCTGTAAAATATGTTTGCCCTCCCCCAAGCACTGAAACTCTTCTGAGGCAAGCCAGAGAGCCAGCTTCCCCCTTTGCTGCCCAGAGTTCATCTTCCATTCCACCTATGTTCTCCTGTTCCAACTTTGCATCTCCTCTTGTGTTTGAGCCTCAGCCTGATCTTATTAACAACAGAAGAGTCCTTTCTTTATGCCCTGAAAGTCCCTTTCTTCTGTGTGCTTGTGTACTGGCCTAGCTCTGTCCTCTTTTCTTCTTTCCTTTCCTTCTCAATAGGAATCCCAAGACTGAGGACATTGGGTTCTCCTGTCACTTCTCCCTCCATAGTTTCAGAAGACATTATGTAGAAGCCTCTTTTCCTGGCACAAATAAAATACAGATAGTTCTACCAGAGAGCTGTGAAAGAACATGTGGACAGGCTTCCTTACTCACACAGCTTTGCTGTGAGGCTCCTTCTGCTCTGCATGAGGCACACGCTCTTGCATCAGATTTTGGGTTAGTCCCATTCTAGTCTTGAGTATGGAAGAGCCTACTTCTTGCTCTTCTGCTATGGCTATTCATATGATGTTTGTGCCACTCAGAGAAACATAGAGGCACACAGCACAGTGAGGAACCAAAGCAATTGGAGAGGCAGGAACTCAGCATTCAGCTGCTGAGTTTGTGCTCAGGTCCTGCTGCAGTGTCTGCCACTGTGTCACCCAGAGCACAGTAGTACACAGCCGAGTCTGACTCCTGCACCGAGGCTTTCTGCAAGTGGAAGGAGGTGGTTCCTCTATCATATGTGGCTTCAAACCCTCTGCTGCTTCCCTTGTCGTTGGCCTTTGAGACTCTAAAGAGGAGCTGTGGACCTTCTCCAGGATACTGCACATACCAGAACAGGGCTAGGTAACCTGAGGCTGAATAGTTGCAGTGTATAGTAAGAAATTCGTCTTCTGAGAGGACCACTTGACCTTCTGTCTGAGTCACTGAGTCTCCGTGGGTCCTTGCTTGGAAAAAAAGGAAAAAGAAAAACAAAAAGAAAAACAAAAACAAAACAGATATATGGATATATTCAGGGCTCCAGATATTTTTTTCTGACATAAAAAAGGAAAAGGTTTAAGGTCACTTTACTTACTGAGCATGAGAAGTACCACAGTCACGAAGCCCGGAGAAGAATTCAACTTTAGTGCCATCTCGTCAATGTTCTCAATTTTTGAAAACATTGAGAAACAGTCTAAACTTAAGTTCACACAGGAAATGCTATAGCGTTAGGATGCTGCGCCCTCTGGTGGCCAGAGAGTAACCTAAGTTAAATGTAGCAAACTTTGCTTGAAGACACTGGAAACAATGAACAATTAGTTTGGGTTGAGGGATCTCTGGTACTTCAAAGGTCCTATTTTCTCTGTTCTAAGAGAACGACAAGTTAAAGATAATTTTTATTAATTTTTTTTCAGAAAATAAATCACACTCCATAAAAAATAGTCAATATTTCTAAATTTCATGAAAAGTGAAGAAGCACATAAGTCATTGAACTCTATGGAGTGACATGAATTTTTGAAAATCGTTCCGCTTCATGATTTCCTTGTTTTTAATATCCGAGTAGTATTCCACTGTGTAAATATGCCACAATTTCCGTATCCATTCATCCGTTGTGGGACATCTGGTTGCTTCCAGATTCTGTGCATTACAAATACAGCTGCTACGAACATTGTTGAGCAAAGGTCCTTGTTGAATGGTGGGGCATCTTTTGGGCATATGCCCAGGAGTGACATAGCTAGATCTTGAAATACTTTGAGCAGAGCATGGGGGGGATGGATAGAAACACATGGAGAGGGCAGGAGCCCCACAAGGAAACCAAAACGGATAAAAAAAACTGAGCCCAGGGGAGACCTGCAGAGACTGATACAGCAAGAACCATGCATGGCGAGGATCTTGACCCCCTGTTCAGATTGGCAGGTCAGCCTGCATGTGGGTTCCAGAGTAAGGAGAGCAGGGGTTGCCTCTGCCATGAACTCAGTTGCCTGCTCTTTGATCACTTGGCCGTGGTGATGCGGCCTTGCGAGGCAACAGAGGAAGAGGATCTAGGCACTCCTGATGAGACTTGATAAGCTATGGGCAGAAGGCAGAGGAAGAGAATGCTCCCTTTCAGTGGACTAGGGGAAGGGAATAGGAGGTAAGAGGAAGAGAGGGTAGGGCCGAGGAGTTAAGGGATGGGGCTTCAATCGGGATATATAATGAGTAAACTGTAAAAGTAAAAGTAAAAAAAAATTAAATAGTTCTGCTTCTCCTTTAGAACATTTCCTGCTAGCATAAACTGACTCACTCTTTGAGCTAAGTGTACATAACAGACTTCACTTTTTGTCTTCACCCACACTAAGCTTCTCCCAGTGTTCAAGTTAAGCTCCATGTATTAAAATATAAATCTCTTTCCTTGCTACTACTAAGAACATTTTGGGATTCAATGCAATAACGATACACATTCTTCCAGTTTCTCATTACCATTTTTTATAATTGTTTGCATATGATTGTTTAAACATCATTTGTGGCCATTGTTTTAATTGTTCATATGGGTCATTTTATATCCTAAAACAGAACTAAATAACAAAATCTTTGTTACACATCACTTACATTTTCAACTTCTTCCTACATCACAGTGAGGTACACCAGGTAATGCCCATGCTCATTACAACCTCTCTGTTTTAATAGAGAAATGGATTTAAGAAGTAAGCCATGTTTCTCTCTCATGGCATTATCAGTTGTGTGTGTGGGGGGAATGGACCATTCATAATAGACTTGCTTTTCTAGGGCAGGAGTACACAGAACCCCAGGGGAATAGGAAAAATAATGCAGCTTGAGCTACCATCCAAGTCTTTCTAGTTCCGAATTTAGTTTGTTTGCTTATTGGTGTTTTGAGATTATTATGTAATCGCAATAGTTCTCCCTTTCCATTCTTCCCTCCAAACTCTCCCATGTGCCTACTCTTTCCACTCTCCTTCAAATGTATAGCCTCCTTTTTCATTTTTTTTAAACTAATTACTGTTTCATGCATATAAGGAACTATTCCTAAATACAATATATGTTTAGTCCATCTAATGTTACACGTATGTATGTTTTCAGAGGTGACCATTTGGCACTGGACAACCAATCAGTGTGGTCTTCCTTGGGTAAGACCATTTCTCTTGTTCTCAGCTTTCCTCAGTTACCTCTGCTTCTTTGTTTAGGGTTCAGTCCTCATGTGCTATTCTGTGTTGACTTTGGCATGTTCGTTAGTGTCACTCTTTTTCAGCTTGCATTTCAATGGCCATATTGATGAGATGTTGCATGTTTAACTTCTGATGTTAGTAGGGGACACAATTTTCAGCAAACTCCTGATTGTCATTTTTACAGTCATTTTATTTCCTTCTCTGCAACATTCTCTGAGGCTCAGGTGCAGAGGTGTTTTTAGATATATCCATTGGGACTGGGCTCCTCAACTCTTCATTTTCATTGGTGGTGGTATTCTTTAGCAGTTTCTATCTATGGCAAAGAGACACTTCCTTGATGAGGGGTGATGGCTACAGCTATTGGTGGGTATAGGATAATTCTTTATAGATTACTGTTAGTAATTATGCTGGTTTCATAAAACTGGTTGTAGATTCTCCACTACTAACCACGTCTTCACTCGCACTGAATAAGTTTCCAGTGCCAGATACGGCTTCCTTATGGTGGAGTGGGTCTGCAGTCCAATTAGAGAGCTGTTGGATCCTGCTAATGTGTGTGCCATTACAGCAGCTGTAAGATCATTGTGCCATGTAATTGCTGATGTGGCTCATAGGCATCATAGCTGAGTAGGACTCTTGGTTGCCTTTCTCCTCTGGAATCTTAAATGGAACTTTCTTGTACCAAGAAAAATAGTCCTCTGGAGAGGGCATTCAGGTCAGTTTTAACTTAGTTGTTTCTGGGGCCTGTGTCTGATGTGACTGGTCTCTTCAGCAATAGGCACTCACCACCTTTGGGGGTAACCAAGGTCAACAGCAATGGGCTGTGTGTTTTGGGAGTCCCTTTCAAAACCCTGGGCATCAACTTAAAACAGGGTTCTTATGTATGGTATTGGAGTTTTTGTTAGGTGGTGTTTGGCTCTTGAAGGAGGCACCATCAAACTATGTGGAAACAATTATTAAAACCATGTATATGCATGTTTATGTATATATTTATATATAATTCATTTTATATATTTATAATATATAATTATACAATATATGGACATCATAATTATATATTAAGTATATAAACATGTATGTATGTATATATATAAATATATCATAAATAAATAAATATATATATATATATATATATATATATATAACAGGGGTTATCTTTTAGGCAAGTAGTTAATAACATCATTCCTTCTAGCATTTTCAGACAGTTTGTCTTTCTGGGTCTGAATTTCCTTAGTCAATATAATCTTTTTTTCTATTTACCTGCAAAGTTCCTGATTTCATTTTTTCTTTACAGGTGAAGAGTGTCCCATAGTACTTCCATATCACATGATCATTAACCATTCCTGTGTTGTACATTTAGATTGTTTTCATTTCCTACCTATTGTGAATAAAGCAACATTGAACATGACAGAATAAGTGTATATGGAGTAGTACATGAAGTCCTTTGGGCACATGCTGAAGCCTAGCGTGGTCGGGTCATATGAGATATTAATTTTCAGCCTTTTGATAATCATATACACTGATTTTAATGGTGGATGCACCAATTTGCAATCCCATTCAGTGAACATGATTGCCTTTTTCCAGTATCCACTCCAGCACTTGTTTTCAGTGTTTCCATGGATATTTGTTGAAATCTCAAAATTGTTTGATTTGCCTTGCTGTAATTTCTAGGGACGATTAACATTTTTTCTGGATATTTTTATTAATTTTTTGTTGTTTCTTTTTAGAAGTCCCTATTCAGGTTCCAGGTCCATTTTTCAAATGTGTCTTTTGGGGAGGTTCCTTTGTATATTCTGGATATACAGCCTGTCAAATGTATATCTGGCAAAGATTCATTCCCATTTTATGTGTTGCCTCTTGACCGTGTTGGTTGTTTCTTAACTGTGCAGAAGCTTCTTATTTTCACAGATTCCCACTTTTCAATCACATGCTTTAATTCTTGGACAGCTGGCATCTTATCAGAAAGTCCTTTGCCCTACATCATATAGGTACTGGCTATGTTTTCTTGTAGTAGTTTCAATATTTTAGTTTTACCATTTATGTTTTTGATACATTTAAAACTATTGTGTATGTGTGTGTGTGTGTGTGTGTGTGTGTGTGTGTGTGTGTGTTAGGTGGTTTCATCAGGTCTACTTTAGTTCTTCTGCATGTAGACATCCAATTTTACCAGCACCATTTGTTGAGGATGTCTCCCCCCGCATCAAGTGTGTTTGGTATCTTTATCAAGTATCAAGTGGGTGAAGTTACATATTCTCATGAAGGCCTTCAATTTTGTTCCATTGTTCTACATATCTGTTTTTATGATACTACCAAACTGTTTTTATTACTATCATTCTGAAATATATCTTAAGATCTGAAATTGTTTTATTCACCAGCATTTTTCTTTTTGCTCATGCTTGTTTTTTAATCAATTCTTTTATGATTCTATATGAATTTGAAGGTAGTTTTTTTTTTTACTTTTCTGTGCAGAGTGAGATGAGGATACTGATTGGGATTACCTTGAATGTCTAAATAGCTTTTGGTATAATAGTCACTATAACAATGTTAGTTTTACCAATCCAGAAGCATGGGTGTCTTTCCACTTTCTAATGATTTTTTTTTCTTATCTTCTTTTCAGAGCTTTAAAATTTCCTTTGTAGAGTTCATTCACTTTCTTGGTGAGGTTTATTCATAGACACTTTATTTCTTTAAAGTTATTGTGAATGGGAGTATGTCCATGACCTTCTTTGTAGGTTTGTGGGTGGGGTATAAAAATCTATTGATTTATGCAAATTGATGTTGGATTTCTTATAATTTCTAAAAGTTTTCTGGTAGAATTTTGTGATATCTAATATATAGTATCCTATCATTTGCAAATATACTTTGACTTCTTTCCATATTTGTATCTCTTTAATTTCCTTCTCTTGGCTTATTGCTTCAGCTAGTACTTTAAGCACAATGTTGAAGAAGAATAGGGCTAGTAGACATCCTTGACATTTCTGACATCAGTGGGATTAGTTCAAGGTTTTTTTCATTTAGGATAGTGGTTCTCAACTTTTCTAATACAGTGACCCTTTAACACAGATCCTCACATTGTGGTGAGCCATCCCCATCATAAAAATCAAAATTATAACTTCATAAATTGTAATTTTGCTACTGTTATGCAAATATAATGCAAATATCTGTGTTTTATTGGTCTTAGGCAAGACCAAGAGGTTAAGAGCCCATAGTTCAAGAGCTGCTAATTTAAGATGATGTTGGCTCTGGGTTTCTCCACAAGGAGAGCAACAGAACCAGAAAATTGCAACACAGGAGTCTTTCCAGAGACTCATACTCCAACCAAGTACGATGCATGGAGACAACCTAGAACCCCTGCACAGATGTAGCCCATGGTAGTTCAGTATCCAAGTGGGTTCCATAATAATGGGAATGCCTCTGATACAAACTGATCGGCCTGCTCTTTGATCACCTCCCTCTGATGAGGAGCAGCCTTACCAGACCACAGAAGTGATAATGCAGCCACTTCCTATGAGATATGATAGACTAAGATCAGAAGGAAGGAAAGAGGGACCTCCCCAATCAGTGGACTTGGGGATGGGTATGGGTGAAGAAGGGGAAGGGAAGGTGGGATTAGGAGGGGAGGAGAGAGGGGATTATGGGGGGATTCAAAGTGAATAAAGTATAATTAATAAAAGTTAAAAAAAAACATGATGTTGGCTGTGGGTTTCTCCTATAAAGCTTTCATTATGTTGAAGTATGTTCCTTCTAGCCCTACCTTCTCTACGACTTTCATCATGAAGTCATGTTGGATTTGGTCAAAGGCATTTTTCTGCATCTCTTGAGACGGTCATGCAATTTTTGTTTTTTAGTCTATTTGTGTGTTGAATTAATTAACTTGTGTATTTTGAACCTTCCCTGCATTTCAAAGATAAAGGCAATGTGTTTGTGGTATATAATCTTTTTTATATGCATCTGTATTTTGTTTAAAATTTTTTAATTGAGTTTTTGAGTCTGTGTTCACCAGGGATATTGTCTTATAGTTTTATTTTTTGTTGTTGTGTCCTTCCCTGGTTTGGACATTAGAATGATAGTGGCATCAGAAAAGTTTGGGAGTGCACCTTCCCTTTCTTTCTTTCATTATTTAAGAAAAACTAGCTTTAGATCTTTATATGTCTAATGAAATTCTGCTATCAGTACATCTGGTCTTGGACTTGTTTCTAGTCTTGAAGGCTTTTCATTACTATTTCAAATTCTTCATTCCTCTTTGGGTTTGTTTGGATTTTGTTTCTTCTTTTTTAATTTTGATGGTTTGGATGAATCTAGAAATTCATGCATTTCTTTTATGTTTTCCAGCTTAACAGAGTAAACATTTAAAAAATATTTCCTTAAACTACTGAAAATTTCTTTGGTGCCTGTTGTAGTGTTTTCCTGTTCACTTCTGATCTTGATAATTTAGGTTATCTCTTTATTTCCTTTGCTAATTCGGCCAAAAATCTCAGAGAACCATCTTTTAGATTCATTGATTTTTTAAAAAAATATTGTTTGCTTTGTTTCTATTTCAGTGATTTCTGGTCCTTTTTTGCTATTTCTTGCCTTCAATTGTTTTTAGATTTTGCTTGTGCTTACCATCTTTTTGAGTTCTATCAGTAAGCCATTTACTTGTGCTTAAAATTTTTTTATGTAGGTAAGTAGGACTATTAATTTACCTCATAGGACTGCTTTCAATGTGTCTCAAAAGGCTTTGTTGTACTGTGTTTTCATTTTAATTTAGTTCAAGAAATTCTTTTGTTTCTTGATTCTCCCTGATCTCTTCATCATTTAGCGATGAACTATTAATCTCCACAAGTTTGTGTATTAGTAGAGGCGTGTGTGTGTGTGTGTGTGTGTGTGTGTGCATGTGTCAGATTTTAGGAGAGAAATGGCAGCTTACTTCCTTGTCCCATTTGACCAGAATAATTTTGTCCATTTACTCTACAGTAGCATCTAACTTTAAAAGATATTTCTTGTTGACAGAACACAGATGGATTTTTGTCTCTTGATGCATTCAGTTACATTGTGTATTTTGAGTGAATAACTGGGCCCAGTTATATAATAATGAACTTGAGAGATAAAACACCAACAAACAAAATAGCCCAATTAAAAATGGGGCATGGAACTAAACAGAGAGTTATCAACAAAGGAATCTCGAGTGGCCAAGAAGTCCTTTAAGAAATGCTCAAATACCTTAGTCATGAGGTAAATGTGAACCAGGACGACTCTGACATTCCATCTCACACCAGTCAGAATGGCTGAGAACAAGATCTCGGGCAAAAGCACATGTTGATGAGTGAAGTAAAGGAAACACTGTTCAATTACTGGTGGGAGTGTAAACTTGTACAGCCATTTTGGAAATCAATCTGTTTTTTTTTTCTCAGAAAATTGAGTATATTTTAATTTTTAAAAGAAATTTAGGGGGGAAAAAGACAGAGAAAACTGTCCTAAATTGTCTGTGGGAGTTGAAACTAACTTTCTTATTTTGTGTTTTTAATGTCTACATTATACTTGTCACTTGCAAACTAGCAACTGGCAAATGCTGCCCTGGAAGGCCTTTGACACAGGATGTGGACAGGGCCCCATGGTTTGAGGACAGGCTGCAGGTGCCCGTGGAGCAGTGTGTACTCGTGGCACAGAAGTACATGGCTGAGTCTCCAGGCTGAGTGTCTGTGATGTGCAGGGAGAAGTGCTTGGCTTTCTTATCCAGTAAAACTGTAAGTCTTTGGTTCTGCTTTCTGTCCACATTTCCACGAATGTCAATGATGAACTGAGGACCCTTCTCAGGTTCTTGCTTATACCAAGGGAAGTAGTTGGAGAAGCTGTCTGTGTAAGTGCAGTTGATGACAGCGCTGGCTCCCTCCTGGACTCTCAGGATGGAAGGGTGCTGCTCCACCTGCTCTCCTTGGCTCATCCCTGTGCAGAAAGATGGAGAGAAAGGAGAAAGGTTGTCAGGTCATCACTTTCCAGGATTCTCTTTTTCTACAGTAACTAGAGAAAACTTGAATAAAACATAGATTCCCCTAGATGTCTCAGAAATGCCCACTGGTTATTCTGAGGCCCTAAAATATTAACTCACCATCCTTCTGCAGCCACAGCAACATGAATAAAGTAGGAACACATGTCTTCATTGTTCTTATCAATGAAATTGAAATCCAGTGTCAACCGTGTTGGCTGGAAGGTCAGCTACAGCTGCCAGGGTGTTGTTCTTTCTCAGTAACAATTCTAGCTCTGGAGTCTTCCTCTCACCAGTGAGAAAAAAAGAAAAAAGCTGTTCTTTTCCCTTAAGCCTACAGAGCCACATACAAAGAAGTAAATTCTCTGCATCCTTCCCAGCATCTGAGATCTACTGCCACCTTGTGGTTGTATCTCTAACCAGTAAGGACTCTGGTTAAGTGTTTTCTGACCCTATGAAGGATTCAGACACAGTGAACAGCATTATGCCATATCAAGTGGGCTCTAGTACTGAGAGATCAAGAATGTCATTTGTACTCACTGGTTAAGCTGTTTCTTTTCTTTAAAGGTAGTGTAGGATATGTATAATGCTTCATACATAAATGTATATGCATTATATATATGATGTGTTCCTACTGTGTGACAGAGAGGGGGGGGAGAGAGAGAGAGAGACATTTATTATGTCTAGAGCTGTATTTACTAAGCCCCTGTCATATTGTAGAATGCATGGATCATTTGTCAAGCATTCAGCCTTTTTTTTTCAATGCAGTTTATTCAGGAACCTTGAACAATCATCTGACCCTGGGGAAAGCCAGCCCACAGCTTAAATAACCTCTGGGTAGCCAACCCAGGCATGCCACGTGTGCAATGCACATAGGTCCACATACATGGAAGCAAGCCAGATCCTCAGCCTTAGCCAACTGTGGAATTGTTCGTGACAGAGAGCACTCACCATCGGGAAGGTGGAAGGCTGAAACCAGCTCCAGATTTAAGGCATAGCATTCCGCAGCTCTCTACAGTTCCCCCTTTTTGTTTTAGACACATCAGGCAAGAGTAGAGGTCTGATCTCTGATATTAGAAATAAATTGGGACTTTGTACTGATGTTCATTTAGGTGTCATCCACCCAAAGAGCATCAGACCTGTCCGATACCTTTTTCTCAGAGGCGGGACCTGGGGCATCAACCTGCATGCAATCAGACATGCTCTTCTCTGGGTCGCAAGCTGCTGACCCTGAGTGCAGTGCTTAGCCTCGCATCCTGAGCATATCGTTTTAGCTTTTTATGGTATCCAACCATGCTTGGGGAGAATGTCCTGCTTCAATGGCTGTAAAGGCCTGAATGATCATGGCTACATCACACTGTTGTGAGACTCTAATCTTGCATATATACCACAGGCAAACCAAGGAGACCAACACCAGAAGGCCTGCTAACGCTCCCATGCCCGCCCATTCCTTCAGATGATTCATGGATGAAAGCCTCTGCCCTTCAGACTATCAAAGCAGATGCTGAGCCGGATGGGCAACTGTTGGGCAGGTGAACAGAATTTTAGGTAAGAACTGGGAAATAGTAAGAGCTGGAAAGGACAGGGTCTCCACAAGGAGAGCAACAGAACCAGAAAATTTGAACACAGGGAACTTCCAAGAGACTCATACTCCAACCAAGGACTATTCATGGAGATAACCCAGAACCCCTGCACAGATGTAGCCCAGGACAGTTCAGAGTCCAATTGGGTTACATAGTAATGGGAAGAGGGACTGCCTCTGACATAATCTGATTGGCCTGCTCTTTTATCACCTCCCTTTGGAGGGGAGCAGCCTTACCAGGCCATAGTAGAGGACAATACAGCCACTTTTGATGTGAACTGACAGACTAAGATCAGAAAGGAGAGGAGAACCTCCCCTATTAGTGGACTTGGGGAGTGGCATGCAAGCAGAGGGAGGAGGGAGGGTGGGGTTGGGAGGGGAGGAGGGAGGGGCTTATGGGGGGATGCAGAATGAATAAAGTGTAATTGATGAAAAATTTAAAAAAAAAAAGGGAAAAATAATTTAAGAACCTTAAATGACTTTCAAAATTGGAGGAAAACATGGAGTTAGTCAATTGGCATGCAGCACGTCTCGCCCCTGGGGGCAATGGTCTCCTGAACCTACTCAGACCTTGGACACCACCACTGCTAGTTCTAGAACTGACGCAGGATGTTCCAACGAGGGGTTAAGGCTTCTCATAATATTTACTATAAGCCTACACCTGTTTGTCTATATCCCCCATTTTTATTCATTATTAGCCAGATAGAGCCAAGTAATTGTGGTAATGTTACTTGCTTTTTTGCCCAATGCTGGAATGCTAGTAAATTTAGGTATGCCCTGGTTACTCGCATGCCTCACTGGGTGCCTGTGCCCATTGATGCCCCTCACGCTATGACTCTCTTCAGACAGAAAAGGGATCTTGGAACTATAGCCACCATTGTTACTACCATTTCATTGGCGGCTGTTGGAGCTACCACCAGGGCATTAGCCATGAGTCATACTGGGCAGACTGCTCAGACCCTGAATAATCATTTAGCCAATGTAGCTCATGCCTTAGTTGTACATAAAGGAATTAATGCTCAACTAAAAGGAAGCTTGAAGGTGGTCAATCAGAGGATTGACCTCTTGCAGGAGCAAATTGATACCCTATGGCAAATCGCTCAACCTGGCTGTCAATGAAAGTATGCTGGACTTTGTGTCACTAGCATACAACATGAGAATTTTTCCTGTGCTGCAAATCTGTCTAAACAATTGTGGAGCTATATTTTAGGTAATTGGACTGGAGAATTCAATACTACGATGGAGCAGCTGAGAGTGGCCATTGTCACAGTAAATTCTACCAGAGTGGACGCAGGACTAGCCACAGGATTATCAACATGGATTGCTGCATTCAGCCTTATCTTGGAGATAGATACTTAGGTCTATATTTGTCCTTGAGAGTTATTTCACTCATAAGAAGGTTTTTTTCAGGTCTCTTGTGGGCTTTCAGTTACAAGGGGACAATGTTCTTTTATTTCAGTGAGTTCTTGTTGACAATACAGATATGCTGTTTCTATGCTTGCATCTTTCCTTCCAAACAAATCAGCCTGGAATCACAAATACATTCAGTTACTCTTAGAAAAGTTCTCAGAAGTCATTTGGTCTTGAGGATGGCAACATCTATGTGGCTTACTCTCACAGCATCTAGTGTTGTAGACTGAATTACTGATAGAAAAGTTGTGTGGATCTTGGAGAATTGGCCAAGCCTTGAAAAAATAAAGACACCTCAGGTTTCCTCCTTTCTTTGTACCCTCCCAGTATACCCTAAGGCCTTTCTAAAGAGATTTTCTTCTCTTTGTGTCAACTGTGAGTTGATACCCTCTGAGAACCCTGTGTCCACACAGGGCAGGCTACCCTCACTGTCTCTCTTGTCCATCATTTAGGTTTCTCTAGTACCATCCACATCTCCTTAACAGAAGAGTTGAGGGGCCTACCCTCTTATTTCTCCTCCATTTACTAGAAACTCAATTGTACCTTGCTGCATTTTCTTTTCGTTCTCATCCACATTCCTTTGTGTCAAAAGCCAATAAAGACACTCCACCTGGGAACCTGGTGGCCACACCCACGTGGAAAGAATGTGGTCCATTTTCACTCACCTCCATGTCCTACAGGGCAGTTTCCCCGGTTTCACTGTAAGCCCTGCAGCAGACCACCTCAGCGCCCTGTCCTTCCTCTTTGCTTCCATCACATAGGGTCTCCACCAAGCCTTGCAGAGGACCCAGCTTCCTTAGTTCCTGTATAACCTAACAGCACCCCCTGTAGCACATCCACTTTCCATCCTGTCACTTTTCAATGTAGAAAAACAGTTTCTGCCCATACTGGCAGGGACACAAGCAGGTTACTCACACTGTCCTTCCTGCTCTCTGTCACACTCTCTCTATTCTGACCCGAAGCCTGATAATAACATGCTTAGAGTGGAAAAGTTATCCCTGGTTCCACCATCCTCCCTGTCTTTTTAACTATCTGTTCTATTTTCCCCCATTCAGGAAACCCTTCCCTTTCCTCTAGATGCCTACTCTGTATCTAACTTCTGTAGGTATACGGATTGTGGCAAACCTATAGAAGGCTTAAAATCTAACATCCAAAGGTAAGAGAATACGCATCATATTTGTCTTTGTGAGTTTAGTTTTCACTAACAGAGTCTCACTTAGAGAAAGCCTCCTTCTCAGTAGTAGACGGCCAACTCAATGGTGTATATCAGGATTTTTATTTTTTGTATCATAATTCTTTGCCTGGGCATGGTTTGCCATATCAGCCATTTACCTACAGATTATGTTTTCCAATTTCGTGTTCTTATGGATTTTCTGTGTGCACATGTCTCTGTGTGTGTATGTGCTTCACATTTTATTTGTCTTGTTTTGTTTTTCTATTTGCTATGTTTGGTTTGCTTATTTGCCTGTTTTTTTCTAGAAGAAAGGGAGAGAGAGAGAGAGAGAGAGAGAGAGAGAGACTAAAGAATGAAATTGGATGTGTGGAGATGGGGAGGATCTGGAAGGAGATGAGGGAGGGGATACAGAGACTAGAATATATTGTGTGGAGAAAATCCATTTTCAATTTAAAACCAAAAGGGAACAGCAGTGCTGCAGCCTGATTAGTTCTTGCTCAAAGTGCCAGTGCTTACACAGATTGGAGCTGTTGATTTTTGTTATTACACAGACTGGCCCATGTCCTTTACAGCCCCCACATGCTGAGCTGCAAGGGTTGATTTCCCTTGAGGTGATTGTTTCTGCCTGACTGAGGCAGAGACACAATGTAAAGGAAGATATCTGGAAACAGAGTTTCTACCTAGTCATGTTCATTTATCACCTAATCATTTTATAATGGCAGCTTGCACATACTTTCTGCTTTGTAATGATATTGTACGAGGGACATGCATAAATTCTTAATTCTTCTGGCATTGAATTTTTTTGCTACTTACTGAACACAGAAAATATCTGTGAGCATTTTTGGGCATAATGAGACTGGGAACAATTGTTTTCAGCCTATGGAAACCTAAGACCATTCATATTCTCAGGCATCTAACATGCCTGCCGTTTCTCTGACAGATCCTAGGGCTTTAGAGAAATTAAATAGGATCTTATCAGTGTTTCCATACATCCCATAACACAATGAATTGGTAGTGGATCATGGTGAAGATTACACTTAAAGTCAAATAACATAAAATTGGACTTTGCTCAATATAGTGATCATTTGTGGTGTGATACTGTTGTATACTGGACAGCCTAGGCAGAGATAGGCAGGATACTCCTTTTTTGAGGCTCTCCTTTTAATCATTAAATATAGCACTCCTTTCTTGTAAGAAATATATATACACTGTAACTTGGAGAAACTGAGAATGGCCAGTGGTTTCTTAAGATATGAAGCAAAAGTCACATTGACAGCTTCATCTTGATGGATTTCTGGAGTTAAGAGTTACTCTCTTTCAGGGGTAACTAGAAAACTCAAATTCTCAACAGAGGTTGTGATACATTTTGTGAAACCTGACATAAAAAAGAAAATTGTTTCTCTCCCCAGATGTAAAAACAGTGCCCTCGATGACTTGAAAACACAACAGAGTTTTCACTGTTGTGATTTATATAAAAATATCAAGACACAAAGTGGTGTCACCTAGAAGTTACCATTATTGGGCTTGTTCAGGAAGAGCTGGTGGGAGCCTGGGTTTGTGAGGAAGGCTGTAGGAGAGAGAGGCCGGGCCAGGGATGAACAGGTTGGTGGTTGCTACAGATAAGCGATTGCCACTGCTTGCAAGGCTTAGGAGGTATAAGACAGTGAGCAAATTTAAGAAGCCACCTAAAGTAAACTGGACAGAATTAATCAAAGTTGATCCAGTTGACCTGCCACTTCAAGAAGCATTGGGAGATAATTTATGGATTTCCTCATCAAAGGTGGAAATAAGTGAAGTAAAAGGTGAACATGAAGAAAGCATGGTAAATTTATTCAGAGTTTCACAGATGTTGAAGAAGGTGACAGCTGAAGGTCAATGGAAGTATGCTGGACTTTGTGTCACTAGCATACAATATGAGAATTTTTCCCGTGCTGCAAATCTGTCTAAACAATTGTCGAGCTATATTTTAGGTAATTGGACTGGAGAATTCGATACTACGATAGAGCAGCTCAGAGTGGCCATTGTCACGGTAAATTCTACCAGAGTGGACGAAGGACTAGCCACAGGATTATCATCATGGATTGCTGCAGCCATGAATCATCTGAAGGAATGGGTGGGCATGGGAGCATTAGCAGGCCTTCTGGTGTTGGTCTCCTTGGTTTGCCTGTGGTGTATATGCAAGATTAGAGTCTCACAACAGCGTAATGCAGCCATGATCATTCAGGCCTTACAGCCATTGAAGCAGGACATTCTCCCCAAGCATGGTTGGCTACCATAAAAAGCTAAAATGTTATGCTCAGGATGCGAGGCTAAGCACTGCACTCAGGGTCAGCCGCTTTGGACCCAGAGAAGAGCATGTCTGATTGCATGCGGGTTGATGCCCCAGGTCCCGCCTCTGAGAAAAAGGTATCGGACGGGTCTGATGCTCTTTGAGTGGATGACACCTAAATGAACATCGGTACAAAGTCCCAATTTATTTGTAATATCAAAGATCAGACCTCTACTCTTGCCTGATGCGTCTAAAACAAAAAGGGGGAACTGTAGAGAGCTGCGTAATGCCGCGCCTTAAAGATGGAGCTGGTTTCTGCCTTCCACCTTCCTGATGGTGAGTGCTCTCTGTCCCGAACAACTCCACATTTGGCTAAGGCTGAGGATCTGGCTTGCTTCCATGTATGTGGACCTATCTGCATTGCCCACGAGGCACGATGGGGTTGGCTACCCAGAGGCTATTTTAAGCTGTGGGCTGGCTTTACCCAGGGTCAGAAGATTGTTCAATGTTCCTGAATAAACTGCATTGAGAAGAAAAAAAAAAAAAAGATCAGAAAGAAGGAGTGGAGGACCTCCCTTATCAGTGGACTTGGGGAGAGGCATGCATGCAGAAAGGGGGGGAGGGTGGGATTGGGAGGGGAGGAGGGATGGGCTTATGGGGGGATACAAAAGGAATAAATGTAATTAATAAAAGTTAAATAAAAAATTAAAAAAAATTAGAACATGAATTAAAACAAAACCCCAGTTTTCTTTTTAAAGATGGCTGTCAAGATGATTCTTTAGGTAAAGGCATTTGCCACTAAGCCTGACAACATGAGTTTCAGCTGCAGGTTTGAAGGACAGAACTGATTCCACAAGTTGCTTTTCGACTGCCACAGAAAGTGTAGCTTGCATGCATGTAAAAACACACAAATAGCCAATAAATTCACTAAAAGTTATTAAAACTCTTTTCAAAAAAAAAAAAAAAGAAGAAGAAGTAGGCCTGGCTTTGGAAGAAATTGAAAAAGCTGGAGAAGGGCAAGCAAAATGTGAAAATCAACTAAGAACAAAAGTAAAGAAACTGGAAGATGAACTGGCAATGGTTCAGCAGTCTGTAGGTGGACAGGATACTCATTATATGGGACAAAATTCACCAGCTTGAAAACCAATTGGAACAAAAAATCATAAAGAATTAGAGAATGTGGATGGCATTTGGATAAAGAGAAGAAAGTTAATAAAAAAAATTGGCTCTTTGAATGAGGAGGCAGAACACTAAAACAGCAAATTAAGAAGAGAATGAACAGCTTTGTCAGGATATTACTGATAGCCAGAAACAAATAGATTCACAAAAGTAACCACTTTGATTACGATGAGGAAACAGTGGCAACTGATCACATCTGTCTTAAAAGAACTGTGAACTTGTTCAATATCTGGATGAAATTCAGACTTTAACATAAGCTAATAAAAACACTGAAGTTTAGAATCAAAAAATGAGGGAAAAAATCTCCAGAAGAGTCTTACAGGAAATGGAGCAGAAGCCTGATGACTGTAACAAGATGAAGTGTATTGTCCATCACACAGATACTATTGTGGACCAGACCTAAAGAGAATGAGCATTGTCACCCTCAAGTGTGACAGCTCACAGACCTTGTGAGGGCATGGGGTGAAGATGATCCAGCCATGATGCCTGTCAGTGCAAATGGAAAAGAATGCAAGGTGCTTTCCTCAATCGATACAACTTTTATCCTTTTGCATTTTGAGTTAACTTTAATTGTGATTTTGATTTTAAGGATTTATATCAAACAATATTGTTGATACTGCTTTTTTGTTTATTGTCTGTTTTAGCTAGAAAACTTCTAAAATTGCTTGCTAACTGTAGTCCTCAAGCTCATTTGTTTTTTTAAACAAGTGCATTCAAGTCCAGATTAATCAGGATTGGGGTTAGAAGAAAGATCTATCAGTATTGGTTACAAAGCCTTTTCGGAGTAACCTCTGTCTGTATCTAATTGCCATGTTCCATTCTCACCTAATTCCATAGCCCCACCCTACTGAGAAGCTAGAATTAGGATGGTTGCCATTTGTGAACCCTCTGAGATGAATTAATTCTTCCTGTAAATGCTCTCACTTGAGTGACACCACTTCTAGACATGCTGAAGTAAATCTTCCTGGCAATTGGGAAATATTATCTGGGAAGCTGGGCAATCTATGCTGTAAGCAAGCGTAGGTGCAAAGGGGATGAATCACAAGATGGTCAGTTAATTTTGTGAAGCTTAGAAAGAAAATGTTTTAGCCTGTCCAGTGGCTGCTGTAACCACTCAGCTGCTGTATCAAAATGTCAATGGACAGACATTACATGGATGAATGACGTGGCTACTTTCTAGTTCTATGCAGAAACAAGTGACAGGCCACAGTTTTGCAGCTGCGGAATATAATCTGTCCACTCTTGGAGAAAAAGAGTTGTTTGGTTCACATTTAAATATAAATAATATAAATGTAAACATATATAAAATGAGTTAGTCCCCTATTGTATGGTAGTTAGGAAGTTTTCAGTTTTGTGGGATTTTTTTTTCTTTTTGAAAACAGTGTTTTAATGAGAAATTTTGTCTGTATACCTTGCAGATATATAAATATATCAGAAGAAACAACTGCTGTAATATTGTTTGACAGACTACAAAACTATCTATTCAGTCATTTATCTTTTGGCTTTTATAATTTTTGATGTGAAATATTGGTTTCACATTTCATAATTAAATGTATAACACTTTTAAAAATATCAAGATATTGTTGAAATGATGTTTGGATTTAATAATGAGATTTGTTTGTCTTGAGTTTCTTCAACTTAATTTATTAGGTTTTCCAAATTTATCCTTTCTTTAACTTCATATTTAGCCAATTAGCTAAAAGTGTGGTCAGGTGCTCTCTGAACAAAGGATGAAAACAGTTGCTCTCAGTTTCTGATTTTGAGAAATGGCCCAAACAATTCTGGATTGTGTAAGAGGGGTTTTATTTTATGGCATTAGCATAAGCATTTGATAAATTAAATGTGTATTTTAATATTGTGATCTGATGTTTCTTAGCATTTAACATTCTAGAAGTCAGTGTCAGGTCAGTCTGAATTTAAGTGTGAACTTCTTGAGGTATTTTTATGTCTCCTCACACTTCCTTTGTAATTGGTGGAGATCTGATAAAGCCACAGCTGTGCAAAGCCTCCTGCAGTCTCCTTGTGTCAGGGGCTGGAGCTGCACACCCCGCTGCAGTTTGGGGCCAGGCTGCAAGCTTGCTGGGAGCACTGTGCCTCAGCAGCACAGAGGTAGGTGCCTGAGTCCTCCAGTTGGGTGTCCCTGATGTGCAGGGCGCTGTAGCTCTCCTTAGAATGAAATGTTGACTTTAACCTCCCATTCTCCTTTGTTCCTGCAGCCACGTAAAGCAGACTGATGAGGCTGCCCTGGGGATTCTGTCTGAACCACTGCATGCCCCTCATGGTGGTGGAAAAGTTGCATCTCAGAGCAGAACTGGTTCCCTCCTGGAGACTCAGGACTGAAGGACTCTGCTCCACCTCAGCTCCTCTCACACCTGCTTGGAAATAGAAAAACAAATGAGAATCAGACAAAGGTTTTCACCCACACCTGTCAGATATCCCAGGAGACTCCCATGAGGATGAATGCACAGGAGCTGTGTGTTGGCTTTCTCCCACTCCACCATTTCTGGAGAATGCCTAAAGCAACTTAGCTGAGCCCAACTCACAGCAAATCTGCACCCACAGAATCCCCAGCACAGCTCCCAGGTTCCTCTCCATGGCCCCTGTCCAGTTGCTGGGATTCTTCTCTCCAGATCTGATGGGGTCGAGTCTTATGCACAGACACACTATGCTTACAGAGGATAGGTTCTCAGAATCATTGAGCTTCCTCCTTCATCTGAACAGGAAACCCCGCCCACCTCTGTGTCATGATATTGCACTCCAACCACCTCCATGTCCTGATTGCGAACTGTACTTGCTTTAGGACTGTGCAGGAAATACCAGTCACAGTAGGGTCCAGGACACTGTATTTTCTTTGTAGCCCATCACGTAAGGGAGTCTGGGGAAATGTGTGAAGAAGTGGGGGTGGGGTGCATGAATGCAGAATGAGGGTGGAAAACTAGTGACTCCCATAGGTTAGGCAGAGCCTTGCAGAACCTTTGCACGGCTTTTTGTTGTTCTTTAAATAGATCTATAGACAATTGGGATCCACTGACCAGGTTCTAGATATTTGTGCTTTTCCGTAAGAACAACTGGGAGCTAAAGATCCACATGAACTCCACACCATCACTCCTGCTCTTTGCGTTGCGGATGTTATGTCCTGATGTCCTCTCAGCTCTTCAACCTCTAGACAACTTAAGAAAAGCCGATTTCCAGGACACCTGCAGGGCCGCCTAGTGTACTGACACCACAGACAACAAGAGTGACTTCAGGCCATCTCCACAAACCTCATTAAACCAGCCTTATTCACTCCATCAGTTCTAGTGATCAGTTCCTACAAATTACAAAGAAATGCAGATGGTCAGAAAACATTAGTGCCTAGATAGAGTTCTTAGAAGAAAAATAAAATGGCTGAAAAAAACTCAAAATTGTTATTAATCATCACAAGAAAATTAGACAAGTTACAGATTTTTTTCTCACCTGTGTCTAAAACTCAATAAAACAACTGACCACAAATGCTGTGCGTGTGTGTGTGTGTGTGTGTGTGTGTGTGTGTGTAACCTGCATTCACTATAGGGAGGAATGAAGAATGGCATCGCAAACTTTTCAGGTAGATGGGTGGAACTGGAAAAGACTGCTTTGAATGAGTTGACTGAGAGACAGAAAGACAGATGGCACATGTTCTGCTGCTGGACTCCTAATTCCAACGGAAAGTGTAGAGCCTCCTAAATAAAAATCATCAGATGGACATGAATAACCTGGAGTAACCACACCTTTCTGTAGGTGTGTTACACCTTTCTAGAGGACAGAAAGGTACAAAAGGGAACATGAGGTTGGGGAGAAGCACTAAAGAAGGAAATAGCAAAGGAAGCATAATTTAATATAAAAAATAGGAAAAATGAAGGGAGGGTAGTTGGGATGGGAAAAGAGCTCAACACAGAAGGAAGGAGAGGGGGGAGGGTGAAATAAAGTGACCATGGCTAAAAAAGTTATAAGGAATCATATTAGTATCTATTTACCTAAAATAGTGTAGAATACATAAGAATAAAAATATGTATATACATATACACACATAGTTTAAATTAAACTATTTGGGCTGACAATGCTTCCCCAAGAGCTGCACACAGCTAACAAAATCCTCAATACCAGTCATGGAAATCCCTCATTTAAGCTGTTAGTGGGGAAATTTAAAAAAGACTCCTAAAATATTATAGACTCTTATCTTTAAATATTGTTCTTCACCACAAGTTCTCAGTGAGTACCTATTGCTGATGACACAATGCATTTTGACCAAATGATACAGAGGAAGCCAGCTTGACCTGAATTGAAGTCTTCTCCTTGATGAAAGGAGACAAGCAGACAATTATCCTTCCCTGCTATGATGCCTATAAACTACAGTGGCCAATATTGTACTAAAATTTAAGGTTGCAATAGTGGTACTCATATTTTGGTGGCAACCAATAGCTCTCAAATTGGACACAAGAAATAACTCAACAAGAGGAAAATCTTGCCTGGTTCTGGAAACCTAGCCAAAGTATGCAGGACTAGTGAGTTTATAGATCTTTGAGGTGAACCTATAACTACTGTCTTACACAGCACAATCCCTAATTACATTCTAAATATCAATCATTGTTCCCAGGGATAAGTATATTTTTCTGTCCTCATCAAACACTTTCTTCTTTTCAAAAGACAGAGAACCATTCAGAAAACTACAACTAATCAAAATGCAGAGAACAAGTGATCATGCAGTGTTCTGCCTGAACTGATCCATGCGCCTACAGCTCAGGGAGCACTGGGGAAGAGGGCACAGAAAATGTCTAAGCTCCAGAGGAACAGGAAGGTTTCTGTGAGATTGCATCTCTTAAACATGGCACAGAATACATACCTAAGAATTCTCAAGGTCATGGTTGCTTAAACAAGACCTGAACATTTATGCACCAGTAGAATACTATCCTGGAAAAAGGAAATCTGATAGAGCTTCAAATCTAGACAGAGAAGTACAGGCACCTGAGAAATACCAACAAGAGAAGCAGTCTTACCAAAGGAACAGCACTCCAATCTGATATTGAACACCATGGGGCAAGTCCTGAAATCATGCACATACAAGGTACACCATATGGTCTGAGCAGGTTGTATCTATGTAACAACAATTAAAGCAAAAGCAGGCAGAGGCAATGAATTTTGGTGAGAAATGTTTGCTATGTAGAAGAGGATGAGATAAGAAAATGAAAATGGGTAAATTAAGTAATTATATTTTAATTAAAACTATTTTTAAGAAAGAGCAGTAAATGGTACAAGACACAAGTTTCCAATCTGTAGAAGACATAAATACACATATATACAATATAATCAAAGAATAATACCTTGTGAGCTGGATGGTCTCGGGAAAGTAAAAGACTGACACATGGGGACTTTGGATAAAACTTCATAAAGAAGGTAGAGATGGGTCTGGAGGTAGAAGGAGAGAATAAATATCTCTCGCCTGCAAATCTCATGTGTCACCTGAGTTTACATAGGGTATGGGGAGACATATAGGGACACCATTTATATTATTTTATTTAAAAGTTGCATATTTTCTTTTATCCCCTTTTCATTATGAAAAGTGAAAAGATGGGGAACACTTCATTGCCTGTTCAAACTTATTAGTCTTAATCATTGGATAAATTCATGAACATATGAATTATTTGAAAATTAATGGAACATAATATTCAGGGTAAAAATCCCATATGCCTGAACATCCTGATTCATTCTGGGGATTCCATCACTCATCATCCTAAACTCCTCCTTCAGCTGCCATATTGGAGCTGATCCTGCATAGTGTTTTGTTGAAGAATCATAATCATATATTAAATATGTGGAGCAACAGGAAATATACAGCATTTCATGTCTTGTTTTCTGTTTGAAACAAAATGTCATGTATTGTGAACACCTTTTTGTAATTTTCTTTACAATCTCAAAATATTAACTGGGGGTGGTGAGATGTGCCTGGGATCCCAGCAACTAGGAGGTCGAGGATAGAGCATAGGAAGCTCAGCATTATTCTCTGCTAAGTGGTGTCTTTGTCTGAAGTCAGCCTGAACCCCATGAAACTCCACAACAAACAGTCCAACAAACAAAGAAAGCTGTCTTAGCAGCAGCAGCAGCCTCTACTGATGTCCTGCACTGTATTATGAACACATCTCAGGTTATACATCCCGTCCTCAGATAATTTAAGGTTTAGAGAAACATCTTATTTATGTATAACAACATATGCGCATTTGTAGTTTCAATTGTGGTCCTCACAGTAAGAATTGAAATACAGCTCTGTATTCTGAATGTTGTTATGTTCTGTATGTTGTTAAGGAGGGCAATGAAAGGCTTTACCAAAACAACAGATGCCAACAGAAGTAAGAAAAACTTCAAGATTACCGAACGTTAATATATTAAAATCAGGACAAGGCTGGGATATAGAGGTAATAAAATGTAACTGATAAAAAAAAATAAAATAAAAAAAGAAAAAAATATTTTACTAAAAACAAAACAAAAAATGTATAATTGTAAAATTTAAAAGTTAGAAAATTATATATATATATGTATAAATTACATATATATGTATACAGACATATGCACATAATCTTCTGGAAGAACAAAACTTTAATCCTTGGTACATAATTGGAAAAATCTAAAGGAAAGGCAAGAATGCTGAAGACAGCATAGTGTAGGGTGTGTCCTGCTGCCCTTGTGTAAGGATTGAAGCCTCCTCTCTCACCCAGGAACCATCACACCTACATAGCCTTCTCTAAAGCATGGCTATTCTGCCCCCAGTGGAGAGAGGAGTGTGTGAGGAGAGTGGCAAGCTTGTCAGGTGACTCAGCTCAGGTGACACAGAAACAGAGAGAGGGTACAAGTGAAGGGTGACTTAACATTTAGACGGAAAGGGGAATGGGAAATGGGCAGAAGGAAAACAGCAAGAATAAATGAACAGAAAAGAATGAAGCTAAAACAGAGTACTGAGATTGTGAAGTACAACATAGACAGTTCTGGATAACACCCTTTCAGCTTCAGTTACTGTCACTGGTCCCTTTGCTTCCATTCCTTCATAATGAGCTGGTTTTATGAATGGTTTATTATTTTTTCCAGTTCTTCTGGAAACATGAAAGTGATGGCAGGGAAAGGCGATAATCTAACTTACATGTGATCCTCACTGTACTCACTTTTGACAGGAACACACACTCACACTTACACACATACATGCACACTAATACACACATAAGCACACTTGTACATACACTCGTACATACACGTATTAGAATCACATACAAAAGGCAACTGTTCTGCTGAACCATCATTTTAAATTTTGCAACACACTACTTTAGAAAATATAAAAATAAACAACCCAAGAGATAGTAGTGCCCTACACTGTAATCCCTGCACCTGGGAGGCAGGGACAGGCAAATCTCTAACTTTGAGGCTAGCCTAGTCTAGCAGAACAGCCAGAGATACACAGAGAAACCCTGTATCAAAACACAAACAAGCAAGAAAACAAACAAAAAAGGAAGGAAGGGAGGGGAGAGAAGAGAAGGAAAGGAAAGAAAGAAAGAAAGAAAGAAAGAAAGAAAGAAAGAGAAAGAAAGGAAGGAAGGAAGAAAGAGAGAGAGAAAGGAAGGAAGGAAGAAAGAAAGAAAAAGTAACCACCATACTATTGAACATATATAATAGAATTCTTTTTTGGTGTGTGTGTGTGTGTGTGTGTGTGTGTGTGTGTGTGTGTGTGTGCATGTGCACAGCAGAAATCCATAGAATACTGGATTATGGAGATCTCAAAATCTTTATACAACTAGCATTAATCTTCTTAAAAGGATGTTAAGCACTGAACTGTGTCTATATAAAATACATATGCTGGGGCCCTAAAAGGGCTTTGGGGTGACAATACTAGAAGATCGGACATGAAAAGGTAACTAAGGCAAAATAAATCAACACAGAGAGGCAGATCATAAGACAGATGATGAGCACAGACCCTCTTATCCTCTGAAAAGGACCATGAGAGGATTCACTAATGGCCACAAAGAGAGTGCTCTGGAAAAGCAGATCCTGCTCTCATCTCCATCTTGGACTTCTACCTCTAAAGCTAAAAACAAACAAACAAACAAACAAAACATTTGTGTTGCTTCAACCACAATATGTACTGTGTTGTGAAATCACAAAATGAACATGAGAATCCATTTTTAAATGTTATGAAGCACAGCCAAAAAATTTGAAGGCATAACTGTACAGACAAAAAATACTCAACATTGTATTATTCTCTCTTTATACTTTGTTTTAGAGCACCTGTCTCCCAAGTTAAGTTTCCTGGTTCTTGCTCAATCCTCATGAAACTTGTACCTAGAGATCTGATGATCCTAACAGTTTTGTTAAAGTGCTGGGAAGAATGGAGTCTGCTTTTCATGTATTTGGCACCCAATACGAATGACAAATGAGTGAAGTCTCCCTGTACTTTCTTAGCAAAGCCTTAGAATTTTTTCAGATTCAGGGCATGTACCACTGCATCTTAAGTTTGCTTGGAACACTGACAGAGAAGGGGAGAATTGCATGGCATGGGCCTTCAGAGTTGCAGAAAATATTTTAAAAACTCTTGTGGCATGTGTACACCAACCACTAAAAAACAGTGTACCCGTCATGTATGTGTACACTTGAGTTAAATAATTTCAGCTCATGGTTTCCGCCTTCCACCTTCCCGATGGTGAGTGCTCTCTGTCACAAACAACTCCACATTTGGCTAAGGCTGAGGATCTGGCTTGCTTCCATGTATGTGGACCTATCTGCATTGCCCACATGGCACGCTGGGGTTGGCTACCCAGAGGCTATTTAAGCTGTGGGCTGGCTTTCCCCAGGGTCCGATGATTGTTCAAGGTTCCTGAATAAACTGCATTGAAAAAAAAAAAAAGAAAAAAAAAAGCAAAAGAACAGCAACATTTCTGCAGATGTGATTTAGGGAAAGGTCAGGCTCCAGCCCAAGGGAGCAATCAAACTTGGCAGTGTGGTTTTAGAGAAAAGAGGTTGTGGCATCCTCCTCTGTAAATAAAGAAAGGCCAGGCATGTAGCATTAGAGTCTCCGTACGGAGGTCATGTGTGGTCATCCAGTGAAGCTTGAAAGTGAAGCCTGTATTGTCTTTGAGTCCCCAAGATGCTGAGGACACCTCCACAGAAGAGCTGCACATGGGTGCAAAGCCTGCTCAAGGGAGCAAAGTGTATTGCAAGTCACCAAAACTGGATAGGTGGAGTCATCTAAGCCCTTTGACATCAGAGATGGAGTCATAGGATTTGGAGTTTGCCATCTTGGATTTTTGGTCTTGCTTTGGTCCAGTGTTTATTTGTTATGCCCCACTCCTACCTTTTGGAATGGTAATATATATTTTTCATTAAATTTTTTTTATATATTAAAAAAATAATAATTTCAGCTCAGAAGTGCAATGCTGCATATGTGCTACTGAAATTGCCCTCAGTTGACAGAGTAAGCTAAGCTTGTCAGGAATGCACCCTCCTGGGGTTGCCAGCTGCCATTTTATGCAAAGGCCATGACAGAAAAAACTGGCGTTCCATTGCCAACAATATGCCCAATCCCTAAGTCTCACCAGTTTTCATGGGGAATTTCACATAACAGGTTTCACTAGCAAGAGCAGGGGCATGTTTCATGGTATCACCAAACAGGAAAAAAGCCTTTAATGAAAGCTCTTTGGTTGTTGATTTGACTAAAGTATTTTAGACACACACCTTTCCAAAATAAACATTGTAAAAAAAAATCTATATTCACCTGTATCTTGACCCACTAAGAACCAAATATTTAATTTCTAAAAATTCATTGTCTACTCGTTGTGAGACACAGTAGAACTGAGTGTGCTAGTTTGTATATCAGGTACTGTCTGGTAATAACAGTACTGCATTGTGGTTCCCATAAGAACATGAGTATATCTCAATGTCATGTGTAGTAAAGAGAATGAGAAACAGCAGTGTGTAACTCCACAGACTTGAAGTTCTCACCAGGCCTAGTGTGAGTGACAACAATGGCTAACCCACTGCCTGATGAAGGTGAGTTGACTGGAAAGAAGTCCATGAAAATTCCTATGCTGACCTTGGTATTGTGTCTTAGGAGTGTTTACAAATAAGCCTGCCTTCTCGTCTCATTATAAAGAAAATTAAAACTAAGAGATTAACACAGTAATACGTAAGATAGACCACTTGGTGTTAGAATCTCCAGGTAACATCTATCTGTGTCCATGTTATAATATTTATGTATGCGTGTGTATGTGAGTGTGTGCATGGGGACAAGTAGAAGCACATGTGTACATATGTATTTGCATGTGTATGTGTTCATGAAGAGACATGAGATAACTGTGGGTGTTGTTTCTCAGGTTCTGGGGATCTTTAGTGTGTGTGTGTGTGTGTGTGCGTGTGTGCAAGTGTGTGTTTGGGTATACATATGTGCACATGTATGTGGAGGTCAGAGGACCATCTTGGTTGTCATTTTTCAGAAGCTATCTGTCTTGTTTATTGGATACAAGGTCTCTCATTGACCCTGGGCACTTCCAGGTAGCCTAGGCTGCTTGGGAACCAGGCTTCAGGAACACATTTACCCTCACCTCCCCAGCACAGCTGCCATGCCCTCATGTGAGTGCTGGAAATTGTACTCAGGGCTCATGGTTCTGTGACACCTACAGAGCTATATTTTCTGGTCAAGCAGCAGCTAGAAAATTCTCTCTTTCTTTTCCTCTTCATCCTGAGTATTGTCATCCTCCTTTGCTGTATGCACAAAAGTATAAAATCTTCTTTTACAGTTCTGCAAAACAGAAGGTGATGAACTAAAATTCCATACTGGAGCTGGTGATTTTCATTGTCCACTGGGATTCTTGACTGTATTTCAGCAGGATGTGATTATGATATGATAAAATAGTAATTGATAGTAAACATTGATGTTCCTGCATTAAAATCATTTGTGCCAGAGAGAAATCAACGAGCAGTAATAAAAGATGCAGAAGGAATCACATCACAAATTCTCAAGCATATCTGAAGAATTTGAAGATGGAAAAGAAAAACATAGCACTTGTATGGCTTTGAAGAATTCTTTGAAAAAAAAAATAAACAGTGAGTTCCAATTCCTTATTCTCCTGTTTTATTTTTAATGGTTGCTAAAACTGACATATTTGTGACAGATTTCTAGGCTTTCCTGATTGTGGTGAATTCCTATAGCAACTAAATAAGCTTCAAGTTCTTTCCAAAATGAAGTATTTAATATTATGACCACTTCTGATCAGTACATTTAGCACCAAAAGAAAATTTATAGGAAAATCAGCATGAAAGACTGAGTAGACAAGGAAAACTTCAGGACAAACCTTGAAGCATGCACGTTTCACATTTTGTGTAGATGACACATAAAATGACAAATGGAAGTCCAGCTTTTGGTATTTCCCCATGGGAAGAATCATAGCTGCTGTCCAAGTAATGTCCACTCAGGAGATGATTTCCACAGATGATAACATAGTCTCCTTCATTCTACAAAATTATAATTGAGCATTAGATAATTTTGAAAATACTCAAAGAGCTTCTAAGACAAGTCAGGAGTCAATATTTTAGCTGGAAATGGATTGTGCAAAGGAGCTGGGCCTGCATAACTTGCCTTGTCTTGTCTTGTCTTATCTTCCTTCTTTTCTTGCTACCAATTTGAAAGATGTGGGGCACATGGACCATGCCACCAGGAGAACTGGCATGGAACTGGTAAGGGGGAGCAAGTTCAAATCCAAGAAATCTCAAAATTGAGATTAAAAATCTCATCTTGAGACTAGCAGGAATGGAATCAGATCCTTCCCTGTTACCATGCCCACCTCTGATCACGTAGCATGGAGACACCCCCACGGTGGTCAGGTAGTCACATATCTGGCACCTAGATGAAAACAGAGCACTGCCAACACCTTAGCCAAAACCAATTAAATGCATTCACCCCCAAAACTTCTCAGTGCCCGAGGTCCACTCTTGTTCACTGTGGAATAAAGATGCATACACATAAGTTGTTACACACACACACACACACACACACACACACACACATACATATGCATGAACACACGGGGACTTGAGCTGTTTTATCAATAAAGGCGAGCATAAGCTGTTTCACTAAATATCATCTAAGAGTAACTGATTTATCCTAGGAGAAAGTCTTCCCCTCTAGGCACTCCCAGCTGGAATGGAATCCTGCAGAGCCCACACTTTCCAGATTTAACACTCTCCTTCCTGGCTCGGCTACCAGTGGTGTCCAGGCATCCCAGAAAGAAGCAGAGCCACAGAAAGAGATGCTTCAAAGACCATGAAGGGAGATAGTGAGAATGAGTACCCACTGCCATGGGTGTTTGTGTTCAGCTCCCCCTGCAGCCCCAGACACTGTGTGCTCAGAGCACAGAAGTACACAGCTGAATCGCTCCAGTGCACACGGGCTTTCCTCAGGATGAAAGAAGAGTCGCTCTTGCTAAACTCAGCCTCAAAGCCATTCATGCCATGGACCACTGGGTCTCCTGAGTAGTAGCTGAGAAGCAGTTGCAGCCCCTGCCGTGGGTACTGGACATACCAGAACAGGCTAGGTGGCACAGAAGAGGAATAGTTGCATCTTATCTGCAGAGAGGCATCTTCAGAGACAGTGACTTGAGCATCAGGCTGAGTCACTGACTGAGCACTGGTGTCTCCTGGAAGGGAATAGTATGTCAGTAATTACAGGGCAGACTTCATTGAGGACAGTCAGAATCCTAGGATGCAGAGACCACAAGGCAGCTGTACTCACTCAGAATAAAGTGTACTGCCAGCAATGGGAGGATGGCCAGGCGCATGGCTGAGCCTTGTGAAGACTGCAGCTCTGATTTGGAACAGGATTGCAGGAATGTGGCTGAAGAAAGCAAGAGCTTGAAAATAGGTGTGGAGAAGGGTCAACTGGAGAAGTTCCTGATCAGATAAAAACAGTGAAGCTGCTAACACAAGCCTGGAAGCTTTAGAGTGTCTGAGCCTTGTCTCTTGCCTTTGCTATAAACTCAGGCAGCAGCAAAGAAAGGATGAGATGCCAGTAGGTGGTGAAGACCTTCAAAGGAAGAAAGAACACTAGAAGGTACTTCAGCGCCCTCTGGAGGAGAAACGAGGAACCAAATGTCCCAAGGGTCCACAGTTGGCCACCTGTTGTGTTCTTATTTCACAGACAAGCAAAACCATCAAAATGCAATTGCTTCTTTTTCTAATCTATTATGAGATATTAGTTATAGAACTCCCTGGAAATAGATGGCTTGTTAATATTCCTTGTGAAACCAGGTCATGAAATGATCCCCAGACTTCAGATGCAATTGTCTCAGGCTGGGTGTGAATGGCCACCACAACCATGGTGATGATGCCTGATGGTACAGACATCGCCATTGATGGATGTTCTGCAGCAATGAGGCAACAGGAAAACACATGATGTTAGACTACCTCTGCTCTCTATGAGAAGTTTTGACTCCAGATGGGAAAGCTTTACTAAAGAAACTAAAACCTGGAGACTTCCATGGCTGGTGACATTATTGTCCTCCAGTAAAAAAACCTGAGATGAAAAACTTTTTCTGGGCCAATGGAATGCAATGACTAAATCAGAATGCACATTTTCTTTGACTCTAGGAAGAAATCAGTTCTTCTCTTGGGTCTTCTCTCATCTGTTCCTTCCCCAGGGATTGTCTTTCCTGGAGATGGTTTATGTTCACTGTCAAGTTTTTAGTTTATGAATGAGCCTGTGGAGGGTGAGTGTATGTGTGTGCATGTTCCTGTTTCTCTCAATTTCCCCCATAATTTAAAGGACAGCAGTATAAAGGAGAATAAACTCAAATCCACAAGTGTTAGAAGAATGAAGATCATCTCAGAACCCAGATTTACCAGTACTTCCAGAAGAAGGGAGGAGGTAGAGTCATACTGAAGTTTGATTGAAGCAAGCACATCCAAAACCAAGACCAGCAATTCACGTTCTTATTTAAGAACATTAGTGGCGGATGACAAGATGACAGCGCCAGGAGAACATTGTGTCTGAGGAATAGGACAACATTTCCCGTACAGCGACCAATGAGCTGAACTCTGGGCCCTAAAATAACAGCAATCGTGTTTCCCAGGTGAGAGGAAACTCTCAAGGCAGGGGAATCACTCAGATCCACTCTCAGGTCCCCCAGCCAGAACCTGGAAGAGATCCCGGGTCACGCAGGCACTAGGTCACCAGACCAGAGCCACAAGCCTGCCTGTCCTGATCACCTTCCCAGGCTGAACAGTGAACACAAAAACACCAGAGCCTGGAAGTCCCTGTCGCAGGAGAACTCCACAGGGAAGGAAGGAAATGATACTGACTTGGATCACCCAGTCTTTCCCTGGAAAAAGTCTTGTAGACCTGCAAGTACTAGCCACCATCGCTGAATTGGGCTCCACCCTCAGACACAGACAGTCACTGTGCACCAGCTATCTGGCACAGACTGAGCTGTGTGCCCCAAGGCAAAAAAAAGACTGGGAGTCCCTGTCTCGAGAGAACTCCACAGGGAAGGAAGGAAATGGTACTGACTTGGGTCACCCAGTCTTTCCCTGGAAAAAGTCTCCCAGACTGGCGGGTACTTCTCCTTCACTCTCCCCTTACCCTCTCTCCTCTCCACTCTCTCTCCCCAATCCCTTCTTTTCTCCACCCTCTTCTCTCTCTCATGTGATCTGTCAAAATGTGGTCATTGAGAATCTGAACAGGTACCATTTAGTAAGGCATTTTTATGCCAAAAACATAACACAAAAGACAGAATCTTCTTCAAACATTTAAGAGTGCAAGTGTGGTAGTAGCAAACAATGAGAGCAGAAAAGAAGGTTGGAATCAGTTGGAGAAGAGAGATACAGATTCCCTCCAAATATGTTCTGAAAATAAACCAATATGGCCTTGAGTTAGGAAACCAAGAAGCAAATAATCAAAACGTAAACCAGCATTAACTAAGGTGGTAAAATCTCAATGGTAACACCTATGTGTTCAATGAAGAGTCATGGGTCTCATGAATAAGTCCAACTCAGTCATTCATCCTAGCCAGATCCAAAATATATTTATGACGCCTTTATCATCACCAGGCCAATAGAAACTGTAACTGATAAGTATGTGGTAAAAAACAGTCTTCAAAATGTTTTACTTTTTGGATACAATGAAAAACTGAAGACTATGTCATGTGATCATACCACTGGGCTCTGCTTAGACCATGAGTCTACTTGGGCAAGGAACTCTGTTGCATAACTGGGAAAGAGACCTCTCTATCTAGACCAGTTGTCCATCACTGTAGAAACCTATATATGCTTCAAAATAAAATTTCTTTAATGAGAGGGAAGAACTACACTTATCTCCGTGCGCAATTATATAGATTCAGAATACAGTTTGAAGCTACACTGATTTAGGAAAGTGGCCATCATAGGTTCTCCTCTAGTGTTTATGGCCTCTCCGTCCCGGGGTAGTTGACTGGATTTACAGTATTGGGGCAGAAACACTTCCTATGGAGCAGCCCTTAAGTCCAGTAGACATACGTTAGTTTCTCCCAAGATGAAAATGCTGCTATTCCACCCTTGTGGATATCTTCATGTTGGTCACTGTTTTGGTTCAAAGGTCTGCATTTTGGTAGAATTATTTATTGCTTTTCTTCTTTGGAATCTTACATAACACATTTAGATATTATGAGAATTTATCCTTAGTGAGGAGTCTTCAGGTCAGTTCTAGCTAAATTCCTCCAAGTCCTATGTCTGAAGTGTGTGGTGTCCTAAGCAAAATGTCTTATCTTCAAGTTCTATGAGGCAATCAAGGACAATAGTGATGAACTATTTCATTTGGAAGAAACCCTTGAAGCCCCTGACCAACACCTTGAAGGTGGATTTTTCATGCCTGGCACTGGGATTTTTTAGATTTAGTATTTGTTCTAAGTTTGACAAACTCTCATCTGAGATGTTCTATTTTCTGCCATTAGAAGTAGTTTTAGTTTTAGGGGAATAGAAATTGAATTTGGCATTCTATTGTGCTCCCTAATCAGTAAGATAGCATGTACTTCTTTGCTGTTCTTTCTGTAGAGAAACATGTATCTTTTATGAGAGACATTATGGTTTACATTTTAGATATTCCTTTCTTTACAGAAAGATAAATACGAGCACTAGAGTATTTTAATTTAAACTGGTATTTTGTTGACATAATTGAAATGAATAAAATCTTTGGCTTTCTTTTCCAGTTTTAGAATAGTTATCAGAGAACCTGATTCCAATGAGTGAGTACACCACATCACGGGAATCTAATGTACCTGCAAAGGCAGACAAGAGTAGACATAAGGGGAAGAGATTTCTCGACACAGTTTTTTATAACCCTACTGCCTCCTATATAATGTGTATGACAGAGAAGTACCTGTCTCTCAGAGACTCTTCTTAAGAGCTCCAACAGCTGTGTTTCATGAGCAGCTTCACTAAGTAAAGGTTGTCACGGAGTGTGATGGCTTGAATGAGAATGACCCCCAGAGGCTCAACATCTGAATGTCTGGTCCCCAGTTGATGGACTGTTTAGGAAGTTTCAGGAGGTGTGGCCTTGCCAGAAGAGGAATATCACTAGTGCTACTCTTTGTAATCTCAAAGTCAAAGCCAGGCTAAGTCAGTCTCCCTTTCTCCTCCTTTCTCTCTCTTTCTCTCTCTCTCCCTCCCTCACTTCCTCTCTTCTTTTCCCTCTCTCCACCACCTTCCTTCCCTCCCTCATGCTTGTGATCAGATGTAAAAGCTCAGCTACTGCTCCAGGACCATGCCTGCCTGCCTGCCTGATATTGTACTGGCCAACATGATAGTCACCTTCTAAAACTGTGACATAGCTCCCAAGTAAATGCTTTTAAATTGTCTTGGTCATGGTGTCTCTTCTCAGCAAATAGGCTAGTAACTGAGATGAGGAGTTGAGCTGAACTCTGTAACTTGGACAAAAGAGAGGAAGGATGTAAATAACTTGTGGAGTGAGACTGAAGCAGATTTTTAAAGACTACAGTCTAGGTTTCTCATTTACATCATAAATTTGTGGGATAATAACAGAAGATTGCTGGAGAATACTTCAGGACTTTTCTTGAGATGTTTGCTTTTAAGACTTCCAGTTAGGGAGAGAACTTTATTTCAAGGGATCATATCCTGGGTTGTCTTTAGCACTGTCTTCCATCATGTCAGTCAGAATATCCACAGATTCCTAGGTTTCTAGATATTTGACCTGAGACTTGTTGCTGTTTTTCAGGAAGCTGGTGAGCAGCACTTGGAGAAAGCACACAGCCTCCCTCACAGGGCTGCTCCCCTAGGCCTCCTGCACCTATGGTTTGTGTGCAGCTTCCCCTGCAGTCTCCCTCACTGTGTCCCTCACAGCACAGTAGTACAGGGCAGAGTCTGACAGCTGCACTGAGGACGTCTGCAGGTGGAAGGAGCTGCTGCTCTTATGGAGAGTGGCGTGGAACCCTCGGTGCTCTGTCCTCTTGTTGCCTGTGGAGCTCTTCAGAAGCAGCTGAGGGGCTTTGTTGAGATATTGTACATACCAGAAGAGGAAAGGATCTGTGTAAGGAGTCTGATAGGTGCAGTTCAGCATCACAGGCATCCCCTCTGTGACAGTGACCAAGCCTTCTGTCTGTGTCACTGAGTCTCCATTGCTCCTTCCTAAAAAGGAAACAAACAAGGAGGAATTACTGTTCTACATGAGGAGAAGGATAAAGACTGCCATAGTTGTAAGACAAAGACATCATTAACACTCAGGGTAAAATGTAACTTACTGAGCATGAAGAGGAGCACAAGAACTGAGCAGGTGACAGGAAGCATGTTCATAGAAGAAATGACACTTGGTCCTTGAGTGCACCAATCTCACAGGTCAAGTCTTCAGCAGGACCTCATCCAACCCCTCACTCATGGGCAAGGACCTCTGTCAGCACAGTGAGTCTGTCATGTTAAGCCACCTGAAGGAGATGCTAACTGCATCTGTAAAGGCAGCGCCCTCTGCTGATTTCCCTTGAAACCTCACCCTAAGGAGGCAGGCCTCAAGTCCCCAATGAAAGCCTGAAATCACCAATGGTCTTGATCTGTATGTATCCTATGTTATTTAGTGTGATGAGTGCACATAAAAATACACACACACAAATATACCTCTGCAAATATTTATCTACTTTTTCTTACTATAGTTCTTAGAGAATGTTATTCAATGAATTTTGATTATACTCATCTACGTTTCCACTCCTGATATATCCATCCACTCTTCCCTGCCTACCCAATTCTGTGCTCCTCCCCGCATTTAAAATAAAACACACCGAGTTTTAGGTTACGGGTTGTGCTGCCCATATACTGTTAGCATCATGTCCTCCAGTAGAGGGTGGTCTATGCACCATGAGCTTCACCTTTAAAGAAAGTGGCATCTCTCTCCCAGTAGCACAAAGTGCCATCAGCTCCTTGGCTCCTTCCCTCTCTGTGATGGAGTTTTCTGGCCTGATCCTTTGCTAGTCTTCTGTCTGCTGCCAGCCTCTGTGAGTTCATATGGGCAGCTGTCTTGCTGTGCCCAGAAAACACTGTTTCCTTGTGTTTGTCCACCACCTACGGCTCTTCTAGTCTTTCCACCTCCTCTTCCTCAATGACTGCTGAGCCTTGGGAGGAGGTCGTGGGATAGAGAGTCCCATCTTGGTGGCTGACATGTGGTCCCCCATCTTGGTGGCTGACGTGTGGTCCCCCATCTTGGTGGCTGACATGTGGTCCCCCATCTTGGTGGCTGACACATCGTCTCTTCTCTTCGTCAGCACAGTGGGTTCTTGCTCTTTGACATTCACCATGCGCTGCAACAAGGGGAGGATAATGAAAATATATTTCAATTGTTAAAATAGTTTAATTGCTTTTACATATTAAACTTTTATTTTCAATTCACTGTGACAACTACATTTTTGTTGAGTTAACATTGCAATTAATAACAGCACACACCTTATTAAAATAATATATTAATTTTGACATTATTGTTAATAAAGTTTAACATTTAACATTCACCTCTTTTAAATAAATTATTGGTTTTAATATTTTAATTTAATTTTTGATAAGCTGAATGGTATACCTCATTAGTTTATTAATTAAAATTGATTTATTATTCTGAATAATTAATTAAACCAACAACATTTATACTGAGGTAAGAATAGACAAATTATCAACTTAATTTTTTCTTTTCATAAAATTTAAATATTCTTTTTAAAATTTTATTTATTTTCAAATTAATTACAGTTTATTCACATTGTATCCCAGATGTAGCCCCCTCCCAATCTCACTCTTCCTCCCTCTTCTCCTCTCCCACCCCTCCTCCAGGCCACTGATAGTGGAGGTCCTCCTCCCCTTCCATCTGACACTAGCCATCAGGGCTGTCTACACTGTCTTCCTCTGTGGCCTGGTAAGGATGCCCCCACTCCTAAGGGACTTCATGAAACTGAAAAGCTTCCCTGAAACAAAAGACACTTTCATCATAACACAATGACAGCTACAGACTGGGAAAGGGTCTTCACCAACCGTATATCTGACAGAGGGCTAATATCCCAAATATATAAAGAAGTCAAGAAGTTAAACAGCAACAAACAAGTAATCCAATTAAAAAATGGGGTAGAGAGCTAAAAGGAGATTCTCAATAAAGGAATTGTGAATGGCAAAGAAACACTTAAAGAAATGCTCAAAATCCTTAGTCATCAGGGAAACACAAATCAAAACGACCTTGAGATTTTACCTTACACCCATCAGAATGGCTAAGATCAAAAACTCTACTGACAACACATTCTGAACAGGTTGTGGAGAAAGGGGAAACCTCCTCCATTTCTGGTGGGAATATAAACTTGTACAACCACTTTGGAAACCAATCTGGCACTTTCTCAGACAATTAGGAATAGTGCTACTTCAAGATCCAGCTATACCACTCCTGGGTATATATCCAAAAGATGCTCAAGTATACAACAAAGTCATTTGCTCAACCATGTTCATAGCAGCTTTATTGGTAATAGCCAGAAGCTGGAAACAACCCAGTTGTCCCTCAGTTGAGGAATGGATACAGAAATTGTGGTATACTTACACAATGGAATACTACTCAGCAATTAAAAACAAGGAAATCATGAAATTTGCATGCAAATGGTGGGATCTAGAAACAATCATCCTGAGTGAGATATCCCATAAGCAGAAAGACATATATGGTATATACTCACTGACATATAGTATAGGGTAATCATGCTAAAATCTGTACACCTAAAGAAACTAAGCAAGAAGGAGGACTCTGGATAAGATGATCAATCCTCACTCAGAAAGACTAAGGGCATGGACATTGGAAAAAGGAGAAAACAGGGCACAGAAAAAGAGCCTACCACAGAGGGCCTCCGAAAGACTCTACCCAGCAAAGTATCAAAGCAGATGCTGAGACTCATAGTCAAACTTTGGGCAGAGTGCAGGGAATCTTATATAAAAGGGGGAGATAGAAAGACCTGGAAGGGACAGAAGCTCCACAGGGAGAACAACAGAACCAAAAATCTGGGCCCAGGTGCCTTTTCTGAGACTGATACTCCAATCAAGAACCATTCATGGAGATAACCTAGAACCCCTGCGCAGATGTAGCCCATGGCAGCTCAGTCTCCAAGTGATTTCCCTAATACGGGGAGCAGGGACTGTCTTTGACATGAACTCAGTGGCTGGCTCTTTGATAAAATATTTTTTTTTAAGGATGGAGAAAACTGTCCTAAATTGTCTGAGGGAGTTGAAGCTAACTTTCTTATTTTGTGTTTTTAATGTCTACATTATACTTGGCACTTGCAAACTAGCAACTGGCAAATGCTGCCCTGGAAGGCCCGTGACACAGGATGTGGACACAGCCCCATGGTTTGAGGACAGGCAGCAGGTGCCAGTGGGGCAGTGTGTACTTGCTGCACAGAAGTACATAGCTGAGTCTCCAGGCTGAGTGTCTGTGATGTGCAGGGAGAAGTGTTTGGCCTTCTTATCCAGTAAAACTGTGAGTCTTTGGTTCTGCTTTCTGTCCACATTTGAACGAATGTCCATGAAGAACTGAGGACCTTTCCCAGGTTCTTGCTTATACCAAGAGAAATAGTCCGAGGCACTGTCTGTGTAAGTGCAGTTGATGACAGCGCTGGCTCCCTCCTGGACTCTCAGGATGGAAAGGTGCTGCTCCACCTGCTCTCCTTGGCTCATCCCTATGCAGAAAGATGGAGAGAAAGGAGAAAGGTTGTCAGGTCATCACATATCAGAAATCTCTTTTACTACAGTTACAGTAACTAGAGAAAACCTGAATAAAATATCGATTCCCCCTGATGTCTCAGAAATGCCCACTGGTTATTCTGTGACCCTAAAATATTAACTCACCATCCATCTGCAGCCACAGAAACATGAATAAAGTAGAAACACATGTCTTCATTGTTCTTCCCAATGAAATTGAAATCCAGTGTCAATCGTGACAACCAGCAGGTCAGCTACAGCTGCCAGGGTGTTGTTCTTTCTCAGTAACAATTCTAGTTCTGGAGTCTTCCCCTCAGCCACTGAGGAAAGGGCTTAGCTTCTGCACAGTCAGCACACAAGGAAATGAATTCTCTGCATCCTCCCCAGCAGTTGAGAATTACTGCCACCTTGTGTTTGAATCTCTAAACAGCAAAGAGTCTGGTTAAGTGTTCTCTGACCCTATGTGTCTCAGAGGCATAAAACACAATATGTCATATCACGTAGGTTCTAAAACTAAGAGAGAAAGAATAGTATTTGTACATACTAGTGAAGCTGTTTCTTTTCTTTACATGTAGTATAGGCTATGTATGATGCTTCATATACGAATGTATGTACATAAAATGTTCATATATAAATCTATGTATGTGGTGTATATATGGGTGTGTTTGTGAGTGTGTGTGTCTGTGTGTGTGTCACATTTGTTCTGTCTAGAACTGTTTTGACCTTTCCACTCTCACACTGCAGAATTCTTGGATCATTCATCAAGCATTCTCCCATTTCTTAGAGAAAAATGGTTATGTATGTAGTTGTCCTTGTGAATTACAGCACTCAAGAAAATGCTTTTTCAAGTCTCTTATGGGCTTTCAGTAGCAAGAAGACAGTGTTCTTTCTATTTCCGTGATTTCTTGTTGATAATATAACTACGATGTTTCTATGCTTGTATCTTGCATTCCATAGAAACCAGCCTGGAATCACAAATGCACATAGCTACTCTTAGAAAAGGTCTCATGAGTCATTTGGTCATGAGTGTGGCAACATCCATGTGGCTTATTCTCACAGCATCCAGTGTTGTCGACTGAATCACTGATAGAAAAGTAGTGTGGATCCCCTGGAGAATCTGCCAAGTACTGCAACAACCCAGCTTTCCTCCTTCCTCTGGCTCTTCCTGGCACCCCTTTGATTCTAGCCCATGTTCTTTCCTTTGTGTCTACTGCAAATATCTAAAAACACCATGTATCTGGAAATCTAGTATATGTGGGCTCATGAAGCACGTAGGCCAGAGTTACTGTCCTCTATTTCAGTTCCCTGGTACCATCCCCAGCCCTGTAACAGACCACTTGCAGGGGCCAATTCTTTCACTCTTCCTCTGTTCTCTGGGATTCAGCTGAACCTCTCTGCATTTCCTCTCCTCCCTCACCCATATTACTTTGTGTCAAATGCCAACAGAGACACTCCCCCTGGAACCCTGGAGGCCACACCTGTCTGGGAAATAGGTAGCCCATCCTCACTCACCCTCATGCCCTACAGTGAAATTTCCCCAGTTTCATCCCTACTCATGAGGCCAACCACTTGAATGGGACTGTCCTTCTCCGTTTCCGTATTTCAGGTACTGAATCAAGCCTTGCAGAAGACCCAGCTTGCCTCATTCTTATGAACCCTCTTAGCACTCTCTCTAATTAATCTCCTTTCCTTCATGCCATCCTCATATATATAAAAATAAACCTTTGGTAAGCATCAGAGGTAAGCTTCACCAACAGAGTACAAGACATGGAATCTCATTGAAGACAAGGTGGAAGAAATGGACAAATATCTCTGTCAAAGAAAATGTTAAATAAAAAAAAATAATCCTGGGAGAAAATATCCATGAAAGCTAGGGCATCATAATGAGATTGAATCTACAAATGATATAAATAAAGGAGAAGAAACCTGTCATTCCTGTTGGCAGAGGCCTGGACTGGAGCTGGGTACTGGAGCTCAGCTCTGGGACAGAGACAATGGGTTCCATTTCCCTCAAGGGAAGTTATAGCACCTTAGGATGAGGCATTAGTGTGCTAAGCCAGGGTGTGGAAAAGATATTTTGTTGAGTATTTTTGCATCAATGTTCATAAGGGAGATTCATTTGAAAATTTCTTTCTTTGTTGGGTCTTTGTGTGGTTAGGTATCAGGGTGACTGTGGCCTCATAGAATGAGTTTGGCAATGTTCCTTCTGCTACCATTTTGTGGAATAGTTTGAGGTGTATTAGTTTTAGTTCTTCTTTGAACATCCAGTAGAATTCTGTGCTAAAACCACAGAGAAATGACAAAACCAAGAGCTGGTTTTTGAGAAAATCAACAAGATAAACAAACTTTTTGCCAAACTAACTAAAAGACAGAGGGAGAGTATCCAAATTAATAAAATTAGGAATGTAAAGGATTGGTTAAGACAACAGAAAATTCAAAGGTGACATCCAAAGAATTTTTAGATCATACTTTGAAAACCTGTGCTCCACTACATTGGAAAATCTAAATGAAATGTATGATTTTCTTGATAGATACCATGTACCACAGTTAAATAAAGTTCAGGTTAGGAATTTAAATAAACTATAACCTTTAAGGAAATAGAAGTTGTCATCAAAAGCCTCTCAACTGTAATTATTAAAGAGATTATTGCTACTATAGAGAATACCTGTTACTTTTCAGTCAGCCAAGAGAAATGGTGCCTGGAAGGTAAGATTCCCCAGAGTATGGAAACAGAAGACTTTCACTTAAAGAAAAGGTTCTTGGGGAAACAGTCTCTTTGGCACTTTCTGGAAAGAGGTCATGATGAAAAGTGTTTTCCTTAGTTTACCCCTCTCACTGTGTTCCTCTCACTGCATGATAAAGGGGGCAGGCTACAGGGAAAGTTGGCAGCAGAAGTCAGTGTCATCTGCAAGGTGCTTGTTTTCAAGATATGAAGAATATACCAGCCCTGCATCAGCAAGACCTTCACTGAGGCTCAGAGGAAAGTGAAGGATGCCAGATGCTGTGTGGCAGAATCAGAGTCCCTGAAAGCCTTGAGAGGTCAATGAGTGACATGATGAGGGCGAAACCTGAGGTACAATAGGAACACTGGATGTTTGAGATTCCAGCAAGAGTAAATATCAGCTGAAAAAAGCTGCAGGATTTGAAAACTATAGTGCATGTGGGTGTTAGAAGCAAGGATAACTATATACTAGAAATAATTCCTCACAGGAATACTTACATTCAAATCATAACACTTCAGTAACCTGCTCAGTATAACACCTGATGAAACAGCACTTCCTGGAATTGGAAGAATACAAGATTCATCTTAGTGTTGGAAAGAACTATCTAGGCCTTGAGACTGCATATGAAGCCTTTACGGCTTTCAGTAGTACTGGGCAGTCCTTCATCATGATCTGCAGGGACCCAAGACTCCTTTTTCTGATGTCAGAGCTTGGGGAATCTTTTGTGTTTGTTAATCTGAATCCTTCATTTCAAGGGAAGAAATGCAAGATTACTACACTTCAAGGCATGTATGTAAGATTGCCCGGAACTGAACCTGGGTTTTTGTTTTGTTTTGTTTTGTTTTTAATCTAAGCAGATGGTATTTTTGCTTCAATCAAAGATGGTTTTAAAAGTCAGAAGTTTTGAAAGGGTTCATCTTTTTTATTGATAATGGGTGTTTCTTCATGAGAAAAGTACTGATTTCATCCATAAGTAGGGTTTGCAGGAAGCAGCTCTGAGAGTTTGCATTACAGTAACATGCATGTGGGCACTCCATCTGAGCACATAAGTAAGCAGTCAGGAAAGGAACAGGAAACTGCTTTGAGGAGAGGTCTGTGACTATCTGGTGGATGTGATCAGTTTCTTTTCTCTGCCAGCTAAAGTACAAGGCAGGGAAAATTTTGACTGCAAAACAAAGAAGGGAAAACACAGTATACAGAATCGACTGATGAATAAAAGCTAAACAAAGAAACAAACACACAACTGTGTGCATGAGCTTGCACACGTGCACACACACGGGGGGGGACAGCAACATAAAGAGGAAGAGAAAGAGAGAACGAAAGAGAGAGAGATAGAGGACAGAGAACACAGAGAGGACATTAAGGAACCCAAAATTCTCGTGTCTTCTCCAAGACTGGTGTTTGTAAGGGTCTTTAAGAGCTTTTCCTCTGTACCCATTCCACCGTTGATGGACATCTGGGTTGTTTCCAGGTTCTGGCTATTACAAATAGAGCTGCTATAAACATGGTTGAGCAAGTGTCCTTTTTGTGTACTTGAACAAACTTTGGGTATATACCTAGCAGTGGTATAGCTGGGTCTGGAGGAAGCACTATTCCTATTTGTCTTAGAAAGCGCCAGATAGCTTTCCAGAGTGGTTGTACCAGTTTACATTCCCACCAGCAGTGGAGCAGGGTTCCCCTTTCTCCACAACCTCTCCAGCATGTGTTATCGCTTGAGTTTTTGATCTTGGCCATTCTGATGGGTGTAAGGTGGTATCTCAGGGTCGTTTTGATTTGCATTTCCCTGATGGCTAATGAGGATGAGCATTTCTTTAAGTGTTTTTCTGCCATTCGATATTCCTCTGTCGAAAATTCTCCGTTTAGCTCTGTTCCCCATTTTTTAATTGGATTACTTGGATTGCTGCTTTTCAGCTTCTTTAGTTCTTTGTATATACTGGATATTAGTCCTCTGTCAGATAAAGGGTTAGTGAAGATTCTTTCGGAATACTACTCAGCAATCAAAAAGGAGGAAATCATGAAATTTGCAGGCAAATGGTGGGATCTAGAAAAGATCATTCTGAGTGAAATATCCCAGAAGGAGAAAGACAAACATGGGATATACTCACTTATATAGACCTATAAGATATGGTAAACATAATGAAATCTATACACCTAAAAAAGATAATCAATTGAGGGGACATGGAGTAAGATGATCAATCCTCATTTAGAAAGACAGATGGGATGTGCATTGAACGTATGACAGGAGTCTACTGAGCGCATCTGAAAAACTCTAACTAGCAGTGTTTTCAAAGCAAAGACTCATGACCAAACCTTTGGCAGAGTACAGGGAATCATAAGAAAGAAGGGGAGTTAGTCTGATGGGGAAAGGATAGGAGCTCCACAAGGACAAAATATATCTGGGCACAGGGTCTTTTCTGAGACTGACATTCAACCAAGGACCATGTATGGATATAACCTAGAACCTCCACTCAGATGTAGTCTGTGGTAGCTCAGTAACCAATTGGTTTCCCAAAGTGAGGGGAACAGGGACTATTTCTAACAGGAACTCGATGACTGGCTCTTTGGTCTCCCCACCCCCGAAGGGAGGAGCAGTCCTGTTAGGCCACAGAGGAGGGCTTTGCAGCCAGTCCTGAAGATACCTGATAAAACAGGATCAGATGAATGGGGAGGAGGTCCCCCCCATCAGTGGACTTGGAAAGGGGCACGGTGGAGATGAGGGAGGGAGGGAGGGAGGGACTGGGAGGGAATGAGGGATCGGGACATGGCTGGGATACAGAGTTAATAAAATGTAACTGATAAAAAAAAAGTTAAATAAAAAATTTAAAAAAAAAAGAGCTTTTCCTCCCCTCATTTAGGGTTGCTCAGTTTGAATAAACACAAGATGGATGATTGACGCACAGCTTTGACATAAGCATGTACTGATCAGGCCTAGAACTTGTTCAGGTCCAACAGCAGCAGGAGGCCAACTAATGGACAAAAGCCTCACCAGGCCTCTGTATTATACTGCCAAGCTTTATCTCAGTTCAAGAGGCTGAAGAAAAAGCCAACCATTTTGGATTCCAACATTGTTGCTAAGTATATGGCACCTCTGATTACCTGTTTCCACAACAGTGAATCTATTTAACACTATTCCCTCTGAAAGAGTGGTGATTCTTAGTTGTCCACTAGTTCTCTCTCACTAGATTTATTAATCTTCTCAGGGAAGGGCTTCTATCTATGCACACCCTGTGCCTCTGCAGTGCAGCTATGGAAGTTTTGTGGCTGCAGTTATTGTCGACATGTCCAGTCTCTTAGATGCTTGGGGCATGGAAGAATCTTCTCCTTGTAGGTTGTTCACTGTTGAACAGAAACATGGGCTAGAACTCAGAAATCAGCACATATATTTTCCAAGTTCATTTTCAAATTATCAAGAAGACCTGGCCTCATCAATGATGCAGCTTCTGAACTTAGATGTCCCTGTTTCCATTACTGATAGATTGAAATCACCAGCTGGTTGTAGGCTTACAGCCCCCATAACTCCCAGAGTTTATCCATGCTCCCCTTTATCACAGGGGATGTGGTTCTGATCCTCATTTGGAACTAGGTTCCAAAGAAAGAAGAGTTCCTGCTATGGAGTATGTATCTATTCTGTTTTCTAGAGCCCTTGGTTTTTAACCTAACCAGGCAGAGGAAAGATCAATCTACAAACAGACACACACAGAGAGACACAGATACACACACACACACACACACACACACAACACACAAACAGTGGTAATTTCTTAAAACCATGGTTTAAGGGACAGAAGCACCACCATCCTGTCGTTTGTCATCTGGTGCTTGCCACCTCCACCTCATCCTGTCACTGGAACACACTGTGAGATGCCTGAATGTCAGCTAATTAAGAAGAAATTTCAAAGACATCCATTCTCTGACTTATCCTAGAACAGATTAAAAGGTAACAGTTTAATTCAATAGCATATGAATGCAAAAAGAATTATATATATATATAGTTTTTTATTTGTTTTTACAGTGTAACATGACCAAAAGCCCCAGTGCCAGACACTCATATTCACCAAAGTGTAACCTGGAACAGGATCTGAGTTTGTGATCTTCTATCAGTGTAGGTAAGAGATGTGGGCTCTTGTATGTGTATGCAAAGTCAAAGCAATTTTTATTAAGAGAATTATAAAAAAAGAGGGAAATTAAGGAAAAGTAGAGAAACCTCAAAGAGAATACCATTTCAGAGAGGAAAAAGCTGTCTGTCTTCTTGTCTAAGGTTCTCATAAGGCTATGGAAGAGACTGGGCATGTGCAGATGTAATGATGTTGGGATTACTTAATCATCTGGGTGATCATTCTTCATGCATGTTTCAACTTGGGATATGGTCATATAATATTTAGGTACTACCTCTGACATGCACATTCTTGGATACCGACTTTGACTGCCTGACAGCAAGTCACTAGCTGCTGTTGACACTTCTGCATTTCATGTGTCTTTAGTGCTGTTAAATATATTAAGCTTTTTCGTCTCTTTGGTAATAAAAATAGCTGCGTGGGACAAGAGAATACTGTGAGACTTCAGAAAGGAAACTGAATTGGATCTGTACAAAATTCAACAAGGGGAAAACTGATGTTGGCAGGAGCAGAGATGGTGTTTACACCAGGAGCCCTGAGGAAATTCATAGAGGTGTGACCTGTTCTGAGACTCCATCTATGAACCAGCATTGATGATCTGATCCAAAGAAGACTCAAAGTGTATCTCCCAGCTGCAAGGAACCAATGAGACTGAGGTCAAACAAGAGCTAACAATTAGAATAGTGTTGTTCTCAAGCTTGGTCAAAAACGCTTTTTTTTCCCCCAGTGGGTTAATGCAGAGATGCATAACTGTCCATGGTAATGAATGTGAGTATTGAGAACTCAAAACTAAATGGGGTATCTATATGAACCCCTCCACAGCCAGGAAAATACCACAGAAGGAGTTGGAAAACTGAAGCATTCCAACGATAGGGAGAACGCTCCAAGTGCTGAGAAAAGGAGATTGTGAGTGATCAGCTACAACTGAAACATCTCTACCAACTCCTTGTCACAACAAAGCCTAGGGAACATCTTGGAAGAAAAGTGGAAAAATGTAGAAGAGAGGAAGGAGAACTTCAAAATGTCCTCTGGACATGACGTGACTGTTGCACAACATGAATCCACAGGACCTGGTGGTTTCCTGCACCAGAAATGCACAAAACCAAAACAGCTAGAAATTCAAGTATGGAGAGCAACAGGACTCCTGAGGCCCCTCTTTTCTTACTGAGGAGATATTGGCAATTGATAGATGGTGGGTGAGGAGAGTCATCTTTCTTTAGGAAGGTGGACACTTGTAGGTTCCCATGCAACAGTGGATGATCCCACACCCATAAGCATATGCCACCACTAATTAGATTCAGTGGGTTATAAAAAAAAAAAAGAAGGAATAGGGGACATGAAGCTTAGGGCACTATGTGTTCCAGATGAGGTGTTTTCATAAAGTAAATACTTTCAAAATCAAGCATGCTCGAGCTCAGATCTTCCTGTACATATCATGTTTGTGTGCAGGCTGCAGGTGCCTGGGGAGCACTGTGTGCTCGCTGCACAGAGGTAGACAGCAGAGTCACTGGGCTGGGAGTCTCTGATGTGCAGGGCAACATGCAGGCTGGCTTTATTGAGGTGAGCTGTGAATCTGCCTTCTTCCTTGTCACCATTGGAGAAGATGGACACCAGCAACTCGAGGCCTTTCCCGGAAAGCTGTCTGTACCACCTGAAGTTGTTGGAAGCACTATCACTGAAAGTGCAGTTGAGAGAGGCCATGGCTCCCCCTGGGACACTGAGGGATTCTGGGTTCTGCTGCACCTTCTGCTGGCTGCTCACCCCTGTGCAGAAAGACAAAGTCAGGCAAACAGGAATGGAGGCATGGGGATGCTAACACTGTAGAATGCTGACACTTGTCCATGGGACTCCCACCCTTTAAATAAAGACTTAAAACATTGGTGTTTCTACCATTATCCTAGAGTAATAACTGAAACAACTTCACACACCACAATTTATATACAAAGGAAATGTCCAAACTCACAGTTAAACTGAAGCCACAGGAACACCAGCAAAAAGCTCAAGGATTTCATCACTCTCTCTTCCCTTCTTCACTGAGGATTCAGATTTTAACCCCCCCCCCCCAAATTGGTCTCACATTTCTAATGTTTCTTCTTCAGGAAACATCAAGATACAGTTCCACCAAGTAGAGAAAAAAAGCACTTTTCACCACCTTTTGTTTTCATCATCAAACCCCTCCCCTCCTTCATTACCTCTTTTCTCCTCCCCTTTTCTCCACAAATTTCTCACTCAAAACCACTTGAGAGTTTTCCCCAGTCTCTGAGAAGAGGCTGCCATCTTGTGGATACTGACAGTGACCAAAGAATTGCTAAAAATAAACCTTTCTTAAGTGAGTTTCTAAAAGTAAAAATCTGCCATCTTAGTTAAACACAAAGTTAGGAGACATTTGCTCCAAGTCAGTGTGCAGGAACATGCATGTTTTCACATATTTCAAGTTAAGTTTGAAATACATCCTGTTACCTCAAGCACCCACTTTCTTGTGTTTAATGGTCTGCACTTTTTCTGTCCCCAACTCTGAGTGAGGTTCTTGTAGATCAGGAGTCTTTACACTGCACAGCTGCTTTCTGGGCCAGACTGCACACCTGCATAAAACACTTCACCTTTGACTTTTGGAATAATGTCATCTAATTAAAGGAATTCTGGAAAAACTATAAATGGGTAAAAGTATCACTTACTAAAAACACTTCCTTCTTAAAATCTAAGGAACACATTTTTTGAAGCAGGGTCTGTTATGGTAGTTTGAATTAGAATGCCTCTCTTAGGCTCATATATTTCTGTTTGTTCACTAGTTGGTGGAATGTTTGGGAAGAATTAAGAAGTGTGGCCTTCTTGGAAGAGGAATGTTACTGCTGATGGGTTTAGAGGTTTCAAAACCCTAAGCCACTTCCAGTTAGCCCTTTCTCTCTGTCCTCCATTTGTGGACCAGGTTGAAAGCTCTCAACTACTGATCCAGCACTATGCCTGCCTGCAATTCTACCTGCTGTGATGATTATAGACTTACCCTGTGAACTGTAAGCCCCCATTAAACTCTTTCTTCTATAAGTTATCTTGATCATTGTGTCTCATCATAGTGGTAGAAAATTAAGACAGGGTGTGGTGGTGGTATAAAGGAAAATGCCCACCATAGGCTCATGGGGAGTGGCACTACTAGGAAGTGTGGCCTTTTAGAGAAAGTGTGTCACTCAAGGTGGGCTTTGAGGTTTCAAGTGCTCAAGCCAGGCTCAGGTACTCTTTTTATCTGCTGCCTGCAGAACTCTCAGCTCTTTCTCCACCAATATGTCTGCAAGCATGCTGTCATGTTTCCTGACAGGCTGACAATGGACTAAATTTTTGAACTGTAATGTAGACACAATAAAATGCTTTCCTTTATTAGAGCTGCCACAGTCATAGCACTTCTTCACAGCAATACAAACCCTAACTAAGACTTAAAGTCTCTCTTTGTAGTACTGGGTGGCCCAGAACCCACTGCATAAATCAAGCTGTCCTACGAATGCTTTTCATTTTCTATAATAATTGTATTTATTTATTTTAATTATCTTTATTTTAAATTAAAATACTTTTAATAAAGTCCAGATTTCCTTACAATACAGCATTGTATTCTGCATTAATGACAAACCTGTGTCCAACTAATGAGCCAGAACTATCTGATGTGTATAGCAGCAGCCAAGAAACCCATGCTAAAATCCTTTTCCCCATGAACTCCTTGCTCTTCTAAAACATAAGAAAGAGATTTCTTAATAAAATGAGTGACAAAAGAGGCATAGCAACAGCATAAAAAAAAAAAAAAACACCCATCATGCCTTAGAAAATGTCTGAAAATTCAATATAAAACCTTAAAGACAAAGTGCAGCCAGCACTGAACAGTAAGGGCATATCTCAGAATATTTGAGGGAAGAAAGAAAGAAAGAAAGAAAGAAAGAAAGAAAGAAAGAAAGAAGGAAGGAAGGAAGGAAGGAAGGAAGGAAGGGGAAAAAAAAGAAAATTGACACTTCTATTCCCAACAGTCTATAGTCTCCATGATTTCCCTTAATGAGAGTGCACAAGAGATGGACAATCTAGTTCTGATTTACCTTAGAAAGTCTCAGTATTTCCTTTATAAGTGAATTTACCAAGTACACAGTCACAAATGGGCAGTATTTTTCTCTTTTATATCTTTAGATATCTCATCCCACCATCGTCAGGCTGACACAGTTTCATAGGAAAAATTACTGAACTCGCTAACTCTCCTGTGTTGGGCATTCTCTGGATCAGCTTTATAGACTGTTCTTTCCTCAACAATGCCATTCTAGAGAAGCTCAGGGCAGGTGGCATTGCGACTGTCCTCTGGGTTGGTACTGAGCTTCATGGACTTGCACCTTTTTACCTTCCATCAAGTTTGAGATTTGTGGTCAAGGTTTGTTCAACTATTCCTCCTTCTCAGTCTTCCTCCTAGGATAATTGTATTGATGTATTTACATAAGAAAATGTTCTGTGGGTCTCAGATTCTATCCATTTTCTCTCTCTCTCTCTCTCTCTCTCTCTCTCTCTCTCTGTCTCTCTCTGTGTGTGTGTGTCTGTGTGATTCCTCCTTTTCAGATTGGGTCATATCAATTGACCTTCAATTTTAAGAATCCTTTATTTTGTGTGATAAAAATGTTGTTTACTCATTCTAGTGCATTTTTAAAGTATTTCCCTCCACAAAGTGACTCCTCTGCCTTGGTAGAATCCTTGGTTACAGGAAATACACTCAGTTTCTTTGGGTTGCTCCTTCAGAGAGACACCTGAAAGGCCTAGGCAATCAAGCACTGTTCTTTGATAAGAAATTTCACTTTGATAATAGCAAACCACTGCATAGGCCCTATATAGTTTAAGGACTGTCAGAGCCAGCGAAGGGGGAGGGAATATAAGGAGAGACACAGAAAATGCTAAAGAACTTTAAAGACTATTTGAGGAGTGCTGTAGAAACCTAATACAGTAGAAGCTTCATAAAATGTATACATATATGAAGTTGATCTAAATTAAATTGCCAAATAATGGGGGAGACAATGTCCCAACTGGACATCACTTGTCCACAATGAAGCTTCCATTACTGTGATTGGATTATATCTAATTGAGTTGTTGACCAAAGAGGTCCCATGAGATTCCCCAAACAACCCAAGCTGTTGTCAGGACTATACGCTGCTCTCCACAAACTAATGGCAAGGCCCCATTGCTGAAGACATCATTTACACAATTCATTTATCATGTAAACTCGAGCTGGTGCCTATACAGAGCTTTTGCCTCTATGTTCTAGCATCTTTGATATAGAAAAATATTCTGCACACTACCAAAAGACAAATGTAAGCACCAACTCAGCTACAAGCCCTTTGATCTTCAATGGTGCCTTGTGTGCAAGATGTACTAAGGAAATGGTGGCAAAGGTTGTGGCAGTAACCGATCAATATCGGGACTAAGGCCCACTCCATGATATGGAGCTCCTACCTGACACTGCTTGAGTGACCAAGAAACTAATAGTAGATATCGTAGGGACCTAGGGCAAAAGAAAATACTATTATTCTTTAAAAATGTAACAATTAAATTATTTTTAATGACATTCTCCCAAACTCATAGATCAGTGTCTTGCTTAGCCATCAGCAGATGGGAACAAATACAGAGACTAACAGACAGATGTTATACAGAAAGTGAGAGACCTTGGAACCTTCAGCCATAAATGAGATATCTTCATCAAATCTCTTCACTCATCTTCTTAGAGTTTAGGGAAGCCTGCTTAAGAGAAAGCAGGAAGAATATAAGTGCCAGAAGGGATGGAGGACACCAAGAAAACAAGGCCCTCTAAATCAACATGATCAAAGCTCATATGAATTCAGAGAGACTGAGGCAGAATGCATAGTCTTGAACACATCGGTTTCAGGTCCTTTGGATATATACATATAATTATGGCTTCCAGTTTAGAGTATATATGGGATTCCTGGATGTATGAACAAGTGGGTCTGTTCTTTTGTGCCTTTTCTTAGGCTTTTTCCTTTGAATTGTTTGTTTTGTCCAACTCCAAAATGTTAGTTCTGTTTTGTTTTGTTTATTATCTTTTAGAACTCTGATTTTTTTTTTTGAGATATGTTTTCTCTGTGTACTCTTGGCAGTCCTAGACTCATTTTGTACACCAGGCCGGCCTTGAACTCACTGAGATCTGCTTGCCTCTGCCTCCCTGAGTTCTGGACTACAGGTATATGCCACTGTACCTAGCTCTTGGTTGTTTTCTAATGAGAGAGAGAAATATGTTAGATCCAGATGAGAGCAGAGACACGAGAAAATGGAAGGAGTAGAGGTCATGGCTACTGTATTCAATATATATTTTGTGAGAAAAAAAATCTATTTTCAATAAAAGGAAACATAAAGAAACATAGAGCAGAAATAAGAAAATACAACTTTCAATTACTTTTATTGTTAGTTCTTGTGCAGTCAGATTTTATCTGCTTTTTGGCTACTATTGATGGGTCAGCTGCCCTAATAACAGGATTTTCTTAACATGAGAGCATCTGGCTGAAGGCAACATGATTTTCATGAGACTTTAGTTTGTATGCAAACATGAGAGAGAGAGAGAGACAGAGAGAGAGAGAGAGAGAGAGAGAGAGAGAGAAAGTGCCTACTCACTGTTCCAATTTGTTTTCTTATGCATGACAGGATAAGGTTGTGAAACAAACAAACAAAAAGCCAGAAAGTTCACCAGTCTATCATCCCTCAAGTCAAAAGCTCCAGAGTGTGTCTGGCCCTTCTTTGTTCCTCTGAAGACTTCTTGTGTTTATTGGAAATAGTTGTTATCAATTTGGAGAGTGTTTTCAAAATTTCAGTCAATATATTGATTATGCTTTTACTCTACAACAATTCCTCCTAGATTCTATCCATCTTCCTACCTATCCAAATTTATGTCTTCTCACTCTCACTCTCTTTCTCTATCTCTCTCTCTCTCTGGCTCACTTGCTCATTTGGGCTCACTCTTGCTCTCATGGTCTCTCTCTCATAAGCCATAAATAAACCCAAAACAACAAAAATAAAAACAAACAAACAAAAAAAACAAACAAGACAAAACCTGCCAAAACAAAGAGCTCCTCACAGACATGTTTTTTAAAAAACAAAATAAAAATAAACAACAGCAACAAAAACCATGGAGTTCATTCTATGTTGACCAACTTCTCCTTATTATGGGAAAATGGTGTGTGGTTGGTCTACTCAGTGAGAAATCTACTGCAAAAAAAAAAGTTTTTTCTTTCCCAGCAGGTATCCATTTCAAATAGCTTCATTATTATGAGTAGGACCAACTATCCTACCCCTATTCTTTCTATCAGTTCTGGGACCCTGTCTGGTTTGAACCTATGCAGGTCTAGTGTATGGTACCATTTCTAAATGTGTAACTCTGGTGCAACCCTTTTATCTGGGGCACAAGATGTGGCACTGCCTGCCCTCTGTGCAGAGATGCATGGCTCAGGCTCCCAAATTATTTTTCTTGACATTCTTGGCTTCCTAGCTGTTCTTTGACCTCTGTGCTTAACTGAAAGGCTAAGGTTTTTCCATCTCCCCACCTCATGGTAACTCCCAGGATATTCTGCTTTCCTATGCTGTTGTCTTTCTCTCAAAAATCTATTAAAAAATCCTCAAGCTTGCTTTTCAGTCTATTTTAAAGTTGTCTTTCTAATGATACTAATAACCCCAAAAGCGAAATTCAGTTCCCCAATACAGTGTTAGAAAGACTTCTCTATCACCTCTGCCTCCCTGAAGCCTCCAAGGAGCAGGTTTTGGTGCTGGCTGTAAGTACCTGGGGAGCATGGTGCTCCCACCACACAGATGTAGGAGGCCGTGTCTTCCAGCAGGGAGGCTGTGATATGCAGGGTGCTGTGCTTAGCATCTGCATCCAGAATTGCTGAGTACCTTCCATTTGACCTTTTGTTCTCTGCGTAAGTCATCATTGCCAGAGACACAGGACCTCTGCCTGTGTCTTGTTTGTACCACCTTAAGTTGTTAAAGGGGCTCACACTGTAGTTGCACTGAAGGACACAGCTCTCTCCCTCAAGTACGACCAAGGACTCAGGACTCTGCTCCACTTGGGTCTTGCCAGCCACCCCTGTTCAGAAAACAGTGTGAAGTTCCAGACATCGATCATCCACACTTAGCACTTGTAGTTAGCATCTTTCCTTAACATAGACAAGCATCTCAGGTTAGCTAGAAATAGGTCGATTTTCTTTCCTCCTTTCACCCCAAGGTATTTCATCTTTCCCCCAAATCCTACGAAATGTTCTTTGCCCCTGGCTAACACCTCCACTCACTTACGCTGAAAATACAGCCACAAAAGCACCCAGCAGGCACGCAGGTGCTTCTCCATTTTTACTGCAGAAGTGTGCTCCAAAGCTGCTGCCTCATTTCCTCAGCTCTTTCCTGTACTTTAAATGAGAACTCTCAAGAAGTATTACCAGCCAATCAGAGACCCGATGCTCACATCAGCTCCTGGAGACAGGACCAATGCCAACACTGCCATCTCGCGGTCAGCGCTATAGTTGCTCAAAACCTTAGAGTAAGCATTTTGTGGTTGCTTTTTACTGTTGGTGATGTGATGCAGAATGTAAATTCTTATGGATGTATAGAAACCACAGTAGAGTGTCCATGCGACTGTATTTCAGGACCTTAGTTCAACTCTGGCTCTACATAAGACAGTTAATATCTACTTTCCTTCTCTGAAAGTAGATGCCTAAGGACTTCTGAAAGTTTGAATAGAAATGATTCACAGTAGGAGCTAATGATCATGACTAGCCTGAACTAGGCCCTCACCTAAAATGTAAATTCCTTTATAATGTGACATTTCCTCCGTTCTATTTGCAACTATGTCACCCGTTTCAAAAAAATGTGTTTTGTCAAAAACGGGTACATTAAAATTCTGTTTAAAAATATTTCTATTTGTGCTCTTTGATCACCTCCCCCTCAGGGGGAAGCATCTTTACCAGGCCACAGAAGATGACAATGCAGCCACTGTGATCTGATGTGATCTGATAGACTAAGATCAGAAGGAAGGAGAGGAGGACCTCCCCTATCAATGGACTTGGGGAGGGGCATGTGTGAAGAAAGGGGAAGGAGAGGCTTATGGGAGGACACAGTGAATAAAGTGTAATTAATAAAATAAATTAAATTTTAAAAAGAGTAGTACTTACATTGTTCACTTAAAGGTTGTTTAAACAAAGAGGCTGAGTACATTGTAGGATATCAGGCTAAGTCAGATAGACTTCAAGTTGTATTATTTACCTGCTGTGAGGTACAGCCAAGTTCAAGTCCCTTAAAATACGAGATGTTTTCATAAAAATGTAAAAAAAAAATATTTGTATTAGTTCTTTGACAATTTCATTTTTGTATACAAAGTATTTCTGAGCGAATGTTAAATCCTCTAGTAATGATAGGCTTTTAAATCATTCATTATTATTTAAAAAATACTTTTCAAGACCTATATTACTCAAGTTGGTCACAAAAGCTAAGGATCAGCAATTCTGTGCTCAGGAATTACACACCAACAGAGAAATCGTTGAGCATCTGGCACAAATACTGACAAGTGGAATATGCTGAAGGGTGTGAAAATTCCTTTCTTAAAGCTTCTTATTTCTCAGTGAAATTTGGAACTCCACTGATAGGGGAGGTCCTCCTCTCCTTCCTTCTGATCTTACTCTATCAGAACACATCAGGAGTGGCTGCATTGTCATCTTCTGTGGCCTGGTAAAAATGCTACCCCCTCAGGGGGAGGTGATCAAAGAGCACAAATACAAAATGTAAAAATTGTTTAGATATTTGAAGATTAACTATTTATATGAGAACTAATAATTCACAGAGATGAAATAAGTAAAAAGAATGGCTGAAAATCAAAGCTAGAATACTTCTTTCATACAGGACAAGACAGGTTTTGAGAAGAGAATTATGAGAAGTAAAGACAATGTGATCACTAGTTTTTCTGGCAGCATAGCCAGGCCACAGAACCCAGACAATTAGTCTAACACTCGGCTAAATCTCACTGTGAAATAGGTGGATCTCATATGATCATTTGGAGGATTTAAGAAAAATGCTAGTGATTCACACCTTTAATCTCAACACTTGGGAGGCAGAGGAGGGCAAATCTCTGTGAGTTTGAGGCCAGCCTGGTCTACAAAGAGAGTTCCATGACAGCCAAGTCTATAGAAAGAAACCCTGTCTCAAATTAAAATTGTGGAAAAAGAAAAGAAAGGAGAGAGAGAGAGAGAGAGAGAGAGAGAGAGAGAGAGAGCAGTTTCCCTCAACAGAAGACATTCTCTTGGCTTGTGAAGGTGACCTGTCTTCTGCACAATCAGTGTCTCCTTCATCTCTTCATGCTGCAGCACCTGAGTCCCTACTTTTCCTTCTTCTCCTTGAGAATTAGGTGAGGCATGTTTGCTAGGGTTACTTTCCCCTAGCAAAGACTCCTGTAATGGGGACACAGAGCCATCTTCTGAAGCCAGGCAAGGCCTCAAGTGGAGGGACTTAGACACCAGCCTAGCCACAAAGCCTTAGACTTACATTTTGTCCTTTCTGCAGAGTGTTCTGGGAGTAGAGCCTGGCAGAATCTTCATCAAAGGGACCAGAGAGACTGCATCCAGCAGCTGCTGGGAGCAGATACAGAATCCTACAGCCAAACGTTAGGCTGAGCCCCTGGAGTCTTGTGGAGAAGGGAGAGGGGGAGAGGAAGGATTGGAGGAACCAGAGGGGTCAGCCCACAGAATCAACTGACTCATGGGCTGACCCAGGGGACTCATGGGTGCTTGCAGGGATCAGGAAGCCAGGAGGGGTCTGCTCTCTCTCCTCTGTGTATATGTTATGGCTGAGTAGCTTGTTCTTGTAGGATTCCTAACAATAGGAGATGAGGCTGCCATTGACTCTTTTGCCTACTTGTGGGACCATTTTCCTACTGGGTAGCGTTATCCAGCCTTGATGTGATTATAAATTTCTGGTTTGTTTGTTTTGTTTTGTTTGGTTTGGTTAGAAGAGTTTTTTTTTATTTTTATTTTTTATTAGTTACATTTTTATTAACTCTGTATCCCAGCTGTATCCTGCTCCCTCATTTCCTCCCAAACCCTTCCTCCCTCCCTCATCTCCTCCCTGTTCCTTTCCAAGTCCACTGATTCTGAACCTGTTTTATCAGGTATCTTCAGGACTAGCTGCAAAGTCCTCCTCTGTGGCCTAGCAGGACTGCTCCTCCCTTGGAGGATGGGGAGTTCAAAGAGCCTGCTATACCACTCCTAGGCATATATTCAAAATTTGCTCAAGTACACAACAAGGACATTTGCTCAACCATGTTTATAGCAGCTTTATTTGTAATAGCCAGAACCCGGAAACAACCCAGATGTTCATCAATGGAGGAATGGATACAGAAATTGTGGTATTTTTACCCAATGGAATACTACTCAGCAATCAAAAATGAGGAAATCATGAAATTTGCAGGCAAATGGTGGGATCTAGAAAAGATCATTCTGAGTGAGGTATCCCAGAAGGAGAAAGACACACATGGTATATACTCAGTCATAGTCCTATAAGATATGATAAACATAATGAAATCTATACACCTAAAGAAGATAAACAAGAAAGTGGACCCAGGGTAAGATAATCAATCCTCACTTAGAAAGACAAATGGGAGTTGCATTTGATGTAGAAGAAAACAAGTAACAGGACAGGAGCCTACCGCAGAGGGCCCCTGAAAGACTCTACCTAGCAGTGTATCAAAGCAGATACTAAGACTCATAACCAAACCTTCAGCAGAGTGCAGGGGATTATATGAAAGAAGGGGGAGTTTCTATGGCGTGGAAAGGATAGGAGCTCCACAAAGACCAAATAGGGGTCTATTCTGAGACTGACACTCCACCAAGGACCATGTATGGATATAACCTAGAACCTCTGCTCAGATGAAGTCTGTGGTAGCTCAGTAACCAATTGGTTTCCTATAATAAGGGGAGCAGGGATTATTTCTGACAGGAAATTTCTGGTCTTACTGTAAGTTGTATTATCGTGTTTGGTTGTTGTCTCTGGGAGGCTTGCTATTTTCTGAGGAGAAACAGAGGGCTGATGGTTCAGGGAGAGTGGGTGTGGGGGTAGGGACAGAGACTGGTGGGAGGAGGGGAAATTGCAGTTGGGATTTGTATGTGAGAGAAAAAGAAAGAATTCCACAGAGCTTTGTTAGGGAATCATTGCCATTTTCTGCTACACTAACTCCAGTATCGTCAGTGTAGCATATCAATATATTGTGCTACAAGAAGGAAGACACGTTTCCTAAGGGAATCAGCTTCCTGGAAGTCCCTAGGAAGAACCCTAACATGACCATCTAAGCCAAAAGACATGTTCTAAGTCCCACGCTTACTTGATGCAGGATTAAATTGATGAGTTTTTTGCTGTTTCTCTATGATTCTTGAAACAGTACAATTAATTATTCAAGGAAACATTTCTAATAGATCACTAAAAAGCTTTAGCAAATAAGAGTAGAAGGAAATAAAATCTTAGGAGAGGTTATAAATCAGATTCAGCATCAGGAATTGCTTGTGGAAAAACCAAACTTTGTAGATAATAAAGGGACAAGAGTTTTAGGGTTTTCTAAAGAAAATATTTAATCAGGTTCTGTTAGGATAAATGCTCTGAATATGCCCACTGCAGTAAAAATATTTCAAAACCATTACCAAACACAGGTGTTTATGATAAGGCAAAAGGAAGATAGGCAAACATAGAAGGTCAGAGAGTTTTGTTACTATAAGTTTTACAGACAGGTTAGCTCAAGCAGCTTATCTCTAAGGAAAGATTGTAAATCCTTAGCAAGAGAAACATGAGGAATTCCCCACAATGCTTAACTCTAGCAGGGGTTGTAAATCTTTAGCCAACTTGGTTCAAAGGGCCATGATAGCCCCTGGCCTTCCACTCACTAATTAGTAGCAGTAAACTGCATAAACACCACTAGTTCTATGTTTGCTCTTCTTAAGAGGCTGTTAGGTCAAGATTTTTTGTAGACACTGCTTCCATCCACCAGGTTACTCTTTCAGTTAAAATGTAAACTTCGTATAGTTGGTAAAAAGTCTGAATGCTCCAGGAAATATGTCAACTTTAAGGTTCTTCTTTGTAAGATTACTATAAAAGTGTTGGCTTGACTTCAGTAAAGCGCAGAAGATCCAAACCAACTACCTGGTGTGGTCTGTGTCATTGTGCCTATCTGTGCCTTCCTGATATATGAATTCTCTGATTCTCCCAAGAATGCAGGGCACAAGACAGGGCCAGTCTGTGGCAATTTTCTGCCACCTTTCTTCTAGACTCTGTTAGGTCACATTATGTAAACATCACTTTCTCCAGCACATTTGATTACCTGAAGGCAGATAAGGTTTAAAATGTGGCTCACTAGTAGACTGCTTGTCTGGTATGTGCGGGGCTCTGGTTTTGATCCCCAGCACTGAGAGAACATGGCTTAAATGAGTTACCGCCATGACCCTGGAGCCGTCTTCATTCTACTAATTTGTGAAGTTAATGTGGCCTGGCATGTGGACATTTCTGTGATTTTCACCAGCAGAGACATGGAAGGCCTCACAGGGACGGCTGTGCTGAAGTCAGTGATTTCAGAGGCAGGTGCGCAGCAGCCAGGCCACGTGTTTCCTCTCAGTTTGTGCTCAGCTCCCCCTGTAGTGTCTGCCACTCTGTCACCCAGAGCACAGTAGTACACAGCCGAGTCTGACTCTTGCACCGAGGCTTTCTGCAAGTGGAAGGAGGTGGTTCCTTATCATATGTGGCTTCAAACCCTCTGCTGCTTCCCTTCTCGCCAGCTGTGTTGACTTTCAGGAGGAGCTGGGGGCCTTCTCCAGGATATCGGACATACCAGGAAAGAACAGCATATGCTATACTTGTGGTTGAAAAAGGAGAGATAGAGAGAGAGCGCACGCTCTCAGTATCCCCTTGAGAATAATGTTCTTAAGTAAATTCCAGCTAAAGACTTTGATATTTAAAGTCACTTTATTTACCTAGTATGAGAATCAGCGCAGCCACGAAGCCTGGAGAAAAGTCCATCTTTACTGTCATCTAGAAAACGGTCTTGATGTTTAGCATGAAGAGGTGTTAACTCAGAGAAGCTATGACTCTGCTCAGATATAAATGACACAGAAATGAGCCTGTGTTAGGAGACCCCGCCCCCTGCTGTACAGAAACTGAACTGAGCATGGATGTTAACCTGAGCCTTTCTCTGACTTTGTTAATGATGCAGATGTCAGTCTTTCCACCCTTCACATTTAAGCACAGTTATTACGGCATACATCAGCCATAGGAGAGCACCTCAAGGTTCTTTTACTTAAGATCGAAGCTAGACCCTTGAACATAGGCCTTTATATGTCCATGCATCTATTGTGAGTCAGCCGGCAACCCACAGAAATCCCATGAAAATGCTTCTGGTTAAAACCACAGAAAACAGTAAGAAGTCAACTCAAGATGGAGAATTCTCTCCATCAGAACGCTTTCCAACCTCTAAGGCAGAGATTGACATGTGCAAGAGGGCAATTTGTATTTGAGAAAGGAAATACCAATGAGGAAGAGCTGGTTTGGGGAGCAGAGTAATTACTTGAACAGCCATAAAAACAATAATATTTTAAGACTGTCATCTTTCCATAGAAGTTTTCCTCACTCCATAATCTATATACAAGTTCTACTGATATTTCAGAGTCACTGAAAACTGGAAAGTATGAATTCTAGATAGAACAAACTCCATAACATAAACAACTGAATCCTTATCCAATGATCTGATCTTGATGCCTTATTGACTCACCTCTTCTGTGTCTTCGGCGTAGGGCTGACGACCAAGAGGCATGTGCTGAAGCTGTGCTCCAATGGCAGTCCAGCAGGAAGGATGCTTTCCACACCGATTAGAGCATGGGCCAGGCTGGCACCAACTCTCCACAGATAAAGAAGCTCATCAGCACAGAACCAACCTGTGTGTGCTTCCTCAGATGCAGACACAAGGAACAAAGCCAAGGCCTGATACTGAGTTCATGTAAACCTTCTTCTTCTCTTCTCGTCTTCTCTTCTCTTTACAAGTCACATCATCAGAACTTTTCACAGAACTATCCTAAACAGAAACTCTGTAAACATCAGATATGAAATTTATTCTTATACACAGACAATAGCTGAAAATTGAATGAAAATGGGTTGTTTGAAAAGTACAAAGTTTTATTTTCACAGAATGAAGACTTCTAGAGTTGGCTGGTTTTATAATATGAATGTCTTAATAATATTTACCTTTGTACTGGTTTTTTAATTTATCACTGGAGAATTTCATACATTGTACACAATGTGCTTTGATCACAAACACATACGTTCCTCCCTTCTACTTCTCCCAGGTCCCCACCTTAAAATGTCTGAGGGGGTAAGCTTTCTATCTGAACACCTACCACACCTTAGCACACTTACAAAAATTGTAAAAGCTGCTTCCTTTGAAGGCTTCTAAGCCCCACCTTGGCATTCCACCTGCAAGGAAAAGATGAAATTACAATACAGGGTAATTTAGTAGCCAAACTCCAGTGTTTTGCCTTTGGACAGACATGAAAAAGTAAGGTGAGAGTGGAAGGAGGGAATCACAGTGAATGAGAATTTGGTATTGCAGAGACATTTTTATGGCAGCAGACCTGGGGCTGTACAGATTAATCCACATGGCAGCAATGGATGCTTATTCAGAAGGATGTTGTGCAGGGCAAGGGTGGAGAAAACGAACATATATTCTGTCATTTTCTATGAAAATGAACTTCGTAAAAATGACTATGATTATAAAGGTATGTAAGATGATGACACAAGCAATTTTATACATAATACATTTTTAAGATTTATTTATTTTTATGTGCACTGGCATGTTGAATGAAGGTCCTGCCAACTGTATTTTAAGTCAATACAGGATGGTAAAGATATCAAGTCATCTTGAAGTTGACCTTCTTCTAGAAAGTAGTTGATGGGGCTGGTTAGATTTCTCATCTTGGCAAAGTATGTGTTGCCAGGCCATGTGAACTGAGAGAAAGGAGAGTTAAAACCCTACAAGTTGTCCTCTAACTTCACATTGGAACCATGGCATGTGTGTGTCCATGTATGTGTTCACGTGTACACACAAAGAGGCATAAACTCATACAGAAACAATTATGTAAAATAAATTAGAAAGGACTTGAAAATTCTAATGCTGACAAATATTGAGTTGTTCCTTCTAGAGATGGCTGGAGAAAGCAGGTATGCTCCAGCGTTCAGGTAACAAGATATGCAAAATTGTAGTTGACACTGCCCTGAATATATAAGATTTTCTTTTCTGACACAAGGTCCATGCAGAGTCGGGTCAGTGGCTTAGCAGTAGTGCACACGCCAAGCATGCAAAAGGCTTTTGGTTCCATCTCCAGCACAAAACCCAAAATGAACACAAAACATCCAGTGGACAATTGGAAGCTCATACAGTAGCTGACCAGCACTGCCCACCATTCTCGAGGTAGAAGCCTCGTATTCATTTCCCCCTAATAATGCCACTTGACAGCCAGGCCTTCCAGTCAGAGAAAAAGAGGTGAACCTGACCTTTAACAGTCAACAAAATGGGTGTCTCCATAGACACTTTAAATCCTCCACACTTCAACTCAACACCAGTCTCTCCATTGTCTCCACTAGGTAACATGTATTTTCACTAAGGCGAGCTTTCTTTCTTAGTGGACAAGGAATCTGTTCTTACCAATGAAGTATAGATACATGTATAGAGAACAAATACAGATTATGTGGATTATAAAACACCTTGATTCAGGTGACTGCCTTGAGAGATGATGCCAAGCTTATGGAACTGAGTTCCTCCAAGAGACCCACGTGTTAGAACAAACCTTCCCCAAACTGTTCTCTGACCTTCATGTGTGTGTGTGCATGTGCACCTGTGGAACTACTGAAACTTTTCAATGTGATGCTAAAACTACTGTCAAGCAGTCCTGCAGACTTTTTCCCCTTTCTGGTGAACAATGAAATGCTAAGCCATTTCATCTATGCCCTGAAATGTGACAGTGTGGCTGTTCTCATTGAGGTCATGGTGTACATCAACACCATGGAGAACAGCAAGAGGTCTGTGTACTGCACACTGCAGTCCCCAAGGTGAGGCAAATTCTCCTCTCATGGAGTAGCTATCAGGAGTAGGAACTGTGATAGGGGTCCCTATTGCGCGCAAGGTGCATACCCCTTTAGGACCATATTGTTAAATGATTGGACAGGTGTTTGCCTCTGTTCTCACACCCCAACTCAGCTCATTAAATTTCTGTGTGTTCTCTCATCAATGTGATTGTAAATGGTTCCAGTTCCCTGAGCTGCATTTCTCCATGACCCAGACAGCACACAAGCACTCCGAGGTTACCTGAAATGCTAGTAGTCACTGCTGTTAATGTATTCATGTACATTGTGTGGCCAGGACTTATAGACACTGACACCCACAAGGAGCATCCTGATGTGTCCTTCTGGCAAAATAGTTCAGGTCAAAGTCCATTCTTGAATTTGGCTTTTGACTGAAGTCATTGTTTGCACCCCAAGGAATAAGAGTCACACATCAGCTGTGTCTAGAGCTCTTCTTATCCTTAAATGCATGTCAGAAGTTGATCTGAGTATTGCATGTTCTCTGTTGTACTAGAGAGAACACTACTTTCTCAGATATTACTGGACATTGTTTTGTAAAAATATATCACAGTCAACAGGATCTGAGCGATATCTATGTTATTCAATGATGATCTGCTGATGTAACACATAGTTTTGTCGATAGGCATAATATACCCATGCTACCAGCTCACCTGAACAAGATCAGGAAACTAGCTCCGTTTTCCTTCTCTGATGGCACCTTGCACCCAAGCATCATGCAAGATAGAGCCTGGCATGCAGGAGCAGCATATCCTGAGTTGTATGCCTGAGGGAAACAGCACTGCACAGGCTCAGGCACCGAACAGGAACCTCAATTTCCTTAGGAATAGAGCTAGCAACTGCATGCTGGCTTTCTATGTGAGTGTGTTTCAGAGGACTTCAGTGATAGATCTGATCATCCCTACAGCAGAGGCATCTGCCTGAAATTCCTTAACCTATTCAATGCTAGGCAGTCATTCTGCCAAGTGAGTTATAAATAACATATATTCATACCCACTCCAGGTGACTTTTCTCTTTCTTGAGACGATATCTCACTATGTAAGTCACAGAAATCCTGTAACCAAAAGGGCTTTGGTATCTGTGGTAGACAGAGAACACCACACTCAGCCTGAAGACCTTTTCTCTTGGTGCCTCCACTGTATAAGTTTCTTTACCAACAGTGCACTATGATGGCTACATTCTCCATTGGCTAAGGCATCTGGAGGCAAATTTCAAAGTCAAGGCACATGGTTTCTGTGATTGTGCTCTCTAACAAACATCCCACATTGTAACCAGCACTGTAGGCTCTTCCTGGAAGTTCTCACAGACACTTGTACACATAAGGTAAGAGACCATTCCTCTGCCACATTCATCCTGTTATGAGATTTCACTACTGTTTTATTTCTCATATTGCTAAAAAGGAGGTTTTGAGGAAAGAATGAGACTTTGCTAGGCATGGTTGGAAAGTTAAAACTCAGTTCTTCACATGGCAAAAGCTAACATGATTCTAATCATGGCTAGAGTTATCTGTAGCTTTGAAAGAGGTGGTGGTCAATGGCAATGTCCCAAGAGAGTCTCCTGGAAAGGGCCCCTCAGCTAATGGTAAGCATAAAGTGAACATCAGCAGGGTTCCCCGTGACATCAGCCGTCCATTTCTCTACATTCTATTGTATCCTGGTGGGCTCTTGGCAACGCCGTGATGTCACTAGTGTTGTGGCAACACCAACTGCTCTTAGGGCAGTTGCCTATAGGTCTCATCAGCAGCCATGTGGGCGAGACTGAGAAGTATCTTTGGGAAAGAGAATGTGGACAGTCTAAAAATCAAAGAGAGGCAGAAGGCAGATGGCCTTCCATTTCATTTTAAAATATCAAGAAAGAAGTTGTCCTGGGGAAGGCACAGTGAGTCCTGGGCAGAGAAGATGGGCTTGAGGTGGGAGCTACAAAAGGAAGGCAGTGGAACAGGACCCTCTGGAAAACAAACGGATGTTCCTGCTTAACATAGGTCATGAAAGTTAAAAGTTCCAGAACATTATTTTGTCTGTCCCCAAAGCCAGGAGCTGGCAAGGTCAAAGCTGTTTCATTGGAAGTTCTTAGCTTTACACTTATTAGGCATTTGTGGTTCAACATGAGGACAAAAGGAGACCATCAAGGGTCAAGGGGTTTAATTAACATTTCCCAGTTTATGGCAGGGCATCACTGCACTTCACTCTCACAGGTTTAGTTTAGGTGTTTTCTGACAGTAGTTACAGGGACAGAAATGTGCATGTACTAATAACACCTCTGAAAACCTCTTCCTGACAGTGGTGCCCTTAGGATACTGAATCAGTAGTTGTGGGTAGAAGGCATTTCTCTACTACAAGCAAAATGTCAGAGGCAGTAGACCAGATAGAGAATGAGTCTTTACTGCCAGCTCTGTGGTGTTTTGGTGTGTCTCTGGGCAGAACTATTCAGTCTCTTGATCATGTTCTGCTGCTGCTGGACTGTCTAAACCACAATCATGGTCATAGAGTGGAAAGGCAGGAGCATTGTATGTCTCTAAAGCACCTAAATGCTTGTGAACTCTGCCATTATTCTCTTGGGTTCTGAAACCACAGGCCTGAGGCCTCAGAATGCAATCTGCATCTTGTTGGTTTGTGAAGAAGCCTGAAGCATCCATCTCTGTACTCATCTGAAGCACATGTAGAGAAGCAACAGAAATACCTGGCTGCTTAGATACCCACTTCTTAACAGAGTGATGGCAGATCTGAGATACTGAGAGCAGGCATCTCAGCCTTAAGCCACAATCTGTAAAATCTTGTCAATGGGTTCTAGGCATGCTCTATTTGTCTCCATCCACTGTGCCTTCTCACTATGCAAGTTCACTTTTGTTCTCCCTACAGGGGCCAGTGGGGAGACACCATGTCCCACAAAGCTCCCCTCCAAGAAGCAGCTGAAGAAGGAAATGGACAGGTTGACCACTCAGCTGAAGCTGATGACCAGGGAGAGAAATGAGCTGCAAGATCGCCTCCTGCTCCTCACAGAAGGATCTTTGGAAAATCGGTATCCATTATTTTTCCACCCCCATGGTATCAGTCTTTGCTCTGTAAAGTCATCTAATCCTTTTAAGGACACCTCCAGGGTGTCATGTTCCTAAATGCTGCTCGGAGGAGAGGCAGGAAATTAAGCTTTGGCAGCAGTGATATCTGGAAAAAACACATATGCTTCTTCCAAATGAAACCCTGAGCCTGTTCTCTGAGTCACACAAAACAGGGATTGAGGCAGTAGAGAGTGAGTTCCCAGCATGCATTTGGAAAGGTCTTCATATGTGGGGGATAGTGTGAGACAATAGCTACTGTGGGTTTAGCATGAGATATTTACTTGCCTGGCAGGAGATTTAATGCAGGAAGCTCCTGGTAGCTGCTGCAGGGACCTGCTCCCTCTCAGTTTATCTCAGTGGAGGATAGGAAGGATTGGAGCTCAACAATGTTTATCTCTCTCCTTGTGCCTTATAATCTTTAGACAGTACATGGGATGCAATTTTTTTCAGCATCCCAATGTTCATTTCATCACTGACTGTCTTTATGTATTTCTGTCACCTCTCTCTCACTCTGTCTCTGTCTCCTCTATATATAACTGTCTCTCTAATATATCCCCCCTATTTCTCTCTCACTCTCTCATTCTCTCTCTTTCTGTCTCTCTGTCTATCTGTTTGTGTACATAAATATTTGCATGTTTGTGTATCCCTTTAGAGTCTTGGTGCCAGTGGTGTGAGGTGGGGCCTGTGAGTCTCAGTCTTAATGTGATGCCAGTTCTGAGTTTTGGGTGTGCCAGTTTAAGCAGTACTTAGCCTATGTGACCAGATAGGAGGCACAGTAAAATCCCTTGGGCAGTTTTTAAGGCTGCTCCACGCTGGGTCTCAATCCCAGAATTATGTCCAACTCTGTAGAAATAGTCACCAAGGATCAAGAATCATTGTTCTGAAAACAGGAGGAATGAAATCACAGATCTTTGGTGGACCAACACTTGTGGAATGACACCCCTTAACTGTAACGGGATAGACAGCTCCTCCACACTTACTGAGTGAGCTTATGCAACCAGGGTGCTTTTCAGCTGAATAACTATAGCCTCTGCTGGTCCTGGGCCAGGATAACAAGTAGTATAAGCAGCAGAATGAACCAGTCTAGAGGGTACACAATGTGGTATCTTCTGTGCATGGATAGTTTAGGTCACAGCCAGGATTCACAAGTTCCTTGAGTCCTGTATTCATGGGCTTCTTTTATTTGGGGGCATGTCCTACCCCAGGTCAAATCCTTTCTATGAAATACTCAAGACTCAGCACAAGCGGGTGATATTGAAGCTGAAGACGGTGGAGCAGGAGCATGCTGAAGCCTCACAGAACCTCAAGGATCTTGTCAAGGAGACTGGCTTCTATCGGTAAGTGCCTGTCATGGACCCCAAAAGTTGTGAAATGGTGTTTCTGTTTGCCTTTATTCTGGACTGGGAGTCCCCAGTACTAGTTCTATCACTTCTGCCTCTGAGCCATCTGCCTACATGTTCCTTTTGGACTCAGATTTGCTAAGAATGAAAGAGACTGTTAGCCTTCCCAGGATTTTCATTTGAACCTCAGGAGACACTAGATAGAAATCAATTTATAGCATCACAGGCAGCCCTGGGTATCTGGGAATCAGGCAGAGTTTTACAGAGCTGGGTGTTATGGAACAGATAGATAGACAGAATGTGCTCCCCTTGGTTCTCCTTTCCTACCTTGAGGGCATTTATTCATACTTTTTTATGTTTCTGCATCACTTGCAGCAATAAAGGACACGTGGAGACTCCTAGTGCTTTCTGAGGGACAAAGAACCCTATTAGTGTTGGGGAATTTTGTAGTTGTTATTCTTTTGTGAATTAGCTGTTCTCTCTATGGTCTGCTTAGTGCAGCAGGCATGGTTGTATTGGGCTCTTTCCTAGATCCTCATGGAAACCTTAGTCCTTGTTGTGTTGATAGGCCCTGAAGGTAGGGATGGCAAATGCATGCTGGCGGGTGGGGGGCATGAGGAGGCTGGCAGAGGCTTATTCTTCAGAGGATGTTTCCAGCAACCTCCACAGCCGGCTCCTGATGGAACAGATTCAGCTGAAAAAGAAGATGGACATGATGAAGCAGGACAATGAGATGGCCCAAGAGAATTGGGTCCTGTTAAAGCACCAGTTGGCAGAAATGCAGGAGATGTGTAAGGACCAAGAGGAGAACACCAGTGACCACCAGACACAGCAACTGGACAAGGTCTGGAACCATTTGCCCACTGGACTCTTTGTCTGCTCATCGACACACCTGAGCTCTCACCCATCACCTTCCTTACTAATTTATACTTGCCACCATCTGCCCACCTCATGCCATCTGACTTCTTTTCTCTGCCACTGCATAAGTATTCTGGAAAATTAACCTCTTGTGAGAAACTCTATTATTGGCAAGCAAACCCTTCTCTTCTGCTTGAAGGTGCATTCCAAAACGCAGAGTTGGGGAATATGATAACCCACAATTACATGGTCCCTGGATAGCTGGGCTGTAATGTAAACTGATTATTGGTACCTTCTAGGTCCTGTGACTATTTTGCGTGGTAGGGTCATGTGACTTCAAGGTAGGAAGGAGCTTGCAAAAGAAGAGCCTAGTGCTATTGTTCAAATTTTGTCATCAATGCCAATGTCATGTGTCCTGCCCCATTCTTCGTCACTGCAATGGGTCGTTTCTATTTGGCCAGCTCTTAATTCACACTGATACATGCCTGATTTCTAGTTTCTTAGCCCTGTTTCCTTTGGGTTTTGTGGGAGTGTGTATAGTCTGGAGCTGACTGGACATCAAGGGACATGGGAAAGACTTTTGACAGACAATTCGTGGAGGTCAGAATCTTGAGACTTCAGAGGGAAAAAGTAACTAACCACCTCAACATAGTCTAGCCAAGCAGAGCAAGCTCTTCACAGCTAACTTAGCTCCCAAATGGATGATAGCAGAGTTGTGAGACCATTGAAAAATTGCTTGTGTGCTATGTCTCAACTCCATGTTCTTCTAGCAGGAAGCCCATGATCTTTGTGGACAATCATACATGTGTTCATTGTCCACAGGAGGCCATTGGGTTTCTTTCATGTCAGTTTCTACCTTGGAACAGGGTTTCTTACTTCCCTTGAAGCTGGATCTTCTGGCTAGGGTGGCTGTCGTGCCAGCTCTTGGGTCCTCTATCTATGCTTGCTCTTGTAAGACAGTGTGTGCCAAGCCAGTGTGCAGCCCTCCACTGAGAACACCATCTTGTCATGAACAGGAGCGGGAAAGACTGGAGAAACTCCTGCAGTATTTGAGGAAGCAGACTCAGCTGGCCATACAGGAAAGGGACTTAGCCATAAAGATGCAGCATCAATTTGAAGACCTCCAGATGAGGTAGGAACCCAGGCTGGGAGGAGAAGTTTAAGACATCTGGGGACCCTGTTCCTAGATTCTCTGTCTTTAATGGGCTTTTGCTCTCCAGCAAGGCTAAGAGCCCCTCCTGGGAAAGAACACCTCAAAGAGTTGTGCTGACCCAGTCTACAGGAACTTCTGTGAAGGAAACAATGTGGTTGGCACCTTATGTGTCCAGAGCATTGTGACCCCCTTCTAGTTCTTTACAATATCCTTAGCAGACTGTGTTTAAAGTCACAAGATCTGCCAACATCTGCCTCCCAAGTGATGGGAACTCAAGATGTGCACACCACACCAGGCTGAAATTATACTTTTGTTTAAGAGCAACCCGTGTAGTGATCAGATTCTCCTCTTTAGCCCTAATCTCTGCAGTGTTTACCCATTTCTGTGAGAAGGGTTCTCAGGAAAGAATAGGTTAAGGAGTTTCCAGAAGCCAGACAGGTGTCTCTGAAGCAGGGACTATCAGACATTCAAGGAGTGTTCGGTAACTCACTCCCATAATGAGCCAGGATGTGGTCTGCCAGCTCTAGTTCTTAGGAAAACACAGCTTTCAGTCTGGTACCTCAGCCTGTGCAGGACTATTGTTGGCAGGCACACAACTCAGTAAAGGCTGCTCCATCATGCCAGGCTCCATCATGCATGGTGCTTGGGTACAAGGAGCCTCCTGAGCAGGAGAAATGAGTTAACCTCATGACATTGTTCAGTGGCCCAGGTTGCAAGGGTTTATTTCTATTTATTTAAATGCTGTGATCCATCAGTGAGTCATCATGAATAACTTATATTTTGGTCATTTTTGGGTAGGTTCTTTTATATAATGATGTTGCTGGGCTGTAGGAGAAAGGGCTAGTCTTTGTAGTAGAACAGAGAACATCCGTTCCTAGATCTAATTCTGACATGCATTTAATAGCGGAAACATTTTGTAGGCACAGATACTGTGTGACCCTCATGTCTTGAATTACAAACATTGACTGCAGTGAAGAGATCAGTATTGACTGTGGAGCACAGCTGAGGTGGTGGGAGGGAGCAGCTTGAAGGCTGAGATAGGGTGTTGCAACTAGGCCTGTGTCTTAACTGCCTTCCTCTCCCAGGTCTGAAAAGCTGCACCTTGAAATGGAAGTGGCCTCAGCCCATGAGAAGAGCCTTCTGCAGAAGGAGCTGCTGCATCAGGAGCCACCTGCTGAACCCCAGCCCCAGGAAACACTGAATTCCTGGGAGGAATTGTCTTATTCAGAATGGGTTTCCTCTGTATGAACAAGCCCTAATTTTATCTAGCCAGTGAGCCAGCTAGGCTGCTTTGGCCTCTCATTTCCTTCTCTTTTCTGACAACACTCCTTGAGAAAACTGCTGTATCCCTTGCCACTAAGTGTTCAAGTTAAGCCACAGGCTGTGGAGCTGTCTTGCTAAATCTACACTGAGAGAAAACTGATGAGCATAATTTTTCTGTGTAAATTTTAGTTTTTTGTTTTGTTTTCTTGGTTATGGTTGTTGTTATTTTGGCTGTTTTGGTTTTTGAATTTCTTATTTTGACTTATACATTCTTGTTATTGTTTTATAAACTTTGGTTAGAGTACTGATTATTTTATTAATAACTGTTTTTAAAATGTATTTTCTTATGATTAAAAATACAGATTCCTGTATTGAAAATTTTCTGTTTAGCTCTGTACCCCATTTTTAAGTGGATTACTTCATTTGTTGCTGTTTAACTTCTTGAGTTCTTTATATTTACTGGATATTAGCCCTGTGTCAGATATAGGGTTGATGAATGGCAGAGAAACACTTAAAGAAAAGTTCAACGTCTTTAGTCATCAGGAAAATGCAAATTGAAACAACCATGTTATTTCACCTTATACCCTTCAAAATGGCTAAGATCAAAAAGACAAATGACAACACATACGGGAGAGGATGTGGAGAAAGGGGAACCCTCCTCCACTGCTGGTGGGAATGTAAACTTGTACAACCACTTTGGTAATCAATCTGGCACTTTCTCAGACAATTAGGAAAGCGCTTCCTCAAGATCTAGCTATACTACTCCTAGGCATATATCCAAAAGATGATCAAGAATACATCAAGGACATTTGCTCAGCCATGTTTGTAGCAGCTTTATTTGTAATAGCCTCAAGCTGGATACAGCCCAAAAGCCCCTCAGTTGAGGAATGGATACAGAAATTGTGGTACATGTATAAATGGAATATTATTCAGTGATAAAAAAAAAAGAAATCATGAAATTTGCAAATAAATGGTGGGAACTGGAAAAGATAATCCTGAGAGGTGTCCCAGAAGCAGAAAGACACACAGGGTATATACTCATTCATAAGTGGATATTAAACATATAGTATAGGATAAACATACCAAAACCTGTACAGCTAAGGAAGCTAATCAAGAAGGAAGGAATCTGGCTGAGATGCTCAATCCCCATTCAGAAATGTACAGTGAATGGACATCGGAGGAGAGAGAAAACAGGGATCAGGACAGTAGCCTACCACAGAGGGCCTCTGAAAGTCTCTACCCTGCAGGGTATCAAAGCAGATGGTCACACTTATGGCCAAACTTTGGGGAGACTGCAGGGAATCTTATGAAAGAAGTTGGAGATAGTAAGACCTGGAGAGGACAGGAGCTCCACAAAGGGAGCAACAGATTAAAAAAGTCTGGGCACAGGGGTCTTTTCTGAGACTGATACTCCAGCTAAGGACCACTCATAGAGATGGCCTGGAACCCCTGCACAGAGGTAGCCCATGGCAGTTCAGTGTCCAAGTGGGTTCATATTAATGGGGTCAGGGACTGTCTCACTCAGAAAACTGATTGGCCTGCTCTTTGATCACCTCACCCTGAGGGAGGAGCAGCCTTACCAGGCCACAGAGGAAGACAATGCAACCACTCCTGATGAGACCTGATAGATAGGATCAGAGGGAAGGGGAGGAGAAAATCCCTTATCAGTGTACTGGGGGAGGGTTATGGGTGAGGAAGAGATAGGGAGGGTAGGATTGGGAGGGGATGTGGTAAGGAGCTACAGGGGTATACTAAGTGAATAAACTGTAATTAATAAAAATAAAAATATTAAAAAATTCATTAATCAAAATTTTAAAAATGCAGATTCCAACTCTTCACCCATTTTAAAATTTTATTTGTTTAATCACTTTACACTCCAATCCCACTCTTCTCCCTCCTCTCCTTCCCTTCCCCTCTTGTTTCTCAGAAAAGAAGAGGCCCTCCTCAGGATTCTGGGATTGTTACCTGTACTCTACCTCTCTGAGCCTCCTTTATTCTGGGAGGCAGCTTCTCCCTCACTGGAATGACTTCTCTCCAGCACTGCCTCCTCTTCACCAACAGACAAGATCAAAGGGACCTGAAATCTCAGTGTGGAGTCCATTGCATCCCAGGCTCCTTTGCTTCCCATCACTCAGTCCGCAGAGTCACCCTTTGACATACATAACATTATTAGTCTTTCTACTAAGCAAACAGGAAAGCTTGAGTTATCATGGAGCCAACTCATGTGGCAAGAAGAAAAGGGGTTAATATTCATACCCATGGTAGAGAGCAGCCTGGCATACTCAAATCTCTGGGTTCAACATTCAGCATTGAAAACAATATCCTAACAACCTGAAACACACAGAGGCACACACACACACACACACACACACACACACACACACACACACACCTGTGCAAGCCACAAATTTCCAAACCAGGTCTACCTCTTTTCTACCTCAGTGTACCTTCCAGGAATGTTTTTAAAAGAATGTGCAAGTAGACTCTGTGGAGTATTCCTGAGTTGAAGGACTCATTTGAATTTCATAGGAATGTGATTCCTCTTCTATTCTTAGCTTTTTTTTAGTCTCAGAAACATGTGGGATTCCCAGACAATAAGATGTGCAGGAGTCCCTGAAGGTTTCTTGTCCAGAAGCCAAAGGATCCAGGGAGAGACAAGAAACTGTTTTGCTTGAATTAGCTGTCCATAAAGGGTTCATACTTTTAGAGTCTGACATGAGGTCCTTTGTTTTAGCCATATTTAAACATACCACCAGTTCTGAAAAAGAATTAGCTCAATCTGTGTCTACGACAAAGCTTAAGACATGTTTATATGGAATCTCTTTTCAAAGTCCATATGGAATCTCCGTGACAGATGGTTAATGTTGATGCAAAAACAGTGCTCAAAATTGAAGGTCTGGGGAGAATCACTGAGGTCAGCATAATGCCAATTGTAACCCAGATGGACCAGGCCCTAAAAACACATAAAATGGACTTAGGTTACTATAAACTACAAGTGGCATCTCTCATAAGGAAGGATTTAATAAACTTAGAGGCAATGCTCCGGAGTCCAGTGAGAAGCATACAGGACAAATAATCATCATTTCTGGTTGATATGGACCATACAATTCTCTACAAATTGCAAATGCTCATCAGACTTTAAACCACACCCTTTCCAACATTCCTGGAGGGAGACTAGTAAACATCTCTTTTCTTTGAGGGTTAAGTCTCTGTGTTGACTTCCCTGGATTCTCCAATACTAATCTGTGTTCACAAGTACTTTTGTTCTCTAAAATTCCTTTCTTAGCACAGAGCAGTTATATCCCTAGACTATGCATGAGACACTAGAGGGACATGTTGACTTCCAGGTTCCTGTGCTTTGGCACAGACACTCAAGTTAGGCCCTCTGGGAAACTAAACCTGCATGTGCACCATAGAGACCCTTATCAGTAAGGCTCCAGTGAGCCAGAACCCCATGAAGTCCCCTCCAAGAAAAGCCAAATACTTTTGTGACTGTGCTTGCATTTAAGCTGGGGGAGTCTCCTCTGAGTGATACTTAAGACTTTCATAACCCCAGGCCCAAGCAATTGTCTCCATGCTCTTGGCTGTGCTCAGGGTCCAGAGAGGTGTCGGCCTGCTCTGAGAAACCTAGGCTGGGTTATAAGACAAGACAAGCTTTCAGCCCCCTTAATTCTGTCCCTTCTGGGTGATAAGTCCTGAGAAACCAAAGGTCCAACTCAGGTCATGTTTGTACAGATAGCTCTGTCAACCTTTCCACCAAAGTGAAGTCAGACTTTATTTTTTGTTTTTATCATCGTTTTACATGAAGTCTCATATACTTAGGCTGGAGTCAGACTATTGATCCATCTGCTTCTGTTTTCCTTATTCTGGGGATGTGAGGCATGTCGGCATACCCATAGAGCTGGTGGATCCTCTTTGTTGGATGATCCTTTCAGTGACATACTTTCTGCATGCTGACAGTTTAGGAACATTCCATAATTGTCAGCTAAATGAACAAATGAAGGGCAAAGGAAGACAGACACACTTGTGAACAGCTAACAATATTCCAAGCAGAATGGCATGAATGATATATGGTAGTGGAATGTGCCACAGCCAGCAGGAAAGGAAGGGGGAAAGGTACTGTACTGTCACAGCAGTATCCATGCTTCTTCACTGTAGTATCTGTCCATTCAGAAAACACAAAAGCTGGTGGGTATATTGTCATATATATAGACAGGTCTTTCTTTTCCCACTATGACCAATAAACCTTCCAGAATATCCTGAGCACTCTGTGGTTGCCTCCCTAGCAGTGTGCTGGTAGCCTTCCTTTTCTCATTGAAAAGGCTGTGTGAATCTGCAAGGAGCTCTGCCTTTTCTGCACCATTTGATCATGAATGTCTATGTCATTAGACAATACAGTATTTAGACTTGCCTAGTTTTGGAATCTGTTTCTAAAGTTTTTAGTAAATGCATTTATTTGTGTACATATATATGTGGGTGCGCATGGTTGTGCCATAGCTTGTGTGGGGGCCAGAAGACAACTTGCAGAAGTTGGTTGCCTCTTCTGACAATGTCCATCCCAGAGGTCAATCTCAGGTTGTCAAGCTTGGCAACAAGTACCTTTACTCAGTGAGTCACTTCTTCATCTCCTGGTTTTCAAGGTTCTATGCCTATGCTTTTCCTTCAGTGGTTAGATTTCTGGGATTTTGGTTTGGTTTGGTTTCTTTTGGCTTGATATGGTTTGGGTTCTTTGGTTTATTGTTTTGTGTGTGCTTGTGTGACTGTATGTGTGTTGTCTAAACCCCTCCTTTTGGATGGTGTGAGTATTGAACCTAGGGCCTCATATGTGTGGGGGAAACATATTAATTCATTTAAAATGTTTTATCCCATCCTCCATCTCTTCTTTCCTACTTTTCCTTTATCTCTTTATTGAAACAAGGTCTCATGAAGTTCAAACATGCTTATTACTCCTGGTCTCTCAGCTTCCACCTATTAAAAATGTATCTATCTATCTATCTATCTATCTATCTATCTATCTATCTATCTATCTATCTATTACAGTTTATGCACTTTGTATCCCTACACTAGCCCCCTCCCTCATTCCATCCACATCCCACACTCCATCCCTCTTCTTCACCCATGCCCCTCCCCCAGTCTACTGATAGCAGAGTTCCTCCTCCCCTTCCATCTGATCCTAGTCTATAAGGTCTTATCAGGAGTGGCTGCATTGTCTTCCTCTGTGTCCTGGTAAGGCTGCTCCCCACTCAGGGGGAACTGTTCGAAGAGCAGGCCACTGAGTTCATGTCAGACACAGTCCTTGTTCCCATTATTAGGGAACCCACTTGGACACTGAGCTGCCATGGCTCCTCCAATGCAGGGGTTCTAGGTTATCTTCACAAATGGTCCTTGGTTGGAGTATCAGTCTCAGAAAAGTTCCCTGTGCCAAGAATTTTTGTTCCTGTTGTTTTGTTTTGTTGTTCTTTTGTTTTGAGGTTTTTTTTTTTTGTTTGTTTGTTTTTTTTTGCTTTTCTCTCTCTTTTTTTTTCCTTCAGGGCTTTCTATCTCCCCCTCCTTTCATTAAATTCCCTGCACTCTGCTCAAAGTTTGGCTATGACCCTCAGCCTCAGCTTTGACAAAATGCAAGATAGATTCTTTCAGAGTCCCTCTTTGGTAGGCTCCTGTACTGTTTTTTTCCTCTTGCGATATCCAACCCATTTGCCTTTCTGCATGAGGCAGGGTCCTCCCAGTTTCCTCCTTTTCGATTAGCTTCTTTAGGTATACTGTAAGACCTGGGGTCTCACAGCTCAGGAGTTCAATCGCGCCCTTCCCAGAAACTCCCCCAGACCAAGACTCATTGCAAAAGCAAGAGGTTTATTAACCATTGTACAACGGGGTCACCCCTGCTGGTCAGCAAAGAGTGGCACCAGGAGACAAAGGCCTTTAGGTTTTTAAAAGAAAAATTGCGGGAGATTTGAAGTTCTAGTTTTGGCAATTTAGGATTGGATGAGGAAGCTATAAAGTAAGATAATTGGTTAGTTTTAGGTGCTCAGCTTGGCCAGTCCTGCCAAGTGTGGATGCAGCTGCAATTTAAGGTGGGGGTGGTTAGCTCATCCTTGAAGATTAGGAGCTACAGACTTTTGGTTGGAGGTCAAATGCTACTCAGAAGAAGTCTAGGTTCGTTGCTAAGAAACGCTATCTCAAGGACAAGGGTCTGGTCCTCCTTTTGCTTGCCCTTTTTTTTATATCTGAAGGTCATTGCTTGCTTGCCCTTTTTTTTATATCTGTCCTCACAGATAGGGTCACATTCCTTCACTCTCTGGAAAGGTACCAAGAGGCTTTAGCTTAACCTGGACCTAAAACTCAAAACTATAGGCTTTAGAAGACTAATAGGTTACAAAGTAAGTCTAACCCTTTCAATACATGTTAGTATGATCATCCTATATTGTATGTCTAATATCCACTTATATGTAAGTCTATACCATATGTGTTTTTCTGCTTCTGGGATACCTCACTCAGAATGACCTTTTTTACTTACTACTATTTGCATACAAATTTCATGATTTCCTTGCTTTTAATTGCTCAATAGTATTCCATTGTGTAAATGTACCAAAATTTCTATATCCTTTCCTAAAATGAGGGACAAAATGGCTGGTGGATCATTGGAATCAATAGAAGACCTAGCAATAAACCCATACACTTATAGAAACCTGATTTTGACAAAGATGCCAAAACCATACAATGAAAAGAGATCAGGGTAACAATAAGCCCCCCAGACAATATAACCTATTGCCGTTATCCAGGTAGAAGGCTACAGCTTCTGTAAAGTTGACATAAAACTAGCTGAAAACTCACGGCTGAAATGAGAAACAAATAAAACAATTCAAAGAATCAATGAAACCAAGAGCTGGTTCTTTGAGAAAATCAACAAGATAGAAAAACTAACTAAATGGCAAAGAGAAACTATCCAAATCAACAAAATAAAAATGAAAAGGGGGACATTACAACAGACACTGAGGAAATCCAAAAATCATTAGGTCTTACTTCAAAAGTGTATATGCCACAAAATTTGAAAATCTAAATGAGATGAACAATTTTCTGAATTGATTCCACTTACCAAAGCTGAATCAAGACTGGTAAATCAATTAAATAGTCCTATATCCCCTAAGGAATTAGAAGTGGTCATCAAAAGCCTCTCATCCAAAAAAAGCCAGGACCAGATGGTTTCAGTGCAGAATTCTACCAAAACTTCAAAGAAGAGCTAATTCCATTTCTTTTCAAACTATTCTATAAAATATAAACAGAAGGAGCACTACCAAACTCATTTTATGAAGCCACAGTCACCTTGGTACCTAAACCTCACAAAGACCCAACAAAGAAAGAAAATTTCAGGCCAACAACCCAGATGCCCCTCAACTGAAAAATGGATACTGAAATTGTGGTACATTTACACAATGGAATATTACTCAGCAATGAAAAACAAGGAAATAATGAAATTTGCAGTTAAATGGTGGAAACTGGAAAAGATCATCCTTAGTGAGGTACCCTAGAAGCAGAAAGACACACATGGCATATACTCACTCATAAAGACATATAATATAGGATAAACCTACTACAATATGTACACCTAAAAAGCTAATCTAGAGGCAGGTCTCTGGCTAAAATGCTCAATCCCCATTCAGAAATTCATAGAGGATGGACATCAGAAGAAGAAGAAAACAGGAAACAAGTTAGGAGCCTCCCACAGAGGGCCTCTGAAAGGCTCTGCCCTGCAGACTGTCAAAGCAGACGATGAGACTTATGACCAAACTTTGGGCAGAGCGCAGGGAATCTTATGAGAGAAGTGGGAAACAGTAAGATCTGGAGAGGACAGGAACTACACAAGGAGAGCAACAGAACCAGAAAATTTGAACACAGGGGTCTTTCCTGAGACTCATATTCTAACCAAGTACCCTGGATGGAGAGAACCTAGAACCCCTGCACAGATGTAGCCCATGGCAGTTCAGTGTCAAAGTGGGTTCCATAGTGATGGGAACAGGGATTGCTTCTGACCTGAACTGATTGGCCTGATCTTTGATCATCTCCCACTTAGGGGGGAGCAGCCTTCCCAGGCCAGAGAGGAAGACAATGCAATCACTCCTGATGAGACCTAACAGACTAGGATCACAAGGAAGAAAAAGAAACCCTCTTCTACCAGTGGACTTGGGGAAAGGCATGCGTGGAAAAGGGGGAGGAAGGGAGGGAACTAGAGGGGAAATACAAAGTAAGTAAAGTGTAATTAAAAATAAAATAGAGAGGACAAGATGGTGGTGCCAGGAGAACACTGCGTCTGAGGAGAAGGACAATATTTCTCATACAGCAACAAAGAGACTGAACTCTGGGCCCTAAAACAATAGCCATCATGTTTCGGAGGTGAGAGGAAACACCAATGGCGTTGGAATCTGTTGGGTCCACTCACAGATCATACAGCCAGAAGCCGGAAGGGTTTCCCAGTTGTTCAGGCACTAGGTCTCCAGACCAGAGCCACACGCCAGCGAGTCCCAATCACCTTCCCAGGCTGAAAGGTGGGCACAATAACACCAGAGACTGAGAGTCCCAGTCACGAGAAAAAAAAAAAACCCATGGGGAAGGAAAGCAGGACTGGCCATGGGTCACCCAGTTTTTACCTGGAAAAGGTCTCACAGACAGGCCGGTTTGAGCTTTCCTCACTGAACTGGGCTCAAGCCTCAAGCATGGACAGTTGTTGCACGCCCAGCTGTCTGGCACAGATGGAGCTGTGCGCCCCAGTGCAACAGAAATTGGGAATCCCTTTCGGGAGAGGGCCCCACAGGAAAGGAAGGAAATGGTGCTGACTTGGGCCACCCAGGCTTTGCCTGGGGAAGGTCTAGCAGACCAGCAGGTACGAGCCGCCATCATTGAACTGGGCTCAAGCCCAAAGCACAGACAGTTGTTGCATTCCCAGCTCTCCTGCACAGACAGAGCTGTGCACCCCAGGGCAACAGAGACTGGCAGTCCCTGTAGGGAGTTAACCCCACAGGGAAAAAAGGAAATGGGTACCTGAATTAGGTCTTCCAGTATACCCTTGGAAAATGTCCCTCAGACTAGCAAGCTGGTGTGCCGCCAGCCAAGAGCCCTGCTCTGTACCAACTATTCCTCACAGACAGAACTGTGTGCCCAGGACGCCAGAGACTTGTAGTCATTGTCGGGAGAAATCCTCACAGGGAACAAAGCAAAGGGGATGGAATTAGGCCTCCCAGTATATCCCTGGAAAAGGTCCCTCAGACTGGCCCAACCCAGGGACTTGCTGTGCACCAGATAGCCTGCTGCTACCAGGACAGCTGTACTCACCCGCCACAGATTACTGCTTGGGTTCTGGGGCACAGAGTCCCAACTTCAGAACTACAAAAGCCTGGGATCTCCACGATCAACCCCCACATATTGCTCCAAGGGACCAGTTTTGTTATCCCTAACAAAACAGACCAAACCAAGGGACACACAGGTTACAACAGCAGATCACTAAATTTACAGCAAGAAACCCAGAAGCAGGGAAGCTGTCTCCAGGACTTCTCCAGGTGAGAGGAGAGCTCTCGACCAACAAGGACCACAGTTGCACTCAGATCTATATGCTTGCAGTGATCTGTGAAATCTCCTGAAAAACACTGGCCATACAGTGACTATGACGAAAAAACTGAGGAGGTTACCTTCAGGAAAAACCATCTTCCTGCCAAGGGCATTCTCTCCACCACAGGATCCCAGGAACCACCAGAAACTAACTCCAAACACCTAAGATAGCCCAATGGGTAGAGGCCAGCATAAAAGCTCAAGCAACAAAAATCAGAGCAATATGGCATTTCCAGAACCCAGTTATCCAGGGACAAGTAGCCCTGGACACCACAGCATAATTGAAATTCAAGAAGATGACCTAAAATCTATGCTCATAAAGAGGATAACAGAGGGAACAAATAAAATACATAAAGACCTAGAAGAAGATAAACTCAAGTAGATTATGGCCATCCATAAAGAAATAGAGAAAGACAAAAACAAACAGATTATGACTATCTGCAAAGAAATAGAAGAAGATAAAGAAAAACAGATTATGGCCATCTGTGAAGAAATACAGGAAGTTTCAGCCAAACAGTTTGTGGCCTTTAGAGAGGAAATACTTAAAACATTGAAAGAAATAAAAGAAACAGAGGATTGTTCAAACAAACAGTTGAAGGAATTGATGGAAAAACAGAAAAATACAGTCAGACAGGTGAAGGAAATCAACAAAATGGCTCAAGATCTGAAGATAGAATTGGAAAAATTAAAGAAAACACAAATGGAGGAAATTGTGGAGAAAAAGAACTTAGGGAAGAAAACAGGAAATACAGAGGTAAGCATAACCAATAGACTACAGGAGATGGAAGAAAGAATCTCAGGTGTGGAAGATACAGTGGAAGAAATTGATGTATCTGTCAAAGAAAATGTTAAGTCTAAAATATTTCTGACACAGACAATCCAACAAATTCAAGACAATATAAAAAGACAAAACATAAGAATAATAGGAATAGAGGAAAAAGAAGATTCCCTCCTCCAAAGCACAGAAAATATTTTCAACAAAATCACTGAAGAAAATTTCCACAACTTAAAGGATAGGCTAATAAAAATACAAGATGCCTACCGAATACCCAATATATTAGACCAGAAAAGAAAATCCTCCTACCACATAATAATCAAAACAGTAGGTATACAGAACAAAGGAAAAATACTAAAACCTGCAAGGGAAAAAGGCCAAGTAACAAGTAATGGCAAAACCATTAGAATCACACCTGACTTTTTAACAGACACTATGAAAGCCAGAAGAGCCTGGACGGATACCGTGCAGACACTAAGAGAACAGAGATGTCAACCCAGGCTACTATACCCAGCAAAACTCTCAGTCCTTCTTCATCAATGGGAGAAAACAAGATATTCAATGACAAAAACAAATTTCAACAATACCTACACACAAATCCAGCGTTATAGAAGATACTAGAAGGAAAAATAGAACCCAAGAAAACTAACTACTTTCAAGAATTCACAGGAAAAAAATAACCTCACTACAGCAACACAAAAAGCAACCAAGCACACAAACTAATGACCACAGCCAACAACAAAATCAAAGGATCTGATACCCACTGGTCATTAATCTCTCTCAATATCAATGGACTAAATTTTCCAATAAAATGACACAGACTAACAGAATGGATGCATAAACAAGACCCAGCAATCTATTGCATACAAGAAACACACCTAAGTCACAAAGATAGACATTACCTGAGGAAAAAGGGTTGGAAGACGGTTTTCCAAGCAAATGGTCCCAAGAAGCAAGCAGGAGTACCATTTTAATATCTATAAAATAGACTTTCAAACAAAATTAATAAGAAGAGATGGGGAAAGACACTTCATACACATCAAGGGAAAATTCCAACAAGAAAATATCACAATCCTGAACATCTATGCCCCAAATACAAGGGCACCACATTTGTAAAAGAAACATTGATAAAACTTAAACCACACATAGATCCCCACACACTAATAGTGGGAGACTTCAACACCCCATTCTCAACAAAAGACAGGTCAACAAAACAGAAACTAAACAAATAAACAATGCCTCTAAAAGAGGTCATGGATCAAATGTACTTAACAGACATTTACAGAGCCTTACACCCAAACATAAAAGAATTTACCTTCTTCTCAAAACCTCATGTAACTGGTTCTTTGAGAGAATCAAGAAGATAGACAAACCCTTAGCCAAGCTAACGAAAAGGCAGAGAGACACCATCCAAATCAACAAAATTAGAAATGAAAAGTGGGACATAACTACAGACACTGAGGAAATCCAAACAATCATTAGGACTTACTTAAAAATCTGTATGCCACAAAATTTGAAAATCTAACTGAAATGGAGTAATCTACATTCCACATGCATTTAGAATATATTTAATATCAGTCTTCTGAACCCTGAATTGTACCCTCAACAAAATGTTTATGTTCAAGCTAAGACCCTAACTACCTCAAAATGTGACTTATTCAAAGACAGAGCCTTTAAAATAAAGGATCAAAGCAAAATGAGGCCAGCTCTAATTAAATGAGCTGATGTTCATATATGAATATATGAACATCAACAGAGAAAAATGGTGAAGACTTAAGGAGAAGGGGTCATCTACAAGTCAAGAGGAAGCCCTCAGAAGAAACTTCTGTCAACACCCTTATCTTGGAATTCTTGCTTGTAGAACTGTGATAGATAGATAGATAGATAGATAGATGGATGGATAACATGTGTCCATTCAGAAAAGACTAAGCCTAAATGACACGTGAAGTATTGCCCTTCTATATGTGATGTTTAAAGAAGACATCACTAAAGTAGATTTGAGCAGAAACTAGAAATTATCTGTGAGTATATTCAAAGGGATGCTTTTCAAAGCAACTATAAAGAGATCTACTAAGTAGATCTCCTCCTTAGAGCTTGCAGTGACAAAATATTTAAGATAATAAAACATTGGGGCTTATCATGAGTGAACTAGGAAATGATTGGTTTGAGAGAAGGTTGGGGTATTTTTTTTATTTGTTTTGATAGTTAAGATTGCTTAGTTTTTAAAGAACAGATCTGGTTTCTTTTTGAAACAGAAAGTGTCCTCTATCAGGTGGAGATGCAGGAAACCCAATAAGCAGGACTTGAAGCCTCTAGAACCTGCCAGATACTTGGGCTCCAATGAGACAGTAGGATCAGAAGGTTTGAGAGGAGACAGTCTCTGTATCAAATTAGAAAGTTGAGCCACTGGATTTCTTTTGTTTGCTTGGTCAGTTTTTTAAAGCTACTTTTATAAAATATAATTTTTCATCTTTCTAGTGATTTATATAATTAACAGATCTTATGAGGTATTCTTTATATGCTGTATAATTTCAGTCATTTAAAATATGCATTTTTCTATACATTTCAGTAATTGTTACTTTGTTCATACAATTGTATGACCATCATCACTCGCCATCACACTAATTTCCCTGACATCTGAGCTCACTAACTCTAGATAGAAAAAAATGATGTGTTTGTAGACTTGTCTATACTGAACAGTGCATAGAAAGACAATGCATGGCATCTGAATCAGTCAGAGCTCTCCAGAAGAGGAGAAACACTGTTCACAGTAGATTGACTTTTTAGTTGATTCTAGATCCAACCAACCTGATAACCAAGAAGAATCATCACAGCATCTTCAATTTTTTAGGGGACATTATATTTTATTATGTATCAGTATGCTATCAATTTTATTGGTGCAAAATATCCTTTGGAACATATAGGATGTCTTCCCACTCATCTAGTGATAGGCATTAGATTATTCTCCTTTGGGGCTATCATGACTAATTCTGGCCTGAACATTTTGGTGCAGCTTTTTGTGCGGACATGATATTAATTCTCTTCAGAATAAAAACAGAAGTAAAGTTACTTCTAACCACAGCATTTTACATTGGTACCTAAAATGTATAAAGACTCTACATCAATGCCAACAATCACCATTTCACATTCATTTGACATTATCTATTATGTTGAGTAAAATTAGAGTATCCTAAAGACTGACTTTGTATTCTATCTTTTAAATTATGCTTTATGTTTATCTTTTATGTTTAAAATAGTCATGTGGAGCTTAGGCTGGCTTCAAATTCATAATCTTTCTGTCACTTCAATCTGACTGTTGCAATTGCAAACATGTGCCACCATTAATGCTTATTAGAGGAGCATGCATTGAATTACTTATCCACTTTGCATTTCTCATGTTACCATAGAGTTTTTTAAAATGGTATCCTTATACATTCTGTTTGACACTGCCTTGGGAGATATATGATTCACAAACATTTCCTTCAACTTTTGGATTCTCTTTTCACTTTATTAATGGTAAGCTTTAAAGCATAAGCATTTAAAAACTAAGCCTATAGCTCAGAAGAGCACTTGCCTAGCATTCATGGAGCCTATGTTCAACCCTAGCATCGAAAAAATTAAATGTTTCTTCAGATGTACAGCTTGATCCCTCATGTTGAACCTCTAACAGCAGGAGCAGGTGCTATCTCTGACTCTGTTGCCTGTCTTTGGATCCTTCTTCTAACTGAACTGCCTTGTTTAGCCTCAATAGAAGAAGATGTGCCCTGTCCTACTTGATCTGCCAAGGTGGTTGATACCCCCAGGAGGTCTCCCCTTCTCTGAGAAGAAAGGAAGTAGGCATAGGTGGAGGGGAGGGGAAAGCAGACGGAGGAGCTGGGAGGAGAAGACAGAGGGGAAGTTTCAACCAGAATTTAAGATTAATTAATTAAAAAATTAAATGTTTCTCACATCAGTGAGGACCAAGTATTTTATCTTCAGTTTATATTTTATATTCACTATTTTCTTGCCCTTTTGTTGTCATAATCTAGACACATTTACCCAAATCATGTCATGGAAGTTTATCTCTATTACCTAAACATGTTATGCTGGGGCTTGAGAGATGGCTCAGTGGCTCAGAGCACTAACTGTTCTTGCAGTTTGGTTCCCAGGTGTGAACTGCCTGTAATTTCAGCTTTAGGACACTTGATGTATCCTTCCTCTCTCTCTCTCTCTCTCTCTCTCTCTCTCTCTCTCTCTCTCTCTCTCTTCCTCTCCCTCTCTCTCTCCCTCTCCCTCCCTTTCTCTTACCTCCTCTCCCTCTCACAGACACAGACACTCACACACACACAGAGACACCACCCAAACTGAATAATTTTTGGAAAATGAATCATAACTTGTTGTTACATTTTGGGTCTGGGATCCATTTTGTCTTTTGGAATATCCTACAGAAAGAAGGAATATTCCTTCCATAGACTTGTGAATGTCCATCTACTTGTCCCATGATTTCTTGGAGGTCTGTGAATCTCTTCGGGATAGTTGTCTACACCCTCTCTCTAATCTTGCCTCTGTTATCTCCTAAGTGCTCCACCATACGTTTATTGCTCCTAACAATGCCAGCTCTGAATCACCCAGTGCTTGTTTCAGGTTCCTCTCTTTGACCGGTAAACAGAACTGAGTCCTCTCATCTCTTCATCTTACTCTACTTTTCCCCCAGGACCAAAGCACCCAAGATGCATCACCTTTTTAGTCCATGCATATCACGACTGCGGACAGATTGCACCAAAAAAGAACACACTAGAAACATAAGGATGAGGCTACAGAATATGCTAGATTTTGGCCAAAAGAACAAAGAAAGCCAAATAAAAATGGGAGGAATGTATTTTTACAAGATATAAACTGTCTCCACTAAGAGCTTCTACTTCTAAATTCAGTCAAACATAAGAATATTTACAAGTAACAAATACATTATCAGACTTTGAGAAGAAATAAAAGAATTAACCCTTTATCTCTGCAGTTTACAAGTAAGATGTGTAGGAACATGCAGCCTCATATGTCTTGGCTTGTCTCTACACATGATAATTGTCTCTACATGATAATTCCATGAATGATGTGAGTCAGGTTCTGCAGGTTAGAAATATAGAGGATGATGAGCATACAGACAGTTTCATTCAACAAAAAATTTTGTATTTAAGAAATCACACATTCTGCCTTGATGGTGGTTCATGCCTAAAACTCTAGATCACTGGGGGTGCAGGTGAGAAGAAGAGTTCAAGGCCAACCTTAGCTTCACACGTTGTTCAAGGCCAGCCTGGGCTACCTGAAATCCCATCTCACAAAATGAAAAGAAAAAAAGGAAATCACTGTTGTATGTGACTGCTTTCACTCATCCTGATAAAGTCTAAAGCAAGACATGCTTCCTTCCTAATTTGTTCGTAATGTTAGCTTGGATGCTTTTATACTCCAGCAGTACCGGGGTGTGTGGTGAGTATCAACAATAGAAGACCTGCCTGTGGTCCCTAAAAGAGTGATCTCAGAATACTCAGCAGCCAGTCCCTTCCTCCTCAGATTTTGTGCTCAGCTCCCCCTGCAGTTAATGTCACTGTGTCACCCAGAGCACAGTAGTACACAGCCGAGTCTGACTCTTGCACTGAGGCTTTCTGCAAGTGGAAGGAGGTGGTTCCTTTATCATATGTGGCTTCAAACCCTCTGCTGCTTCCCTTGTCGTTGGCCTTTGAGGCTCTAAAGAGGAGCTGTGGACCTTCTCCAGGATACTGCACATACCAGAACAGGGAAGGGTACTGTTTGGTTTCATAGGAACAATTCACAGTCATAGAACTCCCTTCAGAGAGTGTCACTTGGCCTTCTGTCTGAGTAACCGAGTCTCCATTGCTTTCTCCTAAAAAGAGAAATTAATAACAGTTCAGTGCAGCTATGACCTGGGTTCTGCCTCATAGGAAAATGAGCTATAAAAGTTTACATCAATGTCATGGGACAAGACAGAAGCTCAATGTGTCATTCCACTTACCAAGCACTAAGAAGAGTATAATCGTAAGGCCAAGGGAAGAGTTCATTTTCTGAGCCATGGGAGGATGTGGACTCTAACTTCTTATATTAGGAAAGAATACAGTTATAGTGAAAGGATGGTTGTGAGCTCAGAATTAAACAGGAAATGGCTATGTGTTGTGTAGACCCCCCCCCAACACATGTGGATAATTTAAACACCTCAGAGGATTGTTGACCTATATTCTCAGAAGTCAATGACAGTGTGCTGCTCTTGGCTCTTTTATTTTGCCTGAGACACCTGTAGCTACTGGATTGTATTTCTGTAAGTCTGAATAGTAGTTGTGACAGGTTTAATTGCACCTTGTGTGTTGTCTTACCTGGTAATACATTTCCATGTCATTTCTAAGTGTCTCAGGTAGCCAGTTTTGTACATGTTGTAATCCACTGGAAACATGACACAAGCAAGGAATGTCAACACATATTTAACCACTACCAAATTACTTTTGAGGAAAGAAACAAACTTTCTCAATTGTGTTATCCCCATACTTGGACAAATGGAATAAATCTAAAAATTAGCTAAAATATTTATTTAATACATTAATGAATGTTATTTTATTAAAGGAATGTCACTACTTAAAATACCAATTTGTTTCACATTAGAAACACTTATCATAAGAAACTCAACCTAATAAAATTTTGCAAAGAAAAATGACAATTTTCTATTACATATATATAATTTATTTTTAAATAGCATAGGTATTATTTACTGATACAGCACTTAGCTTATCATGCATGAGGCCTTAGGGTCAGTCTCCATCACTTCAAGAATAATAATAATAGGAGTATAGATTTTAGTATGTTTATCCTATATTATATGGCTAATATCCACTTCTAAGTGAGTATAGACCATGTTCTTCTTTCTGCTTCCAGGTTACAAACAACAAGGAAGTCCCTAGGGAAGATGGTTAATCCTCACTCAGAAGGACAAATGTGATCAATATTGGAAGCAGAAGAGGACAGGGAACAGGAGAGGAGCTTACCACAGAGGGCCTCTGAAAGACTACTGATTGAAATATCGAAGCAGAGGTGAGACATGTACCCAAACTTTGAGCAGAGTGCATGGAATTTTATGAAAGAAGGGGGAGATAGAAAGAACTGGAGGGGACAGGTGCTCCAAACCATAGGCTGAGTCTCCAAGTGGGTGCCCTAGTAAGGGGAGCAGAGGTTTTGTGTGGCATGAACTCAATGACAGTCTCTCTGATCACCTATCCCTGGAGGTGGTGCAGCCTTGCAAGACCACAGAGGAATACAATGCAACCTGTCCTGATGAGACCTGAAAGGCTAGGGTCAAATAGAAGTGGAGGATGACCTCCCCTATCAGTGGACTAGGAGAGGAGCATAATGGGAGAAGAGGGAAGGAGGGTGAGATTGGGAGGAAATGAGGAGGGGGCCACAGCAGTGATACAAATAGAATAAATTGTAATAAATGATAATTTTTTAAAAGATAAAAAATAATAATAAACACTATGGTCTTTTCCTACGATAATGGCCTCTGTAGGTTCATGAATTCTTGGTTCCCAGCTGGTAAAACTGGGTAGAGTTACGAGGCGTGGTCTGCTTTGAGGCTTGAAAAAATTTGAGAAATTTTCAATGTCACTTTCCCTACCTTGTGCTGTGTCTCAAGACATAGCTCTCAGGGACTGCTCCAGTACCATGCACCCCTGCCTGCTGCCATGCTCCCTACCATGAAGGTCATGGACTCAACTGTCTGAAACTGTAAGGCCCAAATAAACTCTTTTTTCCATAAGTTGCCTAGACCATAGTGCCTCTTCACAGAAATATAAATTTAACTAAGAATAACCCATACAACTCACATTATAAGAAAAATATGAAAATTGTAAATACTTAAAAACAACCCTAGTGACTTTTGAAATGTAACAGTGAGTATTCGTGCCTGATTGTGGCATGCTTCTTCTAAGTCTGGGTGGTCTGTTTGGTCATGTTCCCTCATAGCTGTGCACTTGATTTGGGAGGAGAGGTGGCAAGGGCAGATACAGGCAGACTGAACTGTGCAGAGGGCTGAAGATGACTGCTAGTGACCTATTGATCTTTGTGAACCTGACTTCTGATTGAGACTGCCATTACTTCTGCTGGTACTGCTCTGTCCAAAGGCCCATTGAAAGTGACATATTGTTTCTTCCTGAGTTGAGATGATTCATAGCAGTTCAAACCTTTGAAATAGATTATTACAAAATTTCTGTACCTTCAAATTATTTTAGTGAAAACATCAAGCTTCACAATCATGCTTACAATGAGTTATTATTCGCATATATTTTAAAAACACAGAGCTGCACACTGGCTTTTGTTGTTGATGGTGATGGTGGTGGTGGTTTGGTTTGGATTGGTTTGGGTTTTCGAGACAGGGTTTCTCTGTGGATCCTTCGATATCCTGAATTCATTTTGCAAATCAGCCTGGTCTTGAACTTATAGAGATCTGCCTGCTCCTGCCTCCCTGAGTGCTGGGATTAAAGCCATGTGCCACCGTGCCAGGCTACACTGCACCCTGTTAACAAACACATATACATTACAAATGCAAAACACAAACTAGGGAAGCAAAGTTTGTAATCTTTGTTGTCAGATAATGAAAGAGAGTAACACTGAGAAGAAAAACAAGAGCAATGACAACATTATTGGTAAATATTTGAAATTTTAAATGAAGCTTTATATTTGAGCAAAAGTATATTTATTTAGAAAAATAAACTTAAAGGATGTTGTAATTTGTTCAAATAGCATATATAACTGCCTAAAGCTTTGAGGTTTTCCACTTCCTCATTTGTAGATTTACAAAACTTTTGCCACACTTATAGAAGAAAAAATAATACTGTATTGGCCACATATGATCACATGCTCAGCTGTGCAAACAAAATCCCTATAAGGTTATAGCTGTCCTTGCTCTGGCCCCAGTGATCCCCAGAAAGGAAAAGTTTTGGTGAGAGAGGCTGCTTCCCAAGACAGTCTGTCTCAAATGAGCAGACAACACCAGGACTGAGAGGCTGCAAACCTATATGTGGCCCCTTGCAACTGCACACAAGTCTTTATCACATTCTCCTTTCGAACTCCAAGTATTTCCCTCTTTCCTTGCAGACCTCCATATCCCACAAAAGATTATCTTTCACTGTTTGAAATTGTCTCACCTGTTGTGGTCAGAGTGTGGTGTCTTTCTTGCCTCCTGTCTATTTACTCTGTGTTCTTACATGTGCTGGAGTAAGGATGACATCCTACTTCCCTATCCAGTTGCCATGACAAAAGAGTCTGACAAAGATCATTTAGAGGGAAGAGCATTTATGTGACCTAACAATTCTGGGTTACAGTCCATCTTAGAATGGAATTCCCAGCCACAGAACTTGTCACATCCCCTCCATAATCAAGAACAAAGAGCATAGAATGTTGGCATGGCGTGCTCTGCTCACTCTCTCCATTTCGTTCAGTGCCCAGGGCCCAAACTTGGAATGGTGCTGCCCAAGTTCAGGCAGTGTCTTCCCACAGTGGTCATTGTAACCTGACACAGACATGTTTACATGCCAACCTGATCCACATAAGTCCTTGCTGAGATGCTACACTGTTATTCTACACTGAGTCAAGGGAAGTAAATCAACCATCACAGGTGGAGAGTGTCTCTGAGGCTCTTGAGGCATCGAGTGCAAGCAGTTACCCTTCCTGACACTAGCCTTCAGTCTAATGCTGAAGGAAGCCAACACCTCTCCCTCTGGTTCACATTATGTAAATCCCCATTACAGTCATTGGTCATATGGAACTGAGTTGTACCTTCAAGTTTCATGGAGATAATCTGTCAGTGGCAAAAGCAATCTACAAAATAACCATTAAAGAAGCAATCGTGCCTCAGGAATCATTTTGTGTTTTTTTACCCTGCTCTTTTCCTTGGAGCCATGACCAAATGCCAGTATACCCAAGATAGGTCCCGATGGCAGAGAAAAGTGACAATTCCAGAGATGTCCAACTTGGAGAGCCAGGGAGGTTATTTGAATTCCTTACAGGTGCGTGGATGATTTAAGATCACTCAGCTGTGCTATCTTCACAGGTTCTTACAGGTTTGTGTTCAGCTCCCCCTGCAGCCCCAGACACTGTGCGCTCAGAGCACAGAAGTACACAGCTGAGTCGCTCCAGTGCACAGGGGCCTTCCTCAGGTTGAAGGAAGAATCGCTCTTGCTAAACTCAGCCTCAAAGCCGTTTATGCCATGGACCACTGGGTCTCCTGAGTAGTACCTGAGGAGAAGCTGGGGGCCACCGCCACGGTGCTGGATGTACCAGAAGAGGGAAAGGGCTCCACCATACGAGTAGTTGCATTTCAGCTCCACCGACTCTCCTTCGAAGACAGTGACTTGGGCATCAGACTGGGTAACTGACTGTGTCTGGACAGCTCCTGAGAAATCAACAAGTCGGTAAATGTGATGAGGGCTTTATGATGAAAAATGATCTTCCTGAAGTTTAAGTAAGAAAAACAACGAATTGTGTGCATCTACAAACAATAATTATACTCACCCAGGAAAAATTGTATCCCCAGGAAGGAGGTGAGGACCCAGAGCATGGCTTATTACAGGAAACACCGCTGATGCCTGTATGGAAAAGCTTGGTTCAAGCAGGATAGTGGCTGAGGTTCCCAGTTCTTGGGGACAGGTGGCACAAGGTTGACAAAACAGCTTCCTTGTTTAGGTGAAATTCTAAAGAAAAAGAAAAACGTGAAGACGTGGTCCTGGTCCTGACTTTCTGGACTCTTGATTGTCTTCAATTGGCAGGTACTCTGCCAGATGCAAGGGAGGACTGAGTTGAAAGTTAGTATCAGAAACCAAGACCTCTGGTTTGTGCAAGGTCGCCCTCTGTCGGCCAGTACAGGATGAAGACTTTCCCTCTCTTCGTTCCTTTCTTTTTTTCCCATTTATTTATTAATTTAATCTCTTTACAGCCTGATCCCAGCTCCCTTTCCTCCCAGTCCTGCATTCACGCTTCCTGCCTCCAATCCCTGCCCCCACTCTCCCCTCTTGTTTTTCTCAGAGGAGGACCCCCAAGGGTTATCAACCCTCCCAGGCACTTCAAGTCAGAGAAGGATACATTCTGTCCCACTGGGGCCTAAAGAGGCAGCCAAACTAGGGCAAAGGGATCCAGTTGCAGGCAACAGTCAGAGACAGTCCCTACTCCCATTGTTAGGGGACCCAGGGATAAAGACGTTTTGAAACAAAATAGTGCATTATTTCTGTTTAGAGTGCAATTCATGTTTCTGAATTAATCTATATTGTGTCAAATCCTAACCTAAGAAAAACAAGCTGTGTATAATGGAAGGATCATTTTCTTTAGAAAAAAAATGATCATATGACGAAGCCATTAAATTTGGGGCTCATTGGGTATAAAAGCAATAATTTGCAAGTAAGCTTACCCAGAGACTGAAGCTTTAAACTGTGCTTTTTTCAATGTAAGCAGCCAGAGAAAATTCTGCCTTCCCCACCATTTTCTCATTAGCATTTTTGTAGAGAACCAGAACAAAGAAAATCAGTTTGACATTCAGTGTTATCCCATCTATGGCCAGATTGCTCTTAGGTCTAAGGTTCTCTCTCTCTCTTTCTCTCTCTCCCTTTGTGTGTGTATGTGTCTGTCTCTCTCTCTGTGTGTCTCTTTGTGTGTGTGTCTCTCTGTCTCTCTCTGTGTGTGCATGTGTGTGTGTGTATGCACCTGCCTGACTCTCTCCCATTCTCAGTGTATTGGGGAGGATTTACAGAAACAAGGCCAATAGGACAAAAGAGTCTTGTAAACCTTCTCAACTCTAATGCTCTCTCTCCCACCATCTCTCCCACTTTTTCCTCACCTCCACACACCCAACCCTTGTTTGGCTCACAACAAACAATTCATTAGTGGTGTTTGCCTGCAGATTCCTTCTCACAGAATGAAGGCCACAAATACTCTTACAATTCAGATGCAGTGCTCTCTCACTATGCCCCTATCGTAGTCATTACTTATGCAGAAACATTCAAGTTAATCTTCTTAGGCTGGCCTTTATAAGCCTTTGGGGGCAGTGAGCATCCGATCAAGGAAAGTTCTGGTAGATATAAAGATAGTTACATTGATGAAAGGGCCTGTGGGACACGCATATAATATAGTAGTCTAACGTGAATCCTTGCCTCAGAATTAAACAAACGTATCTATTTCAATCAGACTTGTGAAGACCCAGTGGCTTTAGATAAGCAATAATGATAACACAATACTGAGAAGAGACAGCAAAATGCCAGTATCAATTGGTCTGGCCAGTTTGGGGATGATTCACCATCAAAGAAACAAGAGACTGATGAAGCTTCTTATAACACACACACACACACACACACACAGACCTTGAGAGGTTTTAGAATTAAGAAATGAGTAAAAGAAGATTTGCAAGAGCCATGGACTCCTTGGGGGAGCACCAATGAAGCAGAGTCCAGAGAAATAGAAACTGTTAGTATTTTGGAACACAACCTGCTTCTGGGTTACCTAGCAACTTATGATGTCATTATGTGTCACTGGCCAGGTGGCCACACCTGGAAGGCTTGGTTACCTTGCCCCTTAAAGGGACAACCCGATACGTGGTTGCTCTCTTACTCTCTTACTCCTCTCTCTCTCTCTCTCTCTCTCTCTCTCTCTGTACCCCTCTTGTTTTCTCTCTCTCTCCCCATCATGTCCTGTTCCCCCCTTCCCTCATACCCACCTAATAAACCTCTTGCATCAGTAGACAGACTCATCTTTTAATAATCTAACATTGGTGCGTGGCTGGGAAAGGGTCTCCCTGGCTTTGCTAGGACCCCTTTTGGACTCCTTTAATCTAATATGGCCATGAATGGTTGCAACCTATTTTCTCTGCTCTATACCTAAAAACCTCCACTTTTCTCTCAACTGCCCTCATGCTTGTGCATGGCTGCGCTGCTCTCTCTGCTCTCCCTGGTTTCCTGGGCTGCCTCCACTCTCCCCAGGCTTGGATCCCTGTGCATAGGACCCAGCTGTCTGCTGCAGCTGCCTGAGACATGGTGGCTGTTTCTGGACCCTTTGGCCCCAGCAGAGTAGAGTGTTTGGTAATGATAGTAGGAGCTATGCCCGGGTCCTCTGTGCGGAGAACCAAAGAGACCCTGTGTGTTGCTATTCCTGTGCCGAACTTGGCAAGCCTAAGGAACCATGCGTTGCTATTCCAGTGCCAAACTCCCACCACACCATGGTAATAGCCCTGCCCCGGCAAGTGCTCCGAGCCTCAGCATAAAAAAATAAGCTTGCAAAACTTGACTCGCTGCTTCAGGTAAGGAATTTCTAAAAAACCAACGTGGCCGCAGAGATTTTAAAATTTCCCACGATATCTCTGAAGCCATGTTGGTTTGGGGAGGAAATGGGCAGAAACATAGCCTCATCATAGACTTTCACATGGGTGTGTTTCCGACATTTTGACTTCAGGCAACGGGGCTCTGCCTTTCCATGAGCTCGCCCCTCCCCCACCAAGCTGCTTTCCTTTTGCTCCTGGCTCCATGCTTTCTTCTAAGAGGCTATTCAGTGCCCAAGTGGGTTTGATAGTAATGGGAAGAGAGATTGCCTCTGACATAATCTGAGTGGCCTGCTCTTTGATCACTTCCCCCTGAGGGGGTAGCAGCCTTACCAGGCCACAAAAGATGACAATGCAGCCACTCCTGATGTGATTTGATACATTAAGATCAGAAGGAAGGAGAGGAGGACCTCCCTATCAGTGGGCTTGGGGAGGGGCATGCGTGAACAAGGGGTAGGGAGGGTGGGACTGGGAGGGGAGGAGGGAAGGACTTATGGGGGGATACAAAGTGAATAAAGTGTAAGTAATAATAAATAAATAAATAAAAATTTTAAAAAAGAGGATATTTCCAAGCTTTTTTCTTCCTGATTTCTGAACACTCTACTCTTATATTTTAAAATGCTTTAAATTCTTAATCTAATGCTTTATATAATTTTCTCATTGGGTTTACATTTATAAGTCTTAATCATAATTAACTGTTTATTTTATCTTTTAAACTAGGCTACAACAACAAGCCTCATTTTAAATTGGTATGGACTTTTATAAAAATTCAAAGTTACATTTTACTATCTAGGATTCAACCCTGCTTCAAAAGAAATTTTATATAATAATAAAAAATTCAAGGTTATAAATGTCTATTCAAATTAAGTTGGTTATTACAAATTATTACAAGCTGCAGCTTGGGCTCACATTCCCTACCACCAAAGTGGTGAGAGCAGAGAGCCCCATGCTAAGGTTAGTTGGGTGATTTAAAGATTCTGGTCCCTCCCAGCATGCCCAAAGCAGGGGTGATTCCTGCCTGGCAAGCATGTATTGGTCAAAACGCAAAAGGGATGTTGTATTTTGAATTAATTAGCTATAGGAAAATCCCCAAGCCATTATGATCTGGTGTCCCTCCTAGGTGGATGGGCCAATGTTCTAATAACTTTATCTCTAATGGGCAGGAAAAGCATGCAGTAAGACTAGTTCTTCCCCTCAGGGAATTAAGGCTGATCATATCTCCACCCAGCTAGCCTTAGTTCAGGCCTGTGCTTTAAACTTTAAAATAATAGCCACTGATTTTTAATCTTTTGGCCTCTCAGGTACTAGCATGGTAAAGAATTTTTTTCTATGTTTTCATTTGTCAGTCTGTCTTGTCAGTGAAAAGGGTTTTGTTTTGTTTTGTTGCTTTGTTTTGTTTTTAAAGAATTGTGTATTGCCTGGTGGTATTAACTAACTTCATGGTTCTTCTCTTTTGATTGAAATGTTTTGCTGCTTATATTTAAAGTAATTATTTTAAGCTGTAGATTGAAACAAAAGAAACTCTGATACTTGTATTGCTTTTGAGGGATTTTGTTATTGTTGTTTTGCTTTCTCTTTTACTCTTTATGCCAATATCTCTGTATTTCTGAGTTTTGGGTGATGTGTGAGATTATAATTCAAAAAATTTTAGTATCACCATTTTTGTTATTATACAAAACCTCAATGCCATATGGGATACACCCTCTCTGTAAGTTCTTGGACTCAGAGGTGCCCTAAAGATTGAAATCTACCCCAGTTTTATAGTGTCAAACTCTCTATCACACCACATCCCTGGGAGGAGGTGCTAAAACCTTAAGGAACTCCAAAGAGAATGCACATAAAACGTCTAGAATAATAACTCCTCATCTTGGGCATTCAGTATGATGTACTTGACATATAAAGTAAAAAAGACATATATGAAATTGAAGTGAAATTGATTCATAAACTAAGTTCATAATATCCTTCTGTGGTGTACTTTTCCATTTACATAGCATTTTTCACAGAGCACCATAGAGATTCATAGCCTAATAAATATCTTACTTGAGAAATTACTGTATTGTAATATTACATTGGGATACTGGGAGGTACTATAAATAAAATAAAGAAAACCTTCTGCTGTATAAACATCCTTAAATGACACATTTACTCCATCTACACTCACTTCCACTCCTCATAATATTTCTACAATACAGTGAGGGACATAGCTGCAGACACAATTCCATTTACCAGGAAGAGAAGGAAAAGTTAAAAGTTCTCCCACCAGCATAGCAATGCCAAGTATGGTTTCCAAACATAGCACTAACCCCCCCATCCCTGTGAATTTATTTCAAATCAAGCTCAAGCAGACCTGGGAGAGAAACAGATAGAAGAGCCTGTTCTCCTGATTTTTTTCTGGCATTAATGCTACAACAGGAATTTGACTTCAGTTTAGCACTGGACTCCCTTATTGCACTAGGCTTTCTCATAATTTAGCACATGAACACTGTAGGGCAGCAATGAAGGCAGTATAACCAGCATAAATATTTTAGCTGGACACCAGATGGCGCTGCTTCAATGATACACTACCGCCCCCTCCACGGAGAGCATTGAGAAACTGATTCTCAATAAAGAAAAACAGATTCAGACATTCTTACACTGTGGTGAGCCTTGTCTGAATGCATACAGGATGGTACTGTAAATCTCACCAAAACTCTATGGCTGGGAGATCATACACCTTGTGGATAAACCCATTCTTTTCCTACATAAACATAGTATCAAATTGCATTTTAAACATGAATCTCATAAAAAAGGAGGAAAATTGTGGGCTTATAATGTATATTATTAATCAAGGTGACAGAAGCTAAAAAACAAAACAAAACATGTTCTCTGTCATATGACAATCATAGGCAGAAGCTACAAAACATGTTCTCTGTCATATGAAGATCATAGACAAGTATGTATGTATAAACATGCAAACTAAAGTACAGACCTCAACAGAGAAGCTTCTCTATACAATGGAGAACCTTTCATGAAGAAACTCAAAACTGGACAAAATATAGAGAAATACTCTCTGTGGTTTGCACAGCTATAAACGGTTCATCTATAACAGACACACACACACACACACACACACACACACACACACACACAAACAGAGCTCAATATCCTTCTTGGAAGAGAGAGTGGAACATGTGAAAATAATGGCTTCTGGACTTGACAGAACTAATGTGCTTTTGAACTCATAACATCTGCACTTGTCTGCACAAGACCTGCACAATATCAAGCCAGCATTCCAGCATGGATGGGAGAGATCCAGGACTCCCACGACTAGCTATGGAATTGGTGACAGTTGATGACTGTTAGAAGAAGGAGAACACCGTTCTTTGTTTCTTTCTTTCTCTCTCTCTCTCTCTCTCTCTCTCTCTGTTTTTTGTTTATTTCAGCCAGGATTTCTGTCTGTACCCTTGCTTGTGTTGGACTTGCGTTGCAGAGCAGGCTTTGAACTCACAGTGACTGGCCTGCCTCTGAATCCCTGAGTGCTAGGATTAAAGGCATTCATCACCGAATCTGGCTATGAATCAGTTTTCTTTTGGGGGCAGCATCTGGTGGGTTTTTCCTGTTCCAGGTGGTGCCATGTCCACTTATAAATGGGCAGCAGTAATTGGACTTGGACGGTTTCTTAAAAGGAGAAAGTTGGGAGATGGGAGGGTCTGATAAATATGGGAGGGGTGGGCAGGGTACTTAAATCAGATGGTGACTGAGTAGATAACTCATTGCCTCACACATGGTAACTTCAATATATCAACTTCTGTCTTAGTGAGACCCTTTCTTTCCCAATATGAGGCTCATTTATTTCTTCTTCCATCTATATGTGTTTTCTGACGAAAGCTTCCAGAACACTTAACTATCACTTTCCCTGCTGGTAGTCACATATTTAACTACCCTGTTTGACTACAGTAACACAGAGGATACTTTAAAAATGCACATGAAACATACAATGAAGCATCGCTATTTTTTTCCTAATGAGTAAGCTTGGAAATGGCTCCATTTTCATATTTTATAGCTTATTTTTCTTACGACTCCATGAAATTTTATAAATTCTGAAAGTTAGCCTTTTCATAAATATGTGTCCCAGAGATGGATACAAGGGCACATCTTGATAGTCCCAGTTACTTAGGAAGAATAAAGCAGGAAAATTATGAATCCAGTAGTTTCTGGCTTGCCTAAGCAACATAGAATAAATCCTGTTCTAAAAAAAGAAATCTAAAAGCAATCCATCTGAATACATGGCCAGGTCATGTGTCCATGTGGTCAGCATCACTTGTTGCTACTGCCATATGGAGTCTCAGTTCTGCATGTGAAAATGTCTTCATTATTTTAAACAACAAGATCATGTCATGTAATCTAATCATAAGTAATAATTTGGAATCACAACTTTATAATTTTCTGTATTTACATACATTTATACACATGTATTATATATATATATATATATATATATGTTACATATGCTTGTTTGAATTCTGAATTATTTTTGAGTGTTAATTGTCTCTTGGTTGGCAGAAATACTCCTTAGCTTTTAAAAAACCCTGTGAGAATGAGTGTAATACCTGACACTTGAATTGTGAGGGTGGAGGTTTGCTTTGCTACTACCTTTGTTAATGTGCAATAAGATTTAAGAAGCTATTTTAATTTTTCTTTTGTTTAAGTTTTCTTTTGGCTTAAATGTGGTCACTTTTGAAGAAAGTTACCTGAGATGCCAAGAGTAATATGTACTTTGTGGCCATTCAATGAAATATTCTATAGATATCCCATAAGCCATTTTGTCTATGTGAAGTTTATCTCTAATGCTTCATGGCTAGCTTTTTTGTGTGGATTATTTACCTATTGGCCAGAATAAGAGTGATGTCACCCATTTTTATGCTCCTTATTACATCTGGGTGTGTCTGTTTCTGTCTAGCATAGTTTTCTTTACAAACTATCATTGGCACATATAATTAAAAATGCTCTATGTTTTTGCTAGATTGTTCCCTTTGTCCATGTACCTTTGTGCCTTCTGACTGTTTATGGCTTGAAATCTGCTTTTCAGATAATAAGCACAGCTACTTCTGCTTGCTCTTGAGTTCCAAATTCTTAGAATAATATCTTTCACCCTTTCACTTTCTGTACGTGTATACCATTGTCAGTGAGGTGAGTTTCTTGAAGACAGCATACTGCTAAGTATGTGGTTTTAGGGTGAGCAACAGTCTTTTAATTGATGAACATAGACCATTTACACTTGGGGTTATTGTGAAGGTATGCCATTTTATTCTTTCTGATTATTTCCATTCCTTTTATTCTTCATCCTTTGCTCATCTTAAAATATTACTGTTTTACTGAGATAATGTCTTTATTGTTGAGTAATTTGTCTATTCTTTCCAGAAGTCTCAGGATTCTTGAATAATAATAATTCCTCACTTGTGTGCAATATTCCTTTAGAACCTCTGAGGTGCAGTTCATGATCTGGAAGATAAGGCTGAATCAATACAAGAGTTGTACCTCTTCCAAGCCCAGCCTCTTCCATCTCATCTTATTTTCCTCGTGGGCAAAAAAAAAAGTATTATTTCATTTCTTTTAATCCTAAAACAAATATTGAAATTGTTATCATAGTAGACTCCATAGCAAATGAACCTAAATCAGTTTCTTTCTGTGACTGTGATAAAATACTGAAGCAAAAAGAAAGTTATGGAAGACTTTATTTTAGCTTAAAGTTCCAGAGGAATAAGAGTCCAACTTGGTGGGAGACAGACAAGACAGTGAGCAGCAGGCATGGCAGCTGGAGCAGGAAGCTGAGAGATCACATCTTCAACCAAGTGCTGGAAGCAGAGAAAGTGTTAGCTGGAAATGGGGTGAGGCTGTAACTCTCAAAGACCAGCCCCAGGGACTAGCTTCACCAGCAAGGCCTCATCTCAGTGTGTTCCCACAGACAGTGCTACCACCTGGGTACCAGGTCTTCAGTGTGTGAGAACATGAGGACCATTCTCATTAAACCACCATGGACCTCTTAGTAACAAAGGCCATACTCAGATTGGAACACTACCCTGGATTCTTGCCAAAATGTCACAAACCCAGAGGTTACACAATACAAAACTGAGCACAGTTTTAAATATTTTTACTGTATTTCAATCTTTTACTCTTCCTCAATGCCTTTTCAATATTTTTGAAAATGCCACACAGATAAACAATAAAATATTGCATCTACCCCCAGTTTTCCACTAAATATACATATATATTTATATTATATAATACATCCTGTATATATTATATAATCATATATCAATATTACATAATATATTTCTATATTAATTAAAATAAACACAGAAACGCAGTGAGACAGTTATCTGAGCAAAGAGATAAACTACAAATATATAACATAATTATATATGTATATGTATGTATAGATAGATAGATAAATAGATTTCTCCCTAACAAGCTCCTCTCCAGATTCATGTCCTTTTTTTCCCTATAACCTATTATGTCCAGTTAGTGTGTTACCCATATGTCCATTATGGGGCCATGCCCTGGAGCATGTGAAACTCACCAGAGGCCATATTTTAATTAAGAATGATTATCCCATGGGGTGAGAGAGATAGATGATTCAGGGGTTATGTGCACTGGCTGCTTTTCCAAATGACCTATGTTCAATTTCCAGCACCTACATGGAGCTCACATCTATTTGTAACCTTAGTTCCAAGGACCTAACATCCTCACACAGATATCCTTGCAGGAAAAGGGCCAATGCACATAAAGTAAAATAATGATAATGATAATAGTAATAATAATGAAAAAGATTTACTATATGTCTGTTTATATCTACTTATCATGGTAAAATATAATGTCTTTTAAATACATGCTTTGGAGTGTTTCACATTATTCTTCCACAGTCTGGAAATATTTGTTCAGTCTCCACTTCTAAACACTGAGAATGTATAGAAAATCCTGATTCTGTTGCATCCTTTTAGTAAGTGTGTCTGTGAACACACCTAACCAAATATCCAGTCCCTGCTATCCAGGTTTTCCTGGAACCATAGACTATAGAAACAGGGTTTTGAGAGACTAAGATAAAGGAAGTACATTACTTTCTCCCAGGGAGAATTGTTATATAACATTTTCATGTATCCATGAATGATAAAATCCAGAGCTACAGCACTGACTTGTGGTATATCTTCAGTGAGCACCCACATGAATATACCAAGTGAGGGGACATTTTCAGCATTTTAAATAGTAATAAATAGAGGTACTTATGGTTGACACAAGCCTGTAATCCCATACCTTGGGGTGAAACAGAAGGATCAAGAGTTTTAGGCTCCACAACAAAATCTTATCCAAAAATAAATGAATTAATGAAAGTAAAATACAGGAAGGCAATGGATTAGACAGTTAACAAATCTAAGAGACAAACTACAAATGAGAGAAAATCTTGCCAGCTACTCAACTGACAGAATATAAAACCACACATACAAAAAACCTAAACAATAAAAACAATCAATCAAAAAATGGGTTTGGGCACAGAGAATTATCAAAAGAAAAAAATGCAAATGGCCAATAATGAAAGCATTGAACATCCTTAGTCATCAGTGAAATTAAGTTAAACTGATTTGAGACTTCATCACATCCCATTCAGAACAGCTATCCTCAAGAAATCAAATGATAACAAATGCTGATGCAGATGTTGAAAACAGGATTTTATTCACCGTTGCTGGAAGCATAGACTGATGTGACACCTGTGATAATAAGCATAAAATGGCCTCATAAATCTAAAAGAGGTAGTGTTATGTGGCCTAACTCTGTAATTTCTTGTTATATATTTGAAGTACTCTATATCTTACTACAGAAATACTCACTCAATCCTGTTTATCACTGCTCTGTTTAAAATTCTTTGGGAATGAAGGCATTCTATGTGTTATCAAGAAAACAATGAATACTAACTTGGTGTAGATGTATACCTATCTAATAGAAGATAGATAGATACATCTATAGATACATAGGTAGTTGTTAAATAGATACATAGAGATAAATAATAGATAGATAGATAGATAGATAGATAGATAGATAGATAGACAGACAGACACATAGACAGATGAATATTGCTCAGAAACATAAAACTATGGAATTGGTATGAAAATGGACACTATTGAAATATACTACAGTGAGTTATTTAGATTTGGAGAGACAAATACATGCAAATCTTAGCTTCTAATTTTTATTTTTGTGTATTCACATGAATATGAGTGTGTGTAGACACCACACAACTAGAAAGCAGCCAATGAGAAGGGAAAATTGAAGCATTAAGATAGATGAGTGGGATGTAATAGAACCCATGATATGGAAGTGGAAGCAGGGATACTGGGAGCAAGAAGGACTGAGTGGGAATGGAGAAGCAGGAGATGGCAGAGAGGATAAAATGGAAGAAGAGACAATTAGAAGTAAATATGTATGAACCTGACATACAGAAACCTGCGACTTTCTAAGCTGTTTTTAAAAATTAAAAAACAAGAAGGTTTTATTTAAAGCTCTTAAAATCAAGGAAGCTACAGTGTTGTAGTGGTGATTGTGGTCTTCATAGCACAGCATGTGGTGAGTGTCATGGCCATATATTTGTTTCCAACATTGTTACATAACCATCAGCCTGTGAGAAGAGAAAAGTGGAAAATGTTTCAAATGAACCAATAGTTTGCCTTTCTCTTCAGGATTACTTGTTTTCAAAATGTTAAAATACCTTCCAAATCAATCCCAAGCCCTCCTGCTCTTGCTATTAATTCCCACTGCATATAGAATAGAAACAGAATTTCTCCACCTTGTGCTCTGAGCTCTCTATAAGGCATTTTGTGACCCAGTATGTTTGTGTGCAGGTTGCAGGTGCCTGGGGAGCACTGTGTGCTCATTGCACAGAGGTAGACAGCAGAGTCACTGGGCTGGGAGTCTCTGATGTGCAGGGAAACATGCAGGCTGCCTTTATTGAGATGAGCTGTGAATCTGCCTTCCTCCTTGTCACCATTGGAGAAGATGGACATCAGCGCCTCGAGGCCTTTCCCAGAATACTGTCTGTACCACCAGAAGTACTGAGAATTACGATCACTGAAAGTGCAGTTGAGAGAGGCCATGGCTCCCTCTGGGACACTGAGGGATTCTGGGATCTGCTCCACCTTCAGCTGGCTGCTCACCCCTGTGCAGAAAGACAAAAGTCAGACAAACAGACCTGGAGGCATAGGCATGCTAACACTCCAGAATGCTTTTTCAATATCCCACCCACCCCTAACTAGAGATTAAAAACAAATGTGTTTTCTACCATTAGCCTGGAGCAGGCAACAACTTTATATACCACACGTGGATACCAAACAAATTCCCAAACTTACAGCTTAATTGAAGCCACAGGACCACTAGTGAAACACTCAAGGATTTCATCTCTCCTCCCTCTTCAGTTAGGATTCAGATTCTGAACTCTAACCTCGTATGGTCACATTCAAAAGTTTCCACCTCTCCTGCTTCAGGAAACATGAAAAGCCGCTTTGCTAGCAATGAGAAAAGGGACTCTCTTCACCACCTCTGCAGCACCAAGCCTTTCCTCCAGCCCTTTCTCCCCCCCCCTCCCTCTACTTCCTGCCCTCCCCTTTCTCCCACTTGAGAACTCTACTTAGGATCCCTAAGAAGACACTGCCATCTTGTGGACTTACAATAGAGAGAAAAGAAATAATCAAACTGTAAATTCTTCTAATGTAATTATTAAAAGTAAAGTTCTTGAGAGAACAATTGGCATTTTAAAGAAACGTTTGCCCCCCGAGTGTGGGTGGGGAGTGAGATTGTGAGTGTGTGTGTGTGTGTGTGGGTGTGTGTGTGTACACTCTGCAGATGTCGTCTTCTTTCTCAGTAATAATCAGTGTCACACACAGGCGTTCACCTGCACTGGAAAACCACCTAGACATGACAGCCACAGAAATCTGAGTGAGGCTTTTCACACAGCATAAATCTAACGCTTGTCACTCCCATTCAAATACATCTACAAGCTTTTCAGATGGCCTAGACAGGCTGCTTATCTAGGTTAGAGTCTAGAAAGGCCTGGAATGCTTCATTTTATTTACAGCCAGGAACATATTTGTGTGCTTGGTGCAGAACAGATGGAACTGTGTCTAGCAACTCAACAATAAATAAAACTCAGGAACTTGTTAATTTCTCTATTTTTCTTATTCTCTCTTCTTGAATAAAGTCCTTTGAGTAGGGATTGATCATGAAAGTTGTAAATATGTTTTCTCCCCCCTCCCTCTTTCTGACTCTGCCTCCCCTCTCCACTCCTCCCCTTTCTTCCTTATCTCTCTTCTTTCCTAACACTTCTACTTTCTCCCACTCTCCTTTCCTAACATAGACATGAAGCCATATGTACCAGGGGAATGTCTGTGCCAGAGCTGAACTGGGTCCACATAGAACAAGGCAGGAAACAACTGTCCTGCATGAGTCTGTGAGAGCTCCACAGCCAGCAGAGTAAAGATCTGTGGAGGCAAGAAGGCAGTAGGATCAACACAGCCAAGTAGTTGGTTCATGCTTCGGTCAACTGATACTGTGTAGTGTATTTTCAGGACACTTGAATTTTGACAAAGGAGCCAAAACCATACAAGGAATAAAGAAAGCATTTTCTTTTTCTTTTCTTTTTTTTTTAAAGTTACAGTTTGTTCACTTTGTATCCCAACTCTAGCCCCCTCCTCAATCCCCTCCCAATCTCACCCTCCCTCCCTTTTCTTCTCTTATACCCCTGCCACAATCCAATGATAGGGGAGGTCCTCCTCCCCTACTATCTGACCCTAGCCTAATCAGGTCTCATCAGGACAGTCTAGATCATTTTTCTCTGTGGCCTAGTAAGGCAACCTCTCCAGGGGGAGGTGATCAAAGAGCAGGTAACTGAGTTCATGCTAGTGACTACCCCTGCTCCCCTTACTAGTGAATCCCTGCGGAGACTGAGGTGCCCATAAACCACATCTGAGCAGGGGTTTAGGTCCTCTGCATGCATGGCCCTTGGTTGATTCATCAGTCTCTACAGGCCCTCCTGGGCCCAGAATTTTTTGCTCATTGATTTCTTTAATGAATATATTCACTTTCTCTTTCAAGACCTCTAACTTAGTCATAAAGGGTAATTTGAAATTCTTGTCATGTGCATCAGCTATCTTGTGTTTCTTGGGGCCTACTGGAGTAGGGTTTTGGGGCTTTAATGAAGATATATCATTCTCAGTATTATTGTTTTTATGCTGGAATCTAAACATCTAGGTTTGTGGTCATTGTAATTCTCTGTGCTGGTGTGTGTTCTTACCTTTGTCAGATGTGCACCCTCTTCTTTGGATTCTATTCTTCTCCGTGGTTCTAAGAACAGGGTGTTGGCTGTGGGTTGCCTGCTAGGGAATCCTTCTGAGATCCTGCCACATGTGGACACTGGATTCCAGACAGAATGTGTTTCTTTTCAATTGGGTGCTAACACTTAGGCAAAGGGGTGGGCTAAAAGATGTACGGTGAGGAGATCCATGGTAGGGAAGAGATCAGGGTGTGCCATCAGGATCAGTCTAGTGTTCTGGGAATGTGGACAAATGTATGAGGACCACAGCAGACAGTCTACTACAGGGCTGCAGATGAGACTGGGGGGTGGATTTAGAAGAGACGGGGGACATTGAAATTCTGAAGATCATCTGCCTGCTCTGGGTTCCCTTTCTCCTGTCTTTTCTACCTATGTATCTTTATTACAAATCTTCAGGTATACAAAGGCTGCAGCCCTCTAATAACCTGTCTTTCCAATGTATTAGATATACATTATCTAGATGACACCTTTCCTGGAGTATGTTGTTCTGTGTGAAGAACTTGGGCTGGAGGTGTCCTGTTTTATATGAAAAGAATGACCTGTATGTAGGTGGAGATGAAGAAAAATGACCACTTCATGGTATCCACAGCTTTCCTGTGAAATCAATGTGACACTTCATGAGTAACCACTGATATTGTAGGGTTTCAGTTTCCCCTATGAAAATCCAGCTGTGATAACATCTTCCTCTTGTTCTGCTCTGACCGTTTGTACAACTTTCACCAACCAGAGAAACTTTGGGGCACACACAGACTGGTGGAAAACAGCATGATCTAAAAGACAGATGATCAGAAGTCAGGCTTTCTTTTGCTTCTCAAGGTTTGTGCTCAGCTCCCCCTGCAGTGTCTGCCACTTTGTCCCTCAGAGCACAGTAGTACACAGCCGAGTCTGACTCTTTCACAGAAGTATTCTGCAAATGGAAGGAGGTGGTTCCTTTATCATATGTGGCTTCAAACACTCTGCTGCTTCCCTTCTCGCCAGCTGTGATGACTTTCAGGAGGAGATGTGGGCTTTCTCCAGGATATCGAACATACCAGAAAAGAGTTGGGTACCCTTTGGCTGACTACGTGCAGTTTATAAATAGAAAATTGCCTTCTGAGAGGATCACTTGACCTTGTTTCTGTGTCACTGAGTCACCATGGATCCTCCCTGGAGCAAGAACAGGATATCTGTGTTACATTAACAACAAAGCTCATGGATAATTAAATATTTTTCTGACATTATAGGAGAAAGAGTGCAAATGGGAAGTCACTGACTTACCAAGCATGAACAGCATCATAGTCACTAAAGCTGGAGGAGGGTTCATCTTCAGCTACTGTTCTTGACTCTTCACACAAAGAAATGATGAAACGACATCAAATGATGAACCTGTGAAGCTTATAATTCACATAGATGATCATCTTGTGTTAGGAAACTCCACCCCCTGGTAGACAGAAATTTAACAACAGTCTCTGGCAATCCTCCTAGAGGCAGAAATGTACTCTCACCATCTACATCAATTGTAGGGCACATGTCAGACTTCAAGAGGCCCTTGACAATGTGGCCATAAACAGTGGCCATGAACATATTGACTGTCATCATTCTGAGAATTATACCTGATATGAAAGTAGAGTACATGTTATAGTAGAACAACTAATGGGCCTTCTGTTTTGGTCTTTACCAAATGATAAACTGAATGGCAAAAAGGAGGTTTTTACAATTTACTTTCACTGATCCAAACTTGTAGAAAGATACTCTGCAGGCCTGGAGTCATGGCTTAGCAATAAAGAGCACTTGGTGCACTTGCAGAGAACCCAGGTTGGATTCTCAGAACACACACTGGTTCACAGCAACTGTAACTCCAGCTCTAGGGGAACTGACTCTCTCTTCTGACTTCTGTTGGCACCAGGCACACACGGAAGAAAAACACAAATGCAGGAAAAACACTCATGTACCTAAAGTAGAATAAAAAAAAAGTTTTTAAAATTTTACAAACACTTTATAAAATTATTATAAATTGACCCTAAGAGTGTGTAATCACTACTATTTGCTCTTTTTTTCTTCTGGCAGATTTTAAAGAATGGGATTGTGCTGCCCATTTACTTAGGATGTCATTGGTGTCTTGAAACAATGCTTGAACATTAACTGCACAGAACAACTACAAGAAAGGAAGCAGTTGAGACTGGCACAACTGATATAACACACGTGTTACACCACACTCTGCATCAATGTAGACTATGACCTTTCTTAGCTCTTTTCTGTAAATGTCATTGTGACGAGTGGTGGCAGTTGTTAGGAAACATGAAGCACACTATCATTTGGGATTGGTGAGGCATTTGTGGCTCTTTCTTGAGGATCTGCAGACAGCATCCCAAACAGCCAGCTCACAAACGTGTCTTCAGAAAAGCTTCTTCCTTCAAGTTCAAAGCTTCCACTCATGAGGCTACCTTTCATGGCTGCCTCGAGTCTGTGGAAGCTCCTTCTATCATTTAATTTTGTCTCAGTAATTTTTCCCACTGACAGAATTGGTCTCCTCACAAAATTGTTCTTTCGCACCTTTGTGCACCTTTTTCTTAATTCTTGCTTTGAGGTTACAAATGTGATCTTTAAGCAACAGCCTGTGGCTCAGAAACTTGGTCTCTAACAGTTCAAGATAATGGATATAGAGACATTCTGGGTTTTTCTCACTAGCGACATTTGGAGTTCAGAATGTGCTCTCATGCTGCACTTCTATACAAATGGGAATCATCTATTAAAACAGCATTTCTTTCCTGTTTCCTTTTTATCTTTACATTTTCATAGCTGTAGGTTTCTGAATGGGTAACAAATGGAAATGTACCTCCTTATCAGGGCACATCTCAAGTCCAATGAGAAAGAAGTTGTTTGATCCTAAAAACAATCACGTCACTGTTGCACCGATGGACACATCTTTCTAATTAGGTTGGTCATTTAACACACAGGATGCACAGAGGATAACTCCAATGATGTTGTATCTCCTCTAACTAGAAGAGCACACTGTAGGTCAATTCTGATTTTATTTTTCTGTATGTAACATCATAGTTTGTGTTTTCTTCATCGATACAACCATTTCAATTAAATATGTTACATAACCAAGACTAAGAAAAGTATCATATATTGTGTGAAGACCTGTGAGGCCTTCTGGAAAATAACTCACATGGAAATATCACACACATGGCTCTGAGTACGTGACTAGGTTTTCATACCAGGCATGGTATCCCTCCTCTTGAGCAGATCATAAGTTCAATTAGGGTGTATGAGCCACTACTGCTCCCAGGGAGTTATTGTGGCATGCTGGACATTGATATAGGTAATGACTGCAAATACTCTTTACTCCATTATAAAATACAACCCTTGAAGAGAAGAAAAATTAATTCATGCTGCTAAACTAATGGTTCCCTCTTGGATATGCCAAATTACAAAAATGTGCAATGATAGGATAAACACTTTGATATCTAAAACTTTCATGTATTATAGTAACAGTGATATTTTCTAACCTTCTTGAAGATGTGTAGCACATGTATTCCTATTGTTAACAGACAATGAATGAATTGTTTGAAATCTTAATACTACAAAGTAGAATTATGAAAAAGTAGGGTTATTGAGAACACCACCTACAACATAGGAGACATTATTGAAACTAGTGCAGTGTTTGAGAAGATGATCACTGTAAATTATACATGTCTTTCTGACTTACATCTTAGAATGGATAACTTAAAAAAAAATGAAGGCACGGGTGGGATCATTAGTCCATTTAAGTGCAGAAAAACCTGCATCTAATATAGTTCACAGTGTTGTAAAGAAACATGACAAGGACTGATTTGCTTCATCAATGAAAAAAATATGATCAAAGCTAGAAATGTAGTCTACTGTACTGAGATGATGTCCAATGAGCACGTGATAAGTCCAGCACAGCCAGCACATCATGGCATGGGTATAATGGCTGCAAGTTAATAGTTTGTAGGAAATGTTTTTTTTTTCAATTAATTAACTTATTTATTCACTTTACATCCCAATGGCAGCCCCTTCCTCCTCTTCTCCTGGTCCCACCTCTTCCTACTTTTCCCCTCCACTTCTCTGCAGAAAAGAGAAGACCCAAGCAACCAACCCTGCCCTGCACATCCAGTCTCAACAGGACTAAGTGCATCCTCTTTCACTGAGCCCAGACAAGGTCGCTCAGCTAAGAGAAAGTGATCCAAAATCAGGCAACAGAGTCTATGTCAGAGAGGGCCCCCACTCCCATTATTAGTGAACCCTCATGAAGACCAAGCTTCCCATGAGCTACATGTGTGTACGGAGTCTAGTTTCAGTCCTGGCTTGGTCTTTGGTTCATGGTTCCGTCTCTGTGAGGGCCCATTGGCCTACATTAGTTGACTCTGTTCGTCTTCTTGTGGAGTCCTTGTACCCTCCTAGTGTCTCTATCTTTCACCCAAATCTTCCACAAAACTCCCTTAGCTCAGCCTAGTGTTTGCTTTGGGTCTCAGCATCTATTTTATTCTGCTTCTGTGTGAAGCCTTTCAGAGGTTAGTTATGTTAGATTCCTCTCTGCATAGCAAACTATTATTAATGGTGTCCCAGGGTAGAGAAAGTTTTTTTAGAATAGATGTATATGTGCAGTTCTATCTTTTTTAAAATGACAAAAAACTGACAGAAACTGAAAGGCTGCTGTTCTAACAAGAACTCCAGCCAATCGGATCATTTAAATATCTCCACAGTGAATCTAAAAATTGTATTCTTGTTTGAATTAAAAGTGTGTATTAACAAGAGCACGTATTTTTGTTTTCTACATGATTAGAGGCATCTCATCCAAAATACCCATAATGGTAAAAATTCAGTTTCATTTTGTGTTCTCTACCTATGTTCCTAATAATTATGAAGAGAAGTTTCCTGGAACAGTGAGGGTATACCTTCTCCTACCTCAGAAATTTCACTGTTTCATCACCTGTTATCCTCTGAAAAAAGTAGAACCCAGGAATGATATGCTAAAATTGAAGTTAATTGTTGTATTATTCTTGAACATGACACAATGATAGAACACTTGTTGAGTACTTTCAAGACTCTAAACTCAATCCCCAGAACCAAAAGCAAAGGCCGTGACCAATCACTGTGTTTGTCCTTGAACCACAAGGACCATGCAAAGCACTCAACAAGTGGAGACAGGTTTGAGGACAGGCTGCAGGTGCCTGGGGAGCAGTGTGTATCTGCTGTGCAGAAGTAGATGGCTGAGTCTCCAGGCTGAGTGGCTGTGACATGCAGGGACAGGTGTTTCTCTTTCTTATCCAACAAAAGGCTGAGTCTTTGGTTCTGCTTTCTTTCCATATTTAAATGGATGCCAATGATGAACTGAGGACCCTTCCCAGGCTCTTGCTTATACCAAGGGAAGTAGACTGAGGCACTGTCAGTGTAAGTGCAGTTGATGACAGCGCTGTCTCCCTCCTGGACATTCAGGGAAGAAGGGTGCTGTTTCACCTGCTCACCTCGGCTCTCCCCTATGCAGAAAGATGGAGAGAAAGGTCTTCAAGTCATTTCTCTTCCTTAATTACTGCTATAGTAAGCAGAAAAAACTGAATGAAGCCATTTCCTGGACATCTAAGGATCATCCACTAACATACTCTATCTCCCATCCCCACAAACACCCCATCCTCAACTCACAGTCCATCTGCAGCCAGAGGAAAATGAATAAAGCATGAACAGCTGTCTTCATGGTGCTTCCTATTCAGATCAAGTGTAGATGCTCAGTGTAGTCTCCAGGCAGCTGAGCCACTTGCAAGTCTAGATTGGCCCTTGTGACAATCACAACTGCTGAGTTAATCACAACTGCCCAGCCAATGAGAAGCAAGCCTGTTCATTGAGAATTCTCTGAGATCGCCTTTCACTGCATCAGCTGAGGTGCACTGCCACCCTGTGGTCAGATTTCTAACTACTGGACTCTAGTTTCTTTCCTAGTATTCTGTTACATTAGATAGATAGATAGATAGATAGATAGATAGATAGATAGATAGATAGATAGATAGATAGACAGACAAACTTCAAAAGAGACTCCAGCCCACTTGTGCCATCCCTACTCTTCCAAATAGCTGTGCTCATGTAGACTGTGAACCAGCCTAACCAGGTGGGGGGTTGTTTTATGTTCTTATTCACCCTGTGAGTAGCACATTCTCAGACCTAGCTGGGCTCCTGGCCTGTGAACCAGTGTAACCAGAAGAGTGTTTCAGGTCTCCACTCGCCCACTCCATCTCCACACTCACAGGCCTAGCTGTGTTTCCTCCAATGTAAAGCAACACCTCCAATTAGAAAGCCCAGATCTCTATCCACTCACATCTCCCCACAACCAGAAAGCATATTTTAGATCCTGTTACTTGCAAAGTGACCTAGACTGGTAAATTTCCCAGAACCTCCCTGTGCCATCCCCACACTCACAGGCATAGCTTAGCTTGGAAAACTTTTGCACAAAGCGCAGAGTCCCAGACCTAAGTCACATTCACATGCTTTCTTAATTAACACGGAAATAGAGTCACTTTCATCCCTGCAATCGATAACGAGTATCTGTATCTGAAGAACTGACCTACCAACTCTTAGCACCTGATCTGAATGCAAGCAAGCTTGAGGAACATCAAAAAGAGGAACAAAATGCTACTCAGCAGAGGCAGGCTACAGTATCAGACACAATGAAAGAAGTCATCGTGCCGAGATCATATAACAAACACAAAATAGGAAAGGCCAAGACAACCCCACTCCCACACAACCCCACTATAGAAATGTTTTCCAATAAGAATTGCCAAAGGGAATACCAGGACACAAATGCAGGTGATCCTATACTAATATGGCACAAAAAATTAGGGTTTAAACTAAAATTAATAAGAAGGGATAAGGAGGAACCCTTAAAGACTTTCTAGTATTAAAAAAAAAAATGAAGGCCCTACATACCCAAAGTTGTGGGGCACAATGAAAGCAGTGCCAAGAGGAAAGTTCATAGCACTAAGCGCCTTCAGAAACTGGAGAGATATAATACCAGCAACACACCTGAAAGTTCAAAAGAGAAATAAGCAGACACACAAAAACGGAGTAGATGACAGGAAAAGAGGAAAAAATTTATTTTAGCTTATACTTTCAGAGCACAGTCCACTGAGCATAGACACTGAGGGAGGTCAGTGCAGAAACTTGAAATCAGCCTTGCTTCCAGGTCTATACAGCAGTACATCTGAACAAGCAATACACTTTACAGCCAAAGAGGTGCAGCAGGAGAACAGGAGAATGGCGCTTACCATCTGGCTTGCAGGTCAGTTTACGCTCATCTCCTTCTTATACAGTTTAGGACCACCTGCCTGGTGATGGCCTAGCCCTTAGTGAGCTGGACCTCACTGCAGCAGTTAACAGCGAAGACAATCCCCAAAGACAAATCTATGAGCATCCCCCTCCTTCACAGGCCAGAAATCTACAATTGTTCATAATACAAGGAATAAATGTCTCTATGGCGCAAAATCCAACTGAAATACCTGCACCTAAGACTCAAGGAAGTCACAGAGGAGGTGGCAGAGAAATTGGGAGAGCCAGAGGTCTAGAATCCCGGCTGCTAGGTACATTCCCCCAGAAATGACAAGGAAATGCAATCAGGCATCTCAAAAATATGTTTGCCTGAGCAAAATAAATATCATGATAACATCATTTGGCATGGTAACATGAGTAAGAGAGAGTCCCCATGCTTCAACTTCTACAGGAACACATTCAGCTTGTAACAACAGCTGATAAAGGAAGGATCAGGTTCCTCCAGGGACAAGCTCCCACACATATTTTTCAATCCCACCTTCTCAGTCCTGAACACATGTCCATATGTCCATGGACAAAATTAAATGGAATCAGTAAGTTGCATGGCTGCAAATACGTGTGTGTGTGTGTGTGTGTGTGTGTGTGTGTGTGTTGAGAAAGAAAGTAGAGTGGGAATCCTTAGAGAAAGAGAAGACTGGTAGAAGTGGAATTAGAATAAAGTATGGTGATTGGTTTGATAAGAACAAAGGATGATACGTTTGGATGAAATGTCATAAAGAAACACATTATTGTGCACATTGCAAGCCTTCTGGTGTTGGTCTCCTTGGTTTGCCTGTGGTGTATATGCAAGATTAGAGTCTCACAACAGCGTAATGCAGCCATGACCATTCAGGCCTTTACAGCCATTGAAGCAGGACAGTCTCCCCAAGCATGGGAGCTAAAATGTTACGCTCAGGATGCGAGGCTAAGCACTGCACTCAGGGTCAGCGGCTTTGGACCCAGAGAAGAGCATGTCTGATTGCATGCGGGTTGATGCCCCAGGTCCCGCCTCTGAGAAAAAGGTATCGGACGGGTCTGATGCTCTTTGGGTGGATGACACCTAAATGAACATCGGTACAAAGTCCCAATTTATTTCTAATATCAGAGATCAGACCTCTACTCTTGCCTGATGTGTCTAAAACAAAAAGGGGGAACTGCAGAGAGCTGCGTAATGCCATGCCTTAAAGATGGAGCTGGTTTCTGCCTTCCACCTTCCTGATGGTGAGTGCTCTCTGTCACAAACAACTCCATATTTGGCTAAGGCTGAGGATCTGGCTTGCTTCCCTGTATGTGGACCTATCTGCATTGCCCATGAGGCATGCTGGGGTTGGCTACCCAGAGGCTATTTAAGCTGTGGGCTGGCTTTCCCCAGGGTCAGATGATTGCTCAAGGTTCCTGAATAAACTGCATTGAAAAAAAATAAAATAAAAAACAAAAAAATATTTTTTAGTAACTTCAATCTCTTCTGCTGTGAGGATTCTACTGAACAGATCATTTAAAGGGTGCAGGTAAGCACAGGACGGCAGGCTCTAAATAGCAGCACAGAAACCTGATGTGAGAGGGTTGTTGTGCACTGGGTAAGGTATTCATTTACACACACACACACACACACACACACACATGTAATTTCCCTTTCTGCAAATAATGTTGTACACTTTAGGTATGGTTTATGAAGCACTGGTAGCCATCATTTTCTCTGTACCTCCTAGTGAACTTTATAGTAGATATTTCCAGTAATCGACGGCAGGAATGAGATAAATGAAGCACAAAAGTTATGCAGCAGTCTGCCAAATTCCCCACAGCTAATAAGTGGTAGATCTGGAACTTCAAGCCAAGTCCTAGTCTTCAGGAGGGAAGATTCAAGAACTGTGGCATATCTGCTAAGTGCTAAACAAGAAAACACATGGAATTCACCCAGCACCTTCCCTCACACAGTGGGTCTGCTTCTCCTGTACTCCATAAAGACCAGCTGCACACTCTGAGGTTGCAGTGTCTCCCACACAACAAAGCTCATGGAGTCTTCTGAGGTCTACTGACAGTGCGTCCTAATGATGGCTCTCATGGTTTCTCACAGGCATCCGTGGTCTGTCACGTCTTACTGCCAATGGGAACACTGTGTGTTATGATGGGAGGGTGGAAGGCAGAGGGAGGACAGCCAGAGCTCACTGTGCCATGTTCCCTACAGCAGCTTCTTCCCAGCAGTGACTCATTTCCACATCTCGGGATGTTTCCGCAGTTTGAAAGGGCAGAATAGGGTGCCTATGCCCATTGATGCCCCTCACGCTATGACTCTCTTCAGACAGAAAAGGGATCTTGGAACTACAGCCACCATTGTTACTACCATCTCATTGACGGCTGTTGGAGCTACCACCAGGGCATTAGCCATGAGTCATACTGGGCAGACTGCTCAGACCCTGAATAATCATTTAGCCAATGTAGCTCATGCCTTAGTTGTACATAAAGGAATTAATGCTCAACTAAAAGGAAGCTTGATGGTGTTCAATCAGAGGATTGACCTCTTGCAGGAGCAAATTGATACCCTATGGCAAATCGCTCAACCTGGCTGTCAATGAAAGTATGCTGGACTTTGTGTCACTAGCATACAACATGAGAATTTTTCCTGTGCTGCAAATCTGTCTAAACAATTGTCGAGCTATATTTTAGGTAATTGGACTGGAGAATTCGATACTACGATGGAGCAGCTGAGAGTGGCCATTGTCACAGTAAATTCTACAGGAGTGGACGCAGGACTAGCCACAGGATTATCAACATGGATTGCTGCAGCCATGAATCATCTGAAGGAATGGGCGGGCATGGGAGTGTTAGCAGGCCTTCTGGTGTTGGTCTCCTTGGTTTGCCTGTGGTATATATGCAAGATTAGAGTCTCACAACAGTGTGATGCAGCCATGATCATTCAGGCCTTTACAGCCATTGAAGCAGGACATTCTCCCCAAGCATGGTTGGATACCATAAAAAGCTAAAATGATACGCTCAGGATGCGAGGCTAAGCACTGCACTCAGGGTCAGCCGCTTTGGACCCAGAGAAGAGCATGTCTGATTGCATGCGGGTGGATGCCCCAGGTCCCGCCTCTGAGAAAAAGGTATCGGACGGTCTGATGCTCTTTGGGTGGATGACACCTAAATGAACATCTGTACAAAGTCCCAATTTATTTCTCATATCAGAGATCAGACCTCTACTCTTGCCTGATGCGTCTAAAACAAAAAGGGGGAACTGTAGAGAGCTGCGGAATGCTATGCCTTAAAGATGGAGCTGGTTTCCGCCTTCCACCTTCCCGATGGTGAGTGCTCTCTATCATGAACAATTCCACATTTGGCTAAGGCTGAGGATCTGGCTTGCTTCCATGTATGTGGACCTATCTGCATTGCCCCCGTGGCACGCCTGGGTTGGCTACCCAGAGGCTATTTAAGCTGTGGGCTGGCTTTCCCCGGGGTCCGAGGATTGTTCAATGTTCCTGAATAAACTGCATTGAAAAAAAAAAAAAAAAAAAAAAAGAAAGGGCAGAATATAGACCCAAATTTCACTTGCAGGAAAAAAAAAAAAATGTTCTATCTTGGCAACAATGCTGAGCCACTTATCTTAGGCAGTCTTCTGTTCTCCAGCCCAGAACACCCCTGTATCGTATTTGACACTCCTGCACAAACCACTGTCACATCTGACATCTGTAGATCAAACACCACAGTGATCTTCCTGAATGCTCCCTGCCATGATTATCACAAAGTTCTGATTTCAGATCATCAAGGATGGCTGCTGCCACCTCTAGGCCTTCCAGACATTCAACTCATGAGCACTAGAGGGCAGCAAAGAGCTCAGCTCGATAGCAAAGTACTTCAATAAGAGACTGAAGTAGAGATTAGCAAGAGATTCAGTCAAAAACTTTGGTTTTCATTATATTTTCTTTTCCTTTTTATATTTTTCAGTCTCAAAAATGCAAATATTTCAAGTTTCCTCTCATATGAGGTCCCAGATTTTAATGCTTATGCATACATAGCTACGTGGAGGATTGTCATTCTCCATGGAAATATAAAAAGACAATCAGTGAGGGGAAAGAAAAAAGATCTTAAGGAAGGGCAGGAAATGAAAATAAAAAGGGAAAGAAGCAGAAATCACAAAGAGTAATAAAATACAGGTGACACAAAACCAGAAGGGGCTCAAAGGGGGAGTCAGGGAGCCAGGAAGAAGGACACAGGGAAGGGGTGCAGCAGTAATGTTGATGGTCTTCTAGGGTTTGCAGAGTACATTCCCTGCACAAACACAGGACTGGATGTCAGGGACAGACAGATGCACCTCAGAGGAGGAGAAAGTAAAGCTTTATCCCTTGGGAATGGGAGATGCCCGAAGGCTGAGAGTTCAGTAAACTGGTTCTGAGCTGAGTCTTCTGTAGCCCTCTTGGTCCTCTTTCCTGTGTCCATCTGTTTAGAACCCCACATCCTTACCTTCCAGCCACTTCTCTACATGTGTCTTCTAGGACCTAGAAGCCTCCACCTCGGGGTCAGCTTATGCTTTCCCATCCACCACGTCCCTCCTCTAACTCTTCCAGAAGTTCATTTGGATTCTGTTTTTTAAACCAATAAAAGCATTTAAGATATAATAATTTTGTAATGAACTACTTTCCTTTTCCTCACCTGGAAATATGTGTGTTAGAGCTTGATCTTCAAGGAAGGAAAATGGAAAGATTAAGACCACGTCTTCCCCAGTGGTTGCCTTTGAGTAAAGACTCCCAGGAAGTGCAGGGCATCACCTGGCTGGGACGTGATGGGACAGCACTGTGGGCTGACAGGGCAAAGGACAGAAACACAGGCTCTGAAGGGGGAATGTGCCCTGTGTGCTTCTGGGAAAATCTTTCCCTCTGGATCCTTATACATCACAGCACGGGACTGCAGAGAGCTTTGCTGAGAAACTCAGCACTGTTAACAGCTGAGTTAATCAATTTTTTTTAATCAGTTGCTCCTTGGGCAATGTGTAGGCTTGTCATCCTTTTCTCATTCCCTTAGGTCAGATGCAACCAGTAATCTCATCATTACTGAGTCATTGGCCACCCTGCTCCAAGCTACCGCTCCTCATTAAAAACAAAGAAACAAAACACAAAGGAGAAGAAAAAATCCTACACATTATGTACCGCTCTTATGCAACATTCTGGCTGATGTTAAAGAGAGATGCTATTGAGTTAGGAAAAGCTGTGTCTCAATCCTGAACACCAAAAATGAGAAAAGTAAGAGCCTTCATACAAGGTTATCATGTCTGAGTTGGATTGTGAAATATGTAGTCTTTCATATATGTTAACAGTAACTAAAAGTAAGTCAACCATCTTTTTCTCAGTAAAACCTTTCTTTTCTTCTATATGGGGTTCATTTGGGCTTTTTCTTCATTGCAAAAATATTTTCTAGTGTGCCAGTGAACTTCCCAGTGTAGAAAATTTTTTGATGTTTTGTTTTAGGCAGAATGTAGCTGTTATATTGAGTGAATTCAAACTGGCAATCCTCTGTCTCACATGCATAGACAGCAGGCAGTTGCCATTGAATCCAACTGAGGAACTTTTAACAAGGACAATTGCAAAGGAGTTCATAGGATGTTAGTGATATGTATTTACCTTTCCTTAAAATTTGTTTCCCATGCTGACTTTTCTGGCTTTTAATGAAGTACCAGGCTTTTTTTTTTCCTCAGAGTAGAGACTTTAAATTTTACATTTGTTAACAGATTTTGGTTTTTTTTTTTTTTTTTTTTTTTTTTTTTTTTTTTGCATTTAGTGAGTTCTCTAAGTTCTTCCCAAGCCTTGCCTTGACTGCCTGGAATTCTCCTTCCAAAATCAGAGAGGTGAACTTGCAGAAGTCCTTAGTAACTTTGAAGATTCTTTTGCTGGGTTTTTTTATGTAGGAGGGTTTGTTAAAATCACAGTTAGGCAATGCAGTCTCAGATCCTAGTGATTAGGGGCCCATGTGATATTTCATGTCATTTAGTGTTTAGTTTGTTGAACTGGGAGCGCCATTTTGCCATGCACTAACATTTTCAGGGTCTACTCTCTATTTTTATGTAATTGTTCTCTTCATCTTCCTGTCTGGCTTTGGTCAGAAATCTCCTCTTTTAGATATGAGACTTGCTGTGTCATGTTTACAGCTTTCATTTATTTGGCATGTTGATCTTTAACCTTTGACTACCAGTTTTAGATGTTCTTCTTTATGAAAGATGCTTCCTGGAAACACAAATAGTTGGCATTGTTTGTTAACCCAGACAGTTATTCTGTGACTTCTATTTGGTGAGTTAAAGAGATTTCTTTGAAATGGGGGCTGGAACTTAGACACACTACTTAGAATCACTTGCTATATTTGCAGAAGAATCAGATTCAGTTCCTGGCATTCCATAGTAACTCATTCCCTTCAATAACTCCAATGTCAGGGAATCTAATGCCCCTTCTAGCTTCCATGAAAACCAGACACAGTACACACTTGTACATGCTGGCAAAACAGTTTACACTCATGTTATAAAAAATCTTTAAATACACATTCAGAAACACATTTCTCAGAATTACTTTCCCTGTGTCATTCTGTTTTGGGGTGAACATGGAAAAAGCACCATTAGAAGACTTAAAGCATAGGTGATTTTTATATTATATATTGTATAATTTAGTTTATAGCTCTACAGATTCAGGCTCCAAGCATATTTGATGTCAATGAGGTGCCAGCTCCATTTACCATTAACCCTCTACTCCTCACTTCTATAGCTTCTATTTGTCTTGGTTCAAGTCTGTGTGCTTCTATCGTGTTGACAAATGCGATGGCTTCTGAATTTCCCCAAAACTAGAGAGATTGAGGTGTGGTGGGTCATCCTTCTAGACATCAATTATCTCCTGGGTCTCCCTGTATTTTCACAAGCCTCTGTTCACCCATGTGCTGCCCTCATGCAACTGTCCTTCCCAATTGCTGCTCTAGCTGACCTCAGTACCTCATGCTCAGTACCAGATACAAAGACAAAGATCTGTGGGGATAACCCAGGAACCTCCAGTATTTCATTGATGAAGTCCTTATGATCTGTCTCTGACCACTTTACTCATGATGTCTCTGCTTCTCTGAATGTAACTTCACAAGAAAATTATGTTCTTTGCTCTCCCAAACAACTCTTTTGATGTGTGGGCTGTTGCCAATATGGAGAGAAACTAACACTTTAAATTGTTGTGGTGCCATATTCTCAACTGTAGAATATACTACACATTTTCTCTATCATCTATTTTTAAATAAATACTTTCAAGACAAAGTATTAAAAGAAAACTACACATCATAACTGTCTCTGAATTGCCTGGGATGAGGTTTTACTTAGAAACACACTACTGATGCAGACCACAGAGGAAGCATCCACAGTGAGACTTCCTGTTCAGCATGTGCAGGTGTGCTTCTCAGCTGAGCTCCTGCGATGGGCAACTCTTAAGGAGCCCCAGTTTTTGTTCAACTTCTGCTGTCACTTCAAACACTGTGGGTCAATTCTCGGAGCGCACAGAAATATGTCCCTGAATCTTCTAGCTGTGAGGCTGAAATGACAAGGCTGATGGAGTTGGCTGATTTCTGCCATGTGACAGAATAGCGGCCATTCCTCTCATTCTCAGTAGAAGAAGAAACTTGGCTAATAAGGAAAATCATCTCTCCAGTAACAAGCTGCTTATACCAAAAGAGTTGGTAATAGTAATAACTTGCCTCATATGAACAGTCCAGGGTGACTTCTTCTCCATACTGACTGCTTGCAGTTGACTGGACCTGAGTGACTTTCTGGGCCACATTGCATCCTGCAGAACAACCAGAGGAAAGAATAAAAAGCTTATCCTATGGTAATGTACACAAAGCAGTGTTGGAAGAGGGCCTCGTAAGACCCAAAGGCAAACTTAACTGAAGACATTTCTGCTTACTTTTCTCCAATCCCTCTTCCCCCTCATGTCCATGTAAAAGGCCATAATATCCTCAGCTATATGTGAAATGTCCATACCAGAGAAGGCCAAGGCCACCAATACACAGAGCAGGTTGCAGGGAGGCATGTGTCCCAGGTCCCTCTGTATGAGTGTGTCAGCTCTGCTTCAGCTCAGTGTTCAGTGTCTGAGGGCCAGGCACTGAGCATGTTTACCTCCTGTGTTTCTGACATTGCCTCAAGCAGGAAATGTGGTTTGGTGTGATCATATGCACATACAGAGAGAAAAGGGTAGCTCACCACAGGCCTCTACTTGCTTCCTTGTCTGAAAATGGAGTTTGAGAAAATCCATTCCGGCTGAGGGGGAAGTTGCTTTGCATCCCTGAGTGTTATTCAGGGAGATGATTTTGGGAACGAAAGTAAAATTTATCATCATCTATGTTTGATATGTAATTCACTTGCAGACCATTATTTCCCTCCATCTATTGTCTGATTGTCTATTTAAGCTTAATAAAAAAATAAAATTGTCTCAGATCCATCAAATTCCCTGTGAAACAATGGTATCTGAGTCTTCCTCCTTTGCTCAGTGCAAGGGTCTACCTAAATTCTGCAATTACAAAGCTAGTTTTACAACATGTTGTAAAGAGCATCCCATCACATTCCAGAAGATCCCCATTTGCTTATGCCCTGGCAAATCGTAACAGGAATAAAATAATAGTCTTCAGAGGTTAAGAAGATGTTCATTATGTAAGTTGACTGCTGTACATCATGAATCCCTATGTGTGGATTTCCAGGACCCCCAAAAGAATCCAGATTCAGCGGTTGCCCCTGCAGTCTGAGGTCAGGGAAGCATAGACAGGAGAATCTTGGGGTCTCACTAGTCAGTCATTGATGAGCTTCAGTTTAAGTAAGAGTTCCTACAAAAATAAATAAATAAACAAATGTGGCAAATATAGAGAGATAACCAGTAATGACCACTGGTTCACATGCACACACAGACACATTCATACACAGTTGGGTGAGGAGTTACAATAATTTTAAAATCCACTGCTAAAAAACTGACTTGCTTTTAAAAGTTTACCATCAGGTTGTACTCACAGGATGTGTTCTGTTCTCTCCACACAGAGAACTCTTGCTTGTTACATGTCCTAGAAGTTTCTGTAACATTTTACTGTCATATTCTATCTCACTTGTTAAAGTCTGTGTATTTTAATTTAGAAACCAGTCTCATGATAAGCATGGCAGGATTCTCTGTGATTTAAGCATATTACATATCCAAGATACATATAACCTGCAAGCATTGGAGTCATGTTACTACATGGGTTTGTGGTTGAATATTTGTGTACAGCTATATCACTATTTAGAATATAGCTCTTAATCCTTGATCTGCTCTCATTATCCCAATGGAGGAAATTACCCTAAAGGCACTCAGAAGAGAAAATGCAAAAAGGTCTCTGAAAGAGCTCCAGTTTTATGAGGAAAAAAAAAAGCAGATCAACATGTACTTCAGGGACTAGTTGCTGGGATCAGAGTCACATTCTTCTGCCCATTTCACTGCTTAGTGCTGAGAGCCCATGCCCTGGATTTCTCTCTGTGGCTATAAGGAGACCATGGGAGCCACAGCAGCATGGGCAGCACAGGGTGGCAGGGCTGTGCCCCTGCTCTAGATCTCCAGATCTTGCAGAGCTCTGCAAGCTGTATAGACACAGCCTCTGAGACATGGCTTTGGAATACACTGGGTTTAAGTGCTGAAGTGGACAGTTGGTCAAATTCTAAATACTGCTTTGACTTTCCTGTGATTTAATTGATAAACAATGCTTCCCAGTGAAGATAAACCTTAAGGTTGGTGGACAGATAGTTCAACGATTAAAAGATCCAGTTGCTAATGATAAATACTGAAGTTAATGTCTCAGGACACATTTAATAAGTTATGTTTTCTGAAAAACCTGAAACTTTACCTTTGAGTGCATGGACACCAACTTTTGGCTTTTTCGTACATACAGATATGTCTACCCATGTATGTATACAAGGTTCTGTATACTCACACAGACCTGTGTGCTTCCACCCAGCTCACACACACAAAAATAAATAAATAAATAACATTAATCATGACACATTAAAAAAAGAATGAAACTTAGTATTTAAAGAACTACAATTAGAGATCTGTTGTTGAGGAAAATGAGGATAATGGTGGGCTTCATTTGGAAGATGGCAGAGAAGTCAATACAGAAGAAGAAAGAGAGAAGATAAATACCACTGAGGATGTTTGAAATACCCTTAATGATATTTATTGCTTCATGTTTACCTTTATATGTCATATATATTTTTAATGAAGTTATTCCACTTGGTCTGGCAATATCCCCCTCAAAATAAGGATCATCAAACAGGAAACCAAGTACCAGGCATGGGAAACCTTTTTTCACTATGTTGATCAAGGGATCCAAGAGGCTCTTGGAAGAATGCTGACTATTGCTGTTGTGCTAGGTTGCCTCTCAGAGATCAAGAGCAAGTCTCAATTGAGGATGCCATATACTTTGGACTGAGACGTGGAAGACTACCTCTCATGCCTCTCAAGAAAGCTCTTCTTGTCCGCAGGTGAAGACCATCACAGAAAATCACAACTGATTTAAAAAAAAAAAAGAGAACAACTGATTATGGGAGCCCCCCCCCAGACAAGTGCATCTACAACAAGATTCCTACAATGAAGGCTCAAAAAACATTGAAGAAAACAAGGCACAAGAAAGTATAAGAACAAGAAGACCAGGAAGTGTGCTGCAAGAAGTTCTCTTAGAAATGATGGGGGAGCAATAGCCTTGACACCACAAAAGTATGTCTGCACAACAAGTACTGAACAATGATGATACCACTAGCCATGAAAAGTTATAGCTGAATGTTTCTACATTTTGGGTTTCTTTTTTTCTTCTTTACTCTTCACCATCCCGTGTTCTTCATTTCTTATAGAGAAAAACCAATAAAGGTGAAAGTGGGCAATGTTATCATTAGGCTACTTCTTGCTTATCTGTGGTGTCAGGTTTCCTTGGGTAAATTTGATCTACTCCATCAGGATACCTAACTTCTAATTGATTCTTTGTATACAACTACTTGACAAACAGCATCCAACCAACAACCACCCAAGAACAGCAACTCTGCTACTTGGGTCTCTAGCATTTAAAGATCCTCTGAAAAGTTCCCAGAATTCCAAAGTTGAGACAATCACAGAAACTATCTGCAGCTAGCAGAAACACACTCTTGTTAGATCATGAGGGAAATCATAGTCACCTGCTATGATTCAGTCGCATATCTACACACCTGACTAAAACAATAACATATACCTATAATGTTTTTGTGTGTTTTAAGGAAATTTTTTTTTTACTACAGAAATGACATGGGGCCTTCTGTAGCTATACAAGGAACTACAGACACCTCAGTAATGCTTTGATCCATAAATGGTCATCCCCAGGGATACAATAGCAAATGGTCAGAACTGAAGTCATGTACACGGAACCAACTCAAAACAGACTCAGTAGGTTGTATTTACATAATTGTGTGTATGTTTGTGTGTGTGTGCATCTGTGTAAAACAACAATAATCATAGAAAAAGAGGCCATGGATTGGCAGTTATTATTGGAGAGCTTGGGAGAGGCTGGAGATAAAGGACACAGAAGGGGTTTCAGGGATATAATGTTATATGTAAAAAATGATGTAATTCTATTTTAACCAAAATAAAGCAATAAATTAAAAATATCAAAGTCAATAAATCAATCTATGATAAGTCCTGAGTGGCCTTCTCAAGACAAGCCAGTATTTAGTCTTTAGTTTTTCATTGTCATAGGAACTTTTTAACATTTGTTTTGACAGTACATAGTAGGTATTTCAGGCACAATATGACATTTAACTTTAACTTTTGCCTTCTTAAACTATTTTAATTCATGTTTAGTTTGTACAAATATTACTTACTTTGGTCAATATGTCTGGACCAAGGTCAGGGTGAAGGAAATACCAAATGTGTTGCTAAGGCAGACTTGACTGAGAAGTGTCTAAGAAGAAACAAAATGGAGTCAGGACAGGATGGCATTACCTTGGTTGTGTCGTGGTTGGTAAAGTTGGTGTCTCTATATTGAAGAAAAGAGATTTTCCCTTTCTAAAGAGGTAGCAATTGCTACCTGTTAAATTAATACTTTTTTAATACAATATTTTTAATCAGAATTTTCCTCTTCTCTAACTCCTGCTAGATGAGTTTTGTTTGGTTTTGGAATTTTTAATTTAATTGAACTTTTGGTTTTGTTTTGTGGGTGTATAGTTTTTGTTGTATGGGGTATTTTGTTTTTGTTTTTTGAAAGTGAGATGAAGAGAAAGAACATGAAATTGGTGGACAGGATGAAGGAATGGGAAGACAACAAGAATTCTTAATGTATTGCTTGTAGTCACTCAACTTCCAACTGTTCTGACTCTGGTTTGATTGACAATGAAATATGATCACATCAGTCCTGGCCTCTTTTCAAAGACAAACCATGAATCCTCACACCAGACCACTGGGACTTCAACATGCACAAAGCATCAGCTCAGAAAAATGAAATCAAAACAGACTTGTGAGTCTGAAGTCTCTGTTTGGGTTCTGGAGAGCCATTGACCCAAACAAAGGATTATTGTGATGACACAACTCTATGGCACTCTTCTCAGAAGTCTGGGAAGGAGAAGAATGAGAGTGAGGAGCGTCTGTGACCAGATTTTTGGCAATGTCATTCACTGGCACTGAAGCATGCCCATGTTTGATGCTATTCCATAGTTGTTATAGTTTTCATGAAAACAAACCCCCTTTCTAAATGATCTTTCACTCACACATCTGTGTATATGTGAGCAATGCCCAATATAAACGTTTTTGTCTTCAGACCCTGAAGGAATGAAGACTCTCCTTGACTGTATGCTGAAAATGCATTTGATGAAGAAATTTATATCAAACCTCAATCTCTAAAAGTAGAATTTGCTTGATAACTGTATGAAGACACCCACGTGGTGATGACTGGGTTATTCTAAGTCAACTTGCCCTCACCTTCCCTCAGTACTCTTGAAGTTATTTCCAGCCTTTTATTCCCTAGGATGCTCAGGGTGTGTCTTGAGGTACACAGAGTTTCCAAGTTTTCTGTTGCACATCCTTAAATATGCCTTCACTCTTCTGCTGACTTCCAAGCTAGGTTGTTGTATTCAATGAAGCCTATTTCAATCAGATAGATATTCTGGTGTTTTTGTTTGTTTGTTTGTTTGTTTGTTTGTTTAGATTCAAGTTTAAAACTTGACAGGGATAGAAGACCTTGAAAACCAGGAGGAGTTCACCTATTGGTATTGTGAGATCTATCTCCTACTGCTAAGAGCCAACTGACTTTATTTTCCTATGTGACTGTTCTGTTTTCATACTGAAAAACTATTCACTGTAGATGAGAAAAAGAACTTGTAGGCTTTAGATGTTTATGTATAATGTCTTCCATGATGTTTTTGTTGGTTTTGGTTTTCTGAGACAGAGTTTTACTCTGTTGTTCAGGCTAGCTTACCAAATCTAGCCTCAAAAATTCCTCCTGGTAAGGATCCCATAGAAGTTAGGGCTTCCAAAGCCATTAACAATGTGTCATAAAAACGAATTTAAATTTTTCTCGATTGGAAAGCTTTTTGGATTTTATTTAGCATTAAGTGAGCAATCCTTGCCAACTATTAGGCAGTGAAAGAATCTTTAATTCTGTGTTTTGCTGATGTCTACAAATACTGCAGCAGCTTCTATTGACTAAGCCTTTATGTTCATTTTTATATTTTGTTCATTTATGAAATACACATGTAAAATAATTTCTTCAATTAACGTTGTGTAATTTTATTATATGATTAATTCGCATTCTTTTCTCCCCACTGATGTCATTCATCTATTTTAAACACACCTGCATCCTTGTGAGGGCCTCCTGGGTTACATACCTGAATTTCTTGAAGGCAGATGAAGACATAAGAGGCAAAAGAAGAGGAAGTAGAAGAGTTCATTGGTCATAGAAATTCCCAATGCCCTAGTTATCAAGGAGATTAATGTAGAAGAAAAGACTATGTGATTTCTATCCCAGAGGCCAAAGTCAAGGTCTCCTGACACTGGGCTGTAACAACTATACATGAACAGCGTTCAGACAAGAGTGTAGGGAACAGGGCCTTCATAATTCATAGTTGCTACAAACCAAACACACAGGAAACTATTTCTACAACAAAGGAGGAAAAAAAAATCTTCTAGACTACTTAAGAAAATGGATCTAAAACTCCAGCTGTTCTTGAAGAGCAAACAGAGAATGTAGAAAAGCATGCTGAGACTTCATCTTGGTCTGTCTATGGGCTGAGGGAGTCTAACCCTTACACTCACAGTGCCCCCTGTCACCTGGTCCTGCACACCCTCCAGGCTTAGCCCCATTGCAGGCTTTGCTGGAGCCTTAGCTGCAGGTTTGGGTCTGGGCTGCAGGTGTCTGTGAAGCACTGTGCCCTTGCTGCACAGAAGTAGGTGGCCGAGTCTCCAGGCTGAGAGACTGTGATGTGCAAGGAGAACTGTTTGTCGCTTTTACTGAAGAAGACTGTGAATTGTCCTTCTTCCTTTTTATTGGACACTGAACTTATGGCTATCAGGAGAGCAGGGCCTTCAGCAGGGAACTGCCGGTACCATGAGAAGTAGTCAAATGCGCTGTTCTCGTAAGTGCAGTTCAGAACTGTGGTCCCTCCTTCCCAGACTGTCAGAGATTGGGGACTTTGTCTCACCTGCTGCTGGTCATGTCTTTCCTTCTGCTGGCCACTCACCCCTGTGTAGGGAAACACAGCAAATGGTGTTAGGTTCCTAAGATCTGCTGATGGTTTCAAGAAGGATGACTTTGTCTGGTGCCGCAGTTCCCTCCTGCCTCTGAATCAATCACATATCCTGGGATATGTGGTTTCTCTTCCATGACTTACCAGCTAGGTGAAGGCCTAGTACTAAAAACAATGCTTTCAGGACCTTGCCCATTTCTCCTAGACCGAAGATTGGGGAGAACTCAGGTGGCCTTTTATCCCCCACAGAACACTGACTCCAACTTCACAGGCACCTCAGTTCTTTCAGCTGGCTCCACCCTTCACTAACACTACCTAAAGCTATTTCTGACAGAGGAAGCACTTCTCCATTATTCTCAAATTTGGTATTGCTGAAAATAGAGCCATGAGAATCAGAAATCCCCTCATTACCATTCTACCATCATACACTGTTGCTAGAAATGTGTCTTGATATAGACATCTAGAATAATGTGGTTTTTCTGAAAGAAAGAAAGAAAGAAAGAAAGAAAGAAAGAAAGAAAGAAAGAAAACGGAGGGAGGGAGGGAAGGAGGAAGGCAATGAGGAAGAAAAGACAGAAAGCAGAAAGGAAGAAAGAAAGCAAGGAAGGAAGAAAGACCGGTAATCTAACTAATACCACTTATGGACATTTATCCAGGAGAAAGAGGTCATTTCATGAGAGACACTTGCATATGCCTGTGTGTTACAGCACCATTCATGACTTGCAAGATGTAGACACAGCCTAGGGACCACCTGTCAACCAATGAATGGACAGAATATTGTCCCTGAAACTACAGAGTAATGGTCAGCCACTAGGAAAAAATAAGCTCCTGCCATCTGTAGGAAAGTGGATAGTATTTAAGGACAAGGTGTTAAGCAAAATAAGCAGAACTGTAGACATACACAATATGTATGTGTTCTCATCTGTATAAACAAATGAACAATCAAAAACAAAAGCAAAAGAGGAGTAAAGAAAAAGAAAATAAATATGATCTGAAAGCAGAAGTTAGACAAATGAGTAAGAGAAGGGGAAGAGGGACAAAGGGAAAGGAGAGGACAACAGAGAGTGAAGACAAGATGAATATGAGGAAATTGTCACATAAGCATACATTAAAAATTCACAACAAACCCACTAATTTGTACAATTAATGTGTGTTGATAATTTTGGTAATATCATATGCCCTATGGGAGAACTGACTATAGTAGTTTTCTGAATGGTTATAGTATGAATCCAACTCCTAATGTCTTTGCATCATGTACATATAGATTGACGGAGCTCTCCGTGCTCGTTAGAAACTCACTACACTGGTCAGTGATTAGCCCTGCGCCCACTGTCAGCCAATGTGCAGAGAAGAGACTGTGGAATGGTCAGCCCTCATGGCACATGTCTACCACATGCTCTCCTCTCGAGATTCAAGGATCATTGCAGAAGAAAAGTCAGTGTTGGAACCAGAGATGGTGGATGACTACAGGAAACAATGTCTTCTGGACACATCAGGGCAGCTGAACTTATGAAGGAGCAGTTTTGTGACAGTCTGCACAAGGCCTGTGCAAGCTTAAGAAAGACAAAAATCCTAACATGGACAGCAAGATTAGCATTGATACATCAAGTGTGCTTATTCGCCGAGCTGTCTTTTCAGGTCCAGATCATTTGGGGTTTATTGCAAATATTAACAAAATGTGTTGAAAACATGCAATGAATTATACTATCCTATTACCAGGTAAGGTTATGAGTAAATGAACCAAGAAGCATATAGGTTCCATTCACTTAAGAAAAAATTAAATTTTATTCTAATTATTTTCATGTGTCCTATTACATAAGTCCATTTACAGACTGCTCTATGGAGAAGCCATTAACTCTATAGAATGGACTGTCCTCTAGAGTCCCATCTGAGAAATAAAACATTCACAATTGTAATGGACTTCCCACTGTCCTTGCTGCCTTTGCATGAGGAATCCCAAGGCTTTCTGACCATGCACAGAGGAAGGTGTATGCTTTCTAACTGTAAAACTCATGCCTTTTTTTAAAGAATATAAAGTTATGAGCTGAAATGGCTGAAAATAATTTAGCGATAAAATTACAAAATCTTTACACATTTCAAAACAAGTGTGAGGAACTTAGCATTCAGAACACTGCACAGTTGCATGAGTTCTACACAATGCCAACAAAACATGTGGGAAAATGTTATAATTGATGTTACTGGGAAGTATAGATACAAACAATTATTGTAAAATTGCATTCTGGAAAAACATGCATGTCATGGACAATCCTCATTTGATGAACTCCAAGTCAAATTCAGGGTGTGGTGAACTAAGGAGAAACTGGATTGCCTGTGCAATCTGTTGGTCTTTTTCATAAAATAAAACACAATTTAGGAGTTACACCTGCCATAGTCTAGATTCTGAACACAGGAGGAGACTATGCTGTGTGTAGACACCAGGGGGCAGGAGTTAGGATCATCACCTAGCAAATCTACTACCACAGTTCTCATTCTAGCAAGGTACTTAAGGGTTAACTACTACCCAGAAGTGTAAGTTTTTCCCTTTCGTGTGTGTGTGTGTGTGTGTGTGTGTGTGTGTGTGTGTATGTGTGAAAATTAAAATAAAGTCACCTGGAATCTTAACAGGTACCATGCACTAAGGTAGGTTTTAGGCCAAATGCAGAACACAAAGGACAGAACCCCTTTCACACAGATCAAAGTGCACAGCAATGAACATGGAAGAGTAAGTATCTCTGTAGAAAGATGTAGAATCTGCTGGTTAAATCCTCAAGAGTGGAACATCTAGATCTTGTGTTAACTCTATGTTTACCAATGTCTTCTTTGAAAGACATTGTGGGTTTTCTCTTATTATTATTTCAGCTCTTTATTTATTACAGAGAGATAAGTGTAAGTCGTAGAGCTTTTTACTTTAAACCAGCATTTTGTTTACAGCATTTTGTTCATACTTATTTTTATTGGTTGTACCCATTTGTATTCACATCAGCAATGAAGAAGTATTCTCCCTCCAGTTCTTACTACTCCTTCCCAATCCTCTTCTGTGCTAATCCCTGAGCCTTGTTTATAGGAATTGCATTCTGGATGTATTAACTACACTAGATAACTTGAGGCCAGGTACTCTTTGAATTTTGCCCATTTGCCCATTACTGTACTATCCTCTACTTGTTTCAAAAGGAAGCTTCTTTGATGAGAGGTGAGAAATACACTTCTTTTTGAGTAATTATACATATTTAAAATGCAGTTGGAAGCTATGTTGATTTAGAAAAATGGCCATAACTGTTTCTCCTCTAGTGTCTATGACATCTCCAGCCATGGGAGTGAACTAGCCTTACAGTATTGTGCCTGAATTCCTTCCTGTTGAACAGGCCTTATGTCCAATGAAGTATATATTAGTTCCCCCAAGATGAAAGTGCTACCATTGCATTTCTGTGGGTTTTCTTGCCATTTTGGTCATTGTTTTGATTCATAGTCTTTCCATAGCTTGGTAGGATTATCTATTGCTTTTCTCCCTTGGAATCTTGATGATAACTTTGGATACTGTGAGAACCTGTCATTAGGCAGGAGTTGTCAGGTCAGTTTTAGTTAAATCCTCACAAGTCCTTGTCGAAGGTATGTGGTATTCTTATAACTATGATCTTATCTTCAAATTCTGTGGGGGTAACAAAGGGTAATGGCAATTATTTGGAGCAGTCTCTTGAAGCACCTAACTAAGAACTTGGAAGAAGGGTTCCCACTCCTGGAACTCATGTGAAGTGCAAGTTTCTGGTTTCCCTGAAGACTCAGTTTTATCATGTGATGTTTTCTTGCAAACTGCACACTTGATGTTTTGCTGGAGGTGGTCTTGGGAAAAAGCATGTGGTGTTTTGCTGTCATCTCTCTCATGCAAGGCAAATGATGTTGGCCAGCTGAGAACATCCATGGGTGGACTCTGAGTAGAGGAGATAAATGAAAGACCACAGAGAGGCATCCCTTTTTGGATCGACATCACTGAGCTGATCTTCATTCTTTGCAAAAAGAACTGTCCCAGAGAACTTGTTGGGGCCAACCACCTAAGTCTTCTGGCTTTCACTGACTTCATGGTGCTGCATGGTTTTGGCCTTTGGAGTGGACTGAGTTTGGTAATCCCTTAAAGACCCATGGATCCTAACCAGTAGGAAGTAGATAAAAGAGGTCTACAACCCTTTTTCCTATTAATCTCCTAACTAAATTTGGGGGTTGGATGGGAGGTAAAGGTGTTTAAGTAAAATCTAAGCCTACATTCAGGCTTTTATTAGATTTCACAAGCTCTCATAAAAGGGATTCTATTATATGCTATGCCATTATAAGTAGTTTTGGGGGTTTAGAAAAGCAATTTGACGTCTCATCATTCTCCTTAACCAATAATAGAATGTGTAATTTTTTTCTGATCTTTGTATATACAAACATGAGTCTTCTTTGAAAGACATTGTGGGTTTTCTCTTATTATTATTTCAGCTCTTTATTTATTACGGAGAGATAAGTGTAAGTCGTAGAGCTTTTTACTTTAAACCAGCATTTTGTTTACAGAATTGAGATGAATCAAAAACCTTGGCCTCCTTTCTCATGTTTCAGAAAAATTATGAGAGAACCCAACTCTAATCCCAGGTGAGTGTGTCCACCACATCATTGGGATTAAAGCACAGCACAATGGCAAACAAGAATAGACTTTAAGGGGAAGGGATTTTTGGACAGAGACTTTCATGACCTGGCTGTTACATATAACGTGTGTAAGAAAAGGTGGAAGAACCTTTGAAAGAAATGGAAATGCCATTCTGGGCATGATCTTCAGACCTATAACAGCTGTATAGCTTCACTAAGTGAAGGCTGTCAGGGAGCATGGTGGTTTGAATGAGAATGAACTCCATAGGCTACTATATGGGAATGTTTGGCTCTCGGTTTGTGTTGTATTTAGGAAGGATCAGGATGTGTGGCCTTGTGAGAGGAGGTGTGTCACTGGTGCTGGACTTTGGAACCTCAAAGCCAAAGCTAGGCCCAACTTCACTCTCTCTTTTCCTCTTGCTTGTACTCAGATGTAAGCTCTTAGCTACTACTCCAGGGTCATGCCAGCCTGCCTGCCTGCTGCTGCACTCCCTACCATAATAATAACCCTCTGAAACTGTGGTCAAGCCTCCAATGAAATGCTTTCTTTCATGAGTTGTCTTGATCATCCATGGTATCTCTTCAAAGCAATAGACAAGTAACTAAGAGTAGAGGTTGGGGAACATTCTGTAACATGGACCAAGGTGAGTTATAATCTAAATAATTTATAGAATGAGACTGAAGCCCAATTTTAATGACTAGAGTCTAGCTTTCTTATTTAAATCGTAAATTTGTGGGGTAATAACAGAAGATTGCTGGAGAATTTAAGTCCCTAGGTTTTGTAAGACATCTTGGTAAAGATAAAGCCTATGTCAGGGTTTTACTGGAGAAGTTTGCTATTAAGATTTCCAGTTAGGGAGAAAACATTATTTCAAGGGATGACAGCCTAGGTTGTCTCTACCACTGACTTCCATCCTGTCAGTGAGAATTTCCACAGATTCCTAGGTTTCTAGATATTTGACCTGAGACTTGTTGCTGTTTTTCAGGAAGCTGGTGAGAGCACGTGGAGAAAGCACACAGCCTCCCTCACAGGGCTGCTCCCCTAGGCCTCCTGCACCTATGGTTTGTGTGCAGCTTCCCCTGCACTCTCCCTGACTGTGTCACTCACAGCACAGTAGTACAGGGCAGAGTCTGACAGCTGCACTGAGGATGCCTGCAGGTGGAAGGAGTTGCTGCTCTTGTGGAGAGTGGCGTGGAACCCTAGGTGCTCTGTCCTCTTGTTGTCTGTGATGTTCTTCAGGAGTAGCTGAGGGGCTTCTTTGAGATATTGCACATACCAGAAGAGGAAAGTATTTGTGTAAGTAGTCTGATAGGTGCAGTTCAGCATCACAGGCATCCCCTCTGTGACAGTGACCAAGCCTTCTGTTTGGGTCACTGAGTCTCCATTGCTACTTCCTAAAAAACAAACAAACAAGGAGGAATTACTATTCTATGTGAGGAGGAAGGTTAAAGACTGCCATAGTTGTAAGACAAAGACATCATTAACGCTTAGGGTAAAATGTAACTTACTGAGCATTAAGAGGAGCACAAGAACTGAGCAGGTGACAGGAAGCATGTTCATAGAAGAAAGACACTTGGTCCTTGAGTGCATCAACCTCACAGGGCAAGTCTTCAACAGGACCTCATCCAACCCCTCACTCATGGACAAGGTCCTTTGTCTGCACAGTGAGTCTGTCATGTTAAGCCACTTGAAGGAGATGTAACCCACATCTAAGGAAGCAGCGCCCTCTGCTGATTTCCCTTCAACCTGCACCACAGGTGGCTGCACAAGTCATTGTGAAGAAACTTGAAACCTCACCCTAAGCAGACAGGTCTCTAGTTGACACCTGTGTTACTGAACCACATGTATCCTATGGTATTTAATGTGGTGAGTGTACATAAAAGTGTACACACACCCATACCTCTGATAAAATTCATCCATTTTTCTCTTTTTATTAGTTCTTAGAGAATGTTGTGCAGTGAACGATTATTATACTCATCTGTTCCCTCCATTTCTGACAAATACATCCAACTTCCCTACCAACAACATTTTGTGGCCTCTCTTTTTAAAATAAGGCGCATAAATTTTTGCGTTTCAGGCTGTTCTTCCCATATACTCTTAGCTTTGTTCCTTCAGTAGAGGATGGCCTATGAACCAGGGAAAATTCTATGGGTTAATGTTTTGTCAGCTTCACACAAACTACAGTCAGCTTGTATGAGGGAACCCAAAAAAAGTATTTTCTTCCTTCAGCTTAGCCTCTGGGCATCTTTGTAGATGATCAGTCTCATGATTGGTGATTGATCTGGAAGTTCCCAGATCACTCTGGACATTTCTGCTCCTGAGCAGGTATCTGGTCCTGTCTTGTATGAGAGAGCAAGTTGAGCAGGCCAGAAAGCCTCACTCCCTCCTGCCTGGAGTTCCTGCCCAAGATTGTAAGCTAAAATAAACCCTTTCATCCCAGACTTCCTTCTGGTTCATAGTTTGTTACAGCAAAAGGAAAAGTAGCTAGAACAGTCATATATCAAAGAAAAGTTAGGTTTTCTAAACTTTAGAAACCTGAAATGTTAGAATTTAAAATATTATAGACAAAAAATTAGAGGGCAAAAAAATACAGTATCTTAACATATTTTAAAGGAACCTGCCAGAAATATCACTGTTCAGAAAACTATATAATGTTTTATTGTTAAAGCTCTAAATATCATCAAAGTACATCATGAGTAGAAATTTCGATGATGTTGCTAGGAATAAACACAGCATTCTTTCTTTCTTTTCTCTCTTCATGGGAAACACTATAAATGTGATGCCATAAGAAGACGCAATTAAAAATTATTGAGCCAGAAAATAATTACAAAAGTAAATTGAGTAAATAAAACTATTATAACAGGCCTGAAACTTACAAATTCCAGTTGGTTGTGCTAATTCAAAGTCAAATTCAGCATGTGTCAAAGTGATTAAGGACTTTTTTACTCCTTGACTTTCTTATGAAATGTAACCTAATCCTAGGAGTGACACCTGTCATATTGTAGGTGATTGCAACAAGAGATTATGCTGGTCTTGCACACCAGGAATCACAAGCATCACCTTCCAATGCTCCTACCACAATTCTAGTTGTAGCAAGGTATTGTAAGAATTAAATTTTGCAAATAAACCTATCAATGAATCAAAGATAATTACTGTAAGCCTTAACAGGTACCATTCAGTGAGGCAATTTTGTGCCACCAGAAGGAACACAAAAGACAGAATCTCTTTAGACAGATCAGAGTGCAGTGTGGTAGCAGTGAGCTGTGAGATTAGAAAAGAATATTGGATGCAGTCACAATGTAAAATGACTGCAGCTAACGGCTGTAAAATCTTGGTGGCAACACCTACGTGTACAATGAAAAAAATGTTGAATGAACAATCTACTCAAACTGAATTATTCACTTCAGCGAAACCCAAAATATGTGTATGGTCACTTTTATCAACACCTGGAAAAGTAAAGTTGGCATTAGCCAATTCTAAGTTTATAGACTTGGGGTCTAGTTAATTTTTACTTCCCCTTACGACTGGATCTACTCCTTTACTGTCTCTCATCAGAAAAGAATAGACTTCTCAGAGATACCAACAGAACATTAAAATAAAAATAAAACCTATCACCTCAAAGGTGGACAAGACAAACCAACAGAAGGCCAAAAGGCCAAAAGAAGGCACAAGATTCACAGACTTCCTTGCTCGCACACTCAGGAATCCCACAAAAACACTTAACTGGAAGTCATGGTAGATGATATGATATGATATGTTATGATATGATATGTATGTGTATACACATATATAATGGTATCTACACACACGTACTACTGCATCTGTCTGTCAGCTTCTCTCCACTTCCCCTTTCATTTATCTTTTCTGTCTCTCATTATATGCAGAGGACCTGGTGCAGACCCACACAGGCCCTGAACATGCACACTTCAGGTAAGTTATAAAGATAGACAGACATTCACATGAACTGAACTGAGGTCTATTGCCAGAGCCTGTCTTGTATGTGTGTGGCCACAGCCCTGCCTCTTCCTGCCTGTGAAGTCTTTCCTCAGAACCTCTATCTCTGGTTGAGGTTTTTGTGGGGCCCTTGTAAACGTCCCTGCTACTGTGCCCTCTCTCATAGCACAGAAATACACTGCTGAGTCCTCAATCTGTGTGGCTGAGATGATGAGTCCGATGGAGCTTTCTGACTTCTGGAAGTTCAGAGAATAGTGACCTTCTGTTGCGTTTTCCTTTTGGTAAGAGTCCTGACGAATAAGGAAGACCATTTCCCCACTTGTTGTTTGCTTGTACCAGAATAAGGAGTAAGTGCTTTCCCTGGTTTCATACACACAGTCCAACGTCACAGTCTTCTCCTCCATCACAGAAACTGAAGTCTGAGCCTGAGTTACCTTCTGGGCCATGCTGGTTGCTGATGGAAAGAGCACAGAGACATCAGCTTCTAAAGGAAGAAATAGTTTATGAGCCAGAATCCTGATAATCCCTCCCTTCTGGGCCTCAGCAGAAAACAATGGCCTCTTCCCCCAGTGAGCTTCAGGGATAAGAGCCTGATCCTGTGCTAGGGAACATCCTTACCAAAACAAAAGAAGCTGAGGATTGCTCCCAGCAGGCTCAGCATCAGCATGTTGTTAGCTCTTGTCTGCAGTGAAATATTCTATGTTCTTTCTCAACCCAGATCTTAATCTATACGGCGTGCTTAAGAGGAACAGGCAAGGTTGCTGCTCTGTGTGGTACAACCGCCCCAACAGGAAATGCATTGAAAGTTATGGGGCAAGTTTAATTGTGCCCTGTCTTACCTTCCTGCATGGGCATGGGAGAATGCTAGTCTGCCTTGAGGACCTGTTGATCTCATTATAACGGACTGGAAACCATCAGTAATAACATGGGCTAAATTTCAGATCTTCTTTTTTAAATGGACAACACAGGACATGCAATTTATTATGAAACCTAGTAATACATGGATGACTTTCCATGTCCTTTTTAGTTTTATCAATACAGTCTTTTTTCCTAGAAGAAAACAAAAGATTGAAATTTTAATAAGAATGCAAAACTTTGCATCAGTTTTTCTGCCTACATTTCTAGTGAAAGGATTTTGGCAAATTTATATGAAAAATATTTTATTCTTATTGAAAACATTCACATCACGTCCCCTGAATAACAGAATCTGTTGTCAGGGCCATGGGGGGAAGCAGCATGTCTATAGTCTGTCATATGTGTGTCATGCCAAATAATGGAAAGAAAGAAAGCATGCGTGTGTGCACACACACACACAGTGTTTATCTACATTGTGTGTTTCCTTCTCACAAGAATGAACAAAAGTAAATTCACAAAATTTTATTCAATGGCAAGTTGGCATGTCTTAATCAAAGACTCATAAAAACTGCATCTCTTATACAATCAGCACATCAGCTGTTGTTTTCACTTTCCCTATTCTGGTGCCCCTTTCTATAGAACAGTATATTAAAAACTGTTTCACTCTGATAAAGTGGAAGTAACATATTCTCCTCTACAATCTTTGACCTCACTAGCCCTTGGTAGTTGACTAAGTTTCTAGTACCAGGCAAAATTTTCTTCTCATTGAGCAGGTCTTAAGGCCCATTAAACTGCTGTTGGTATCCACGAAGCTTTTAATACCACTATTTCAAGGTAGGGATATCTTGTTATGCTGTTTATTATTGTGATTCATAGGTGTCACCCCTGGATGAAACTGTTATTTGCTGCCCTCTCTTGGTAGCTTACAAAACAGGCTTTTGTACCATGAATGGTAGAATGCAGGGAGGAGACTTTCAGGTTAGATCCATTTGAGTCTTTTGAGTCCTGTGTCCAAATATACTCTCTTCAGCAAGAGGGATTTCCCTTCCAGCTGAGAAGTAACTAAGAGCAGCAGCAATAGCTTGTTTAGTTTTCAGAGACACAGTATTGGGTTTTTTTTAGTCTATGGTTCTTATGAAGAGCATTGTCAGATCAGCAGACATATATATATATAAATATATATGTATATGTATATATATCATATATGTACATATTACCTTTCATCAAGATCCAACCATACCACTCCTAGGCATATATCCAAAGGAGGCTCAAGTACACAATAAGGACATTTGCTCAACCATGTTTGTAGCAGCTTTATTTGTAATAGCCAGGAGCTGGAAACAGCCCAGATGCCCCTCAACTGAAGAATGGATGCAGAAATTGTGGTACATCTACACAATGGAGTATTACTCTACAATGAAAAATAAGGCAATCATGAAATTTGCAGGTAAATGGTGGAACCTGGAAAGGATCATCCTGAGTGAGCTATCCTAGAAGCAGAAAGACACACATGGTATATACTCACTCATATAGACATGTAATATAAGATTTTTAAAAGAAAACAAAATCTGTCTCACATTTTAAGCAAGACAAACACTTACCTCCAAGATCATGGCACTGTGCTGAGATAGGAGGCTGGAAGGTATGTTTAGAAGCATTGGGTGAGTTTGTATTTATCAATAGCATAAAGGGGAACCTTCCTCTTGTGGTTCCTGTCTGTATTGCAGCATATTTTTTGTTTTTGTTTTTGTTTTGTGTTTTTTTTTTCTTTCTTTTTTTTTGTTTTTTGTTTTTGTCCTGGTAATTTGTTCTGTATCTTAGGCTGTAGACAGGGTAACACTGTCATCTGAATGGGAATGCAAGGATACAGAAAAAGCTTTCTGTAGAGTTTAAAGGGTATCTCAGGTGCAAAAGTGGCTGTTATCCTTCTCATCACTTTGACAAGTTGGGGCAAAAGGGCTCTCTATGTTTCCCCAGGCCTGAATGTAATGTCTATCCTCCCTCTCTTGTGAAAATTTGTGTCTTGCAGTTTGCTGTGAGCATGACAAAGCATGCTTTGCGAGCTCCCCTTAATGTATGGTCACTGTACCATACACTGAGCGTGTACCCCTCGATTAGACACTTCCCCACCTGCCCCTTGTCTTTCCTGGACTACCTCATTCTTTCTTTAAGAACTGATGAGAACTCAACCTCCTGACCTCAAGATGCAAGAGCTTATTCATTACTTTAGAGGGAGTCCATGCCCACATCTCCCACCACACATGGACACATATCAGCTCTTGCCCTTACCATGTCATAGAAACACACTGGCATCCCCATTTCTCAATCTTTTTCTAAAAAAAAAAAAAAGAGATAAAATCAATAAAAATTCAAATTAAGTTGTTAGTTTCAAAAATGTTGAAACTACTAAGTTTTTCTTCAGTTATAGGAAAGTTACGGACAGGTTGTTAAAGTAACTGCCAAAGTTACTCGGTGATAGCTACTATTTTCTGTGCTCTGATTAATAGTCAGTAGGTTTGTTTGTCTTTATCTTTATTGTTTCAGATTTTCAAAGTTGTAGCAATTTAAATTAGATGGGAATCTGAAGGCAGGAGCTAATACAGAAGCCAGGAAGGAGTGCTGCCTACTGGCTTGCTCCCCATGGCTTGCTCAGCCTGCTTTCTTTTAGGATCCCAGAACCACCATTCCAGAATTAGCCCTGCCCACATTGAGCTGGACATTCCCACGTCAATCATTGATTAAGAAAAAGCCCTGCAGGAGCCTACAGGAGTCTTACCAACACGGAGCATGATCTTATGAAGCAAATTTCTGGAGTGATGTTTCTTCCTCTGAGATAATTCCAGCTGTGTCAAATTGACACAAGATTAGCCAACTCGTTCTCCATTTGCTTGCAGAATAAAACAAACAAGTTTTATGACAAGGGGTGAGAGCTACACCTTTCTGTGGTGTAAGAACAAAAGTTTAGAATGTAGATAGGGATGGTGTTGGTTCAGGAAAGTGGCTGTGGTAGGTTCTCTAGGGTCAATGACTTCAACAAAGCATTAGCCAGGTTTACAGTGTTAGGCATAAATCCCATTCTACTGAATGTGCCTTAAATTCAATTGGACAGCTGTTGATTACTCCCAAGATGTAAGTACCACTGTTGCACTTGGGTGTTTTGGGGGTGTTTTTTGTCATGTTTTGGTTTGCTGGCTTTAGAACTGTGCAAGGTTATTGGTTGCTTTTCTCTTCTGCCAGGTTGCATGACACCTTTGAATACCATGAGAGCTGGTCAGCTGTAGCTTGATTCTGATAGGTCCTGTGCCCAAGGTGTTTTTAGCAGTAGGATCTTATCTTCATTTTCTGGTCTGCCACCAGAGACAACATTATTAAATTATATTATTTTTAGTCTCTTGGAGGTTTTTTTTTTTTTGTCTTTCTTTCCTTCTTTCTTTTTTTTTTTTTTTTTTTTTTTTTTTTTTTTTTTTTTTTTTTTTTTTTTTTTTGCCTGGTGCTGGGGCTTTTGTTACCCCATGGCATTACCAATCCAAGTGGAATAACATCATTTAAAACTCTCTCTCGCCCTCTGTGTGTATATATAATAAGTAATTTTAATTAAGTATAGAATAATATGGTTCCTCTGGCTTTTCTGAACATCTTGGTGTTACTTATTTTTCTTCCATTGTTTTTTTCTTTCTCTCACTCAATATCACTCAGCCCCAATTTGAGACCTCTGCCATTTTAATTTCCTCCTTTGTAGCAATTCTCTTCTTTAGTGCTCCTCCTCCCCTGCCTTGTTCACACTTTTCTGGTTTCTAAGGTTATTCCAAGTTGCATACTACCATCTGAAAAATCAGAACTAGAAGCCACAAAAGAGAGGGCATATAGTATTGATTTTTCACTGAATCTGTGTTTCCTCACTTACTATAATATTTCCAGTTCCATTTATTTACCTGCAATGCAAAGTTCCTGATTTTATTTTTTTCACAGCTGAATAATATTTTTTCCATACTGCATATGTACCACCTTTTCATGATCCATTCATCAATTGCAGGATATTTAGGTAATTTCCATTTAATTGCTATTGTGTTACATAGAGAAACAATGAACATGGCTGAGCAAGTAGCTATAGAATAGGGTATCTAGGTTTGGATGTATGCAAAGCAGGTAGAGCTGGGTCATATGGGAGACTTATTTATCTATTTATTTTGAGAATTCTTTACCCTTATTTCCAATTTATAATTCCACCATCAGTGAATGAGGATTCCTGCTTCTCCAAAGCCTCTCTAGAATTTTTGTCAGTTGTTTTCTACATTTTAAGCATTCTGATTTCATTTGCATGTGTCTAATTATTAAGGATGTTGAACACTTTTTGAGCTTTTTCTTAGTCATTTTTATTTCATTTTTTAAGCTCTATTCAGACAGTCACTTTTTAAATGGGGTTATTTGTTTTCCTATCTGTTTTTTTGAATGTGTGTGTGTGTGTATACACATATATGATATCAGCCCTCTGCTATATTTGTCTCAGCCACTGCTTTATTGCTGCAAAGGATCACCATGACCAAGGCAACTCTTATAAGAAAAACATTTAATTGGGGGTTAAAAAACATTTAACCCCGTTTCAAAGGTTTAGTCCATTATCATCATGGTGGGGTTTGGTTATGAATCTTAATATCTGCTTTGATACAACAGGAAGTCTTTTTCAATATGTGTCCTGTAGGATGCTAGATATGTATTATTCTAGCAATTTCAGTGTTTCAATTTTCACATTGTAGTCTTTGATACATTTGGGGTTAATTTTTGTGAGGGGTGATAAATCTAGGTTTAATTTAATTCTTCTGTTTTGGGATACCCTATTTTACCATTTGTTCAAGATGTTTCCCCCCTCCAGTATGTAGTTTCGACTCCATCAAGTATCAGGTGGCTGTATACAGTTACTCATGTTTGAATCTTCCGTTTTGTTCCATTGATCTATATGTCAGTTTTTGTGCTGATATCATGCTGCTTTTTTATTGCTAGATCTCTGTAATGTATTTGATATCTGCAATTATAATCTTTCCAGCATCCTCCTCCTCCTCCTCCTCCTCCTCCTCCTCCTCCTCCTCCTCCTCCTCCTCCTCCTCCTTCTCCTCCTCCTCCTCCTCCTCTTCCTTCTCCTCCTTCTTTTCCAATATTCTTCTTTAAGATTGGTTTGGTCTTTTGTGACTGTGAAATTTAAGATGATACTTTAAAATGACTTTTTAATTTCTGTGAATAATATTGTGGAGATTGTGATTGGGAGCACATTGCATCTGTAAATTGGGAAGATGTGTAATATCTTCTTAATGCACTATTGCCTCTACTACTACACAGTTACTTCTCTTTATCTTTCTAGCTACCTTTGGTTTGAAGTCTACTTTCTCAGATATCAAACTTGTTATGCCATGTTTAAAATCAGCATGTATGAAACTTGGCATGCTGATTTTCATCTTCCGACTGTTAATTTGTTGATGTTTGTGCATGTGAAGTGAAGTGTGTTTCTTGGAAACAGTATTTGGATATTGAAGGGTTTTTATTTTAACTCTTTGAGAATTTCACTAATTTCAGTTTCCCCTCCCAATTATTACCAGATTCCACCCCATCCATGTCTGTGGTGGTCTGAATGAGAATAGCTATGGTGGTCCTCAGTAGTTGGAGCTGTTTGGGAAAGATTATGAGGTTTCCTGGGATTACTACTGCCATGGGGAAACACCATGACCACAAGCAAGTTGGAGAGGAAAGGGTTTATTTGGCTTATGATTCCACATCCATACTCTATCACCAAAGAAAGTCAGTACAGAAACTCAAGCACAGTGGGAACCTGGCTTCAAGAGCCTAAGCAGAAGCCATGGAGGATGCTGCTTACTGAGTTGTTCCACATGGCTTTCTCTGACTGCTTTTTTTGTTTTTTTAAATAGAACTTAGACCTCCACCGTGGGCTGGGCCTACCCACATCAATCACTAACTAAGAAAATGCCCAACAGCCTTGCCTACAGCCTATCTTATGGAGACATTTTCTCAATTGAGGCTCCCTCCTCTCTGATGACTCTATCTTGTTTCAAGATAACATAACTAGCTAGCACAGGAGATGCGGTCATGTGGAAGGAAGTGTGTCATGAAGGGGGGCTAGACTTTGAGCTCTCAAAAGACTTGTGGTCTTTTAAGCTGGTCTATCTCTCCTCCTTTTTTGCGGGTTGAAATATAAGCTCTCATCCATACTTACTGCCATTCCTTCACTTTTCCATCATGGACCATAACCCTCTGGATCCATAAGCTCAATTAAATGATTTCTTATATAAATTGCCTCGGTCATGGTGTTTTACCACAGTAACAGAAAAGTAACTAATAGAGTGACTTCGGTTTTGTAAATTGCCTTAACTTGTGCTTGTCCTGTAATAATGTAATTTCTTTATCAATTCGAAGAGATAACTTTGCCAATTATAACAATGTTGGTTGATAGCTATTTACTTCCAGAGCTTAAAGCATATTATTCAATAGATTCCTAACTTTTAAGGTTGCTTACAATTAATCTCATTTTATTCTTATGTTTGTGCCTTTGAATGTGAGGTAATTTTTCCCTTATAGCCTTTTGGGGTAATATTTTTAAAATAATTTAATTAAAATAAAATATATTCCTTTCTTCCCTTTCCTTCTTCCAATTACTCCATGTTTTCTCCATCCAACCCATTTACCTGTCAGTAACAACTTTCCAGTTTTTGATGGCTATAAGGATGTTGTGACAGTTTCCACAGAACATTCCTGTGTTGTGGTATGATCATGGGATGTTCTATGTACCTATATATGTACGAACGTAGGGATTTGGATGATGATGTTCTCCAGGGCCCAGATATTTAAGCATGTAGTTCCTAGTCGGACTCGCTGTAAGGAGTATGTCACTGAGGGCAGGCTTGAGTGTTTATAGTTTCTCACCACATCCAGCTCTCTCTCTGCTTCTTGCTTGCAGTTTGAAGGTGTGTGCTCTTAAGAGTCCTGTTCCAACTACCATCCCTGCTGCTTGCTACCATATCTTCATGCCATTGTGAACTCTTATCCTCTGGAACCACAAGCTAAAGTAAATTCTTTCTTCTATAACTTTCTTAGATATGATATTTCATTATAGCAACAGCAAAGTAACAGATACTCTTGCAAACATCCATCAACCACAGCTTCAGTCTTCTGTGCCACAGTCATGCTCCCCTGTCCATCACCTGCACAGCTACTGCTGACTCTGCCTGCATGTCAACACAGCCTGTGGCTGCATGACCATATCCTGAATTTCAGAGTCCTCACCTGGGGAAACTTTGCTAGTAGCTAGAGCTGGTGATGGTGGCAAAAGCAGTATGTTTTTGCTGGGCTGATTAGCCATTTTTATTTCAATGCAGTTTATTCAGGAACCTTGAACAATCATCTGACCCTGGGGAAAGCCAGCCCACAGCTTAAATAGCCTCTGGGTAGCCAACCCCAGCGTGCCACGTGGGCAATACAGATAGGTCCACATACATGGAAGCAAGCCAGATCCTCAGCCTTAGCCAAATGTGGAGTTGTTTGTGACAGAGAGCACTCACCATCAGGAAGGTGGAAGGCAGAAACCAGCTCCATCTTTAAGGGGTGGCATTACGCAGCTCTCTACAGTTCCCCCTTTTTGTTTTAGATGCATCAGGCAAGAGTAGAGGTCTGATTTCTGATATTAGAAATAAATTGGGACTTTGTACCAATGTTTATTTAGGTGTCATCCACCCAAAGAGCATCAGACCTGTCCAATACCTTTTTGTCAGAGGTGGGACCTGGGGCATCAACCCGCATGCAATAAGACTTGCTCTTCTCTGGGTCGAAAGTGGCTGACCCTGAGTGCAGTGCTTAGCCTCGCATCCTGAGCATAACATTTTAGCTTTTTATGGTAGCCAACCATGCTTGGGGAGACTGTCCTGCATCAATGGCTGTAAAGGCCTGAATGGTCATGGCTGCATTACGCTGTTGTGAGACTCTACTCTTGCATATACACCACAGGCAAACCAAGGAGACCAACACCAGAAGGCCTGCTAACACTCCCATGCCTGCCCATTCCTTCAGATGATTCATGGCTGCAGCAATCCATGGTGATAATCCTGTGGCTAGTCCTGCGTCCACTCTGGTAGAATTTACTGTGACAATAGCCACTCTCAGCTGCTCCATCATAGTATCGAATTCTCCAGTCCAATTACCTAAAATATAGCTAGACAATTGTTTAGACAGATTTGCAACACAGGAAAAATTCCCATGTTGTATGCTAGTGACACAAAGTCCAGCATACTTTCATTGACAGCCAAGTGGAGTGATTTGCCATAGGGTATCAATTTGCTCCTGCACGAGGTCAATCCTCTGATTGAACGCCATCAAGCCTCCTTTTAGTTGAGCATTAATTCCTTTTTGTACATCTAAGGCATGAGTTGCATTGGCTAAAAGATTATTCAGGGTCTGAGCAGTCTGCACAGTATGACTCATGGCTAATGCCGCGGTGGTAGCTCCAACAGCCGCCAATGAGATGGCAGTAACAATGGCGGCTGTAGTGTCAAGATCCCTTTTCTGTCTGAAGAGAGTCATAGCATGAGGGGCATCAATGGGCACAGGCACCCAGCGAGGCATGCAAGTAACCAGCTAGTAAATTTACTAGCATTCCAGCATTGGGCAAAAAAGCAAGTATCATTACCACAATTACTTGGCTCTATCTGGCTAATAATGAATAGAAATGGGGGATATAAACAGGTGTGGGCTTATAGGAAATATTATGAGAAGCCTTAACCCCCTCGTTGGAACATCTTTCATCAGTTCTAGAACTAGCAGTGGTGGTGTCTGAGGTCTGAGTAGGTTCAGGAGACCATTGCCCCCAGGGGCGAGATGTGCTCCATGTAAATTGACTAACTCCATGTTTTCCTCCACTTTTGAAAGTCATTTAAGGTTCTTAAATTATTTTTCCCCCTTTTTTTATTTTTCATCAATTACACTTTACTCATTCTGCATCCCACCATAAGCCCCTGCATCCTCCCCTCTCAATTCCACCCTCCCTCCTCCCTCTGCATGCATGCCATTCCCAAAGTCCACTGATAGGGGAGGTTCTCCTCTCCTTTCTAATCTTAGTCCATCAGTTCACATCAAAAGTGGATGCATTGTCCTCTAATATGGCCTGGTAAGGCTGCTTGCCCCCAGGGGGAGGTGATCAAAGAGCAGGCCAATCAGATTATGTCAAAGGCAGTCCCTCTTCACATTACTATGTAACCCAATTGGACTCTGAACTGCCCTGGGCTACATCTGTGCAGGGGTTCTGGGTTATCTCCATGAATAGTCCTTGGTTGGAGAATGAGTCTCTGGGAAGTTCCCTGTGTTCCAATTTTCTTGTTCTGTTGCTCTCCTTGTGGAGACCCTGTCCTCTCCAGCTCTTGCTATTTCCCAGTTCTTACATAAAATTCCATTCACTCTGCCCAACAGTTGCCCATCAGGCTCAGCATCTGCTTTGATAGTCTGTAGGGCAAAGGCTTTCAGAGGCCCTCTGTGGTAGGTTCCTAGGTTGTTTCCTGTTTTCTTCTTCTTCTGATGTCCATCCTCTTTGCCTTTCCGGATGGGGACTGGACATTTTAGTTAGAGTCCTCTCTCTTGCTTAGTTTCTTTAGATGCACAGGTTTTAGTGGGTTTGTCCTATGTTGTATGACTATATGAGTGAGTATATACCTTGTGTGTCTTTTTGTTTCTGGGACAACTCACTCAGGATGATCCTTTCCAGATCCCACCATTTACCTGCAAATTTCATGATTTCCTTATTTTTCATTGCTGAGTAATATTTCATTGTGTAGATGTACCACAATTTCTGCATCCATTCTTCAGTTGAGGGGCATCTGGGTTGTTTCCAGCTTCTGGCTATTACAAATAAAGCTGCTACAAACATGGTTGAGCAAATGTCCTTTTTGTGTACTTGAGCCTCTTTTGGATATATGCCCAGGAGTGGTATGGCTGGATCTTGAGGAAGCACTATTCCTAGTTGTCTGAGAAAGCGCCAGATTGATTTCCAGAGTGGTTGTACAAGTTTACACTCCCACCAGCAGTGGAGAAGGGTTCCCCTTTCTCCACAACCTCTCCAGCATGTGTTGTCACTTGAGTTTTTGATCTCGGCCATTCTCATGGGTGTAAGGTAAAATCTCAGGGTTGTTTTGATTTGCATTTCCCTAATGGCTAGTGAGTTTGAGCATTTCTTTAAGTGCTTCTCTGCCAATCGATATTCCTCTACAGAGAATTCTCTGTTTAGCTCTGTTCCTCATTTTTTAAATGGATTACTTGGTTTGCTGATTTTCAGCTTCTTTAGTTCTTTATATATACTGGATATGAGTCCTCTGTCAGCTAAAGGGTGGGTGAAGATTCTTTCCCAATCTGTAGGCAGTAGCTTACGTTTGGTGATGGTCTCCTTTGCTTTGCAGAAGCTTTTCAGTTTCATGAGGTCCCATTTATTGATTGTTGCTCTTAGAGCCTGTGCTGTTGGTGTTCTCTTCAGGAAGTTTTCTCCTGTACCAATGAGTTCTAGTGTATTCCCCACTTTTTTTTCTAGCCGATTTAATGTGTCAGGTTTTATGTTGAGGTCTTTGATCCACTTGGACTTCAGTTTTGTGCAGGGTGATAAGTATGGATCTATTTTCATTTTTCTACATGTAGACATCTAGTTGGACCAGCACCATTTGTTGAAGATGCTATCTTTTTTTCCATTGTATGGTTTTGGAGTTTTTGACAAAGAACAGGTGTCCATAAGTGTGTAGGTTTATTTCTGGGTCCTCTTTTTGGTTCCATTGATCCACTATTCTGTTTCTATGCCAGTACCATGCAGTTTTTAAAACTGTTGCTCTATAGTACAACTTAAGATCAGGGATGGAGATACCTCCAGAAGATCTTTTATTGCAGAGGATTGTTTTACCAATTCTGGGTTTCTTGTTATTCCATATGAAGTTGAGAATTTTTCTTTCCAGGTCTGTAAAGAATTGTGTTGGTAATTTGATGGGCATTGCATTGAATCTGTAGATTGCTTTTGGTAAAATGGCCATTTTTACTACGTTAATCCTGCCAAGCCATGAACATGGGAGATCTTTCCATCTTCTCATATCTTCTTCTAATTCTTTCTTCAGAGACCTGAAATTTTTTTCATACAAGTCTTTGACTTCCTTGGTAAGGGTTACTCCGAGGTACCTTATGTCATTTGTGTCTATTGTGAAGGGTGTTGTTTCCCTAATTTCTTTCTCAGCCCTTTTGTCTATTGTATACAGGAGGCCTACTGATTTTTTTGAGCTAATTTTGTATCCGGTCACTTTGCTGAAGGTGTTTATCAGCTGTAGGAGTTCCCTGGTAGAGTTTTTGGGGTCACTCACGTATACTATCATATCATCTGCAAATAGTGATAATTTGACTTCTTCCTTACCAATTTGTATCCCCTTGATCTCCTTCAACTGTCTTATTGCTCTAGCACAGACTTCCAGAACTATGTTGAAGAGATATGGAGAGAGTGGGCAGCCTTGTCTTGTCCCTGATTTCAGTGGGATTGCTTTAAGTTTCTCTCCGTTCAGTTTGATGTTGGGTATAGGTTTGCTGTATATTGCCTTTACTATGTTTAGATATGTGCCTTGTATCCCTGATCTCTCCAATACTTTAAACATGAATGGATGTTGGATTTTCTCAAATGCTTTTTCAGCATCTAGGGAGATTATCATGTGTTTTTTTTTTTTCTTTCAGTTTGTTAATATGGTGGATCACATTGATGGATTTCCGTATATTGAACCAATCCTGCATACCTGGGATGAAGCCTACTTGGTCATGGTGGATGATATCTTTGATGTGTTCTTGTATTCGGTTTGTGAGTATTTTGTTGAATATTTTTGCATCCATGTTCATAAGGGAGATTGGCCTGAAGTTCTCTTTTTTTTTTGCCTCTTTGTGAGGTTTAGGTACCAAGGTGACTGTGGCTTCATAGAATGAGTTTGGTAATGTTGCTTCTGTTTCGATTTTGTGGAATAGTTTGAAGAGAACTGGAGTTACCTCTTTTTTGAATGTTTGGTAGAATTCTGCGCTGAAACCTTCAGGTCCTGGGCTTTTTTTGAATGGGAGACTTTCGATGACTGCTTCTATTTCCTTGGGGGATATAGGACTATTTAATTGATTTACCTGGTCCTGATTTAGCTTTTTTAAGTGGAATCGATCAAGAAAATTGTCCATTTCATTTAAAATTTCAAATTTTGTTGCATATAGACTTTTGAAGTAAGTCCTAATGATTGCTTGGATTTCCTCAGTGTCTGTAGTTATGTCTCCCTTTTCATTTCTGATTTTGTTGATTTGGATGGTGTCTTGCTGCCTTTTAGTTAGCTTGGCTAAGGGTTTGTCTATCTTGTTGATTTTCTCAAAGAACCAGCTCTTGGTTTCATTGATTCTTTGAATTGTTTTATTTGTTTCTAGTTGATTGATTTAAGCCCTGAATTTGATTATTTCCAGCTGTCTGCTCCTTCTTGGTGTGTCTGCTTCTTCTTTTTCTAAGGTTTTTAAGTGAGCCATTAATTTGCTTGAATTCGCTGTCTCAAATTTCTTCTTGAAGGCACTTAGTGGTATGAACTTTCCTCTTAGCACTGCTTTCTTTGTGTCCCACAAGTTTGGGTATGTTGTGTCTTCATTTTCATTGAGTTCTAGGAAGATTTTAATTTCTTTCCTTATTTTTTCCCTCACCCAGCTGTCTTTTAGTAGCAAGTTGTTCAGTTTCCATGTATGTGTAGGCTTTTTGCTATTTCTGTTGTTACTGAGGTCCAGCTTTATTCCATGGTGATCAGACAGGATACAAGGGATTATTTCCATCTTCTTGTATCTGTTGAGGCTTGCTTTGTGACCAACTATGTGGTCTATTTTGGAGAAGGTTCCATGAGGTGCTGAGAAGAAGGTAAATTCTTTTGTGTTTGGTGTAAAGTTCTGTAAATGTTTGTGAGGTCCATTTGATTCATGACCTCTGTTAGAGATATTGTTTCTTTGTTTAATTTCTGTTTTGTTGACCTGTCCTTTGTTGAGAGTGGCATGTTGAAGTCTCCCACTATTAGTGTGTGGGAATCTATGTGTGGTTTAAGTTTTATCAATGTTTCTTTCACAAATGTGTGTGCCCTTGTATTTGGGGCATAGATGTTCAGGATTGCGATGTCTTCTTGGTGGAATTTTCCCTTGATGAGTATGAAGTGTCCTTCCCCATCTCTTTTGATTAATTTTGGTTGAAAGTTTATTTTATCAGATATTAGAATGGCTACTCCTGCTTGCTTCTTGCATCCATTTGCTTAAAAAGTCGTCTTCCATCCCTTTACCCTCAGGTAATGTCTATCTTTGTGACTTAGGTGTGTTTCTTGTATACAACAGATTGCTGGGTTTTGTTTATGCATCCATTCTGTTAGTCTGTGTCTTTTTATTGGAGAATTAAGTCCATTGATATTGAGAGATTAATGACCAGTGGCTGTTAGATCCTTTGAATTTGATGTTGGCTGTGGTCATACAGTTGTGTGCTTGGTTGCTTTTTGTTTTACTTTAGTGGGGTTATTTTTTTCCTGTGTTTTCTTGAATGTAGCTAGATTTCTTGGGTTGTATTTTCCCTTCCAGTGTCTTCTGTAATGCTGGATTTGTGTGTAGGTATTGTTGAAATTTGTTTTTGTCATTGAATATCTTGTTTTCTCCGTCTATGAGGACTGAGAGTTTTGCAGGGTATAGTAGCCTGGGCTGACATCTGTGTTCTCTTAGGGTCTGCTTGATATCAGTCCAGGCCCTTCTGGTTTTCATAGTTTCTGTTGAAAAGTCAGGTGTGATTCTAGTGGGTTTGCCATTATATGTTACTTGGCCTTTTTCTCTTGCAGCTTTTAGTATTTTTTCTTTGTTCTGTATACTTACAGTTTTGATTATTATGTGGCGGAGGATTTTCTTTTCTGGTCTAATTTATTGGATGTTCTATAGGCCTCTTGTATTCTTATTGGCCTCTCCTTTAAGTTGGGGAAATTTTCTTCAATGATTTTGTTGAAAATATTTTCTGGGCCTTGGTGCAGGGAATCTTCTTTTTTCTCTATTCCTATTATTCTTAGGTTTTGTCTTTTTATGTTGTCTTGAATTTTTTGGATGGTCTGTGTCAGGAATTTTTTAGATTTAACATTTTCTTTAACAGATACATCTATTTCTTCCATTGTATCTTCCACACCTGAGATTCTTTCTTCCATTTCTTGTAGTCTATTGGTTATGCTAACCTCTGTAGTTCATGCTTTCTTCCCTAAGTTCTTTCTCTCCACAATTTCTTCCATTTGTGTTTTTTTTAATTTTTCCAATTCTATCTTCAGGTCTTGAGTTATTTTGTTTGTTTCCTTCCCCTCTTTGACTGTATTTTTCATGTTTTTCCATCAATTCCTTCAGCTGTTTGTTTGAACAATCCACTATTTCTTTTATTTCATTCAGTGATTTAAGCATTTCCTCTCTAAAGGCCACACACTGTTTGGCTGCAGCTTCCCGTATTTCTTCACGAATGGTCATAATCTACTTGTCTTTAATTTCCTCCAATTTTTTTATGGATAGCCATAATCTGTTTGTTTTTATCTTCCTCTAATTCTTTTCGTATTTTATTTGTTTCCTCTGTTATCTTCTTCATGAGCATAGATGTTAGGTCATCTCCTTGAATTTCATTTATGCTGGGGTTTCTAGGGCTATTTGCCCCTGGATAACTGGGTTCTGGAAGTGCCATATTGCTCTGGCTTTTGTTGGATGAACTTTTACGCTGTCCTCTACCCATTGGGCTATCTTAGTTGTTTGAATTTAGTTTCTGGTTGTTCCTGGACTCTTGTAGTGGAGAGAATCCCTTTGGCAGGAAGATGGTTTTTCTTGAAGGAAGCCTTCCCAGCTTTTTGGGTATAGTCACTGGATGTCCGGTGTTTTTCAGGAGTTGCTACCGCTCACCTCAGGCATAGAGACCTGGGTAGTAACTGTGGTCCTGATTAGTCAAGAGGGCTCTCTTCTCACTGGGAGAAGTCATGGAGACAGCTGCCCTCCTTCTGGGTTTCTTGCTGTCAATTTAGTTATCAACTTCTGTAACCTGTGTGTCTCGTGGTTTGGTCGGTTTTGTTAGGGATAACTAGTTGCCCCTTAGAGCAGTATCTGGGGGTTGATCTCAGGGTTCTCGGTCTTTTGTAGGTCTGAGGTTGGGGCTCTGTGCCCCAGAACCCAAGAGGTAGTCTGTGGCAGGTGAGTACTGCTGTGGTGTCTTGGGGCGCACAGTTCTGCCTTTAAGGTGTAGTTGGTACAAAGCAGGCCTCTGGGCTGGTGGAGTGTGCGCCCACCTGCCAGTCTGTGGGAGCTGAGTTTCCAATCACTCTGTGCTCCCTGTTTGGGCCCAGATCTGTGATGGCTGGGCGTACTCACCTGTTTGCGGTCTGCGGGCTGCTAGACTTTCCCTAGGTGACCCCAGCAGCACGGTTTCTTCCTTCCCTGTGGGGTCCTCTCTGGACAGGGGTTCCCAGTCCCTGTTGTACTGGGGCACGCAGCTTGTCTGTACTGCTGAGCTGAGCGCGGCATGAGCTCAGTTGTATTGGTGGTGGGTACGCGCCATCCTAGAGACCTTCTGGGGAAAGTCTGGGTGACCCGTGATCAGACTGGCAACTTTGCTTCCCCGTGGGGTTTTCTTGCGACTGGGACTCCCAGTCTCAGGTACCCTTGTGCCCAGGGATCAGCCTGGGAAAGTGATTGGGACACGCATGCTTGCGGCTCCAGCCTGGAGACACAAAGCCCGCGTTACCCGGGATTTCTTCTGGGTTCTGGCTGTGTATCTGTGAGTGGACCCGACCGATTCCCACACCATGTTGAGCCTCCCCTCACCTGGGAAACACAATAGATGTAGTTTCAGGGCCCAGAGTTCAGTCTCCTGGTCTCTGCACAGAGAGTACTGTCCTGCTTCTCAAAAGCGGTGCTCTCCCGTCGCTGCCATTTTGGCTCCCCCAAAAATGCTCTGATTAGCCATTTTTAATTCACAACTTAGCTAACTTCCATTTTCTTTAGCTCATTCCTGAGTTTTCATCTGATCACATAAACACAGTTTTTAATATTATATTTCATCTATAATTCCTGTAGTAGCTTGATCTGGGAAAAGGAAACAGAATTTCCTTCCCAGTCTTACTCTGTTTCAAAGTCTGTCATTGAAAAAGAAACTGTATGGATTGGAGAACTGATGTGATATTTACTTTTGATAGTGTTGTACACATTCATGCCCTAGACATTGGGATGGCTCATATCTGTTCATGATCTGCCAGCTACACTTCTTGCTGATTCCTTCTTTCTTATTTCCTTTTTTTAAATTTTTATTTTGGTCTTGTGTTAAGTATCAATGTAGTATGTTAGCAAATGACACTGTTTCTTCTGAAGTTCTTCTAAGAAGTGAGATTTAGGAGGGAATATTGTGTGACATTATTTCTGGTGAGATGTAGACAAATGTATATTCACTCCAGATAGGGAACTAACAACAGTGTACATAATGGATACCACCGAAGGCCAACTTGATGAGACAGAGAGTGTTTTGGGGGCTAACCTACAAGAATATCAGAGTGCTTACTTGCAGGAGCAGAAATGTCTCAATGGCAGCTGCATCGTAAAAACCTATTTAAGTAAGGGTGGCAGCTCATAAAAGCTGGAAGCTTGAAGTGCACTATAGAACCTGCAGCCAATTCATCAGGTGAGAGAGTGCCATTTCCACTTAGTTCCATTGGTCTAAACCTCTTTCCAAACCACTCAGGTGATGTCTCCTTTGTCTAGACAGCTCAGCGTATCTAAGAGTGTCTCCTTACACTTGTTACTGCTTTACTTATACACGCCTATGGAGGGAGAAGCCTACTGAGTATATTCAGTTTTGGGGACTTCCTCAAACTTCTGAGTTGCTCGCTTTTCTGAGCACAAAACATGTCTTTTGGGATAGGATGTTTCACTTCTGTTCAAGACATCCAGTTGTTTCACCTCCCCTCCAACACCCTGCCTTAAAATAGTCTATTATCCTAATTAAGACTACCTCCATTTTTGAAGGTTTACATTTCAAAGAAACTGCTGTAAAACAGACAGGCTTGTTCTCCTAGGTTCCAAGTAGTCTTATGGACTCACTGTATCTTCACAAGTCATGGTGCATCCATGTGCTACCCTCATATAGCCATCCTTCCCCACTGCTGGTCTAGCTGACTGTGGTGATTCAGACTCAGCACCAGACACAAAGACAAAGATTTGCAACTTCAAGTGTCTTTGACTGCTTCATTTGTGATGGCTCTGCCTCTCTGAGTTTAACTTTCATGAAGAAATTATGTTCTTTTCTTTTTAGCCCAGATACACAGACCTAGGTGTATGTTGTTATCGTGTATCTTTAAGAGAAAACAACAGTTAAAGTCATTCCAGTGTAAGATTTTTGATTATAGAAATATTTTTCATAGATTTTATGACCATTTTTTTGCTTAAAAGTTTTAAGAAATATTAGGAGAAAACAATGACTGTTTCCAAATTTCATAGGAGTGTGTTTTAGTTAGACACTTCTTATGCATACTGCAGGTTGGAACCTTCCTGTTCATCATGTGCAGGTGTTCTTCTCAATTGGGCTCCTGCGATGCGCTGTGCTTAAGGAGCTCCAGTTTTTGTTCAGCTTGTGCTGTTACTTCAGACACTGAACTGGTTCCACGTGGGCACAGAAATATTTCATTGAATCTCCCACCCGTGAGGCTGAAATGATGAGGCTGATGGACTTGGCTGACTTCTGGAAGATGACAGAATAGCGGCCACTGCTTTCATTGTGATGATAAGATGAAACTTGATGAATAAGGAAAATCATGTCTCCACTAGGACGTTGTTTGTACCAATAAAGTTGGTAAAATCTCATACTTGTCTCATAGGAACAGTCCATGATGACCTGTTCCCCTTCTTGCTTGTTTATAGCTGGTTGTACTTGAGTCACTTTTTGGGCTATAGAGAAGTCTGTGGGAACAATTAGAGAACAGAGATGAGCCTGTAAATTTGAGAATAAAAACTTATAGGAATTCGATTAACCTAAGACCAAGAGATAACTTCTGCTTGTTTTCCCCAATCCCTATGCAGTTGGCCTTAAAAAAAAAAAAAAAAAAAAAAAAAAAAAAAAAAAAAAAAAAAAAAAAACACCATATGCCTAGAGCATCCTGCTTAGGATCCTTAGCTATATGTAAACATCTATACCAGAGAAGGCCAAGGCCACCAACAGGAGACAAGGATTCGGAGAGACATGTGACACAGGTCCCTCTGCATCAGTGTGTCTGGCTGCTTGTTCTGCTCAGCATCCAATGTCTGAGTGCCTGGCAATTGTATGTGTGTTCTCGCCTGTGTTCTTACACTGCACCCCAACCAGGAAACGGGGTTTTGTATGATCACAAGTTCTAAGTACAAAGAGAAAAAAAATGCAGCTCACCACAGACTTTTACTTGCTGGCTTGTCTTTTCTGGTAATTAGAAGAGACAGCACTTAAAAGGAAGCTTGAGAATATCTGTCCCTGCTGAGCAGTGATGTTGAGCAGAAATACTTACTAAGTGTTAACATGTATTTAATTTTCTCCATTCAGAATCTAATATAATTTGATGTTATAAAACCTCACAGTTTTGTGTTTTCTGTGAAAATGCTGTTATTGAAAACAATGTTAACACCTTTTTCTTCCTTACAGGGTAATTAGGACTTATTTAAATTCTGCAACTAACAAAGCTGCTTCTAAACCTCAGGATTAAAGTCCACCCATCAGAATTTTGGCAGTTGTTCATTGATTTATGTCTTGTGAAATTATAAGAGGAATAAATGTTGGCTGTTAGGAGCAGTAGAGATTTTGTTTCAGTGTGTAAATTGTTTGCTGTACAACATGAGGTCTTATATTTCGGCTTAAGCATTGTGAGGTGCATCTGTAATCCAAGCACTCAGGAGCAGATACTGAAGGCTTGGAGACTCACTGGTTTGCCAGTCTAGTCTGATCAATGAGTTCAGGTTCTTTGGCTGCTTTTCCACCTCTTTCCAACCCCTCCTTTTCCCTTTGAGACTTGTCAAATTCCAGCCCAGTCTCTAGGGACTCAAGCCAAAACCCATGACCCAGAGGCCCTAATCCCTGTCACCTGCCATACTGAGATCTTCTAGTTGCCTTATAAAGCTTTGAGACACAGGAGGAGTTCATCCTGCCAGAAGGAACTTGCCCCAAACTCTTAGGAGAATGTAGTTGACAATTAAAAGATGTCTGTAGCCCTTGAAAGGGTTAGATTAACTTTGTAAACTGTATGTCTTCTAAAGCCTATAGCTTTGAGTTTTCCGTTCAGGTTAAGCTAAAGCCTCTTAGTACCTTTCCAGAGAATGGAGGAATGTGACCATATCTGTGAGGACAGATATAAAAAAAGGCAAGCAAGCAATGACCTTCACTCAGCAAAAAAAGGACCAGACCCTTGTCTTTGAGATAGCATTTCTTAGCAACGAACGCAGACTTCTTCTGAGTAGCTTTTGACCTGCAGCCAAAAGTCTGCAGCCCCTAATCTTCAATGATGAGCTAACCACCCCCACCTTAAATTGCATCTGCATCCACACTTGGCAGGATTGGCCAAGCTTGAGCACCTAAGACTAACCAATTATATTACTTTATAGCTTCCTCATCCAATCCTAAATTGCCAAAACTAGAACTTCAAATCTCCCGCAATTTTTCTTTTAAAAACCTAAAGGCCTTTGTCTCCGGGTGCCACTCTTTGCTGACCAGCAGGGGTGACCCCATTGTGCAATGGTTAATAAACCTCTTGCTTTTGCAACGAGTCTTGGTCTGGGGAGTTTCTGGGAAGGGTGTGATCTTAAACTCCTGAGCTGTGAGACCCCAGGTCTTACACCCTCAAAAACCAAACTGAAGAAATCAAACAACTCAATCCCACTATGAATTAGCTTCTCCTGAACACTGTAAAGAACTCTGCTGAAACAACAAAGATGAAGTGAGTAAAAAGAAAAGAAAATTCCAACCAACAAATTAACTGCAGATGCTTAAGTAACAGGAATAAAGTGCAGAAATGAAAAGAATGAGTGAACCCAATATAACATATCTCCTCCCAAACCAACATATTCCATAGTAATAACATTTAATAAAAATGACATGAAATAACCTCTGGGCAATGGACCCAAAAGAATGACTATAGCTATGGTCAAACAACTCAAAAAAGATAAAGAGAACAATAACTGTATTTGATCTCTAATTTAACTTAAGCAAGGTGGGTGATACTAACTTAGTTTTTAGCAATAATCTTTTGCTTGTGATGAATATGAATGATAACATACAGGAGAGAAGCCTATCATAGATGTCCTCTAAAAGACTCCACCCAGCAGGGGATCGAAGCAGATGCTGAGACTCACAGCTAAACTTTGGGCAGAACACAGGGAGTCTTATGGAATAGTAGGGAACTGCAGGACCTGGAGGGGACAGGAGCTCCACAAGGACACCAACAGAGCCAACAAATCTGGGCCAAGGGTGGCATGCATGGAGAGAACCTAGACCCTCTGCTCAGATGTAGCTGATAGGCATCTCAGTCCCCATGTGGGTACCCTAATAAGGGGAGCAGAGGCTGTTTCTGACATTGACTCTGTTGCCTGCTCTTTGAACACTTTCTCCTGGCAGTGACTCCTTGCCAGGCCACAGAGGAAGAGGATGCAGGGAGTCCTGATGAGACTAAATAGGCTGCAGTCAGTTGGTAGGGGAGGAGGCCTCTCCTTTCTGAGGACTTGGCGATGGAGATTGGGGGAAGAAGGACACAAGGTGGGACCAGAGGAAATGAGGGAGAGAGCTACAATTAGGATGTAACAGGGAATATTTATAAAAATTTTAAATTAAATAAGTTTTTGGATAAGCTCAGCTAACATTTATGCTTCTATGGGAATATCATAAAATGTGAAATATTTTGGAAAAATAAGATTTTTAAAGTAATGTCTTTCTTAATTAGGGCTTTAACTCAGAACAAATAAACTATTGATTTTATTTTAAACTTAAACACTAATATTTAAATGCAAATAGTAAATGATTATAACATAGCTACTGCTGCTTCTTATCACAATCCAAGATTAGACTAAAAAGAACAAATGCTCAGAGATGTAGCTGACCTACATTTCATCACTATATTGTCTACTGAAAATTGTTAATAGCTTAATTTGAGGCCTGAATGAGAAACATCTCAATTTATTCCTTAACTATCATGAAACTAGTAGAAATTGTTCTTTTTTACACCCTTCTCACTAAACGTTACCTGTTTGTACTTCCTAATCCTCGGTGATCTTTATTCTTCGTGAGCTCTGCTTCCATATAGTTTACTTTAATTGTCATCTAATTGTATATCCCAACAATTTTTCCTTCTTTTTCTTTTCCAATGAAATAAATAATAATAATAAAAAAGTTCATGTGCTTTGGTACAGCACTGCCCCTCTGTGGGCAAACATGGAATTCTTCACCAACAGTCAAGCTAAAAGTTCCTAAAAGTTTGTGTGCAGAAACCTCTGCATGAGTGAGTTTTCCTCCTGCACCAATATTCCTTCCAATAGAAAAGGCTTTGTCCTTGTTGAGAGCAGAGGTTTTGTGCTTTCTGTCCTGTACTGAGGTGTGCCTCACCGAGATCTGGCATACTTGCTTAGGATACCAGACACACTTGGGACCAACAATGTCTCTGCAGTGTGACATATGCACCACACCTGCCCTGAGGTCTTTGCAGAGCACACAGTGGGCTCTCAAGTTCTATCACTGTCTATGCTCCCTTTCCTCCCATGTTAAAATCAAGTCAGCATGAGCCATTCACACTGACAAAACATGGTCTTATAGAGACTTTAAATTTAGATAATTTTAAGTGATAATTTTAAGCACTCTATATAGTTCTTTTGTCCATGTTTTTTCTTTCAGAAAAATCTAAACAGTAGAAAGATGGCTAGAATTGAGAGGGGTTATATTTTGTTGACCCCTAAAGTAGAGTACCTTTTCAGGCAGTTATTAGTAAGCCACACTCATTATGAAAAAAATTTATCCTTTTCCAAACTGGTTCTTCTTTCTCTTTCAGTGAATTAGAACTTTGTACATATTATATCTAAAGTTATTTGAACAATATATTTCAAATTATTTCTCCTGATTGCTTGTTTGGCATTCTGTTTTCTCAAAGATCCCTATTCCTCTTCCCTCTCCCAAAATTCAAAACAATATTAACTAAAGTTGAACAAAGATAGGTAAATAGAAAGATAAATCACAATAATAAGTTAGAAGATTCAATAGCTTTAGTTTTCCCCAAGGCCTACTAAAAATTCAATGAAATATCAAAAGAATTCCCACAAAATTGTTTTCATAAGAAAATAATTAACTAGAGACTTATGAATAAGAAGGTAGACTAGAGGATTTTTGTTTGTGTGAGCTAGTAAGATAAAGTCAGATTAAGAAAAATGTAGAATTAATCTCAAAGACAAAATCAGAGGAAGAGCTTCAGAATCTACAAAACAATTAAATAGAAGTAGAATAGACAGTGGAAGAGGCAAAGGGGAAGGATCAAGACAGGAGCCTATCATAGCTGTCCTCCAGAGGCACCAACCATCAGTGGATTGAAACAGGTGCCGAGACTCAGAGCCAAACACTAGGCTTTGGGTGAAGCATCGGGAGTCTTATGGAAAATTGAGAGGAAGAAGAATCTGGAGGTGCCAGGATCTCCAGAAGAAGAGCATCAGAGCCAACTAACCAGGGCGCAGAGGGCTTTGTGAAGCACCAATGAAGGAACATGTGTAACAGGACCTAGGACCTCTACAGAGATGTAGCAGATGGGCAGCTCAGGCTTCATGTGGATTCCCTAGTAAGAAGATCAAGGGCTGTCTCTGACAGAACTCTGTTGCCTGCTTTCTGATCACGCCCCCACCCCACCCGCAGTTGGGGGCTGCCTCACCAGGCCACAGGGAAAGAGGATAAGCTCAATTCTGATCCCACTGAATTGAGCAGAAGTGAGGGAGGGAAGTGAATAAATAAATTAAAATATAAAATGGCTCCCTGCAAAGGGAAAAGGGGAACCCAATTAGGTCACCTAAACAACTTTGTCCATGAAATTCTCTGGTTGGGGTCAAAGGGCCCAGAGCAGGTGTTTATTTTACTTGAATATTTTTTTTCCACAATAAATTCTGATCATGGTTTCCCCTCTCCCAACTCCTCCCAGATCCTCCCCAGAGCAGCTTCTAGAAGGTAAACAGCTCTATTATCTTGGGAAGCCCACAGCAGTAACAAGCCACAAGTACAGCTTATGGATATCCATGAGACAGTGACTCATCCAGTGAGCAGGTGGTGGAGAGAAATCCCATTTTGTTATAACTTAGAGTAGAGGCCCAGTACTTCCTAAAAAGAGTCTATGATTTAATAGTGACCTACTTGGGATCATGACTGGCCAAGAAGCCATAATTTGGCCAAACTGCGGGTAAAGAAAGGTCCAGTGAGGAAGTTTTGGAGAGCAGAAAAGTTGGACACCAAGGAGCCAAAGTGTGCAGGAGTCAGGAGAATCATAAAATGCATATCGATTTTGGACCCCCTCTCAGTGGTTGAGAAGAGACCTCATAATCTGAGAACAACCTGGGGTTTGACAGCTCTAAGACTGAGGTCATTCAGACTCTGGAGCCACCAATCTATCATTCCTGGATACAGAGATCAAAGATTCTGAAGTTCCAGGAGAGATCAGGAGATCTGCATATGTCCCTCAAGCACGATTATTAATTCTCAGGAGGTCTTGAAAGGACAAGGACCAATCCTGTAGTTGTAGGATCTCAAGGCTATGCTGTTTCCCATGCTCCTAAGGCACTTGAGACATAGCCCCCAAACTAAACATTACCTGCCCCACATGGCACCCAACATGGGGAGACTTGAGAGAGTAAGAAAATCTGCCTAGTCCACAGAACCCAAAGGCTAAATGTATACAGCAGAGGATCCTGGTACACAGAGCAGCCTGATACACAAAGAAGCAACGAAGACCCCTCTGTTGGGCATCAGACTCTTGCTTGTTCAGTGTGGGATCAGAAGCAGCATAAAGCGTAGGAAAGAGTGTGAGTCCACAAGTTCAGTGACCATCTGCCCCATGGATACAACAGTCTCCACCTTTCTGGCTCCTGGAAGAGGCTGCTTCAGCACCTCCTCTTTTTCATCTTTCATTTATTTTAACCCTCATGACTTTCTTTTTCAATGAAACATTTATCAGGATCTTTCTTTATATTTCAAAAGCTGGTATTTTCATTTCTTTTAAGGATTATTTTGTTATTCCTTGAAAATTTCACATACCTCCCATTTCCTTTCGCCATACCAAACATCTCTCCCTCTGACTTTATTGTTTCTCTTTCTCATTTTCTTTCCCCCTAAGTCCAGTTCTTTCTGGCCATATTTGGATGAGTGTGGGGCCATCCACTGGGAAACTGGACACCTGCCAGGACACACATTCTCAAAGAAGACTCTTCCTCCTTCATCATATGTCAACAGCCAATAGCTCCTCACTAAGGACTGGGACCTTTTCCCCACTTATGTATTCATTTTGGTCGGCTTGGCTTTTCTAGCATCCATGGAACCCCTGGGTTGAATCCTCAGGAAAAAGAAAGAAGGTGATCTATGAGGAAAATGGAATGCTTTTAAACACATTTGTATCTAAGAACAGTATTATACAGGGGTCCTAGCCCATTGAAACTCCACGATATGAACAAGACTCAAGGGAGGGAAAACTACACAGTAAGTGCTGCTCACATCTGTTTAGCAGCATAGAAACATGTGGGGTGATTCTGCATCAATAGGCCAGACACATGTGCCTGCCATTGCTGGGCTCCACCATGGTCAGGACTGAATGTGCTTGAGACAGCAGTGTCCACAGCAGAGTTTGCATGGATGACAGCTGTGGATTTTCATTTCTTCTGCTTTGCACATTTTGGGAGGTCAGGGCATTGTGGCTTAAATGTTCACATTGCCCCTGTGGGCTTTTCCCTGTCCAGTTTGGCATGTCCACTGACACCATGCTTGTTTAGCTCATGTTTGAGCACTCATATTGGTGAGACTTTATGTGTTCAGCTTTCTGGTGCTACCGATGCTACTAGAAGACACAATCTCACAGCAACCTTCCCCATCCTCTGGCTCTTGCAATCTTTCTGCCCTCTCTTCCACACTGTTACCTGAGCCTTAGCTGTGAGTGTGAGTGTGTGTGTGTGTGTGTGTGTGTGTGTGTGTGTGTGTGTGCTGTAGATGTATCCACCAGGACTGGGCTCTACAGCTCTGTGTTTGAATTGGTTGTGGTTTTCTATACTGGTCTCCATTTACTGCAAAGAGAATTTTCTTTGATGGGGGTGAAGAGTACACTTGTCAATGGGTATAAAGACAAATATTTGTAGGTTGAAGCTCAATACTGTGGTTGCCCAGTGCCAAATGATCAACTCTGAAAAGACATATAACATATATACAAACGACATTATATGGACTAAACAGGTTATATTTAGTAATATACATACATATATACATATATATATATATACATACATAATATACATGTATATTATTTTAAAAGAGGTCATGACTCTGAAGGATAAAGGAGAGGGTTATATGAGAGCCTTTAACGGGAGGAAAGGGAAAGGAGAAACGTTGAAATTATATTATAATCCCTCCAAAAAGTTCATGTTTACTTGTTCTTCCCATAAGCTTCTCTGTTCCAAGTTGGACATTTTTATTTAGGAGTGAGTATATATTGAGAAATGAAGATTAAGACCAAAGTCCTGAACCAGTGAGGCCAAAAGCTTAACTGAGAATGAAACACTGCCAGTACTGGAAAGGGACATTGAACTAGACAGATGTTCTTTTGGGGCTTCCTGATTTTTTGTGAGGGCCATACCCACCCAGCTGAAGGTTTGTGTACAGGCTGCAGGTGTGTGGGGAGCACTGTGTACCCACAGCACAGAGATAAGTGCCTGAGTCTGTGGTGTGGGAGGAGGAAATATACAAAGAGCTGCGAAGCTCCTTAGTGACTGTCGTGGATGTCAGTCTTCCACTCTCCTTTGTTCCAGAAGGATTGTAAAACAGGCTGATGAGAGGTCCCCCAGGACTTTGGTAAAACCACTGCAACTGGGTTGCTGTGGAGGAAAAGTTGCACTTCAGTGTTGCATTCTCTCCTTCCTGCAGAGCCAAGGTCGCAGGTCTCTGCTCCACTTGTTGCCCTTTTACCCCTGATTTAGAAACAGAGACACAGGTGGCTGTCATTGCAGTGTCCCCTGAGCCCTGAAGGCACCCCCATGTTCTTCTGAGAAGGTGGGAGCTCTGCAGGACTCCTGAGCTGCTTCCCCCCCCCCATGTGTAATATCCCCTCAGGTGCCCTGAATGTGGACTGCCAGACTCACAGCAAACCTGGGTGCACAGAAGCCCCAGCAGAGAGCACAGCAGCCTCTTCATGGTGCTGGTGGGACTGCTGGAGACAGAAGCAAGCAACCAACCCCTGGGCTGTAGGGGCTGTTGAAGTGTCCCTTCTCCTGCAGTCAACTGCACCCAGGAACCCTCCCAGGCCAGACCCTGCTGGGAGAGTCTGAAGCTCCTCCCACACCAGACCTGCCTGAGTGTCTGGGTGGAGCACAGTTGGAGGGGCGTGTGAACATTTGAAATGGCTCTGAGATTATAAGCATTGTGAATGATCTTTGAGGAAATTTGTCTCAACTGCAAAACAAGGATACTTTACACAAATCTTTAACAGAGTTTACAAAGGAGTAAGTCATTGGATCTAACCTACATGAAATGGAGAGCATTTTAATGGAGAACATTAAAAAGAGGAACAACTAAATTTTTCACCTGGAAACTGATGCGTGTTTTGAAAGAATCTTTGTGATCTATGAATTAAATAAAGTGAGGTGTATTCCAATCATACAAATTAAAATGCGTCTAACCGTTTTTACTGATTCCCAATCTTGAAATAGATGAAATGTGTGTTGTGCCAAACACATCTAAAAATATCTCTTACACTCTAAGAGACTGAAACTTTTTCTGGACCTCACACAAGAGTTATTAACATACCTTATGGTTCCTTAAGACTTATAGCTGTTATTCTAGAGTGTACTTAGCCTGTTTATTTAGCCTGCCTTTAAGAGAACAATGTAATCAAGTTTTACAACCTAAGTTAATGCATAGCTCTGATGTTAATTATGGATACTTCCAAGCTTCCAACACAAAATAATGCATGTGTATGCATGTTATAAAAATAAATGCCAGAAACAGCAAACATAGGTTGAAATCAATCTTATAAAATAATAGCTGCCATATATGTTAAAGACAACATACAGATATTGTTTAAAAATGTCTGTTTGCTTGTGATCTGGGGCATTTGGTGTAGGTTGGAATCAATGACTTATCCCTTTATAAAACTCTGCTAAAGATTTGTGTAAAGTATCCTTCATTGCTTCTCCATGTGATCCTTTTTGTGCTGTTCAATAAATATAGAACAAAACCCCTTTGTTGGAGACATACCTACACAGACACAAACTCAGGAACAAGCAAGGCAAGAAAGCATCTAGGGATAAACAGGTAGAGACTCATACAACAGACAGATACATGCATTATGGAATGATGGAAGTCACAGGGAGGGAGAAGCAGGGAGTTCAAATCCAGGTCTGGCCTTAAATTACACCATGGGGGTGCTTTTTAAATGTTTTTTTCCTTAAGGCAGCATTGAAACATTTTGGGTAATCAGAGGCTATTTTATTAAAGTGTTCAAACAGATGCAATGTTTATCTGAAATGACATTTAACCTTTGCTATAATTTGAGTGTCAATTTGTCAAATGACTCCATAAGGAGGAAGAGGAAAACTAATGCAGGAGTGCTGTGTTCCAGAGTGACATCAGACAGTGCTGCTGTGCTATTGGTGCTTGGTGACTGCAGGGAATAATGTACTGTGCATTCACAGTAATAAAGAAGTATTTTTTAAAGTTCTTACTACAAATGTGATGGCTCAAGAAATGAAACTAATAAAGTAAAGGAAACCCAGAATTTTCTGTGAAACAACTCACAGCCAACCGTACAACACCTCAGCTCATCATTGCCACAAATGGTACTGGGACAACTCATGTGCTCAAGTTCAAAGAGAACTCTGTAGGATAATTGGGATAGACTTTTGACATGGGTATAAATGTCCTTCAGGAATAAGATCTTTTCTTTGCAAAATGAGAAGAAAGTAAGTGGCAACTAAGTTCTATCCTGTAGGAAGGAAGCAGTTCCCAAGATCCCACTCTGTCTATACTGTCGCCCCCAGGGAACATGCCAACTCCCTGGAAGTGCTGATGCTGGTATCCTGGTGTCTTGCTCTGCAGGGGGGCGTTCAGGTTGTTTGCGTCCAGTCCAGGTGGTTGGTGTCCAGTTCTGCAGAGGATCACCTAGCTCTCTCATTCCCACTGTCTGGCGGTCCTCAGGTGGAAAGATTTTCATCCTTCCCGCACTCAGTCTGAAAGCCCTCCACTCCTGAGACAGGCTCACTTCCTGCTGTAAGCTTCAGGAGGCACTGGGGACCCAGGTGAGGTTGTCACACATTCAGGAAAGGATTCTGAGGGGCAAGAAATGAGCAGCTGCCCCTCAGCCCCAGAGCAGCTGCAGCACATGCGCAGATGCAGCCATCAGGTCGGGCAGCCCCTGGGCACTGCATTCTCCTGCTGCATCAGTGCTGTGTGGACTAAGCCACAGGTGGGTCTCTGTCCTGAGTGAAGCCGCACCATGCTCTTTCTGTGAAGATGAACTACAGCAGAGACATACTCACAGAGCACTCCAAGCCCAGGATGCTCAGCAAGGTCAGCAAGGGGAGCAGGAAGCAGCTCTCTCCTCCTGGGAGAGTCCCAGGAAACAAAGCCAAAGAGTGGGAGAGGAAGACAGAGGGATTTAGATACCTTCTCTGCAGCAACATTGGTTGAACTATTATGAAATGTCATTCTTGGCCAGTCTGAGATCCATTCTGTCACTGTTTAATATATGTTTAGTGAAAACAACCATTTGACTTGTACATACATTAGGTTTTGGTGTCTTTGATCTAATCTGCATAAAAGCCCTATCCTCTCCTTAGAGTGCAGTGTTCCCTAGGGGCCAAATTGAGAAATACAATTTCACCATTTCTGTGTGTTTCTTTCTCACTGTCTTTCTAGGATTGAATTTCAAAGCTTCTTGATCATAAGCTGAACAAGAGCAGTTCTTTCTATGGCATAAAATCTGTGATTTTTTTTAAAAAATAGAATATAAAGTTGCAAACTGAAAATGGAACAAACTGTTTTAGTTTGAGACAAGTATAACAACTTTACATATTTTAAAGAAACTCTCAGAAAAACCCCAGTATTCAGAAAAAACACATGATGTTATACTGCTAAAGTCGAAATGACATAATCAAGGTGCTCCATGAGTACACAGTTTGACCGAAGCAAATAAAGACAGCATTTTCTCTTTCTCTCCACAGGGAACTTGAAAAAATGTGTTGCCATAAGAAGAGCCAGCTAGGAACTGCGACAAAATCATTCACCTAAATGTCTCAAGAAGATAACATACGCAGATAGCCTGCCACAGATAATCTGCATTTTTGAGAAACTCAAAGTCAAATTCATCATGTATCAGGATGATTAGACTTATGCAAAATCTTGTTGCCTTTTTTTAATGAAATGTAACCCAATCTCAAGAGGGATGCCTGTCATATCTTAGGTCCTTCCAACTGCAGGATACTGTGACATGAACACACACCAGGGGGCAGGCACTGTGAGTATCTCCCTCTAATCTCACTACCACGTTTAGTGTCCTCATTCTTGGGATGTACTTTGAATGTTCCATTGTGCAAAAAAGTACATATATTCTGAGACTTAACAGGTACCTTTCAAATGAGGCAATTTTGTGCCCAAGGAAGAACACAAAGGACAGAATCCTCTTTAGACAGATCAGCGTGCATAGTGAGATAGCAGCGAACAGTGAGAGCAGAAAGAATATTGGAAGTACGTTGACAGGAGAGAGGTCCCAACACCAGAAACTGGAAATAAACCAACATATCTTTGAATTAAGGAACCAAGAAGCAAAAACTTATAATGTAAACCAGAGTTAGCTAAAGGCTGCGAAATCTTGGTGGCAACTCCTAAGTCTACAACAAAGAGGTGGTGAGTTACATGAATAAGTCCAACTCAGCCATTCACCCTGGCCATATCCAAATATGTTTAAGGCTGCTTTATCATCACCTGGCAAATAAAAATGTAATAGAGAGGAATGTGAAGGGGAAAATCCTTCAAAATGTTTCACTTTTTGAGAATGATCTATAACTTCAGACCATGTGAGCACACTTCTGGGCTCTTCTCAGGCCTTGGACCCTTTTGAGAAAAGGATCTGATAGCTCACATTGAATCTCCAATCACAAGGAAGTATTCTGGGGAGCTTTTCACCTACGTGTCCTAAAAAAGGTACCTTCTTTCATTAAATTAGTGTATTTCATCTATTTCCTTTTACAACATCATTTTATCAAATATTTTCACATCCATATAAACGTGATTGGATCTAATCAACCCCCATCCTCACCTTTCATATTCCTGTCCTATTTACCACTTTTCCCTTCCAATTTGGCGCATACTCTCTCTCTTTTTCTACCAAGTTCATTTAGTGCTGTCAAGTATGTGCATGGCCATGTGGCCACCTAGTGTCTGAAGAAAAGTGACTTTTACCTTCCCAGTAGCCATTAATTGCCAATAGTTTCTCAAGTAGGGGGAGGCTCCATGAGCCCCACCCCCGCTCACACAGGGATTTTGTGCATGAAATCCCAGCCACTGTGAGTTCATGTGAGCAGTTGTACTGTTGTGTATTGGTATAATGTTCTTTTAAAATGTATATACCTTACCCTTGTTAATTCAAATGCTGATTTCCCCACCCCCAACTCTCTGGTTTCAATCTGGATATTGCATTGTGATACTCACTATAAGCATCCTGTCTCAACTCTTGTGTAAACAGGACACAAATAAAGCAACTAGATACAATGTTGTGCTATGGGAGGAGCCAGAGGACAGGAAAGAGGGGAGGAGCTAGAGAACAGGAAGGGGCGAGAAGGAGGAGGAGCAGGAGGAGAAGAGAGCAGGAGAGCAGAGCTGGAGGAGAGAGCTTGGAGGACTTGGAGCATGAACCAGACCTAAGATTTCACAAAAAGCAAGTATCATGTGGGAAATCTAAATGTTAGGAAACTGAGGGCTTGGAGGTTTAGGAGGGAGTAAATATTGCTCAGCATTGTGTTCTAGGTTAACTAAAAACCCAGTCTCTGTGTGGTGATTTGGTTATATAGCTGCTGAGGATTAATAGCAGCATTACTAGAAGATAAACCTATAGTAGATATTAATAATCAACTACAACATTTGTGTCATAGAAATAATGTTTCCCTACAGACATCTAATCTTCTGGCTCTGATACTTTTCCTTACTTCTCCTCTGCTATGATACCTGAACTTCTGGGTGAAGTGTATGATACAGTTTCCCATTTACTGCTGAACACTCTACAATCTCTTATTCTGTGCACCCCAAAGGACAGCTTGTTTCTGTATTAATAGCAACTACTGAAAAATAGAAGCTTCTCTGGTAAAGGTTGAGAGATGCACTAATCCATGGGTATCAGGTAAGAAGTTAAGGGACAGTGTATTGCTAAGTCTATTTATAGCAGAATAATAGTGTCCTAGGATCTCTCCTTGGGCTATTTTCTGCTAATTTCCCTCCCGGTTGCATGCACTGTCTCTCTTCCTCGCAAGTTCATTCAGTGCTGTCAAGTATGTGCATTGCCGGGGGACCACGGCCCCTCAGGGCCTCCATCTCTGAAGACATGACTCACCAAGTCATGGTACCAGGCAGAGATCCCATCTTGTGGATCAAGCTTTAAATACAATCAGAAACCATCTGATTACTCCCATATAACATATGTGACACTGTTTCACCAGTGACTATAGTTGTGGTTTCTGGATAGCGAGAGCTGAAGGATCAGCTGTGGTTAACTTAACAAGAGACAAGAAACAATGAAGTGAAAAATTTGCTTTACTGTGACAATTGATGCTGGTTATCCGGGGCTGCAAAATAGTTGTGATTTAAAAGAGACCAGCATCACTGAGAAAAAAAAAAATCTGGGTAGTATTTCCTCTGTATGATGTCCTGGTCCAGAGAAGGCCAAGGCCACACTAAAATCCAAACTTAGTAAAGTGCAAGAGCCTTCCATGTGGTGGTGTTTTTGGCAATATGGAAGGTGGTAGATTGAAGAGAAACACGCTTGGAAAGATGTGGCATGGTTTTAGTCTCTGAAGAAGAAAGGAGAGGCCATTGGTGAAGGTACAGCCTAAGTTTTAGTGAATACACCAGTGTATTGGAGATGCCAGGACTGCAGGATGACTGCGGAGAACCAAGGCAGCTGTGTAGTGGAGCAGGCCTGAGCCTAACTGATAAGCTACCTGGATTGTGCATGGCAGAGCAGAATTTTGAGGCTAGCCAGATTCCTGGGAGCCCACAATCATGAGTGAGTCTTAGATACTGAGCACTGAGCTACAGAATTTGATTGTCACTGCTGGGCTACAGAATTTGATTGTCACTGTTGGGCTTTAGTTCGCCGGCCCCTGTTTGTATCTTCAGCCTCTGTGAGCCCATGTGATACCTGCTTAGTTGATTCAGTGGGCCATATTCTCCTGGTGTCCTCCATCTCCTCAGATTGCTACAGTCTCCTCTCCTCCTATTCTGTGGGATTTCCAGAGCTCCTAGGGAAGAAACCTAATAGAGACCACCAATATAGACTCACTCTCTCCATATAATGTCTGGCTGTGGGTCTTTGCACCCACTTCCATATGCTGCCAGAGGAAGGCCCTCTGATGATGACTAGACAAGGCACCATGGCTATATCAGAATATAGTTAGAAATTATGTAATTGGTTTTTTTTTTGCCAGTCATGTTTGCTTCTACTCTAGGTCTCTTGGATATCCAGTCTCAAGTTCCTGACCTTATACTTAGTGTAGGTCATGGACTCCCTCTCATGTCCTGGGCCTCAAGTCAAGTGCAACAAGTAAATTTCTTGAATGTCTGCATCTTGAAAAAAATATTCCAAGCAAATAAACCTAAGAAGCAAGACAGTGTAGATATTTTAATATCTGACAAAATAAACTTCAAACCAAAACTAATCAGAAGGGATGGAAGAACGCTATATAGTCATCAAAGGAAAAATCCACCAAGAGGCTAGTGCAATTCTAAACACTATGTAGCAGACACAAGGACACCCACGTTCCTTAAAGAAACATCACTACAGTTAGAATCACACATTGACCCTCACATAGTTAGAGTGGGTAATTTCAATACCTCCCTCTCACCAATAGACAGAATAGCCAGACAAAAACTAAACATAGAAAGGCTGGAATTACATGACATTCTAGATCAAGTGGACTAGCAGATATTTACAGAAAACTTCACCTAAACACAAAAGAACATACATTCTTAGTACCTCATGGAATATTCTTCATAAATGACCACATACTTGGATGTGCAAGTCTCAACAGATATAAAGACAATTAAAGTAACACCCTCAATTCTAACTGTCCACCGTGGGTTAAAGCTGGATATCAGCAACAGAATGTTTACAAACTCATAGAAATGGAGCAACTCACTACTGAATGAAAAATGGGTTAAGGCAGAAATTAAAAATCTTTTAAAATTGAATAAAAATAAAAGCACAAACCTATAGGACACAGTACAAATGGTTCTATGAGGCAAGTTCATACCATTACAAATCTACATTAAAAATGATAATTGGGGAGATTTCATGTTAGCAGTTGGTTGTCATACCTGAAATCCCTGGAACAAAAAGAAAAAAATAACACCTGAAAAGAGTACTTGGCAAGAAATAAAGTCAGCACTGAAGTCCATAAAATAGAAACAAAACAATAGAAAGAATTAACGAAGTGAAGAGTTAGTTTTTTGAGATTGATAATCTTACCAAACCAACAAAAGACAGAGATCGATCCAAATTAATAGTTTTAGAGGCAATTAAGAAGCATCATAACAGATACCAAGGAAATCTGAAGAAATATGATGACATACTTTAAAAATCTGTACTCCAAGAAGACAACGCAGCCACTCCTGATGAGAACGAATTGACTAGGATCAGAAGGAAGGAAAAGAAGTCCTCCCCTATCAGTGGACTTGGGGAGGGGCATGCATGCAGAGGGTGGAGGGAGGGAGGGATTGGGATGGGAGGAGGGAAAGACCCACAGGGGGGATACAAAGTGAATAAAGTGTAGTTAATAAAGAAAAAAAAAGCAGAAAAAAATAAAATAAAATTTGGGGAAATTGTAAAAAAAAAATGTCTACTCCATGAAACAAGAAAAATTAAATAAATAAATACATTTCTTGATCTATATTAGATCTCAAAATCAAAATCAGGTAAACAATTTAAAAAGACCCAGAACCCTGGTTAGATAGAAGCAGTAATTAAAAGTATCCCAAACAAAAAAAGGCCTATGCCAGATGGATTCAGGTCAGAATTCTACCAGAGCTTCAAAGAATAATTAAATCCAATATTCCCCAAAATAGTCTGTATAATAGAAAATTCTCTTTAAAAGCCCATAATTACCCTGATACCTAAACCACCAAAAGGCCCAACAAAATAAAATTAGGAATCAATATCACTTATAAACATAGATGATAACAATTTCAATAACATATTTCCAAACCAAATTCAAGAACACATCAAGAAGATTATCTACTGTGATGAAGTAGGCTTTATCCAACAGATGCAGGGATAGCACAGCATACATAAATCAATAAACATAAGCATGTGAACAGGCTGGAAGACAAAAACATATGATCATTTCATTAGCTGCAGAAACGGCCTATGACAAAATTCAACACCCCTTCATGATAAGTCTTAAAGAGGCTAGGAACATACCTCCCCACAATAAAGGCAGTTTACAGCAAGCCCATAACCAATATCAAACCAAAGGAAAGGACCCCGAAAGCATTTCCACTAAAACCTGGAGGAAGACAATGATGTTCACTCTCTTTGTATCTATTCAATATCATACTTGAATTTTTAGCTGGAGCAACAAGACAACTGAAGGAGGGCAAGGAGATAGAAATAGTATCAAAGAAGATTTCTACGTATCTTTATTTAAAGATTGAATGGACTCCAGTCAGCCCCAGCATGGGAAACATGGCTCTGGCAGGCTTTGCCCTTCTCTCCTACTCACCTGCCTTGCTAAAACCCAATCGATTCCATGGGATGGATCTTAGGATTGGGCCTGGCATTGGTTGGACAGTCCCTCAATCTCTGCTTTATCTGTGCTATCTTTGTCTTAGCTGGTCTTGGAGGTATGGTAAGTTTTGGATTGAGGCTTTTGTCAGTGGGTTGGTGATCTCCTCCATCCATTAGGAGACTTGTCTAGATAAAGGGTGTACTCTTCAGTCTTAGGCACTAGGAGTCTTGGCTAGAATACCCTCATATTCTCCCAGAAGCCTCTTCTGATTTAGGTCTGCAGCTTGTCACAGCGATGCCCCCACTTACCATTTCTATTTTCTCTGCAGGCCTTCTGCCCTCCTGGCCCTATTCTCTCCAGGTCTGATCTCTACCCTTATTTCTCTCTGTGCTACCTTTTCTCCCTGTTCCACTCTTCAACTACTACTCCTTTCTATTTTATTTTCCCTTTCAAAGTGAGATTCATGCATCCTCCCTTGGGTCCTCCTTGTTACTTGTCTCCTTGGGGCTTGTGCATTGTGAAATGTCTATCCTGTACTATAGGAATAAAAGCTGCTTATATGTATACATCTCAATCATAGGCTTCTCCCTCCTCTCCTCCCAGTCCCACTCCCCTATCCCCCTATTCTTTAGAATAGGAGATCCCCCTACCTTGTGTATATACCATGTGTGTCTCTCTGGGTCTGTGTTACCTCACTCAGGATGATCTTTTCTAGTTCCATCCATCTGTACTCAAATTTCATGATTTCCTTATTTTAATGGTTGAGTAATATTCCATTGTGTGAATGCACCATGGTTTCTTTAACCATTCTTTGGTTGAGGTACATCTAGGTGGTTTCCAGTTCCTGGCTATTACAAATAAAGCTGTTATGAACATGGCTGAGCAAATGTCTTTGTTATATCTTTCTGGTATATGCCCAGGAGTGGTATAGTTAGGTCTTGAGATATGGCTATTCCCAGTTTTCTGAGAAAGCAGCAGATTGATTTCCAAAGTGGTTGTACAAGTTTGCGCTCCCACAAACAATGGAGGAGTGTTCTCCCTTTTCCACATCCTTGTCAGCATGTGAAGCCAACGTCTATTACTATTAACGATACTCTGGTATGCCTGCAGACAGGAGCCTGCCAGAGTTGTCTTCTTAGAGCCTCCACCCAACAATGAATGACTGAAAACAGATACTGAGACTCAGAGCCAAACATTGGACAAAGCATGGGAAGTCTACTGGAAAAGAGAGGTGGGGAAGGGTGGGAGGAGAAATGGTCCTACAGGTGACAAATCTCCGCAAGAAGACCATCAGAGCCAATCAATAGGACCCAGAGAGGCCTATGGAGTCTGAAGCACTAACCAAGGACAGTGCATGGGATGGTCCTACATCCTCTATATATAAGTAGCCAATGTACATCTTAGGGTTCATGTGGACCCACTAGTAGGAGAGTGGGGAATATCTCTGACATAGACTATGTTGCCTGATTTTTGATCACTTTCCTCTGATGGGAACACCCTACCAGGCCACAGGGGAGGAAGCTGAACTTAGTCCTCAGGTGAAGAGATGAGCTGGGGTGTCTGGGTAGGGGAAATCTCCTATTCTAAGGAATAGGAGAGTGGGAATATGAGAAGGAGGGTGGAGCTAGGAAAAGAGGAGGGAGGAGCCTATGACTGAGATGTAAATTGAATTGATTAATAAAAATGAAAAAAGAACCATTAGATTACTTTTCTAAAGTTAGCCACCAAGGTCCATTCCCTTATTTGGCCACTTTCTCCTCCAGAGGCTGATTACCTAGATCCTGCTATCAATGTATTGAAGTCCAGCAGTCAAAAGCCCCCTTTGACTCACCTAATTAACATGCCCAATTAAAATGAAACACATCATCCTAACATGGAGTTTTCTCTTTATAAACTGTCATTTGCCTATGGGCCAATTCTGTTTTCTCTCTATCTAGAGACAGTCCTTTGCTCCCCTCCCCTACAATCCATCATCGGTCCTTTTTCTTTATCTCTTACTCCCTGCCCTTTGTCCCTCTGTCCCTCTGTTGCAAATAAATCTTCTTTGTGCTCTGAACTTGGTCTTGGGGGTCCTTACAGAGATAATATAATTTTATACATAAAAGACCCTAGGAATTCCACAAGCAACAACAACAACAACAAAAACTTCTACAGGTGATAAACACAAATGGTGCTGGCCAAATGAATGGCTGCATGTAGAAGAATGCAAATAGAGCCATACCCATCACCCTGCACAAAACTCAACTCCACCTAGATCAAGAACCTCAGAACCAACATAAAACTGCATATGCTGAACATGATAGAAGAGAAAGTGGGAAAGTCTTGAACTCCTTAGCACAGGAAAAAGACTTTCTGAAGAGGGCATTGATAGCACAGGCACTGAGACGAACCATGTTAATAATACATAAATAATATAAAAAATGGGACCTCATGAAACTGAGAAGTTTCTTGGTAGCAAACATCTTAGAAATTCAGACAAAGGAGTGTGCCACAGAATGGGAAAATATCTTTACCAATTACACATATGATAGAGACTTAGTATAAGAGAACTAAAAACACTGAACATGGAAGAAAACAAATAATTTAATTTAAAAAATAAGCTACAGAACTAAACAGAGTTCTCAAGAGATGCTTAAAGAAATGTTCAATAACCTTAGCAATCATGGAAATGTAAATTAGAAAAATACTTTGAGGTTTCAACTTAGAACAGTAAGAATGGTCAAGGTCAATAAAACAAATGATAGCAAATGCCAAGCAAGTGGGGTACTGGGAACAATCATCCATTGGTGGGGGGAGTCAAACCTTTATGTCTACTACAGTGTCAGTGTATTACTTCCTCTAAAAGCTGGAAACAGATCTTTCTCAAGATCCAGTTATACCACTCTTGATCATCTACCCATAGGACTCTAAAACTTACTACAGGAACACCTGCTCACTCATGCTCAGGGCTGCTCTATTAGTGATATGCAAAAACTGGAAACAGACTAGATATTCATCAACAAATGTATGGATAATGAAATGTGTTACATTTACACAATGGAATATTATTCAGCTGATAACAAAGAACAAAGAAATCATAAAATTTATAGGTAAATTTGGATGTAGCTAGAAAAATCATCCTGAGTGAGGTATCCTAGATCCTAAATGACAAATGCAGGCCTTCTCTTCTATGAGGATGTTAGTTCTTAAGCCTTTGATAGGCATGCTACAATCCACATGACCTCAGAGGTTAGGAACAGAATAAGGGGCTAGCAGATAGGGGAAGATCTGTCAATGAAGAGGAAATAGAATATATAGTTATGGAATATGGGCATTGTGGAGTAGAGTGGAAGAACTAAATGGGAGGGAGATGAAAGAGGAGAAGGGAGGGAATACAGGTAGGGACAACTAATACTAAGTGTGATTTGAAGAGTTCTATGAAAACCTACTATTGTAGGAGCTTCTTAAAATACATGCTATACAAAAGAAATTGAAATGCAGTCACAAAAAAAGGAAGGAGACAAAGCTCTAACTGGATGTTTGTTGTTGTTGTTGTTTTCCATTAACTAAAACCTCTAATGCTAGTAATGGCTTACATCTAGCTGAATTGTCAAATAAAGAGGCCCCTTGTAAACCCCCAAACAGCTCTGACTATTGCCAAGGCAATTGGTTGCTCCACACAAACTGATAGTAAGGTCCTGTTGCCAAAGACAACTATCTAAATATCTCATTGAACATGGAAAAGATGAACTAGTGCCTAACTAGAGCTTTCACCCCAGTGGAATATCATTCAGGATACTGGAAGTTACATTGGATACTAGCAGAAGAAAAGATAGGCCCTAATCAAGCAATAAACCCTCTAATCTTCAGTGCCTGCATAATATACTGCCATAATAGTTGCACAAAAATTGTGGAAGTAACCAACTACACTCTGATTGGAATTAAAGCCCACTCCATGAGACGGAACTCATGCCTGACACTGCTCGGTCAGTGAACCTCAGTTTGGATAGACCATGGGCCCAGGGGAAAACCAAATACTATTGTTCTGCTAAAGGAACATAACAACAAAACTACTCTTAATGACACTCTGCTGTTCTCCTAGATCGGTATCTCACTCAGCTATCACCACAGAAACTTCCTCTTTAAGCAGATGGGAAATAATACAGAAATCCACAACTAAAAAATATGTGAGAGTGAAAGGTTTTTGGAAGACTTAATGTTAAATGGAATGTCTTCATCTAATCGCTCCAGCCAGTGCACAGGGAACCCTGAATAAGAGGAAATGGAAAGAGCATAAGAGCCATAGCATATGGATGACAACAGAGCTTGTTCATGTATGAACTCGGGGAGAATGCGGCAGCATGTGCAGGGTCTGCACAGGTTCAGGGCTGAGAGTGGGACGTGGACAAAGGCTGCCATCCCTAAACGAGAAGATATCTTGAACTGACATGTGTTTGCAAAGGAAAAATTAATTTTCTCCAACAGAGTCTCACTGGATACACAAACCACAGTTGGGAATACGCTACACTCCTAGCCAACACAAAACTAACTCAGTGGTAGGTTTGCAGATTTTTTTTTTTTGGTCTCAGATTGATTTGTTTGGGCATTTAAAAAATATTTTCTGTTCTTTGCTTGTATATTACAGTTTCCAAATTTGTGTTTTTATGCTTTTTGTTTTTATTTGTCTGTGTTTGTGTGTTTCTTCTTTCTTCTAAAATTTTTATTTTCCTGTTTGTCATCTAAAGAGAGAGAGAGAAAGCAAGTGTAGTATTTCTTGTGTGGGGAGGTGGGGAGGATCTGAAAGAAAATGGGGAAAGGGAAAACCACAATCAGAAGATTATATATGAAATGTTTTCAATTAAATTCAAGTGAAAAATATTTCAGCCACACCAGTATGTGTATCACACATTCTCAGAATAATAAAGTATTTCCCCTATAAGTCAAACTCTCCTACTGTGGCTCTTAATTCCCATTGTATATGGAGGACAAGGAGAACAATCAGAATTTCTCCACCCTATGTTTGCTCTGCATTCTAGTTCAGACCTTGCTGAGCACAGCATGTTTGTGTGCAGGCTACAGGTGCCTGGGAAGCACTGTGTGCTCACTGCACAGAGGTAGACAGCAGAGTCACTGGGTTGGGAGTCTCTAATGTGCAGGGCAACATGCAGGCTGGCTCTATTCAGGTGAGCTGTGAGTCTGCCTTCTTCCTTGTCACCATTGGAGAAGATGGACATCAGTGCCTGGGGGCCTTTCCCAGAATGCTGTCTGTACCACCAGAAGTTCTGAGAAGCACTATCACTGAAAGTGCAGTTGAGTGAGGCTATGGCTCCCTGTGGGACACTGAGGGATTCTGGCTTCTGCTGCACCTTCTGTTGGCTGCTCACCCCTGTGCAGAAAGACAAAGGTCAGGCAAACAGGACTGGAGGCATGTGGATGCTAGCACTCCAGAATGCCTTTCCCTCGGCCTCCCACCTACTTTTGTTACAGTATGAGAACATCAATATTTCTACTCTCCAGACTAAAATAGGCAACATCTTCATATATTATATTTTTATGTTCCCATAGCATGGTCAAACTCACCACTCAGTTGAAGCCAGAGGACCACTAGTGAAACCCTTAAAGGGGACATATTGTTTCTACTGAAGATTCTTACTTCAAGCATCACAGAAGAAGTGGCATTTAGGCAGTTTAAATTCTTATGCTTGAAGATGCATAAAAAGAAAAACCTCAGATGGTTCATCCAATTAGAAAGAAGTAGGGCTACATCAAAAGTCCTCCTCCTCCCTCTGAGCCCCACCCAAGTCCCAATTACACCCAAAGAACCACATGACAAATCGCTTCTGGGTCTTTGAGAGGAGACCGCCATCCTGTGGATGCACTTTAGTGTTAAAGAAATATTGTAAGTGCAGACTCCTCTTATGTAAACTATTAAAACAGGTGATAATTTAGTCAGATGAGAAGTTTAAGACATTTGTTCAAGTATATTATGTGTGTGCTTATGCATACATTATTCACCAAATGGCAATTTATTTTATCAGTTTAAAAAACTATTTTCTGTAATATTTTTAAAACTCTTGGAATCAAATAATAGCTTGTGTTCTTTATTTCTTCTCTGTGTCAGCTTAGACATCCCTCGTCATCAATTTTAAAGAAATTTTCTATAATTAAAACAATATTTTAAAATTAAATAGCTTTAAATATGGATTAACATGTGTGGCTCCAGTTCATAGCCTAACTACATTGTATTTGTGTGTGTGTGTGTGTGTGTGTGTGTTTACTTCATTGTTGACGGACATTTTGTTCATTTATTTATGTGTTTGCACACGTGTATAGGTTACAGGTCAACATCAGGTATTGTCTTTGACCACTCTCTACCTTATTTTATTTTTTAAGAATCGTAAAAATAATCTGTTCAACCAAGTAGGATAAAATGGCCTAGGTTTACACTCCTTGATCAATAAGAACCTCCTAAGAAATGGGCTCTGGGCCTCTCACTGAACCTTGAGCTCACCATCACAGGCTCATTGTCAGTGAACTTCCAGACTGGACTATGTCCTTACCAGTGCTGGGGCTACACATCTGGATGTAGTATTGGATATTATATGTGTTCTGGGTATCTGGACACAGTTCCTCATGCTGATGAGTCAGCGCTTTGTTGCTGGGCACTTTTGACTTCTTTATTGTTGATATTATTTGGGGATTAAGATGAATCCTCAGCATAGATTTTGTTGTTGTTGTTGTTGTTACCTGTTTCCTTAGCAAGGTGGCCCTAGAAGTGCATGGAATTCTTCATCCACCAACAACGCACATCTGTAGCAGAGATGCTGGTGATTATTTAGGGGAGCACATAGAACATCCTAGAAAAATGGAAGATGGAGTTGTGGAGAAAACAAAAATAGCAGCTTTATCCACTGCAATTGGAGGGTCCCTAAGGCTAGTCAGCTAATAGGACTTTAGCTTGGTAATTTTATTGGGCCTATGTATTTTTTTTTCCTCTTCACTATTAGTCATATTTAGATACACGCCCTCATCTTTCACACCAGTTGAACTCAAATCATCTTCTGTGAATAAGAAGCTGCCACTCCAAGGAGCTTTCTTTTGCTCTCTCATCTATCCATATTCATCTTTCTCTTCCCTGGGTCTATACACTCAGAGATCAACATCAACTGTTGTCAGGAATAGAACCATGACTGCTCTGGTTGCTTAAATGAAGAGAAGGGGTGGAGCTTAGGTATCATCATATTCTAAGGGATAGGCTCCATACGGGATTAGTCCAGGGCCCTATGGTCATACATCTTGAAAAGCAGCCCAGATTCCTTCATTGGATCTTTTCAGAGCTCAGGTTGTTACTACCTTCCTCCATCAAGTATCACTCCAAGTATGTGACTATAATTAATCGGGCCTTTTCTCTCTGGGGAGCTTATATCCCATCATGGCTAGAGCATAGAGGAGGGACTCAGTTTCCTGAGAGAGTCTCTCCCCAGATGCCCCACAGAATATAAAGACTTACACATATTGAAGCAAGGTTGGATGGGGACTTGACCAGTCCATGATGTCCTGGGCCAAGAACAGTCCACATCAATATGGGCTATCTATAAATACTTCAGGTAGGATGGTGCATTGACTTGTTTAGCTTTAGAAGCTGTATACCTTTTAGTCTCTGGAGAAAGGTAATTATGACCTCAAGGGCTGGCCTTAATAGCTTTGATAGCTATCATGTATAGAATGGCTAGTAGCACAATGTAAAGTCCCTCCAAGATGATACTAGAGAAAAAAAGAGAGAAGAAATTTAAAAATCATTGGACTTTTTAGTTAAAACAATGGTAAGCCTGCTTCATTTGGCTTCATATAAGCACTGTAGTGTTGAGCCAAGGCCAAGATAGCCTAAATATAATAAGCAGCATTTTCTTATCAAGAAGCAAAGCATTAATTAAAAAAATAGTTGCCTATATCTCATCTCATATGTATTTAAGTCTAATGTCTAGTGAGTGTCATTCCTTAGATTGCTGAAGAACATATTATACTTTCCTATGTTGTATTTAAGACCATTCAGCCCCCCAAATCAATCACTATTATTTTTCAAAGCCAGTTGAAGATCTGGTCCTTGGGTGGAACACTTGGGTTTGAGAGGAGCCACTGGCTCCTCTAGCCATTTGTTCCATCTGTGTGAAGATAAGCCTAGGCCCTTGTTTGACTATGGTTTTGCTCTGAAACATGGGGACATCTTTCCTATTGTTGACCATTCTCTTTGTAGACTGAACACTGGTTAGAGATCACTGTAAGTTTCCAGGGCCACTTAAACATTAGAACAGGTAATTCCACAGAGACATAGAACAGTTCATTTCAGTTTATTTTAGTTTAGATGTGGTGGGTAATTTGCCTACAAGTACATCAAGTACCACATGTATGCCTATTACTCACAGAAGCAAGAAGAGATCGCCTGATTCCATGAAATGAAAGTTACAGACAGTTGTTACCTACTCTGTTTGGTGCTGAAAACTGAACCCAGATCATTTTGAAAAGTCCAGTGTCCTTAATCACTCATCCGCTCTCCAGTCCCTATTCAGACAACATTTTGAGAGATGTTCCATACTGTCTGGAACTGAGTTGATCGTAGAGGGGAAGAGAGGAAATACTTTCTAGTTTAATCCCTCTGACCACATTAGAATACCCTTCAAGGATGGTTATTGAACAAACAGAAAGTTAGTTGCACCAGTCTTTACTTCTAATTACTGTGGTATATTTAGATAAAGATCTAGAAAAAGACCATCCTGACTGAGGTATCCCAGAGGCAGAAACACACACATGGTATATACTCACTTATAGTGGATATTAGACATATAATAAAGAATAAACTACTAAAATCTGTACACGTAAAGAAGCTAAGCAAGAAGGAGGACCCTGGGTAAGATGACCAATCCTCCCTTAGAGAGGCAAATGGGATAGACTTTGGAAGAGGGAGAAAACAGGGAACAGGACAGGAGCCTACAACAGAGGGACTCTGAAAGACTCTTCCCAATAGGATATCAAAGTAGATGCTGAGACTCATAGCCAAACTTTGGGCAGAGTGCAGGGAATCTTATAAAAGAAGGGGGAGATAGAAAGACCTGGAGAGGACAGGAGCTCCACAAGAAGAGCAACAGAACCAGGGAATCTGGGCCCAGGAGTCTTTTCTGAGACTTATGCTACAGCCAAGAACCATTCATGGAGATAACCTAAAACCCCTGCACAGATGTAGCCCATAGCAGCTCAGTATCCAAGTGGGTACCCTAGTAAGGGGAACAGAGAATGTCTCTGACATGAACTAAGTGGCTGGCTCTTTGATAACCTCCCTCTGATGGGGGAGCAGCCTTACCAGGCCACAGCGGAAGACAATGCAGCCAGTCCTGATTAGACCTGATAGGCTAGGGTCAGACGGAGGGGAGGAGAACCTCCCCTATAAGTGGACTTGGAGAGAGGCATGGGAGGAGATGAGGGAGGGTAAGATTGGGAGGGACTGAAGGAGGGCAGTACAGATGGGATCCAGAGTGAATAAACTGTAGTTTATATAAAAATAAAAATTAAAAAAATAAAGATTGAACTTTGATAATACATGCATTTTTGTTCTTTAAGATGGTCCTCATAGTTGTTGTGGAAAGTAGACAAATAACTCTTATTGATTTAAGCAAAGATTTGACAACAATATATTGAACTTTGACCTTTTTCATACATCTTAAAATTTGCTTAGACCCTTGTAAATTGCTTAAGATTTCCAGTTTCCTTTCCAGTCATTTCTGTTCCATCTTATTTTGTAAAATAACAGTAATAAAGGAACAGTCAACAGGCCTAGCTGTGATGATCTTTTCAGAGTAGGCACAGCTGATGTCCAAGTCATTTGGCCTGGAAGATAATACTATTAACTTCAGGTTTATAAGAGATGGTTGACTCCAAACATAATACAACCTGTGTAGATCCTGTCATAGTATGTGGTTTGAGACGTTCCAAGGTTATCCTTATAGTAAACACAGGATAGGACAGACCACAGTATGCAGAACAATCTACTGTATCAGTGCTTTTCATTTGGAATGAGTGTAGGTACCAGATAGAAATAGAGCTTTATACCATGAAATCAATAATACTCACAATGCCTAAACCCTTTGACTGGTTTGTTATTGTTGTTCTATTTTCTCCATGTTAGAGAGTTGGAAAACAAGCCTCATTCAGGAAAGAGAGCTTGAAAGAACATTTTGAGATAAATATGCTTGTATCTGAAGTGGGAGGGCCAATTTCCATCTTCAGAGCCAACTTTTCAGTGAGCTCAAACAGCACAGCACAATTTAATGTACACACATAAGGCATCTGTTTCTCTCCAAACTGAACCCAGTAGTTTCTTGTCAAGTGTTGAGCTGCACACTGGGAATAGGAATTGGCAATGCAGAAGGTCCTGGGTAGGTGACAGTGAACACCTGTGACTGAGGAAGATCAAGCCAACAGAAATCTTTTGCTCTCTCTCTCTCTCTCTCTCTCTCTCTCTCTCTCTCTTTCTCTCTCTCTCTCTCTCTCTCTCTCTCTCTAACTGATGTCTCATATTGGACTTTCCCTACCTAGGCTTGTGATGATCAAGTGGGAAGACTGTAATCAATTTGGGGCACAAAATCTGAAAAATCTTAAAATTCTCTGCTTTTCTTTAGGCTAGGCAATGAAAAGGCTCAAGAATATAGGTGGATCCAAACTCTTCTTCCATCTCCTGCATGAAAAACACCCCAGAGGATATTAGGACCATACCCTTTGGCAAAAGAAAATCAGCCACAGATGCCAAGAAAGGCATTGCAAGCCCCATTTACTGAGTTTACTGGGCCCACAAAAAATGCTTATAGTGATTAGTAATTTATCCATGTTCACAGAGATGATGAGAGAGCCAGATACAGAATGGAAGCTGGTAGGCTTCAGACCAGTAGCCCATCCCTTCAAAATGATTTGAATTAACTCATTATCACACACAGTTTTGCTGTCTTTAACAATTCAGTGATGGTATGTGAATATGTTTTTGTTTTAACCCCAAGTTTGGAATATGGGGCTGCTTTCAGTTTGTTCACGCCTGTTAACTATGTTTGCCTCTCATGGGCTCAGAGAGGGGGGTGATTTTTGCCATCTGCAGCGAGTTTAATTGTGAAGACTCTGAGAGGGTATAAATGCTAGAGCACTGAGAGGAAAAGGATTCCAAGCAGGAAAAAGGCTGTTGCTGTGTTTGGTATTTGCTGGCTTGCCGGTTAGCTGAACTGCTGTATATCCTGGCTACGAAGATTGGAGTTGCCATAGGAATTAAGTGTGAAGAGGTCTACATTCCTTTCCCTTCTCATTCTCTCCTACATAGGGTTGGGGGTTGGAAGGGAGGTAGAGGCTTAAGGGACGCAAATAAAATAGTTTAAAAAATAGTGCCTACACTGATGGGCAGGGTTGGCCTTCCCTCACAGGTTTGCTTCTGATGCCTACAATGTTCCCAGATGAGTGTTTAAGGGATACAAACTTCACAACTGTGACTTGCTTTTGGGTCTACAGTCATCCAACTGAAACAGGTCATAGGACACTTAGACATTCAGACTCACTCAACAAGGTTCCAGACGCTCCCTGGGCCTGCATTCATGCCATTGCTATTTCCCCAGAATTTGCAAATTTTTTAGCAAGAACTACACATTAATATCTACTTTCTTGAGGAAGCGCTATTCCTACTTGTCTGAGAAAGAACCAGATTGATTTCCAGAGTAGTTGTACAAGTTTACATTCCCACCAGCAGTGGAGGAGGGTTCCCCTTTCTCCACAACCTCTCCAGCATGTGTGTCACTTGAGTTTTTGATCTTGGCCATTCTGATGGGTGTAAGGTGAAATCTCAGGGTCGTATTGATTTGCAATTCCCTAATGGCTAATGAGGTTGAGCATTTCTTTAAGTGTTTCTCTGCCATTCGATATTCCTCTACAGAGAATTCTCTGTTTAGCTCTGTTCCCCATTTTTTAATTTGATTACTTGGTTTGCTGCTTTTCAGCTTCTTTAGTTCTTTATATATACTGGATATTAGTCCTTTATCAGATAGAGGGTTGGTGAAGATTCTTTCCCAATCTGTAGGCAGTTGCTTTGTTTTGATGGCGGTATCCTTTGATTTACAGAAGCTTTTCAGCTTCATGAGGTCCCATTTATTGATTATTGCTCTTAGAGCCTCTGCTGTTGGTGTTCTGTTCAGGAAGTTGAATAAAGTGTAATTAATAGTAAAATAAATAAATAAATACATAAATAAATAAATAAATAAATAAATAAAAGAAATGAAAAAATATCTACTTTCTTAACTACATTTACAAAGCTGTATCAGAAATCCTGAATCCTCAATAGGGAGAAACCAGAAGTTACCCCTGATGAGACAGGCGAGTTCAATTTGAGAGAAAAAAGTGCTCATTGTCCCAGGATAGAGGGTCCATGGTGGATCCAGTGGACATCTACAACAATATTCTTGGCTACTAGGATAATAATATCCTCCTGAGATCCCTTAGCCATTGTAATCAGAAGAGGCAGGCTAAGGATGTGCTACCTGAGGTGGGAAAAGTAGCACTGTGAAGGGTAGGCAGTGACACTAGAAACTGGACCACCTTCTTACCCTTAGTGAGAACCTAGAGGGAGAACCACCCTAGGTGCCTAAACATCCAAGCCTGCCTTAGACCCCTAGTGCCTAACTCCTTGTTCTCATGATCCTGCAGAAGTCAGTGGTTTCTGCTAAACCTAATGAACCACTATGCTCTTCCCAGGGCATGCCCTGAAAGTGCTTTCTTTGTTGGGAACAGTTGGCAAAAATTCTGAAGTGTTTGCGGAACAGAACACAGGCCCCTGTAACAGCTACTTAAGATTTACCCATCAAGGTCTGAGGGTACAAGAGCTCCAAAAGGAGATCAACAGAGCCCCAAAATCTGGGTCCAGGATGGCCTGCAAAGACTGATGAATCAACCAAGGACCATGCATGGAGAGGACATAGACCCCCTGCATAGATGTTGCCCATGGGCACCTCAGTCTTCATGTGTGATTCCCTAGTAAGGGGAAGAGGGGCAGTCTCTGGCATGAACTCTTTGCCTGCTCTTTGATCACCTCTCTTTGGCTAGGCGGCCTTACTAGGCCACAGAGAAAGAGGATCAAGGCAGTCCTGATGAGACCTGATAGGCTAGGGTCAGAGAGTAGGGAAGGAGAACCTCCCCTATCAGTGAACCAGGGGAGGGGCACAGGGGGGAATAGAAGGGAGGTAGACATGGGAGGAGATGAGGGAGGAGGCTACAGGTGGAATACAAAGTGAATAAACTGCAATTATTTTTTTAAAAAGATTTATCTATCAAAAAGCCAGGCCACTGAAATCTCAACCAAAGCAATGTCTGCTCATAGATACAGAGACTTTCTACATTCTTGCTTTCTGTATACTCTGATGGAAATCTCCTACCAGAGTCCACATTTTACCTTCTACTTTTTATTTAGGCAAAACCCATGTGCAGAAAAATTTCTTGTAAGACATGGTCACTGGTTCTGATTGAATTTAAGGAAGATAAAACCATACCTGTAACTCTCAATGAGTTCAAGAACATGTAACGAGGTAGGTCTTAGTACCTGGAGAGAATCTAGTACTATTACTAAGTAAGTGGACTTGGTCTTTTTGAGGCTTAATGACATGTTGCTCTATCATGTCTGTACATATCAGTACATCGCAGAACCTCATTAGAGAAGCTTCTCACAGTAGATAGCAATTAACGTAGAGATCCACAAGTGGTCAATGTGCAGAAAATAAAAGACTTTGGGGTACTCAGTCCCAAAAATACATCTTTATCCTACAGCGTTCCATAAAGGCTCAGGGTTCTACACTGAGAAGGGAATGGAAGGATTGCCAGAGATAGTGGATGATTCAAAGAAACAGTGTTTTCTGAACAAAGCAAGGCATATTTGAACTTACAGCAGTTATGGTAGCATGCATATGACCTGTACCAGCTCAATACAGACAAAGATGAGAAGGGCACAGATTTCCATCCCTAGCTGAGAGAAACTAGCATTTCATAGCTGCTGGGAGAAGTTATTTTTCTTGACACACACTAAATATTCTAAATTCTATTGTTCATCTCCTTCTATTGAAAAGTCCCAGTCTCTGAAAGTTATGAATTCATAGATCTCAACCTGAGATTTTCTTCATGTCTCTAATTGTAACCTAACTGGCAAAGTGTCAGAGGCTCATCTAAACCAAAAGCTTAAATGGGTATTCAGAGAACTAAGCACAGGAAATTTGTGTTCTTCCTTTGTCCTACAATATGCTTCACATTTTTGCACATACTGGTAGCTGAGAGCCAGCATTTTATCAGACCCCTTTCTATACACAAGATACGAAATCAGTGTTCACTAAATATTGTCTCATTGGATTCTTCCCTTGCCCACTAATAAATGCTTTAGGAATAGAATGCATGGGAAAATGCAAACAGCTAAATCATGATCTTCAAAGGTACAGTGCACTTGACACAGCATAACAGCTGTTTCTTAGTACATTTGAAAACCAGAGGAGGCATGGCAATAGAACCTGATGGCAGCAACACAGCCTTGGAAAACATTTGGTAGTGAAGAAGAAAGCTTAAAGCAGTATGCTGGCCGGAAGCATGGCTTTGTAGGGCATACTCTCCCAGGTGGGTCTAGAGTCTGCTGAATTGACAGCTTTACAATAACCATCAAAGTGCTATTCCACTTCAGCCCAGAAGACCAAAGCAGCTCTTGTAGGGATGATCCTTAAGTAATGGGCACCCTGATGTCTCTTGAAATATCCTGTTTTATCCTTTAGAAAAAAGATTAAAAATATAGAAACATTTATTGACACTTTCTGATTTGTCAGTGTTCATTCCTCTTCTAAAATTTTATTTTATCTGTTCTTTCATATATTCATAATGTATTTAGATCCTATCCACACCATGCTTCCTCCATCAAATTTTCTCATATCTCACTTCTTGATGCTCTTCTGCATTTCTATTCTCTCCTTTTCGTTTTGTTCTTTGTAATATTCTGGAATCAATTATAGCTGCCCTTATACACATGAGTATAGGACCATTGCCTGGAGGAGAGACAACCTGCCAGGACACACACTCCTGGAGAAAACTGACTCTGTCTCTCCGTGCATTTATCAATGGTCTATATCTCCCAGCTACTACTAGGGTCATAGCAGCTCTTTCACCCATCCTACAATGCTTATTGTCTTGATCATGTGTGGGCAACTCCACCTGGTATGAGGTCATCAGTACAACAACCCTCTGATACCCAGAAGACTCTATTTCATGACAGACTTCTCTGACTTCTGGCTCTTTCAAATTTCCATCACTTTATTCAGTGTTTGGAGCTGAGATTACCATAGCCATTTTATTCTTTGACCCTTGACAAATAGTGAGTCTCTGTGTTAACTCTTGCCCCTTAATAACAAGAAGTGTCTCTGATTAAGGATGAGAGATGCAATAATATGAAGGTATAAGGGTATTTGGGTGCTATGTCTAATTAGCAAAATAGTGGAGTCTCCCTGAGGTGTATGACCTTCACAGCCACGGGGTTTTAGCCAGGTTTATAATACAAGATATGACACACCTATTTTGGAGAGGGATTTAAATCCTGTTAGAAAGCTCTTGGTTACCCCCATTACACTGATGTGGCAACTGAACCAATAAGCACATCTTGCCAGGATGGTGATTACAGATTTCAGTGTTCACAGAAGGTTAATAATATTGATAACCGTTGTCCACCAGCAGCTTTCAAAGACCTTTCAGGAATCTTAAAAGATAACCAGCAAGGTAGAAGAATTCAGGTCAGTACCAGCATAATTTCTACATGTCCTGTGACCTGAGCGTGTGGTAGACAGTAAGGTCTTGCCAACAAGTTCTGGCAGTTGATCAAGAGAAACAGCAATAGCCTCTATTATTTGCTGGGATCTCTGGGATTCACCTGACCAACTAACTGAAGGGAGTTAGACCATACCTGACAATGATAACTTTTATAGTTTGATCAACTATAGATATAAACTATAGATATATATTTAAACAACACATATAAAGCTCATAAAATACTAGATTTTGTATGTTTTTAAACATACTCATTCCATACTCTCTCATGCTCTTCTCTTCCATTTCTCTCCCCACATAAGGTTACCCCTTCTTTACGTTCCTTTTTCATACCACCTCTGTGATACTGTGCCCATCCTCAAGCTCTTTCTCCATTGCCTAATGTCTACTTTCTTGTTTCTTGGCTTCCATACATGTCCCAAGACAAACTCACAAATCTAAAGGTTCAATGCAAGGATAGACATATAAGTTGAGATGCATGCTGCATGTATTTTTCTGGATCTGGTTAACAACATTCATTGCAATTTTTTTCCAGTTTGGTCCATTTCTCTTCAAATTTAATGATTTGATTTTTTACTTTAGAAACTATTAAGTGTGTATAGATATTTTGCCTGCATGTGTGTCTGTGGTTCACGTATGTTCAGTACCTATGGAAGCCAGAGGAGAGCCTCAAATTCTTTAGAGGTGGAGTTACAGACAAGTTTTTAGCTGACTTTACAAACAGAACTCCAAGTCATCTGCAAGAGAAGAAACTGTTCTTACCTGCCAAGCCACCTCTCTAACCCCAATTTTGTTACTCTTTAGAGCAGAAAAAAAAATTGCATTATGTACTGTAGCACACCATTATCCATTCATCAGTTGGTAATCACCGAGGCTGTTTCCATTTCCGAGGCATTATGATTGAAACGTCAGTGAACTGGAAGAGCAACTATCTCTAACAGGATGGATATAGAGGCTTTTGGTCAAATATCCCTGAGTTGTGTGTCTGTGTAATGTGTTGGATTCATTTTTTTAGCTTTCTGGGGATCCTAGATTCTAATTTCTACTGCTTCATGTGCCAGTAGGATTGTTTTGTTTTAAGTCGAAACAAGTTAGAGTTATTTGGAAAGAGGAACCTTAATTTATAGTTCGCCCATCAGATTGACATGTCTACTTTCACAATATTGACGTGATGATTTCATTACTGTGACTGTAGTATAGCTTAGTGTTAGATATGGCGATCCCGCTTGTCATTATTCTTTTGGTTGAGAACCGTTTTGGGTATTGAAGTATGGGTTTCATCTTAAGGAGAAGGACTTAAATCAAGGAAGAAAGTGACTAATTATTCTCAATATGTTTGTGCTAATACTGAACCAGTGGACATCTCTTGCCAGGCCAGTTACTATTGTAGCTCCCAGGGTTGGGGTTGCAGTTAGGTAATATTGATGATTTCTTTTCCACTCCAGTAGCATTAATAGCACCTTCCAGCACTGTGAAAGCTATCCAGTAGGGATGAAGTTTCCAGGTCAGTGCCATGTTGATTTCTTCATGTTCCATGACTCAAGTTTGGTGTGTTCAGCAGTAGAGTTTTATTGCTAAGTTCTGGAGTGAAAACAAAAGCATTGGCAATTGTCTGTACTCTGTGAGAGTCTTTGGGACCTCAGTGGACAACAAGTCCAGGATAATCCATTCTTTTTTAATTTATTATTATTATTATTATCATTTATTACAATTTATTCATTTTGTATCTGGGGTGTGACCCCCCCTTATCTCCTCCTAATCCTACCCTCCCTCCCTCCTCTCCCCCTATGCCCTTCTCATACATAGTCCAGAGGTAGGGGAGGTCTTCTTCCCCTTCTACTTGACCCTAGCCTATCAGGTCTCATCAGGACTTGTTGCATTGTCTTCCTCTGTCGCCTGGCAAGGCTGCACCTCCCCCAGGGGGAGGTGATCAGAGAGCCTGCACTGAGTTCATGCCAGAGAGAACCTCTGCTCCCCTTATTAGGGACCCCACTTGGAGACTGAGCCTATGGGCTACTTCTGAGCCAGGGCTTTAAGTCCTCTCCATTCATTGTCCTTGGTTGTGGTATCAGTGGGAACTAGAAAAGGTTATCTTGAGTGAGGTAACCCAGAAGCAGAAAGACACAAATGCTGTATACTGATTCATAAGTGGATATTAGCCATATAATATAGGATAAACATACTAAAATCTATATTCCTAAAGAAGCTAAACAACAAGGAAGACCCTAGGAAAGATGCTCAATCCTCATTCAAAAGGTTAATTGTGATAGACACTGGAAGCAGGAGGAGACAGGGAACAGGACAGGAACCTACCATAGACAACTTCTGAAAGACTCTACTGATTGAGGTGTCAAAGCAGAGGGTGAGACTCACAGCCAAACTTAGAAAGACCTGGAGGGGAAGGAGCTCCAAAAAGAAACCAACAAAGCCAAAAAAATAAAAGGAAAAAGCAAAACCTGAGCCCTGGGGGCCCTACAGTGACTGATACCCCAACCAAGGATAACCCATTCTTACTACAGGGCTTTTAATTTATTAGCCTGCACTGCCTAGAAGTGCACTCATATGGTAACTCCATCTAAACCCTTTTTTGGTGTGTGGGCACGCAGATTTTTGGGAAGCTTCTACAGTAGTATATTTCCATGTAACTTCTGGTGAAAAGCATTAAAAATTAAATGTTTTAGGTGTTACCTATGAATACATCCATTGAATTTTTATTCAGTTTTTAAGCTTTTTACATCTAGCTTCAATTCATTTTAAAAAACAGGTTCTTCACAAGGAGAGCAACAGAACAAGAAAATTTGAACACAGGGAACTTCCCAGAGACTCATACTCCAACCAAGGACTATTCATGGAGATAACCTAGAACCCTGACAATGCAGCCACTTCTGATGAGAACTGATAGACTAAGATCAGAAAGCAGAGGAGGACCTCCCCTCTTGGGGAGGGGCATGGACTTGGGGAGGGCCATGCATGCAGAAAGGGGGGGAGGGTGGGACTGGGAGGGAAGGAGGGAGGGGCTTATGGGAGGATACAAAATGAACAAAATGTAATTAATAAGTTAAATAAAAATTTAAAAAATTTTCAAAAAAATAGGTTCTTAATTAAAATAAAATTATACGACTTCACTCTCCTTTTCATCTCTCAAGCTTCTCAAATTTGAACTTTCTCATACCTCTCCTGTGTCCTCCAATTCTCAAATTGACAGCATTTTCTTTTATTATTATTGTTACAAACATGTCGTGTGTGTGCTTTCTATGTGTGCATGTGTAAACAAGCATATAGAAATAAAATATACTGAGTCCATTTTGTTGTTTTTATGTGAGGAATGACAATCTTGCACTTGAAAACCAATAAAAGTTTTGTTCCTAGGAGTGGCTAATTCTCCTCTCCCAGCAATCTTTATTTGCTTGTTGTTTTTTTGTTTCAGGTGGGACCATGAGAAAATCTTCCCCGTCTTGGTTAACACATCTTTGATTCTGGCATCAGTCAGGTGTTGTTTATGCAGCCATTTCTAGGCAAAACTTTTCCAGAGCAAGACTTTCTGGTACTCTGCCTCTTGCAATCTTTCAGCCCCTCTTTGTTCATGTTCCCTAAACTATAGGGAACTGTGATGTAGGTGCATCTATTGGGACTGGACATGCCACAATCCTTTGATCGTTGCTTTGTGTTCAGTTGTGGGTTTTGTTTGTTTGCTTGCAATGGTCTCCCTTTTCTGTAAAGAGAGGTTTCTTTGATGAAAAGAAGTAACTACACTTAGCTGTGAGTATAAAGATAAGATTTAGATTGTAGTAAGAACTTATGCTCATCTGATAAAGCAGTGGTAGCAAACTATTTTCTAAGGTCTATGATACCATCAGTCCCAGGAAGCTGGCTAGGTTTCCAGGACTAGGCATGATTTCCCTCAAGAGTGGACCTTAACTTCAAATTAGATAGCAACTGGTTGCCAGTCTCCTGTGAATGCCATTCATTTCAACTTTATGGTTATGTTGCCATACTGGTAATTGTCATGGTTCACAGGTCTTGCACTGGTTAATTAAATAGGTTTGTCTTTTGCAAGCTTGCATAGTATTTTCTGAAATCATAAGAGCTAGACCACAGGAGAGAGCTCTTCAGGTCATATCCAGGAAGAATCTTTCAAGTCCCGAGTACAAAGTATGGGGTGTCTTTAGCAATAGCTCATCCTCAACCCTGAGAGTCAACCAAGGCCTACATAAATAATCTATATTGTTTTGGAAGTCACATGAACAAACTACCCTGGTTAGCCATCCAAACAGAGGTTTCTCATGCCTGATACTATTGTTTTTGTTAGTCTATGGCTTTTGTGGGGAACACTGTCAGCCCAAGTGGCTTAATGTCCTTTAAGATAAGGATATATTTAGATATAAAGGAATATACATATTATTCCTTTATTGATAAGTATCATTGTATTAATATACATATTATATATTATCTTGTTAAGATAACTATATTATTACAATTATAATACATATTATATCTTATTAAAATAATAATATATATTATATCTATATTATTAAGATAATATTAAGATAATAATATAGCTAATTATTAAGATAATAATATAGATTTATTAATAATATAACATATTAATATATGTATATATTATAAATATATAATGCATATGCATATATTATATATTATTATTTTAAGAAAATTATAATTCCTTGAGCCGTTATCAAACTATTTTGGTGTTGACATTTATTATTATTAATTGAGTTCAATTTTCACATCCTGAGTATTCCACATTATTTCATTCAGCCATTTATTTGTGTTTTCTTGAATCAATAAAGATTTCATTTATGTCCACCATGAATTTTTTTAGTGCATTTTTCAGAAATTTGTAGGTTCTTCTGTCCTCTTCAGTTATTTTTTGATTCAGTGTCTCCAATTTCACCTAAATTGCTCTGACTGGGGATGACTAGAACAAATTGATGATTTGGGGAGGCAGCATACTGTGCTGCCTTTTATTATTATTGTGTTTTTCCTATGAGACCTTCCATCTAGAGACAGGGTGATGGTTGTGTCTTTGATATGAGGTTTTAGCTCACTGAATGCTGTATCTGAGTTGAAGCTACAAGGTGATGGATTGGAGGGTTCAGAAAGGGTGGAATCACATCAGAGCTGGCTCACTCTTACTGAGGAAGACCATGGGGACTGAGACCTTGAAGACAGAGTTCCTGGGCAGAAAGTGATGGATTTGTGTGGGGTTTGGCTCTCCTATCCTGAGACCAATCCAATGGACTGGGACCGTGAGAGAAAAGGTCTTGCAATGTGAGCAGAAAGAAACACTGGAAACATTGAACTGAAAGGGGTAAGGCTCTCAAGAGTGGTCTGCCTGGCCTGTTCATGAAGGTTAGAAGATATATTAACTTATGGACATTGATTATCACTTCTGTTTACACACGTGAATAAATCTATGATTTACTTCAATAGTACAAACTCCTGTGAAATTAGTCCTGCACATTCAGATGACTAGTGAGTGTGGAAAGAGCCTAATATTCACAGGAGAGAGAGAGAGAGAGAGAGAGAGAGAGAGAGAGAGAGAGAGAGAGAGAGAGAGAAAAGGAAAAGAAGATAGTTTTAATCAGCCCACCTGCCATAAGAGTAACCTTTAACCTTATACTTCCAAAATCAAATCCCTTGAGTGAGGTTTTCCTGTCATTTGTAAGAGACACAATTTCATATCAACTTTCCTGGTCCTCTGCATCTTTAGTGCTTACACTCTATCTTCCACACAGTTTCCTGAGCCTTAAGTGAAGGAGTTATGTTGGAAATACATTGATGATGATGACTGGCCACCTCACTTGTTTTCTGAACCTAAAAAAGACCTGAAGAAGTGCAATACCAATAGACTAGCTAACATGGAAAGGGGAATTCTCATGAAGCCTCAACCATAAACAAACAACTCCAAGAAAGTAAGAAGTGCTGAGAGTAAGAAACAATCCTCCATGGTATGGAGCCCCTAATTTGTTACCATCAGCAAATAATCAGCCCTGAATTTATATACCTATACAAGTAACACTTAACAGAACGAGCAGATCTGTATTCATGTAGTTAGGCAAGTGTGTGTGGGTGTGTGGGTATAATAATAACCTACAAAAAGAAACTATGATTTTGAGAGAGCAAGGGTATATTCACGGGAGGATTTGGAGGAAGGAAAAGGAAGAAGGAAGTGATATAATTATATTCACTTCTTAAAAAGAAAATGAACAGCTTTCCTCAGCTGCAGCTGAGATGCTCCGTCTTTCAGAGGAATTCAAGGCTACGTTGGGGTGAGGCCCTCACTTCATCTGGCAACTAGCACATGTCAAGAGTACACAACATGACATCCATCTACAAGCTCACCTGCATCTACTCTGCCCACATCTTGAAGGACAAAGAATTGATAGTCATTGAGGGTCAGATCAATGCCCTCACTGAGGCAGGAGGTGAACCTCTCTGGTTTGGCTTATTTTTAAGGCATGGCCAATGTCAACACTGGAAGCCTCATCTGCAACCTGCAGACTAATGGGCCTGCTCCACTAGCTGGAGCTGCTCCAGCAGGTGTCCTGCCCCTCCACTGCTCCTGTCCCTGTTGAGGAAAAGAAAGTAGAAGCAAAGAAGTAAGAATCTGGAGAGTCTGATGATGACATGGGCTTTGGTCATTTTAAAAATTAATTTATTTATTTATTACAATTTATTCACTTTGTGTATCCCACTGTAGCTCCCTCCCTCATCTTCTCCCAGTCCCACCCACCCTATCTTCTTGCTCTATACCCTTTCCTTATTCCCCTAATAGGGGAGGACCTCCTCCCTTTTTCTATGACCTTAGTTTATTGGAGTTCACAGCAAGGCTGGCTGAGTCATCTTCCTCTGTGGCTTGGCAAGGCTGCACTGCCCAGGGGGAGGTAATCAAAGAGCTGGCCACTAAATTCATGTCAGAGATAGCTCCTGTTCCCCTTCCTAGGAAACCCACTTGGAAAGCCTATGGGCTTCCTCTGAGCAGGGGGTCTAGGTCCTCTCAATGCATGGTACTTGTTTGGAGTATCCATCTCTGCAGGTCCCCTTGGGCCCAGGTATTTTGGCTTTCCTGGTCTCCTTGTAAACTTCCTGTCCCCTCCATGTCTATCTCCCTCTTGTTCCATAAGGTTTCCTGCACTCTACCAAAAGTTTGGCTATGTGTGTCCATATCTCGTTTGATATCCTGATGAATAGAGTCTTTCAGAGGCTCCCTGTGGAAGGACCCTGTCCTGTTTCTTGTCTTCTCCTACTTCTGATGTCTATTCTGTTTGCCCTTCTGAGTGAGGTTTAACCTCTTCCCTAGGGTCCCCCTTGTTGTTTAGCTTCTTTAGGACTGTAGATGTTAGTATGTTTATCCCTATTATTTGACTAATATCCACATATAAGTGACTATATATCAGATATGTATTTCTGCTTCTGGATTACCTCATTCAGGATGATCTTTTCTAGTTCCCACCATTTGCCTGCAAATTTTATGATTTGCTTGTTTTTAACTGCTGAGTAGTATTCCATTGTGTAAATGTACCACAGTTTCTGTATCCATTCTTCAGCTGAGGGACATCTAGGTTGTTTCCAGATTCTGGCTCTTATGAATAAAGCTGCCACGAACATGGTTGAGCAAATGTCCTTGTTGTGTGGTTTAGCATCTTTCAGATATATGCCCAGGAGTGGTATAGCTGGATCTAGAGGTAGTACTATTCCTAATTTTTTGAGAAAGCTCCAGGCTGATTTCAAAGTGCTTGTACAAGGTTACATTCTTCACATCCTCTCCAGAATGTATTGTCACTTGAGTTTTTGATTAGCCACTCTGATTGGTCTGAATTGAAATCTCGGGGTTGATTTGATTGGCATTTCACTGATGACTAAGGATGCTGAGCATTTCTTTAAATGTTTCTCTGCCATTTGATATTCCTCTGTTGAAAATTCTGTTTAGCTCTGTACCCATTTTTCAAATGGCTTATTTGATTAGTTGCTTTTTAACTTGTTGAATTCTTTATATATTCTGGATATTAGACCTCTGTCAGACATAGGGTTGGTGAAGATCTTTTCCTAGTCTGTAGGTTGTCATTTTGTTCTGATGACAGTGTCCTTTGCCTTATAGAAGCACTTCAGTTTCATGAGGTCCCATTTGTTGATTGCTGATCTTAGAGCCTGTGCTGTTGGTATTTTGTTCAGGAAGTTGTCTCCTGTGCCAATGAGGTCAAGACACTTCCCCACTTTTTCTTCTAACAGATTTAGTGGATCTGTTTTTATGTTACAGTCTTTGATCCACTTGGACTTCAGTTTTATGCAGGGTGATAAATATGGGTCTATTTGCATTTTTCTACATGTAGACCAGCACCATTTGTTGAAGATGCTGTCTTTTTTCTATTGTGTGGTTTTGGTTTCTTTGTCAAAATTAAGTTTCTGTAGGTGTGTGGGTTTATTTCTGGGTCTGCAATTCTATTTCATTGATCCACTAGTCTGTTTCTATGCCAGTACCATACTGTTTTAATTACTGTTGCTCTCTAGTACAGCTTGAGATCAGGGGTGGAGATAATGTCCAGAAAATCTTTTATTGTACAGGATTGTTTTAGCAATTCTGGGGATTTTGTTTTTCCATATGAAATTGAGAATTGTTCTTTCAAGGTCTGTAAAATATGTTTGCCACCCCCAAGCACTGAAACTCTTCTGAGGAAAGCCAGATATCCAGCTTCCCCCTTTGCTGCCCAGAGTTCATCTTCCATTCCACCTATATTCTCCTGTTCCAACTTTGCTTCTCCTCTTGTGTTTGAGCCTCAGCCTGATCTTATTAACAACAGAAGAGTCCTTTCCTTATGCCCTGAAAGTCCCTTTCTTCTGTATGCTTGTGCTACAGGCCTGGCTCTGTCCTCTTTTCTTCTTTTCCTTCCTTCTCAATAGGAATCCCAAGACTGAGGACATTGGATTCTCCTGTCACTTCTCCCTCCATAGTTTCTGAAGACATTACGCAGAAGCCTCTTTTCCTGGCACAAATAAAATACAGATAGTTCTACCAGAGAGCTGTGGAAGAACACGTGGAGGACAGGCTTCCTTACTCACACAGCTTTGCTGTGAGGCTCCTTCTGCTCTGCATGAGGCACATGCTCTTGCATCAGATTTTGGGTTAGTCCCAGTCTAGACTTGAGTATTGAAGAGCCGACTTCTTGCTCTTCTGCTGTGGCTATTCATATGATGTTTGTGCCACTCAGCGAAACATAGAGGCACACAGCACAGTGAGGAACCAAAGCAATTAGAGAGGCAGGAACTCAGCATTCAGCTGCTGAGTTTGTGCTCAGCTCCTTCTATGGTTTCTGTCACTGTGTCACCCAGAGCACAGTAGTACACAGCCGAGTCTGACACTTGCACTGAGGCTTTCTGCAAATGGAAGGATTTGGTTTCCTTATCGTATGTGGCTTCAAACCCTCTGCTGCTTCCCTTGTCGTTGGCCTTTGAGGCTCTAAAGAGGAGTTGTGGACCTTCTCCAGGATACTGCACATACCAGAACAGGGCTGGGTAACCTGAGGCTGAATAGTTGCAGTGTATAGTAAGAAATTCGTTTTCTGAGAGGACCACTTGACCTTCTGTCTGAGTCACTGAGTCTCCATGGGTTTTTGCTGGGAAAACAAAAACAAAGACAAAAACAAAACAGATATATGGATACATTCAGGGCTCCAGATATTTTTTTTCTGACATAAAAAAGGAAAAAGTTTAAGGTCACTTTACTTACTGAGCATGAGAAGTACCACAGTCACGAAGCCCGGAGAAGAGTTCAACTTTAGTGCCATCTCGTCAATGTTCTCAATTTTTGAAAATATTGAGGAACAGTCTAAACTTAAGTTCTCACAGGAAATGCTATAGCGTTAGGATGCTGCGCCCTCTGGTGGCCAGAGAGTAACCTAAGTTAAATGTAGCAAACTTTGCTTGAAGACACTGGAAACAATGAACAATTAGTTTGGGTTGAGGGATCTCTGGTACTTCAAAGGTCCTATTTTCTCTGTTCTAAGAGAACGACAAGTTAAAGATAATTTTTATTAATGTTTTTTTCATAAAATAAATAACACTCCATAAAAAATAGTCAATATTTCTAAATTTCAGGAAAAGTGAAGAAACACATAAGTTATTGAACTCTATGGAGTGACCTGAATTTTTGAAAATCGTTCTGCTTCATGATTTCCTTGTTTTTAATATCCGAGTAGTATTCCACTGTGTAAATATGCCACAATTTCTGTATCCATTCATCCGTTGTGGGACATCTGGTTGCTTCCAGATTCTGTGCATTACAAATACAGCTGCTATGAACATAGTTGAGCAAAGGTCCTTGTTGAATGGTGGGGCATCTTTTGGGCATATGCTCAGGAGTGATATAGCTAGATCTTGAAGTACTTTGAGCAGAGCATGGGGGGATGGATAGAAACACATGGAGAGGGCAGGAGCCCCACAAGGAGACCAAAAAGGCTAAAAAACCTGAGCCCAGGGGAGACCTGCAGAGACTGATGCACCAAGGACCATGTATGGCGAGGATCTTGACCCCCTGTTCATATTGGCAGCTCATTCTGGATGTGGGTCCCTGAGTTAGGGGAGCAGGGGATGCCTCTGCCATGAACTCAGTTGCCTGCTCTTTGATCACTTGGACCTGGTGATGCAGCCTTGCAAGGCAACAGAGGAAGAGGATCTAGGCACTCCTGATGAGACTTGATAAGCTATGGGCAGAAGGCAGAGGAAGAGAATGCTCCCTTTCAGTGGACTAGGGGAAGGGAATAGGAGGTAAGAGGAAGACAGGGTAGGGCTGAGGAGTTAAGGGATGGGGCTTCAATCAGGATATATAATGAGTAAACTGTAAAAGTAAAAGTAAAAAAAAAAAATAGTTCTGCTTCTCCTTTAGAACATTTCCTGCTAGCATAAACTGACTCACTCTTTGAGCTAAGTCTACATAACAGACTTCACTTTCTGTCTTCACCCACACTGAGCTTCTCCCAGTGTTCAAGTTAAGCTCCATGTATTAAAATATAAATCTCTTTCCTTGCTACTACTAAGAACATTCTGGGATTCAATGCAATAACGATACACATTCTTCCAGTTTCTCGTTACCATTTTTATAATTGTTTGCATAAGATTGTTTAAACATCATTTGTGGCCATTGTTTTAATTGTTCTTATGGGTCATTTTATATCCTAAAACAGAACTAAATAACAAAATCTTTGTTACACATCACTTACATTTTCAACTTCTTTCTACATCACAGTGAGGTACACCAGGTAATGCCCATGATCATTACATCCTCTCTGTTTTAATAGAGAAATGGATTTAAGAAGTAAGCCATGTTTCTCTCTCATGGCATTATCAGTTGTGTGTGTGTGTGTGTGGGGATGGACCATTCATAATAGACTTGCTTTTCTAGGGCAGGAGTACACAGAACCCCAGGGGAATAGGAAAAATAATGCAGCTTGAGCTACCATCCTGGTCTTTCTAGTTCCAAATTTAGTTTTTTTCTTATTGGTGTTTTGAGATTATTATGTAATCGCAATAGTTCTCCCTTTCCATTCTTCCCTCCAAACTCTCTCATGTGCCTACTCTTTCCACTCTCCTTCAAATCTATAGCCTCTTTTTTTCATTTTTTTAACTAATTGCTGTTGCATACATATAAAGAACTATTCCTAAATACAATATATGTTTGGTCCATCTAATGTTACAGATATGTATGTTATCAGAGGTGACCATTTGGCACTGGACAACCAAGTAGTATGGTCTTCCTTGGGTAAGACCATCTCTTTTGTTCTCAGCTTTCCTCAGTTACCTCTGCTTCTCTGTTTAGGGTTCAGTCCCCATGTGCTATTCCCTGTTGACTTTGGCATGTTCGTTAGTGTCACTCTTTTTCAGCTCTCATTTCAATGACTATGTTGATGAGATGTTACAGGTTTAACTTCTGATATTAGTAGGGGACACAATTTTCAGCAAACTCCTGATCTTCATTTTTACAGTCATTCTATTTCCTCCTCTGCAATGTTCCTTGAGGCTCAGGTGCAGAGGTGTTTTTAGATGTATCCACTGGGACTGGGCTCCTCAACTCTTCATTTTCAATGGTGTTGGTATTCTTTAGCGGTTTCTATCTATGGCAAAGAGATGCTTCCTTGATGAGGGGTGAAGGCTACAGCTATTGGTGGGTATAGGATAATTGTTTATATATTACTGTTAGTAATAATGCTGGTTTCATAAAATAGTGGTTGTAGATTCTCCACTACTAACCACAACTTCACTCACTCTGAATAAGTTTCCAGTGCCAGATTTGGCTTCCTTATGGTGGAGTGGGTCTTCACTCCAATTAGAGAGCTGTTGGATCCTGCTAATGTGTGTGCCATTACTGCAGTTGTAGGATCATTGCGCCATGTTGATTGCTGATGTGGCTCATAGGCATCATAGCTGAGTAGGACTCTTGGTTGCCTTTCTCCTCTGGAATCTTGAATGGAACTTTCTTGTACCAAGAAAAATAATCCTCTGGAGAGGGCATTCAGGTCAGTTTTAGCTTAGTGGTTTCTAGAACCTGTGTCTGAAGTGACTGGTCTCTTCAGCAATAGGCACTCACCACCTTTGGGGGTAACCAAGGTCAACAGCAATGGGCTGTATGTTTTGGGAGTCCCTTGCAAAACCCTGGACACCAGCTTAAAAGAAGGTTCTTATGTATGGCATTGGAGTTTTTGTTAGGTGGTGTTTGGCTCTTGAAGGAGGCACCATCAAACTATGTGGAAACAATTATTAAAACCATGTATAGATTCTGAGCAGCAGCACAGCAGGATCAGCACAGTGACCAGCAATCAGAACTCTCGGCCATAAAACACAGTCATTATGTTTTCCAGGTGAGAGGATACCCCATGGTGGGGGATTCAATCAGCTTTTAACTCACCCGGCTAAACCGCTGAAGAGATCCCGGTTCTGCCAGACACTTGGCTGCCAGCCGCCAGCCCCAGCCCCAGCCCAGAGCCACAAGCCAGTGTCTCTGGTCACGGTCCCAGACTGACCCGTGTGCACCACACTATCAGAGACTGGAATTTTCAGTCGAGAGATAACCCCAGGGTACAGGAAACGATTGGGACCAGCCTTAGGTCACCCAGACATCCCCTGGAAAAGACTCGGGCGGGTTCCACGGGCACCCCAGGAGCCAGCCCGGAGCCAGAGCCTGGGACCCAGGTTCCAGCACAGAGCCCTGCCTGCCTGCGCGCCTGATTTGCCGCCGGAAATAGAAACGGTGGGTCTGATCTCAGAGCACTCAGCTCACCCCCAACCTGAAAAGGTTCCCGGGAAAATTACTCAGCTTAGGGAGGCACTCAGGCTCCCAAAAGCCGCAAAGGCAGACAAAGGCAGTTTCTGTGCACCAGACAGCTGGCAGAGACTGAGCCGCCATCACACAGCTGTGCTCCAGGCACAGGCAACTTCTGTGGCCAGCCAGCTGGCAGACACTGAGCAGTGTGCACCAGGGCAAAAAAAGACACTGGGAGTCCGTGTCTCCAGATAATCCACGGGGAAGGAAGGAAACTGTACTGACCTAATTCACCCAATCCTTCCATAGAAAAAGTCTAGCAGTCTAGTGGGGCCGAGGCGCCAGCACTCAGCTGTGCTCCAGACACAGGCACAAACAGTTGATGCACGCCTGATGTCCAACTGGGTCACAGCAGCTGATCATTAAATTTACAACAAGAAACCCAGAAACAGGGCAGCTGCCCTCAGGACTTCCCTGGGTCAGAGGAAAATCCTCTCGACTAACAAAGACCACAGTTACCACTCAGGTCTATATCCCTGAGGTGAGCAACTCCTGAAAAAACACCAGCCATCCAGGGACTATACCCAAAAAGCTGAGAAGACATCCTTCAGGAAAAACCAGCTTTCTGCAAAGGGGATTCTCTCCACCACAGGATCCCCAGGAACCACCAGAAAATAACCCCAAACACCTAAGATAACACAATGGGTAGAGGCCAGCGTAAAAGCTCAAGCAACAAAAGACAGAGCAATATGGCATCTCCAAAACCCAGGGGCAAGTAGCCCTGGACACCCCACCATAACTGAAATCCAAGAAGATGATCTAACAAGGATGCTCATGAAGATGATAACAGAGGAAACAAATAAGATTCGTAAAGACATAGAGGAAGATAAACTCAAACAGAATATTGCCATCCGTAAAGAAATAGAGGAAGCTGCAGCCAAACAGTTTATGGCCTTTAGAAAGTGCTTAAAACACTGAATGAAATGATAGAAACAGAGTTGAAGGAACGAAAAGAAAAACAGGAAAGTACAATCAGACAGGTGAAGGAAGTAAACAAAACAACTCAAGACCTGAAGATAGAATTGGAAAAATTAAAGAAAACACAAATGGAAGAAATAATGGAAAGGAAGAATCTAGGGAAGAAAACAGGAACTACAGAGGTAAGCATAACCAACAGACTAAAAGAGATGGAAGAAAGAATCTCAAGTGTAGAAGATACAATGGAAGAAATCGATGTATCTGTCAAAGAAAATGTAAAATCCGAAAAATTCCTGACACAGACCGTCCAAGAAATGCAAGAGAATATGAAAAGACAAAACCTAAGAATAATCGGTATAGAGGAAAAAGAAGACTCCCTTCTCCAAGGCCCAGAAAATATTTTCAACAAAATCATTGAAGAAAATTTCCCCAAGCTAAAGGAGAGGCCAATTAGAATACATGAGGCCTACAGAATACCCAACAAATTTGACCAGAAAAGAAAATCCTCCCACCACATAATAATCAAAACAGTAAGTATACAGAACAAATAAAAAAATACTAAAAGCTGCAAGGGAAAAAGGCCAAGTAACATATAATGGCAAACCCATTAGAATCACACCTGACTTTTCAACAGAGACTATGAAAGCCAGAAGGGCCTGGACGGATATCATGCAGACACTAAGAGAACACAGATGTCAGCCCAGGCTACTATACCCCGCAAAACTCTCAGTCCTCATAGATGGAGAAAACAAGATATTCAATGACAAAAACAAATTTCAACAATACCTACAAACAATTCCAGCATTACGGAAGACACTGGAAGGGAAAATACAACCCAAGAAAGCTAGCTACATTCAAGAAAACACAGGAAATAAATAACTTCACTTCAGTAAAACAAAAAGCAACCAAGCACACAACCTGATAACCACAGCCAACATCAAAATCAAGAGATCTAACAGCCACTGGTCATTAATCTCTCTCAACATCAATGGACTCAACTCTCCAATAAAAAGACACAGATTAACAGAATGGATACGTAAACAAAACCCAGCAATCTGTTGCATACAAGAAACACACCTAAGACACAAAGGTAGACATTACCTGAGGGTAAAGGGTTGGAAGACGACTTTCCAAGCAAACGGACCCAAGAAGCAAGCAGGAGTAGCCATTCTAATATCTGATAAAATAGACTTTCAACCAAAATTAATCAAAAGAGATGGGGAAAGACACTTCATATACATCAAGGGAAAATTCCACCAGGAAGACATCACAATCCTGAACATCTATGCCCCAAATACAAGGGCACCCACATTTGTGAAAGAAACATTGATAAAATTTAAAGCACATATAGATCCCCACACATTAATAGTGGGAGACTTCAACACCCCACTCTCAACAAAGGACAAGTCAACAAAACAGAAATTAAACAAAGAAACAATGTCTCTGACAGAGGTCATGAATCAAATGGACCTAACAGACATTTACAGAACTTTACACCCAAACACAAAAGAATTTACCTTCTTCTCAGCACCTCATGGAACCTTCTCCAAAATAGACCATATAGTGTGTCACAAAGCAAGCCTCAACAGATACAAGAAGATTGAAATAATCCCATGTATCTTATCTGATCACCATGGAATAAAGCTGGACCTCAACAATAACAGAAATAACAAAAAGCCTACACACACATGGAAACTGAACAACTTGTTACTAAATGACAGCTGGATCAGGGAAGAAATAAAGAAAGAAATTAAAGTCTTTCTAGAAATCAATGAAAATGAAGACACAACATACCTGAACCTGTGGGACACAATGAAAGCAGTGCTAAGAGGAAAGTTCATAGCACTAAGTGCCTTCAAGAAGAAATTCGAGACAGCTCATTCAAGCACCCTAATGGCTCACTTAAAAACCCTAGAAAAAGAAGAAGCAGACACACCAAAAAGGAGTAGACGGCTGGAAATAATCAAACTCAGGGCTGAAATCAATCAATTGGAAACAAATAAAACAATTCAAAGAATCAATGAAACCAAGAGCTGGTTCTTTGAGAAAATCAACAAGATCGACAAACCCTTAGCCAGGCTAAATAAAAAGTAGAGAGACACCACCCAAATCAACAAAATCAGAAATGAAAAGGGGGATATAACTACAGACACGGAGGAAATCCAAACAATCATTGGGACTTACTTCAAAAGTCTATATGCCACAAAATTTGAAAATCTAAGTGAAATGGACAATTTTATTGATCGATCTGACTTACCAAAGCTGAATCAGGACCAGGTAAATCAACTAAATAGTCCTATATCCCCCAAAGAAATAGAAGCGGTCATCAAAAGTCTCCCATCCAAAAAAAGCCCAGGACCAGATGGCTTCAGCGCAGAATTCTACCAGACCTTCAAAGAAGAGCTAACACCAATTCTCTTCAAACTATTCCACAAAATAGAAACAGAAGGAATATTACCAAATTCATTCTATGAAGCCACAGTCACCTTGGTACCTAAACCTCACAAAGACTCAACAAAGAAAGAGAATTTCTGGCCAATCTCCCTTATGAACATTGATGCAAAAATACTTAATAAAATACTTGCAAACCGAATCCAAGAACACATCAAAGAAATTATCCACTATGACCAAGTAGGCTTCATCCCAGGTATGCAGGGGTGGTTCAATATACGGAAATCCATCAATGTGATCCACGATATTAACAAACTGAAAGAAAAAAAAAACCACATGATAATCTCCCTAGATGCTGAAAAAGCATTTGACAAAATCCAACATCCATTCATGTTTAAAGTATTGGAATGATCAGGGATACAAGGCACATATCTAAACATAGCAAAGGCGATATACAGCAAGCCTATAGCCAACATCAAACTGAACGAAGAGAAACTTAAAGCAATCCCACTGAAATCAGGGACAAGACAAGGCTGCCCACTCTCTCCATATCTCTTCACATAGTGCTGCAAGTCCTTGCTAGAGCAATGAGACAGTTGAAGGAGATCAAGGGGATACAAATTGGAAAGGAAGAAGTCAAATTATCACTATTTGCAGATGATATGATAGTATACGTGAGTGACCCCAAAAACTCTACCAGGGAACTCCTACAGCTGATAAACACCTTCAGCAAAGTGGCCGGATACAAAATTAACTCAAAAAAATCATACTGGTAGCTGAGAGTCAGCATTCTAATAGACCCCTTTCTACCCAAAAGATATGAAATCAGAATTCACTAAATATTGTCTCATCAGACTTCCCTTGCCCACTGACAACTGCATAAGGAATAGAATGCATGGGAAAATACAAAAAGTTAAATCTTGGTCTTCAACGGTACAGTGCACTTGACACAGCATAACAGCTGTTTCTTAGTACATTTGAAAACCAGAGGAGGCATGGCAGGAGCACACGATGGCAGCAACACAGCCTTGGAAAACATTTAGCAGTGAAGAAGAAAGCTTAAAGCAGTATGCTGGCTCGCAGCATGGCGTTGTAGGGCATACTCTCCCAGGTGGGTCTAGAGTCTGCTGAATTGACAGCTTTACAATAACCATCAAAGTGCTATTCCACTTCAGCCCAGAAGACCAAAGAAGCTCTTATAGGGATGATCCTTAAGTAATGGGCACCCTGATGTCTCTTGAAATATCCTGTTTTATCCTTTAGAAAAAGTTTAAAAGATATAAAAACATTTATTGACACTTTCTGATTTATCGGTGTTCATTCATCTTCTAAAATTTTATCTGTTCTTTCATATATTCATAATATATTTAGATCCTATCCACACCATGCTTCCTCCATCAAATTTTCTCTGATCTCACTTCTTGAGGCTCTTCTGCATTTCTATTCTCTCATTTTCATTTTGTTCTTTGTAATACTCTGGAATCAATTATAGCTGCCCTTATATACATGAGTATAGGACCATTGACTGGAGGACAGACAACCTGCCAGGACACACATTCCTGGAGAAAACTGACTCTGTCTCTCCCTGCATTTATCAATGGTCTGTATCTCCCAGCTACTATTGGGGTCATATCAGCAGCTCTTTCACCCATCCTACAATGCTTATTGCCTTGATCATGTGTGGGCAAATTTCATGATTTAATTTTTTACTTTAGAAACTATTGAGTGTGTATAGATATTTTGCCTGCATGTGTGTCTGTGGTTCACATCTGTTCAGTGCCCATGGAGGCCAGAGGAGAGCCTCAAATTCTTTAGAGGTGGACTTACAGACACCTTTTTAGCTGACTTTGCAAACAGAACTCCAAGTCATCTGCAAGAGAAGAAACTGTTCTTACCTGCCAAGCCACCTCTTTAACCCCAATTTCGGTACTCTTTAGAGCAGAAAAAAATTGCATTATGTACTGTACCACACCATTATCCATTCATCAGTTGGTAATCGCCAAGACTGTTTCCATTTCCGAATCATTATGATTGAAATGTCAGTGAACTGGAAGAGCAACTATCTCTAACAGGGTGGATATAGAGACTTTTGGGCAAATATCCCTGAGTTGTGTGTCTGTGTAATGTGTTGGATTCATTTTTTAGCTTTCTGGGGATCCTAGATTCTAATTTCTAGTCGCTTCATGTGCCAGTAGGGTTGTTTTGTTTTGTTAAGTCGAAACAAGTTAGAGTTATTTGGAAAGAGGAACCTTAATTTATAAAGTGTGCCCATCAGAAGATTGACATGTCTACTTTCACAACATTGACATGATGATTGCATTACCGTGACTGTAGTATAGCTTAGTGTTAGATATGGTGATCCCTCTTATCATTATTCTTTTGGTTCAGAACCATTTTGGGTATTGAAGTATGAGTTTCATCTTAAGGAGAAGGACTTAAATCAAGTAAGAAAGTGTCTCAATATGTTTGTGCTAATACTGACCCAGTGGACATCTCTTGCCAGGCCAGTCACTATTGTAGCTCCCAGGGTTGGGGTTGCAGTTAAGTAATATTGATGATTTCTTTTCCACTCCAGTAGGATTAATATCCCCTTCCAGCACTGTGAAAGCTAGCCAGTAGGGATGAAGTTTCCAGGTCAGTGCCATGTTGATTTCTCCATGTTCCATGACTCAAGTTTGGTGTGTTCAGCAGTAGAGATTGATTGCTAAGTTCTGGAGTGAAAACAAAAGCATTGGCAATTGTCTGTACTCTGTTGAGAGTCTTTGGGACCTCAGTGGACAAGAAGTCCAGGATAACTCATTCTTTTTTTAAATTTATTATTATTATCATTTATTACAATTTATTCATTTTAGGTTATATCCATACATGGTCCTTGGTTGAATGTCAGTCTCAGAAAAGACCCTGTGCCCAGATATATTTGGTCCTTGTGGAGCTCCTATCCTTTCCCATCAGACTAACTCCCCTTCTTTCTTATGATTCCCTGTACTCTGCCAAAGGTTTGGTCATGAGTCTTTGCTTTGAAAACACTGCTAGAACCTCCACTCAGATGTAGCCTGTGGTAGCTCAGTAACCAATTGGTTTCCCAAAGTGAGGGGAACAAGGACTATTTCTAACAGGAACTCAATGACTGGCTCTTGGGTCTCCCCACCCCCGAAGGGAGGAGCAGTCCTGTTAGGCCACAGAGGAGGGCTTTGCAACCAGTCCTGAAGATACCTGATAAAACAGGATCAGATGAATGGGGAGGAGGTCCCCCCTATCAGTGGACTTGGAAAGGGGCACGGTGGAGATGAGGGAAGGAGGGAGGGACTGGGAGGGAATGTGGGATCGGGACACGGCTGGGATACAGAGTTAATAAAATGTAACTGATAAAAAAATAAAAATAAAAAATAAAGTAATAAAAAAACAATTTATTCATTTTGTATCAGGGCTGTGTACCCCTCTTATCTCCTCCCAATCCTACCCTCCCTCCCTCTTCTCACCCTATGCCCTTCCCACAGTCCAGAGGTAGGGGAGGTCTTCCTCCCCTTCTGTTTGACCCTAGCCTATCAGGTCTCATCAGGACTGGTTGAATTGTCTTCCTCTGTGGCCTGGCAAGGCTGTGGGGAGGTGATCAGAGAGCCTGCACTGAGTTCATGCTAGAGAAAACCTCTACTCCCCTTATTAGTGACCCCACTTGGAGACTGAGCCTATGGGCTACTTCTGAGCCAGGATTTTAAGTCCTCTCCATGCATTGTCCTTTGTTGTGGTAACTAGAAAAGGTCATCTTGAGTGAGGGAACCCAGGAGCAGAAAGATACGAATGGTGTATACTGACTCATAAGTGGCTATTACCCATATAATATAGGATAAACATACTAAAATCTATATTCCTAAAGAAGCTAAACAACAAGGAAGACCCTAGGAAAGATGCTCAATCCTCATTCAAAAGGTTAATTGCGATAGACATTGGAAGCAGGAGAAGACAGAGAACAGGACAGGAACCTACCATAGACAACCTCTGAAAGACTCTACTGATTGAGGTGTCAAAGCAGAGGCTGAGACTCTTAGCCAAACTTAAAAAAGACCTGGAGGGGAAGGAGCTTCAAAAGGAAACCAACAAAGCCAAAAAAAAAAAAATCCCTGAGCCCTGGGGACCCTGCAGAGACTGATACCCCAACCAAGGATAAACCATTCTTACCAAGGGTCTTTTAATTTGTTAGCCTGCACTGCCTAGCAGGGGCATTTCCCCCACTTATATGGTAACTCCATCTTAACTCTTTTTTGGTGTGTGGGTATGCAGATTTTTGGGAAGCTTCTACAGTAGTATATTTCTATGTAACTTCTGGTGAAAAACATTAAAAATTAAACATTTTAAGTGTTACCTATGAATAAATACGCTGAATTTTTATTCAGTTTTTAAGCTTTTCACCTCTAGCTTCAATTCACTTTAAAAAATAGATTCTTAATTGAAATAAAATTATACGACTTCACTCTCCTTTTCATCTCTCAAGCTTCTCAAATTTGAACTTTCTCAAACCTCTCCTGTGTCCTCCAACTCTCAAATTGACAGCATTTTCTTTTATTATTATTGTTACAAACATGTCGTGTGTGTGCTTTCTATGTGTGCATGTATAAACAAGCATATAGAAATAAAACATGCCAAGGCCATTTTGTTGTTTTTATGTGAGGAATGACCATCCTGCACTTGAAAACCAATAAAGGTTTTGTTCCTGGGAGTGGCTAATTCTCCTCTCCCAGCAATCATTAGTTGCTTGTTTTTCGTTTGAGGTGGGACCATGAGAAAATCTTCCCTGTCTTGAATAACACATCTTTGAGACTGGCATCAGTCAGGTGTTGTTTATGCAGCCATTTCTAGGCAAAACTGTTCCAGAGCAGACTTTCTGGTACTCTGCCTCTTGCAATCTTTCAGCCCCTCTTTGTTCATGTTCCCTAAACTATAGGGAACTGTGATGTAGGTGCATCTATTGGGACTGGACATGCCACAATCCGTTGATCGTTGCTTTGTGTTCAGTTGTGGGTTTTGTTTGTTTGTTTGCAATGGTCTCCCTTTTCTGTAAAGAGAGGTTTCTTTGATGAAAAGAAGTAACTACACTTAGCTGTGAGTATAAAGATAAGATTTAGATTGTAGTAAGAACTTATGCTCATCTGATAAAGCAGTGGTAGTAAACTATTTTCTAACGTCTATGATACCATCAGTCCCAGGAAGCTGGCTAGGTTTCCAGGACTAGGCATGATTTCCCTCAAGAGTGGACCTTAACTTCAAATTAGATAGCAACTGGTTGCCAGTCTCCTGTGAATGCCATTTATTTCATCTTTATGGTTATGTTGCCATACTGGTAATTGTCATGGTTCACAGGTCTTGCACTGGTTAATTAAGTAGGTTTGTCTCTTGCAAGCTTGCATTAGTATTTTCTGAAATCATAAGAGCTAGACCACAGGAAAGGGCTCTTCAGGTCAGATCCAGGAAGAATCTTTCAAGTCCCGAGTACAAAGTATGGGGTGTCTTTAACAATAGCTCATCCTCAACCCTGAGAGTCAACCAAGGCCTACATCAATAATCTATATTGTTTTGGAAGTCACATGAACAAACTCCCCTGGTTAGCCATTCAAACAGAGGCTTCTCATGCCTGATACTGTGGTTTTTGTTAGTCTATGGCTTTTGTGGGGAACACTGTCAACCCAAGTGGCTTAATGTCCTTTAAGATAAGGGTATATTTAGATATAAAGGAATATATATATTATTCCTTTATTGATAAGTATCATTGTATTAATATACATATTATATATTATCTTGTTAAGATATCTATATTATTAAAATAATAATACATATTATATCTTATTAAAATAATAATATATATTATATCTATATTATTAAGATAATATTAAGATAATAATATAGATATCTTAAGAAGATAACATATTAAGATATATGTATCTAAAATATATGTATATATTATAAATATATAATGCATGTGCATATATTATATATAATTATTTTAGGGAAATTATAATTCCTTGAGCCGTTATCAAACTGTTTTGGTGTTGACATTTCTTATTATTTATTGAGTTCAATTTTCACATCCTGACTATTCCACATTATTTCATTCAGCCACTTATTTGTGTTTTCTTGAATCAATCAAGATTTCATTTATGTCCACCATGAATTTATTTAGTGTGTTTTTCAGGAATTTGTAGGTTCTTCTGTCATCTTCACAGTTAGTTTTTTATTCAGTGTCTCCAGTTTCACCTAAATTGCTCTGACTGGGGATGACGAGAACAAGTTGATGACTTGGGGAGGCAGCATACTGTGCTGGCTTTTATTACTATTGTGTTTTTCCTATGAGGCCTTCCATCTAGAGATAGGGTGATGGTTGTGTCTTTGATATGAGGTTTTAGCTCACTGAATGCTGTATCTTGAGTTGAAGCTACAAGGTGATGAATCGGAGGGTTCAGAAAGGGTGGAATCACATCAGAGCTGGCTCACTCTTACTGAGGAAGACCATGGGGACTGATACCTTGAAGACAGAGTTTCTGGGCGGAAAGTGATGGACTTGTGTGGGGTCTGGCTCTCCTATCCCAATCCAATGGACTGGGACCCTGGCAGTAAAGGTCTTGAGATGCGAGCACAAAGCACTGGAAACATTGAACTGAAAGGGGTAAGGCTCTCAAGAGTGGTCTGCCTTGCATGTTCATGAAAGTTAGAAGATATATTCACTTATGGACATTGATTACCACTTCTGTTTACACACGTGAATAAACCTATGATTTACTTCAATAGTATGAACTCCTGTGAAATTAATTAGTCCTGCACATTCAGATGACTAGTGAGTGTAGAAAGAGCCTAATATTCACAGCAGAGACAGAGAGACAGAGAGAAAGAGAGAAGGAAAATAAGATAGTTTTAATCAGCCCACCTGCCATAAGAGTAATCTTTAACCATATACTTTCAAAATCAAATCCCTTGAGTGAGGTTTTCCTGTCATTTGTAAGAGACACAATTTCATATCAACTTTCCTGGTCCTCCGACATCTTTAGTCCTTACACTCCATCTTCCATGTTGTTTCCTGAGCCTTAAGTGAAGGAGTTATGTTGGAAATATATTGATGATGACTGGCCACCTCACTTGTTTTCTGAACCTAAAAAAGACCTGAAGAAGTGCAACACCAATAGACTAGCTAACATGGAAAGGGGAATTCTCATGAAGCCCCAACAATAAACAAACAACTCCAGGAAAGTAAGAAGTGCTGGGAGTAAGAAAAAATCCTCCACGGTATGGAGCCCCTAATTGGTTACCATCAGCAAATAATCAGCCCTGAATTTATATACCTATACAAGTAACACTTAACAGAACGAGCAGATCTGTATTCATGTAGTTAGGCAAGTGTGTGTGGGTGTGTGGGTGTAATAATAACCTACAAAAAGAAACTATGATTTTGAGAGAGCAAGGGTACATTCACGGGAGGATTTGGAGGAAGGAAAAGGAGGAAGGAAGCAAGGGTACATTCAGGGAGGATTTGGAGGAAGGAAAAGGAAGAAGGAAGTGATTTAATTATATTCACTTCCTTTTTTTAACTTTTATTAATTACACTTTATTCATTTTGTATCCCTCCATAAGCCCCTCCCTCCTCCCCTCCAGGCCCCACCCCCCCCTTTCTGCATGCATGCCCCTCCCCAAGTCCACTGATAGGGGAGTTCCTCCTCTCCTTCTTTCTGATCTTATTCTATCAGTTCTCATCAGAAGAGGCTACTATGTCAGGGTTCTAGGTTATCTCCATGAATAGTCCTTGGTTGGAGTATGAGTCTCTGGGAAGTTCCCTGTGTTCAAATTTTCTTGTTCTGTTGCTCTCCTTGTGGAGACCCTGTCCTCTCCAGCTCTTACTAGTTCCCACTTCTTACATAAAATTCCATTCACTCTGCCTGTCAGTTGGCCATCAGGCTCAGTATCTGCTTTCACAGTCTGCATGGTAGAGGTTTTCAGAGCCCTTCTGTGGCAGGTTCCTAGGTTGTTTCCTGTTTTCTTCTTCTTCAGATGTCCATCCTCTTTGCCTTTCAGGATGGGTATTGAACATTTTAGTTAGGGTCCTCTCTTTTGCCTAGTATGTTTAGATGTACAGATTTTAATGGGTTTATTCTATGTTGTATGTTTATATGAGTGAGTATATACCGTGTGTGTGTTTTTGCTTCTGGGACAACTCACTCAGAATGATCCTTTCCAGGTCCCACGATTTACCTGAAAATTTCATGATTTCCTTATTTTTCATTGCTGAGTAATACTCCATTATATAGATGTACCACAGTTTCTGCATCCATTCTTCATTTGAGGGGCATCTGGGTTGTTTCCAGCTTCTGGCTATTACAAATAAAGCTGCTACAAACATGGTTGAGCAAATGTCCTTTTTGTGTACTTAAGCCTCTTTTGGGTATATGCCTAGGAATGGTATGGCTGGATCTTGAGGAAGCACTATTCCTAGTTGTCTGAGAAAGCGCCAGATTGATTTCCAGAGTGGTTGTGCAAGTTTACACTCCCACCAACAGTGCAGAAGGGTTCCCCTTTCTCCACAACCTCTCCAGCATGTGTTGTCACTTCAGTTTTTGATCTTGGCCATTCTGATGGGTTTAAGGTGAAATCTCAGGGTTGTTTTGATTTGCATTTCCCTAATGTCTAATGAGGTTGAACATTTCTTTAAGAGCTTCTCTACCATTCGATATTCCTCTCCCGAGAATTCTCTGTTTAGCTCTTTTCCCCTTTTTTTAAGTGGATTACTTGGTTTGCTGCTTTTCAGCTTCTTTAGTTCTTTATATATACTAGATATAAGTCCTTTGTCAGATAAAGGGTTGGTGATGATTCTTTCCCAATCTGTAGGCAGTGGCTTTGTTTTGATGACTGTGTCCTTTGCTTTACAGAAGCTTTTCAATTTCATGAGGTACCATTTATTGATTGTTGCTCTTAGAGCCTGTGCTGTTGGTGTTCTGTTCAGGAAGTTTTCTCCTGTACCAATGAGTTCTAGGGTATTCTCCACTTTTTTTTCTAGCTGATTTAATGTCTCTGGTTTTATGTTGAGGTCTTTGATCCACTTGGACTTCAGTTTTGTGCAGGGTGATAAGTATGGGTCTATTTTCATTTTTCTACGTGTAGACATCCAGTTGGACCAGCACCATTTGTTGAAGATGCTATCTTTTTTCCATTGTATGGTTTTGGCATCATCATCAAAAATCAGGTGTCCATAAGTGTGTGGGTTTATTTCTGGGTCTTCTGTTTGGTTCCATTGACCCACCATTCTGTTTCTATGCCAGTACCATGCAGTTTTTAAAACTGTTGCTCTATAGTACAGCTTAAGATCAGGGATGGAGATACCGCCAGAAGATCTTTTATTGTAGAGGATTGTTTTAGCAATTCTTGGTTCCTTGTTATTCCATACAAAGTTGAGAATTTTTCTTTCCAGGTCTGTAAAGAATTGTGTTGGCAATTTGATGGGAATTGCATTAAATCTGTAGATTGTTTTTGGTAAGATGGCCATTTTTATTATATTTATCCTGCCAAGCCATGAGCATGGGAGATCTTTCCATCTTCTCATATCTTCTTCTAATTCTTTCTTCAGAGACTTGAATTTTTTTTCATACAAGTCTTTGACTTGTTTGGTTAGGGTTACACCAAGGTACTTTATGTCATTTGTGCCTATTGCGAAGGGTATTGTTTCTCCAATTTCTTTCTCAGCCCTTTTGTCTTTTGTGTACAGGAGTGCTACTGATTTTTTTTTTTTAATTTAATTTTGTATCCAGGCACTTTGCTGAAGGTGTTTCTCAGCTGTAGGAGTTCCCTGGTAGAGTTTTTGGGGTCACTCATATATACTATCATATCATCTGCAAATATTGATAATTTGACTTCTTCCTTTATCCAATTGTATCCCCTTGATCTCCTTCAATTGTCTTATTGCTCTAGCAAGGACTTCGAGAACTATGTTGAAGAGATATGGGGAGAGTGGGCAGCCTTGTCTTGTCCCCGATTTCAGTGGGATTGCTATAAGTTTCTCTCTGTTCAGTTTGATGTTGGCTAGAGGCTTGCTGTATATCACCTATACTATGTTTAGTTATGTGCCTTGTATCCCTGATCTCTCCAAGACTTTAAACATGAATGGATATTGGATTTTGTCAAATGCTTTTTCAGCATCTAGGGAGATTATCATGTGGTTTTTTTTCTTTCAGTTTGTTAATATGGTGGATCACATTGATGGATTTCTGTATACTGAACCACCCCTGCATAACTGGGATGGAGCCTACTTGGTCATAGTGGATAATATCTTTGATGTGTTCTTGTATTCAGTTTGCGAGTATTTTGTTAAGTATTTTTGCATCAATGTTCATAGGAGAGATTGGCCTGAAATTCTTTCTTTGTTGAGTCTTTGTGAGGTTTAGGTACCAAGGTGACTGTGGCTTCATAGAATGAGTTTGGTAATGTTCCTTCTGTTTCTATTTTGTGGAATAGTTTGAAGAGAATTGGAGTTAGCTCTTCTTTGAAGGTCTGGTAGAATTCTGCGCTGAAGCCATCTGGTCCTGGGCTTTTTTTGGATGGGAGACTTTTGATGACCGCTTCTATTTCTTTGGGGGATATAGGACTATTTAATTGATTTACCTGGTCCTGATTCAGCTTTGGTAAGTCAGATCGATCAATAAAATTGTCCATTTCACTTAGATTTTCAAATTTTGTGGCATATAGACTTTTGAAGTAAGTCCTAATGATTGTTTGGATTTCCTCAGTGTCTGTAGTTATATCCCCCTTTTCATTTCTGATTTTGTTGATTTGGGTGGTGTCTCTCTGCCTTTTATTTAGCTTGGCTAAGGGTTTGTCAATCTTGTTGATTTTCTCAAAGAACCAGCTCTTGGTTTCATTGATTCTTTGAATTGTTTTATTTGTTTCTAATTGATTGATTTTAGCCCTGAGTTTGATTATTTCCAGCCATCTACACTTTTTTACTGTGTCTGCTTTTTTGGTTTTCTAGGGTTTTTTAAGTGGGCCATTAAGTTGCTTGAATGAGATGTCTCAAATTTCTTTTTGAAGGCACTTAGTGCTATGAACTTTCCTCTTAGCACTGCCTTCATTGTGTCCCACAAGTTTGGGTATGTTGTGTCTTCATTTTCATTGAGTTCTAGAAAGACTTTAATTTCTTTCTTTATTTCTTCCCTGACTCAGCTGTCATTTAGTAGCAAGCTGTTCAGTTTCCAGGTATGTGTTGACTTTTTGCTATTTCTGTTGTTATTGAAGTTCAGCTTTATTCCATGGTGATCAGACAAGATACAAGGGCTTATTTCAATCTTCTTGTATCTGTTGAGGCTTGCTTTGTGACCCACTATATGGTCTATTTTGGAGAAGGTTCCATGAGGTGCTGAGAAGAAGGTAAATTCTTTTGTGTTTGGGTGTAAGGTTCTGTAAATGTCTGTGAAGTTCATTTGATTCATGACCTCTGCCAGAGACAATGTTTCTTTGTTTAATTTCTGTTTTGTTGACCTGTCCTTTGTTGAGAGTGGGGTGTTGAAGCCTCCCACTATCAATGTGTGGGGATCTATATGTGCTTTAAATTTTATCAATGTTTCTTTTACAAATGTGGGTGCTCTTGTATTTGGGGCATAGATGTTCAGGATTGTGATGTCTTCCTGGTGGAATTTTCCCTTGATGTGTATGAAGTGTCCTTCCCCATCTCTTTTGATTAATTTTGGTTGAAAGTCTATTTTATCAGATATTAGAATGGCTACTCCTGCTTGTTTCTTGGGTCCATTTGCTTGGAAAGTCGTCTTCCAACCTTTTACCCTTAGGTAATGTCTATCTTTGTGCCTTAGGTGTGTTTCTTGTATGCAACAGTTTACTGGGTTTTGTTTACGTATGCATTCTTTTATCTGTGTCTTTTTACTGGAGAGTTGAGTCCATTGATGTTGAGAGAGATTAATGACCAGTGGCTGTTAGATCCTTTGATTTTGGTGTTGGCTGTGGTCATAAGGTTGTGTGCTTGGTTGTTTTTTGTTTTACTGTAGTAAGGTTAATTATTTCCTGTGTTTTCTTGAAAGTAGCTAATTTTCTTGGGTTGTATTTTCCCTTTCAGTGTCTTCTGTAATGCTGGATTTGTATGTAGGTATTTTTGAAATTTGTTTTTGTCACTGAATAACTTGTTTTCCCCGTCTATGAGGACTGAGAGTTTTGCAGGTTATAGTAGCCTGGGCTGACATCTGTGTTCTCTTAGTGTCTGCATGATATCCAACCAGGCCCTTCTGGCTTTCATAGTCTCTGTTGAAAAGTCAGGTGTGATTCTAATGGGTTTGCCATTATATGTTACTTGGCCTTTTTCCCTTGCAGCTTTTAGTATTTTTTTCTTTGTTCTGTATACTTACTGTTTTGATTATTATGTGGTGGGAGGATTTTCTTTTCTGGTCAAATTTGTTGGGTGTTCTCTAGGCCTCGTGTATTCTTATTGGCTTCTCCTTTAACTTGGGGAAATTTTCTTCAATGATTTTGTTGAAAATATTTTCTGGGCCTTGGAGAAGGGAGTCTTCTTTTTCTTCTATACCTATTATTCTTAGGTTTTGTCTTTTCATACTGTCTTGGATTTCTTAGACGGTTTGTGTCAGGAATTTTTTTGGATTTAACATTTTCTTTGACAGATACATCTATTTCTTCCATTGTATCTTCCACACCTGAGATTCTTTCTTCCATCTCTTTTAGTCTGTTGGTTATGCTTACCTCTGTAGTTCCTGTTTTCTTCCCTAAATTCTTCCTCTCCATTATTTCCTCCATTTGTGTTTTCTTTAATTTTTCCAGTTCTATCTTCAGGTCTTGAGTTGTTTTGTTTACTTCCTTCACCTGTCTGATTGTATTTTCCTCTTTTTCTTTTAGTTCCTTCAACTCCGTTTCTTTTTCTTCTTTCAGTGATCTAATTATTTCTTCTCTGAAGGCCTCAAACTGTTTGGCTGCATCTTCCCATATTTCTTCATGGATGGCCATAATCTGCTTGTCTTTAATTTACTCCATTTCTTTACAGATAGCCATGATCTGTTTGTTTTTATCTTCCTCTAATTCTTTACGTACATTATTTGTTTTCTCTATTATCCTCTTCATCAGCATAGATGTTAGGTCATCTTCTTGATTTTCTATTATACTGTGTTGTCCAGGGCTGTTCACCCCTGGATGGCTGGGTTCTGGAGATGCCATATTGCTCTGTCTTTTGTTGGTTGAGCTTTTATGCTGACCTCTACCCATTGGGCTGTTTTAGGTGTTGGCTGTTAGTTTCTGTGCTTTCTGGAGTCCTGAGGTAGGGAGAATCCCCTTGGCCGAAAGATGATTTCTCCTTAAGGAGTCCTCCTCTGCTTTTTGGTTATGGTCACTGTATGGCCAGTGTTTCTCAGGAATTGCCACTGCTCACCTCAGGTGTATAGCCCTGAGTAGTAGCTGTGGTCTTTGTTAGGCAGGGAGGGCTCTCCTCTTACCCATAGAAGTTCTCAAGACAGCTTCCCCACTGCTGAGTTTCTCGTTATAAATTTAGTGAGCTACTGCTGTTGTTACAGTTTTCCAGGTACAGTCCTCTTGAAGAACCTGCTGATTCCCTAGCTGTGGGGTTTTCTCCCAACAGGGAAACTCAGTCTGTTATCCTGGAGCACACAGTTCTGTCCGGGAAAGTGAGAGGAGCACCCAGCAAGTCTCTGGGCCAGAGGCTCAGTGCTCTGCTCTGGGCCTGGAGAATGTGCACCTAGGTTGAGTTGGCGCCTGGGGGCACTGCTCTGGTCTGGAGGCTGGGTGCCTCAGTCTGGACAGGAAGTTGTGTGTCCCTGTCTGGGATGTCGACTGCAGGCACTGCTCTGGTCCAGATGCTGTGGGTGCAGCCCTCTTGAAGGAACAGAAATTCCCACAGTTTTGTCAGTCTAGCTAGGGGTAACTGGTTGATCCTTGGCACAGTATCTGAGGGCTGCTGTAATGGCTCTCTGGCTTTTGTAGGTCTGAGGATGCAGCTGTGTGCCCCAGTGCCCTAGAGGTACTCAATAATGGTGGATGAGCACAGCGCTCATGCCTGCATTAGAAAGCTAGAGCCTAGAGTCTGCGTGAATCCAAAAAGTCTTTTGGTGCTGGATGTCCTGAGCGTTAGACCTGATGATCCCCCCCCCCGCTGGGGGTTTCTTTCTGCCAGGGACACCCAGTCTTTGCTTTAGGGACCTCCGTTCTATCTGGGGTGGCGGCGAGTAGAACCCACAGGCACAGACACCCGCCCGTGGCACAGCCTCTCTGGCCCTTGGGATCCTGGGCGTCTCCCTAAACTGGGTAATTTTTCCGAGACCTTTTCGGGGTGGTGGTATCAGCTGAGTGCTCTGAGATCAGACCAGCCGTTTCCCTCTCTGTGGGTTTGCACCCAACGGTGAAACTGAGTCTCTGGTGCCCTGTGGCCCACAGTTCTATCTGAGGTGGTGAATCAGGCCCGCAGGCAGGCCGGGCTCTGTGCAGGCCCCTGGGTCCCCGGCTCTGGCTCTGGACAGGCTCCTGGAGCGCCCGTGGAACCCAAGTCTTTTCCAGGGGATGTCTGGGTGATCTAAGGTCGGTCCCAATCATTTCCTGCTTTGTAGGGTTATCTCTCGACTGGAAAATCCAGTCTGTGATGTTGTGGGCCCACAGTTCAGTCTGGGACAGTGACCAGATCATGCTGTTGTGTAGCTCTGGGCTGTTGACCAAGTGCCTGGCAGAACCAGGGTCTCTTCCAGGGTTAGCCGGGTGAGTTAAAGCTGATTGAATCCCCCACCGTGGGGTATCCTCTCACCTGAGAAACACAATCACTTGTGTTTTATGGCTGTGAGTTCTGCTTGCTGGTCACTGTGCCTGGCCCACTCTGCTGCTGTTCAGAATGAGAGTTCTCCTGGCGCCGACATCTTGCCCCGCCCCTTATATTCACTTCTTAAAAAGAAAATGAACAGCTTTCCTCAGCTGCAGCTGAGATGCTCCATCTTTGAGAGAAAGTCAAGGCTACGTTGGGGTGAGGCCCTCACTTCATCTGGCAACTAGCACATGTCAATATTCCACAACATGGCATCCATCTCCAAGCTCACCTGCATCTACTCTGTCTACATCTTGAATGACAAAGAATTGATAGTCATGGAGGGTCAGATCAGTGCCCTCACTGAGGCAGGCGGTGTCAATGCTGAACCTCTCTGGCTTAGCTAGGCATGGCCAATGTCAACCCTGGAAGCCTCATCTGCAACCTGCAGACTAATGGGCCTGCTCCACCAGCTGGAGCTGCTCCAGCAGGTGTCCTGCCCCTCCACTGCTGCTGTCCCTGCTGAGGAAAAGAAAGTAGAAGCAAAGAAGGAAGAATCTGGAGAGTCTGATGATGACATGGGCTTTGGTCATTTTAAAAATTAATTAATTTATTTATTTATTACAATTTATTCACTTTGTGTATCTCACTGTAGCTCCCTCCCTCATCTTCTCCCAGTCCCACCCACCCTCTCTTCTCACTCTATACCCTTTCCTTATTCCCCTAATAGGGGAGGACCTCCTCCCTTTCTCTCTGACACTAGCCTATTGGATTTCACAGCAAGGCTGGCTGCATCATCTTCCTTTGTGGCCTGGCAAGGCTGCACTGCCCAGGGGGAGGTAATCAAAGAGCTGGCCACTGAATTCATGTCAGAGAAAGCTCCTGTTCCCCTTACTAGGACACCCACTTGGAAAGCCTATGGGTTACCTCTGAGCAGGGGGTCTAGGTCCTCTCAATGCATGGTACTTGGTTAGAGTATCTGTCTCTGCAGGTCCCCTTGGACCCAGGTATTTTGGCTTTCCTGGTCTCCTTGTAAACTTCCTGTCCCCTTCATGTCTATCTCTTTCTTGTTTCATAAGGTTTCCTGCACTCTATCCAAAGTTTGGCTATGTGTGTCCATATCTCGTTTGATATCCTGATGAATTGAGTCTTTCAGAGGCCCCCTGTGGAAGGACCCTGTCCTGTTCCTTGTCTTCTTCTACTTCTGATGTCTATTCTGTTTGCCCTTCTGAGTGAGGTTTCAACCTCTTCCCTATGGTCCCGCTTATTGTTTAGCTTCTTTAGGACTGTAGATGTTAGTATGTTTATCCCTATTATTTGACTAATAACCACGTATAAGTGACTATATATCAGATATGTATTTCTGCTTCTGGGTTACCTCATTCAGGATGATCTTTTCTAGTTCCCACCATTTGCCTGCAAATTTTATGATTTCCTTATTTTTAACTGAGTAGTATTCCATTGTGTAAATGTACCACAATTTCTTATCCATTCTTCAGCTGAGGGACATCTAGGTTGTTTCCAGATTCTGGCTATTATGAATAAAGCTGCCTCGAACATGGTTGAGCAAATGTCCTTGTTGTGTGGTTTAGCATTTTTCAGATATATGCCCAGGAGTGGTATAGCTGGATCTAGAGGTAGTACTATTCCTAATTTTTTGAGAAAGCGCCAGACTGATTTCAATTTGCTTGTACAAGGTTACATTCTTCACATCCTCTCCAGAATGTATTGTCACTTGAGTTTTTGATTAGCCATTCTGATTGGTCTGAATTGAAATCTCAGGGTTGTTTTGATTCGTATTTCACTGATGACTAAGTATGTTGAGCATTTCTTTAAATGTTTCTCTGCCATTTGATATTCCTCTGTTGAAAATTCTGTTTAGCTCTGTACCCATTTTTTAAATGGCTTACTTGATTTGTTGCTTTTTAACTTCTTGAATTCTTTTTATATTCTGGATATTAAACCTCTGTCAGACGTAGGGTTGGTGAAGACCTTTTCCCAGTCTGGAGGTTGTCATTTTGTTCTGATGACAATGTCCTTTGCCTTATAGAAGCATTTAAGTTTCATGAGGTCCCATTTGTTGATTGCTGTTCTTAGAGCCTGTGCTGTTGGTATTTTGTTCAGGAAGTTGTCTCCTGTGCCAATGAGGTCAAGACACTTCCCCACTTTTTCTTCTAACAGATTTAGTGCATCTGTTTTTATGTTACAGTCTTTGATCCACTTGGACTTTAGTTTTATGCAGGGTGATAAATATGGGTCTATTTGCATTTTTCTACATGTAGACCAGCACCATTTGTTGAAGATGCTGTCTTTTTTCCATTGTATGGTTTTGGTTTCTTTGTCAAAATTAAGTTTCTGTAGGTGTGTGGGTTTATTTCTGGGTCTGCAATTCTATTCCATTGATCCACTAGTCTGTTTCTATGCCAGTACCATACCATTTTAATTACTCTTGCTCTCTAGTACAGCTTGAGATCAGGGGTGGAGATAACCTCCAGAAGATCTTTTATTGTACAGGATTGTTTTAGCAATTCTGGGGATTTTGTTTTTCCACATGAAATTGAGAATTGTTCTTTCAAGGTCTGTAAAATATGTTTGCCCTTCCCCAAGCACTGAAACTCTTCTGAGGCAAGCCAGAGAGCCAGCTTCCCCCTTTGCTGCCCAGAGTTCATCTTCCATTCCACCTATGTTCTCCTGTTCCAACTTTGCTTCTCCTCTTGTGTTTGAGCCTCAGCCTGATCTTATTAACAACAGAAGAGTCCTTTCTTTATGCCCTGAAAGTCCCTTTCTTCTGTGTACTTGTGTACTGGCCTAGCTCTGTCCTCTTTTCTTCTTTCCTTTCCTTCTCAATAGGAATCCCAAGACTGAGGACATTGGGTTCTCCTGTCACTTCTCCCTCCATAGTTTCAGAAGACATTATGTAGAAGCCTCTTTTCCTGGCACAAATAAAATACAGATAGTTCTACCAGAGAGCTGTGAAAGAATATGTGGACAGGCTTCCTTACTCACACAGCTTTGCTGTGAGGCTCCTTCTGCTCTGCATGAGGCACATGCTCTTGCATCAGATTTTGGGTTAGTCCCATTCTAGTCTTGAGTATGGAAGAGCCTACTTCTTGCTCTTCTGCTATGGCTATTCATATGATGTTTGTGCCACTCAGAGAAACATAGAGGCACACAGCACAGTGAGGAACCAAAGCAATTGGAGAGGCAGGAACTCAGCATTCAGCTGCTGAGTTTGTGCTCAGGTCCTGCTGCAGTGTCTGCCACTGTGTCACCCAGAGCACAGTAGTACACAGCCGAGTCTGACTCTTGCACCGAGGCTTTCTGCAAGTGGAAGGAGGTGGTTCCTCTATCATATGTGGCTCCAAACCCTCTGCTGCTTCCCTTGTCGTTGGCCTTTGAGGCTCTAAAGAGGAGTTGTGGACCTTCTCCAGGATACTGCACATACCAGAACAGGGCTAGGTAACCTGAGGCTGAATAGTTGCAGTGTATAGTAAGAAATTCGTCTTCTGAGAGGACCACTTGACCTTCTGTCTGAGTCACTGAGTCTCCGTGGGTCCTTGCTTGGAAAAAAAGGAAAAAGAAAAACAAAAAGAAAAACAAAAACAAAACAGATATATGGATATATTCAGGGCTCCAGATATTTTTTTCTGACATAAAAAAGGAAAAGGTTTAAGGTCACTTTACTTACTGAGCATGAGAAGTACCACAGTCACGAAGCCCGGAGAAGAATTCAACTTTAGTGCCATCTCGTCAATGTTCTCAATTTTTGAAAACATTGAGAAACAGTCTAAACTTAAGTTCACACAGGAAATGCTATAGCGTTAGGATGCTGCGCCCTCTGGTGGCCAGAGAGTAACCTAAGTTAAATGTAGCAAACTTTGCTTGAAGACACTGGAAACAATGAACAATTAGTTTGGGTTGAGGGATCTCTGGTACTTCAAAGGTCCTATTTTCTCTGTTCTAAGAGAACGACAAGTTAAAGATAATTTTTATTAATTTTTTTTCAGAAAATAAATCACACTCCATAAAAAATAGTCAATATTTCTAAATTTCATGAAAAGTGAAGAAGCACATAAGTCATTGAACTCTATGGAGTGACCTGAAATTTTGAAAAAGGTTCTGCTTCATGATTTCCTTGTTTTTAATAGCTGAGTAGTATTCCACTGTATAAATATGCCACAATTTCCGTATCCATTCATCCGTTGAGAGGCATCTGGTTGCTTCCAGATTCTGTGCATTATAAATACAGCTGCTACGAACATAGTTGAGCAAAGGTCCTTGTTGAATGGTGGGGCATCTTTTGGGCATATGCTCAGGAGTGACATAGCTAGATCTTGAAGTACTTTGAGCAGAGCATGGGGGGGATGGATAGAAACATATGGAGAGGGCAGGAGCCCCACAAGGAAACCAAAAAGGATAAAAAAAACTGAGCCCAGGGGAGACCTGCAGAGACTGATACACCAAGAACCATGCATGGCGAGGATCTTGACCCCCTGTTCAGATTGGCAGGTCAGCCTGCATGTGGGTTCCAGAGTAAGGAGAGCAGGGGTTGCCTCTGCCATGAACTCAGTTGCCTGCTCTTTGATCACTTGGCCCTGGTGATGCGGCCTTGCGAGGTAACAGAGGAAGAGGATCTAGGCACTCCTGATGAGACTTGATAAGCTATGGGCAGAAGGCAGAGGAAGAGAATGCTCCCTTTCAGTGGACTAGGGGAAGGGAATAGGAGGTAAGAGGAAGAGAGGGTAGGGCCGAGGAGTTAAGGGATGGGGCTTCAATCGGGATATATAATGAGTAAACTGTAAAAGTAAAAGTAAAAAAAAATTAAATAGTTCTGCTTCTCCTTTAGAACATTTCCTGCTAGCATAAACTGACTCACTCTTTGAGCTAAGTCTACATAACAGACTTCACTTTTTGTCTTCACCCACACTAAGCTTCTCCCAGTGTTCAAGTTAAGCTCCATGTATTAAAATATAAATCTCTTTCCTTGCTACTACTAAGAACATTTTGGGATTCAATGCAATAACGATACACATTCTTCCAGTTTCTCATTACCATTTTTTATAATTGTTTGCATATGATTGTTTAAACATCATTTGTGGCCATTGTTTTAATTGTTCATATGGGTCATTTTATATCCTAAAACAGAACTAAATAACAAAATCTTTGTTACACATCACTTACATTTTCAACTTCTTCCTACATCACAGTGAGGTACACCAGGTAATGCCCATGCTCATTACAACCTCTCTGTTTTAATAGAGAAACGGATTTAAGAAGTAAGCCATGTTTCTCTCTCATGGCATTATCAGTTGTGTGTGTGGGGGGGGAATGGACCATTCATAATAGACTTGCTTTTCTAGGGCAGGAGTACACAGAACCCCAGGGGAATAGGAAAAATAATGCAGCTTGAGCTACCATCCCAGTCTTTCTAGTTCCGAATTTAGTTTGTTTGCTTATTGGTGTTTTGAGATTATTATGTAATCGCAATAGTTCTCCCTTTCCATTCTTCCCTCCAAACTCTCCCATGTGCCTACTCTTTCCACTCTCCTTCAAATGTATAGCCTCTTTTTTCATTTTTTTTAAACTAATTACTGTTTCATGCATATAAGGAACTATTCCTAAATACAATATATGTTTAGTCCATCTAATGTTACACGTATGTATGTTTTCAGAGGTGACCATTTGGCACTGGACAACCAATCAGTGTGGTCTTCCTTGGGTAAGACCATTTCTCTTGTTCTCAGCTTTCCTCAGTTACCTCTGCTTCTTTGTTTAGGGTTCAGTCCTCATGTGCTATTCTGTGTTGACTTTGGCATGTTCGTTAGTGTCACTCTTTTTCAGCTTGCATTTCAATGGCCATATTGATGAGATGTTGCATGTTTAACTTCTGATATTAGTAGGGGACACAATTTTCAGCAAACTCCTGATTGTCATTTTTACAGTCATTTTATTTCCTTCTCTGCAACATTCTCTGAGGCTCAGGTGCAGAGGTGTTTTTAGATATATCCATTGGGACTGGGCTCCTCAACTCTTCATTTTCATTGGTGGTGGTATTCTTTAGCAGTTTCTATCTATGGCAAAGAGACACTTCCTTGATGAGGTGTGATGGCTACAGCTATTGGTGGGTATAGGATAATTCTTTATAGATTACTGTTAGTAATTATGCTGGTTTCATAAAACTGGTTGTAGATTCTCCACTACTAACCACGTCTTCACTCGCACTGAATAAGTTTCCAGTGCCAGATACGGCTTCCTTATGGTGGAGTGGGTCTGCAGTCCAATTAGAGAGCTGTTGGATCCTGCTAATGTGTGTGCCATTACAGCAGCTGTAAGATCATTGTGCCATGTAATTGCTGATGTGGCTCATAGGCATCATAGCTGAGTAGGACTCTTGGTTGCCTTTCTCCTCTGGAATCTTAAATGGAACTTTCTTGTACCAAGAAAAATAGTCCTCTGGAGAGGGCATTCAGGTCAGTTTTAACTTAGTTGTTTCTGGGGCCTGTGTCTGATGTGACTGGTCTCTTCAGCAATAGGCACTCACCACCTTTGGGGGTAACCAAGGTCAACAGCAATGGGCTGTGTGTTTTGGGAGTCCCTTTCAAAACCCTGGGCATCAACTTAAAACAGGGTTCTTATGTATGGTATTGGAGTTTTTGTTAGGTGGTGTTTGGCTCTTGAAGGAGGCACCATCAAACTATGTGGAAACAATTATTAAAACCATGTATATGCATGTTTATGTATATATTTATATATAATTCATTTTATATATTTATAATATATAATTATACAATATATGGACATCATAATTATATATTAAGTATATAAACATGTATGTATGTATATATATAAATATATCATAAATATATATATATATATATATATATATATATATATATATATAACAGGGGTTATCTTTTAGGCAAGTAGTTAATAACATCATTCCTTCTAGCATTTTCAGACAGTTTGTCTTTCTGGGTCTGAATTTCCTTAGTCAATATAATCTTTTTTTCTATTTACCTGCAAAGTTCCTGATTTCATTTTTTCTTTACAGGTGAAGAGTGTCCCATAGTACTTCCATATCACATGATCATTAACCATTCCTGTGTTGTACATTTAGATTGTTTTCATTTCCTACCTATTGTGAATAAAGCAACATTGAACATGACAGAATAAGTGTATGTGGAGTAGTACATGAAGTCCTTTGGGCTCATGCTGAAGCCTAGCGTGGTCGGGTCATATGAGATATTAATTTTCAGCCTTTTGATAATCATATACACTGATTTTAATGGTGGATGCAACAATTTGCAATCCCATTCAGTGAACATGATTGCCTTTTTCCAGTATCCACTCCAGCACTTGTTTTCAGTGTTTCCATGGATATTTGTTGAAATCTCAAAATTGTTTGATTTGCCTTGCTGTAATTTCTAGGGACGATTAACATTTTTTCTAGATATTTTTATTAATTTTTTGTTGTTTCTTTTTAGAAGTCCCTATTCAGGTTCCAGGTCCATTTTTCAAATGTGTCTTTTGGGGAGGTTCCTTTGTATATTCTGGATATACAGCCTGTCAAATGTATATCTGGCAAAGATTCATTCCCATTTTATGTGTTGCCTCTTGACCGTGTTGGTTGTTTCTTAACTGTGCAGAAGCTTCTTATTTTCACAGATTCCCACTTTTCAATCACATGCTTTAATTCTTGGACAGCTGGCATCTTATCAGAAAGTCCTTTGCCCTACATCATATAGGTACTGGCTATGTTTTCTTGTAGTAGTTTCAATATTTTAGTTTTACCATTTATGTTTTTGATACATTTAAAACTATTGTGTATGTGTGTGTGTGTGTGTGTGTGTGTGTGTGTGTGTGTGTGTGTTAGGTGGTTTCATCAGGTCTACTTTAGTTCTTCTGCATGTAGACATCCAATTTTACCAGCACCATTTGTTGAGGATGTCTCCCCCCGCATCAAGTGTGTTTGGTATCTTTATCAAGTATCAAGTGGGTGAAGTTACATATTCTCATGAAGGCCTTCAATTTTGTTCCATTGTTCTACATATCTGTTTTTATGATACTACCAAACTGTTTTTATTACTATCATTCTGAAATATATCTTAAGATCTGAAATTGTTTTATTCACCAGCATTTTTCTTTTTGCTCATGCTTGTTTTTTAATCAATTCTTTTATGATTCTATATGAATTTGAAGGTAGTTTTTTTTTTTACTTTTCTGTGCAGAGTGAGATGAGGATACTGATTGGGATTACCTTGAATGTCTAAATAGCTTTTGGTATAATAGTCACTATAACAATGTTAGTTTTACCAATCCAGAAGCATGGGTGTCTTTCCACTTTCTAATGATTTTTTTTTCTTATCTTCTTTTCAGAGCTTTAAAATTTCCTTTGTAGAGTTCATTCACTTTCTTGGTGAGGTTTATTCATAGACACTTTATTTCTTTAAAGTTATTGTGAATGGGAGTATGTCCATGACCTTCTTTGTAGGTTTGTGGGTGGGGTATAAAAATCTATTGATTTATGCAAATTGATGTTGGATTTCTTATAATTTCTAAAAGTTTTCTGGTAGAATTTTGTGATATCTAATATATAGTATCCTATCATTTGCAAATATACTTTGACTTCTTTCCATATTTGTATCTCTTTAATTTCCTTCTCTTGGCTTATTGCTTCAGCTAGTACTTTAAGCACAATGTTGAAGAAGAATAGGGCTAGTAGACATCCTTGACATTTCTGACATCAGTGGGATTAGTTCAAGGTTTTTTTCATTTAGGATAGTGGTTCTCAACTTTTCTAATACAGTGACCCTTTAACACAGATCCTCACATTGTGGTGAGCCATCCCCATCATAAAAATCAAAATTATAACTTCATAAATTGTAATTTTGCTACTGTTATGCAAATATAATGCAAATATCTGTGTTTTATTGGTCTTAGGCAAGACCAAGAGGTTAAGAGCCCATAGTTCAAGAGCTGCTAATTTAAGATGATGTTTGCTCTGTGTTTCTCCACAAGGAGAGCAACAGAACCAGAAAATTGCAACACAGGAGTCTTTCCAGAGACTCATACTCCAACCAAGTACGATGCATGGAGACAACCTAGAACCCCTGCACAGATGTAGCCCATGGTAGTTCAGTATCCAAGTGGGTTCCATAATAATGGGAATGCCTCTGATACAAACTGATCGGCCTGCTCTTTGATCACCTCCCTCTGATGAGGAGCAGCCTTACCAGACCACAGAAGTGATAATGCAGCCACTTCCTCTGAGATATGATAGACTAAGATCAGAAGGAAGGAAAGAGGGACCTCCCCAATCAGTGGACTTGGGGATGGGTATGGGTGAAGAAGGGGAAGGGAAGGTGGGATTAGGAGGGGAGGAGAGAGGGGATTATGGGGGGATTCAAAGTGAATAAAGTATAATTAATAAAAGTTAAAAAAAAAAACATGATGTTGGCTGTGGGTTTCTCCTATAAAGCTTTCATTATGTTGAAGTATGTTCCTTCTAGCCCTACCTTCTCTACGACTTTCATCATGAAGTCATGTTGGATTTGGTCAAAGGCATTTTTCTGCATCTCTTGAGACGATCATGCAATTTTTGTTTTTTAGTCTATTTGTGTGTTGAATTAATTAACTTGTGTATTTTGAACCTTCCCTGCATTTCAAAGATAAAGGCAATGTGTTTGTGGTATATAATCTTTTTTATATGCATCTGTATTTTGTTTAAAATTTTTTTATTGAGTTTTTGAGTCTGTGTTCACCAGGGATATTGTCTTATAGTTTTATTTTTTGTTGTTGTGTCCTTCCCTGGTTTGGACATTAGAATGATAGTGGCATCAGAAAAGTTTGGGAGTGCACCTTCCCTTTCTTTCTTTCATTATTTAAGAAAAACTAGCTTTAGATCTTTATATGTCTAATGAAATTCTGCTATCAGTACATCTGGTCTTGGACTTGTTTCTAGTCTTGAAGGCTTTTCATTACTATTTCAAATTCTTCATTCCTCTTTGGGTTTGTTTGGATTTTGTTTCTTCTTTTTTAATTTTGATGGTTTGGATGAATCTAGAAATTCATGCATTTCTTTTATGTTTTCCAGCTTAACAGAGTAAACATTTAAAAAATATTTCCTTAAACTACTGAAAATTTCTTTGGTGCCTGTTGTAGTGTTTTCCTGTTCACTTCTGATCTTGATAATTTAGGTTATCTCTTTATTTCCTTTGCTAATTCGGCCAAAAATCTCAGAGAACCATCTTTTAGATTCATTGATTTTTTAAAAAAATATTGTTTGCTTTGTTTCTATTTCAGTGATTTCTGGTCCTTTTTTGCTATTTCTTGCCTTCAATTGTTTTTAGATTTTGCTTGTGCTTACCATCTTTTTGAGTTCTATCAGTAAGCCATTTACTTGTGCTTAAAATTTTTTTATGTAGGTAAGTAGGACTATTAATTTACCTCATAGGACTGCTTTCAATGTGTCTCAAAAGGCTTTGTTGTACTGTGTTTTCATTTTAATTTAGTTCAAGAAATTCTTTTGTTTCTTGATTCTCCCTGATCTCTTCATCATTTAGCGATGAACTATTAATCTCCACAAGTTTGTGTATTAGTAGAGGCGTGTGTGTGTGTGTGTGTGTGTGTGTGTGTGTGTGCATGTGTCAGATTTTAGGAGAGAAATGGCAGCTTACTTCCTTGTCCCATTTGACCAGAATAATTTTGTCCATTTACTCTACAGTAGCATCTAACTTTAAAAGATATTTCTTGTTGACAGAACACAGATGGATTTTTGTCTCTTGATGCATTCAGTTACATTGTGTATTTTGAGTGAATAACTGGGCCCAGTTATATAATAATGAACTTGAGAGATAAAACACCAACAAACAAAATAGCCCAATTAAAAATGGGGCATGGAACTAAACCGAGAGTTATCAACAAAGGAATCTCGAGTGGCCAAGAAGTCCTTTAAGAAATGCTCAAATACCTTAGTCATGAGGTAAATGTGAACCAGGACGACTCTGACATTCCATCTCACACCAGTCAGAATGGCTGAGAACAAGATCTCGGGCAAAAGCACATGTTGATGAGTGAAGTAAAGGAAACACTGTTCAATTACTGGTGGGAGTGTAAACTTGTACAGCCATTTTGGAAATCAATCTGTTTTTTTTTTTCTCAGAAAATTGAGTATATTTTAATTTTTAAAAGAAATTTAGGGGGGAAAAAGACAGAGAAAACTGTCCTAAATTGTCTGTGGGAGTTGAAACTAACTTTCTTATTTTGTGTTTTTAATGTCTACATTATACTTGTCACTTGCAAACTAGCAACTGGCAAATGCTGCCCTGGAAGGCCTTTGACACAGGATGTGGACAGGGCCCCATGGTTTGAGGACAGGCTGCAGGTGCCCGTGGAGCAGTGTGTACTCGTGGCACAGAAGTACATGGCTGAGTCTCCAGGCTGAGTGTCTGTGATGTGCAGGGAGAAGTGCTTGGCTTTCTTATCCAGTAAAACTGTAAGTCTTTGGTTCTGCTTTCTGTCCACATTTCCACGAATGTCAATGATGAACTGAGGACCCTTCTCAGGTTCTTGCTTATACCAAGGGAAGTAGTTGGAGAAGCTGTCTGTGTAAGTGCAGTTGATGACAGCGCTGGCTCCCTCCTGGACTCTCAGGATGGAAGGGTGCTGCTCCACCTGCTCTCCTTGGCTCATCCCTGTGCAGAAAGATGGAGAGAAAGGAGAAAGGTTGTCAGGTCATCACTTTCCAGGATTCTCTTTTTCTACAGTAACTAGAGAAAACTTGAATAAAACATAGATTCCCCTAGATGTCTCAGAAATGCCCACTGGTTATTCTGAGGCCCTAAAATATTAACTCACCATCCTTCTGCAGCCACAGCAACATGAATAAAGTAGGAACACATGTCTTCATTGTTCTTATCAATGAAATTGAAATCCAGTGTCAACCGTGTTGGCTGGAAGGTCAGCTACAGCTGCCAGGGTGTTGTTCTTTCTCAGTAACAATTCTAGCTCTGGAGTCTTCCTCTCACCAGTGAGAAAAAAAGAAAAAAGCTGTTCTTTTCCCTTAAGCCTACAGAGCCACATACAAAGAAGTAAATTCTCTGCATCCTTCCCAGCATCTGAGATCTACTGCCACCTTGTGGTTGTATCTCTAACCAGTAAGGACTCTGGTTAAGTGTTTTCTGACCCTATGAAGGATTCAGACACAGTGAACAGCATTATGCCATATCAAGTGGGCTCTAGTACTGAGAGATCAAGAATGTCATTTGTACTCACTGGTTAAGCTGTTTCTTTTCTTTAAAGGTAGTATAGGATATGTATAATGCTTCATACATAAATGTATATGCATTATATATATGATGTGTTCCTACTGTGTGACAGAGGGGGGGGGAGAGAGAGAGAGACATTTATTATGTCTAGAGCTGTATTTACTAAGCCCCTGTCATATTGTAGAATGCATGGATCATTTGTCAAGCATTCAGCCTTTTTTTTTTCAATGCAGTTTATTCAGGAACCTTGAACAATCATCTGACCCTGGGGAAAGCCAGCCCACAGCTTAAATAACCTCTGGGTAGCCAACCCAGGCATGCCACGTGTGCAATGCACATAGGTCCACATACATGGAAGCAAGCCAGATCCTCAGCCTTAGCCAACTGTGGAATTGTTCGTGACAGAGAGCACTCACCATCGGGAAGGTGGAAGGCTGAAACCAGCTCCAGATTTAAGGCATAGCATTCCGCAGCTCTCTACAGTTCCCCCTTTTTGTTTTAGACGCATCAGGCAAGAGTAGAGGTCTGATCTCTGATATTAGAAATAAATTGGGACTTTGTACTGATGTTCATTTAGGTGTCATCCACCCAAAGAGCATCAGACCTGTCCGATACCTTTTTCTCAGAGGCGGGACCTGGGGCATCAACCTGCATGCAATCAGACATGCTCTTCTCTGGGTCGCAAGCTGCTGACCCTGAGTGCAGTGCTTAGCCTCGCATCCTGAGCATATCGTTTTAGCTTTTTATGGTATCCAACCATGCTTGGGGAGAATGTCCTGCTTCAATGGCTGTAAAGGCCTGAATGATCATGGCTACATCACACTGTTGTGAGACTCTAATCTTGCATATATACCACAGGCAAACCAAGGAGACCAACACCAGAAGGCCTGCTAACGCTCCCATGCCCGCCCATTCCTTCAAATGATTCATGGATGAAAGCCTCTGCCCTTCAGACTATCAAAGCAGATGCTGAGCCGGATGGGCAACTGTTGGGCAGGTGAACAGAATTTTAGGTAAGAACTGGGAAATAGTAAGAGCTGGAAAGGACAGGGTCTCCACAAGGAGAGCAACAGAACCAGAAAATTTGAACACAGGGAACTTCCAAGAGACTCATACTCCAACCAAGGACTATTCATGGAGATAACCCAGAACCCCTGCACAGATGTAGCCCAGGACAGTTCAGAGTCCAATTGGGTTACATAGTAATGGGAAGAGGGACTGCCTCTGACATAATCTGATTGGCCTGCTCTTTGATCACCTCCCTTTGGAAGGGAGCAGCCTTACCAGGCCATAGTAGAGGACAATACAGCCACTTTTGATGTGAACTGACAGACTAAGATCAGAAAGGAGAGGAGAACCTCCCCTATTAGTGGACTTGGGGAGTGGCATGCAAGCAGAGGGAGGAGGGAGGGTGGGGTTGGGAGGGGAGGAGGGAGGGGCTTATGGGGGGATGCAGAATGAATAAAGTGTAATTGATGAAAAATTTAAAAAAAAAAGGGAAAAATAATTTAAGAACCTTAAATGACTTTCAAAATTGGAGGAAAACATGGAGTTAGTCAATTGGCATGGAGCACGTCTCGCCCCTGGGGGCAATGGTCTCCTGAACCTACTCAGACCTTGGACACCAGCACTGCTAGTTCTAGAACTGACGCAGGATGTTCCAACGAGGGGTTAAGGCTTCTCATAATATTTACTATAAGCCTACACCTGTTTGTCTATATCCCCCATTTTTATTCATTATTAGCCAGATAGAGCCAAGTAATTGTGGTAATGTTACTTGCTTTTTTGCCCAATGCTGGAATGCTAGTAAATTTAGGTATGCCCTGGTTACTCGCATGCCTCACTGGGTGCCTGTGCCCATTGATGCCCCTCACGCTATGACTCTCTTCAGACAGAAAAGGGATCTTGGAATTATAGCCACCATTGTTACTACCATTTCATTGGCGGCTGTTGGAGCTACCACCAGGGCATTAGCCATGAGTCATACTGGGCAGACTGCTCAGACCCTGAATAATCATTTAGCCAATGTAGCTCATGCCTTAGTTGTACATAAAGGAATTAATGCTCAACTAAAAGGAAGCTTGAAGGTGGTCAATTAGAGGATTGACCTCTTGCAGGAGCAAATTGATACCCTATGGCAAATCGCTCAACCTGGCTGTCAATGAAAGTATGCTGGACTTTGTGTCACTAGCATACAACATGAGAATTTTTCCTGTGCTGCAAATCTGTCTAAACAATTGTTGAGCTATATTTTAGGTAATTGGACTGGAGAATTCAATACTACGATGGAGCAGCTGAGAGTGGCCATTGTCACAGTAAATTCTACCAGAGTGGACGCAGGACTAGCCACAGGATTATCAACATGGATTGCTGCATTCAGCCTTATCTTGGAGATAGATACTTAGGTCTATATTTGTCCTTGAGAGTTATTTCACTCATAAGAAGGTTTTTTTCAGGTCTCTTGTGGGCTTTCAGTTACAAGGGGACAATGTTCTTTTATTTCAGTGAGTTCTTGTTGACAATACAGATATGCTGTTTCTATGCTTGCATCTTTCCTTCCAAACAAATCAGCCTGGAATCACAAATACATTCAGTTACTCTTAGAAAAGTTCTCAGAAGTCATTTGGTCTCGAGGATGGCAACATCTATGTGGCTTACTCTCACAGCATCTAGTGTTGTAGACTGAATTACTGATAGAAAAGTTGTGTGGATCTTGGAGAATTGGCCAAGCCTTGAAAAAATAAAGACACCTCAGGTTTCCTCCTTTCTTTGTACCCTCCCAGTATACCCTAAGGCCTTTCTAAAGAGATTTTCTTCTCTTTGTGTCAACTGTGAGTTGATACCCTCTGAGAACCCTGTGTCCACACAGGGCAGGCTACCCTCACTGTCTCTCTTGTCCATCATTTAGGTTTCTCTAGTACCATCCACATCTCCTTAACAGAAGAGTTGAGGGGCCTACCCTCTTATTTCTCCTCCATTTACTAGAAACTCAATTGTACCTTGCTGCATTTTCTTTTCGTTCTCATCCACATTCCTTTGTGTCAAAAGCCAATAAAGACACTCCACCTGGGAACCTGGTGGCCACACCCACATGGAAAGAATGTGGTCCATTTTCACTCACCTCCATGTCCTACAGGGCAGTTTCCCCGGTTTCACTGTAAGCCCTGCAGCAGACCACCTCAGCGCCCTGTCCTTCCTCTTTGCTTCCATCACATAGGGTCTCCACCAAGCCTTGCAGAGGACCCAGCTTCCTTAGTTCCTGTATAACCTAACAGCACCCCCTGTAGCACATCCACTTTCCATCCTGTCACTTTTCAATGTAGAAAAACACTTTCTGCCCATACTGGCAGGGACACAAGCAGGTTACTCACACTGTCCTTCCTGCTCTCTGTCACACTCTCTCTATTCTGACCCGAAGCCTGATAATAACATGCTTAGAGTGGAAAAGTTATCCCTGGTTCCACCATCCTCCCTGTCTTTTTAACTATCTGTTCTATTTTCCCCCATTCAGGAAACCCTTCCCTTTCCTCTAGATGCCTACTCTGTATCTAACTTCTGTAGGTATACGGATTGTGGCAAACCTATAGAAGGCTTAAAATCTAACATCCAAAGGTAAGAGAATACGCATCATATTTGTCTTTGTGAGTTTAGTTTTCACTAACAGAGTCTCACTTAGAGAAAGCCTCCTTCTCAGTAGTAGACGGCCAACTCAATGGTGTATATCAGGATTTTTATTTTTTGTATCATAATTCTTTGCCTGGGCATGGTTTGCCATATCTGCCATTTACCTACAGATTATGTTTTCCAATTTCGTGTTCTTATGGATTTTCTGTGTGCACATGTCTCTGCGTGTGTATGTGCTTCACATTTTATTTGTCTTGTTTTGTTTTTCTATTTGCTATGTTTGGTTTGCTTATTTGCCTGTTTTTTTCTAGAAGAAAGAGAGAGAGAGAGAGAGAGAAAGAGAGAAAGCGAGCGAGAGAGAGAGAGAGAGAGAAACTAAAGAATGAAATTGGATGTGTGGAGATGGGGAGGATCTGGAAGGAGATGAGGGAGGGGATACAGAGACTAGAATATATTGTGTGGAGAAAATCCATTTTCAATTTAAAACCAAAAGGGAACAGCAGTGCTGCAGCCTGATTATTTCTTGCTCAAAGTGCCAGTGTTTACACAGATTGGAGCTGTTGATTTTTGTTATTACACAAATTGGACCATGTCCTTTACAGCCCCCACATGCTGAGCTGCAAGGGTTGATTTCCCTTGAGGTGATTGTTCCTGCCTGAATGAGGCAGAGACACAATGTAAAGGAAGTTATCTGGAAACAGAGTTTCTACCTAGTCATGTTCATTTATCACCTAATCATTTTATAATGGCAGCTTGCACATACTTTCTGTATGTGTAATGATATTGTATGAGGGACATGCATAAATTCTTAATTCTTTTGGCATTGAATTTTTTTTTCTACTTACTGAACACAGAAAATATCTGTGAGCAGTGTTGGGCAAAATGATCCTGGGAAAAATTGCTTTCAGCCTATGGAAACCTAAGACCATTCATACTCTCAGGCATCTAACATGCCTGTCATTTCTCTGACAGATCCTAGGGCTCTGGAAAAATTAGATAGGATCTTATCAGTTTTTCCATACATCCCATAACACAATGAATTGGTAGTGGATCATGGTGAAGATTAAACTTAAAGTCAAATAACATAAAATTGGACTTTGCTCAATATAGTGATCATTTGTGGTGTGATACTGTTGTATACTGGACAGTCTAGGTAGAGATAGGCAGGATACTCCTTTATGAGGCTCTGCTTTTAATCATTAAATATAGCAATTCTTTCTTGTAGGAAATATATATACCCTGCAACTTGGAGAAATTGAGAATGGCCAGCAGTTTATTAATATATGTTGTGACCCGCGTTATCGTCTCGCCAGCAAGAACGCATGCGGACAACAGGATCCTTCTGCAGCAAACTTTATTACAATGAAAAGAGGAAGACCCCGAGCCCCGAAGTGGCGCTGTTTATATAAGCCCTGCTCGCACCAGAGTGGTGTGAGATGATGTATCATTCCCTGATTGGCTGCTCACCCATGGTGTGAGATGACGTATCATCCCCTGATTGGCTGCTCACCCATCACCCCATATGACGCCCAGGGCTGGGCTCGTGACTTGGCGAGCTATTGCTGAACGGCCATGCGCTCTAGGACTTGTTTACCAGTTTTGAGGGCGGAAGCCAGCGCCATGGCGACCAAACCCCGGCTCTCCACAAATATATGAAGCAAAAGTCACATTGACAGCTTCATCTTGATGGATTTCTGGAGTTAAGAGATACTCTCTTTCAGGGGTAACTAGAAAACTCAAATTCTCAACAGAGGTTGTGATACATTTTGTGATACCTGACATAAAAAAGAAAATCGTTTCTCTACCCAGATGTAAAAAAAGTGCCCTCCATGACTTGAAAACACAACAGAGTTTGCACTGTTGTGATTTATATAAAAATATCAAGACACAAAGTGGTGTCACCTAGAAGTTACCATTATTGGGTTTGTTCAGGAAGAGCTGGTGGGAGCCTGCATTTGTGAGGATGGCTGTAGGAGAGAGAGGCTGGGCCAGGGATGAACAGGTCGGTGGTTGCTGCAGATAAGCAATTGCCACTGCTTGCAAGGCTTATGAGGTATAAGACAGTGAAAGAATTTAAGAAGCCACTTAGAGTAAACTGGACAGAATTAATCAAAGTTGATCCAGGTGACCTGACACTTCAAGAAGAATTGACAGATAATTTATGGATTTCCTCATCAAAGGTGGAAATAAGTGAAGTAAAAGGTGAACATGAAGAAAGCATGGTAAATTTATTCAGAGTTTCATAGTTGTTGAAGAAGGTGCCAGCTGAAGAAGTAAGCCTGGCTTTGGAAGAAGTTGAAAAAGCTGGAGAAGGGAAAGTAAAATGTGAAAATCAACTAAGAACAAAAGTAAAGAAACTGGAAGAGGAACTGGTGATGGTTCAGCAGTCTGCAGGTGGACAGGACACTCATTTTATGCGATGAAATTCACCAGCTTGAAAACCAATTGGAACAAAAAATCATAAAGATTTAGAAAATGTGGAGGGGAATTTGCATAAAGAGAAGAAATTTAATAAAAAATTGGCTCTTTGAATGAGGATGCAGAACATAAAAACAGCAAATTAAGAGGAGAACGAACTGCTTTGTCAGGATATTACTGATAGCCAGAGACAAATGGAGTTACAAAAGTAACCACTTTGATTAGGAAGAGGAAACAGTGGCAACTGATCACATCTGTCTTAAAAGAACTGTGAACTTGTTCAATATCTGGATGAAATTCAGACTTTAACATAAGCTAATAAAAACACCGAAGTTTAGAATCAAGAAATGAGGAAAAAAATCTCCAGAAGAGTCTTACAGGAAATGGAGCAGAAGCCTGATGACTGTAACAGGATGAAGTGTATTGTCCATCGCACAGATTGTATTGAGGAGCAGACCTAAAGAGAATGAGCATTGTCAACTTCAAGTGTGAGAGCTCACAGACCTTGTAAGGGCATGGGGTGAAGATGATCCAGCCATGACGCCTGTCAGTGCAAATGGAAAAGAATGCAAGGTGCTTTGCTCAATTGATACTTTTATCCTTTTGCATTTTGATTTAACTTTAATTGTGATTTTAATTTTAAGGATTTATATCAAACAATATTTTTGATATTACTTTTTTGTTTATTGTCTGTTTTGGCTAGAAAACTTCTAAAACTGCTTGTAACTGTAGTCCTCAAGCTCATTGGTTTATTAAGCAAGTGTATTCAAGTCCAGATTAATCAGGATTGGCGTTAGAGGAAAGATCTATCAAGATTGGTTACAAAGCCTTTTCAGAGTCACCTCTGTCTGTATCTAATTGCAGTGTTCCATTCTCACCTAATTCCATAGCCCCACCCTACCAAGAAGCTAGGATTAGGATGGTTGCCATTTGTGAACCCTCTGAGATGACTGAATTCATAATTCTTACTGTAAATGCTCTCACTCTAGTGACACCACTTCTAGCCATGCTCAAGTAAATCTTCCTGGCAATTGGGAATTATTATCTGGAAAGCTGGGCAATCTATGCTCTAAGCAAGCATAGTTGCAATGGGGATGAATCACAAGATGGTCAGTTAACTTGTGAAGCTTAGAAAGAAAATGTTTTAGCCAGTCCAGTGGCTGCTGTAACCACTCAGCTGCTGTATCAAAATGTCAATGGATAGACATTACATGGATGAATGACATGGCTGCTTTCTAGTTCTATGCAGAAACAAGTGATAGGCCACAGTTTTCCAGCTGCGGAATATGATCTGTCAACCCTTGGAGAAAAAGAGTTGTTTGGTTCACATTTAAATATAAATAATATAAATGTAAACATATATAAAATGAGTTAGTCCCCTATTGTGTGGTAGTTAGGAAGTTTTCAGTTTTGTGTTGTTGTTGTTTTTTTCTTTTTGAAAACAATGTTTTAATGAGAAATTTTGTCTGTATACCTTGCAGATGTATAAATATATCAGAAGAAACAACTGCTGTAAATATTGCTTGACAGACTACAAAACTATCTATTTGGTCATTTATCTTTTGGCTTTTATAATTTTGATGTGAAATATTGGTGTCACATTTCATAATTAAATGTATAACACTTTTAAAAATATCAAGATATTGTAGAAATGATCTCTTGATTTAATAATTAGATTTGTTTGTCTTGAGTTTCTTCAACTTAATTTATTAGGTTTTTGAAATTAATCCTTTCTTTAACTTCATTTTTAGCCAATTAGCTGAAAGTGTTGTCAGGTGATCTTTGAACAAAGGATGAAAACAGTTGCTCTCAGTTTCTGATTTTGAGAAATGGCCCAAACAATTCTGGATTGCGTAAGAGGGGTTTTATTTTATGGCATTAGCACAAGCATTTGATAAATTAAATGTGTATTTTAATATTATGAGCTGATGTTTCTAAGAAGCTTACATTCTAGAAGTCAGTGTCAGGTCAGTCTGAATTTAAGGGTGAACTTCTTGAGGTGTTTTTATGTCTCCTCACACTTCCTTTGTAATTGGTGGAGATCTGATAAAGCCACAGCTGTGCAAAGTCTCCTGCAGTCTCCTTGTGTCAGGGGCTGGAGCTGCACACCCAGCTGCAGTTTGGGGCCAGGCTGCAGGCTTGCTGGGAGCACTGTGCCTCAGCAGCACAGAGGTAGGTGCCCGAGTCCTCCAGCTGGGTGTCCCTGATGTGCAGGGCGCTGTAGCTCTCCTTAGAATGAAATGTTGACTTTAACCTCCCATTCTCCTTTGTTCCTGCAGCCACGTAAAGCAGACTGATGAGGCTGCCCTGGGGATTCTGTCTGAACCATTGCACACCCCTCATGGTGGTGGAAAAGTTGCATCTCAGAGCAGAACTGGTTCCCTGCTGAAGACTCGGGACTGAGGGACTCTGCTCCACCTCAGCTCCTCTCACACCTGCTTGGAAATAGAAAAGCAAATGAGAATCAGACATAGGTTTTCACCCACACCTTTCAAATATCCCAGGAGACTCCCATGAGGATGAATGCAAAGGAGCTGTGTGTTGGCTTTCTCTCACTCCACCATTTCTGGAGAATCCCTAAAGCAACTTAGCTGAGCCCAACTCACAGCAAATCTGCACCCACAGAATTCCCAGCACAGCTCCCAGGTTCCTCTCCATGGCCCCTGTCCAGTTGCTGGGATTCTTCTCTCCAGCTCTGATGAGGTCGAGTCTTATGCACAGACACACTATGCTTACAGAGGACAGGTTCTCAAAATAAACTGAGCTTCCTCCTTCATCTGAACAGGAAAGCCTGCCCACCTCTGTGTCATGATATTGCACTCCAACCACCTCCATGTCCTGATTGCTGAACTATACTTGCTTTAGGACTTTAGTGATCAATTCCTATAAATTACAAAGAAATGCAGATGGTCAGAAAACATTAGTGTCTAGATAGAGTTCTTAGAAGAAAAATAAAATGGCTGAGAAATAACTCAAAATTGTTCATCATCACAAGAAAATTAAACAAGTTAGAGATTTTATCTCACCTGTGTCTAAAAATCAGTAAAACAACTGACCACAAATGTTGTGTGTCTGTGTGTGTAACCTGCACTCACTATAGGGAGGAATGAAGAATGTCATCGTAAACTTGTCAGGTAGATGGGTGGAACTGGAAAAGACTGCTTTGAATGAGTTGACGGAGACACAGAAAGACAGATGGCACATGTTCTGCTGCTGGACTCCTAATTCCAACGGAAAGTGTAGAGCCTCCTAAATAAAAATCTTCAGATGGACACGAATAACCTGGAGTAACCACAGAGGTCAGAAAGGTACAAAAGGGAACATGAGGTTGGGGAGAAGTACTAAAGAAGGAAATAGCAAATTTAATATAATTTGCTATAAGCATAATTTAATATAAAAAATAGGAAAAATGAAGGGAGGGTAGTTGAGATGGGAAAAGAGCTCAACACAGAAGGAAGGAGAGGGGGGAGGGTGAAATAAAGTGACCGTGGCTAAAAAAGTTAAAGGAATCATATTAGTATCTATTTACCTAAAATAGTGTAGAATACATAAGAATAAAAATATGCATATACATATACACACATAGTTTAAATTAAACTATTTGGGCTGACAATGCTTCCCCAAGAGCTGCACACAGCTAACAAAATCCTCAATACCAGTCATGGAAATCCCTCATTTAAGCTGTTAATGGGGAAATTAAAAAAGACTTCTAAAACATTATAGACTCTTATCTTTAAATATTATTCTTCACCACAAGTTCTCAGTGAGTACCTATTGCTGATGACACGATGCATTTTGACCAGATGATACAGAGGAAGCCAGCTTGACCTGAATTGAAGTCTTCCTCCTTGATGAGAGGAGACAAGCAGACAATTATCCTTCCCAGCTATGATGCCTATAAACTACAGTGGCCAATATTGTACTAAAATCTAAGGTTGCAATAGTGGTACTCATATTTTGGTGGCAACCAATAGCTCTCAAATTGGACACAAGAAATAACTCAACAAGAGGAAAATCTTGCCTGGTTCTGGAAACCTAGCCAAAGTATGCAGGACTAGTGAGGTTATAGATCTTTGAGGTGAACCTGTAACTACCGTCTTACACAGCACAATCCCTAATTACATTTTAAATATCAATCATTGTTCCCAGGGATGAGTATATTTTTTTTTCAATGCAGTTTATTCAGGAACATTGAACAATCCTCGGACCCCAGGGAAAGCCAGCCCACAGCTTAAATAGCCTCTGGGTAGCCAACCCAGGCGTGCCACGGGGGCAATGCAGATAGGTCCACATACATGGAAGCAAGCCAGATCCTCAGCCTTAGCCAAATGTGGAATTGTTCATGACAGAGAGCACTCACCATCGGGAAGGTGGAAGGCGGAAACCAGCTCCATCTTTAAGGCATAGCATTCCACAGCTCTCTACAGTTCCCCCTTTTTGTTTTAGACGCATCAGGCAAGAGTAGAGGTCTGATCTCTGATATTAGAAATAAATTGGGACTTTGTACAGATGTTCATTTAGGTGTCATCCACCCAAAGAGCATCAGACCCGTCCGATACCTTTTTCTCAGAGGCGGGACCTGGGGCATCAACCCGCATGCAATCAGACATGCTCTTCTCTGGGTCCAAAGCGGCTGACCCTGAGTGCAGTGCTTAGCCTCGCATCCTGAGCGTATCATTTTAGCTTTTTATGGTATCCAACCATGCTTGGGGAGAATGTCCTGCTTCAATGGCTGTAAAGGCCTGAATGATCATGGCTGTATCACACTGTTGTGGGACTCTAATCTTGCATATATACCACAGGCAAACCAAGGAGACCAACACCAGAAGGCCTGCTAACACTCCCATGCCCGCCCATTCCTTCAGCTGATTCATGGCTGCAGCAATCCATGTTGATAGTCCTGCGTCCACTCCGGTAGAATTTACTGTGACAATGGCCACTCTCAGCTGCTCCATCGTAGTATCGAATTCTCCAGTCCAATTACCTAAAATATAGCTCCACAATTGTTTAGACAGATTTGCAGCACAGGAAAAATTCTCATGTTGTATGCTAGTGACACAAAGTCCAGCATACTTTCATTGACAGCCAGGTTGAGCGATTTGCCATAGGGTATCAATTTGCTCCTGCAAGAGGTCAATCCTCTGATTGAACACCATCAAGCTTTCTTTTAGTTGAGCATTAATTCCTTTATGTACAACTAAGGCATGAGCTACATTGGCTAAATGATTATTCAGGGTCTGAGCAGTCTGCCCAGTATGACTCATGGCTGATGCCCTGGTGGTAGCTCCAACAGCCGTCAATGAGATGGTAGTAACAATGGTGGCTGTAGTTCCAAGATCCCTTTTCTGTCTGAAGAGAGTCATAGCGTGAGGGGCATCAATGGGCACAGGCACCCAGTGAGGCATGCGAGTAACCAGGGCATACCTAAATTTACTAGCATTCCAGCATTGGGCAAAAAAGCAAGTATCATTACCACAATTACTTGGCTCTATCTGGCTAATAATGAATAAAAATGGGGGATATAGACAAACAGCTGTGGGCTTATAGGAAATATTATGAGAAGCCTTAACCACTTGTTGGAACATCCTGCGTCAGTTCTAGAACTAGCAGTGGTGGTGTCCGAGGTCTGAGTAGGTTCAGGAGACCATTGCCCCCAGGGGCGAGACGTGCTCCATGCCAATTGACTAACTCCATGTTTTCCTCCAATTTTGAAAGTCATTTAAGGTTCTTAAATTATTTTTTCCCTTTTTTTAAAAATTTTTCATCAATTACACTTTATTCATTCTGCATCCCCCCATAAGCCCCTCCCTCCTCTCCTCCCAATCCCACCCTCCCTCCTCCCTCTGCTTGCATGCCACTCCCCAAGTCCACTAATAGGGGAGGTTCTCCTCTCCTTTCTGATCTTAGTCTGTCAGTTCACATCAAAAGTGGCTGTATTGTCCTCTACTGTGGCCTGGTAAGGCTGCTCCCCCCCCCCCAGAGGGAGGTGATCAAAGAGCAGGCCAATCAGATTATGTCAGAGGCAGTCCCTCTTCTCATTACTATGTAACCCAATTGGACTCTGAACTGCCCTGGGCTACATCTGTGCAGGGGTTCTAGGTTATCTCCATGAATAGTCCTTGGTTGGAGTATGAGTCTCTGGGAAGTTCCCTATGTTCAAATTTTCTTGTTCTGTTGCTCTACTTGTGGAGACCCTGTCCTCTCCAGCTCTTACTATTTCCCAGTTCTTACCTAAAATTCCGTTCACCTGCCCAACAGTTGCCCATCCGGCTCAGCATCTGCTTTGATAGTCTGAAGGGCAGAGGCTTTCAGAGGCCCTCTGTGGTAGGTTCCAAGGTTGTTTCCTGTTTTCTTCTTCTTCTGATGTCCATCCTCTTTGCCTTTCTGGATGGGGATTGGACGTTTTAGTTAGGGTCCTCTCTCTTGCTTAGTTTCTTTAGATGCACAGGTTTTAGTGGGTTTGTCCTATGTTGTATGTCTATATGAGTGAGTATATACCATGTGTGTCTTTTTGCTTCTGGGACAACTCACTCAGGATGATCCTTTCCAGATCACACCATTTACCTGCAAATTTCATGATTTCCTTATTTTTCATTGCTGAGTAATATTCCATTGTGTAGATGTACCACAATTTCTGCATCCATTCTTCAGTTGAGGGGCATCTGGGTTGTTTCCAGCTTCTGGCTATTACTAATAAAGCTGCTACAAACATGGTTGAGCAAATGTCCTTTTTGTGTACTTGAGCCTCTTTTGGATATATTCCCAGTAGTGGTATGGCTGGATCTTGAGGAAGCGCTATTCCTAGTTGTCTGAGAAAGCGCCAGATTGATTTCCAGAGTGGTTGTACAAGTTTACATTCCCACCAGCAGTGGAGAAGGGTTCCCCTTTCTCCACAACCTCTCCAGCATGTGTTGTCACTTGAGTTTTTGATCTTGGCCATTCTCATGGGTGTAAGGTGAAATCTCAGGGTTGTTTTGATTTGCATTTCCCTAATGGCTAGGGAGGTTGAGCATTTCTTTAAGTGCTTCTCTGCCATTCGGTATTCCTCTACAGAGAATTCTCTGTTTAGCTCTGTTCCCCATTTTTTAAGTGGATTACTTGGTTTGCTGCTTTTCAGCTTCTTTAGTTCTTTATATATACTGGATATGAGTTCTCTGTCAGATAAAGGGTTGGTGAAGATTCTTTCCCAATCTGTAGGTGGTCGCTTTGTTTTGATGACGGTGTCCTTTGCTTTACAGAAGCTTTTCAGTTTCATGAGGTCCCATTTATTGGTTGTTGCTCTTAGAGCCTGTGCTGTTGGTGTTCTGTTCAGGAAGTTTTCCCCTGTGCCAATGAGTTCTAGGGTATTTCCCACTTTTTTTTCAAGCTGATTTAATGTGTCTGGTTTTATGTTGAGGTCTTTGATCCACTTGGACTTCAGTTTTGTGCAGGGTGACAAGTATGGATCTATTTTCATTTTTCTACATGTAGACATCCAGTTAGACCAGCACCATTTGTTGAAGATGCTATCTTTTTTCCATTGTATGGTTTTGGCGTCTTTGTCAAAGATCAGGTGTCCATAAGTGTGTGGGTTTATTTCTGGGTCCTCTGTTCGGTTCCATGAATGATCCACCATTCTGTTTCTATGCCAGTACCATGCAGTTTTTAAAACTGTTGCTCTATAGTACAACTTAAGATCAGGGATGGAGATACCTCCAGAAGATCTTTTATTGTAGAGGATTGTTTTAGCAATTCTGGGTTTCTTGTTATTCCATATGAAGTTGAGAATTTTCCTTTCCAGGTCTGTAAAGAATTGTGTTGGTAATTTGATGGGCATTGCATTGAATCTGTAGATTGCTTTTGGTAAGATGGCCATTTTTACTATGTTAATCCTACCAAGCCGTGAGCATGGGAGATCTTTCCATCTTCTCATATCTTCTTCTAATTCTTTCTTCAGAGATTTGAAATTTTTTTCATACAAGTCTTTGACTTCCTTGGTTAGGGTTACTACGAGGTACCTTATGTCATTTGTGGTTATTGTGAAGGGTGTTGTTTCCTTAATTTCTTTCTCAGCCCTTTTGTCTTTTGTGTACAGGAGGGCTACTGATTTTTTTGAGTTAATTTTGTATCCTGCCACTTTGCTGAAGGTGTTCATCAGCTCTAGGAGTTCCCTGGTAGAGTTTTTGGGGTCACTCACGTATACTATCATATCATCTGCAAATAGTGATAATTTGACTTCTTCCTTTCCAATTTGTATCCCCTTGATCTCCTTCAACTGTCTTATTGCTCTAGCAAGGACTTCCAGAACTATGTTGAAGAGATATGGAGAGAGTGGGCAGCCTTGTCTTGTCCCTGATTTCAGTGGGATTGCTTTAAGTTTCTCTCCATTCAGTTTGATGTTGGCTATTGGCTTGCTGTATATCACCTTTACTATCTTTAGATATGTGCCTTGTATCCCTGATCTCTCGAATACTTTGAACATGAATGGATGTTGGATTTTGTCAAAGGCTTTTTCAGCATCTAGGGAGATTATCATGTTGTTTTTTTCTTTCAGTTTGTTAATATGGTGGATCACGTTGATGGATTTCCGTATAATGAACCACCCCTGCATACCTGGGATGAAGCCTACTTGGTCATAGTGGATAATATGTTTGATGTGTTCTTGGATTCGGTTTGCAAGTATTTTATTAAGTATTTTTGCATCAATGTTCATAAGGGAGATTGGCCGGAAATACTCTTTCTTTGTTGAGTCTTTGTGAGGTTTAGGTACCAAGGTGACTGTGGCTTCATAGAATGAGTTTGGTAATGTTCCTTCTGTTTCTATTTTGTGGAATAGTTTGAAGAGAATTGGAGTTAGCTCTTCTTTGAAGGTCTGGTAGAATTCTGCGCTGAAGCCATCTGGTCCTGGGCTTTTTTTGGATGGGAGACTTTTGATGACTGCTTCTATTTCTTTGGGGGATATAGGTCTATTTAGTTGATTTACCTGGTCCTGGTTCAGCTTTGGTAAGTCAAATCGATCAAGAAAATTGTCCATTTCATTTAGATTTTCAAATTTTGTGGCATATAGACTTTTGAAGTAAGTCCTAATGATTGTTTGGATTTCCTCAGTGTCTGTAGTTATATCCCCCTTTTCATTTCTGATTTTGTTGATTTGGGTGGTGTCTCTCTGCCTTTTATTTAGCCTGGCTAAGGGTTTGTCGATCTTGTTGATTTTCTCAAAGAACCAGCTCTTGGTTTCATTGATTCTTTGAATTGTTTTATTTATTTCCAATTGATTGATTTCAGCCCTGAGTTTGATAATTTCCAGCCGTCTACTCCTTCTTGGTGTGTCTGCTTCTTCTTTTTCTAGGGTTTTTAAGTGAGCCATTAGGGTGCTTGAATGAGCTGTCTCGAATTTCTTCTTGAAGGCACTTAGTGGTATGAACTTTCCTCTTAGCACTGCTTTCATTGTGTCACACAAGTTCGGGTATGTTGTGTCTTCATTTTCATTGATTTCTAGAAAGACTTTAATTTCTTTCTTTATTTCTTCCCTGACCCAGCTGTCATTTAGTAACAAGTTGTTCAGTTTCCATGTGTGTGTAGGCTTTTTGTTATTTCTGTTATTGTTGAGGTCCAGCTTTATTCCATGGTGATCAGACAAGATACATGGGATTATTTCAATCTTCTTGTATCTGTTGAGGCTTGCTTTGTGACCCACTATGTGGTCTATTTTGGAGAAGGTTCCATGAGGTGCTGAGAAGAAGGTAAATTCTTTTGTGTTTGGGTGTAAAGTTCTGTAAATGTCTGTTAGGTCCATTTGATTCATGACCTCTGTCAGAGACATTGTTTCTTTGTTTAATTTCTGTTTGGTTGACCTGTCCTTTGTAGAGAGTGGGGTGTTGAAGTCTCGCACTATTAATGTGTGTGGATCTATATGTGCTTTAAATTTTATCAATGTTTCTTTCACAAATGTGGGTGTCCTTGTATTTGGGGCATAGATGTTCAGGATTGTGATGTCTTCCTGGTGGAATTTTCCCTTGATGAGTATGAAGTGTCCTTCCCCATCTCTTTTGATTAATTTTGGTTGAAAGTCTATTTTATCAGATATTAGAATGGCTACTCCTGCTTGCTTCTTGGGTCCGTTTGCTTGGAAAGTCGTCTTCCGACCCTTTACCCTCAGGTAATGTTTATCTTTGTGTCTTAGGTGTGTTTCTTGTATGCAACAGATTGCTGGGTTTTGTTTACGTATCCATTCTGTTAATCTGTGTCTTTTTATTAGAGAGTTGAGTCCATTGATGTTGAGAGAGATTAATGACCAGTGGCTGTTAGATCTCTTGATTTTGATGTTGGCAGTGGTCATCAGGTTTTGTGCTTTGTTGCTTTTTGTTTTACTGAAGTGAGGTTATTTATTTCCTGTGTTTTCTTGAATGTAGCTAGCTTTCTTGGGTTGTATTTTCCCTTCCAGTGTCTTCTGTAATGCTGGATTTGTTTATAGGTATTGTTGAAATTTGTTTTTGTCATTGAATATCTTGTTTTCTCCATCTATGAGGACTGAGAGTTTTGCTGGGTATAGTAGCCTGGGCTGACATCTGTGTTCTCTTAGGGTCTGCATGATATCCGTCCAGGCCCTTCTGGCTTTCATAGTCTCTGTTGAAAAGTCAGGTGTGATTCTAACGGGTTTGCCATTATATGTTACTTGGCCTTTTTCCCTTGCAGCTTTTAGTATTTTTTCTTTGTTCTGTATACTTACTGTTTTGATTATTATGTGGTGGGAGGATTTTCTTTTCTGGTCAAATTTGTTGGGTGTTCTGTAGGCCTCATGTATTCTAATTGGCCTCTCCTTTAGCTTGGGGAAATTTTCTTCAATGATTTTGTTGAAAATATTTTCTGGGCCTTGGAGAAGGGAGTCTTCTTTTTCCTCTATACCTATTATTCTTAGGTTTTGTCTTTTCATATTGTCTTGCATTTCTTGGACGGTCTGTGTCAGGAATTTTTCGGATTTTACATTTTCTTTGACAGATACATCGATTTCTTCCATTATATCTTCTACACCTGAGATTCTTTCTTCCATCTCTTTTAGTCTGTTGGTTATGCTTACCTCTGTAGTTCCTGTTTTCTTCCCTAGATTCTTCCTTTCCATTATTTCTTCCATTTGTGTTTTCTTTAATTTTTCCAATTCTATCTTCAGGTCTTGAGTTGTTTTGTTTACTTCCTTCACCTGTCTGATTGTACTTTCCTGTTTTTCTTTTAGTTCCTTCAACTCTGTTTCTATCATTTCATTCAGTGTTTTAAGCATTTCCTTTCTAAAGTCCATAAACTGTTTGGCTGCAGCTTCCTCTATTTCTTTACGGATGGCAATATTCTGTTTGAGTTTATCTTCCTCTATGTCTTTACGAATCTTATTTGTTTCCTCTGTTATCATCTTCATGAGCATACTTGTTAGGTCATCTTCTTGGATTTCAGTTATGGTGGGGTGTCCAGGGATACTTGCCCCTGGATATCTGGGTTCTGGAGATGCCATATTGCTCTGTCTTTTGTTGCTTGAGCTTTTACTCTGGCCTCTACCCATTGTGTTATCTTAGGAGTTTGGGGTTATTTTCTGGTGGTTCCTGGGGATCCTGTGTTGGAGAGAATCCCCTTTGCAGAAAGCTGGTTTTTCCTGAAGGATGTCTTCTCAGCTTTTTGGGTATAGTCCCTAGATGGCTGGTGTTTTTTCAGGAGTTGCTCACCTCAGGGATATAGACCTGAGTGGTAACTGTGGTCTTTGTTAGTCGAGAGGGTTTTCCTCTCACCCAGGGAAGTCCTGAGGGCAGCTGCCCTGTTTCTGGGTTTCTTGTTGCAAATGTAATGATCAGCTGCTGTGACCCAGTTGGACATCAGGCGCGCCTCAACTGTTTGTGCTTGTGTCTGGAGCACAGCTGAGTGCTGGCGCCTCGGCCCCACTAGACTGCTAGACTTTTTCTAGGGAAGGATTGGGTGATTTAGATCAGTACAGTTTCCTTCCTTCCCCGTGGATTCTCTGGAGACACGGACTCCTAGTGTCTTTTTTTGCCCTGTTGCACACTGCTCAGTGTCGGCCAGCTGGCTGGCCACAGAAATTTGCCTGTGCCTGGAGCACAGCTGTGTGATGGCGGCTCAGTCTCTGCCAGCTGTCTGGTGCGCAGAAACTGCCTGTGTCTGCCTTTGTGGCTTTTGGGAGCCTGAGTGGCTCCCTAAGCTGGGTAATTTTCCGGGGACCTTTTCAGGTTGGGGGTGAGCTGAGTGCTCTGAGATCAGACCCGCCGTTTCTATCTCCGGCGGCGAATCAGGCGCGCAGGCAGGCAGGGCTCTGTGCTGGAACCTGGGTCCCCAGCTCTGGCTCCGGGCTGGCTCCTGGGGTGCCCGTGGAACCCGCCCGAGTCTTTTCCAGGGGATGTCTGGGTGACCTAAGACTGGTCCCAATTGTTTCCTGTACCCTGGGGTTATCTCTCGACTGAAAATTCCAGTCTCTGATAGTGTGGTGCCCAAGGTTCAGTCTGGGACCATGACCAGAGACACTGGCTTGTGGTCTGGGCTGGGGCTGGGGCTGGCGGCCGGCAGCCAAGCGTCTGGTGGAACCTGGATCTCTTCAGCGGTTTAGCCGGGTGAGTTAAAAGCTGATTGAATCCCCCACCGTGGGGTATCCTCTCACCTGGGAAACACAATGACTGTGTTTTATGGCCGAGAGTTCTGATTGCTGTTCACTGTGCTGATCCTGCTGTGCTGCTGCTCAGAATGAGAGTCCTCCCGGCACCGCCATCTTGCCCCTCCGGATGAGTACATTTTCCTGTCCTCATCAAACACTTTCTTTTTTTCAAAAGACAGAGAACCATTCAGAAAACTACAACTAATCAAAATGCAGAGAACAAGTGATCATGCAGTGTTCTGCCTGAACTGATCCATGCGCCTACAGCTCAGGGAGCACTGGGGAAGAGGGCACAGAAAATGTCTAAGCTCCAGAGGAACAGGAAGGTTTCTGTGAGATTGCATCTCTTAAACATGGCAGGGAATACATACCTAAGAATTTTCAAGGTCATGGTTGCCTAAACAAGACCTGAACATTGATGCACCAGTAGAATACTATCCTGGAAAAAGGAAATCTGATAGAGCTTCAAATCTAGACAGAGAAGTACAGGCACTTGAGAAATGCCAACAAGAGAAGCAGTCATACCAAAGGAAGAGCACTCCAATCTGATATTGAACACCATGGGGCAAGTCCTGAAATCATACACATACAAGGTACACCATATGGCCTGAGCAGGTTGTATCTATATTTAGGAATCTATGTAACAACAATTAAAGCAAAAGCAGGCAGAGGCAATGAATTTTGGTGAGAAATGTTTGCTATGTAGAAGAGGATGAGATAAGAAAATGAAAATGGGTAAATTAAGTAATTATATTTTAATTAAAACTATTTTTAAGAAAGAGCAGTAAATGGTACAAGACACAAGTTTCCAATCTGTAGAAGACATAAATACACATATATACAATATAATCAAAGAATAATACCTTGTGAGCTGGATGGTCTTGGGAAAGTAAAAGACTGACACATGGGGACTTTGGATAAAACTTCATAAAGAAGGTAGAGATGGGTCTGGAGGTAGAAGGAGAGAATAAATATCTCTCACCTGTAAACCTCCTGTGTCACCTGAGTATACATAGGGTATGGGTAGACATATAGGGACACCGTTTATATTATTTTATTTAAAAGATGCATATTTTCTTTTATCCCCTTTTCATTATGAAAAGTGAAAAGATGGGGAACACTTCATTGCCTGTTCAAACTTATTAGTCTTAATCATTGGATAAATTCATGAACATATAAATTATTTGAAAATTAATGGAACATAATATTCAGGGTAAAAAGCCCACATGCCTGAACATCCTGATTCATTCTGGGGATTCCATCACTCATCATCTTAAACTCCTCCTTCAGCTGCCATATTGGAGCTGATCCTGCATAGTGTTTTGTTGAAGAATCATAATCATATATTAAATATGTGGAGCAACATGAAATATACAGCACTTCATGTCTTATTTTCTGTTTGAAACAAAATGTCATGTATTGTGAACACCTTTTTGTAATTTTCTTTACAATCTCAAAACATTAGCTGGGGGTGGTGAGATGTGCCTGGGATCCCAGCGACTAGGAGGTGGAGGATAGAGCATAGGAAGCTTGGCATTATTCTCTGCTAAGTGGTGCCTTTGTCTGAAGTCAGCCTGAACCCCATGAGACTCCACAACAAACAGTCCAACAAACAAAGAAAGCTGTCTTAGCAGCAGCAGCAGCCTCTACTGATGTCCTGCACTGTATTATGAACACATCTCAGGTTATACATCCCGTCCTCAGATAATTTAAGGTATAGAGAAACATCTTATTTATGTATAACAACATATGCGCTTTTGTAGTTTCAATTGTGGTCCTCACAATAAGAATTGAAATACAGCTCTGTATTCTGAATGTTGTTATGTTCTGTATATTGTTAAGGAGGGCAATGAAAGGCTTTACCAAATCAACAGATGCCAACAGAAGTAAAAAAAAAACTTCAAGATTACCGAACGTTAATATATTAAAATTGTATAATTGTAAAATTTAAAAGTTAGAAAATTATATATATATATATATGTATAAATTACATATATATGTATACAGACATATGCACATAATCTTCTGGAAGAACAAAACTTTAATCCTTGGTACATAATTGGAAAAATGTAAACGAAAAGCAAGAATGCTGAAGACAGCATAGTGTAGGGTGTGTCCTGCTGCCCTTGTGTAAGGATTGAAGCCTCCTCTCTCACCCAGGAACCATCACACCTACATAGCCTTCTCTAAAGCATGGCTATTCTGCCCCCAGTGGAGAGAGGAGTGTGAGGAGAGTGGCAAGCTTGTCAGGTGACTCGGCTCAGGTGACACAGAAACAGAGAGAGGGTACAAGTGAAGGGTGACTTAACATTTAGACGGAAAGGGGAATGGGAAATGGGCAGAAGGAAAACAGCAAGAATAAATGAAGCAGAAAAGAATGAAGCTAAAACAGAGTACTGAGATTGTGAAGTACAACATAGACAGTTCTGGATAACACCCTTTCAGCTTCAGTTACTGTCACTGGTCCCTTTGCTTCCATTCCTTCATACTGAGCTGGTTTTATGAATGCTTTATTATTTTTTCCAGTTCTTCTGGAAACATGAAAGTGATGGCAGGGAAAGGCCATAACTGAACTTACATGTGATCCTCACTGTACTCACTTTTGACAGGAACACACACTCACACACACATACATACACACTAATACACACACAAACACACTTGTACATACACTCATACATACACGTATTAGAATCACATACAAAAGGCAACTGTTCTGCTGAACCATCATTTTAAATTTTGCAACAAACTACTTTAGAAAATATAAAAATAAACAACCCATGAGGTAGTAGTGCCCTACACTGTAATCCCTGCACCTGGGAGGCAGGGACAGGGAAATCTCTAACTTTGAGGCTAGTCTAGTCTAGCAGAACAGCCAGAGATACACAGAGAAACCCTGTATCAAAACACAAACAAGCAAGAAAACAAACGAAAAGGGAAGGAAGGGAGGGGAGAGAAGAGAAGGAAAGAAAAAGAAAGAAAGAAAGAAAGAAAGAAAGAAAGAAAGAAAGAAAGAAAAAGTAACCACCATACTATTGAGCATATAGAATTGTTTTTTGGTGTGTGTGTGTGTGTGTGTGTGTGTGTGTGTGTGTGTGTGTGTGTGTGCATGTGCACAGCAGAAATCCATAGAATACTGGATTATGGAGATCTCAAAATCTTTATACAACTAGCATTAATCTTCTTAAAAGGATGTTAAGCACTGAACTGTTTCTATATAAAATACATATGCTGGGGCCCTAAAAGGGCTTTGGGGTGACAATACTAGAAGATTGGACATGAAAAGGTAACTAAGGCAAAATAAATCAACACAGAGAGGCGGATCATAAGACGGATGATGAGCACTGACCCTCTTAGCCTCTGAAAAAGACCATGAGAGGAATCACTAATGGCCACAGAGAGAGTGCTCTGGAAAAGCAGATCCTGCTCTCATCTCCATATTGTACTTCTACCTCTAAAGCTAAAAATAAACAAACAAAACATTTGTGTTGCTTCAACCACAATATGTACTGTGTTGTGAAATCACAAAATGAACATGAGAATCCATTTTTAAATGTTATGAAGCACAGCCAAAAAATTTGAAGGCGTAACTGCACAGACAAAAAATATTCAACATTGTATTATTCTCTCTTTATACTTTGTTTTAGAGCACCTGTCTCCCAAATTATGTTTCCTAGTTCTTGCTCAATCCTCATGAGACTTGTACCTAGAGATCTGATGATCCTAACAGTTTTGTTAAGGAGCTGGGAAAAATGGAGTCTGCTTTTCATGTATTTGGCACCCAATGCAAATGACAAATGAGTGAAGTCTCCCCATACTTTCTTAGCAAAGCCTTAGGATTTTTTCAGATTCAGGGTGTGTACCACTACATCTTAAGTTTGCTTGGAACACTGACAGAGAAGGGGAGAATTGCATGGCATGGGCCTTCAGAGTTGCAGAAAATATTTTAAAAACTCTTGTGGCACGTGTACACCAACCACTAAAAAACAGTGTACCTGTCATGTATGTGTACACTTGAGTTAAATAATTTCAGCTCAGAAGTGCAATGCTGCATATGTGCTACTGAAACTGCCCTCAGTTGACAGAGTAAGCTAAGCTTGTCAGGAATTCACCCTCCTGGGGTTGCCAGCTGCCATTTTATGTAAAGGCCATGACAGAAAAAACTGGAGTTCCATTGCCAACAATATGCCCAGTCCCCAAGTCTCACCAGTTTTCATGGGGAATTTCACATAACAGGTTTCACTAGCAAGAGCAGGGGCATGTTTCATGGTATCACCAAACAGAAAAAAAGCCTTTAGTGAAAGCTCTTTGGTTGTTGATTTGACTAAATTATTTTAGACACACACCTTTCCCAAATAAACATTGTAAAAAATATCTATATTCACCTGTATCTTGACCCACTAAGAACCAAATATTTAATTTCTAAAAATTCATTGTCTACTCTTGTGAGACACAGTAGAACTGAGTGTGCTAGTTTGTATATCAGGCACTGTCTGGTAATAACAGTACTGTTTTGTGGTTCCCATAAGAACATGAGTATATCTCAATGTCATGTGTGGGAAAGAGAATGAGAAACAGCAGAAGGCCTGCTGTGTAACTCCACAGACTTGAAGTTCTCACCAGGCCTAGTGTGAGTGAAAACAATGGCTAACCCACTGCCTGAAGAAGGTGAGTTGACTGGAAAGAAGTCCATGAAAATTCCTATGCTGACTTTGGTATTGTGTCTTAGAAATGTTTACAAATAAGCCTGCCTTCTCGTCTCATTATAAAGAAAATCAAAACTAAGAGATGAACAGAGTAATACCTAAGATAGATCACTTGGTGTTAGAATCTCCAGGTAACATCTGTTTGTGTCCATGTTAAAATATTTATGTATGCGTGTGTGTGTGAGTGTGTGCATGGGGACAAGTAGAAGCACATGTATACATATGAATGTGCATTTGTATGTGTTCATGAGGAGACCTGAGGTAAACTGTGGATGTTGATTCTCAGGTTCTGAGCATCTTTAGTGTGTGTGTGTGTGTGTGTGTGTGTGTCTGTGTGTCTGTGTGTCTGTGTGCAAGTGTGTGTTTGGGTACACATATGTGCACATGTATGTGGAGGCCTGCGGACAACCGTAGGAGTCATTTTTTCAGAAACTATCTGTCCTGTTTACTGAATACAAGGTCTCTCACTGATCCTTGGCACTTCCAGGTAGCCTAGGATGCTTGGGTACCAGGCTGTAGGAATATGTCTATCCTCATCTCCCCAGCACAGCCACAATGTCCAGCTTTTCATGTGAGTGCTAGAAATCATACTCAGGTGCCCATGGCTCCGTGGCACCTACACAGCTCTATTTCCTGGCCAAGCAGCACCTAGAAAACTCTCTCTTCCTTTTCCTCTTTAGCTTGAGTATTGTCATCTGCCTATGCTGTATGAACAAAAAAATATAAAACTTTCTCTTACAGTTCTCCAAAACAAAGGGGGGATGAATTAAAATTCCATACTGGAGCTGGTGATTTTTATTATCCACTGGGATTCTTGACTGTATTTCAGCAGGAAGTGATGATGTTAGGATAAAATAGTCATTGATAAAGTAAACATTGATGTTCCTGTAGTAAAATCATTTATGCCAGAGAGAAATCAATGAGCAGTAATAAAAGATGCAGAAGGAATCACATCCCAAATTCTCAAGCATATCTGAAGAATTCAAGATGGAAAAGAAAAACATAGCGCCTTTATGGCTTTGAAGAATTCTCTGAAAGAAAAAAAAAAAAACAAAACAAAACAGTGAGTTCCAATTCCTTATTCTCCTGTTTATTTTTTAAGGTTGCTAGAACTGACATATTTGTGACAGATTTCCGAGCTTTCCCGGTTCTGGGGAATTTCTATAACAACTAAAAAACGCTTCAAACTCTTTCCAAAATGGAAGTGTTTAATATTATGACCAATTCTGATCAGTACTTTTAGCACCAAAAGAAGGAAGAATTTATAGGAAAAATCAGCATGAAAGACTGGATAGCAAAGGAAAACTTCAAGACAAACCCTGAAGAATACAACTTTTGCTTTCGGTGTCTATGACACATAAAATGACATATGGAAGTCCAGCTTCTGGCATTTCCCCACAGGCAGAATTAGCTGCTTAATGTAGTTGGTGTCCAAGCAATGTCCACTCAGGAGATGATTTCCACAAATAATAACACAGTCTCCTTCATTTTACAAAATTACAATTCAGCATTAGATAATTTTATAAATACTCAAAGAGCTTCTTAAGACAAGTCAGGAGTGAATATTTTAGCTGGAAGTAGGTTGTGCAAAGGCATCTGGGCCTGGATCACTTGTCTTGTCTCGTCTTATCTTCCTTCTCTTCTTGCTACTAGTTTGAAAGATGTGGGGCACATGGACCTTGCCACCAGGAGAACTGGCATGGAACTGGTGAGGTGGAGCATATTCAAATCCCAGGAATCTTAAAATTGAGATTTAAATTATCTCTTGAGACTAGCAGGAGTGCAACCAGATCCCTCCCTGTTACCATGCCCACCTCTGAGCACATAGTAAGAAGACCCCCCCCCCCAGGTGGTCAGGTAGTCACACTAGCTGGCACCTAGATGAAAACAGAGCATCGCCAACATCTTACCCACAGCCAATAAAATGTATTCACCCCCCAAACTTCTCAGTGCCCAAGGCACTCTTGTTCTGTCGTGCTCACCCTGGAATAAAGATGCACACACATAAGCTGTTACACACAAACACAAACACACACACACACACGTACAGGGACTTGAGCTGTTTTACCAATAAAGGGGAGCATAAGCTGTTTCACTAAATATCATCTAAGAGTCACTGATTTAGCCTAGGAAAAAGTCCCTCCCCCCGCCCCAGGCACTACCAGCTGGAATGGAATCCTGCAGAGCCCACACTTTCCAAATTTAACACTCTCCTTCCCGGCTCGGCTATGGGTGGCGTCCAGGCATCCCAGAGAGAAGCAGAGCCACAGAAAGAAAGACCATGAAGGGAGATAGTGAGAATGAGTACCCACTGCCATGGGTGTTTGTGTTCAGCTCCCCCTGCAGCCCCAGACACTGTGCGCTCAGAGCACAGAAGTACACAGCTGAATCGCTCCAGTGCACACGGGCTTTCCTCAGGATGAAGGAAGAGTCGCTCTTGAGAAACTCAGCCTCAAAGCCATTCATGCCATGGACCACTGGGTCTCCTGAGTAGTAGCTGAGAAGCAGTTGCAGCCCCTGCCGTGGGTACTGGACATACCAGAACAGGCGAGGTGGCACAGAGGAGGAATAGTTGCATCTTATCTGCAGAGAGGCGTCTTCAGAGACAGTGACTTGAGCATCAGGCTGAGTCACTGACTGAGCGCTGGTGTCTCCTGGAAGGGAATAGTATGTCAGTAATTACAGGGCAGACTTCATTGAGGACAGTCAGAATCCTAGGATGCAGAGACCACAAGGCAGCTGTACTCACTCAGAATAAAGTGTACTGCCAGCAACGGGAGGATGGCCAGGCGCATGGCTGAGCCTTGGGAAGACTGCAGCTCTGATTTGGAACAGGATTGCAGGAATGTGGCTGAAGAAAGCAAGAGCTTGAAAATAGGTGTGGAGAAAGGTCAACTGGAGAAGTTCCTGCTCAGATAAAAACAGTGAAGCTGCTAACACAAGCCTGGAAGCTTTAGAGTGTCTGATGCTTGTCTCTTGCCTTTGCTATAAACTCAGGCAGCAGCAAAGAAAGGATGAGATGCCAGTAGGTGGTGAAGACCTTCAAAGGAAGAAAGAACACTAGAAGGTACTTCAGCGCCCTCTGGAGGAGAAACGAGGAACCAAATGTCCCAAGGGTCCACAGTTGGCCACCTGTTGTGTTCTTATTTCACAGACAAGCAAAACCATCAAAATGCAATTGCTTCTTTTTCTAATCTATTATGAGATATTAGTTATAGAACTCCCTGGAAATAGATGGCTTGTTAATATTCCTTGTGAAACCAGGTCATGAAATGATCCCCAGACTTCAGATGCAATTGTCTCAGTCTGGCTGTGAATGGCCACCACAATCATGGTGATGATGCCTGATGGTACCGACATCGCCATTGATGGATGTTCTGCAGCATTGAGGCAACAGGAAAACACATGATGTTAGACTACCTCTGCTCTCTATGAGAAGTTTTGACTCCAGATGGGAAAGCTTTACTAAAGAAACTAAAACCTGGAGACTTCCATGGCTGGTGACATTATTGTCCTCCAGTAAAAAAACCTGAGATGAAAACCTTTCTCTGGGCCAATGGAATGCAATGACTAAATCAGAATGCACATTTTCTTTGACTCTAGGAAGAAATCAGTTCTTCTCTTGGGTCTTCTCTCATCTGTTCCTTCCCCAGGGATTGTCTTTCCTGGAGATGGTTTATGTTCACTGTCAAGTTTTTAGTTTATGAATGAGCCTGTGGAGGGTGAGTGTATGTGTGCGCGTGTTCCTATTTCTCTCAATTTTCCCCATAATTTAAAGGACAGCAGTATAAAGGAGAATAAACTCAAATCCACAAGTGTTAGAAGAATGAAGATCATCTCAGAACCCAGAGTTACCAGAACTTCCAGAAGAAGGGAGGAGGTAGAGTCATACTGAAGTTTGATTGAAGCAAGCACATCCAAAACCAAGACCAGCAATTCACATTCTTATTTAAGAACATTAGTGGTGGATGACAAGATGGCAACACCAGGAGAACATTGTGTCTGAGGAATAGGACAACATTTCCCATATAGCGACCAATGAGCTGAACTCTGGGCCCTAAAATAACAGCAATCATGTTTCCCAGGTGAGAGGAAACTCTCAAGGCATGGGAATCACTCAGATCCACTCTCAGGTCTCCCAGCCAGAACCTAGAAGAGATCCCAGGTCATGCAGGCACTAGGTCACCAGACCAGAGCCACAGGCCTGCCTGTCCTGATCACCTTCCCAGGCTGAACAGTGAACACAAAAACACCAGAGACTGGAAGTCCCTGTCGCAAGAGAACTCCACAGGGAAGGAAGGAAATGATACTGACTTGGATCACCCAGTCTTTCCCTGGAAAAAGTCTTGTAGACCTGCAAGTACTAGCCACCATCGCTGAATTGGGCTCCACAGACAGTCACTGTGCGCCAGCTATCTGGCACAGACTGAGCTGTGTGCCCCACGGCAAAAAAGAGACTGGGAGTCCCTGTCTCGAGAGAACTCCACAGGGAAGGAAGGAAATGGTACTGACTTGGGTCACCCAGTCTTTCCCTGGAAAAAGTCTCCCAGACTGGCGGGTACTTCTCCTTCACTCTCCCCTTACCCTCTCTCCTCTCCACTCTCTCTCCCCAATCCCTTCTTTTCTCCACCCTCTTCTCTCTCTCATGTGATCTGTCAAAATGTGGTCATTGAGAATCTGAACAGGTACCATTTAGTAAGGCATTTTTATGCCAAAAACAGAACACAAAAGACAGAATCTTCTTCAAACATTTAAGAGTGCAAGTGTGGTAGTAGCAAACAATGAGAGCAGAAAAGAAGGTTGGAATCAGTTGGAGAAGAGAGATACAGATTCCCACCAAATATGTTCTGAAAATAAACCAATATGGCCTTGAGATAGGAAACCAAGAAGCAAATAATCAAAACGTAAACCAGCATTAACTAAGGTGGTAAAATCTCAATGGTAACACCTATGTGTTCAATTAAGAGTCATGGGTCTCATGAATAAGTCCAACTCAGTCATTCATCCTAGCCAGATCCAAAATATATTTATGACGCCTTTATCATCACCAGGCCAATAGAAACTGTAACTGATAGGTATGTGGTAAAAAACAGTCTTCAAAATGTTTTACTTTTTGGATACAATGAAAACCTGAAGACTATGTCATGTGATCATACCACTGGGCTCTGCTTAGACCATGAGTCTACTTGGGCAAGGAACTCTGTTGCATAACTGGGAAAGAGACCTCACAGCCACTTACTCTCTATCTAGACCAGTTGTCCATCACTGTAGAAGCCTATATATGCTTCAAAATAAAATTTCTTTGATGAGGTGGAAGAACTACCCTTATCTCTGTGCGCAATTATATAGATTCAGAATACAGTTTGAAGCTACACTGATTTAGGAAAGTGGCCATCATAGGTTCTCCTCTAGTGTTTAAGGCCTCTCCGTCCCGGGGTAGTTGACTAGATTTACAGTATTGGGGCAGAAACACTTCCTATGGAGCAGCCCTTAAGTTCAGTAGACATACGTTAGTTTCTCCCAAGATGAAAATGCTGCTATTCCACCCTTGTGGATATCTTCATGTTGGTCACTGTTTTGGTTCAAAGGTCTGCATTTTGGTAGAATTATTTATTGCTTTTCTTCTTTGGAATCTTACATAACACATTTAGATACTATGAGAATTTATCCTTAGTGAGGAGTCTTCAGGTCAGTTCTAGCTAAATTCCTCCAAGTCCTATGTCTGAAGTGTGTGGTGTCCTAAGCAAAATGTCTTATCTTCAAGTTCTATGAGGCAATCAAGGACAATAGTGATGAACTATTTCATTTGGAAGAAACCCTTGAAGCCCCTGACCAACACCTTGAAGGTGGATTTTTCATGCCTGGCACTGGGATTTTTTAGATTTAGTATTTGTCCTAAGTTTGACAAACTCTCATCTGAGATGTTCTATTTTCTGCCATTAGAAGTAGTTTTAGTTTCAGGGGATTAGAAATTGAATTTGGCATTCTATTGTGCTCCCTAACCAGTAAGATAGCATGTACTTCTTTGCTGTTCTTTCTGTAGAGAAACATGTATCTTTTATGAGAGACATTATGGTTTACATTTTAGATATTCCTTTCTTTACAGAAAGGTAAATACGAACACTAGAGTATTTTAATTTAAACTGGTATTTTGTTGACATAATTGAAATGAATAAAATCTTTGGCTTTCTTTTAGAATAGTTATCAGAGAACCTGATTCCAATGAGTGAGTACACCACATCACGAGGATCTAATGTACCTGCAAAGGCAGAAAAGAGTAGACTTTAAGGGGAAGAGATTTCTGGACACAGTCTTTTATAACCATATTGCCTCCTATATAATGTGTATGACAGAGAAGTACCTGTCTCTCAGAGACTCTTCTTAAGAGCTCCAACAGCTGTGTTTCATGAGCAGCTTCACTAAGTAAAGGTTGTCAGGGAGTGTGGTGGCTTGAATGAGAATGACCCCCAGAGGCTCAACATCTGAATGTCTGGTCCCCAGTTGATGGACTGTTTAGGAAGTTTCAGGAGGTGTGGCCTTGCCAGAAGAGGAATATCACTAGTGGTAGGCTTTGTAATCTCAAAGTCAAAGCCAGACTAAGTCAGTCTCCCTTTCTCCTCCTTTCTCTCTTTCTCTCTCTCTCCCTCCCTCCCTTCCTCTCTTCTTTTCCCTCTCTCCACCACCTTCCTTCCCTCCCTCAGGCTTGTGATCAGATGTAAAAGCTCAGCTACTGCTCCAGGACCATGCCTGCCTGCCTGCCTGATACTGTACTGGCCAACATGATAGTCACCTTCTAAAACTGTGACCTAGCTCCCAAGTAAATGCTTTTAAATTGTCTTGGTCATGGTGTCTCTTCTCAGCAAATAGGCTAGTAACTGAGATGGGAAGTTGAGCTGAACTCTGTAACTTGGACAAAAGAGAGGAAGGATGTAAATAACTTGTGGAGTGAGACTGAAGCAGATTTTTAAAGACTACAGTCTAGGTTTCTCATTTACATCATAAATTTGTGGGATAATAACAGAAGATTGCTGGAGAATACTTCAGGACTTTTCTTGAGATGTTTGCTGTTAAGACTTCCAGTTAGGGAGAGAACTTTATTTCAAGGTATGACAGCCTGGGTTGTCTCTAGCACTGTCTTCCATCCTGTCAGTCAGAATATCCATAGATTCCTAGGTTTCTAGATATTTGACCTGAGACTTGTTGCTGTTTTTCAGGAAGCTGGTGAGCAGCACTTGGAGGAAGCACACAGCCTCCCTCACAGGGCCGCTCCCATAGGCCTCCTGCACCTATGGTTTGTGTGCAGCTTCCCCTGCAGTCTCCTTCACTGTGTCCCTCACAGCACAGTAGTACAGGGCAGAGTCTGACAGCTGCGCTGAGGATGCCTGCAGGTGGAAGGAGCTGCTGCTCTTATGGAGAGTGGTGTGGAACCCTCGGTGCTCTGTCTTCTTGTTGTCTGTGGAGCTCCTCAGGAGTAGCTGAGGGGCTTTGTTGAGATATTGCACATACCAGAAGAGGAAAGGATTTGGGTAAGTAGTCTGATAGGTACAGTTCAGCATCACAGGCAACCCCTCTGTGAGAGTGACCAAGCCTTCTGTCTGGGTCACTGAGTCTCCATTGCTCCTTTCTAAAAAGCAAACAAACAAGGAGGAATTACTGTTATACATGAGGAGGAAGGTTAAAGGCTGTCATAGTTGTAAGACAAAGACATCATTAACACTCAGGGTAAAAATGCAACTTACTGATCATTAAGAGGAGCAGAAGAACTGAGCAGGTGACAGGAAGCATGTTCATAGAAGAAATGACACTTGGTCCTTGAGTGCACTAATCTCACAGGGCAAGTCTTCAGCAGGACCTCATCAAACTCCTTACTCATGGACAAGGACCTCTGTCTGCACAGGGTGCCTGTCATATTAAGCCACCTGAAAGAGATGCTAACCACATCTGTAAAGGCAGCGCCCTCTGCTGATTTCCCTTGAAACCTCACCCTAAGGAGGCAGGCCTCAAGTCCCCAATGAAAGCTGAAATCACCAATGGTCCTGATCTGTATGTATCCTATGTTACTTAGTGTGATGAGTGCACATAAAAATACACACACACACACACACACACACACACAAATATACCTCTGCAAACATTTATCTACTTTTTCTTACTGTAGTTCTTAGAGAATGTTATTCAATGAATTTTGATTATACTCATCTACTTTTCCACTCCTGATATATCCATCCACTCTTCCCTACCTGCACCATGAGCTTCACCTTTAAAGAAAGTGGCATCTCTCTCCCAGTAGGCACAAAGTGCCATCAGCTCCTTGGCTCCTTCCCTCTCTGTGATGGAGTTTTCTGGCCTGATCCTTTGCTAGTCTTCTGTCTGCTGCCAGCCTCTGTGAGTTCATATGGGCAGCTGTCTTGCTGTGCCCAGAAAGCACTGTTTCCTTGTGTTTGTCCACCACCTATGGCTCTTCTAGTCTTTCCACCTCCTCTTCCTCAATGACTGCTGAGCCTTGGGAGGAGGTCGTGGGATAGAGAGTCCCATCTTGGTGGCTGACATGTGGTCCCCCATCTTGGTGGCTGACATGTGGTCCCCCATCTTGGTGGCTGACATGTGGTCCCCCATCTTGGTGGCTGACACATCGTCTCTTCTCTTCTTCAGCACAGTGAGTTCTTGCTCTTTGATATTCACCAAGTGCTGCAACAAGGGGAGGATAATGAAAATATATTTCAATTGTTAAAATAGTTTAATTGCTTTTTACATATTAAACTTTTATTTTCAATTCACTGTGACAACTACATTTTTGTTGAGTTAACATTGCAATTAATAACAGCACACACCTTATTAAAATAATATATTAATTTTGACATTATTGTTAATAAAGTTTAACATTTAACATTCACCTCTTTTTAATAAATTATTGGTTTTAATATTTTAATTTAATTTTTTGACAAGCTGAAGGGTATACCTCATTAGTTTATTAATTAAAATTGATTTATTATTCTGAATAATTAATTAAACTAACAACATTTATACTGAGGTAAGAATAGACAAATTATCAACTTAATTTTTTTATTTTCTTGAAATTTAAATATTCTTTTTAAAATTTTATTTATTTTAAAATTAATTACAGTTTATTCACATGGTATCCCAGATATAGCCCCCTCCAATTCTCACTCTTCCTCACGCTTCTCCTCTCCCACCCCTCCTTTAGGCCACTGATAGGGGAGGTCCTCCTTGCCTTCCGTCTGACACTAGCCTATCAGGTCTCATCAGGGCTGTCTACATTGTCTTCCTCTGTGTCCTGGTAAGGATGCCCCTACTCCTAAGGGACTTCATGAAACTGAAAAGCTTCCCTGAAACAAAAGACACTTTCATCAGAACAAAACGACAGTTCCAGACTGGAAAAGGGTCTTCACCAAAGCTATATCTGACAGAGGGCTAATATCCCAAATATATAAAGAAGTCAAGAAGTTAAACAGCAACAAACAAGTAATCCAATTAAAAAATGGGGTAGAGAGCTAAAAGGAGATCTTCAATAGAGGAATATTGAATGGCAGGGAAGCACTTAAAGAAATGCTCAACCTCCTTAGTTATCAGAGAAACGCAAATAAAAATGACCCTGAGATTTCACCTTGTACCCATCAGAGTGGCTAAGATCAAAAACTGTAGTGACAACACATGAAGGAGAAGATGTGGAAAAAGGGAAACCCTCCTCCATTGCTGGTGGGAATGTAAACTTGTATAACAACTACTTTGGAAATCAATCTGGCACTTTCTCAAACAATTAGGAATAGTGCTACTTCAAGATCCAGCTAAACCACTCCTAGGCATAATATCCAAAATATGCTCAAGTATACAACAAAGGCATTTGCTCAACCATGTTTGTAGCAGCTTTATCGGTAATAGCCAGAAGCTGGAAACAACCCAGTTGTCCCTTAGTTAGGGAATGGATACAGAAATTGTGGTATACTTACACAATGGAATACTACTCAGCAATTAGAAACAAGTAAATCATGAAATTTGCAGGCAAATGGTGGGATCTAGAAACAATCATCCTGAGTGAGATATCCCAGAAGCAGAAAGACATACATATACTCACTGACATACAGTATAGGATAATCAGGCTAAAATCTGTACACCTAAAGAAACTAAGCAAGAAGAAGGACTCTGGAAAAGATGATCAATCCTCACTCAGAAGGACTAAAGGCATGGACATTGGAAGAAGGAGAATACATGGCACAGGACAGGAGCCTACCACAGCAGGCCTCTGAAAGACTCTACCCAGCAGGGTATCAAAGCAGATGCTGAGACTCATAATCAAACTTTGGGCATAGCACAGGGAATCTTATAAAAAAGAGGGAGACAGAAAGACCTGGAGAGGACAGGAGTTCCACAAGGAGAGCAACAGAACCAAAAATCTGGGCCCAGGTGTCTATTCTGAGACTGATACTCCAACCAAGGACATGCATGGAGATAACCTAGAACCCGTGCTCAGATGTAGCCCATGGCAGCTCAGTCTCCAAGTGGGTTCCCTAGTAAGGGGAAAAAGGACTGTCTCTTACATGAACTCAGTGGCTGGCACTTTGTTGAAATATTTTTTTAAAGGATAGACAAAACTGTCCTAAATCGTCTGAGTGAGTTGAAGCTAACTTTCTTATTTTGTGTTTTTAATGTCTACATTATACTAGGCACTTGCAAACTAGCAACTGGCAAATGCTGCCCTGGAAGGCCCCTGACACAGGATGTGGACAAGGCCCCATGGTTTGAGGACAGGCTGCAGGTGCCCATGGAGCAGTGTGTACTTGCTGCACAGAAGTACATGGCTGAGTCTCCAGGCTGAGTGTCTGTGATGTGCAGGGAGAAGTGTTTGGCTTTCTTATCCAGTAAAACTGTGAGTCTTTGGTTCTGCTTTCTGTCCACATTTGAACGAATGTCCATGAGGAACTGAAGACCCTTCCCAGGTTCTTGTTTGTACCAAGGGAAGTACTCTGAGGCACTGTCTGTGTAAGTGCAGTTGATGACAGCGCTGGCTCCCTCCTGGACACTCAGGATGGAAGGGTGCTGCTCCACCTGCTCTCCTTGGCTCATCCCTGTGCAGAAAGATGGAGAGAAAGGAGAAAGGTTGTCAGGTCATCACTTTCCAGGATTCTCTTTTACTACAGTAACTAGAGAAAACCTGAATAAAATATCGATTCCCCTAGATGACTCAGTAATGCCCACTGGTTATTCTGTGGCCTTAAAATATTAACTCACCATCCTTCTGCAGCCACAGAAACATGAATAAAGTAGGAACATATGACTTCATCATTCTTCCCAGTGAAATTGAAATCCAGTGTTAATCGTGATGGTCGGCAGGTCAGCTACAGCTACCAGGGTGTTGTTCTTTCTCAGTAACAATTCTAGCTCTGGAGTCTTCCCCTCAGCCACTGAGGAAAGAGCTTAGCTTCTGCACAGTCAGGACATAAGGAAGTGAATTCTCTGCATCCTCCCAAGCAGTTGAGAACTACTGCCACCTTGTGGTGAATTTCTAACCAGCAAAGAATCTGGTTAAGTGTTCTCTGACCCTATGTGACTCAGATACATAAAACACAATGTGTCATATCACGTGGCTTCTGGTACTGAGAGATCAAAGATGGTATTTGTACATAGTAGTGAAGCTGTTTCTTTTCTTTACATGTAGTATAGGACAAGTATGATGCTTCATATACAAATGTATATCCATAATATGTTCATATATAAATGCATACATAGGATGTATATATGGGTGTGTTTGTGAGTGTGTGTGTCTGTGTGTGTGTAACATTTGTTCTGTCTAGAACTGTTTTTACCTTTCCACTCTCAAACTGCAGAATTCTTGAATCACTCATCGAGTATTCTCCTGTTTCTTGGAGAAATATATTTAGGTTGTAGTTGTCCTTGTGAATTATAGCACTCAAGAAAATGCTTTTTCAAGTCTCTCATGGGCTTTCAGTAGCAAGAAGACAAGGTTTATTCTATTTCAGTGAGTCCTTGCTGATAATATAACTATGGCGTTTTTATGCTTTCTTCTTGCCCTCCATAGAAACCAGCCTGGAATCACAAATGCACATAGCTACTCTTAGAAAAGGTCTCAGAAGTCATTTGGTCATCAGAGCGGCAACATCCATGTGGCTTACTCTCACAGCATCCAGTGTTGTAGACTGGTAGAAAAGTAGTGTGGATCCCCTGGAGAATCTGCCAAATACTGCAACAAACCCAGCTTTCCTCCTTCCTGTGGTCCTTTGTAGCACCCCTCTGATTCTAGCCCATGCCCTTTCCTTTGTGTCAAATACAAATATCTAAAAACACCATCTATCTGGTAATCTAGTGTATGTGGGCTTAAGAAGCAGGTAGGACAAAGTTACTGTCCTACATTTCAATTCCCTGGTGCCATCCCCAGACCTGTAACAGACCACCTGCAGGGGCCTTTCCTTTCACTCTTCCTCCATTCTCTGGAATTCAGCTGAACTTCTCTGTATTTCCTCTCCTTCATCACCCCTATTATGTTGCATCACATAGGAACCTGGAGGCCACCGCTGCCTGGGAAACAGGTAGCCCATCCTCACTCACCTTCATGCCCTACAGTGAAATGTCCCCAGTTTCAACCCTACCCATGAAGCAGACCACTTGAATGGGCCTGTCCTTCTCTGTTTCCATATCTCATGTACTCTACCAAACCTTGCAGAAGACCCAGCTTGGCTTATTCTTGTGGACCCTTTTAGAACTCCCTCTAATTAATCTCCTTTCCTTTATGTCATCCTCCAATACAAAAAACAAAAAACAAAAACAAAAAAAAAACCCTTTGGTAAGCCTCAAAGGTAAGCTTCACCAACAGAGTAGAAGACATGGAATCTCAGGCTTTGAAGATAAGGTGGAAGAAATGGACAGATAGTCAAAGAAAATGTTAAATCAAAACAAAGACAAAAACAAAACAATAATAAAACAAACAAACAAACCCTGGGAGAAAATATCCATGAAAGCAAGGACACCATAAAGAGATTGAATCTACAAATGATATAAATAAAGGAGAAGAAACCTGTCATTCCTGTTGGCAGAGGCTTGGATTGTAGTGGAGTCCTGGAACTCAGCTCTGAGACAGAGACAATGGGTTCCATTTCCCTCAGGGGCAGCTATAGCACCTTAGGATGAGGCACAAGGATGCTAAGCCAGCGTGTATAAAAGATTTTCCACAAAAATGTTACAGTTTAGGTCTTTTAGCATGAAATTGCCAGTGGCAATGGAAGCAGGCCATTCCAAACTTATGGTGGTAGAAAGTGTTACAGCTCTTGGTCAAGTTGCTGTGCTTAGTACAGCAGAGTTTCAGGACAATGCTCTTGCCTGGTGGGCTTGCAGCCAAGTCACAGGCCTGGTGAGGCACAGGCCCAGCAAGGTCTAGGCCCCGCATGCTAGAGGACAAACCCTATGAGACTCAGCCCGTAGGAGGATAAATGACAAATCTTAAATGGTTTTGCTGTGGAAAAGCTCCTGTGTAGTCAAGGGCAATATAAACCCTGAGCAGAGGGAGGGATTTTGAAAGTGAATGTGTTTGATTCAATGGGGCCAGTGGTTCAGGAGGTCAGGGATACTTAAGGTCCTATGGCAAGAAGGAAAATACAGTACTTAACTATTCTATGGGGAAGGGGATCTCCAAGTACAATTGCAGGTCAATGCTGGAATAACATCCTTAGCAGGGTGGGGTGTTTTTAGGAATTCCTAGATGCTTCCTAGAGCACTTTCCTTATTAGGGAAAAGTCTGTCCTGTAATCTGTCCTGAGGGCTATGTGACAATTTTTAGCTCCTTACAATACCTGGGGTCACCTAGATCAGGGGAGACTTTTAGAAACCCTCTAGAAAAGGGAGTTTACCATCATAGAGTGAGCACCGTTAAATGGCTATCCAGTTTCAACCTACTCTAAAAGCACAAAATAGCAACCAACAGAATAGGAAAGGATTTTTACCAACCCAAATCTGATAGAGGGCTAACATTTAACATAGATGAAGAATCCAAGAAACTAGACATGAACAATAAAAATCAACTAATTCCTAAAAATGTGGTTTAAATATAAATGAAATTCTCAACCGAGAAATCTCAAACAGCCCAGAAGCATTTTAGGAACCTGCCACAGAGGGCCTCTGAAAGGCTCTGCCTTGCTGACTATCAAAGCAGATACTGAGACTTATGGCCAACTGTTGAGCAGAATGCATGGAATCTTATGAAAGAAGTGGGAAATAGTAAGATCTGGAGAGGACAGGAACTCCACAAGGAGAGCAACAGAACCAGAAAACTTGAACACAGGGGTCTTTCCAGAGACTCATACTCCAACTAAGTACCATGCATGGAGATAAACTAGAACCCCTGCACAGATGTAGCCTATGGCAGCTCAATGTCCAAGTGGGTTCTGTAGTAATGGGAAGAAGGACTGCCTCTGACATAAACTGATTGGCTGCTCTTTGATCACCTCCCCCTGAGGAGGGAATAGCCTTACTAGGCCACAGAATATGACAATGCAGCCACTCCCAATGAGATATGATAGACTAAGATCAGAAGGAAGCAGAGGGGGACCTCCACTATCAGTGGACTTGGGGACAGGCATGCGTGAAGAAGAGGAAAGGAAGGTGGGATTAGGAGGGGAGGAGAGAGGGGGTTATGGGGGGATACAAAGTGAATGAAGTACAATTAATAAAACTTAAAAAAAAAGAAATGTCCAACATCCTTAGCCATCAGAGAAATGTAAATCAAAATGACTCTGAGATTCCATCTTACACCTGTCAGGATGCCTAAGATCAAAAACACAAGTGACAGTTCATACTCACAAGGGATGTGGAGCATGGGAGAACACTCCTCCATTGCTAATAGTAGTGCAAACATGTTCAACCACTTTGGAAATCAATATGGTAGTTTTTCAGAAAAATTCAAATCATTCTATCTCAAAACACAGCCATACCACACCTGGACATATACTCAAAGATTCTGCATTCTACCACTAGGGCACTTGTTCTACTATGTTCAAAGCAGCTTTATTCATAATAGACAGAAACTGGAAACAACCTAGAAGTCCTCAACTGAAGAATAGATAAAAAAAATATGGTACAATTATACAATGGGATAATTTTTATTTTAGTTTATTAATTATACTTTATTCACTTTATATCCCCCATAAGCCCCTCCTTCCTCCCCTACTGGTCCCACCCTCCCTCCCCCTTCTTCACACATGCCCTTCCCCAAGTTCACTGATAGGGGAGGTCCTCCTCTCCTTCCTTCTGATCTTAGTCTATCAGATCACATCAGGAGTGGCTGCATTGTCATCTTCTGTGGCCTGGTAAGGCTGCTCCCTTATCAGGGGAGGTGCTGTTATGGCCAACTCTTGGGCAGAGTGCATGGAATCTTATGTAAGAAGTGGGAAATAGTAAGATCTGGAGAGGACAGCAACTCCACAAAGAGAGTAACAGAACCAGAAAATTTGAACACAGGGGTCTTCCCAGAGACTCATACTCCAACCAAGTAACAGGCACGGAGATAACCTAGAACCCCTGCACAGATATAGCCCATGGCAGTTTAGTGTCCAAGTGGGTTACATAGTAATGGGAAGACATGGGATAATTTTAAGCTGTTAAAAATTACATTATGAAATTCACAGGCAAATGGCTGGAACTAGAAAAGAATCATCCTGAGTGAGGTAACCCAGACTCAGAAAGGCAAACTGGGTATGTACTCACTTAGAAGTAAATATTAGCTGTAAAATACATGATAATCATGCTAAATACACTCCACAGACCCAGAAGCTAAGTAACAAGGAGGAATTTAGGCGGGTGGCATAGATCTCACTGGGAAGGACAAATAAGATAGATTCTGTGGACTAGGAGTGTGTAGAGATGGAAATAGGAGTGAAGGAAGGGAGAGAGGGAGAGAGTGCTGGGAGAGATGACTGGATTTGGGAGCATTTAAGAGCAAAATAGAAACCTAGTGCCATGAAAACTCCCAGAAATCTACAAGAATGACCCTAGGAAAAAAAAATCCTAGTATTGGGGGATAACGAGCCCATGTTGACCATCTTCTAAAACCAGACAAGGCTCCCAGTGGAGGAACTAGGACACCAACCCAGCAACTTTCTGGAGTTGATTACTATCTTTCTAGGGGTAACTGGAAGGCTTACATGCTCAACAGAGGTTGTGATAAAGTTGATGAGACCTAATGTAGAACATAAAATTGTTTTTTTATTTTTATTAATTACAATTTATTCACTTTGTATCCCCCTGTATCTTCCTCCTTCTTCCTCTCCCAAATCCACCCTCCCTCCTCCTTCTCCACCGATGCCCCTTCCCAAGTCCACTGATAGGGGAGGTCTTTCTCCCCTTCCTTCTGAACCTAGACTATCAGGTTTCATCAGGAGTGGCTGCATTGTCTTCCTCTGTGTCCTGGTAAGGCTGATCCCCACTCAGGGGGAAGTGATAAAAGAGCAGGACAACCAGTTCATGTCAGAGACAGTCCCTGTTCCCATTACTATGGAACCCACTTGGACACAGAACTACTTGGGCTACATTTGTGTAGGGGTTCTAGGTTATCTCCATGAATTGTCCTTGGTTGGAGTATCAGTCTCAGATACTCATTTTTTATGTGATGAAATTTGCCAAATTAAAAACTCATTAGAAAAATATAAAATAAAAAAGAATGAAGTTAATGAAAAATTGGCTCTTCAAAATGAGGAGGTAGAAATTTAAACAGCAAATTCAGAAGAGAACTGCTTTGTTAGGACGTTGCTGATAGCCAGAAGCAAACAGATTTATAAAGTAATCACTTTGATCAGGAACAGAAGACAATGACAACTAATCACAGTTTTCTAAAATGAACTGTGAACTTGTTCAATATCCTGATAAAATTCAGACATCAACATAAACCAATGAGAAAATTGAGCTTCTGAACCAAGAAGTGAGAGAAAATCTCTAGGAGAGTCTTACAGGAAATGGAGCAGAGACTGTTGACTGTAACAGGATGAAGTTTATTGTGCATCACACAGAGACTACCAGACTTAGAAGGAGCAGGGGCATTATCAAAGTGCAAAAGCTTACAGACCTTCTGAGAGCCTGGATGAAGATGATCCACCCAGTCATGGTGCTGTCAGTGCAAATACAGAAGAATGGAAGGTGCTTTTATCAGTTGATACTTTTTTCCATTTTGTATTTTGATTTCACTTGAATTTTGATTTTAAGGATTTACAGCAGACAATATCATTTATATTGCTTTAAAAATGTTTACTATATGTCTTATCTAGAATACATCCAAAACTGCTGTCTGTAGTCCTCAAACTCATTTGTTTATTAAACAAGTGCTTTCAAGTCCAGATTTATCAGGAATGGGCTTAGAAAACAGTGATCTATTTTTTTCATTTCTTTTTTTTATTAATAACAGTTTATTCACTTTGTATCCCACCTGTAGCCCCCTCCCCCACCCCTTCAAATTCCACCCTCCCTCCATTTTTTTCTCCTATGCTCCTCCCCTAGCGCAATGATATGGAAAGTCTTCCTCCCCTTCCACCTGACCATGGTCTATCAAGTCTCATCAGGACTGGCTTCTTTTTCTTCCTTTGTTTCCTGGCAAGGCTGATCCCCCTTAGGTGGAGGTGATTCTAGAGCCAGCCCATGGGTTCATGTCAGAGATGGTCCCTGGTCCTATTATTGGGGAACCCTCTTGGATACTGAGCTGCCTTGGGCTGCTTCTGTGCAGGGGTTTTAAGTTATCTCCATGCATGGTCCTTGTTTGGAGTATCTGTCTCAGAAAAGACCCCTGTGCCCAGATTTTTTGGTTCTGTTGTTCCCTTTGTGGAGCTCCTGTTCCTTCCAGGTCTTTCTATCTCCACCTTCTTTCATAAGATTCCATGCATTCTGCCCCAAATTTCGCAATGCATCTCAGCATATGTTTTGATACCATTCTGAGTGAAGTCTTTCAGAGGCCACCTGTGATAGGCTACTGTCCTGTTCCCTGTTTTGTCCCTCTTCTGATGTCCATCTTATTTGCCTTTCTGAATAAAGATTGAGCATCTCACCAAGGTCCTCCTTGCTTAGCTTCCTTAGGTGTATGGATTTTAGCATGATTATTCTATATTATATGTCTAATATCCATTTATAAGTGTGTATATACCATGTGTGTCTTTCTGCTTCTGGGATACCTCACTCAGGATGATCTTTTCTAGATCTCACCATTTGCCTACAAATTTCATGATTTCTTTGCTTTTAATTGCTGAATAGTATTCCATTGTGTAAATGTATCACAATTTCTGTATCCATTTTTCAATTGAGAAGCATCTGGGTCATTTCAAGATTCTAGCCATTACAAATAAAGCTGCTACTAACATGGTTGAGCAAATGTCCTTGTATACTTGAGCATCTTTTAGATATATGCCTAGCAATGGTACAGCTGGGTCTTAAGGTAGCACTATTCCTATTTTTCTGAGAAAGCCGAGACTTGAACTCATTGGCACAGGAGACAACTTCCTGAACAGAACACCAAGAGCACAGGTTCTAAGATCAACAATTAATAAATGGGACCTCATGAAACTGAAAACCTTCTGTAAAGCAAAGGACACTGTTTTCAGAACAAAACGACAGCCTACAGATTGAGAAATGATCTTCACCAACCATATTTCTGATAGAGGGCTAATATTCAGAATATATAAATAAGTCAAGAAGTTAAACAGCAACTAATCAAATAACCCAATTTAAAAATGGGGTACAGAGTTAAACAGAGAATTCTCAATAGAGGAAAATTGAATGACAAAGAAACAATTAAAGATGTGCTCATCATCCTTAGTCATCAGGGAAATGCAAATCAAAACGACCCTGATATTTTACCTTACACCCATCAGAATGGCTAAGATCAAAAACTCTCCTGACAACATAGGCTGGGGGGGATGTGGAGAAAGGGGAACCCTCCTCCACTGCTGGGAATATAAACCTGTATAACCACTCTGGAAATCAAGCTGATGCTTTCTCAGAAAATTAGAAATAGAGCTTCCTCAAGATCCAGCTATACCACTCCTAGGCATATATCCATAGATGCTCTAGTACACAATAAGGATATTTCCTCAATCATGTTTGTAGCAGCTTTATTTGTGATAGCTAGAAGTTGGAAAAAAACCAAATGCCCCCCCCCCCCAACTGAGGAATGGATACAGAAATTGTGGTACATTTCCACAATGGAATATTACTCAGCAATAAAAAAAAAGGAAATTATGAAATTTGCAGGTAAGTGGTGGGACCTAGAAAAGATCATCTGAGTGAGGTACCCCAGAAACAGAAAGACACACGGGATATATACTCATTCATAAGTGGATATTAGACAGATAATATAGGATAAACCTACTAAAATCTGTACACCTAAAGAAACTAATCAAGAAGGAGGACTCTTGCTAAATGTTCAATCCCCATTTAGAAAGGCAAAGAGGATGGACATCAGAAGGAGGAGAAAACAGGGAACAGGACAGTAGCCTTCCACAGAGGGCCTCTGAAAGGCTCTACCCTGCAGGGAATCAGAGTAGATGCTGAGACTTATGGCCAACTTTTGGGCAGAGTGCAGGGAAACTTAGGAAAGCAGTGGAAAATAGTAATACCTAGAGAGGACAGGAGCTCCACAAGGAGAGCAACAGAACCAAAAATATGGGCACAGGGATTTTTTTCTGAGACTGATACTCCAACCAAGGACCATTCATGGAGATAACTTTGAACCCCTGCACAGATGTAGCCCATGGAAGTTCAGTGTCCAAGTAGGTTGCATAGTAATGGGAACAGGGGCTGTCTCTGACATGAACTTTGCTGAGGGTGTTAATTAGCTGTAGGAGTTCCCTGGTAGAATTTTTGGGGTCACTCACATATACTATCCTATCATCTGCAAATAGTGATACTTTGACTTCTTCCTTTCCAATTTGTATCCCCTTGATCTCCTTCAACTGTCTTATTGCTCTAGCAAGGACTTCCAGAACTATGTTGAAGAGATATGGAGAAAGTGGGCAGCCTTGTCTTGTCCCTGATTTTAGTGGGATTGCTTTAAGTTTCTCTCCGTTTAGTCTGATGTTGGCTATAGGCTTGCTGTATATCGCCTTTACTATGTTTAGATATGTGCCTTGTATCCCTGATCTCTCCAAGACTTTAAACATGAATGGATGTTGGATTTTGTCAAATGCTTTTTCAGCATCTAGGGAGATTATCATGTGCTTTTTTTTTCTTTCAGTTTGTTAATATGGTGGATCACATTGATGGATTTCCGTATATTGAACCACCCCTGCATACCTGGGATGAAGCCTACTTGGTCATAGTGGATAATATCTTTGATGTGTTCTTGGATTCGGTTTGCAAGTATTTTATTAAGTATTTTTGCATCAATGTTCATAAGGGAGATTGGCCTGAAATTCTCTTTCTTTGTTGAGTCTTTGTGAGGTTTAGGTACCAAGATGACTGTGGCTTCATAGAATGAGTTTGGTAATGTTCCTTCTGTTTCTATTTTGTGGAATAGTTTGAAGAGAATTGGTTTTAGCTCTTCTTTGAAGGTCTGGTAGAATTCTGCGCTGAAGTCATTCTGATCCTGGGCTTTTTTTGAATGGGAGACTTTTGATGACTGCTTCTATTTCTTTGGGGGATATAGGACTATTTAGTTGATTTACCTGGTCCTGATTGATTCAGCTTTGGTAAGTCAAATCGATCAAGAAAATTGTCCATTTCATTTAGATTTTTAAATTTTGTGGCATATAGACTTTTGAAGTAAGTCCTAATGATTGTTTGGATTTCCTCAGTGTCTGTAGTTATATACCCCTTTTCATTTCTGATTTTGTTGATTTGGATGGTGTCTCTCTGCCTTTTAGTTAGCTTGGCTAAGGGTTTGTCGATCTTGTTGATTTTCTCAAAGAACCAGCTCTTGGTTTCATTGATTCTTTGAATTGTTTTATTTGTTTCCAATTGATTGATTTCAGCCCTGAGTTTGATTATTTCCAGCCATCTACTCCTTCTTGGTGTGTCTGCTTCTTCTTTTCCTAGGGTTTTTAAGTGAGCCATTAACGTGCTTGAATGGCTACTCCTGTTTGCTTCTTGGGTCCGTTTGCTTGGAAAGTCGTCTTGCAACCCTTTACCCTTAGGTAATGTCTACCTTTGTGTCTTAGGTGTGTTTCTTGTATGCAACAGATTGCTGGGTTTAGTTTATGTATCCATTCTGTTAATCTGTGTCTTTTTATTGGAGAGTTGAGTCCATTGATGTTGAGAGAGATTAATGACCAGTGGCTGCTAGATCCCTTGATTTTGATGTTGGCTGTGGTCATCAGGTTGTGTGCTTAGTTGCTTTTTGTTTTACTGAAGTGATGTTATTTATTTCCTGTGTTTTCTTGAATGTAGCTAGTTTTCCTGAGTTGTATTTTCCCTTCCAGTGTCTTCTGTAATGCTGGATTTGTTTGTAGGTATTGTTGAAATTTGTTTTTGTCATTGAATATCTTGTTTTCTCCATCTATGAGGACTGAGAGTTTTGTGGGGTATAGTAGCCTGAGCTGACATCTGTGTTCTCTTAGGGTCTGCATGATATCCATCCAGCCCTTCTGGCTTTCATAGTCTCTGTTGAAAAGTCAGGTGTGATTCTAATGGGTTTGCCATTGTATGTTACTTGGCCTTTTTCCCTTGCAGCTTTTAGTATTTTTTTTCTTTGTTCTGTATACTTACTGTTTTGATTATTATGTGGCAGGAGGATTTTCTTTTCTGGTCAAATTTGTTGGGTGTTCTGTAGGCCTCGTGTATTCTAATTGGCCTCTTCTTTAGCTTGGGGAAATTTTCTTCAATGATTTTGTTGAAAATATTTTCTGGGCCTTGGAGAAGGGAGTCTTCTTTTTCCTCTATACCTATTATTCTTAGGTTTTGTCTTTTCATATTGTCTTGGATTTCTTGGACAGTCTGTGTCAGGAATTTTTCGGATTTAACATTTTCTTTGACAGATACATCGATTTCTTCCATTGTATCTTCTACACATGAGATTCTTTCTTCCATCTTTTGTAGTCTGTTGGTTATGCTTACCTCTGTAGTTCCTGTTTTCTTCCCTAGATTCTTCCTTTCCATTATTTCCTCCATTTGTGTTTTCTTTAATTTTTCTAATTTTATCTTCAGGTCTTAAGTTGTTTTGTTTACTTCCTTCACCTGTCTGATTGTACTTTCCTGTTTTTCTTTTAGTTCCTTCCACTCTGTTTCTTTTATTTCATTCAGTGCTTTAAGCATTTCCTTTCTAAAGGCCATAAACTGTTTGGCTGCAGCTTCCTCTATTTCTTTACAGATGGCAATATTCTGTTTGAGTTTATCTTCCTCTATGTCTTTACAAATCTTATTTGTTTCCTCTGTTATCATCTTCATGAGCATAGTTGTTAGCTCATCTTCTTGGATTTCAGTTATGGTGGGGTGTCCAGGGCTACTTGCCCCTGGGTAACTGGGTTCTGGAGATGCCATATTGCTCTGTCTTCTGTTGCTTGAGCTTTTACGCTGGCCTCTACCCATTGTGCTATCTTAGGTGTTTGGGGCTATTTTCTGGTGGTTCCTAGGGATCCTGTGGTGGAGAGAATCCCCTTTGAAGAAAGTTCGTTTTTCCTGAAGGATGTCTTCTCAGCTTTTTGGGTATAGTCCCTGGATGGCTGGTGTTTTTTCAGGAGTTGCCCACCTCAGCGATATAGACCTGAGTGGTAACTGTGATCTTTGTTAGTCGAGAGGGTTCTCCTCTCAACCAGGGAAGTCCTGAGGGCAGCTGCCCTGTTTCTGGGTTTCTTGTTGTAAATTTAATGATCAGCTGCTGTGACCCAGTTGGACATCAGGCGCGCAGCAACAGTTTGTGCCTGTGTCTGGAGCACAGCTGAGTGATGGCGCCTCGGCCCCACTGGTCTGCTAGACTTTTTCTAGGGAAGGATTGGGTGATTTAAGTCAGTACAGTTTCTTTCCTTCCCTGTGGATTCTCTGGAGACAAAGACTCCCAGTGCCTTTTTTTGCCCTGGTGCACACTGCTCAGTGTTCACCAGCTGGCTGGCTGCAGAAACTGCCTGTGCCTGGAGCACAGCTGAGTGATGGCGGCTCAGTCTCTGCCAGCTGTCTGGTGCGCAGAAACTGCCTTTGTCTGCCTTTGCGGCCTTTGGGAGCCTGGGTGCCTCCCTAAGCCGGATAATTTTCCAGGGACCTTTTCAGGCTGGGGGTGTCAGCTGAGTGCTCTGAGATCAGACCAGCCATTTCCCTCCCTGTGTGTTTGCACCGGACAGTGAAACTCATTTGCTGGTGCCCTGGTGCCCACAGTTCTATCTCAGGTGGCGAATCAGTGCGCAGGCAGGCAGGGCTTTGTGCCAGAGCCTGGGTCCTCAGCTCTGGCTCCCGGTTGGCTCCTGGGGTGTCCGTGGAACCCGAGTCTTTTCCAGGGGATGTCTGGGTGACCTAAGGCCAGTCCAAATCATTTCTTGTACCCTGGGGTTATCTCTCGACTGAAAATTCTAGTCTCTGATAGTGTGGTGCACACGGTTCAGTCTGGGACCATGACCAGAGACACTGGCTTGTGGCTCTGGGATGGGGCTGGGGTTGGCGGCCGGCAGCCAAGCATCTGGCGGAACTGGGATCTCTTCCAAGGTTTAGGTTAACCGGGTGAGTTAAAAGCTGATTGAATGCCCCACCCTGGGGTATCCTCTCACCTGGGAAACACAATGACTGTGTTTTATGGCCCAGAGTTCTGATTACTGGTCACTGTGCTGATCCTGCTGTTGCTGCTCAAAATGAGAGTCCTCCTGGCGCCGCCATCTTGCCCCTCCCTCATGTGAAATATTTTTTACAATTCATAATGAAATGCATTATGCTTTTTAAAATACCAAGACATTGTAAATATAATGTTTTAATTTGACAATGAAGATAATTTCTATTATTTTTCTACACCTTATTTTACTAGATTTCTGAAATTAATTCTTTCAACTTCATATTCAGCAGATTACCTGGAAGTTTGTCAGGTGCTCTCTAAACAAAGGATGAAAACAGTTGCTCTCTGCTTCTGATTGTGAGAAATGGTCTTAATGATTCTGGAGTGTGTAAGAGGGGTTTTTATTTTATGATATCAGCATAAGCATGTGTTAAAATGAAGTGTGTATTTTACTCATGTAGGTGGATGGTTCTGGCATCTAACATTCTAGAAGTCAGTGTCAGGTCAGTCTGAACTGTCATATCAGTGCGAACTTCTTGAGGTATTTTTATGTCTCCTCACACTTCCTTTGTAACTGGTGGAGATCTGATAAAGCCACAGCTGGGCAAAGCCTCCTGCAGTCTCCCTCTGTCAGGAGCTGGAGCTACACACCCAGCTGCAGTTTGGGGCCAGGCTGCAGGCTTGCTGGGAGCACTGTGCCTCAGCAGCACAGAGGTAGGTGCCTGAGTCCTCCAGCTGGGCGTCCCTGATGTGCAGGGTGCTGTAGCTCTCCTTAAAATCAAATGTTGACTTTAACCTCCCATTCTCCTTTGTTCCGGGAGTCAGGTAGAAAAGACTGATGAGGCTGCCCTGAGGATTCTGTCTGAACCACTGCACACTCTCCATGGTGGTAGAAAAGTTGCATCTCAGAGCAGAACTGGTTCCCTCATCGAGACTCAGGACTGAAGGACTCTGCTCCACTCCAGCTCCTCTCACCCCTGCTTGGAAACAGATAAGCAAACCAGAATCAGAGAGAGGTTTCACCCACACCTGTCAGATATCCCAGGAGACTTCCATGAGGATGAATGCACAGGAGCTGTGTGTTGGCTTTCTCCCACTCCACCATTTCTGGAGAATCCCTAAAGCAGCTTAGCTGAGCCCAACTCACAGCAAATCTGCACCCACAGAATCCCCAGCACAGCTCCCAGGTTCCTCTCCATGGCTCCTGTCCAGTTGCTGGGATTCTTCTCTCCAGCTCTGAAGGGGGTCAAGTCTTGTACACAGACACACTGTGCTTACACACAACAGGTTCTCAGAATCACTGAGCTTCCTCCTTCATCTGAACAGGAAACCCCACCCACCTCAATGTCAGGATGCAGCACTGTACTTTCTTTAGGACTAAAGGACTATGATGCAGAGCCCAGAACACTGTGTTTCCAATGTAACACGTCGTAAGGGAGTGTGGGGAAAATGTGAGAGGATGGGGAGGCATGAATGCAGAGCGCTGGTGGGAAAATACATATCTACTAGTGAGCATATATATATGTGTGTGTGTGTATGTGTGTGTGTGTATGCATGTGTGTGTGTGTCTGTGTCTGTGTGTGTGTGATATAAACGGTATGGGAATAGTTTCTATTTCATTGAATTTGGGGAATTTTAGATATAAAACTATTTTTTTAAATAAAAAGAGTGGAGATATTTTCTCTTGAGTGTCGATTGTCATAATGCCCCGTGAGGTCGTATTTTGTTTTTATCTGTTGAGAGAATTGTTCTTAAAATATATTTATAGACACATGAGATAGGTGAACAGGCTCTAAATATCTGTGGTTATACATAAAATGGTTGAGGACTAAAGCTCCAGGTGAACTCCACATCCATCAGCCCTACTACTTGCTCAGTGACTGTATTGCCTGGTCTCATCTCAACTCCTCTAACCTTCAACTATCCTGAGGAAAAGTCATTTCCAGAGATTTCCCCCACCACTGATTTACATTCTGTCTCCCAGTCCTTCCACCAAACCCCACCCTCTCTCCCCATATCTGATCCCCACCCCTGTTACCCTCCTCCCCTCTTCTTCCACCAAGTACCCTTCCTCCATCACGTCAGATGTTAATTGTATTTTCCCTTATGAGTGAGACTAAAGCAGCTTTCCTTGGCTTCTTTGGGTCAGATAATTGTAGTATGGTTATGCTGTACTCTATGACTAATAACCATTCATAGGTGACTAAATACCATGTGTGTCTTTCTGGGTCTGGGTTACCTCACTCTGTATGATCTTTTCTGGTTTTATCCATTTACCTGTCCCAAGGAGTCTGCTTGAGTGACTCTAACTGAGACTCCTAGCAGTGGGGGTTAAGGAGCCTGAAGTTGCCACCTCCTGTAGCTAGCTGGGAATTCCAGTGGAGGGAGGGGGACAACAGCCCACCCATAAAACCTTTGACCTAAAATTTATCTTGCCTACAAGAAGTGTAGGGATAAAGATGGAGCAGATATTGAAGGAATGGCAAAGCAATGACTAGCCCAACTGGGGACCTATCCCATGGAAGAGAGCCAACTCCTGACATTATTAAAGATACTCTGCTATGCATGCAGACGGGACCCTAGCATAACTGTCTTCTCAAGATGCTTTATCTAGCAGCTGATGGAAACTGATACAGAGACCCACAGCCAAACAAACAATAGACCAAGTTCAGGGAGTTTTGTGGAAGAATGGGAGGAAGAATAGAGGGAGCTTGGAGGGGTCAAGGACACCACAAGAAGACCTACGATGCAAATTAAGCTGGGCCATGTGGGCTCACAGAGGCTGAACCAACAACCAAAGAGCATGCATGGGCCAGACCTAGAACCCCTACACATATGTAGCCTATGTGCAACTTGGTCAACATGTGGGTCCCCGAACAATGGGAGGAGGGACTGTCTATGACTCTGTAGCCTGTCATTGAATCCCTTTTCCTCTATCTGGGCTGCCTTGTCTGGCCTCAGTGGGAGAGGATACTTAGGAGTCCTGCTTGCAAAGCCAGGGTGTGTTGGTACCACTTAGGGGTCTCACCTCTGAGAAGAAGGGGGAGATTGGGAGAGGGTATGAAGGTGGGGCTGGGAGGAGAAGAGGGTAGGAGCTGGAATCAGGCTGTAAAGAGTTTAAATTAATAAATGGGGGCAGGAAGGAAGAAAAGTAATTTTCGGAAATCCTGCAGTGCCCCCTAGTGGGCTGATACCACCAACAGTGACTTCAAGCTATCTCCACAAGCCTCAGTAAACCAGCCCTACTCATTCCATCACCTCCTGGTGAAGGAAGTGCAGATTGTCACAAGACAAGACTATGGCTACATAGACTTCTCAAAGGAAGAAATAAAAATGTCTAAGAACTGTCTCAAAACTTTTCCTTGTCCTTAGCAATTAGGAAAATGTAAATTAAAACAACTTTGAGATTTCATCTTACCCTAGTCAAAACATATAAAATCACTAAAACACCTGGCAACAAATACTGAGAACATTGTGTTTCAGGAAAGGAACCTGTATTGGTTCTCTGATGAATGCAAATTCGTGCATCTACTCTGGAGATCAGTGTGGAGAATCTTCAAAACACTAAAGATAAATCTACCACACAAACCATCAGTGACACTTCTTGGTATATGTTCAAAGAATTCTACATCCTACTCCACAGATACTTGCTTAGTTATCTTCATCGCTGTTCTACTCAAAGTAACTAGGAAATGAAAACAACTTAAATCTCCATCACTTGGTGAACAGATAATAAAATTGTGGCACCTATACATTATGGAATGAATATTTTTCAATATAGAGAAAAATTGCACCATAAACTTTGAAGGTAGAAAGATGGGACTAGAAAGATGATTTTTGATAAGTTGATTGAGACCTGCCTGGAAAAACAAATGCCACATATCTGCCACTGACCTCCTAACTCCTGTGGAAAACATACAGGCTCCTAACTGAAGCTATTCAGATATAAATATGTAATTGGTTTAACCACAGAAGCCAAAAAGATACAAATGGGAACATGTTGTTGAGGAGAATCACTTAAGAGGAGAATAGAAGGTAAGCATAATTTAATGGAAGAAATAGGAAAAAAAAAAAGAGAGAGTAGTGGTTGGCAGGGGAAGGGAGGTCAACATAGAAGAAGAGAGATGGAGTAATGTGAAAACACAGTGACTATTTAAAAAACAAAGTCATAAGAAAGCATATTAGTATCTATTTACCTAAAACACATGAAATATATATATATATATATGTATATAAAAGCAAGTATAGCTTAAATTAAATGTTTTCATCTGTTCTGAAAATACTCTGACAAAGAACCATAACACATAAAACAGACAAACAAACAAACAAACAAAACAAAACAAAATGAAAAACTGTCAATACCAGTAAGGAGAATCCCTCATTCAAGTTAATGGTTGGGAATTTTCAAGAAAGTCCTAAATATTATAGACTATTAATCTTGTCTTTGGCAAGAAAGTTCTAAAATATTATAGATTGTCACTCTTGACTTTGGGTACATCCCAGAGTTTGTCAGTGAGTCACTATTGGTGATGACATCACACATTTTGAACACAGGATCCAAAGGATCCTTGCTTTGAACTGAAGTGCTCCTTCCTGATGACTAACTCTCATGGTAGCAGAGGGTGACATGCAGTTTCCAAGGGAGAGAAGCAATGAATTATTCTACACAGCTATCTGCAAGCTTTCTATAAGCTATAATGACCAATATGATATGGAAACCTAGGGATGAATTAGTGACACTCATATATTGGTGGCAACTAACAACTCTCTAAATGGATTTAATAAGTAACTCAACAAGAGGAAAATCATGCCTGGAACTGAAAACCTAGCCAACTCTGCAGGGCTTGAGAGTCTATAGATGTTGGAGGAGAACCAACAACTGCCACCTTCCTGAACCATCAAATCCCTAATTGCATCATAAACATCTCCTGTTTTACACACAGGTAGGTGTAGAACTCACCCCTCACCAAACAGCTACAATGAATCAAATACAGAGAACAAGTGACCATGTGGTGTTCTCCTTCAGCTTGTCTATCTGCAACACAGCTCCTGCAACTAACATGCAGGAAACATTCAGAAGAAGGGACAAAAGAATGGCCAGAAACAGAGAAATATGAAGTTTTCTGTGCAATTCCATCTCTTAGACATGTCATGGAAACTATACCCATGAAGTCTCAATACCATTGTTGCCTAAAGATGATGTGAACAAGATGGCACTAATGGACATGCTAATATGGAAAAAGGAAATCTCGCAGACCCTCTCTCTAGACAAAGAACCACAGTCAGCTAAGAAATGCTGAGAACAGAAGAAATATGCTTACCCGAAAAAAAAATCTCTAAGTTTATTCTTGAATACCATGTGGTCAGTCCTTAAATTATACCCATTTATATAAGTTATGTCATGTATTTTGAGCAGGTTGCATCTGTTGGGATCTGTAAGCAGGCATCTCTATGGCCAGCCCCAAGGGAGCTGACAAACTGGTTATCTGGCATGTATGAGGCCAGCTAGAAGACCACTCGCTGCTCACCTGGAACCACCTGAGCATGTTCTGGGTCACCTTATAATTAACCATGAGCTCTTCCCGTCTCTCTCTTTCTCTCCTGCCTCATCCAGAGATGCTTTCTGTGACCCCTTTCCCTTCCCCTAATAAACCTCCCACTTGGAACCAATTGTGTGGTGTGATTTGTGAACCTGCTGTGTAACTGTCATCCAGCATGATTTCAAACATTGGTGTGTTGGCCGGGAATAGGTTCACTCCAGCAGGCACACAGCTTGGGGAGTGCTGGCACCCCACCGGGGCTGCTGGAGACCTAATTTGTTCCAAATCCGCCCTTGACCCCCACATTCCTGCAACCAGATCGCTGCCAAGACATCCAACACTGCTAAATTGGTGAGTTACTCTGTTGGTCAGCATAAATGTTTCTCTGTGCAAGGGAGGACTGACCTTACCTGACCGTTGAAAGTCCAGCACATTCACACTGCCCTTTGAAGCGGGGACCCCCCAATGAAGGTCTTAACTGGCCATGGTTGACCCCCTTTGCTGCACCTCCATCTCCATGAGGGCCCCACTTTCCCTTGGGGAAGCCTCCCACTCACACACGGTCTGTTCTCCCCATCTCTCACTCATGGGAAGTCCTAGCACTAGGCAGGCTATCATACACTTGGGCTGTGCCCCCCTGGCATCTGTGCCCAGTTATCAGGGCAAAAGCTGATGAGCTATTGGATCAGATAGGATCTCTTCTTTGAGTCACACCTTGCCTTTGGGACACCTCTGGCACATCACTGTCACTGACTTCTCTACCTCTCAATGGGAAACACCCAGCATCCCCACCGGGGTGTCTTCTGGAGAATTCTAAAACCTTACACAGGGATCCTGAGTTAAAGGCTTCTAAACTCATAAGCCTCTGTAATAAGACTTGGCCTACATACTCTTTAAGTAAGGGTTCAATTTGGCTGATTAACGGCACATTAAATCCCAATATTTTACAGGATTTTCTTAATTACTGCCAGCAATCTGGTAAATGGAAGGAGGAACCCTATGTTCAAACTTTCTCTCTTCTCCACTTTAAACCTCCTCTCTGCTCTTCCTGTCCTCCTAAAGGAGGACAGCTCTAACATCTCAGCCCCAGGAGTTTTCTACCTTTGACCCTACAGATGAACCTCCACCCTGCTGTTCTCAACCTCCAGCTTCTCTGGAATCCTCACACCCTCTGGTGCCTCCTCCCTCCTCTCTTATCCCAGCCTCTTCCCCTCCAACTTCTCTGGAATCATCACAACCTTTGGCACCCTCCTATCCCCCCACTTCTCCTTTGGTTTCTCCAAAATCCTCATTCCCTTTCCCAGCAACAGACTGTCCTAGTCACCTCACTCTGTCACCCACTTTCACCTCACCAACAACTATTAGCCCCCCTGCTACTCGTTCTCACTCTATAACAAAGTCCACTCCCTCTACTCAGCAGAAGTCAGCCTCAATTCTTCCCTTCAGGGAAGTAGCTGGTATAGACAGCTTAATTAGGGTACACATTCCCTTCTCATTAACTGAATTTTCTCAATTTTCTCAAGTAGAATAGAGATTAGGATCCTATACGTCTAATTCTTCTACTTTTATTAAAGAATTTCAATATCTCACTCAATCTTATAGTCTCACCTTTCATGATATATATATCATTCTTACCAATAACCTATTACCTGAGGAACGCAGGTAAGTTTGGGAACAGGCTAGAACGCATACAGATGAGGTTCACCAAACAAAAGCTTTGCACCCAGTTGGAACTGAGGCGGTACCTGACAAGGATCCACAATGGAATTACAATACTCCAGGAGGCATTTTAACTAGAGATCAGTTCATGACCTGCATCCTGGCTGGTCTCTGCAAGGCTTCCCTTAAGCCAGTTTCTTAGGAAAAGTTCCAGGAGGTCATTCAGGACAGAAAATTCATCTCAATTCCTAGAGCACTTTACAAAGGCCCTTTTACAACACATTAATCTGGACCCTGAAAATACAGAGGGCAGACAACTCTTAATGACCTATTTTTTTTCTCCCAAAGTTACCCTGACATCAAGGCTAAGCTTAAATCCTTGGAGAAGGGACCTCTGACTCCACAGGCAGAAGTCTTAGCACTGGCCTTTAAGGTATACCATGGGAGAGATAAAAAAAAAAAGCCCGCAAGCAAAAATGCCAAATGCTGACCAACGCCATCTGACCACCCTCAGCCACTACACAGGCTCCCTTGCCTTCTAAGGCACAAGGACCACTAGGTCCCTGTCTCAAATGTGGTCAAACAGGGTGTTTGGGCCTGGGCTTGTCCTATGTGAGAACCACCACGCTCCTGCCCCAAATGTGGTCAGTAGGATTACTGGGCCAGGGCTTTTCCTAACCCCTGTAAGCCATTGGGGCTGTATCCAAAATGCCACCAAGAGGGACATTGGGGTGTTTACTGCCACCATTTTTCCCATGATAAGGGGGTATCACTCCCAGATCGCCCTACAGTTGATATCCTAGGCCTGGCTATGGATGACTGAAGGTGCCTGGGTTCCCTTGACCTGACCACTGCCATCACTAACAGGGAGCCATTGGTAATCATCATGGTATCAGGGTGGGCCATCTCCTTCCTTGTGGACACCGGAGCCACTTACTCAGTTTTAACGGAGTACTGGGGACAAACATCTCCTTGTAGTTCCTATGTTGTTGGTGTAGGGGGTCAACCATGCCAGCCTTGCCAGACTGCACCACTTAATTGTATTTTCAGGGACGTTCCCTTGACTCATTCTTTTTTAGTAATGCCAGCCTGTCCAGTTCTCCTAATGGGAAGAGACTTTTTAGCCAAAGTGGGAGCCTCTACTTCCTTTATTCCACCCATTCGCTTGACCCCAAACTCCCCTGTGTCCTATCTCCTCCCCCTCCTAGTTACCTTACCTACCAGTTCTGACATGCTGCTTCTTTTACCAGCCTCTCAAGTGAACCCGCAAGGCTGGGATGTCCAAAACCCCTCTGTGGCGAGACACCATTCCCCTGTAGTCATTCAGCTACAGGACCCCGGTATATTGCCGAGGCTCAATACCCACTTCTTCTCAAGAGTCTTAGGGGACTTAAGCCTATTATCACTGACCTTCTAAGAAAAAAATTTCTTTGCTCCACTTCCTCTTCTTTTAACACCCCTATACTTGCAGTTAGAAAGCTCAATGGAGCCTATCGCCTGGTTCAAGACCTCTGGATTCTCGACTCTGCAGTTGTCCCCCTTCACCCTGTTGTAGCCAATCCCTATACCCTCCTCTCCACTATCCCCTCAGGAACTTCCCATTTCTCAGTTCTGGATCTCAAGGATGCATTTTTCTCTATTCCTTTAGACACCCAGTCCCAAAATATCTTTGCCTTCACCTGGACTGACCCTGACACCCTTGTCTCTACTCAGCTTATCTGGACAGTTCTACCCTGGGGATTCTGGGACAGCCCACATCTTTTTGGCCAAGCCCTAGCTTCTTATCTACTCTCCTTATCTCTCCCTAAGTCTAAACTTATACAGTATGTAGATGACCTTCTCTTCTGCAGTCCATCCCTACAAGTTAGCCAGACTAACACTTCTGCTCTTCTAAATGTTCTATCTAGAAGGTGCTATCGGGTCTCACCCTCCAAGGTTCAATTATTCATCTCTGAGGTCACTTACCTGGGACTAACAATAACCCAACCCACAAGGGTATCTCCCTAGACAGAAAAGACATAAAACAGTCTCTGGCAGTTCCCTCTACTAAAGAAGAAATTTTATCATTTCTTGGAATGGCTGGTTTCTTACGGTCCTGGGTCCCCTCTTTTTACCTTCTCACCCACGCCTTATATGAGGCAGCCTTAGGCCCTTTTCATGAACCCCTTCTCAATCTCATTACTAAGCCCTCTTGGAAGCTTCAACAGGCTCTTCTTGAGGCCCCAGCCCTACATCTTCCAGACCTAACCCATCCCTTCTCCCTCTATGTAACAGAAAAAGAGGGATATGCCCTTGGAGCCCTGGGTCACCAATTGGGATCCTCCTTTGCAGCTGTAGCTTACCTATCAAAAAATTTAGACCTGACAACCCATGGATGATCTCCCTGCATTTGTGCCCTAGCAGCTGTGGAACTCCTTATTCAAGAATCAAAAAAGCCTAACTTTTGGGTCACCTATAACTGTCTTCTCTTCTCACAATCTGTCTCACCTTTTAACACATATAAAGGCTTACAAACTTTACCTCCTTCCAGAGTCCTTTCCTTCCAGGTGGTGCTAATAGAAGACTCTACCCTTACTTTTCAACCATGCCCACCTCTTAATATTTCAAGCCTTCTTCCTTGACCTAACTCTGACTATTCCCCATCTCACTCTTGCACTGAAACTTTAGAGGAACTATTGCCCCACCCCTCACAATACAGGAGGGAACATTACCTCAGGCTGTCTACACCTGGAATACAGATGGCAGCTCCTTTGTACATGACGGAGCTCGAAAAACGGGTTATGCCATAGTGTCGAATACTGAGGTGGTTGAGGCACAAGCCCTCCCTGCCCACACCACTAATCAACAGGCCAAACTAATAGCTCTTACCTGTGCTTTCCAACTAGCCCAGGGACAATCCCTTAATATCTATACAGACTCTAAATATGTTTTTCATATTCTTCTCTCCCATGCTGCCATCTGGAGAGAGAGTGGGTTACTTACAGAAAAGGGAGAATCCGTAACGAATGCAGGCCAAATTACTGCCATGCTAGAAGCCTCCCACCTTCCCACAGCCATTGGAATAGTCCACTGCTGGTCCCACTTGACAGACGATTCCATAGTTTCCAAAGGAAATAACCAGGTTGACGAGGCAGCTAAGGCTGCAGCCCTTAAAGGCCTAGACTCATCCCACTCACCACAAAACATCCTTACACTACAACCCACATCTCCCTTGTCCTCTCCTGACACTTGTCAGATTCTGTCCTATCTACACCAGCTCTTTCATCCTAACAGTCAAGCCTTGTCTAAATTTGTCAGGGCTCACCTACAGCCTACCTCTGAGGATTTGTCCTTCCTAAAGACCATTACTTCTTCTTATAAGATTTGCCAGACCTCAGATCCTAACTCAGGATATGGTAGCCCCCCTTTTCCTACCCACAAGGCTAGAGGCTCTCTCCCTGGGACTGACTGGCAACCTGCAACCTGATTTTACCCACAAGCCAGCAGTCAAATGTGTCCGGTACCTCCTGGTCTTGGTGGACACATTCTCAGGATGGGTGGAGGCCTTCCCCACTACTAATGAAAGAGCTCAGACAGTTTCTGATGTGTTCCTCTGCGAGATTATCCCAAGTTTTGGAAGTCCTCCCTCCCTCCAGTCAGACAATGACCCTGCGTTCACTTTTCAGGTTTCCCAGTTCTTATCTAAAGCCCTTACCATTCCTTGGTATTTTCATATCCCATAACATCACCAGTCTTCAGGAAAGATAGAACAAACTAACAGATCCTTAAAAAACACTGTTGTTAATGTATCACAAAAGCTTTATCTCAATTGGGTAAAACTCCTCCCCTGGCTCTTTTCAGGCTATGAGCTCTCCCCAAAAAACCTCTGTCTTACCTTTTGAGCTTATGTATGGGAGACCGGTCCTAACTCCTGGTCTTTCAGCAAAATCCTTGCCTCTCCCTGACCATCTCTTTACTCCCTTACTTTCTCATCTCTGTTCTCCTCTATGGGTCTTTCTGACCATGGTTTACCATGGCCAAACACTAACACCTGTCCATCTCCTATTAACATTGGGGACCAGGTCTTTTTCTCCCCTCCAAACCAAAGTTCCCCAACTCTTTCTCATAATTGGCAGGGCCCTTTCAAGGTGATTCTTGTTACCCCTACAGCTGCTAAGCTTGAGGGCTTCCCTCACTGGATTCATCTATCCCACCTTAAGCCTTTCACCCCCTCTCCTCAGGATAATGCCCCTTCCTACATATCAACTCCAAAAGGACCCTGCTCTCTCAAGCTCTAAAAGACAACAAGGTCAACCGACCTTGTCTCTGGTTCCAGAAAAATGAGGCCTCACCACAGGAGCTGTGTTCGACTCTACTGGATTGGATATGTATTTTTCCTCCTCTCCTTCTTGCCTATTTCTGTCTAAGGTAATCCCTACATATGGAGATTAGAGGTTCAAGAAACCATCATTGACAATAAACAGTCTTTCCAAATAGGGCCATGAAATTGCTCTATGGGAGGCTGCCAGGAACCAATTGGAATAGCTATCACCCCTACATCTATCCCCCCTCTCATTTGACAGAATTTTTATTTGCTTCCTCTTTGATCAAACAAAAGATCATTGCAAAAAATTGTTGGGAACTAAGCCCTGGGACCCTTCCTAAGAGCCTGGCTCACCAGATAGCCCACTGGACGCTAGCAGGCTATAGTTTCTTACGACCCATTGTTCCCAAAACTGTTGGCTTTGGGACACATCCGTGACCACAGATATTATCTTTGGGCCTTGTAACTCTTTAACCCACCTTCTTAGTCTTGGGAACTTCCCACCTCCCCACCAAGGGTCTTGGTATTTTTCCACTACTACTTCCCTTCTCTCGCCCCTCTCCCCCGCCCTGCCAGAACCGTGCTTTAAAAAGAAATACCAAAGCTCAATAAAGCTGACACTTGACCGGCAACCGTCTGCTTGTGTCCTTTCTCTCTCTCGCCCATCTTTTCCAGGATTGACCCCCTTCGCCCCCACGAATAACTAGGTCCCACGGGTCGGGGCAAAAAATGGCCGGACAGGTATGGAGGCTGCCTATACTGCTCTTGCCAAATTCATGCACCAGCACAGAAGCCCCTTCACCTGTACAAAAAGACTCTCTACTTATACATCCAAGACCCGTGGGAGGCCAGATGGGAAGTAGTCATCATTGGAAAACTCTGTCACTTCTACACACCACACTGATAAGTACTATCCATATCCAGAGATAATATGTCCCAATTACCCAATGCCTGGGGGATGGGAGAAGTAGAGAAGAGATCCTTTCTGGGATCTACCTGGCTTCTTCTGTGTCCTCTGGAAAAAGCACAAACATACCCTCTTTCCCATATTAATACAGGGTCGGGGTCCTGCCATATTTCAGTAATTGGACCTTTCCATTTTACTTGGGCATAATAATCTTTGGTATTAGGATGCCAAAATCGATCTGCCTCAGAATGGCCTTGTATATCCAAGTTCAAAAATTTAAAATAAAGACAACATGATTAAGATTTGGGGATATGACTCCCCCTTTTTTAGTTTTTGCAATTGATTTTTAAGAGATCCATGGGTAGGCTCCATTATTTTTTAGCCTTAAGAAGTATATGGCATACCTGTTTTATGATTTTTAAAAATGTTGAAAAGCTTGGCTAATATATGTAGTACCATTATTTGTCTTTATAATGGAAGAAATACCAATTATAGCAAGACATTTTAGGTTTTTAAATTTTGGAATAAGAGTAGTTATTTGTTGTTTAGAATGGTTTTATATCTTTAAAACAGACAAAATACCTTGTTATTTGTTGAATTTAATTTTTTTATGACCATTGAAGCTTTGTAGCAGAATTAACTATTAGCTTTCTTACTTGAAAAACTGAGAAGCTACCACTTTAATAGTTTTTCCTTGTAGGGTGGCAGCCATAGCTACTCCTTGAGTATAAGACGACCCAATATCAGAACATAACCTAATATAATCAGAAATATCTCCTTTCTTCCTAAAGGGTCTCAAAGCTGCTTGGCAGGCACTGCCAGCATTCCCATAAGCCAATTGTTTTACTAATAATAATCCAGACTTTTCATCTCTTATAAGTCTGTTTGCTGCTTGCATTAATCTTGCACAAAATCTTGAAATAACTCATCAAGTCCCTGACAGATTTTAGACAAATCCTCCACCTGTCTACCTGCTTGTGGAAGTTTATTCTAGGCCCTTTGAGCAGCAGCATTTACCTGAGCATAAACCGCCTCATCAAAGTCTAACTGTTGTCCTATTTCCCTGTATATTCCTTCTCCAACAAGCATGTCATAAGTTATAGGAATTCCCTGAGCTCAATTAAGTTCAGCTGTAACTTGACAATGCTCTGCAAATTCCGACTTCCCAAATAAATGATCTCCTCCTGATAAGCATGCCCTTGTTAATTGTTTCCAGTCCCCTGGGCAGAGGGCCTCAATAGACAAGGACTCCAACAGAGCTTGAGTAAATGTTGCTGTAGGACCATATTGAGAGCATGCAGCTTTCAGTTCTTTTAATTGTTTAAAAGGTATAGGAGCAAGGACTATCGCCATTATTACCTTGTCCATCAGGCTGCTCTAGAACTGGAAAACCATAAAATTCAGTTATGTCTTCTCCATTCTGTCTAGCTTCCTGTAAAGATGCTTGTAAGGTAGATACAGTTGCCCATACAGTGGACAAAGGAAAAGGTCTCCTTGTCTTTTGAGCCACTGCTACTCTAGCAGTCCTAGGAGGAGGGTCCAAACCTGCAACCAATGATGGAGTTGGAGTGGGAGGTTGAGCCTAATTTTCCTCAGTAGTTAATTCTCCAATTTGTCTGTTTATTTCCTCCAAGCCCCATTACAAACTTTTAATTTCTTTTTGCCCAGGCTTATGCTTTTTAACATGCATAGCCTGAATCAGAGGATATCTCTCAGAATAATACTGATCTGGTTCTTCCTCCAACTCTACAACGTCATCAGGATCTAAGTCATCCTCAAAGTCCTCTTCTGAGAAGAAATTACTGTCATCAGGAGGGAAATACAACTCCTCTGGAGGAGCCGATGGTCTAATAACATTTTGTTTTGAAGCCCATCATCTTTCTAATCTCCTTCTCTCTGAGCCTCAAAGTTTAACTTTCTCGGGTTCCTGCTGCATTTACAGGCTACCTTTATTTAAATTCCATATCAAAAAACAGTAGGCTACTGACTTGTCCCATTTATATTCTTGGATTTACTCACCATATGCCCTTTTTACTTAATGATTCGAGCTAGCCAACACCCGCATTGTCCTTAACTGGGCACCAACAACTGGGCGCCAATCTACCAGAGCCTGCCAGAAGAGTCGAATGGTTCTTGAGTTGGGAATGAAAATTAAAATTAATAAAGTATCACACAACACATGGGACCTTTCCAAGTGGCTCTAGTGGAAACTAAATTAGCTTCCTAGTCCTCTGAAAGGTAAAGCCCTCCTCCCTTCACAACTGACCCCAACCAATCAAGTCTCATCTGGACTGCCTGTATCCTCTTCTTCTGTGGCCTGGCAAAGCTGCCCCACCAAGGGGAAGTGATCCAGTAGCGGGCGAGCAATAGAGTCCATGTCAGCAACTGCTCCTTCTCCCCATTCTAGGGACCTACTTGGAGACTGAGCTGCCTATTGGATCCATCTGAGAAGGGGCCTAGGTCGTCTACATGCTCGGTGGTTGGTGCATCAGTCTCTGCAGTAGACCTGTAGCCCCAAATTTGTTGGCTCTGTGGATCTTCTTAGGGAGCTTCTGTTTCCTCCAGGTCTTTCTTACCCCCACTCTTCCATAAGACTCTCGGTGTTCTGCCCAAAGTTTGGCTTTGAGTTTCAGCATTTGCTTGGAACCTCTGGTGGGTGGAGACTTTCAGAGACATTTGTATTAGGCTCCAGTCCTGTACTCTCTCTTCAATGGCTTCCTGTGTCTATTCTATTTGCCTTTCTGAATGAGAATGAGGATTAAGCATCCTCCCTAGGGTTCTACTTGTTACTTAGCTTCTTTAGGTCTGTGGATTATAAAATGGTTATCCTGTATTATATGGCTAATATCTGCTCATAAGTGAGTATATACCATGTGTGTCTTTCTGGGTCTGGGTTAGCTCACTCAGGATGATCTTTTCTAGGCATCCATTTGCCTGCAAATTTCATGATTTTCTTGTTTTTAATAGCTGAGAAGTAATCCATTGTGTAAATAAGCCACAGTTTCTTTATCAAATCTTCAGTTGAGGAGCCTCTTTCACTGATGTATCTTCTGAGTATTCTATCATATCTTCTATGAATGTGATTCTCTCTTCCACCTCTTGTATTCTGTTGGTGATGCTTGCATCGATAGTTCCTGTTTTTATTCCCTAGGTTTTCCATTTTCAGGATTGTCTCAGACTGTGTTTTCTTTATTGCTTTTATTTCCCTTTTCAGGTCTTTACATTTTTGGCTATTTCCTTCTCCTGATTTCTTGTTTTTTCCTGTACTGCTTCATACATTTCCTTCATCTGTTTGATTGTATTTTTTTTTATTTCTTTGAGGGATTTATTTTCATCTTTCAAGAGTTCTATCATTTTAATAACTTCAGATTTAAGATAGTTATCCTGTGCCTTGAGTGTGTTAGGATATCCAGGGTTTGTTGGAGTATGATAGTGGTTTCTGGTGGTACTGTATTGCCCTGGTTTTGTTGAGTGTGTTCTTACACTGTTCTCTAGACATCTGGCTGTCCCTGGTGTTGGCAGACTTGACAGTTCATGGTAGTCCTTGATAGTTTTCACCTTCTGTAGATGCTAATGTTTGATGCCTCTCTGATAGCAGTCCTCAATGGTAGCTGTCCCTAGAACCACAGGCAGTGAAGGTGCCCAGAAACTAGTGCTCAGAGGACTCAGGGCTGACCTCCTGTCTGTTGGCAGTCTCCAATTTCTGCTGTCCCTGTCACTGCAGGCTGACCTGGCCCACTGGAGGTTGTAGACAGAGGTAAAGGAACAGACCTCAGCTCTTCTGGGAGTCTTCATTAGCAGCCAACCCTGGAACTGCAGGCAGAGCCAGCCTCCTGTTTTATTTTTAATGTTGCTAGAACTGACATAATTATAATAGATTTCTAAGCCTTTGTGGTTCCTGTAAACCTGATATCAACTCAAAACCTATCAAATTCTTTCCTAAGTGGAAGCGTTTAGTATTATGACCTGTTCTGATTAGTATACTTAGCACCAAAATGAGAATTTATAAGAAAATCAGCATGAAGGACTCAGTAGAGAAGGAAAACTTCAGGACAAACCCTGAAGAGTACACGTTTCACCTTCTGTGTAGATGACACATAAAATGACAAATGGAAGTCCAGCTTCTGGTATTTCCCCATGGACAGAAATAGCTACTTAATGTAGTCACTGTCCAAGCAATGTCATCCGCTCAGGAGATGATTCCCACAGATAATAGCACAGTATGTTTCTTTCTAAAGAATTACCATTGAGCATTAGATAGTTTTGAAAATACACAAAGAGCTTCTGAGACAAAGTCAGACACTGCATATTTTACCTGGAAAGGAGTTATGGAAAGGCAGCTGGGACTGAGCAACTCTTCTACCCTTGCTGTTAACTCGAAAGAGCTTCTTCAAATACCACAAAGAGAGACAGTGAGTCTGAGCACCCACTGTCATGGGTGTTTGTGTTCAGCTCCCCCTGCAGCCCCAGACACCGTGCGCTCAGAGCACGAAAGTACACAGCCGAGTTGCTCCAATGCTCATGGGCCTTCCTCAGGTGGAAGGAAGAGTCACTCTTGCTAAACTCAGCCTCAAAGCCATTCATGCCATGAACCACTGGGTCTCCTGAGTATTACCTGAGGAGTAGCAGCAGCCCCTGCTGTGGGTCCTGGATATACCAGAACAGGTGAGGTGCCACAGAGGAGGAATAGTTTCATCTTATCTGCAGAGAGGCATCTTTAGAAACAATGACTTGAGCATCAGGCTGAGTCACTGACTGAGCACTGGTGTCTCCTGGAAGGGAATAGTAGGTCAGTAATTACAGTGCAGACTCCATTAGGATAGTCAGAATCGTAGGATGCAGAGACCACAAGGCAGCTGTACTCATTCAGGATAAAGTGTACTGCGAGCAATGGGAGGATGGCCAGGTGCATGGCTGAGTCTTGTGAAAACTGCAGCTCTGATTTGGAACAGGATTACAAGAAAGTGGCTGAAGAACACAAGAGCTTTCTTACAAGTACTTCCAGAAGACAAGAGGAGTTAGAATCATATTGAAGGAAGCACATCCAAAAAAAAGATCAGCAGTCCATGCTGGCTTTCAGTTTACTGTGGTGATTTGTAGAGACCAGCAAGTGTGAAATCCAAGGGCACCATACTGCCTGGTGCTTGGAGATGTGCAGATTTTCTGTCACTGGTAGGAAATAGCAGGATTCTCCACTTCTCTATGTTGACAGACTCCATCTCCCATAGTTGAGCAACATCAGACACTCACATGAATAAAAATGATCATATTCCTATTTAAGAATACTAGTAATTCAGCTAGGAGGTGGCTCACTGTTTGACGGCACTTAGCACACAACAAGAAGGCCTGAATTCAGATGTCTAGTGCTCATGTAAGGCTGGACATGGCAGCATATGTCTGTAATGCTATTTCTTCTACAGCAGCAGTTCTCAGCAAGTGGGTCATAACTCCTTTATGATCCCTTTTGGGGGTTGAATGATTGAATCATTGGAGTCTTCCAAGGAATATCAGATGTTTACATTACAATTCATAATAGTAGTAGAATTACAGGTACAAAGTATCAGTGAAAATAATTTTATGGTTGACAATCACCATAACTTGAGGAACTGTATATAAGGTTATCAGAATTGGGAAGGATGAGGAAGGTCTAGAGCAGGATGAGAGATGAAGACAGAATAAACAGACAGGAAGCTCTGGGAAGCAGATGGCTGCAACTGCTGAAGAAAAAACCCTTCTCAAAGAAGCTTGAATGTGACCACACTGAAAATGTTTCTCTGACCATCATACATGCACCAGAACACACGAATACCCTCACTCACACAGATGAACATACACAAGAATTACACACTCTCACATCACACACTCACATACATACACTGACACATTGAATACATACAACACACATACATACACATCACACAATCCATTATATGTTGTATATACACATCACACACACACATCCTACACACAAAAATCAGACACAAACATAATATACTTTAAACATACAGATACACCACATTGGGACACACACACATACAATATATATATATATATATATATATATATATATAGGAGACCAGAATTGAAAAATTGGACTTTTAAAGAGACATTGAATATTTAAGTAAACTTGAAAGTTTAAATCTGTGCCAAATTTATATTCTAGTATTCACAGTGCATTTTAGGGACAAATGAGAAATGGAAGGTTAGCAATTTAGTATTGATGGTTTGTGAATCAAGATGTAAACGGAACAACTTTTAATAAAGGTTAAATCATGCATTCAACACCCCATGCTCTCCAACAGACAGCCCATTAAGACCAAAACTAAATGGAGAAACAAAGAAACGTCATGAATAAAATGGACTTAACAGATATGTACAGAACATTTCATTCAAACACAAAAGAATATACCTTCTTCTCAGCACCTCATGGAACCTTCTCTAAAACTGACCATATACTCGATCACAAAGCAAGTCTCAACAGACATCAGAAGATTGAAATAACCCCTTGCATCTTCTCAGAGCACCTTGGATTAAAACTGGAACTCAGCAACAACAGAAGCACAAGAGAGCCTACAAACTCATGAAAACTGAATAACTCCCTACTCAATGATTCCTGGGTCAGGAAATAGATAAAAAAAGAAATTAAAGACTTTCTAGTATTCAATAAAAGTGAAGACACAACATGCCTAGATTAATGGGGCACAATGAAAGCAGTGCTAAGAGAAAAGTTCATAGCACTAAGCCCTTTCATCAATTGGAGAGATCCCACACTAGTAACTTAGCAGCACACCTGAAAGCTCTAGAAGAGAAGGAGGCAGACACACAAAAGAGGAGCAGATGACAGGAAGAGAGAAAAACTGATTTTAGCTTATAGTTTCAGATCACAGTGTATCACTGAGGGAGGTCAGTGCAGAAACTTGAATGAGCTTGCCTCCTGGTCTATACAGCATGACCTCTTTGCAGCCAAAGAGATGCAGCAGGAGAAAAGGATAATGGTGCTTACTATCTGGCTTTCAGGTCAGCTTATGTTCATCTCTTTCTTATACAGTTTAGGGCCACCTGCCTAGGGATGGCCTGGCCCATAGTGAGCTGGACCTCACTGCAGCAGTTAACAGCCAAGACAATCCCCAAAGACAAACCTATGAGCAACCCCCTCCCCCACAAGCCAGGAATCCACAAGTGCTCAAAATACAAAGAACAAGTGTATCTATGGTGCAAAATCCAACTGAAATATCTGCAATGCAACCCCAACACCTAAGACTCAAGGAAGTCACAGAGGAGGTGGCAGAAAGATTGGAAGAGCCCGAGGACTAGAATCCCTGAGGCTAGACACATTCCCCTAGAAATGACAAGGAAATGCAATCAGACATCTCAAAAATATGGTTGCTTGAGCAAAACTATCATCAGGATTACATCAGTTGACATGCCAACATGGGTAAGGGAGAGTCCACATGCTTCAGCTCCTATATGAAGATGTTCAGGTTGTAAAAGCTGAGACAGAGGAAGGATCAGCTTCCTCCAGGGACAAGCTCCCACACAGATTTTCTGATCCCAACTTCTCAGTCCTGAACACATGTCCAAATGGACAAAATTAAATGGAATCACTAGGTTGCATGGCTACAAATACATACATACATACATACATACATACATATACACATATAGATGGAGAGAGAATGTAGGGTGGGAATCCTTAGAGAAGGAGAAGATTGGCAGGAATAGAAATAGAACAAGGTATGGTGATGAGTTTGATATGAACAAACAATGATACGTTTGGGTGAAATGTCATAAAGAAACACATTATTGTGCACATTGAGTAAAAAATATAAGATTTGCTTAGTAACTTCAATCTCTTCCCTGTGAGAATTCTACTAAACAGATCATTTAAAGGGATGCAGGCAAGCACAGGATGGCAGGCTTTAAATAGCAGCACAGAAAACCTGCTGTGAGAGGCTTGTTGTGGCACTGGGCAATTTCTCTTTCTGCAAATAATGTTTTACACTTTTGGTGTGGTTTACTAAGCACTGGCAGCCATCATTTTGTCTAGTGAACTTTATAGCAGAGATTTCCAATAATCAACTGCAGTTATGAGCAAAATGAAGCTCAAATATTACACAGCAGTCTGCCCAAATTCCCCGCAGCTAATAAGTGGTAGATCTGGAGCTTCAAGTCAAGTCCTAGTCCCTAGGACGCTGCAGTGTTGTTCCAGGAGGGAAGATTCAATAGCTTTGGCATGTCCACTAAGTACTAAACAAGAAAACACATGGAATTCACCCGGCACCTTCCCTCACACAGTGGGTCTGCTTCTCCTGTATTCCTTAAAGGCCAGCTGCACACTCTGAGGTTGCAGTGTCTCCCACACAACAAAGCTCATGGAGTCTTCTGAGGTCTACTGACAGTGCATCCTAATGACAGCTCTCATGGCTTCTCACAGGCATCCGTGGTCTGTCACATGTCTTACTGCCAATGGGAACACTGTGTGTTATGATGGGAGGGTGGAAGGCAGAGGGAGGACAGCCAGAGCTCACTGTGCCATGTTCCCTACAGCAGCTTCTTCCCAGCAGTGACGCGTTTCCACATCTCAGGATGTTTCTGCAGTTCGAAAAGGGCAGAATATAGACCCAAGTTTTACTTAGAAAAAAAAAATTTCCACCTTGCCCACAAGGCTGAGGATGGTATCTTAGGCAGTCTTCTGTTCTCCAGCCCAGAACACCCCTGAATCACTGACATTCCTGCATGAACCACTGTCACATCTGACATCTGTAGATCAAACACCACAGTGATCTTCCTGAATGCTCCCTGCCATGATTATCACAAAGTTCTGATGTCAGATCAGTAAGGATAATTGCTGCTACCACCAAGCCTTCTAGACATTCAACTCATGAGCACTAGAGGGCAGCAAAGAACAAAGCTCAAATTTCAAAGTACTTCAAGAGACTGAAGTAGAGATTAGCTAGAGATTCAGTCAAAACTTTTGATTTCATTTTATTTTCTTTTCCTTTCTATATTTTCAGTGTCAAAATGCAAATATTTCATGTTTCCCTTCATATGAGGTCCCAGATTTTAATGCTTATAGCTAAGTGGAGGAATGTCATTCTCCATGGAAATATAAAAAGACAATTAGTGAGGGGGAAAAAGATCTTAAGGAAAGGCAGAAAAATGAAAATAAACAGGGAAAGAAGCAGAAAACACTAAGAGTAACAAAATACAGGTAACACAAAACCAGAAGGGGCTCAAAGGGGGAGTCAGGGAGCCAGGAGGAAGGACACAGGGAAGGGGGTGCAGCCGTAACACTGATGCTCATCCAGGGTTTTCAGAGTACATTCCCTGGACAGACATAGGACTGGATATCAGGGACAGAAAGATGCGCCTCAGAGGAGGAGAGAGTAAAGTTTTATCCCTTGGGAATGGGAGATGCCCAAAGGCTGAGAATTCAATAAACTGGTTCTGAGCTGAGTCTTTTGTAGCCCTCTTGGTCCTCCCCTTTCCTATGTTCATCTGTTTAGACACCCACATCCTTACCTTCCAGCCACTTCTCTACAAGTGTCTTTTAGGACCTAGAAGCCTTCACCTCAGGGTCTGCTTATGCTTTCACATCAATCCCATCCCCCTTCTAACTCTTTCAGAAGTTCATTTGCATTCTTTTTTTAATTTAACTTCATTTTATTAATTGCATTTATTCACTTTGTATCCCCCCATAAGCTCCTCCCTCCTCCACTCCAGGTCCCACCCTCCTTCCCCCTCCTTCACACATGCCCCTCCCCAAATCCACTGATAGGGGAGGTCCTCCTCTCCTTCATTCTGGTCTTAGTCTATCAGATCACATCAGGAGTGGCTGCATTGTCTTTCTCTGTGGCCTGGTAAGGCTGCTCCCCCCTCAGGGGGAGGTAATCAAAGAGCAGGCCAATCAGATTATGTCAGGCAGTCCCTCTTCCCATTACTATGGAGCCCACTTGGACACTAAACTGCCATGGGCTACCTCTGTGCAGGGGTTCTAGGCTATCTCCATGCATGGTACTTGTTTGGAGTATCAGTCTGTGGGAATATCCTTGTGTTGAAATTTTCTGGTCCTGTTGCTCTCCTTGTGGAGTTCCTGTCCTCTCCAGATCTTACTATTTCCCACTTCTTACATAAAATTCCATGCACTCTGCCCAAAACTTGGCCATAATTCTCAGCGTCTGCTTTGATAGTCGGCAGGGCAGAGCCTTTCAGAGGCCCTCTTTGGCAGGTTCCTAGCTTGTTTTCTGTTTTCTTCTTCTTCTAATGTCTCAAGTACACAATAAGGACATTTGCTAAACCATGTTTGTAGCAGCTTTATTTGTAATAGCCAGAAGCTGGAAACACCCAGATGCCCCTCAACTGAAGAATGGATGCAGAAATTGTGGTACATCTACACAATGGAGTGTTACTCTGCAATGAAAAATAAGGAAAAAATGAAATTTGCAGGTAAATGGTCGGACCTGGAAAGGATCATCCTGAGTGAGCTGTCCCAGAAGCAGAAAGACACACGGTATATACTCACGCATAAATACATATAACATAGGATAAACCTACTAAAATCTGTACATCTAAAGAAACTAATCAAGAGAGAAGACTCTGATTAAAATGCTCAATCCCCATCCTGAAAGGATTCTGTTTTTTAAAGCAATAAAAGCATTTAAGACATAATAATTTTGTAATGAACTACTTTCCTTTTCCTCACTTGGAAATGTGTGTGCTAGAGCCTGACCTTCAAGGAAGGAAAATGGAAAGATTTAGACCACGCCTTCCCCGGTGGTTGCCTTTGAGTAAAGACTCCCAGGAAGTGCAGGGCATCACCTGGCTGGGATGTGATGGGACAGCACTGTGGGCAGACAGGGCAAAGGACAGGGACACAGGCTCTGAAGGGGGAATGTGCCCTGTGTGCTTCTGGGAAAATCTTTCCCTCTGGATCCTTATACATCACAGCACGGGACTGCAGAGAGCTTTGCTGAGAAACTCAGCACTGTTAACAGCTGAGTTAATGATTTTTTTTTTTTTAATAAGTTGCTCCTTGGGCAATGTGTAGGCTTGTCATCCTTTTCTCCTTCCCTTAGGTCAGATGCAACCAGTAATCCTATCATTACTGAGTCATTGGCCACCCTGCTCCAAGCTACTGCTCCTCATCAAAAACAAAGAAACACAACACTAAGCAGAAGAAAAACCCCTACATATTAGGTCCTGCTTTTGTGCTACATTCTGGCTGATATTAAAGAAAGATGCTATTGAGTTAGAAAAAGCTGTGTCTCAATCCTGAACACCAAAAATGAGAAAAGTAAGAGCCTTCATGCAAGGTTATCATGTCTGAGTTGGATTGTGAAATATGTAGTCTTTCATATATGTTAACAGTAACTAAAAGTAAGTCAACCATCTTTTTCTCAGTAAAACCTTTCTTTTCTTCTATATGGGGTTCATTTGGGATTTTTCTTCATTGAAAAAATATTTTTTAGTGTGCCAGTGAACTTCCCAGTGTAGAAATTTTTTTGTTGTTTTGTTTTAGGCAGAATGTAGCTGTTATGTTGAGTGAATTCAAACTGGCAATCCTCTGTCTCGCGTGCATACACAGCAGACAGATGCCATTGAATCCAACTGAGGAACTTTTAACAAGGACAATTGCAAAGAAGTTCATAGGATGTTAGTGATATGTATTTACCTTTCCTTAAAATTTGTTTCCCTTGCTGACTTTTCTGGCTTTTAGTGAAATACAAGCCTTTGTTTTTCTCAAAGTAGAGAATTTGAATTTTACATTTGTTAACAGATTTTGGTTTTTTGTATTTAATGAGTTCTCTAAGTACTTCCCAAGACTTGCCTTTCCTGCCTGGATTTCTCCCTCCAAAATCAGAGAGATGAACTTGCAGAAGCCCTTAGTAACTTTGAAGATTCATTTGCTGGGATTTTTATGTAGGAGGGTTTGATAAAATCACAGTGAGGCAATGCAGTCTCAGATCCTTACGGATTAGGGGCCCATGTGATATTTCATGTCATTTAGTGTTTAGTTTGTTGAACTGGGAGCGCCATTTTGCCATGCACTAACATTTTCAGGGTCTACTCTCTATTTTTATGTAATTGTTCTCTTCATCTTCCTGTCTGGCTTTGGTCAGAAATCTCCTCTTTTAGATATGAGACTTGCTATGTCATGTTTACAGCTTTCATTTATTTGGCATGTTGATCTTTAACCTTTGATTACCAGTTTTAGATGTTCTTCTTTATGAAAGATGCTTCCTGGAAACACAAATAGTTGGCATTGTTTGTTAAACTAGACAGTTATTCTGTGAAGTCTAATTGGTGAGTCAAAGAGATTTCTTTGAAATGGGGGCTGGAACTTAGACACAGTACTTAGAATCATTTGCTATATTTGGAGAAGAATCAGATTCAGTTCCTGGCATTCCATAGTAACTCATTCCCTTCAATAACTCCAATGTCAGGGAATCTAATGCCCCTTCTAGCCTCCATGAAAACCAGACATGCACACAGTACACACTTGTACATGCTGGCAAAACAGTTTACACTCATGTTATAAAAAATCTTTAAATACACATTCAGAAACACATTTCTCAGAATTTCTTTCCCCGTGTCATCCTGTTTTGGGGTGAACATGGAAAAAGCAACATTAGAAGACTTAAAGCATAGGTGATTTTTTTATATTATATATTGTATAATTTATATCATAGCTCTACAGTTTCAGGCTCCAAGCACATGTGATGTCAATGAGGTGCCAGATCCATTTACCATTAACCCTCTTCTCCTCACTTCTATAGCTTCTGTTTGTCTTGGGTCAAGTCTGTGTGTATCTTGTTGGCAAATGTGATGGCTTCTGAATTTCCCCAAAACTAGAGAGATTGAGGTGTGGTGGGTCATCCTTCTAGACATCAATTTTCTTCTGGGTCTCGCTGTATTTTCACAAGTCTCAGTACACCCATGTGCTGCCCTCATGCAACTGTCCTTCCCAATTGCTGCTCTAGCTGACCTTCAGTACCTCAGGCTCAGTACCAGATACAGAGACAAGGATTTGTGGGGATAACCCAAGAACCTCCAGTATTTCACATATGAAGTTCTTATGAGATGTCTCTGACCACTTTACTCATGATGGCTCTGCTTCTCTGAGTGTAACTTCACAAGAAAATTGTGTTCTTTGCTCTTTCAGAAAACTCTCAGATGTGTGCTGTTGCCAATATGAATTGAAACTAACACTTTAAATTTTTGTGATGCCATATTCTCAACTGTAGGAAGCACTACACATCTTCTCTGTGATCTATTTTTAACTAAATACTTTCAAGACAAAGTATTAAAAGAAAACCACTCATCATAACTGTCTCTGAATTGCCTAGGATGAGGTTTTACTTAGAAACGCACTACTGATGCAGACCACAGAGGAAGCATGCACAGTGAGACTTCCTGTTCAGCATGTGCAGGTGTGCTTCTCAGCTGGGCTCCTCCGATGGGCAATGCTTAAGGAGACCCAGTTTTTGTTCAGCTTGTGCTGTCACTTCAAACACTGTGGGTCACGTCCTGGAGGGCACAGAAATACATCCCCGAATCTTCTAGCTGTGAGGCTGAAATGACAAGGCTGATGGACTTGGCTGATTTCTTCAGTGTGACAGAATAGCGGCCGTTCCTCTCATTCTGAATAGAAGAAGAACTCTGGCGAATAAGGAAAATCATCTCTCCAGTAACAAGCTGCTTATACCAAAAGAGATGGTAATAGTAATAACTTGTCTCATATGAACAATCCAGGGTGATATCTCTGTACTGATTGCTTGTAGTTGACTGGACCTGAGTGACTTTCTGGGCCACATTGAATCCTGCAGAACAACCAGAGGAAAGAATAAAAAGCTTATCCTATGATAGTGTACACAAAGCAGTGTAGGAAAAGGGCCCCTTAAAATCCAAAGACAAACTTAACTTAAGACATTTCTGCTCACTTTTCTCCAATCTAATTCCCCCCTCATGTCAATGTAAATGGCCATTTGCTTGGGACAATACTTCCTACAAAATATCCTCAGCTATATATGAAATGTCCATACCAGAGAAGGTCAAGGCCACCAACACACAGAGCAGGCTGCAGGGAGGCATGTGTCACCGGGACCTCTGTATGAGTGTGTCAGCTCTGCCTCAGCTCAGTGTTCAGTGTCTGAGGGCCAGGCAGTGAGCACGTGTACCTCCTGTGTTTCTTACAATGCCTTAAGCAGGAAATGTGGTTTTGTGTGATCATAGGTTACAACCTCCATGTACAGAGAGAAAAGGGTAGCTCACCACAGGTCTCTACTTGCTTCCTTGTCTGAAAAGGGAGATTGAGAAAATCCATCCCTGCTGAGGGGGAAGTAGCTTTGCACACATGGGTGTTATTCAGGGAGATGATTTTTGGAACCAAAGTAAAATTCATCATGAGCTATGTGTGATATGTAGTTCACTGCAGACCATTGTCTTATGTTATCTTCTCTCCATCCATTGTCTAATTGTCTATTTAAGCTTAATAAAAAAAAATAATTAAGTCCTCTTGGACCCATGAATTTCCCTTTGAAACACTGGTATCTGAAAGAGTCTTCCTCCTTTGCTCAATGCCAGGGTCTATCCAAATTCTGTCCCATCAGCATTCCAGAGGATCCCCATCCCATTTGCTTATGCCCTGGCAAATTGTAACAGGAATAAAATAATAGTCTTCAGGGACTAAGAAGATGTTTAGTGTGTCGGTTGACAGCTGTACATCATTAGTCCCTTTGTGTGGATCTCCAGGACCCATGTAAGAATCCAGAAGCTATGGCTGCCCCTGCAGTCAGGGCTCTGAGAAGCATAGACATGAGGATCTTGGGGTCTCACTAGTCAGTCATTGATGAGCTTCAGTTTAAGTAAGAGTTCCCACAAAAAGAAATAAATAAACAAATGTGACAAAAAAAATGAGAGTGGTAACCATTGATGACCACTGGTTCACACACACACACACACACACATTCATACACAGTTGGTTGGGAAGTTACAATAATTTTTAAATCCACTGCTAAAAAAACTTACTCTCTTTTAAAAAGTTTACCATTAAGTTGTACTCACAGGATGTGTTCTGTTCTCTCCACACAGAGAAATCTCTTTGTTACATGTCCTAGAAGTTTCTGTAACATTATACTTTCATATTCCATCTCACTTGTAAACTTTCTATATTTTAATTTAGAAACCAGTCTCATGATAAGCATGGCAGGTCTCCCTGTGACTTGAGCATATTATATGTCCAAGATACATATAACCAGCAAGCATTAGAGTCATGTTACCACATGGGTTTGTGGTTGAATGTTTTTGTGTGTACAGCTATATCACCATTTAGAATATAGCTCTTAATCCTTGAACTGCTCTCATTATCCCAATGGAGGAAATTACCCAAAAGGCAATCAGAAGAGAAGATACAAACAAGGTCTCTGTAAGAGCTCCAGTTCTTTCTATAAGAAAAAATAGCAGATCAACATGTACTTCAGGGACAAGTTTCTGATATCAGATTCACATTCTCTGCCCATTTCACTGCTTAGTGCTGAGAGCCCATGCCCTGGACTTTCTCTGTGGCTAAGCAGGAGATCATGGGAGCCACAGCAGCCTGGGCAGCACAGGGTGGCAAGGCTGTGCTCCTGCTCTAGATCTCCAGAGAGTGAGTGGACGCCCTGCAAGCTGCATAGCCACAGCCTCTGAGACGTGGCTTTGTAGTACACTGGGTTTTTCCTGGGTTTAAGTGCTGAGGTGGACAATTGGTCTCATTCTAAATACTGCTTTGTCTTTCCTGTGATTTATTTGGTAGACAATGCTTCCCAGTGAAGATAAAAGTTAAGGTTGGTGAACAGATAACTCAACGATTCAAAGCACTTGTTGCTAATGATAAATACTGAAGTTCATGTCCCAGGACACATTTAATAAGTTATGTTTTCTGAAAAGCCTGAAACTCCACCTTTGAGTGCATGGACACCAACTTTTGGCCTTTACATGCACACAGATGTGTCCACCATGTATGTATACAAGTTTGTGTATACTCACACAGACCTGTGTGCTTCCACCCACCACACACACACACACACACACACACACACACACACACACACAAAGCAATTAATAAAATAAAATATTTTAAAGAATGATGCTTAGATTTAAAGAACCACAAGAAGAGATCAGGCATTGAGGAAAATGGGGATGATGTTGGACTTAATTTGAAAGTTGGGAGGGAGGTCAACACAGAAGAAGACAGAGAGAAGTTAAATGCCACTGAGGATGGTTGAAATACCCTTAAGGATATTTATTACTTCATGTTTACCTGGAATTATATTTCATATATATTTTAATGAAGTTATTCCACTTGGGCTGGAAATATCCCCTCAAAAGAAGGATCATCTAACAGGAAACCAAGTGCCAGGCATGGGAAACCTCTTTTCAATATGTTGATCAAGGAAATCCAAGAGGCTCTTAGAAGAATGCTGACTATTGCTGTTCTGCTAGGTTTCCTCTCAGAGATCAAAAGCAAGTCTCAGTTGAGGGAAGCCCTATACTTTGGACCAAGACCTGGAAGATTACCTCTCATGCCTCTCAAGAAAGGTTTTCTTGTCAGCAGAGGAAGACCATCACAGAAAATAACAACTGGTTAAAAAAAAAAAAAAAAAAAAAAAAAAAACAACTGATTATGGAACTTTCACCACCCCAAACAAATACATCTACAACAAGACTCCTACAACAAAGGCCCAAAAAACATTGAAGAAAACAGGGCACCAAGAAAGTATAAGAACAAGAAGACCAGGAAGTGTGCCTCAAGAAGTTCTGCTAGAAATGATGGGGGAGCAATAGCCTTGACACCACAAAAGTATGTCTGCACAGCAAGTACTGAACAATGATGATACCACTAGCCAACAAAAATTGTACCTGCACGTTGCTACATTTGGGGTTTCTTTTTCTCTCCTTTACTCTTCACCACCCCATGTTCTTCATTTCTTTAGAGAAAAACTAATAAAGGTGAAAGTGAGCAAAGTTATCAGTAGACTACTTCTTGCTTATTAGGGATGTCAAGTTTCCTTGGGTAAAATTTATCTACTCCATCAGGATACCTAACTTCTTGATTCTTTGTATACAACTACTTGACAAACAGCATCAACCAACAAGCACCCAACAACAGCAGATCTGCTACTTGGGCCTCTAGCATTTAAAGATCCTCTGAAAAGTTCCCAGAATTCCAAACTTGACACACTCACAGAAACTATTTGCAGCTGGAAGAACCACAACTCTGTTAGAGCATGAGGCAAATCATAGTCACCTGCTATGACTCAGTCACATATTTGCACACCTGACAAAAACAAAAACATATTCCTTTAATGTTTTTGTGTGTTTTAAGGAAAATTTTCACTACAGAAATGACATGGGGCTGGAGAGGTTGCTGAGAGGTTAAGAGCACTGGCTGTTCTTCCAATGGTCCTGAGTTCAATTTGCAGCAACCACATAGTGGCTCATAACCATCTATAATATGATCTGGTGCCCTCTTCTAGCCTGCAGGCACATATACAGACAGAATACTGTATGTATGCATGCATATGTATGTGTAAATAAATAACATCTTTAAAAAAAAAGAAGAAATGACGTGGTGCCCTGTACCTATACAAGGAACTACAGACAACTAAGTACTGCTGAGAGCCAGAAATGGTCATTCCCAGGGAAGAGCCCTGATTAATGATACAATACCAAGTGGTCAGCACTGAAATCATGTGCACAGAACCAGCTCTAAACAGACTCAGAAGAATGTCTGTACATAATTGTGTGTGTGTGTGTATGTGTGTGCATCTGTGTTAAACAACAGTAATCATAGAAAAAGCGCCCATGGTTTTGCAGTTATTATTGAAGAACATGGCAGAGACTAGAGATAAAGGACATAGAAGGGGTTTGAGGAATTTAACGTAATATGTAAAAAATGATGTAATTCTATTTTAACCAAATAAAAGCAATAAATTAAAAATATCAAAGTCAATAAATCAATCTGTGATAAGGCCTGAGTGGCTTTCTCAGGACAAGCCAACATTCAGTCTTTAGTTTTTTTATTGTCATAGGAACTTTTTAATAATTGTTTTGACAGTACATAGTAGTTATTTCCAGCACAATATGACATTTAACCTTAACTTTTGCCTTCTTCAACTATTTTAATTCATGTTTAGCTTGTATAAATATTGTTTACTTTGGTCAATATGTCTGGACCAAGGTCAGGTTGTGTTGCCAAGGCAGATGTGACTGAGAAATGTCTAAGCAGAAACAAAATGGAGTCTGGACAGGATGGCATTACCTTAGTCATGTCATGGTCGGTAAACTCAGTGTCTCTATATTGAAGAAAAGAAATTTCCCCTTTCTAAAGAGATAGCAATTGCTACCTGTTAAATTAATGCTTTTGTTGATACAATATTTTTTAATCAGAATTTTCCTCTTCTCTAACTCCTGCTCCATGAGTTTTGCTTGGTTTTGGCATTTTTTAATTTAATTGAACTTTTGGTTTTGTTTTGTGGGTATTTAGTTTTTTTTTGTCTGGGGTGTTTTGTTTTTGTTTTTTGAAAGTGAGATGAAGAGAAAGAACATGAAATTGGTGGACAGTATGAAAGAACGGCAAGACAGCAAGAATCCTTAATGTATTGCTTGTATTCACTCAACTTCCAACTGTCCTGACCCTGGTTTGATTGATGATGAAATATGACACATATTTCACATCAATCCTGGCCTCTTTTCAGAGACAAACTATGAAGCCTCACCCCAGACCACTGGGACTTCAACATCCATAAAGCAGCAGCTCAGGCAAATGAAATCAAAACAGACTAGAGAGTCTGAAGTCTCTGTTTGGGTCCTGGAGAGCCATTGACCCCAACAAAGGATTATTGTGATGACACAACTCTGTGGTAATCTTCAGGAGTCTGAGAAGGAGAAGAAAGAGAGTGAGGAGCCTCTGTGACCAGATGTTTAGCAATGTCATTCAATGGCACGGAAGCATGCCCACTTTTGATGCTATTCTGCAGTTGTTACAGTTTTCGTGAAAACAAAACTCCTTTCTAAATGATCTTTCATTCACAAATCTGTGGATATGTGAGCAATGCCCAATATAAACATTTTTGCCTTCAGACCCTGAAGGAATGAAGACTTTCCTTGACTGTATGCTGAAAATGCATCTGATGACGAAATTTATGTCAAAGTTCAATCTTTAAAAGCAGAATTTGCTTGATAACTGTATGAAGACACCCAAGTGGTGATGACTGGGTTATTCTAAGTCAACTTTCCCTCACCTTCCCTCAGTACTCTTGAAGTTATTTCCAGCCTTTTATTCTCTAGGATGCTCAGGGTGTGTCTTGAGGTACACAGAGTTTCCAAATTCTATGTTGCACATCCTCAAATATGCTTTCACTCTTTGCTTACTTCCATTCTAGGTTGTTGTATTCAATGAAGCCTATTTCAATCAGATAGAAATTCTGGGGTTTCTTTGTTTGTTTTGTTTTGTTTTGTTTTGACTCAAGTTTAAAACTTGACAGGGATAGAAGACCTTGAAAACCAGGAGGAGTTCACATATCGGTATTATGAGATATATCTCCTACTGCTAAGAGCCAATTGACTTTATTTTCCTATGTGACTGTTCTGTTTTCATAATGAAAAACTATTCACTGTAGACAAGAAAAAGAACTTGTAGGCTTTAGATGTTTAAGTATAATATCTTCCATGTTGTTTTTGTTGGTTTTGGTTTTCTGAGACAGAGTTTTACTATGTTGCTCAGGCTAGCCTACCAAACCTCAAAAATTACTCCTGTCTAGGATCCCAAAGATGTTATGGCTTCCAAAGCCATTAACAATGTGGCATAAAAATGAATTTAAATTTTTCTTGATTGGAAATCTTTTTGGCTTTTATATAGCATTAAGTGAGCAATCCTCGCCAAGTATTAGGCAGTGAAAGAATCTTTAATTCTGTGTTTTGCTGATGTCCACAAATACTGCAGCTGCTTCTATTGACTACGCCTTTATGTTCATTTTTATATTTTGTTCATTTATGAAATACACATGTAAAATAATTTCTTTAGTGAAAGTTGTGTATTTTCATTATATGACTAATTTGCATTCTTTCCTCCTCACTGATGTCATTTATCTATTTTAAACACACCCGTATCCTTGTGAGGGCCTTCTGGTTTACATGCTTGAATTTCTTGAAGGTAAATGAAGACATAGGAGGCAAAACAAGAGGAAGTAGAAGAGTTCATTGGTCATATAAATTCCCAATGACGTGGTTATCAAAGGAGATTAATGTAGAAGGAAAGACTATGTGATTTCTATCCCAGAGGCCAAAGTCAAGGTCTCCTGACACTGGCTGTAACAACCACACATGAACAACTTCACTGACAAGAGTGTAGGGAACAGGGCCTTCATAATTTGTAGTTGCTGCAAACCAAACACACAGAGAACTATTTCTATAACCATGGAATAAAAGAATCCTCTAGGGACTGGGGAAGATGGATCAGAGGATAAGAGCACTGACTGCCCTTGCAAAGTTCCTGAGTTCAATTCCCAGCGACCACATGATGGCTCACAACCATCTATAGTGAAATCTGGTGCCCTCTGCTGGTCTGCAGGCATACATGAAGACATAATACTGTAAATAATGAATTTTAAAAAATGAAAAAAAAATCCTCTAAACCAGTTAAGGAAATGGATCTGAAACTCCAGCTGTTCTTGAGGAGCAAACAGAGAATGTAGAAAATGCTGAGACTTCATCTTGATCTGTCTCTGGGCTGAGGGAGTCTAACCCTTAGACTCACAGTGCCCCCTGTCACCTGGTCCTGCATACCCTCTAGGCTCAGCCCCGCTGCAGGCTTTGCTGGAGCCTCAGCTACAGGTTTGGGTCTGGGCTGCAGGTGTCTGCGAAGCACTGTGCACTTGCTGCACAGAAGTAGGTGGCTGAGTCTCCAGGCTGAGAGTCTGCGATGTGCAAGGAGAGCTGTTTGTCGCTCTTACTTAAAAAGACTGTGAATCGTCCTTCTTCCTTTTTATTAGACACTGAACGTATGGCTATCAGGAGAGCAGGGCCTTCACCAGGGAATTGCTGGTACCATGGGAAGTAGTCAAATGCGCTGTTTTCATAAGTGCAGTTCAGAACTGTGGTCCCTCCTTCCCAGACTGTCAGAGATTTCAGACTTTGTCTCACCTGCTGCTGGTCGTGTCTTTCCTTCTGCTGGCCACTCACCCCTGTGCAGGGAAACAGCAAATGGTGTTAGGTTCCTGAGGATGTACTGTCTGCTGATGGTTTCAAGACTAATGACTTGTCTGGTGCCCCAATTCCCTCCTGCCTCCAAATCAATCACATATCCTGAGATATGTGGTTTCTCCTCCATGACTCACCAGCTAGGTGAAGGCCTAGGACTAAAAATAATGCTTTCAGGACCTTGTCCATTCCTCCTAGACTGAAGATTGGGGAGAACTCAGGTGGCCTTTTCTCTCCCACAGAACACTGACTCCAACTTCACAGGCACCTCAGTTCTTTCAGCTGGCTCCACCCTTCACAAACACTCCCTAAAGCTATTTCTCACAGAGGAAGCACTTCTCCTTTGATTTCAAATTTGGTATTGTTAAAAATAGAGTCATGAGAATCACAAATCTCCTCATTATAATTCTTCCATCACACACTGATAGAAATGTGGGTTAATATAGACACCCAGAATAGTGTGGATTTTCTGATAGAAAAAAGGAGAGAGTGGGAGGAAGGCAAGGAGGAAGAAAAGACAGAAAGCAGAAAGGAAGCAAGGAAGCAAGGAAGGAAGAAAGACCAATGATCCAACTAATATCACTTATGGACATTTATCCAGGAGAAAGAGGTCGTTTCATGAGAGAGACACCTGCACATGCATGTGTATTATAGCACCATTTGTGACTCGCAAGATGTAGACACAGCCTAGGTACCACCTGTCAACCAATGAATGGACAGAATATTGTACCTGAAGGTACAGAGTCATATTCAGCTGCAAGGAAATATGAGTTCCTGCTATCTGTAGGAAAGTGGATAGTATTGAAGGACACAATGTTAAGCAAAATAAAGCAGACCTGTAGACATACACAATATGTATGTGTTCTCATTTGTAAAAACAAATGAACTATCAAAAACAAAAGAAAAAAGGAGTAAAGAAAAAGAAAGTAGTATTTGAAAGTAGAAGTTAGACAAACCAGTAAGGGAAGTGTAACGGGGACAAAGGGAAAGGAGAGAACAACAGAGAGTGACGACAAGATGAATACAAGGAAATTGTCACATAGGCATACATTAAAATCTCACAACAAACCCAGTAATTTGTACAATTAATGTGTCTTGATAATTTTGATAATGTCATATGCCCTATGGGAGAACTGACTATAGTAGTCTACTGAATGCTTATAGTATGAATCCAACTCCTAATGTCTTCCCATCATGTCCACATAGATGAACGGAGCTCTCAGTCCTCATTAGAAACTCACTGGACTGGTCAATGGTTAGCCCTGCGCCTACTGTCAGCCACCGTGCAGAGAAGAGAGTGTGGGATGGTCAATCCTCATGGCACATATCTACCACATGCTCTCCTCCCAAGGTTAAGGGATCATTGCAGAAGAAAAATCAGTGTTGGGACCAGAATGGTGGATGACTACAGGAAACAGTGTCTTCTGGATACAGCAGGGCAGCTGAACTTATGTAGGAGCAGTTTTGTGACAGTCTGCACAAGGCCTGTGCAAACTTAAGGCAGACAGAATCCTAGCATGGAGAGCAAGATTAGGATGAATACATCAAGCATGCTTAATCACTGAGCTGTCTTTTCAGTTCCAGATCATTTAGGGTTTATTGGATACATTAACAAAGTTCATTGAAAACAGACAATGAATTATACTATCCCATTGCCAGCTAAGTTTGTGAGTAAATGAACCAAGGAACATATATGCTCCATTCGCTTAAGAAAAATTTTAAATTTCTTATAATCATTTGTATGTGTCCACTTACATAAGTCCATTTACAGAGAAAAATTTATTAAAATTTCATTATATTCTTATAAAAATAAACACCAGGTTAACTAAATGTAGGTAAGACTATACCTGTAAAAAGAAAGTAAAATTTAGTAGAAAGATCTACTCTGGAAAGGCTTTGGTCTTCAGATCAGTGAGGAAAGGTAGAAAATATTCTGCATCCTAGACAGGACACAGTCAAGAATGCAGCATTTCGACTACTCTCATAGCCAGTCTACATAAACATTGAGTAAGTTCCTTATATGTAATATCATAGATAAAATACAAATATTAAAACCAGTTCAGCTTCTCTGTTGATATCAACAAGGCATAGAAGTGGAAGCTTAGAATAAATGAAAAAGCATTTCCTAAAGTAGAGAACCTCTGTTCTATAACAAGAGAAGTTAAAAGAATATAAGGAAGTTATATCACAGAAAGAACTTTGTTATATATGTTTTATATATATATATATATATATATATCATCACAGGCCCAATTAAAAAATAAAAATATCAAAGTCCAACAGCAGACAATTGTCCATGCTCCATAGTCTCAGAGAAAGAACTAGGGATGTAGTTCAGTCAGTAGATTTTGCACCTCCAAGACCCTGACATTGGTTGCTAGCAGGTATAAAGTGGGCATGGTGCACATACCTAAATTCCAGCTCTCAGAAGGTAGAATGGAAAGATCTAAAACTGAAGGACATTTTAATTGCAAAACAAGACTGGTGTTTGTGTCAACACCTAAAACTCTCCCCCAAAATAAAATAAAAAATAAAAATCTGTCCAAACATGTTATTCTTAAACATGCGTAGGGGAGGAGTTGTTGCTTTGTTATATTTTTTATTATTTTCTCTTTTTCTTATCCTTTCAGCCACACATCTACCTCACATAAACTATATCCATTATCTGTAGGAGAAACATTCCATGATTCCCTGAGTGTCTCAAATCACAAATAGTTCTGAAACACACACCCACACACCCACACCCACACCCACACCCACACACACCCCCACACCCCCACACACACACATATATATATATATATATATATATATATATATATTGAGCTTTCACCTGTACCTATTAAAAACTTTAACAGTTTCAATGAAAACAAGGATATATTCTTTTCTTTGGCATATCTACATTGTAGCACCAACCAGCACTGTGATGCCTGAACAGTCTTTCTAATGACACAGATGGCTGCTTGGTGAAAACAGGTCTGTGGCAAGGACAGGAGAGAGATGCTGGACAAAGATGCCCACAATCACTGGTGAGGGAGTTCTGACAGCACCAAAAAATAGTTTTCTTTTGTTTTGTTTTTAATAAATGAACTGTGTGTTCCTTAATTGTTTGCTTGACGTTTTAAAGACTGTGACTGAATACAAAGACATGAAAGCTGAAAAAAACTAAAAAGAGATACAGAAGAAGTGCTATGTATTTGCTGAATGCTTGGGTGTCTTTCACACCAGGAACAGTTTCTATCTTCAACATAGACTCAGCACTCAAGAACTGAAAACGGAAGCATACCAAAGGCCCTTGTCTGTCTAGACAAGATGGTGAAGAAAAGGGTGTGGACACTGCTCCCAACCCAGCCAGAGAATATCCTGGTGGAGAAGAAGATTGAACTGGCTTCAACTGTGAGTAGATTTCACAGTAGAAAGGACATATACATTTAGACACAGGTTTTATCAATAAAGCTGGAGAGTGAACCAAGTGAAGGTGACAAACTCAGAAATGTACATTAAAAGAGGTAATCATGGCCTTGAAGGATAGTGTGCATCTTGTAAAGTGTTCACTTGCAAATTCTTATTTTTCAACACTATGGGCCATTTACCTATACTATATCTGTTTATCCTGGGCACATAGTGTTGACAAATATCTTCCATCATGATCTCTAATTAAACTTAAGCAGCATAGACAATAATGCTTGACTTATTTAAATAGTTTTAAATTCTAGCTCTCTGAGGAGTCTGTGGAAGAGCCACAGCCTTCACCTGCTCTGAAGCAGCACTGCCCCTCAGTGGCCAAATAGGAAGGTTTTCACTCTACAGTGTCCTGAGCTTAAAAGGGGGGTGAACTGTTCCTGAGGGCATTAGAGCAGGAGAGCTGACAATGCCTACTGCCAATGGTGGCATGGAGTGGTCTAACCTGAGCAGTACAGAGAGCTCCCCCTGGGTATGCTGATAAGGTAGAGCCAGTATGCTGCCAGATTTGCTACCACAGGCCCAGATCCAGGATTTTGAATTGGAGCACCCCAAAATCTATATCATCTTGGAACTGATAGGAATTTTAAAAAGGCTCGTCCTGCTGATCTAAATCTGCAGGATCTCCATTACACAGGACAACAAGACAACTGGGAGGATCCACTATTGATGGTATCACAGAGAAGCCAGAGATCTCAATCCAGACCAAATGCTCACATGAACATTTGTCCGCGCAGATGTGTGGACAGAGGGGTGTACTATGGGACACACTGTGACACACTGTACAGCTGCCATGATGAGATGTCTTCTATGCATTGCTTTCTTTTGTTTACTTTTTGTTTCCTTGCTTTTTATTTTGTGGGGGATGTTGCAAGGGCAGAGAGTAGATATGAGGAGAGAGCAAGATGAGGAAAATTGGGCTACATGATGTGAAACTCAAGAAGAATCAGTTAAAAAAAACCTCAGGCCTTGAGGAAATGCATTGAATCTTTCTCTGGAGCCAATACTTTTGAGATGGAAAAAGATTTTGTGTTTGTTGAGGTCAGCTATAGCATATTTTCTATCCTTCCCTTCTACCATTTCCTCCATGCATCATCATGATTCCGTATCTCTCTATCTTGCCTAAAACCACTTCACTCTGGAAAATGAGAGAAGCCAATCATAAGACATAATGAAATGACAATGTTGTTATTTCCAATACAGCTTTATGAAATGAATAAATGATTAGATTTGACATAAGGTAAGTTTTATTTGCCCTTTATATAAACCACTTGTACACATGATGATTATTAAGTCACAAAAAATATTTTTACTACATTTTCGATATTTCTACTATTTTGAGATTATAACAATCTCATCTTATAAAGTGATTATATAGTTATAATATAATTTTTTCGTTTTTTATAAAACTGTCCAACTATTCCTCCTTGCTCTCTTTCAAACTTGTGGCCACATCTTTCATTAATTATGCTATATACGTATGTATGTATATACATGTTTATTCATAAATACACATGTAAAACCTGTTAAGTCTTGATGCTGTTACATGTAAGTATGTTTTCAGGACTGACGGATCAGTGTTGGATTACCAGTTGCTGTGCTCATCTCTGGGAAAGACTCTTTCTCTCCCTATCAGCATTCCTTAGTTGCAAATAGTTCAGTGTCTAGGACAGAGGATTTGAGCACTTACCCCATCTACATTGACATGTCTATGGTGACATTCTTAAAAGGAACAATTTCACAGCAAACTCTGATCCTCTGGCTCTTACCATGTTTCCTCCTGTCTTCTTCAGGGTTTCCAGAGCCTGAGCAGGTGCAGGAGTTACATTTCAGATATGTTCCTTGTGACTAGGACCCATCGCTCTGCATCCTGATTGGTTGTGGTTTTCTGCAATGGCCTCCATCTTTTAGTAAAGTCATGGATCTTGAAAAAGAACCTACAACCACCACTTTAGTAAACCAGACAACCTCTATCCTCATTCAAAATATTTGTCCTTATCCAATACACATTCATTTACAGAGTCTGCACATTTTGCTCTTCTTTTTATGTTCTTTTCTATTTTAATTTTTTCTTCACAACTTAATCATTAAATTTCCCAATTGAATCCACCTCCCTCCCAGTACCAACCTTCCTCTCTCTTCCCCTTATTAAAACAGGCAGGGATTCTGCAGTGGCTTCCTAATTTCTTGTGAGTGAAAAGGCCCACACCCACCCAGCAGAATGTTTGTGTACAGGCTGCAGGTGTGTGGGGAGCACTGTGTACCCCAGCACAGAGATAAGTGCCTGAGTCTGTGCTCTGGGAGGAGGAAATGTACAAAGAGCTGCGATGCTCCACAGGGGCTGTCTTGGATGTCAGTCTTCCACTCTGCTTTGTTTCAGAAGGAATGTAAAACAGGCTGATGAGGTGTCCTCCAGGACTTTGGTAAAACCACTGCATTCGGTTTGCAGAGGTGGAAAAGTTGCACTGCAGTGTTGCACTCTCACCCTCCTGCATTACCAAGGTCGCAGGTCTCTGCTCCACTTGCTGCCCTTTCACCCCTGATTGGAAACAGAAAAAGAGATACAGGTGGCTGTCATTGCAGTGTCCCCTGATCCCTGAATGCACCCCCATGTCCTCTGAGAAGGTGGGAGCTCTGCAGGACTCCTGAGCTACTTTCCCCACCCCTCCATGTGCAATGTCCCCTCAGGTGCCCTGAATGTGGACAGCCAGACTCACAGCAAACCTGGGTGCACAGAAGCCCCAGCAGAGAGCACAGCAGCCTCTTCATGGTGCTTGTGGAGCCTCTGGAGACAGAAGCAAGCAACCAACCACTGGGCTATAGGGGCTGTTTAAATGTCCCTCCTCCTGCAGTCAGCTCCACCCAGGAACCCTGCCAGACCTGACCCTGCTGAGTTTCCTCCCAGCCTTCAGAGCCTGAAGCTCCTCTCACACCATACCTGCCTGAGAGTCTAGGTGGAGCACAGTGGAGAAGAGGGACATTTTGACATGAGCCTGGGGTTGTGTTGAGTTAGGGAACCTGGAGCAGGAGATGACCAAGAAGAACATGCCTCAGCTACACACAGAGTCTGGAAATTCAGGGAAACAGGAGCTGATATATAACTCAGGGACAGGTGCTTGCTCTAAAGAAAGACCCTTGATTCGACCCTGAAGGATGGCTCAACAGACATGGGTATCTGTCCTTCTTCTAGGAGGCCTTAGCTCCCTTCCTAGCATGACATCAGGTGGCTAAAAGCTACCTGTCACCCAGCTCCAGGGCATGTGATGCTCTCATCTGTCCTCTTTAGAATCTGTGCAGAAGTGCCAAAATTTACACAGATCCACTCTATACACACTTTTAAAAAAAAAAAAGTATACTTCACTGTGGAATAATTTAAGTTAAATATCTGCATTAAAAATAAACAAACAGGATCATAATGATAAAGTATAAGTTCATGGTTTCCTGCTTCTGAGCAGTCAAAGTTTGTTCTAACTGCTGTTTAAAAACGTGACCCCATAAGGAGGAAGTGAATTGGGGAAACTAGTATGGAGGGCTGCATTGCAGAGGAGCAGATCAAGAGCACTGTCTGCTCTGCACTTGGTGACTGCCGGGAATGTGATCATATCAAAAGAGGAATGCAGCTTAAGATTTCACCAGAAGAAGATTGCTTGAGAGATGAGACCGGTGATGAATAGAAAGGACATAATCTCTTCAAAAAGAGCTCACAGCCAACTCTAAGCCTGTCATTGTCTCAAACAATAGTAGAGCAAGGAATGACCTCCTGCTTGGTCAACATCCTGCAGTGTAACTTGGGTAGAAATTTTACTTCTCGGTAAAAGGTTTTTCAACACTGAGATCTTTTCAATGAGAAGCAAGTAAGTGGCGACTAAGATCTATCCCATAGGATGAAGCACTTATCAAGATTCCACCCTCTCTCTGTACTGTAGCCTTCACAGAATATGCCAGCTCCCTGACACTGACTGAGGCTGGGACCCTGGTCTTCCTCTGCAGGGCTCAGGTGGTTTGTGTCCAGCACTGACTGCACTTGTGACTCAGGGTAGAGGTTCCCCCAGCTTCCTCAGTCCTATTGTCAGAGGATCTTCAGGTGGAAAGATGTTTACACTTCTGTACTCAGTCTGAAATTCCTCCATGCCTGACAGGCTGACTACCTGCTGTGACCTTCAGGAGAGGCTGAGACCCAGGTGAGGGTGTAACACACACAGGAAAGGAGCCTGATGGATAAGGGATATGTTGTAGAATATTTGATCACACTGTGAACCCCAAGATGGAGTCGTTTAGTGTAAACCTTGTTTCTAGTTGTGGTATGGCTCAGCCATAGCACACACCTTTAATCTCAGACAGAATTAAGTAAAGTGTACCACAGGTCAAGAGGCAGAGTAAGCAACCAGATGACAAAGAGTGAATATAGAGGGATAAAGCAGAGAGTAAAAGGAAGTCAGGAGGATAGGTAGAGAGATGCACAGGAAGGAAAGAGAAGGGAATTTCAGTTTGGGGTTTTTGAGACAGCATGGGGAATTATTTTTTTTTCTCTTGGGATGTTGGCTGAGGAGAAAGGTCAGCTAGGTGTTTTCTCTGCCTCTCTGAGGTAGCAGACTTTCATCCAGGCATTTTCCTCCTGATTATTCATCATTAACATCAAGCCTTTGAGATTTTCTTTAAAACAACAGGATGAGCAGCTGCCCCTCAGCCCCAGAGCGGTTGCAGCTCATGCGCAGATGCAGCCATCAGGTTGGGGCAGCACCTGGGCTCTGCATCCTCCTGCTGTGTCAGTGCTGTGTGGACTCAGCCAGAGGTGGGTCTCTGTCCTGAGTGAGGCCACACATTACTCTTTCTGTGAAGATGAACTAAAGCAGAGACACACTCACAGAGCACTCCAAGCCCAGGATGCTCAGCAAGGTCAGCAGTGGGAGCAGGAAGTAGCTCCCTCCTTCTGGAGAGTTCCAGGAAGCAAATAAAGCCTGAAGATTGGGAGAGGAAGACAAAGGTTGCTCTGAGCTTCAGGAGGCTTAGATACCTTCATCCTAGGGATAGTGGAGGGACAGTTAGCAAGAAATACTTTGTTTTCCTTGGCCTACCTACACCATCTGTGAAATATGTTCTGTCAGAAAACCTACTGAAACCTTGGAGGTTTTAAAAAATAACTATTAATAATTTCATACATGACCATAATGTATTCAGATCAAATCCAACACCACCACCCTGCTTCTCCTACACTTCTCCTGGAACCCACTATACCCCAGTGCCCCTGCAGAATTCAGAGAACTAAAAATGTGGCTTCAGGGCTTAAAGAGGAAAGAGCTTAAGAGATAGAGTGGTAGAGCAAAGGTAGTACAATGTCATCAGGGGGAGCATGGGGGACTGGCTAAGTGAAGAGGAGGATAGCAGGTTGAGGCTGAGAAGGAAGGTTCATGAATCTATACTGCTCTATGGAAAAGCCATTAATTCTTTAGAAAGGAGTGTCCTCTAGAGGCCCAACTGAGAAATGAAAAGTTCACAATTGTAATAACTTCCCACTGTCCTTGATGCCTTCCCAGGGTGAATTTCAAGGCTTTCTGACCACGCACAGTGGAAGGTTTATGTTTAAGTGTGAAACTTGTGAGATTTTCGTTTTAATACAAAGTTGTGAGCAGAAACGGTTGAAAATATTTTAGTGAAAAAATTACAGAACCTTTACACATTTCAAAACAAGTGTGAGGAACTTAGTATTCAGAGCACTGTGCAGTTGCTACAGTTCTACACAACAACATGACAATGCCTGGGAAAATGATGTGATTGATGCTGCTGGGAAGTATAGATTCAAATAAACATTGTAAAAGTGCATTTTAGGAAAACATGCATGTCATGGACAATCCTCATTTGATGAACTCCAAGTCAAATTTGATGTATGGTGAACTAAGGAATAGACTGAATTTCCTGTGCAATCTGTTGGTATTTTTCATAAAATAAAACACAATTAAGAGTTATACACCTGCCCTATTCTAGATTCTGAACACAAGAGTAGATTATGCCATGTATGGACACCAGGGGGCAGGAGTTAGGCTCATCACCTTGCAAATCCACTACCACAGTTCTCATCCTAGCAAGGTACTTAAGAGTTAACTTCTAGTAATAAGTGCAAGTTTCTCCCTTTCTCGTGTGTGTGTGTGTGTGTGTGTGTGTGTGTGTGTGTGTGTGTGTGTGTGTGTGTAAATTAAAATGAAGTCACTGAGACTCTTAACAAGTACCATTCAATGAGGCAGTTTTTAGTCCAAATGCAGAACACAAAGGACAGAACCTTTTTCACACAGATCAAAGTGCACAGCAATGAACATGGAAGAGCAAGTATCTCTGTAGAAAGATGTAGAATCTGTTGGTTAAATCCTCAAAAGTGTAACATCTAGATCTTGTGGTAGATCTATGTTCAGCATTTGGAGAAGCTTCATACTGATTTCCTTATTGGTTGTCCCCATTTGTATTCACATTAGCAATGAAGACGTATTCTCCCTCATGCAACATTCTGTTTGTACCCTTGTCCTCCATTTTTACAGCCCCTCCCTGCTCCTCTTCTGTGATAAAATCTGAGCCTTGTATATAGGAACTGCATTCTGGATGTGTTAACTAGCACTAGAAAAGTTGAGACCAGGTACTCTTTGAATTTTGACCATTTGCCCATTACTGTACTATCCTCTATTTGTTTCAAAAGGAAGCTTCTTTGATGAGAAGTGAGAACTACACCTATCTTTGAATAATTATACAGAGTTAAAATCCAGTTAGAAGCCATATTGATTTAGTAAAATGGCCACAACTGGTTCTCCTCTAGTGTTTATGACATCTCCAGCCATGGGTAGTTAACTAGGCTTAGAGTATTGGGCCTTAATTCCTTCCTATTGAGCAGGCCTTATGTCCAGTAAAGTGCATAATAGTTCCCCCAAAATGAAAGTGCTACCATTGCACCTCTGTGAGCATTCTTGCCATTGGGATCAGTGTTTTTTTTTAAATTAAATTTTAATTTCTTTTTACAAATTACAGATTTTTCACTTTGTATCCCAGCTGTAGCCCTCTCCCTCATTCCCTCCCAATTGCACCCACTCTCCTTCATTTCCTCCCTTCCTCTCTCTAAGTCCAATGATAGGGAAGATCCTCCTTCCATTCCATCTGACCCTAGTTTATTAAGTCTCATCAGGACAGTCTGCATTGTCTTCCTCTGTGGCCTAACAAGAATGTGTCTCCCTCAGGGGTCGGGGGAGGTCAGAGCCAGCCACTGAGTTCATATCAGAGACAGTCTCTGTTCCCCTTGCTAGGGAAACCCACTCAGATACTGAGCTGCCGTGGGCTTCATCTGAGCAGGGGTTCTAGGTTATATCCATGCATGTCCTTGGTTTGAGAATCAGTTTAAGACAAGCCCCTGTGCGCAGATATATTTTGTCCTTGTGGAGCTCCTGTCCTCTCCAGTTCTTACGAACTCTCTCTTCTTTCATATGATTCCCTGCACTCTGCCCAATGTTTGGCCATGAGTCTCAGCATCTGCTTTGAAACACTGCTAGGTAGAGTCTTTCAGAGGCCCTCTATGGTAGGCTCCTGTCCTGTTTCTTGTTTTCTCCTACTTCCAAGTCCATCCCATTTGTCTTTCTAAGTAAGAATTGATCATCTTACTCCAAGTCCTCTTTCTTGTTTAGCTTCTTTAGGTGTACAGATTTTAGTATGTTTATTCTATCATATAGGTCTAGTATCCACTTATAAGTGAGTATATACCATGTGTGTGTTTCTGCTTCTTGGATACCTCACTAAGGATGATCTTTTCTAGGTCCTACCTTTTGTCTGCAAATTTCATGATTTCCTTGTTTTTAATTGCTGAGTAAGTATTCCATTGGGGGAATGTACCACAATATCTGTATCCATTCCTCAAACGAGGGACATCTGGATTGTTTCCAGGTTCTGGTTATTATGAATAAAGCTGTTATGAACATGGTTGAGCAAATGTCCTTGTTGTATATTTAAGCATATTTTGGATATATGCCTAGGAATGCTCTCTTGAGGGAGCAGTATTCCTAGTTGTCTGAGAAAGCGACAAATTTATTTCCAAAGTGGTTGTACAAGTTCACATTCTTGCCGGCAATGGAGCATAGTTCCCCTTTTACCATAACCTTTCCAGCATGTGTTGTTACTTGAGGATTTTATCTTAGCCATTCTGAGCGGTGTAAGGTGAAATCTCAGGGTCTTTTTGATTTGCATCTCCCTGGTGGTTAAGGACATTGGGCATTTCTTTAGGTATTTCTCTGCCATTCTATATTTATCTACAGAGAATTCTCTGTTTAGCTCTGTGGGGTCATTGTTTTGATTCACAATCTTTCTATTGCTTGGTAAGATTTTCTATTGCTTTTTTCCTTTGGACTCTTGCATGAAACCTTTGGATACTGTGAGAACCTGTCATCAGAGAGGAGTCTTCAGGTCAGTTTTAGCTAAATTCCCAGAAGTCCTTGTCTAAAGTAAGTGGTATCCCTAGAAATAGGGTCTTATCTTCAAATTCTGTGCAGATAACCAAGCCAATGGCAATTATTTGGAGGAGTCTTTTGAAGCACCTAACTAACAACTTAAAAGAAGGGTTCCCAAGTCTGGAACTCATGTGAAGTAGAAGTTTCTGGTTTCCTTGAAGACTCAGCTTTGTCATATGATATTTTGCTTTAAGCTGCACACGATGTTTACTGGAGTTGGGCTTGTGAAAGGGTACATGATGTTTTGCTATGAGCCCTCTCATGCAAGGGGACTGACTTTGGCCAGCTGAGAACATCCCTTGGTGGGGGGAGGACTCTGGGTAGAGAAGATAAATTAAAGGCCCCATGGAGGCATCCCTTTTTGGATTGACATCACAGTGTTGATCTTCATGCTTCACAAAGATAAATGTTCCAGAGAACGTTTTGGGTTAATCCATCCAAGTCTTGTGGCTTTTGCTGATTTCATGTTGCTGTTTAATATTGGCCTTTGGATTGGACTGCTGGTAACTTGAAGGCTGAGTTTGGTAATCCCCTAAAGACCCATGGACCCTTATCAGCAGGAAGGGGATAAAAAAAAGGCCTACAGCCCTTTTCCATACTAATCTCCTACTGAGGTTGGGGGTTGGATGGGAGGTGAAGTTGTTTAAGAACCATAAATAAAATACATTTGGTTAAATATAAGTCTACATTCTGGCTTTTATTGGATTTGACAAGCTCTCACCTAAGAGATTCTATTCTATGCTATGCCATTAGAAGTAGTTTTGGGTGTTTGGAGAAGCAATTTGACATCCCCTGGTGCTTTCTAACCAGTAAGAAAATGTGTAATTTATTGCTGATCATTGTGTATATAAACATGAGTATTTCTTGAAAGGCAATGTGGTTTATTATTATTATTTCAGCTCTTTCTTTTTGTGCAGAGAGATAAGTATAAGTACTAGAGCATTTTATTTTAAACCAACATCTTGTTTACAAAGTGAGATGAATCAAAACGTTGGTCTCCTTTCTCATGTTTCAGAAAAAATATGAGAGAACCCAACTCTAATCCCAGGTGAGTGCAAACACCACATCATCGGGATTGAAGCAAACTGCACTGGCAGACAAGAATAGACTTTAAGGGGAAGGGATTTTTGGACAGAACCTTTTATGACTAGACTGTTTCAGACATGGTGTATAGGAAATGGAAGGACTTGCCAACAACTGTATTTTTTGAGCAGCTTCACTAAGTGAAGGCTGTCAGGGAGCATTGTGGTTTGAATGAGAATGGCCACCATAAGCTCATTTATCAATGTTTGGCTCCCACTTTGTGGACTATTGAGGAAGGATCAGGATGTATGGCCGTGTCTGAGGAGGTATATCACTGGTGTTGGGCTTTGGAATCCCAAAGCCAAAGTCAAGCCCAGCTTCTCCCTCTCTCTGTCTCTTGCTTGTGATCAGATGTAAGCTCTCAGCTACTACTCCAGGGCCATCCTGCCTGCCTGCCTGCTCCTACACTCCCTACCATGATGATCACCTCTGAAACTGTGGTCAAGCCTCCAATGAAATGCTTTCTTTCACTAGCTGTCTTGATTATCCATGGTGTCTCTTCAAAGCAGCAGACAAATAACTAAGAGTAGAAGTTGGGGGATGCTCTGCAAAATGGACCAAGGAAAGGAAGAATCTTAATAATTTGTAGAATGAGACTGAAGCAATATTTTAAAGACTAGAGTCTATGTTTCTCATTTAAATCATAAATTTGAGGGTAATAACAAAAGATTGCTAGAGAATTTGAGTTCCTAGATTCTGTAAGACATCTTGGTAGAGATAAATCCTTTGTCAGGCTTTTCCTGGAGATGTTTGCTGTTAAGACTTGCAGTTAGGGAGAGAACTTTATTTCAAGGGATCACAGCCTGGGTTGTCTCTAGCACTGTCTTCCATCCTGTCCTGTCAGAATATCCACAGATCCTAGGTTTCTAGATATTTGACCTGAGACTTGATGCTGTTTTTCAGGAAGCTGGTAAGCAGTACTTGGAGAAAGCACACAGCCTCCCTCACAGGGCTGCTCCCCTAGGCCTCCTACACTTGTGGTTTGTGTGCAGCTTCTCCTGAAGCCTCCCTCACTGTGTCACCCAGAGCACAGTAGTACAGGGCAGAGTCTGACAGCTGCGCTGAGGACATCTGCAGGTGGAAGGAGCTGCTGCTCTTGTGGAGAGTGGCATGGAACCCTCGGTGCTCTGTCCTCTTGTTGTCTGTGGAGCTCCTCAGGAGTAGCTGAGGGGTTTCATTGAGATATTGCATGTACCAGAAGAGGTAAACACCTAAGTAAGTAGTCTGATAGGTGCAGTTCAGCATCACAGGCATCCCCTCTGTGAGAGTGACCAAGCCTTCTGTCTGTGTCACTGAGTCTCCATTGCTCCTTTCTAAAAAACAAACAAGGAGGAATTACTGTTCTATGTGAGGAGGAAGGATAAAGACTGCCATAGTTGTACAACAAAGACATCATTAACTCTTAGGGTAAAATGTAACTTACTGAGCATGAAGAGGAGCACAAGAACTGAGCAGGTGACAGGAAGCATGTTCATAGAAGAAATGACACTTGGTCCTTGACTGCACCAGTCTCGCAGGGCAAGTCTTCTTCAGGACCTCATCAAACTCCTCACTCATGGACAAGGACCTCTGTCTGCACAGTGAGTCTGTCATGCTAAGACACTTGAAGGAGATGTAACCCACATCTCCACATCTAAGAAAGCAACGCCCTCTGCTGATCTCCTTAAACCTGCACCACAGGTGGCTGCACAAGACACTGTGAATAAACTTGAAACCTCATCCTAAGCAGACAGGTCTCCAGCTGACACCTGTGTTATGAACCATATGTATCCTATGGTATTTAACGGGGTGGGTGTACGTAAAAGTGTACACACCCATACCTCTGATAAAATTCATCTATTTTTCTCATTATATTGGTTCTTTAGAGAATGTTATGCAATAAAATTTTATTATACTCATCTGCTCTCTCCAATTCTAACAGATCCATCCAACTTCCCTACCAACCACATTTTGTCCCTCCCTTTTTTTAAATAAGACACTTCAATTTGTCTTTCCGGCTGTTCTTCTCATATACTCTTAGCTTTGTTCCCTCAGTAGAGGGTGGTCTATGAACCAGGAGCTGCATTTTTAAACTGCATCTCTCTCTCTCAGCAGATACAAACTGCCAACAGCTCCATGGCTAAGGGAGGGAATGCCCACTGTCCCCATTTGTCTGATCCTTTGCTAGTCTTATGCCTGCTGCCAACCTCTGTGAGTTCATATGAGAAGCTGCATTTTTAAGTGCTTCTCAGCTATTCGAGATTCCTCTGTTGTGAATTCTCTCTTTAGCTCTTTATCCCATTTATTAATTGGATTACTTGATTTGTTGGCGTTTACTTTCTTAAGTTCTTTGTATATTTTGGATATTAGCCCTCTGTCTGATGTACTGTTCGTGAAGAACTTTTACCCATCTCTAGGCTGCCATTTTGTTCTATTGACAGTATTCTTTGACTTACAGAAGCTTCTCAGTTTCATGAGATCCCATTTATTAACTGTTGATCTCAGAGTCTGTGCTGTTGCTGTTCTGTTCAGGAACTTGTCTCCTATGCCAATGAGTTCCAGAATTTCCCCCACTTTATCTTTGAATAGATCTGGAATCTCTGGTTTTCTGTCAAGATCTTTGATCCACTTTGATCCACTTTGATCCAGTTTTGTGCAGGGTAAGGAATATAGGTGTATTTGCACTTTTCTAAATGCAGACATCCAGTACGACCAGCACCGTTTATTGAAGATGCTTTCTGTTTTCCAGTGTATGGTTTTGGCTTTTGGTAAAAAATCAAGTGGCCTTAGGAGTGTGGGTTTATTTCCATTGATCAGTTCCATTGATCAGCCTGTCTGTTTCTATGCAAGTATCTTGCATTTTTTAATACTATTGCTTGCAGTATAGCTTGAAATCAGGGATGTTGATACCACCACATGTTCTTTTATTGTACAGAATTTTTTGGGCTATCCTGAATCTTTTATTTTTCCATATAAAGATAATGGTTGCTCTTTCTCAGTCTGTAAAGAATTGTGCTAGGATTTTAATGGGTATTGCAATGAATCTGTACATGGCTTTGGGCATAATGGCCATTTTTACTATGTTAATTCTACTGACACATGAACATGGGAGATCTTTCCATCTTCTAAAATGTTCAATTTCTTTCTTCAAATACTTAAAATTCTTGTCATACAGGGCTTTCATTTCCTTGGTTAGGGTTACACCAAGATATTTTATATTATGTGTGGCTATTATGAAGGGTGTTGTTTCTCTAATTTCTTTCTCAGCCCTTTTGTCACTTTTATAAAGGAGGGCTTCTGACATTTTGAGTTAATTTTTTATTCAGACACATTACTGAAGGTGTTTATCAGCTGTAGGTGTTTTCTGGTAGAATCACGGGGTCACTTATGTATTCTATCTTATCACCTAAGAATAGTGATACTTTGACTTCTGTTTTTTTTTTAATTTGTATCCCTTTTATCTCCTTTACTTATATTATTACTCTATCTAGAACTTTACCATTGTTGTAGGAGACAATTAATATTGTCTAATAATTATCTTTTAGTAAAGCTGTTCTCCTAAACAGCTGTATAACCAAATCACCTCACAGAGACTGGATTTATTTAGTTAACCTAGAACACAATGCTGGGCAATAGTTACTGCCTCCTAAACCTCCAAGCCCTCATAGTCTCCTAACATTTAGATTTCCCACATTATATTTGCTTTTTTGTGAAATCTTAGGTCTGGTTCATGCTCCAAGTCCTCCAAGATCTGTCCTCCTGCTCTGCCTTCAAACTTGCCTGTTCTCCTCTCACTCATTTCCTGCCCTCTAGCTCCTCCCCTCTTTCCTGTCCTCTGGCTCCTCCCAGCTCAACATTGTGCCTAGTTGCTTTATTTAGGCCTGTTTACACAAGAGTTGAGACAGGATGCTTAGAATAAGTATCACAATGCAATATCTGGATTGAAACCAGAGAATGGGTGGGGGAATCAGTATTTGAATGAACAAGGGTAAGGTGTATACATTTTAAAAGAACATTATACCAACATACCATATTGAAGAGCTATGGTGAAAGCAGGCAACCTAGTGTTATCCTTGATTTTAGTGGGAATACTTTAAGTTTCTCTCCATTTAACTTGATTTTGCCTATTAGCTTGCTATATATTGTGTTTATTGTGTTTAGATATGTGGCTGTATCCTTGATCTCTCTAAGACTTTAAACATGAAGGAGTATTGGATTTTTTTAAAGGTCTTTTCAGCATCTAATGAAATAATCATGTGGGTTTTTTTCTTTTAGTCTGTTTATATGGTGTATTATGTTGATGGATTTTTCAAATGTTGAATCCATGCATTCCTGGGATGAAGTTTGCTTGATCATGGTGGATGGTATTTTTGATGTGTCCCCAGATTTAGTTTGCAAGTATTCTGTTGAGTATTTTTGCATCAATATTCATGAGATTGGTTTGAAATTCTCTTTCTTTGTTGAGTCTTTGTGTATTTTATGTATCAGGGTGACTGTGTTCTCATAGAATGAGTTTGGCAATCTTCCTTCTGTTTCTATATTATGGAATAGTTTGAGGTGTATTAATTTTTCTTTGAAAGTCTAGTAGAATTCTGTACTAAAACCACAGAGACATAACAAAACCAAAGGCTGTTTTTTGAGCAAATCAAGAAGATAAACAAACCCTTTGCCAATCTAACTAAAAGACAAAGGGAGAGTGTCCAAATTAATAAAATTAGAAATAAAAAAGGGGATATGACAACAGACACTAAAGAAATACAAAGAATCATTAGATTATACTTCAAAAACCTGTGCACCACAACATTGGAAAATTTAAATGAAATGGTTGATTTTCTTATAGATACCACTTACCAGAGTTAAACCAAAATCGATTAAGAATTTAAATAAACTATAACCCTTAATGAAATAGAAGCAGTCATCAAAAGCCTCTAAACTGTAATTATTAAAGAGATTTTTGCTATTGTAGAGAATACCTGTTACTTTTCACTTGAACAAGAGAAATGGTGCCTGGAAGGTAAGATTCCCCAGAGTATGAAGAGAGAAGACATTCACTTAAAGAAAAAGTTCTTAGGGAAATAGGCTCTTTGGGCACACTCTAGAAAGAGGCCATGCTGGAAAGTGTTTTCTTCAGTTTACCCTTCACACTGTTCCTCTCACTGCAGTGATAAACAGGGGCAGGATGCAGGGAAAGCTGGCAGCAGAAGTCAGTGTCATCTGCATGGTGCTTGTTTTGAAGACATGAAGAATAGAACAGCCCTGCATCAGCAAGGCCTGCACTGAGGCTCAGAAAAAAGTGAAGGATGCCAGACGCTGTGGGGCAGAGCAGAGTCCCTGAAAACCTTGAGAGGTCAATGAGTGACATAGTGAGGATGAAACATGAGTTACAATGGGAGGAATGGATGTTTGAGATTCCAGGAAGAGTAAATGTAAGCTGAAAAAAGCTGAGGGATTTGAAAACTATAGTGCATGTGTGTGCTAGAAGCAAGGATGACTAGATACTAGACATAATTCCTCATAGAAATACCTACTTTCAAAACATATCATTTTAAAAACCTACTCAGTATAACACATGATGAACCACCACTTCCTGGAATTCGAAGAATATAAGACTCATCTCAGTGTTTCAAAGAACTATCTAGGCCTTGGGGCTGCACATGAATCCTTTAGGACCTTTCAGTAGTACTGGGCAGTCTTTCTTCATGATCCACAAGAATACAAGACTCCTTATTGTGATATCAGAGCTTGAGGAATCTTTTGTGATTGGTAATCTGAATCCTTCCTTTCAAGGGAAGAAATACAAAGTCACTACACTTGAAGGCATGTATGTAAGAATGCCCAGAAATGAACCTGGTGTTTTGTTGTTTGAATCTATGCACATGGTATTTTACTTCAACCAAAGATAGTTTGAAAAGTCAGAAGTTTTTAAAGGGTTGATAATGGGCCTTTCTTCATGAGAAAAGGTAAGTACAGCCTCCATCCATAGGTAGGGTATGTAGGAATCAGCGCTGAGAGTTGGCATTACAGCAACAGGCACATGGGCACTCTGTCTGCAGCACAGAAATAAGCAGCAGTGTGCAGCCAGGACAGGGACAGGAAACTGCTTTGAGTGGAGGACTGTGACCATCTGGGGGCCTTGATAAATTTCTTTACTCTGCTAGCTAAAGTACAAGGCAGGAAAAATATTGACTACAGCACACAGAAGCAGGGAAATCACAGTAGACAGAACCAACTGATGGAGAAACCTAAACACACACACACACAAGCACATGCATAGAGAGACAGAGAAAAATAAAGAGAAGGAAAGAGAGAGAGAGAGAGAGAGAGAGAGAGAGAGAGAGAGAGAGAGGGAGGGAGGGAGAAACAGGGAACACAGAGAGGACATTCAGGAACACAAAATTCTCATGTCTTCTCCAAGACTAAAGTTTGTAAGAGTCTTTAAAAGATTTTCCTTCCCTCATTTAGGGTTGCTCAGTCTGAATAAACACAAGATGGATGATTGACCCACAGCTTTGACATAAACATGTACTGAGCAGGCCTAGAACTTGTTCAGTTCCAACAGCAGCAGGGGGTCTACTGATGGAGAGAAGCTTCACCAGGCCTCTGTTTTACACTGCTAAGCTTGTCTCAGGTCAAGAGGCTGATGAAAAAGCCAATCATCTTGAAGTCCAACATTGATGTTAACTCTATGGCCCCTCTGACTGCCTGTCTGCACAACAGTCAATCTATTTAACCCTTATTCCCACTGCATCAGTGGTGACTCTTAGTCATCCACTATTTCTTTCACACTGTTAAATTTATTAAGCTTAGCAGGGTAGCTTCTATCTGTGCTCTGCCTGTGCCTCTGCAGTACAGCTATGGAAGTTTTTTGCCTGCAGATATTGTTGACATGTCTAGCCTCCTAGATGTTTGGGGCATGGAATAATCTTCTCCTTGTAGGTTGTTCACTGCTAGACAGAAACATGGGCTAGAGATCAGAACTCAGCAGATACATTTTTCAAGTAAATTTACAAATAATCAAGAAGACCTGGCCTCTTCAATGATGCACCTTCTGAACTTAGGCGTCCCTGTTCCCATTATAGATAGATTGACCTCACCAGCTGGTTGTAGGCTTACATCCCCCATAACTCCCAGAGTTTATCCATGCTCTCCTTTATCACAGGGAATACAGATCAGACCCTGATTTGGAACTAGGTTCCTAAGAAAGAAGAGTTAGTTCCATCTATTGAGTATGTATCAAGGCTGTTTTCTAGAGCCCTTGGCTTTTAACCTAACCAGGTAGAGGAAAGCTCAGTCTACGCGTGCGCACACACACACACACACACACACACACACACACACACACACACAGTGATAATGGCTTAAAACCAAGACATAGGAACAGAAGCACTGCCATCCTATCATCTGCCATTTGGTGCTTGCCACCTGGACCTCATCCTGCCACTAGAATACACTGTGAGATACCTGAGTGTCCAGAGGTGATTAAGAAGAGATTTCAAAGACATGCATTCTCTGACTTTTCCTAGAACAGATTAAAAGGTAACAGTTTAATTCAATAACACATGAATGCAGAAAGAGATATATAGAGCCCATGGATGTCAAGGTAAATGACCAAAAGACACAGTGCCAGACACTCATACTCACCAAAGTTTAACCTGGGACAGTGGCTCTGAGTTTGTGATTTCATATTAGTGTATGGAAGAAATGTGGGCTCGTGTGTGTGTGTGTGTGTGTGTGTGTGTGTGTGTGCAAAGAAATCTTTATTAAAACATGAGAAATTAAGGAAAAGTGAATGAAACCTCCAAAAGAACACCATTTCAGAGAGGAAAGAGCTGTCAGTCTCCTTGTCTATGGTCCTCATAAGGCTATGGAAGAGACTGTACATGTGCCGATGTAATAATGTTGCCATTACTTAATCACCTGGGTGATCATTCTCCATGCATGTTCCAATTTGGGATATGGTCATATGGTCATACAACCTTTACATACTGCCTCTGACATGCACTTTCTTGGATGCTGACCTTGACTGCCTGACAGCAATAGTCACTAGCTGCTGTTGACACTTCTGCCTTTCATGTGTCTCTAGTGTTGTGAAATATGTTAAGCTTTTTATTCTCTTCACTAATAAAAATAGCTGCATGGTACAAGAGAATACTGTGAGACTGCAGAAAGCAAACTGAATTGATATGTACAAAATTCACCAGGGTGAATTTGGAATTTTTGGGCATGCACTGAACGGAAGCAGGGCCAGTGTTTACATCTGGATCTCTGAAGAAATTCACAGAAGTATGACCCTATCTGAGACTCCATTTATGAACCAGCATTGATGATAGATCATCCAAAGGAAGAGACAAGGTGTGTCTCCCAGCTGCAAGGAATAAATGACTCTGATGTCAAACAAGAGCCAACAATAGGAATATTTTTGCTCTCAACCTTGGTCAAAGAAGCTTTCTATTCAGTGACTTAATTCAGAGATGCATAACTACCTATGGCGATGAGAGTAAGTGTTGAGAACTCAAACCTAAATGGGGTATCTATATCATCCTCTCCATGGCCAGGAAAATACCACAGAAGAAGGAGTTGGAACACTGTAGGATCCCAATGATAGGAAGAATGCTCCAAGTGCTGAGAAAAGGATAATGTGAGTGAAGAGCCACAGGGGAAACCTCTCTACCTACTCCTCATCACAGCGAAGCCTAGGGAACATCTTGGAAGAGAAGTAGAAAAAAAATGTTGAAGAAAGGGAGGAGAGCTTCAAAATGTCCTCTGGACATGACATGGATGTTGCACAACATGAACTCACAGGACCTGTGATTTCCTTCACCAGGCATACACAAAACCAAAACAGCTAGAAATTCAAGTATGGAGGACAACAGGACTTCTGAGACCCCTCTTTCCTTACTGGGGAGATATTGGTAATTGATAGATGGTGGGTGAGGAAAGTCATTTTTTTTAGGAAGGTGGACACTTGTAGGTTCCCATGCATCAGGGGATGATCCCAGTGGATGGCACCACTAATTAGATTCAGTGGGTTATGAGAAAAAAGGAGGAATAGGGGACATGAAGCTTAGGGCACTATGTGTTCACAGTGAGGTGTTCTCATAAAGCAAATACTTTCAAAATCAAGCATGCTTGAGCTCAGAACTTGTTGTGGCATAGTATGTTTGTGTTCAGGCTGCAGGTGCCTGGGGAGCACTGTGTGCTTACTGCACAGAGGTAGACAGCAGAGTCACTGGGCTGGGAGTCTCTGATGTGCAGGGAGACATGCATGCTGGCTTTATTGAGGTGAGCTGTGAATCTGCCTTCTTCCTTGTCACCATTGGAGAAGATAGACACCAGCAACTCGAGGCCTTTCCCGGACTGCTGTCTGTACCAACTGAAGATGTTGGAAGCACTATCACTGAAAGTGCAGTTGAGAGAGGCCATGGCTCTCTCTGGGACACTGAGGGATTCTGGGTTCTGCTGCACCTTCTGCTGGCTGCTCACCCCTGTGCAGAAAGACAAAGGTCAGGCAAACAGAAATGGGGGCATATGGATGCTAACACTGTAGAATGCTGACAATTGCCCATGGGCCTCCCACCCCTTAAATAAACACTTAAAACATTGGTGTTTTTACCATTATTCTAGAGTAATAGAAACAACTTTTTATATACAAAAAATAAATGTCCATACTCACAATTAATCTGAAGCCACAGGACCACCAGCAAAATGCACAAAGATTTTATCATTCTCTCTTCCTCTCTCATCACTGAGGATTCATACTTTAAGCCCTCACCCCCAAATTAGTTTCAATTTTCTAATGTTTCTTCTTCAGGAAACATTAAGATATTCTTCCACCAAGTAGAGAAAAAAAGCACAGTTCACCACCTCTTTTTTTTTAATCATCAAACCCTTCCCCTTCTTCATTTCCCCTCTTCTCCCCCTCCCTTTCCCCCACCACTTTCTCACTCAAAATCACTTGAGACTTTTCCCCAGTCTTTGAGAAGAGCCTGCCATCTTGTGGATACTGACAGTGACCAAAGAATTGCTAAAAGTAAACATTTTTCTTATGTGAGTTTCTAAAATTAAAAATCTGCTGTCTTAGTTAAACACAAAGTTAAGAGACATTTGTTCCAAGTCAGTGTGGGGGAACATGCATGTTTTTGTGCATTTCAAGTTAAGTTTGAAATACAACCTGTTACCTCAAGCAGCCACTTTCCTGTGGTTAATGGTCCACACTTTTTCTGTCCCCAACTCTTGAGTGAGGTTCTTGTAGAATAGGAGTCTTTCACACCCTACAGCTGCTCTATGGGTCAGACCGCACACCCGCATAAAACACTTCACCTTTGACATTTGAAGCAATGTCATCTAATTAAAGGAATTCTGGAAAAACTATAAATGGGTAAAAGCATTACTTACTAAAAATGGGTTCTTCTTTAAATCTAAAGAACACATTTTTTTTTTTTTTTGAGGCAGGGTCTGCTATGGCAGTTTGAATTAGAATGCCTCTGTTAGGCTCATACATTTCTGTTTGTTCACTAGTTGGTGAAATATTTGGTAAGAATTAAAAGGAGTGGCCTTCTTGGAGGATGTATGTTACTGGTGATGGGTTTAGAGGTTTCAAAACCCTAAGCCACTTCCAGAGAGCCCTTTCTCTCTGTCCTTCATTTGTGAACCAGGTTGAAAGCTCTCAACTACAGATCCAGCACTATGCATGCCTGCCATTCTACCTGCCATGATGATTATAGACTTACCATTTGAACCATAAGCCCCCATTATCTCTTTCTTCTACAAGTTATCTTGACCATTGTGTCTCATCATAATGGTAGAAAATTAAGACAGGGTGTGGTGGTGGTATAAATGAAAATGCCCCCCACATAGGTTTATTGAAAGTGGCACTACTAGGAAGTGTGGCCTTTTAGAGAAAGTGTCATTTGGGGTGGGCCTTGAGTTTTTAAGCGCTCAAGCCAGGCCCAGGTACTCTTTCTATCTGCTGCCTGTAGAACTGGATGTAGAGCTCTCAGCTCATTCTCCACCATGTCTGCCAGCATGCTGTCATATTTCCTGACAGGCTGACAATGGACTAAATTTCTGAACTGTAATGTAGCCACAATTAAATGCTTCTCTTTATTAGAGGTGCAGCTGTCATAGCATTTCTTCACAGCAATACAAACCCTGACTAAGACCTAAAGTCTCTTTTTGTAGTACTGCGTGGCCCAGAACCCACTGTATGAATCAAGCTGTCCTACGAATGCTTTTCATTTTCTATAATAATTTCATTTATTTATTTTAATTATCTTTATTTTAAATTAAAATGACTTTTAACAAATATAGAGTGCAGATTCCCTTACAATACAGCATTGTATTCTGCATTAATGACACACCTCTATCCAACTAATGAGCCAGAACTATCTGATGTGTACAGCACAAGCCAAGAAACCCATTGTAAAATCCTTTTCCCCATGAACTCCTTGCTCTTTAAAAACAAAATAAAGAGAGTTCTCAATAATGAGTGACAAAAGAGGCATAGCAACAGCATTAGAAAACATCCATCATGCCTTAGAAAATGTCTGAAAGTTCAATATAAATCGTTAAAGACAAAGTGTGGCCATCACTGAACAGTAAGGGCATATCTCAGAAAGGAAGAGAAAGAAAGAAAGAAAGAAAGAAAGAAAGAAAGAAAGAAAGAAAGAAAGAAAGAAAGAAAGAAAGAAAGAAGGAAGGAAGGAAGGAAGGAAGGAAGGAAGGAAGGAAGGAAGGAAAGAAAGAGGGAAGAAAAAGAAAATTGGCACTTCTAGTCCCAGAAGCCATCAACAGTCTGTAGTCTCTATGATTTCCCTTAATGAGAGTCCACAAGAGATGGACAATGTAGTTATTTACCTTAGAAAGTCAGTGTTTCATTCATAAGTGAATTTACCAAGTAGATAGTCACTAATGGGCAGTATGTTTCTCTTTTATATCTTTAGATATCTCATCCCACCACCTTCAGGCTGACACAGTTTCATAGGAAAAATTACTGAACTAGCTAAATCTCCTGTGTTGGGCATTCTCTGGATCAGCTTTATAGACTGTTCTTTCCTCAGCAATGCCATTCTAGAGAAGTTCGGGGCAGGTTTCCTTGCCATTGTCCTCTGGGTTGGTACTGAGCTTCTCAGACATGCGCCTTTTTACCTCCCATCAAGTTTGAGATTTGTGATCAAGGTTTGTTCAACCATTCCTCCTTTTTCTCAGTCTTTCTCCTACGATAATTGTATTGATGTCTTTACATGAGAAAACGTTCTGTGGGTCTCAGATTCTATCCATTCTCTCTCTCTCTCTCTCTCTCTCTCTCTCTGTCTCTCTCTCTCTCTCTCTCTCTCTCTCTCTCTCTTTGTGTGTGTGTGTGTGATTCCTACTTTTCAGATTGGGTCATGGCAATTGACATTCAATTTTAAGAATCTTTTATTTTGTGTGATAAAAATATGTTGTTAAATCATTCTAGTGCATTTTTAAAGTATTTCCCTCCACAAAGTAACTCCTCTGCCTTGGTAGAATCCTGGGTTATAGGAAATACACTCAGGTTCTTTGGGTCGATCCTTAGGGAGGCACCTGTTTGATAACAAGTTTCACTTTGATAATAACAAACCATTACATAGGCATTATACAGTTTAAAAACTGTCTGAACCTGAGAATGGGGAAGGGAATATAAGGAGAGAGAGAGAAAGAGCTAAAGAACTTTAAAGACTACTTGAGGAGTGCTGTAGAAACCTAATATAGTAGAAACTTCATAAAATGTAAGCATATATGAAGTTGATCTAAATTAAATTGCCAAATAATGGGGAAGATAGAGTCCCAACTGGACATCACTTGTCACCAAATGAAGCTTCCATTACTTCTGATTGGGTTATATCTAATTGAGTTCTTGGTGAAAGAGGTCCCATGAGATTCCCCAAACAACCCAAGCTGTTGTCAGGACTATACATTGCTCTCCACAAATTAATGGCAAAGTCCCATTGCTGAAATCAACACTTACACAACTCATTTATCATGTAAAGCTTGAGTTGGTGCCTATACAGAGCTTTTGCCTCTACGTTCTAGCATCTTCGATATAGAAAAATATTCTGCACACTACCAAAAGACATATGTAAGCACCAACTCAGCTATAAGCCCTTTGATCTTTGATGGTGCCTTATGTGCAAGATGTACTAGGGAATGGTGGCAAAGGTTGTGGCAGTAACCAATCAATATCAGGACTAAGGCCCACGCCATGATATGGAGCTCCTAAATGACACTGCTTGAGTGACCAAGAACCTGATAGTAGATATCCCGGAGACCTAGAGCAAAAGAAAACATTATTATTCTTTAAAAATGTAATAATTAAATTATTTTTAATGACATTCTGCCAAACTCATAAATCAGTGTCTTGATTAACCATCAGCAGATGGCAACAAATACAGAGACTCACATACAGATGTTATACAGAAAGTGAGAGATCTTGGAACCTTCACCCATAAATGAGATATCTTCATCAAATCTCTTCACTCTACTTCTTAGAGTTTAGGGAAGCCTGCTTAAGAGAAAGCAGAAAGAATATAAGGGACAGAAGGGATGGAGGACACCAAGTAAACAAGGACCTCTAAATCAACATGATCAAAGCTCATATAAATTCAGAGAGACTGAGGCAGCATGCATAGTCTTGCACACATCTGTTTCAGGTCCTTTGGATATATACATATAATTATGGCTTCCAGTTTAGAGTATATATGGGATTCCTGGATGTATGAACAAGTGGGTCTGGCTTTTTTGTGCCTTTTTTGGGCTCTTTCTTTTGAATTGTTTTTGTCCAATTCCAAAATGTTAGCTCTGTTTTGTTTTATTTTTTATCTTTTTGAACGCTGATTCTTTTTGTTTTTGGAGATAGATTTTCTCTGTGTAGTCTTGGTAGTCCTAGACTCCCTTTGTTTACTAGGTTGGCCTTGAACTCACTGAGATCTGCTTGCCTCTGCCTCCCTGAGAGCTGGACTTCAAGTATATGCCACTGTACCTAGCTCTTGGTTGTTTTCTAATGAGAGACAGAAATGTGTTAGATCCAGATAAGAGCGGAGACAGGAGAAAATGGAAGGAGTAGAGGTCATGGAAACTGTATTCAGGATATATTATGTGAGAAAGAAAAAATCTATTTTCAATAAAAGGAAAAATAAAGAAACATGGAGCAGAAATAAGAAAATACAACTTTCATTACTTTTATTGTTAGTTCTTTTTTTTTGCTTTATTTATTTTTTATTTTTTATTTTTTTTTATTTTTTTTTCAATGCAGTTTATGCAGGAACATTGAACAATCCTCGGACCCCGGGGAAAGCCAGCCCACAGCTTAAATAGCCTCTGGGTAGCCAACCCAGGCGTGCCACGGGGGCAATGCAGATAGGTCCACATACATGGAAGCAAGCCAGATCCTCGGCCTTAGCCAAATGTGGAGTTGTTCGTGACAGAGAGCACTCACCATCGGGAAGGTGGAAGGCGGAAACCAGCTCCATCTTTAAGGCATAGCATTCCGCAGCTCTCTACAGTTCCCCCTTTTTGTTTTAGACGTATCAGGCAAGAGTAGAGGTCTGATCTCTGATATTAGAAATAAATTGGGACTTTGTACTGATGTTCATTTAGGTGTCATCCACCCAAGGAGCATCAGACCTGTCAGATACCTTTTTCTCAGAGGCGGGACCTGGGGCATCAACCCGCATGCAATCAGACATGCTCTTCTCTGGGTCCAAAGCGGCTGACCCTGAGTGCAGTGCTTAGCCTCGCATCCTGAGCGTATCATTTTAGCTTTTTATGGTATCCAACCATGCTTGGGGATAATGTCCTGCTTCAATGGCTGTAAAGGCCTGAATGATCATGGCTGCATCACACTGTTGTGAGACTCTAATCTTGAATATATACCACAGGCAAACCGAGGAGACCAACACCAGAAGGCATGCTAACACTCCCATGCCTGCCCATTCCTTCAGATGATTCATGGCTGCAGCAATCCATGTTGATAATCCTGTGGCTATTCCTGTGTCCACTCCGGTAGAATTTACTGTGACAATGGCCACTCTCAGCTGCTCCATCGTAGTATCGAATTCTCCAGTCCAATTACCTAAAATATAGCTCGACTGTATTAAATATATATTATGTGAGAAAAAAATGTATTTTCAATAAAAGGAAAAATAAAGAAACATGGAGCAGAAATAAGAAAATACAACTTTCATTACTTTTATTGTTAGTTCTTGTGCAGGCAAATTTTATCTGCTTTTTGGCTACTACAGATGGGTCAGCTGCCCTAATAACAGGATTTTCTTAACATGAGCCTCTGACTGAAGGCAACATGATTTTCATGAGACTTTAGTGAGTATGCAAGTGAGAGAGAGAGAGAGCCTATTCCCTGTTCCAATTCATTATCTTATGCATGACAGGATAAGGGTTGTGAAACAAACAAACAAACAAACAAACAAAAAGCCAGAAGATTCACCAGTCTATCATTCCTCAAGTCAAAAGCTCCAGAGTATGTCTAGCCTTTCCTTGTTCCTCTGAAGACTTCTGGTGTTTATTGAAAATTGTTGTCGTTGTTTTGGAGAGGGTTTTCAAAATTTCAGACAATATGTTGATTATGCTTTTACCCTCACTCAACTCCTCCTAGATTCTATCCATCTTCCTACCCATCCAAATTTATGTCCTCTCACTCTCACTCTCTCTCTCTCTTTCTCTCTCAATCTCTCTGGCTCACATGCTCATTTGGGCTCACTGTTGCTCTCATGCTCTCTCTCTTGAGCCCTAAATAAACCCAAAACAACAAAAATAAAAACAACAACAACAAAAACAACAACAAATGAGACAAAACCCGCCAAAACAAAGAGCTCCTCACATACATGTTTTTTAAAAAACCAAATAAAAATAAACAACAGCAACAAAAACCATGGAGTTCATTCTATGTTGAACAACTCCTTGTTATGGGAAAATGGTGTGTGGTTTGTCTACTCAGTGAGAAATCTACTGCAAAAAAAAAAATTCGTTTTCTCTTTCCGAGCAGATATACATTTCAAATAGCTTCATTATTATGAGTAGGACCAACTATCCTACCCCTATTCTTTCTATCAGTTCTGGGACACTGTCTGGTTTGAACCTATGTAGGTCTAGTGGATGGTACAATTTCGAAGCGTGTATCTCTGGTGCAATCCTTTTATCTGTGACACAAGATTGTGGTACTGGTTGGCCTCTGTGCACAGATGCATGGCTCAGCCTCCTAAATTATTTTTCTTGACATTCTTGGCTTCCTAGATGTTCCTTTGACCTCTGTGCTTAACTGAAAAGGCTAAGGTTTTTCCATCTCCCCACCTCATGGTAACTCCCAGGATATTCTGCTTTCCTATGCTGTTGTCTTTCTCTCAAAAATCTATTAAAAAATCCTCCAGCTTGCTTTTCAGTCTATTTTAAAGTTGTCTTTCTAAAGATACTAATAACCCCAAAAGCAAAATTCAGTTTCCCCAATACAGTGTTAGAAAGACTTCTCTATCACCTCTGCCTCCCTGAAGCCTCCAGGAGCAGGTTTTGGTGCTGGCTGTAAGTACCTGGGGAGCATGGTGCACCCACCACACAGATGTAGGAGGCCCTGTCTTCCAGCAGGGAGGCTGTGATATGCAGGGTGCTGTGCTTAGCAACTGCATCCAGAATTGCTGAGTACCTTCCATTTGACCTTTTCTTCTCTGCATATGTCATGATTGCCAGAGACACAGGACCTCTGCCTGTGTCTTGTTTGTACCACCTTAAATTGTTAAAGGGGCTCACACTGTATTTGCACTGAAGGACACAGCTCTCTCCCTCAAGTACCACCAAGGATTCGGGACTCTGCTCCACTTGGGTCTTGCCAACCACCCCTATTCAGGAAACAGTGTGATCTTCCAGACATCGATTATCCACACTTAGCACTTGTAGTTAGCATCTTTCCTTACCCTATACAAGCATCTCAGGTTATCTAGAAATAGGTTGAATTTCTTCCCTCCTTCCACCCCAAGGTATTACATCTTTCCCCCAAATCCTATGGAAATGTTCTTTGCCCATGGCTAACACCTCCACTCACTTACACTGAAAACATGGCCACAAAAGCACCCAGCAGGCACGCAGGTGCTTCTCCATTTTTACTGCAGAAGTGTGCTCCAAAGCTGCTGCCTCATTTCCTCAGCTCTTTCTTGTACATTAAATGAGAACTCTCAAGAAGTACCACCAGCCAATCAGAGACCTGATGCTCACATCAGCAACTGGAGACAGGACCAATGCCAACACTGGCATCTCGCGATCAGAGCTATAGTTGCTCAAAACCTTAGAGTAAGCATTTTGTGGTTGCTTTTTATGGTTAGTAAGGTGATGCAGAATGTAAATTCTTCTGGATGCATAGAAACCACAGTAGAGTGTCAATATGATTGTATTTCAGGGCCTCAGTTCAACTTTGGCTCTACATAAGACAGCTAATATCTACTTTCCTTCTCTGAAAGTAGATGCCTAAGAAGTTTTGAAAGTTTGAATAGAAAGGATTCACAGTAGAGGCTAATGATCATGACTAGCCTGAACTAGGTTCTCACTTAAAATGTAAATTCCTTTAGAATGTGACTTTTCCTCCATTCTATTTGCAACTATGTCACCAGTTTCAAAAAATGTGCTTTGTCATAAATGGGTATATTAAAATTCTGTTTAAATATATTTATATTTTGTCGGGGGTGGAGCCAAGATGGCGACTAACACACAAAGTTTCTGAGCGGTGGAATGGCTAAAATTCTGAGTTGGTGAGTGGAAGGACCTCTAACCCAGGAAAACAATGGTGAAGCTTTCTAAACAACAGGGAATATCACAGGAGGTGAAAACTTTAGTCTAGGTTCACCCGAGGACTTGTGTGGGGAAGGTGAGAAATGACCCTTTGATCTCCCGACACTTCCCTCCCCCAGACCTCCTTCCTCCTTGGCACAGTGAACTCATCTTTCTCAGTGCAGACCTAACTGTCTGGGGTCTGCAGCCGCTGAGGCGGAGCTCCAAGCCCTTTATTGGCAAAGGCCAGCAGTACATGTCTCCGAGTCCCAGATTCGCGTGGTGGCTGCACCATTCTCCCAGGGCCCAAGTCTGCTAGATGCCATACTAGCTCTGCAGGATCTCAATCACTGACAGTTGGACGGTACGGCGCGCCCAATCCCACAGTGACAGAGAATATGCTATATACTCACCAAAACCAGGCAGAAACACGATAAAAGCTAGGCACACCAGGCGCTAGGCCTCCCAAGCTTGGAGAGCACAGTGAAGAGACCCCAGGACTTCCCAGAAAGCATCTGGACTAGCAACCCAGTCTCCAGTTACAGCGGGACTTTCTAACCTGGCTGTGGAGCAGCACTGAGCTGGTGAGGCACATCAGCCCTCCAGTTTAAGACTAACCAGTGCCAAACCAGAGAACAGAGAGCCTGGCTGCCCCAATCCCTACCAACGTGACCATGCTGAAATCTCCAGCTGCAGCAAGACCTCATAACCTTGCAGTGACAGCAGCACGGAGCTGGCAGGGGGACATCAAAGATGTAGGGACAAATCAGAGAGCAGAGAGCCTGAATACCCCGATCTCTGCCAACTGACCTGCATGTAAGTGAGTGCACCCTTGAGAATCTGCAGATCCCCAGATCCTGGGTCCTTCTAAAACAGAAGCCAGGCATCGAACCCCCTCTCACCCATATACCCACTTTGGGAAACAGAGGGGCAATTGGGACATTGAAGTTCCTGCTCTGTGGGTCTAATTGAGGAGTTAAGGCAGTTAATGCCAGAAATTGCACTGCAATCATCACTAGCGCCTGCAACATATACAGTGCAGAGCCCCTCCCACACACCCAAGGGTTCAACATTAGCCATCACTCTGTCCCTTGAGACACACATTCACGCACACTTATGCACACACATGCGCGCGCATGCACGCTTGCATTTGCCCCTTTTGCACCTGCGTACTTCTCTCCCACAGGTACAGCTAGTCCTCAGCACACGCTAAGGACACGGAACCTCTCTCAGCTTCCTGAAGAACTCTCCAGACGCCAGAGAGAGACAGTACCAGTCTGATCTGCAGAATCCAAAAACAAACAGGGAAGGTTTCAGATAAGCCAATGGCCAGGGGAAGGCGAAAGAACACTTCCAACATAAACCAAGACATCATGACTTCACCAGCAAACCCCAAAATCGATGAATACTCCAATTCAGTAGAAGCACAGGAAAAATGATTTTAAAGCCATAATTGCCCAATTATTTGAGGCTCATAAGGAGGAAATGAACAAAACTTTCAAAGAGTTGGCCAGTCAATTGGAGCTAAAGAAAGAAGAAATAGACAAAATCCTTAAAGAAACACAGGCAAATGTAGCCAAACAAATAGAGGCACAAGTAGAGATAAAATTAGTGGCATATAAAAAAGAAATGAACAAAGAAATAGAGACCATCGTAGAGAGACAGGAATCCAAATTCAAACACATGAAAGAAATGGTGCAAGGCATGAAAACAGAATTAGAATTAATAAAGAAAACACAAACTGAGAAAACCCTTGAGCTGGAGAACTTGGAGAAAAGATCAGGAACCACAAAAGTAAGCATCACCAACAGAATACAAGAGATGGAAGAGAGAATCTCTGGAGCTGAAGACACACTTGCAGAAAATGATACTTCTCTCAAAGAAAAAGTAAAATCAGAAAAGTTCCAATCACAAAATATCCAAGAAATCAAGGATGCTATGAAAAGACAAAATCTAAATAGGAATTGATGAAAAAGAAGACTGCAGGCTCCAAGGTCCAAAAAATATTTTCAAGAAAACCATAGAAGAAAATTTTCCCAACTTAAAGAAAAAGACGTCCATAAATATACAAGAGGCCTACAGAACACCAAATAGACTAGACCAGAAAAGAAACATATCATGTCACATCATAGTCAAAACACTAAATCTACAGAACAAAGAAAAGATATTAAAAGCAGCAAGGGAAAAAGGCCAAGTAACATATGAAGGTAGACCTATCAGAATCACACCGGACTTCTCATCAGAAACTATGAAAGCCAGAAGGGCCTGGGCAAGTATCATGGAGACCTAAGAAATCACAAATGTCAACCCAGACTACTCTACCCTGCAAAGCTTTCAATCAACATAGATGGAGAAAACAAACTATTTTTTGACAAAACTAAATTTATGCAATATCTATACAGCAAACCAACCCTACAGAAGATACTAGAAGGAAAACTCCAATCCAATGAAAACAACTTCACCCAAGAAAACAGGGCATACAGATAATATCCCAACAAAAATGAAAAGAAAACAAGCAATGAAACAGGGTAAGATCACCGACTCCATTACAAAAGGAACTAACATGCATTGGTCACTATTATCTATCAGCATCAATGGACTCAACTCACCAATAAAAAGACATAGGCTAACAGAATGGTTGCTGAAACAGGATCCAATATTCTGTTGCATCCAAGAAACACACCTATGCAACAAAGATAAACACTGCCTCAGAGTAAAGGGCTGGAAAAATGTTTTTCAAGCAAATGGTTCCAGAAAACAAGCAGGAGTAGCCATCCTAATATCTAATAAAATAGACTTTCAACCCAAGTTAATCAAAAAAGATAAGGAGGGCCACTATATTCTCATCAAATGAAAAATCCACCAAGAGGACATCACAATCTTGAATATCTATGCCCCAAATACAAGAGCACCGACATTCATAAATGAAACATTATTAAAGCTTAAATCATACATTGATCCTAATACCTTAATAGTGGGAGACTTCAACATCCCACTCTCATCAAGGGACAGATCAACTAGACAGACCCCAAATAGGGAAATAAAAGCACTCACAGAATCCCTCAATCAAATGAACCTAAAAGACCTTTACAGATCTTTTCACCCAAACTCAAGAGTACGCCTTCTTTTCAGCACCACATGGAACCTTCTAAAAAATAGAACATATAGTGGGTCACAAAGCAAGCCTCAACAGATATAAAAGGATTGAAAAAATCCCTTGTATACAATCTGACCACCGTGGACTAAAGCTGGACGTCAAAAACAACAGAAACAACAAAAAGCCGACACGTACATGGAAACTGAACAACTTACTACTCAATGACAGCTGGGTTAAGGAAGAAATGAAGAAAAAAATAAAGACTTCCTAGAATTCAATGAAAATGAAGGCACAACATACCCAAATTTATGGGACACATTGAAAGCAGTGCTCAGAGGAAAATTTATAGCACTAAGTGCCTGCAAGAAGAAATTTGTAACATCCCATACAAACAATTTAATGGCCCAACTGAAAACCCTAGAAAAAAAAAGAAGATACACCCAAGAGGAGCAGATGGCTGGAAATAATGAAACTCAGGGCTGAAATCAATCAATTAGAAACAAATAAAACTATCCAAAGAATCAATGAAACAAAAAGCTGGTTCTTTGAGAAAATCAACAAAATAGACAAACCCTTAGCCAAACTAACTAAAAAGCAGAGAGAAAGTATCCAAATCAGCAAAATCAGAAATGAAAATGGGGACATAACTACAGACACTGAGGAAATCCAAACAATTATTAGGTCATACTACAAAAGCCTATATGCCATAAAATTTGAAAATCTAAATGAAATGGATAATTTTCTTGACAGATTCCAACTACCAAAATTAAGTCAAGATCAGGTAGAAAGACTGAATAGCCCTATATCTCCCAAGGAAATTGAAGCAGTCATTAACCGTCTCCCCTCCAAAAAAAGCCCTGGACCAGATGGCTTCAGTGCAGAATTCTATAAGACCTTCAAAGAAGTGCTAACACCAATTCTCCTCAAACTATTCCACAAAATAGAAACAGAAGGAACACTACCAAGCTCATTCTATGAAGCCACAGTCACCTTGATACCTAAACCACACAATGATCCAACAAAAAAAAGAGAACTTCAGACCTATCTCTCTTATGAACATTGATGCAAAAATACTCAATAAAATACTTGCAAACTGAATCCAAGAACTCATCAAAGATATCATCCACCATGACCAAGTAGGCTTCATCCCAGGCATGAAAGTGTGGTTCAACATACAGAAATCCATCAATATAACCCACCACATAAACAAACTGAAGGAGAAAAACCACATGATCATCTCCTTAGATGCTGAAAAAGCATTTGACAAAGTCCAACACCCATTCATGTTTAAAGTCTTGGAGAGATCAGGGATACAAGGCACATACCTAAAGATAGTAAAGGCAATATACAGCAAGGCTATAGCCAGCATCAAACTCAATGGAGAGAAACTTAAATAAATTCCACTGAAATCAGGGACAAGACAAGACTGCCCATTGTCTCCATATCTCTTCAACATAGTACTTGAAGTCCTACCCTGAGCAATAAGACAACTAAAGGAGATCAAAGGGATACAAATAGGAAAGGAAGAGGTCAAACTGTCACTATTTGAAGATGATATGATAGTATATATGAGTGACCCCAAAGATTCAACCAGAGGACTCCTCCAGCTGATAAACACCTTCAGCAAAGTGGCAGGATACAAAATCAACTCAAAAAAATCAGAAGTCCTCCTGTATACCAAACACAAAAAGGACTGAGAAAGAAATTAGGGAAACAACACCCTTCACAATAGCCACTAATAATATGAAGTACCTTGGGGTGACACTAAACAAGCAAGTGAAAGACCTGTTTGAGAAAAACTTCAAGTCTCTGAAGAAAGAAATTGCAGAAGATATCAGAAGATCGAAAGATCTCCCGTGCTCATGGATTGGTAGGATTAACAATGTGAAAATGGCCATACTGCCAAAAGCAATCTACAGATTCAATGCAATTCCCATCAAAATACCAACTCAATTCTTTACAGACCTTGAAAAAAGATTCTCAGCTTCATATGGAGAAACAAAAACCCAGAATCTCCAAAATGATCCTGTACAATAACAGATCATCTGGAGGTATCTGCATCCCCGATCTCAAGCTGTACTACAGGGCAACAGTACTAAAAACTGCATGATGTTGGCTTAGAAACAGAAAAGAGGATCAATGGAACCACATAGAAGACCCAGAAATAAACCCACACCTATGAATACTCGATATTTGACAAAGAAGCCAAATCCATTCATTGGAAAAAAGACAGCATCTTCAACAAATGGTGCTGGACCAACTGGATGTCTACATGCAGAAAAATGAAAATATATCCATATTTATCACCCTGCACAAAACTAAAGTCAAAGTGGATCAAGGACCTCAACATAAAACCAGATAATCTAAATCAGTTGAAAAAAAAAGTGGGGAACAGCCTAGAACTCATTGGCACAGGAGACAACTTCCTGAACAAAACACCAACAGCACAGGCTCTAAGAGCAACAATCAATAAATGGGACCTCATGAAACTGAAAAGCTTCTGGAAAGCAAAAGACACTGTCAACAAAATGACTGCCTACAGATTGGGAAAGAATCTTCACCAACCCTTTATCTATCACAGAGCTAATATCCAGTATATATAAAGAACTAAAGAAGCAGAAAAGCAACAAACCAAGTACTCCCATTAAAAAATGGGGAATGGAGCTAAACAGAGAATTCTCGAAATAGCAACATCTAATGGCAGAGAAACACTTAAAGAAATGCACAACTTCATTAGCCATTAGGGAAATGCAAATCAAAAGGACCCTGAGATTTTACCTTACACCCATCAGAATGGCCAAGATCAAAAACTCAAGTGACAACACATGCTGCAGAGGTTGTGGTGAAAGGGGAACCCTCCTCCATTGCTGGTGGGAATGGAAACTGGTACAATCACTTTGGAAGTCAATCTGGTGCTTTCTCAGACAATTAGGAGTAGTGCTACCTCAAGACTCAGCTATACCACTCCTAGGTATATACTCAAAATTTGCTCAAGTACACAACAAGGACATTTGTTCAACCATGTTTGTAGCAACTTTATTTGTAATAGCCAGAACCTGGAAACAAGCCAGATGTCCATCAACGGAGGGATGGATACAGAAATTGTGGTATTTTTACAAAATGGAATACTACTCAGCAATGAAAAAGGAGGAAATCATGAAATTTGCAGGTAAATGGTGGGATCTAGAAAAGATCATTCTGAGTGAAGTATCCCAGAAGGAGAAAGACAAACACGGTATATACTCACTTATATAGACCTACAAGATAGGATAAACATAATGAAATCTACACACCTAAAGAAGATAATCAAGAAAGTGGACATGGGCGAAGATGATCAATCCTCATTTAGAAAGACAAATGGGATGTGCATTGAACGTATGTATGACAGGACTCTACCGCAAAAGGCATCTGAAAGACTACCTAGCAGTGTATCAAAGCAGACACTAAGACTCATAACCAAACCCTCGGCAGAGTGCAGGGAATCATATGAAAGAAGGGGAGTTAGTATGATATGGAAAGGATAGGAGCTCTACAAGGACCAAATATATCCGGGCTCAGGGTCTTTTCTGAGACTGACACTCAACCAAGGACCATCTATGGATATAACCTAGAACTTCTGCTCAGATGTGGTCCGTGGTAGCTCAGTAGCCAAGTACTTTTCCAAAGTAAGGGGAACAAGGATTATTTCTAACAGGATCTCAAGGGCAGGCTCTTTGACCTCCCCCCCCCACCCAGGGGAGGAGCAGTCCTGTTAGGCCACAGAGGAGGACTTTGCAGCCAGCCCTGAAGTTACCTGATAAAACAGGGTCAAATGAAAGGGGAGGAGGTCCTCCCCTATCAGTGGACTTAGAAAGGGGCAGGGAGGAGACCAGGGAGGAAGTGTGGGGTTGGAGAAGGAATGAAGGAGCGGGATACAGCTGGGACACAGAGTTAACAAAATGTAACCAAAAAGAAAAATAAAATTTAAAAAAAAGGAAAAAATATTTATATTAATTCTTTGACGATTTCATGTTTGTATACAAAGTATTTCTGAGGGAATGTTAAATCCTGTAGTAATGATAGGCTTTTAAATCATTCATTATTAGTTCAAAAATACTTTTCAAGACCTATATTACTCAAGTTGGTCACAAAAGCTAAGGATCAGCAATTCTGTGCTCAGGAATTACACACTAACAGAGAAATAGTTGAGCATCTGGCAGAAATACTGACAAGTGGAATATGCTGAAGGGTGTGAAAATTCCTTTCTTAAAGTTTCTCATTTCTCAGTATAATTTGAAACCCAGGAAAATGTAAAAATTGTTTAGATATATGAAGATTAACTGTGTATCTGAGAACTAATAATTCACAAAGATGAAGAAAGCAAAAAGAATGGCTGAAAATCAAAACCAGAATAATTATTTCATACAGGACAAGACAGGTTTTGAGAAGAGAATTATGAGAAATAAAGACAATGTATTTACTGGTTTTTCTGGCAGCATACCCAGGCCACAGTACCCCGACAATTACTCTAACACTCGGCTAAATCTTACTGTGAAATACGTGGATCTCATATGATCCTTTGGAGGATTTAAGAAAAATGCTAGTGATTCACACCTTTAATCTCAACACTTGGGAAGCAGAGGAGGGCAGATCTCTGTGAATTTGAGGCCAGCCTGGTCTACAAAGAGAGTTCCATGACAGCCAAGGTTATAGAAAGAAACCCTGTCTCAAATTAAAATAAAGGAAAAAGAAAAGAAAGGAGAGAGAGAGAGAGAGAGAGAGAGAGAGAGAGAGAAAGAGAGAGAGAGCAGTTTCCCCCAACAGAAGACATTCTGTTGGCTTGTGAAGAAGGTGACCTGTCTTCTGAACAATGAGTGTCCCCTTCATCTCTCCACACTGCTGCTACACCCGAGTCCCTGTTCTTCCTTCTTCTCCTTGAGAATTAGGTGAGGCATGTTTGCTAGGGCTACTTTCCCTTAACAAAGACTCCTGTAATGGGGACACAGAGCCGTCTTCTGTAGCCAGGCAAGGCCTCAAGTGGAGGGACTAAGACACCAGCCTAGCCACAAAGCCTTAGACCTATAGTTTTTCCTTTCTGCAGAGTGTTCTGGGACTGGAACTTGCAAGAATCTTCATCAAAGGGACCAGAGAGACTGTATCCAGCAACTGCTGGGAGCAGATACAGAGTCCCACAACCAAACATTAGGCAGAGCTCCTGGAGTCTTGTGGAGGAGGGAGAGGGGGAGAGGAAAGATTGGTGGAAACAGAGGGGTCAGCCCACAGAATCAACTGACTCATGGGCTGACGCAGGGGACTCATAGGTGCTTGCAGGAATCATGGAGCCAGGAGGGGTCTGCTCTCTCTCCCTTTGTATATGTTCTGGCTGAGTATCTTGGTGTTCTTGTGGGATTCCTAACAGTAGGTGTGGAAGCTGCCCCTGACTCTTTGGCCTACTTATGGGACCATTTTCCTCCTACTGGGTAGCCTTGTCTAGCCTTGATGTGATGATAAATTTATGGTTTTTTTTTATTTTTTATTAGTTACATTTTATTAACTCTGTATCCCAGCTGTATCCCACTCCGTCATTCCCTCCCAAACCCTCCCTCCCTCCCTCATCTCCTCCCTGCCCCTTTCCAAATCCACTGATTGGGGAGGACCTCCTCCCCTTTCATATGACCTTGTTTTGTCAGGTATCTTCAGGACTGGCTGGAAAGTCCTCCTCTTTGGCCTAGCAGGACTGCTCCTCCCTTGGGGAGTGGAGAAATCAAGGAGCCTGCTACACCATGCCTAGTCATATATCTAAAAGATGCTCAAGTACACAACAAGGACATTTGCTCAACCATGTTTGTAGCAGCTTTATTTGTAATAGCCAGGATCTGGAAACAAGCCAGATGTCCCTCAACAGAGGAATGGATACAGAAATTGTGGTATTTTTATACAATGGAATACTACTCAGCAATCAAAAACAAGGAAATCATGAAATTTGCAGTCAAATGGTGGGATCTAGAAAAGATCATTCTGAGTGAGGTATCCCAGAAAGAGAAAGACAAACACGGTATATACTCACTTATATGGACCTACAAGATATGATAAACATAATGAAATCTATACACCTAAAGAAGTTAAAAAAAAAAGAGGACCTCGGGGTAAGATGATCAGTCCTCACTTAGAAAGACAAATGGAAGGTGCATTGGACATAGGAGAAAACAAGTAACAGGACAGGAGCCTACCACAGAGGGCCCCTGAAAGACTCTACCTAGCAGTGTATCAAAGCAGATACTAAGACTCATAACCAAACCTCCAGCAGAGTGCAGGGATTATATGCAAGAAGGGGGAGTTTGTATGACTTGAGGATATGAGCTCCACAAGGACCAAATATATCTGGGCACAGGGGTCTTTTCTGAGACTGACACTCCACCAAGGACCATGTATGGATATAACCTAGAACCTCTGCCCTGATGAAGCCCATGGTAGCTCAGTAACCAATTGGTTCCTTCTAGTAAGGGGAACAGGGACTATTTCTGACAGGAAATTTCTGGTCTTGTTGTAACTTGTATTATCATGTTTGGTTGCTGTCCCTGGGAAGCCTGGTATTTTCTGAGGAGAAACAGGGCTTATGGTTCAGGGAGAGTGGGTCTGGCGGGGGGGGGGGGGGGTGTTGGTGGCAGAGACTGGTGGGAGGAGGGGAAATTGCGGTTGGGTTTTATAAGTGAGAGAAAAAGAAAGAATTCCACAGAGCTTTCTTAGGGAATGATTGCCATTTTCTGCCACCTTTCTTCCAGGCTCTGTTAGGTCACATTATGTATACGTCACTTTCTCCAGCACATTTGATTACCTGAAGACAGATAAGGTTTAAAATGTGCCTCACTGGTAGACCACTTGTCTGGCATGCGCGGGGCTCTGGGTTTAATCCCCAGTGCTGAGAGAACATGGCTTAAATGAGTTACAGCCATGACCCCGGAGCCGTCTTCATTCTACTGATTTGTGAGGTTAATGTGGCCTGGCATGTGGACATTTCTGTGATTTTCACCAGCAGAGACATGGAAGGCCTCACAGGGACGGCTGTGCTGAAGTCAGTGATTTCAGAGGCAGGTGCGCAGCAGCCAGGCCACCTGTTTCCTCTCGGTTTGTGCTCAGGTCCCCCGGCAGTGTCTGCCACTCTGTCACCCAGAGCACAGTAGTACACAGCCGAGTCAGACTCTTGCACCGAGGCTTTCTGCAAGTGGAAGGAGGTGGTTCCTTTATCATATGTGGCTTCAAACCCTCTGCTGCTTCCCTTCTCACCAGCTGTGTTGACTTTCAGGAGGAGATGCGGGCCTTCTCCAGGATATTGGACATACCAGAAAAGAGCAGGATATGCTATACTTGTGGTTGAATACGTGCCATTTATTGTCAGGAACTTGCCTTCTGAGATGGTCACTTGGCCTCCTGTTTGAGTCACAGAGTCTCCGTGGGTCCTTCCTAGAGTGCAAGGAAAGGAGAGAAAAGCAGAGAGAGAGAGAGAGAGAGAGAGAGAGAGAGAGAGAGAGAGAGAGAGAGAGAGAGAGAGAGAGAGAGAGAAAGAGCTCTCAGCGTCCCCTTGAGAATAATGTTCTTAAGTAAATTCCAGCTAAAGACTTTGCTGTTTAAAGTCACTTTAATTTACCTAGTAGGAGAATCAGCGCAGCCACGAAGCCTGGAGAAAAGTCCATCTTTACTGTCATCTAGAAAACGGTCTTGATGTTTAGCATGAAGAGGTGTTAACTCAGAGAAACTATGAGGTGGTTTAGTTATAAATGACACAGAAATGAGCCTGTGTTAGGAGACTGCGCCCCCTGCTGCACAGAAACTGAACTGAGGATGGATGTTAACCTGAGCCTTTCTCTGACTTTGTTAATGATGCAGATGTCAGTCTTTCCACCCTTCACATTTAAGCACAGCTATTACGGCCTACATCAGCCATAGGAGAGCATCTCAAGGTTCTTTTTACTTAAGATCGAAGCTAGACCCTTGAACATAGGCCTTTATATGTCCATGCATCTATTGTGAGTAAGCCTGCGGCAACCCATAGAAATTCCATGAAAGTGCTTCAGGGTAAAACCTCAGAAAGCAGTAAGAAGTCAACTCATGAAGGAGAATTCTCTCCATGAGAACGCTTTCCAACCTGTAAGGCAGAGATTGACATGTGCAAGATGGCAATTTGTATTTGAGAAAGGAAATACCAATGAGGAAGAGCTGGTTCAGGGAGCAGAGTCATTACTTGAACAGCCATAAAAACAACAATATTTTAAGACCATCATCTTTCTATAGAAGTTTTCCTCACTCCATAATCTATATACAAGTTCTACTGATATTTCAGAGTCACTGAAAACTGGAAAGTATGAATTCTAGACAGAACAAACTCCATAACATAAACAACTGAATCCTTATCCAATGATCTGATCTTGATGCCTTATTGACTCACCTCTTCCTTGTCCTCAGTGTAGGTCTGACAACCATGAGGTGCTGATGCTGTGCTCTAGTGGCAGTCCAGTAGGAAGGATGCTTTCCACACTGATTAGAGCATGGGCCAGGCTGGCACCAACTCTCCACAGATAAAGAAGCTCATCAGCACAGAATCAACCTGTGTGTACTTCCTCAGATGCAGACACAAGGAACAAAGCCAAGGCCTGATACTGTCTGAGTTCATGTTTCCCTTCTTCTTTTCTTCTCTTCTTCTCTTCTCTTTACAAGTCACATCATCAGAACTTTTCACAGAACTATCCTAAACGGAAACTCGGTAAACATCAGATATGAAATTTATTCTTATACATAGACAATAGCTGAAAATTGAATGACAATGGGTTGTTTGAAAAGTACAAAGTTTTATTTTATTAATCCACATGGCAGCAATGGATGCTTATTCAGAAGAATGTTGTGCAGGGCAAGGGTGGAAAAAAATGAACATATATTCTGTCATTTTCTATGAAAATGAACTTCCAAAAAATGACTATGATTATAAAGGTGTGTACGATGATGACACAAGCAATTTTATACATAATACATTTTAAAGATTTATTTATTTTTATGTGCACTGGCATGTTGAATGAAGGTCCTGCCAACTGTATTTTAAGTCAATACAGGATGGTAAAGATATCAAGTCATCTTGAAGTTGACCTTCTTCTAGAAAGTAGTTGATGGGGCTGGTTAGATTTCTCATCTTGGAAAAGTATGTGCTGCCAGGCCATGTGAACTGAGAGAAAGGAGAGTTAAAACCCTACAAGTTGTCCTCTAACTTCACATTGGAACCATGGCATGTGTGTGTCCATGTATGTGTTCACGTGTACATACAAAGAGGCATAAACTCATACAGAAACAATTATGTAAAATAAATTAGAAAGGACTTGAAAATTCTAATGCTGAAAAAAATTAAGTTGTTCCTTCTAGAGATGGCTGGAGAAAGCAGGTATGCTCCAGCCTTCAGGTAACAATATATGCAAAATTGTATTTGACACTGCCCCGAATACATAAAATTTTCTTTTCTGACACAAGGTCCATGCAGAGTCACGGGTCAGTGGCTCAGCATTAGTGCACACGCCAAGCATGCAAAAGGCTTTTGGTTCCATCTCCAGCACAAAACCCAAAATGAAAAGAAAACATCCAGTGGACAGTTGGAAGCTCATACAGTAGCTGACCAGCACTGCCCACCATTCTCGAGGTTGGAGCCTCCTCATTCATTTCCACCTAATAAAGCCACTTGACTGCCAGGCCTTCCAGTCAGAGAAAAAGAGGTGAACCTGACCTTTAACAGTCAACAAAATGGGTGTCTCCATAGACACTTTAAATCCTCCACACTGACAAACATCACTCCCTCCATTGTCTCCACTAGGTAACATGTATTTTCACTAAGGCGAGCTTTCTTTCTTAGTGGACAAGGAATATGTTCTTACCAATGAAGTATAGATACATGTATAGAGAACATAAATACAGATTATGTGGCTTATAAAACACCTTGATTCAGGTGACTGCCTTGAGAGATGATGCCAAGCTTATGGAACTGAGTTCCTCCAAGAGACCCACATGTTAGAACAAACCTTCCCCAAACTGTTCTGTGACCTTCATGTGTGTGTGTGCATGTGCACCTGTGGAACTACTGAAACTTTTCAATGTGATGCTAAAAACTACTGTCAAGCAGTCCTGCAGACTTTTTTCCCTTTCTGGTGAACAATGAAATGCTGAGCCATTTCATCTACGCCCTGAAATGTGACAGTGTGGCTGTTCTCAGTGAGGCCATGGTGTACATCAACACCATGGAGAACACCAAGAGGTCCGTGTACTGCACACTGCAGTCCCCAAGGTGAGGCAAATTCTCCTCTCATGGAGCAGCTATCAGGAGTAGGACCTGTGATAGGGGTCCCTATTGAGCGCAAGGAGCATACTCCTTTAGGACCATATTGTTAAATGATTGGCCAGGTGTTTGCCTCTGCTTTCACACCCCAACTAAGCCCATTAAGTTTCTCTGTGTTCTCTCATCAATGTGATTGTAAATGGTTCCAGTTCCCTGAGCTGCATTTCTCCATGACCCAGAAAGCACACAAACACTCCGAGGTTAACTGAAATGCTAGTACTCACTGTTATTAATGTATTCGTGTACATTGTGTCGCCAGGTCTTATAGACACTGACACCCACAAGGAGCATCCTGATGTGTCCTTCTGGCAAAATAGTTCAGGTCAAAGTCCATTCTTGAATTTGGCTTTTGACTGAAGTCATTGTTTGCACCCCAAGGAATAAGAGTCACACATCAGCTGTGTCTAGAGCTCTTCTTATCCTTAAATGCATGTCAGAAGTTTATCTGAGTATTGCATGTTCTCTGCTGTACTAGAGAGAACACTACTTTCTCAGATATTACTGGACATTGTTTTGTAAAAATATCATATCACAGTCAACAGGATCTGAGCGATATCTATGTTATTCATGATGAGCTGCTGATGTATCACATCATTTTATAGATAGGCATAATATACCCATGCTACCAGCTCACCTGAACAAGATCAGGAAACTAGCTCTGTTTTCCTTCTCTGATGGCACCTTGCACCCAAGCATCATGCAAGATAGAGCCTGGCACGCAGGAGCAGCATATCCTGAGTTGTATGCCTGAGGGAAACAGCACTGCACAGGCTCAAGCACCGAACAGGAACCTGAATTTGCTTAGGAATAGAGCTAGCAACTGCATGCTGGCTTTCTATGTGAGTGTGTTTCAGAGGACTTCAGTGATGGATCTGATCATCCCTACAGCAGAGGCATCTGCCTGAAATTCCTTAACATATTCAATGCTAGGCAGTCATTCTGCCAAGTGAGCTATAAATAACATATATTCATACCCACTCCTGGTGACTTTTCTCTTTCTTGAGACGATATCTCACTATGTAAGTCACAGAAATCCTGTAACCAAAAGGGCTTTGGTATCTGTGGTAGACAGAGAACACCACACTCAGCCTGAAGACCTTTTCTCTTGGTGCCTCCACTGTATAAGTTTCTTTACCAACAGTCACTATGATGGCTACATTCTCCATTGGCTAAGGCATCTGGAGGCAAATTTCAAAGGCCAGGTACATGGCTTCTGTGACTGTGCCCTCTAGCAAACATCCCACATTGTAACCAGCACTGTAGGCTCTTCCTGGAAGTTCTCACAGACACTTGTACACATAAGGTAAGAGACCATTCCTCTGCCACATTCATCCTGTGATGAGATTTCGCTACTGTTTAATTTCTCATATTGCTAAAAAGGAGGTTTTGAAGAAAGAATGAGACTTTGCTAGCCATGGTTGGAAAGTTAAAACTCAGTTCTTCACATGGCAAAAGCTAACATGATTCTAATCATGGCTAGAGTTATCTGTAGCTTTGAAAGAGGTGGTGGTCAATGGCAATGTCCCAGGAGAGTCTCCTGGAAAGGGCCCCTCAGCTAATGGTAAGCATAAAGTGAACATCAGCAGGGTTCCCCGTGACATCAGCAGTCCATTTCTCTACATTCTATTATATCCTGGTGGGCTCTTGGCAACGCCGTGTTGTCACTAGTGTTGTGGCAACACCAACTGCTCTTAGGGCAGTTGCCTATAGGTCTCATCAGCAGCCATGTGGGCGAGACTGAGAAGTATCTTTGGGAAAGAGAATATGGACAGTCGAAAAATCAAAGAGAGGCAGAAGGCAGATGGCCTTCCATCTCATTTTAAAATATCAAGAAAGAAGTTGTCCTGGGGAAGGCACAGTGAGTCCTGGGCAGAGGAGATGGGCTTGAGGTGGGAGCTACAAAAGGAAGGCAGTGGAACAGGACCCTCTGGGAAACAAATGGATGTTCCTGCTTAACATAGGTCATGAAAGTTAAAAGTTCCAGAACATTATTTTGTCTGTCCCCAAAACCAGGAGCTGGCAAGGTCAAAGCTGTTTCATTGGAAGTTCTTAGCTTTACACTTATTGGGCATTTGTGGTTCAACATGAGGACAAAAGGAGACCATCAAGGGTCAAGGGGTTTAATTAACATTTCCCAGTTTATGGCAGGGCATCACTGCACTTCACTCTCACAGGTTTAGTTTAGGTGCTATCTGACAGTAGTTACAGGGACAGAAATGTGCATGTACTAATAACACCTCTGAAAACCTCTTCCTGACAGTGGTGCCCTTAGGATACTGAATCAGTAGTTGTGGGTGGAAGGCATTTCTCTAATACAGGCAAAATGTAAGAGGCAGTAGACCAGATAGAGAATGAGTCTTTACTGCCAGCTGTGTGGTGTTTTGGTGTGTCTCTGGGCAGAACTATTCAGTCTCTTGATCATGTTCTGCTGCTGCTGGACTGTCTAAACCACAATCATGGTCATAGAATGGAAAGGCAGGAGCATTGTATATCTCTAAAGCACCTGAATGCTTGTGAACTCTGCCATTATTCTCTTGGGTTCTGTAACCACAGACCTGAGGCCTCAAAAACCAATCTGCATCTTGTGGGTTTGTGAAGAAGCCTGAAGCGTCCATCTCTGTACTCATCTGAAGCACATATAGAGAAGCAACAGAAATACCTGGCTGCTTAGATACCCACTTCTTAACAGAGTGATGGCAGATCTGAGATACAGAGAGCAGGCATCTCAGCCTGAAGCCACAATCTGTAAAATCTTGTCACTGGGTTCTAGGCATGCTCTATTTGTCTCCATCCACTGTGCCTTCTCACTATGCAAGTTCACTTTTGTTCTCCCTACAGGGGCCAGTGGGGAGATACCATGTCCCACAAAGCTCCCCTCCAAGAAGCAGCTGAAGAAGGAAATGGACAGGTTGACCACTCAGCTGAAGCTGATGACCAGGGAGAGAAATGAGCTGCAAGATCGCCTCCTGCTCCTCACAGAAGGATCCTTGGACAATCGGTATCCATTTTTTTCCACCCCCATGGTATCAGTCTTGGCTCTGCAAAGTCATCTAATCCTTTTAAGGACACCTCCAGGGTGTCATGTTCCTAAATGCTGCTCAGAGGAGAGGCAGGAAATTAAGCTTTGGCAGCAGTGATATCTGGAAAAAACACATATGCTTCTTCCAAATGAAACCCTGAGCCTGTTCTCTGAGTCACACAAAACAGGGATTGAGGCAGTAGAGAGTGAGTTCCCAGCATGCATTTGGAAAGGTCTTCATATGTGGGGGATAGTGTGAGACAATAGCTACTGTGGGTTTAGCATGAGATATTTACTTGCCTGGCAGGAGATTTAATGCAGGAAGCTCCTGGTAGCTGCTGCAGGGACCTGCTCCCTCTCGGTTTATCTCAGTGGAGGATAGGAAGGACTGGAGCTCAACAATGTTTATCTCTCTCCTTGTGCCTTATAATCTTTAGACAGTACATGGGATGCAATTTTTTTCAGCATCCCAATGTTCATTTCATCACTGACTGTCTTTATCTATTTCTGTCACCTCTCTCTCACTCTGTCTCTGTCTCCTCTATATATATCTGTCTCTCTAATATATCCCCCTCTTTCTCTCTCACTCTCTCATTCTCTCTCTTTCTGTCTCTCTGTCTATCTGTTTGTGTACATAAATATTTGCATGTTTGTGTATCCCTTTAGAGTCTTGGTGCCAGTGGTGTGAGGTGGGGCCTGTGAGTCTCAGTCTTAATGTGATGCCAATTCTGAGTTTTGGGTGTGCCAGTTTAAGCATTACTTAGCCTATGTGGCCAGATAGGAGGCGCAGTAGAATCCCTTGGGCAGTTTTTAAGGCTGCTCTACGCTGGGTCTCAATCCCAGAATTATGTCCAACTCTGTAGAAATAGTCACCAAGGATCAAGAATCGTTCTGAAAACAGGAGGAATGAAATCACAGATCTTTGGTGGACCAACACTTATGGAATGACACCCCTTAACTGTAACGGGGTAGACAGCCCCTCCACACTTACTGAGTGAGCTTATGCAACCAGGGTGCTTTTCAGGTGGATAACTATAGCCTCTGCTGGTCCTGGGCCAGGATAACAAGTAGTATAAGCAGCAGAATGAACCAGTCTAGAGGGTACACAATGTGGTATCTTCTGTGCATGGATAGTTTAGGTCACAGCCAGGATTCACAAGTTCCTTGAGTCCTGTATTCATGGGCTTCTTTTATTTGGGGGCATGCCCTACCCCAGGTCAAATCCTTTCTATGAAATACTCAAGACTCAGCACAAGCGGGTGATATTGAAGCTGAAGACGGTGGAGCAGGAGCATGCTGAAGCCTCACAGAACCTCAAGGATCTTGACAAGGAGACTGGCTTCTATCGGTAAGTGCCTGTCATGGACCCTAACAGTTGTGAAATGGTGTCTCTGTTTGCCTTTGTTCTGGACTGGGAGTCCTCAGTACTGGTCTTATCCCTTCTGCCTCTGAGCCATCTGCCTACATGATTCTTTTGGACTCAGATTTGCTAAGTATGAAAGAGACTGTTAGCCTCTCCAAGGATTTTTGTTTTGAACCTCAGGAGACTCTACATAGAAATCAATTCATAGCATCACAGGCAGTACTGGGTATCTGGGAATCAGGCAGGGTTTTACAGAGCTGGGTGCTATGGAACAGATAGATAGACAGAATGTGCTCCCCTTGGTTCTCCTTTCCTACCCTGAGGGCATTTATTCACATTTTTTGATGTTTCAGCATTACTTGGAACAATAAAGGACACATGGAGACTTCTACTTCTTTCTGAGGGACAGGGAACCCTATCAGTGTTGGGGACTTTTGTAGTTGATATTCTTTTGTGAATTAGCTGTTCTCTCTATGGTCTGCTTAGTGCAGCAGGCATGGTTGTATTGGGCTCTTTCCTAGATCCACATGGAAACCTTAGTCCTTGTGGTGTTGATAGGCCCTGAAGGTAGGGATGGCAAATGCATGCTGGCAGGTGGGGGGCATGAGGAGGCTGGCAGAGGCTTATTCTTCAGAGGATGTTTCCAGCAACTTCCACAGCCGGCTCCTGATGGAACAGATTCAGCTGAAAAAGAAGATGGACATGATGAAGCAGGACAATGAGATGGCCCAAGAGAATTGGGTCCTGTTAAAGCACCAGTTGGCAGAAATGCAGGAGATGTGTAAGGACCAAGAGGAGAACACCAGTGACCACCAGACACCGCAACTGGACAAGGTCTGGAACCATTTGCCCACTGGACTCTTTGTCTGCTCATCTACATACCTGAGCTCTCACCCATCACCCTCCTTACTAATTTATACTTGCCACCATCTGCCCACATCATGCCATCTGACTTCTTTTCTCTGCCACTGCATAAGTATTCTGGAAAATTAACCCCTTGTGAGAAACTCTATTATTGGCAAGCATACCCTTCTCTTCTTCTTGAAGGTGCATTCCAAAACGCAGAGTTGGGGAATATGATAACCCACAATTACATGGTCCCTGGATAGCTGGGCTGTAATGTAAACTGATTATTGGTACCTTCTGGGTCCTGTGACTATTTTGCGTGGTAGGGTCATGTGACTTCAAGGTAGGAAGGAGCTTGCAAAGGAAGAGCCTAGTGCTATTGTTCAAATTTTGTCATCAATGCCAATGTCATGTGTCCTGCCCCATTCTTCGTCACTGCAATGGGTCGTTTCTATTTGGCCAGCTCTTAATTCACACTGATACATGCCTGATTTCTAGTTTCTTAGCCCTGTTTCCTTTGGGTTTTGCGGGAGTGTGTATAGTCTGGAGCTGACTGGACATCAAGGGACATGGGAAGGACTTTTGACAGACAATTTGTGGAGGTCAGAATCTTGAGACTTCAGAGGGAAAAAGTAACTAACCACCTCAACATAGTCTAGCCAAGCAGAGCAAGCTCTTCACAGCTAACTTAGCTCCCAAATGGATGATAGCAGAGTTGTGAGACCATTGAAAAATTGCTTGTGTGCTATGTCTCAACTCCATGTTCTTCTAGCAGGAAGCCCATGATCTTTGTGGACAATCATGCATGTGGTCATTGTCCACAGGAGGCCATTGGGTTTCTTTCATGTCAGTTTCTACCTTGGAACAGGGTTCTTACTTCCCTTGAAGCTGGATCTTCTGGCTAGGGTGGCTGTCCTGCAAGCTCTTGGGTCCTCTATCTATGCTTGCTCTTGTAAGACAGTGTGCGCAAGCCAGTGTGCAGCCCTCCACTGAGAACACCATCTTGTCATGAACAGGAGCGGGAAAGACTGGAGAAACTCCTGCAGTATTTGAGGAAGCAGACTCAGCTGGCCATACAGGAAAGGGACTTAGCCATAAAGATGCAGCATCAAGAGGATGGCGACTAGCACACACAGTTTCTGAGCAGTGGGATACCTGATCTTCTGAGTTGGAGAATGGAAGGACCCCCAACCCAGGAAAACCACAGCGAGGCTTTCGGAACACCAGAGAACATCGCAGGAGGTGAAAACTTTGGCCTCTAGTCACCCAGAGACTTGCTTGGGGAGGGAGAGAAAAGATCCTTTGTTCTTGCTGCACTCCCTTCCCCCAGACCTCCTTCCTCCTCGGCACAGCGGCACAGCGGACTCCTCTTTCTCAGCGCAGACCTATCTGCCTGGGGTATACAACCGCTGAGACGGAGCCCCAACCACTTTAGCGGCAGACAAAAGCCAGCAGTACGTACCCCGGAGTCCCAGATTCGCGCAGCGGCTGTACCATCCTCCCAGGGCGCGAATCTGCTAGACACCATACTAGCTCCTCAGGATCGCCATCACTGATGGTACGACCCGCCCAATCCCACAGTGACAGAGAATACGCTATATACTCACCAAAACCAGGCAGAAATGTCATACAACCTGGACACACCAGGCACTGGGCCTCCCAAGCTTGGAGAGCACAACGAAGAGATCCCAGGACTTCCCAGAAAGCATTGGGACTAGCAAGCCAGTCTCCAGTTACAGCAGGACGTGGCAGCGGAGCAGTACTGAACTGGCGGGGCACCACAGCCCTCCAGTTCAAGACTAACCAGGGCCAAACCAGAGAACAGAGAGCCTGATTACCCCATCCCTGCTGAAGTGACCACCCTGAAATCTCCAGCTGCAGCAAGACCTCAGAACCTGGCAGTGACAGCAGCACAGAACTGGCGGAACACATCAAAGAAGCAGGGCCAAACCAGAGAGCAGAGAGCCCCTGATACCACGATCTCGGCCAAGAGACCTGCCTGTAAGTGAGTGCACCCTTGAGAATCTGCAGTTCCCCAGATCCTGGGTCCTTCTAAATCAGAAGCCAAGCATCGAACCCCCCTCCCACCCACATACCCACTTTGGGAAACAGAGGGGCACTAGGGACATTGACGTTCCTGCCCTGTGGGCCTGATTGAGGAGCTAAGACAGTTAATACCAGAAATTGCGCTGCGATCATCATTAGCGCCTGCGACATATACAGTACAGAGCCCCTCCCACACACTCAAGGGTTCAACATTAGCCATCACTCTGTCCCTCGAGAAACTCATCCACGCACACTTACACACACAGACACACACGCGCGCGCGCACACACACACGCTTGCATTTGCCCCGTTTGCGCCTGCGTACTTTCCTCCCACAGGTACAGCTAGTCCTCAGCACACGCTGAGAGTGCTCAGCTTCCTGAAGAACTCTCCAGACACCAGAGAGAGACAGCACCAGTCTGATCTGCAGAATCCAAAACCAAACAGGGAAGGTTTCAGATAAGCCAATGGCCAGAGGTAGGCGAAAGAACACTTCCAACATAAATCAGGACATCATGACTTCACCAGCAAACCCCAAAATCGATGGATACACCAATTCAGCAGAAGCACAGAAAAATGATTTTAAAGCCATGCTTGCACAATTATTTGAGGCTCATAAGGAGGAAATGAACAAGTCTTTCAAAGAGATGGCCAGTCAATTGGAGGCAAAGAAAGAAGAAATAGACAATATCCTTAAAGAAACACAGGCAAACATAGCCAAACAAATAGATACACAAGTAGAGGAAAAATTAGTGGCATATAAGAAGGAAATGAAAAAAGAAATAGAGGCCATCGTAGAGAGACAGGAATTCAAATTCAAACACATGAAAGAAATGGTGCAAGGCATGAAAACAGAATTAGAATCAATAAAGAAAACACAAAATGAGAAAACCCTTGAGCTGGAGAACTTAGAGAAAAGATCAGGAACCACAAAAGTAAGCATCACCAACAGAATACAAGAGATGGAAGAGAGAATCTCTGGAGCTGAAGACACACTTGCAGAAATGGATACTTCTCTCAAAGAAAAAGTAAAATCAGAAAAGTTCCAATCACAAAATATCCAAGAAATCAAGGATGCTATGAAAAGACAAAATCTAAGAATAATAGGAATTCACGAAAAAGAAGACTCCAGACTCCAAGGTCCAGAAAATATTTTCAAGAAAATCATAGAAGAAAATTTTCCCAACTTAAAGAAAGAGATGTCCATAAATATACAAGAGGCCTACAGAACTCCAAATAGACTAGACCAGAAAAGAAACACATCACGTCACATCATAGTCAAAACACTAAATCTACAGAACAAAGAAAAGATATTAAAAGCAGCAAGGGAAAAAGGCCAAGTAACATATGAAGGTAGACCTATCAGAATCACGCCGGACTTCTCATCAGAAACTATGAAAGCCAGAAGGGCCTGGGCAAGTATCATGGAGACTCTAAGAGATCACAAATGTCAACCCAGACTACTATACCCTGCAAAGCTTTCAATCAACATAGATGGAGAAAACAAAATATTCCATGACAAAACTAAATTTATACAATATCTACACAGCAAACCATCCCTACAGAAGATACTAGAAGGAAAACTTCAATCCAATGAAAACAACTTCACCCAAGAAAACAGGGCATACAGATAATGTCCCAATAAAAATGAAAAGAAAACAAGCAATGAATCAGGGTTAGATCATCGACTCCATTACAAAAGGAACTAACATGCATTGGTCACTATTATCTATCAATATCAATGGACTCAACTCACCAATAAAAAGACACAGGCTAACAGAATGGTTAAGGAAACAGGATCCAACATTCTGTTGCATCCAAGAAACACACCTATGCAACAAAGACAAACACTACCTCAGAGTAAAGGGCTGGAAAACTGTTTTTCAAGCAAACGGTTCCAGAAAACGAGCTGGAGTAGCCATCCTAATATCTAATAAAATAGACTTTCAACCCAAGTTAATCAAAAAAGATAAGGAGGGCCACTATATACTCATCAAAGGAAAAATCCACCAAGAGGACATCACAATCTTGAATATCTATGCCCCAAATACAAGAGCACCGACATTCATAAATGAAACATTATTAAAGCTTAAATCATACATTGATCCTAATACCTTAATAGTGGGAGACTTCAACACTCCACTCTCACCAAAGGGACAGATCAACTAGACAGACACCAAATAGGGAAATAAAAGCACTCACAGAATCCCTAAATCAAATGGACCTAATAGACGTCTACAGATCATTTCACCCAAACTCAAAAGAGTACACCTTCTTTTCAGCACCCCATGGAACCTTTTCCAAAATAGACCATATAGTGGGCCACAAAGCAAGCCTCAACAGATACAAAAGGATTGAAATAATCCCTTGTATACTATCTGACCACCATGGACTAAAGCTCGACCTCAACAACAACAGAAACAACAAAAAGCTGACACGCACATGGAAACTAAACAACTTACTACTCAATGACAGCTGGGTTAAGGAAGAAATAAAGAAAGAAATTAAAGACTTCCTAGAATTCAATGAAAAGGAAGGCACAACATACCCAAATTTATGGGACACACTGAAAGCAGTGCTCAGAGGAAAATTTATAGCACTAAGTGCCTGCAAGAAGAAATTCGTAACATCACATACAAACAACTTAATGGCCCAACTGAAAACCCTAGAACAAAAAGAAGCAGATACACCCAAAAGGAGCAGACGGCTGGAAATAATCAAACTAAGGGCTGAAATCAATCAACTAGAAACAAATAAAACTATCCAAAGAATCAATGAAACAAAAAGCTGGTTCTTTGAGAAAATCAACAAGATAGACAAACCCTTAGCCAAACTAACTAAAAAGCAGAGAGAAACTATCCAGATCAGCAAAATCAGAAATGAAAATGGGGACATAACCACAGACATTGAGGAAATCCAAACAATTATTAGGTCATACTACAAAAGCCTATATGCCACAAAATTTGAGAATCTAAATGAAATGGATAATTTTCTTGAAAGATTCCATCTACCAAAACTAAGTCAAGATCAAGTAGAAAGACTGAATAGCCCTATATCTCCCAAGGAAATCGAAGCAGTCATTAACAGTCTCCCCTCCAAAAAAAGCCCTGGACCAGATGGCTTCAGCGCAGAATTCTACAAGACCTTCAAAGAAGTGCTAACTCCAATTCTCCTCAAGCTATTCCACAAAATAGAAACAGAAGGAACACTACCAAACTCATTCTATGAAGCCACAGTCACCTTAATACCTAAACCACACAAAGACCCAACAAAAAAAGAGAACTTTAGGCCTATCTCTCTTATGAACATTGACGCAAAAATACTCAATAAAATACTTGCAAACCGAATCCAAGAACACATCAAAGATATCATCCACCATGACCAAGTAGGCTTCATCCCAGGCATGCAAGGGTGGTTCAACATACGGAAATCCATCAATGTAATCCACTACATAAACAAACTGAAGGAGAAAAACCACATGATCATCTCCTTAGACGCCGAAAAAGCATTTGACAAAGTCCAACACCCATTCATGTTTAAAGTCTTGGAGAGATCAGGGATACAAGGCACATACCTAAACATAGTAAAGGCAATATATAGCAAGCCTATAGCTAACATCAAACTCAATGGAGAGAAACTTAAATCAATCCCACTGAAATCAGGGACAAGACAAGGCTGTCCATTGTCTCCATATCTCTTCAACATAGTACTTGAAGTCCTAGCCAGAGCAATAAGACAACTAAAGGAGATCAAGGGGATACAAATCGGAAAGGAAGAGGTCAAAGTGTCACTATTTGCAGATGATATGATAGTATACATGAGCGACCCCAAAAATTCAACCAGAGAACTCCTTCAGCTGATAAACACCTTCAGCAAAGTGGCAGGATACAAAATCAACTCAAAAAAATCAGAAGCCCTCCTATATACCAAAGACAAAAAGGCTGAGAAAGAAATTAGGGGAACAACACCCTTCACAATAGCCATTAATAACATAAAGTACCTTGGTGTGACCCTAACCAAGCAAGTGAAAGACCTGTTTGAGAAAAACTTCAAGTCTCTGAAGAAAGAAATCGAAGAAGATATCAGAAGATGGAAAGATCTCCCGTGCTCATGGATTGGTAGGATTAACATTGTGAAAATGGCCATACTGCCAAAAGCAATCTACAGATTCAATGCAATTCCCATCAAAATACCAACTCAATTCTTTACAGACCTTGAAAAAAAGATTCTCAGCTTCATATGGAGAAACAAAAAACCCAGAATCTCCAAAACTATCCTGTACAACAACAGATCATCTGGAGGTATCTCCATTCCTGATCTCAAGCTGTACTACAGGGCAACAGTAATAAAAACTGCATGGTACTGGCATAGAAACAGAAAGGAGGATCAATGGAACCGCATAAAAGACCCAGAAATAAATCCACACACCTATATACTCGATATTCGACAAAGAAGCCAATTCCATTCAATGGAAAAAAGACAGCCTCTTCAACAAATGGTGCTGGACCAACTGGATGTCTACATGCAGAAAAATGAAAATAGATCCATATTTATCACCCTGCACAAAACTAAAGTCAAAGTGGATCAAGGACCTCAACATAAAACCAGATACCCTAAATCAATTGGAAAAAAAAGTGGGGAACAGCCTAGAACTCATTGGCACAGGAGACAACTTCCTGAACAGAACACCAACAGCACAGGCTCTAAGAGCAACAATCAATAAATGGGACCTCATGAAACTGAAAAGTTTCTGTAAAGCAAAGGATACCGTCATCAAAACAAAACGACTGCCTACAGATTGGGAAAGAATCTTCACTAACCCTTTATCTGACAGAGGACTAATATCCAGTATATACAAAGAACTAAAGACGCTGAAAAGCAGCAATCCAAGTAATCCAATTAAAAAATGGGGAACAGAGCTAAACAGAGAATTCTCGACAGAGGAATATCGAATGGCAGAAAAACACTTAAAGAAATGCTCATCCTCATTAGCCATCAGGGAAATGCAAATCAAAACGACCCTGAGATATCACCTTACACCCATCAGAATGGCCAAGTTGAAAAACTCAAGCGATAACACATGCTGGAGGGGTTGTGGAGAAAGGGGAACCCTGCTCCACTGCTGGTGGGAATGTAAACTGGTACAACCACTCTGGAAAGCTATCTGGTGCTTTCTAAGACAAATAGGAATAGTGCTTCCTCCAGACCCAGCTATACCACTGCTAGGTATATACCCAAAGTTTGTTCAAGTACACAAAAAGGACACTTGCTCAACCATGTTTATAGCAGCTCTATTTGTAATAGCCAGAACCTGGAAACAACCCAGATGTCCATCAACGGTGGAATGGGTACAGAAATTGTGGTATTTTTATACAATGGAATACTACTCAGCAATCAAAAAGGAGGAAATCATGAAATTTGCAGGCAAATGGTGGGATCTAGAAAAGATCATTCTGAGTGAAATATCCCAGAAGGAGAAAGACAAACACGGGATATACTCACTTATATAGACCTATAAGATATGATAAACATAATGAAATCTATACACCTAAAAAAGATAATCAATTGAGCAGACATGGGGTAAGATGATCAATCCTCATTTAGAAAGACAGATGGGATGTGCATTGAACGTATGACAGGAGTCTACTGAGCGCATCTGAAAGACTCTAACTAGCAATGTTTTCAAAGCAAAGACTCATGACCAAACCTTTGGCAGAGTACAGGGAATCATAAGAAAGAAGGGGAGTTAGTCTGATGGGGAAAGGATAGGAGCTCCACAAGGACCAAATATATCTGGGCACAGGGTCTTTTCTGAGACTGACATTCAACCAAGGACCATATATGGATATAACCTAGAACCTCCACTCAGATGTAGCCTGTGGTAGCTCAGTAACCAATTGGTTTCCCAAAGTGAGGGGAACAGGGACTATTTCTAACAGGAACTCGATGACTGGCTCTTTGGTCTCCCCACCCCCGAAGGGAGGAGCAGTCCTGTTAGGCCACAGAGGAGGGCTTTGCAGCCAGTCCTGAAGATACCTGATAAAACAGGATCAGATGAATGGGGAGGAGGTCCCCCCCATCAGTGGACTTGGAAAGGGGCATGGTGGAGATGAGGGAGGGAGGGAGGGAGGGACTGGGAGGGAATGAGGGATCGGGACACGGCTGGGATACAGAGTTAATAAAATGTAACTGATAAAAAAAAAATAAAATAAAATAAAAAATAAAAAAAAAGAAAAAAAAATGATGCAGCATCAATTTGAAGACCTCCAGATGAGGTAGGAACCCAGGCTGGGAGGAGAAGTTGAAGACATCTGGGGACCCTGTTCCTAGATTCTCTGTCTTTAATGGGCTTTTGTTCTCCAGCAAGGCTAAGAACCCCTCCTGGGAAAGAACACCTCAAAGAGTTGTGCTGACCCAGTCTACAGGAACTTCTGTGAAGGAAACAATGTGATTGGCACCTTATGTGTCTAGAGCATTGTGACCCCCTCCTAGTTCTTTACAATATCCTTAGCAGACTGTGTTTAAAGTCACAAGATCTGCCAACATCTGCCTCCCAAGTGATGGGAACTCAAGATGTGCACACCACACCAGGCTGAAATTATACTTTTGTTTAAGAGCAACCCGTGTAGTGATCAGATTCTCCCCGTTAGCCCTAATCTCTGCAGTGTTTACCCATTTCTGTGAGAAGGGTTCTCTGGAAAAAATAGGTTAAGGAGTTTCCAGAAGCCAGACAGGTGTCTCTGAAGCAGGGACTATCAGACATTCAAGGAGTGTTCTGTAACTCACTCCCATAATGAGCCAGGATGTGGTCTGCCAGCTCTAGTTCTTAGGAAAACACAGCTTTCAGTCTGGTACCTCAGCCTGTGCAGGACTATTGTTGGCAGGCACACAACTCAGTAAAGGCTGCTCCAGCATGCCAGGCTCCATCATGCATGGTGCTTGGGTACAAGGAGCCTCCTGAGCAGGAGAAATGAGCTAGCCTCATGACATTGTTCAGTGGCCCAGGTTACAAGGGTGTATTTCTATCTATTTAAATGATGTGATCCATCAGTGAGTCATCATGAATAACTTATATTTTGATCATTTTTGGGTAGGTTCTTTTATATAATGATGTTTCTGGGCTGTAGGAGAAAGGGTTAGTCTGTGTAGTAGAACAGAGAACATACAGTTCCTAGATGTAATTCTGACATGCGTTTAATAGTGGAAACATTTTGTAGGCACAGATACTGTGTGACCCTTCTGTCATGAGTTACAACAATGACTGCAGCTAAGAGATCAGAGTTGACTGTGGAGCACAGCTGAGGTTGTGGGAGGGAGCAGCTTGAAGGCTGAGATGGGGTGTTGCAACCAGGCCTGTGTTTTAACTGCCTTCCTCTCCCAGGTCTGAAAAGCTACACCTTCAAATGGAAGTGGCCACAGCCCATGAGAAGAGCCTCCTGCAGAAGGAGCTGCTGCATCAGGAGCCACCTGCTGAGCCCCAGCCCCAAGAAATTCAGAATTCCTGGGAGGAATTGTCCTATACAGAATGGGTTTCCTCTGTATGAACAGGCCCTAATTTTATCTAGCCAGTGTGCCAGCCAGGCTGCTTTTTGGCCTCTCATTTCTTTTTCTTTTCTGACAACACCCCTTGAGAAAACTGCTGTCTCCCTTGCCACTAAGTGTTCAAGATAAGCCACAGGCTGTGGAGCTGTCTTGCTAAATCTTCACTGAGAGAAGACTGATAAGCATAATTTTCTGTGTAAATTTTAGTTTTTTGTTTTGCTTTCTTGGTTGTGGTTGTTGCTATTTTGGCTGTTTTGGTTTTTGAATTTCTTATTTTGACTTATATATTCTTGTTATTGTTTTATAAACTTTGGTTAGATTACTGTTTTATTGACTACCCTATTAATAACTGTTTTTAAAATGTATTTTCTTGTGATTAAAAATGCAGATTCCTCTATTGAAAATACTCTGTTTAGCTCTGCACTCAATTTTCAAGTGGATTACTTCATTTGGTGCTGTTTAACTTCTAGAGTTCTTTATATGTACTGAATATTAGCCCTGTGTCAGATATAGGGTTGATGAATGGCAGAGAAACACTTAAAGAAATGTGAAAAGTCTTTAGCCATCAGGAAAATGCAAATTGAAACAACCATGTTATTTCACCTTATACCCTTCAGTATGACTAAGATCAAAAAGTCAAATGACAACACATCCTGGAGAGGATGTGGAGAAAGGGGAACCCTCCTCCACTGCTGGTGGGAATGTAAACTTTTACAACCACTTTGTTAATCAATCTGGCACTTTCTCAGACAATTAGGAAAGCGCTTCCTCAAGATCCAGCTATACTACTCCTAGGCATATATCCAAAAGATGCTCAAGTATACAAGGACATTTGCTCAACCATGTTTGTAGCAGCTTTATTTGTAATAGCCACAAGCTGGAAACAGCCCAGAGGCCCCTCAATTGAGGAGTGGATACAGAAATTGTAGTACATATATAAATGGAATATTATTCAGTGATAAAAAACAAGGAAATCATGAAATTTGCAGATAAATGGTGGGAACTGGAAAAGATCTTCCTGAGAGGTGTCCCAGAAACAGAAAGACACACAGGGTATATGCTCATTCATAAGTGGATATTAAACATATAGTATAGGATAAACATACTAAAACCTGTACACCTAAGGAAGCTAATCAAGAAGGAAGCATCTGGCTGAGATGCTCAATCCTCATTCAGAAAGGTACAGTGAATGGACATTGGAGGAGAGAGAAAACAGGAACAGGACAGTAGCCTACCACAGAGGGCCTCTGAAAGTCTCTACCCTTCAGGGTATCAAAGCAGATGGTCACACTTATGGCCAAACTTTGGGCAGAGTGCAGGGAATCTTATGAAAGAAGTGGGAGAGAGCAAGACCTGGAGAGGACAGGAGCTCCACAAGAGGAGCAACAGATTCAAAAAATCTGGGCACAGGAGTCCTTTCTGAGACTGATACTCCAGCCAAGGCCCACTCATAGAGATGGCCTGGAACCCCTGCACAGAGGTAGCCCATGGCAGTTCAGTGTCCAAGTTGTTTCATAATAATGGGGACAGGGACTGTCTCACACAGAAACTGATTGGCCTGCTCTTTGATCACCTCCCCCTGAGGGGGGAGCAGCCTTACCAGGCCACAGAGGAAGACAATGCAGCCACTCCTGATGAGATCTGATAGACTAGGATCAGAGGGAAAGGGAGGAGAACCTCCCTTATTAGTGTACTGGGGGAGGGTCATGGGTGAAGAAGAGGTAGGGAGGGTAGGATTGGGAAGGGTCGTGGGAAGGAGCTACAGGGGGATACTAAGTTAATAAACTGTAATTAATAAAAATAAAAATATTAAAAAAATCATTAATCAAAGTTTTAAAAATTCAGATTTCAACTCTTCAACATTTTTAAATTTTATTTGTTTAATCACTTTACACTCCAATCCCACTCTTCTCCCTCCTCTCCTTCCCTTCCCTTCTTGGTTTCTCAGGAAAGAGGAGGCCTTCCTCAGGGTTCCAGGATTGGTACCTGTACTCTACCTCTCTGAGCCTCCTTTATTCTGGGAGGCAGCTTCTCTCTTCCTGGAATGACTTGTCCACAGCACTGCCCTCCTCTTCACCAGCAGACAAGAGCAAAGGGACCTGAAATCTCAGTGTGGAGTCCATTGCATCCCAGGCTGCTTAGCTTCCCATCACTCAGTCCTCAGAGTCACCCTCTGATAAATGTAACATTATTAGTCTTTCTACTGAGGAAACAGGAAAGCTTGAGTTATGGAGAAGCCATCTCATGTGGCAAAGAAGAAAGGGGATTAATATTCATACCGATGGTAGAGATCAGCCTGGCATACTCAAATCACTGGGTTCAACATTCAGCATTGAAAACAATATCCTAACAACCTGAAACACACAGAGGCACACACAGAGGCACACACAGAGGCACACACACACACACACACACACACACACACACACACACACCTGTGCAAGCCACAAATTTCCAAACCAGGTTTACCTCTTTTCTACCTCAGTGTACCTTCCAGGAATGTTTTTAAAGGAATGTGCAAGTAGACTCTTTGGAGTACCCCTGAGTTGAAGGACTCATTTGAATTTCATAGGAATGTAATTCCTCTTCTATTCTTAGCTCTTTTTAGTCTTAGAAACATGTGGGATTCCCAGACAATAAGATGTGCAGGAGTCCCTGAAGGATACATGTCCAGAAGCCTAAGGATCCAGGGAGAGACAAGGAACGGTTTTGCTTGAATTAGCTATCCATAAAGGGTTCATACTTTTATAATCTGACATGAGTCCTTTCTTTTAGCCATATTTAAACATACTACCAATTTTGAAAAAGAATTAGCTCAATCTGTGTCTACGACAAAATTTAAGAGATGTTTACATGGAATCTCTTTTCAAAGTCCATATGGAATCTCCCTGACAGATGGTTAATGTTGATGCAAAAACAATGCTCAAAATTTAGGGTCTGGAGAGAATCACTGAGGTAAGCATAATGCCAAATATAACCCAGGTGAACCAGGCCCTAAAAACACATAAAATGGACTTAGGTTACAATAAACTACAAGTGACATCTCTCATAAGGAATGATTTAATAAACTTAGAGGCAGTGCTCCAGATCCTGGTGAGAAGCATACAGGACAAATAATCATCATTTCTTGGTGAAACAGGCCATACCATTCTCTGCAAATTGCAAATGTTCATCAGACTTTATTTTTTTAAATTTTTTATTTAACTTTTTTTAATTACACTTTATTCATTTTGTATCCCCCCCATAAGCCCCTTCCTCCTCCCCTCACCATCCCACCATCGCTCCACTTTCTGCATGCATGCCCCTCTCCAAGTTCACTGATAGGGGAGGTCCTCCTCTCCTTCTTTCTGATCTTAGTCTATCAGTTCTCATCAGAAATGGCTGTATTGTCATCTTCTGTAGCCTGTTAAGGCTGTTCCCCCCTCAGGGGGAGGTGATCAAAGACCAGGCCCATCAGATTATGTCAGAGGCATTCCCTCTTCCCATTACTATGTAACTCATTTGGACACTGAACTGCCATGGCCTACATCTATGCAGGGGTTCTAGGTTATCTCCATGAATAGTCCTTGGTTGACGCATGAATCTCTGGGAAGTTCCCTGTGTTCAAATTTTCTTGTTCTGTTGCTCTCCTTGTAGAGTTCCTGTCCTCTCCAGCTCTTATTATTTCCCACTTCTTACATAAAATTCCATTCACTCTGCCCAACAGTTGCCCATCAGGCTCAGCATCTGCTTTGATAGTCTGCAGGGCAGAGCCTTTCAGAGACCCTCTGTGGTAGGTTCCTAGGTTGTTTCCTGTTTTCTTCTTCTTCTGATGTCCATCCTCTTTGCCTTTCCGGATGGGGATTGGACATTTTAGTTAGGGTCCTCTCTCTTGCTTAGTTTCTTTAGAGATACAGTTTTTAATAGGTTTAACCTATGTTATATGTCTATATGAGTGAGTATATACCGTGTGTGTCTTTCTGCTTCTTGGACAGCTCACTCAGGATGATCCTTTCCAGGTCCCACCATTTACCTGCAAATTTCATGATTTCCTTGTTTTTCATTGGTGAGTAATACTCCATTGTGTAGATGTATCACAATTTCTGCATCCATTCTTCAGTTGAGGGAAATCTGGGATGTTTCCAGCTTCTGGCTCCTACAAATAAAACTGCTACAAACATAGTTGAGCAAAGGTACTTATTGTGTACTTGAGCCTTTTTTGGATATATGCCTATGAGTGGTATGGCTGGATCTTGAGGACGCACTATTACTAGTTGTCTTAGAAAGTGCCAGATTGATTTCCAGAGTGGTTGTACAAGTTTACATTCCCACCAGCAGTGGAGGAGGGTTCCCCTTTCTCCACAACATCTCCAGCATGTGTTGTCACTTGAGTTTTTGATCTTGGCCATTCTAATTGGTGTAAGATGAAATCTCAGGGTAATTTTGATTTGCATGTCTCTAATGGCTAATAAGGTTGAGCATTTCTTTAAGAGTTTCTCTGCCATTCAATATTCCTCTACAGAGAATTCTCTGTTTAGCTCTGTTCCCCATTTTTTAATTGGATTACTTGGTTTGTTGCTTTCCAGTTTCTTTAGTTCTTTATATATACTGGATATGAGTCCTCTGTCAGATAAAGGTTTGGTGAAGATTCTTTCCCAATCTGTAGGCAATTGTTTTGTTTTGATAATTGTTTCCTTTGCTTTACAGAAGCTTTTTAGTTTCATGAGGTCCCATTTAGTGATTGTTGTTCCTAGAGCTTTTGCTGTTGGTGTTCTGTTCAGAAAATTGTCTCCTGTGCCAATGAGTTCAAGGGTATTTGACACTTTTTTTTTTCTAACCAATTTAACGTGTCTGGTTTTATGTTGAGGTTTTTGATCCATTTGGACTTTAGTTGGGTGCAGGGTGATAAGTATGGATCTATTTTCTTTTTTCTACATGTAGACATACAGTTGGACCAGCAACATTTGTTGAAGATGCTATCTTTTTTCCATTGAATAGTTTTGGTGTCTTTGTCAAATATCAGGTGTCCATAAGTGTGTGGGTTTATTTCTGGGTCCTCTGTTCGGTTCCATTGATCCACCATTCTGTTTCTATGCCAGTACCATGCAGTTTTTAAAACTGTTGCTCTATAGTACAACTTAAGATCAGGGATGGAGATACCTCCAGAAGATCTTTTATTGTAGAAGATTGTTTTAGCAGTTCTGGGTTTCTTGTTATTCCATATGAAGTTGAGAATTTTTCTTTCCAGGTCTGTAAAGATTTGTGTTTGTAATTTGATGGGAATTGCATTGAATCTGTAGATTGCCTTCGGTAAAATGGCCATTTTTACTATGTTAATCTTGCCAAGCCATGAGCATGAGAGATCTTTCCATATTCTGTTATCTTCTTCCAATTCATTCTTCAGAGACTTGAAATTTGGGTAGGGTTAGTTGGTTGGTTGCGTTGGTTAGGGTTACTCCAAGGTACTTTATGTCATTTGTGGTTATTGTGAAGGGTGTTGTTTCCCTAATTTCTTTCTCAGCCCTTTTGTCTTTTGTATACAGGAGGGCTACTGATTTGTATGAGTTAATTTTGTATCCAGTCACTTTGCTGAAGGTGTTTATCAGCTGTAGGAGTTCCCTGGTAGAGTTTTTGGGGTCACTCACGTATACTATCATATCATCTGCAAATAGAGAAAATTTTGCTTCTTCCTTTCCAATTTGAATTCCCTTGATCTCCTTCGACTGTTTTATTGCTCTAGCAAGGACTTACAGCACTATTTTGAAGAGATATGGAGAGAGTGGGCAGCCTTGTCTTGTCCCTGATTTCAGTGGGATTGCTTTAATTTTCTCTCCGTTCAGTTTGGTGTTGGCTATAGGCTTACTCTATATTGATTTACAATATGATAAAATAGACTTTCAACCAAAATTAATCAAAATAAATGGGGAAGGACACTTCATACTCATCAAGAGAAAATTCCAACAAAAATACATCACAATCCTGAACATCTATGTCCCAAATACAAGGGCACCCACATTTATAAAAGAAACATTGATAAAACTTAAACCAGATCCCCACACACTAATAGTGGGAGACTTCAACACCCTGCTCTTAACAAAGGACAGGTCAACAAAGAAAAAATTAAACAAGGAAACAATGTCTCTAACAGAGGTCATGAATCAAATGGACCTGACAGACATTTACAGAACTTTACACCCAAACACAAAAGAATTTACCTTCTTCTCAGCACCTCATGGAACCTTCTCCAAAATAGACCACATAGTTGGTCACAAAGCAAGCCTCAACAGATACAAGAAGATTGAAATAATCCCTTGTATCCTGTCTGATCACCATGGAATAAAGCTGGACCTCAACAACAACAGAAATAGCAAAAAGCCTACACACACATGGAAACTGAACAACTTGCTACTAAATGACAGCTGGGTTAAGGAAGAAATAAAGAAAGAAATTAAAGTCTTCCTAGAACTCAATGAAAATGAAGACACAACATAATCAAACTTGTGGGACACAATGAAAGCAGTGCTAAGAGGAAAGCACTAAGTGCCTTCAAGAAGAAATTCGAGACAGCTCATTCAAGGAACTTAATGGCTCACTTAAAAACCCTAGAAAAAGAAGAAACAGACACACCTAAAAGGAGTAGATGGCTGGAAATAATCAAACTCAGGGCTGAAATCAATCAATTAGAAACAAATAAAACAATTCAAAGAATCAATGAAACCAAAAGCTGGTTCATTGAGAGAATCAACAAGATAGGCACACCCTTAGCCAAGCTAACGAAAAGGCAGAGAGACACCATCCAAATCAGCAAAATTAAAATGAAAAGCGGGACATAACTACAGACACTGAAGAAATCCAAACAATAATTAGGACTTACTTCAAAAGTCTATATGTCACGAAATTTGAAAATCTAACTGAAATGGACAATTTTCTTCACCGACTCAACTTACCAAAGCTAAATCAGGACCAGGTAATACAATTAAATAGTCCTATATCCCCCAAGGAAAGAGAAGCAGTCATCGAAATTCTTCCATCCAAAAAAAGCCCAGGATCAGATGGTTTCAGTGCAGAATTCTACCAGGACTTCAAAGAAGAGCTAACTCCAAATCTCTTCAAACTACTCCACAAAATAGAAACAGAAGGAACATTACCAAACTCATTCTATGAAGTCACAGTCACCTTGATACCTAAACCACACAAAGACCCAACAAAGAAAGAGAATTTCAGGCCAATCTCCCTTATGAACATTGATGCAAAAATACTCAACAAAATACTTGCAAACCAAGTACAAGAACACATCAAAGATATCATCCATTATAACCAAGTAGGCTTCATCCCAGGTATGCAGGTGTGGTTCAATATATGGAAATCCATCAATGTGATCCACCATATTAACAAACTGAAAGAAAAAAGCCACATGATAATCTCTTTAGATGCTGAAAAGCATTTGACAAAGTCCAACATCCATTCATGTTTAAAGTTATAGGAGAGATCAGGGATATGAGGAGCCTATCGTTTTTATCACTGGTCCATTTAGCTCCATTCTTTATAGTTTGAATCATGATATTTAATGAGTTGTTAGTGGCTGAATGTTTCTCATTCTTCTAGAAATCCATTTAGGAGAAGGTGGAAAATCCCCATTATCCAGGGTATATATGATTTCTGAGTCAACAGAAATCCACGGGTACTGGGTCAATCTACAGTAGGGAGGAATCTACATTCCACATACTTTTAGAATATATTTAATATCAGTCTTCTGAACCCTGAATTGTGCCCGGCCTCCCCAAAATGTTTATGTTCAAGCTAAGACCCTAACTACCTCAAAATGTGACTTATTCAAAGACGGACCCTTTAAAATAAAGGATCAAAGCAAACTGAGGCCAGCTCTAATTAAATGAATTGATGTTCATTCTTATATGAACATCAACAGAGAAAAAATGGTGAAGACTTAGGGAGAAGAGGTCATCTACAAGTCAAGAGGAAGCCCTCAGAAGAAACTTCTGTCAACATCCTTATCTTGGAATTCCTGCTTGTAGAACTGTGCTAGATGATGAAGATAGATAGATAGATAGATAGATAGATAGATAGATAGATAGATAGATAGATAGATAGATAGATAGATAGATGGATGGATAACATTTGTCCATTCAGAAAAGACTAAGCCTAAATGACGTACGAAGGATTGGCCTTCTATATGTGATGTTTAGAGAAGACATCACTAAAGTAGATTTGAGCAGAAACTGGAAATTATCTCGAGTATATTCAAAGGGATGCTTTTTAAAGCAGCTATAAATAGATCCTTAGAGCTTGCAGTGACAAAATATTTAAGAAAATAAAACTTTGGGGTTTATCATGAGTGAACTAGGAAATGATTCGTTTGGGAGAAGGTTGGGGTATTTTTCTGATTTGTTTTGATAGTTAAGATTGCTTAGTTTTTAAAGAACAGATCTGGTTTCTTTTTGAAACAGAAACTGTCCTCTATCAGGTAGAGATGCAGGAAACCCAATAAGCAGGACTTGAAGCCTCTAGAACCTGCCAGATACTTGGGCTCCAATGAGACAGTAGGATCAGAAGGTTTGAGAGGAGGTAGTCTCTGTATTAAATTAGAAAGTTGAGTCACTGGATTTCTTTTGTTTGCTTGGTCTGTTTTTTTAAGCTACTTTTATAAAATATGATTTTTCATCTTTCTAGTGATTTATATAATTAACAGATCTTATGAGGCATTCTTTATATGCTGTATAAATTCAGTCATTTAAAATATGCATTTTCTATACATTTCAGTAATTGTTACTTTGTTCATACAATTGTATGACCATCATCACTCGCCATCACACCAATTTCCCTGACATCTGAGCTCACTAACTCTAGATAGATAGAAAAGAATGATGTGTTTGTAGACTTGTCTATACTGAACAGGGCATGGGAAAACAATGCATGGCATTTGAATCAGTCAGAGCTCTCCAGAAGAGGAGAAACACTGTGCCCAGTAGCTTAACTTTTTAGTTGATTCCAGATCCAGCCAAGCTGATAACCAAGAAGAACCATCACAGCATCTTCATTTTTTTAGGGGACATTATATTTTATTATGTATCAGTATGCTATCAATTTTATTGCTGCAAAATATCCTTTGGAACATATAGGATGTCTTCCCATTCATCTAGTGATAGGCATTAGATTACTCTCCTTTGGGGCTATCATGACTAATTCTGCCCTGAACATTTTGGTGCAGCTTTTTGTGCGGACATGATATTAATTCTCTTCAGAATAAAAACAGAAGTAAAGTTACTATTAACCACAGCATTTTACATTGGTACCTAAAATGTATAAAGACTCTACATCAATGCCAACAATCACCATTTCACATTCATTTGACATTATCTATTATGTTGAGTAAAATTAGAGTATCCTAAAGACTGACTTTGTATTCTATCTTTTAAATTATGTTTTATGTTTATCTTTTATGTTTAAAATAGTCATGTGTAGCCTAGGCTGGCTTCAAATTCATAATCTTTCTGTGACTTCAATCTGACTGCTGCAATTGCAAACATGTGCCACCATTAATGCTTATTAGAGGAGCATGCATTGAATCACTCATCCACTTTGCATTTCTCATGCTACCATAGAGTTTTTTAAAATGGTATCTTTATACATTCTGTTTGACACTGCCTCGGGAGATTCATGATTCGCAAACATTTCCTTCAACTTTTGGATTCTCTTTTCACTTTATTAATGGTAAGCTTCAAAGCATAAGCATTTAAAAACTAAGCCTATATCTCAGAAGAGTACTTGCCTAGAATTCATAGGGCCTATGTTCAACCCTAGCATCGAAAAAATTAAATGTTTCTTCAGATGTACAGCTTGATCCCTCATGCTGAACCTCTAAAAGCAGGAGCAGGTGCTATCTCTGACTCTGTTGCCTGTCTTTGGATCTTTCTCCTAACTGAACTGCCTTGTCTAGCCTCAATTGAAGAAGATGTGCCCTGTCCTACTTGATCTGCCAAGGTGGTTGATACCTCCAGGAGGTCTCCCCTTCTCTGAGAAGAAGGGAAGTAGGCATAGGTGGAGGGGAGGGGAAAGCAGATGGAGGGGCTGGGAGGAGAAGACAGAGGGGAAGTTTCAACCAGAATTTAAGGTTAATTAATTAAAAAATTAAATGTTTCTCACATCAGTGAGGACCAAGTATTTTATCTTCAGTTTATATTTTATATTCACTATTTTCTTGCCCTTTTGTTGTCACATTTGCCAAATCATGTCATGGAAGTTTATCTCTGTTAAATAAACATGTTATGCTGGGGCTTGAGAGATGGCTCAGTGGCTCAGAGCACTAACTGTTCTTGAAGTTTGGTTCCCAGGTGTGAACTGCCTGTAACTTCAGCTCTAGGACACTTGATGTGTCCTTCCTCTCTCTCTCTCCCTCTCTCTCCCTCTCTCTCTCCCTCTCCCTCCCCTTCTCTTACCTCCTCTCCCTCTCACAGACACAGACACTCAAGCACACACAGAGACACCATCCAAACTGAATAAATTTTGGAAAATGAATCATAACTTGGTTGTTACATTTTGGGTCTGGGATCCATTTTGTCTTTTGGAATATCCTACAGAAAGAAGGAATATTCCTTCCATTGGCTTGTGAATGTCCATCTACTGTCCCTTGATTTCCTGGAGGTCTGTGAATCTCTTCGGGATAGTTGTCTACACACTCTCTCTAATCTTGCCTCTGTTATCTCCTAAGTGCACCACCATACGTTTATTGCTCCTAACAATGCCAGCTCTGAATCACCTGGTGCTTGATTCAGTTTCCTCTCTTTGACCTGTAAACAGAACTGAGTCCTCTCATCTCTTCATCTTACTCTACTTTTCCCCCAGGACCAAAGCACCCAAGATTCAGCATCTTTTTAGTCCATGCATATCACGACTGCTGACAGATTACACTGAAAAAGAACACACTAGAAACATAAGGAAGAGGCTACAGAATGTGCTAGATTTTGGCCAAAAGAACAAAGAATGTCAAATAAAAATGGCAGGAATGTATTGTCACAAGACATAAACTTCTACTTTTCTTCATTTTATTTACTTCTACTTTTATTTATTTTATTATTTTTTATTTATTATTTTTTTACATTTTATTATTTTATTAACTACAGTTTATTCTCTTTGTATCCCCCTGTAGCTCCCTCCCTCCTCCCCTCCCAATCCCACCTTCCCTCCCCCTTTTCCACCTATGTCCCTCCCCAAGTCCACTGATAGGGGAGGTCCTGCTCTCCTTCCTCTGATCCTAGTCTATTAGGTCTCATTAGGAGTAGTTGCATTGTCTTCCTTTGTGGTCTTGTAAGGCTGCTCTCCCCCTAGGGGGAGGTGATCAAAGAGCAGGCCAAACAGTTCATGTCAGCGACAGTCCCTGTTCCCATTACTATGGAACCTAAAACCCCTGCATAGATGTAGCCCATGGCAGTTCAGTGTCCACTTGGGCTTCTACTTTTAAATTCAGGCAAACATAAGAATCTTTACAAGTAACAAATACCTTATCAGACTTTGAGAGGAAATAAAATAACCCCTTCTCTCTGCAGTTTACCAGGTAGATGTGGAGGAACATGCAGCCTCATAAGTCTTGGCTTGTCTCTACACATGATAATTCCATTAATGACATGAGTAAAGTTCTGTGGATTAGAATTATAGGGGATGATGAACATACAGAAAATTTTATTCAACAAGAGATTTTGTATTTAAGAAATTGCACATTCTGCCTTCTATGATGTTTCATGCCTGTAACTCTAGCCCTTTGGAGGTGCAGGTGAGAAAAGTTCAAGGCCAACCTCAGCTTCACAAGTTGTTCAAGGCCAGCCTGCGCTACCTGAAATCCCATCTCACAAAACAAAAGCTAAAAAGGGAAATCACTGTTGTGTGTGACTGCTTTCACTCATCCTGATAAAGTCTAAAGTAAGGCATGCTTCCTTCCTAATTTGTTCTTAACGTTAGTTTGGATGCTTTTATACTCTAGCAGTACCTGGGTGTGTGGTGAGTATCAACAATAGAAGACCTGCTGTGGTCCCTAAAAGAGTGATCTCAGAACACTCAGAAGCCAGGCCCTTCCTCTTCAGAGTTTATGCTCAGCTCCTGCTGCGGTTTCTGTCACTGTGTCACTCAGAGCACAGTAGTACACAGCCGAGTCTGACTCTTGCAGTGAGGCTTTCTGCAAGTGGAAGAAGGTGGTTTCCTTATCATATGTGGCTTCAAACCCTCTGCTGCTTCCCTTATCATTGGCCTTTGAGACTCTAAAGAGGAGCTGTGGACCTTCTCCAGGAAACTGCACATACCAGAACAGGGAAGGGTACTGTTTGGTTTCATAGGAACAATTCACAGTCATAGAACTTCCTTCAGAGAGCGTCACGTGAACTTCCGTCTGAGTAACCGAGTCTCCATTGCTTTCTCCTAAAAAGAGAAATTAATGACAATTCAGTGCAGCTATGACCTGGGTTCTGCATCATAGGAAAATGAGCTATAAAAGTTTACATCAATATCATGGGACAAGACAGAAGCTCAATGTGTCATTCCACTTACCAAGCACTAAGAAGAGTATAATCATAAGGCCAAGGGAAGAGTTCATTTTCTGAGCCACGGGAGGATGTGGACCCTAACTTCTTACATTAGGAAAGAATACAGTTATAGTGAAAGGATGGTTGTGAGCTCAGAATTAAACAGGAAATGGCTATGTGTTGGGTAGACACCCCCCCAACACATGTGGGTAATTTAAACACCTCAGAGGATTGTTGACCTATATTCTCAGAAGTCAATGACAGCTTGCTGCTCTTGGCTCTTTTATTTTGCTTAACACACTTGTAGTTACTGGATGGTATTTCTGTAATTCTGAATAGTAGTTGTGACAGGTTTAATTGCACCTTGTGTGTTGTCTTCCCTGGGAATGCATTTGCATGCCATTTCTAAGTGTCTCATGTAGCCAGTTTGGAACATGTGGTAATCCACTGGAAAAATATACAAGCAAGAAATGTCAACACATATTTAATCACTACCAAATTACTTTTGAAGAAAGAAACAAAGTTTTTCAATTGTGATGTCTTCATACTTGGACAAGTGGAATAATCCTTTAAAAAGCTAGTAAATATTTCTTTAATTAGTAAGTTAATGAATGTTGTTTAAGGAATGTCACTACTTAAAATAGCAATTTGTTTCATATTATAAACTTTTAGCACAAGAAACTAAACCTAATAAAAGTTTTGCAAAGAAAAATGACAATATTCTATTACATATATATATAAATAATTTTTAAAATAGTATAGGTATTATTCAGTGATACAGCACTTAGCCTATAATTCATGAGGACTTTGGGTCTATCTCCATCACTTCAAAAATAATAATAGGAGTATAGATTTTAATATGTTTATCCTATATTATATAGCTAATATCCACTTATGAGTGGGTATATACCATGTATGTCTTTCTGCTTATGGGTTACAAACAACAAGACCCTAGGGAAGACAGTCAATCCTCATTCAGAAGGACAAACATGACAGACATGATAGACATTGGAAACAGGAGAAGACAGAGAACACCACAGGAGCCTACCATAGAGGGCCTCTGAAAGACTCTACTGATCAAAGTATCAAAGAAGAGGCTAAGACTCAGCCAAATTTTGGGCGGAGAGCATGGAGTTTTATGAAATAATGGGAAGATAGAAAGACCTGAAAGGAACAGGATCTCCAAATGGAGACTCAGTATTCAAGTGGGTCCCTAGTAAGTGGAAAAGGGAATTTCTCTGACTTGATCTTAGTAACAATCTCTCTTATCACCTCCACCTTGGAGGTGCAGCCTTTTCAGGCCACAGAGGAAGACAGTGCAATCAGTCCTGATAAGCTTTGGTCAAATATAAGGGGAGGAGGACCTCCCCTATCAGTGGACTAGGAGGGCAATAGGGAGAGAAAAGGGATGGAGGATGAGATTGGGAGGAGACGAGGGAGGGGACCACCGCTGGGATACAAATTGAATGAACTGTAACAAATGCTAATTTTTTTAATAAAATGAATAATAATAAAATAGAAACTATGGTCTTTTCCCTGATATGGGTCTCTATAGGCTCATGAGTGTTTGGTTCCCAGCTGGTAAAATTGGGTAGAGTTAAAAGGCAAGATCCTGTTCTGGGGTTTGAAAAGGTTCAGGAAATTTCCAATGTCACTTTCTCTACCTTGTGGTGTGTCTCAAGATGTATGCTGTCAGGGACTGCTCCAGGACCATGCACCCCTGCCTGCTGCTATGCTCCCTACCATGAAGGTCATGGACTCAACTGTCTGAAACTGTAAGGACCAAATAAACTCTTTTTTTCTATAAGTTGTCTAGGACAAGGTGTCTCTTCACAGAAATATAAATTGAACTAAGAATATCCCATATACCTCACATTATAAGAGAAATAAGGAAATTGTAAATACTTAAAAATATGTCCTAGTGACTTCTGAATTGTAACAGTGAGTATTGGTGCCTGGTTGTGGCATGCATCTTCTGAGTCTAGGTGGTCTGCTTAGTCTTGGTCCTTCATATATGCCCACTTGAACTTGGGAGGAGAGGTGACAAGGGCTGATACAGGCAGACTGAACTGCAGAGGGCTGATGATGACTGCTTGTGACCTATTGGTCTTTGTGAACCTGACTTCTGACTGAGACTGCCATTACTTCTTCTGGCACTGCCCTGCCCAAAGGCCCGTTGAAAGTGACATATTGTTTCTTCCTGAATTGATTCATAGCAGTTCAAAACATTGAAATAGATTACTACAAATTTTTCATGCCTCCAAATTATTTTAGTGAAAACATGAAGCTTTGTAATCATGTTTACAATGTTTTATTATTGGTGTATATTTTAAAAACACAGAGCTGCACACTGTTTTGTTTTTGCTGTTGGTGGTGGTGGTGGTGGCAGTAGTGGTGGTTTGGTTTGGATTCGTTTGATTTTTTTGAGACGGGTTTCGCATGGACCCTTGGCTATCCTGAACTCATTTTGTAGATCAGGCTGGCCTTGAACTCATAGAGAGATCTGCCTGCCTCTGCCTCCCTGAGTGCTGGGATTAAAGCTGTGTGCCACCATGCCAGGATATGCTACACATCGTTAACACACACACACACACACACATACACATATTACAAATGCAAAACACAAACTAGGGAATCAAAGATTGCAAACTTTGTCGTCAGATAATGAAAGAGTAACACTGAGAAGAAAAACAAGGTCAATTACAATTTTATTGGCAAATGTTTTAAATTTTAATTGAAACTTTATATTTGAGTAAAACTGTATTTATCTAGACAAATAAACTTAAATGGTGTTATAATTTGTTCAAATAGCATTTATTACTGTCTAAAGCTTTGAGGTTTGATTTCTACTTCATTTGTGGATTTAAGAAACATGTGTCACACTTACAGAAGAATAAATAATATTGCATTGATCACATATGATAGTATGTCTCAGCTGGAGGTTATGAGGTTATGGCTGTACTTACTCCAGTCCCAGTGAACCCCAGAAATGAAACATTTTGGTGAGACAGCCTGCTTCCCAAGACAGTCTGTCTCAAATGAGCAGACAACACCAGGGATGAGAGGCTGCAGACCTGTACATGGCCCCTTGCAACTGCACACAAGTCTTTATCACAACCCCCTCTACAAACTCCAAGTATTCCCCTCTTTCCTTGCAGACCCCCATTTTCCACAAAAGGGTGCCCTTCACTGTTTGAAATCGTCTCACCCGTTGAGGTCAGACTGTGGTCTCTTTCTTGCCTCTTGTCTCTTTACTCTGTGTTCTTAAGTCTGTTGGAGTAAGGATGGCATCCTAGTTCCCTATCCAGTTGCTATAACAAAAAGAATCTGACAAAGATCACTTAGAGGGAAGAGCATTTATGTGACCTAACAATTCTAGGTTACAGTCCAGCTTAGAATGGAATTCCCAGCCACAGAACTTGTCACATCCCCTCCATAATCAACAACAAAGAGCATAGGATGTTTGCTTGGCATGCTCTGCTCACTCTCTCCATTTTGTTCAGGGCTTAGGGCCCAATCTCGGAATGGTGCTGCCCATGTTCAGGCTGTGTCTTCCCACAGTGGTCATTGTAATCTGACACAGACATGTTTACATGCCAACCTGATCCACATAAGTCCTTGCTGAGATGCTCTGTGATGTGATTTTACCCTGAGTCAAGGGGACTAAATCAACCATCACAGGTGGAGAGTGTCTCTGAGGCTCTTGAGGCATCGAGTGCAAGCAGTTACCCTTCCTGACACTAGCCTTCAGTCTAACGCTGAGGAAGCCAACACCTCTCCCTCTGGTCCACACTATGTAAACCCCTTTACAGTCTTTAGTTATGTGGAACTAACTTGTACTTTCAAGTCTCATGGAGTCTCAGTCAGTAGAAAACCCAGTCTAAAAAACAGCCATTAAGGAAGCAAACATGTCTCAGGAATCATTTAGTGCTTTTTATCCTGCTATGTCACTTTTCCTTGGAGCCATGACCAAATGCAGATATAGCCCAGATAGGTCCCAATGGCAGAGTAAAGTAACAATTCCAGAGAAGCCCAACTTGGAAAGCCACGAGGTTATTTGAATTCCTTACTCAGCTGTGGTATCTTCCCCAGATTCTTAGGTTTGTGTTCAGCTCCCCCTGCAGCCCCAGACACTGTGCGCTGAGAGCACAGAAGTACACAGCCGAGTCGCTCCAGTGCACAGGGGCTTTCCTCAGGTTGAAGGAAGAGTCCTTCTTGTTAAACTCAGCCTCAAAGCCGTTTATGCCGTGAACCACTGGGTCTCCTGAGTAGTACCTGAGGAGAAGCTGGGGGCCGCGGCCACGGTGCTGGATGTACCAGAAGAGGTAAAGGGCTCCACCATAGGAGTAGTTGCATTTCAGCTCCACCGACTCTCCTTCGAAGACAGTGACTTGGGCATCAGACTGGGTAACTGACTGTGTTTGGACAGCTCCTGAGAAATCAAAATAAGTCGGTAAATGCAATGAGGACTTCATGATGAAAAAATGATCTTACTGAAAGTTAAGTAAGAAAAACAGCGAATTGTGTGCATCTACAAACAATAGTTGTACTCACCCAGGAAAAATTGTATCCCCAGGAAGGAGGTCAGGACCCAGAGCATGGCTTATTACAGGAAACACCGCTGATGCCTGTATGGAAAAGCTTGGTTCAAGCAGGATAGTGGCTGCGGTTCCCAGTTCTTGGAGACAGGTGGCACAAAGTTGACAAAACAGCTTCCTTAGGTGAAATTCTCAAAAAAAAAAAAAAAAAAAAAAAAGAAAGAAAGAAAGAAAAGAAAAACCTAAAGAAGTGGTCCTGGTCCTGACTTTCTGGCGTCTTGATTCTCCTCAACTGGCAGATACTCTGCAACCTGCAGGGCAGGAAGGACTAAGTTGAAGGTGAGGATCAGAAATGGAGATCTCTAATTTGTGCAATGTCGCCCTCTGTCGGCTACTGCAGGATGAAAACTTTTCCCCTATTTTTTTTCTTTTTTTCCATTTATTTATTAATTTAATCTCTTTACAGACTGATCCCAGCTCCCTTTCCTCCCAGTCCTGCCTTCACGCTCCCTGCCCCCAATCCCTGCCCCCACTCTCCCCTCTTGTTTTTCTCAAAGAAGGGGAGGGCCCCCAAGGGTTATCAACCCACCCAGGAGCCTCAAGTCACAGAGGGACTAAATGCATTCTCTCTTGCTGGGGCCTAAAAAGGCAGCCAAATTAGGGCAAATGGATCCAGTGGCAGGCAACAGAGTCAGAGACAGCCCCTGCTCCCATTGTTAGGGGCCCCACAGATGAAGATTTTTTTGAAACAAAATAGTGCATTATTTCTGTCTAGAGTGCAATTCATGTTTCTAAACTAATCTATATTGTGTCAAATCTTAACCTGAAGAAAAACAAGCTGTGTACAATAGAAGGATAATTTTATTTAGAAAAATAATGATCATATGATGAAGCCATTAAATTTGGGGCTCATTGGGTATAAAAGCAGTAAGCTGCAAGAGCCTGTCACATAGGCAAAACTCAGAGACTGAAGCTTTAAACTGTGCTTTTTTTCAGTGTAAGCAGCCAGAGAAAATTCTGACTTCCCCACCATTTTCTCATTAACATTTTTGTAGAGATCCAGAACAAAGAAAATCAGTTTGACATCCCATTAGTGGCCAGATGGCTCTTAGATCTAAGATTTTCTCTCTTTCCCTCTCCGCTGCCTCTTTGTGTGTGTATAGGTCTATCTCTCTGTGTGTCTCTGTGTGTGTATCTCTCTATCTCTCTGTCTCTGTCTCTGTCTCTCTCTCTCTCTCTGTCTGTCTCTGTGTGTGTGTGTGTGTCTGGGCATCTCTCCCACTCTCAGTTTATTAGGGAGGATTTATAGACACAGGGCCAATAGGACAAAAGAGTCTTGTAAACCTTCTCAACTCTAATGCTCTCTCTCCCACCATCTCTCCCAAGTTTCCTCACCTCCACACACCCAACCCTTGTTTGGCTCACAACAAACAATTCATTAATGGTGTTTGCCTGCAGATTCCTTCTCACAGAATGAAGGCCACAAATGTTCTTACAATTCAGATGCAGTGCTCTCTCACTATGCCCCTATCATAGCCATTACTTATGCAGAAACATTCAAGTTAATCTTCTCAGGCTGGCCTTTATAAGCCTTTGGGGGCAGTGAGCATCCGATCAAGGAAAGTTCTGGTAGATATAAAGATAGTTACATTGATGCAAGGGCCTGTGGGACATGCATATAATATAGTAGTCTAACATGTGAACCCTTGCCTCAGAATTAAACAAACGTATCTATTTTAATCAGACTTGTGAAGACCCAGTGGCTTTAGATAAGCAATAATGATAACACAATACTGAGAAGAGACAGCAAAATGCCAGTATCAATTGGTCTGGCTAGTTTGGGGATGATTCATCATCAAAGAAACAAGAGACTCATGAAGGTACTTATAACACACACACACACACACACACACACACACACACACCTGAGAGGTTTAAGATTTAAGAAATTAGTAAAAGAAAATTTGCAAGAGCCATGGACTCCTTAGGCAAGCACCAATGAAGCAGAGACCAGAGAAACAGAAATCGTGGGAGCAGCTTGATTTAGACACCTAAGTATCCAGCAATTTTCAGTGGGTAGAAGTTGGGTAGTCTAATGGAGGCAATGTTGATTGGGGTCAATAGTCATGCCATTCTTCTGAAACAGAAGATTTTTCCTTCCCACTTCAGCTTTAAGACATCTGGAGCTAAAAAAAAAAAGACATCTGGAGCTAAAAAAAAAAAAAAAAAAACCGCAAGAAGTCAAATAGGTAGTATACGTAGTACTATATATAAAGGGTCCCTGGTAAAGAAGAGATATTATCTCCATCTATGTACTTGTAAGAGAGTCATAAAATGAGAGAAGTTGAAGTTGAGAGAGCTAAAATGAGCTAAATCTGCAATTAGAGTTATAGATTCCAACACCCAATACCAAGTAGCTAATTAGACACAAAAACTGGCACTAAATTAGAGCAACCAATTAGACCAAATTGACACCTGTACTGACCATTACACTTGTCAATGCAGTGAAATTTTGGCCAGTGTAAAAACCTTGTTCTCCCAGGCAGATCATACCTCCAGACAGTTCAAAATACATCAGTGAACCAGAAGGAATAGATATGTGTTTGCTGGCTACAAAATAATGTAGAAATCACTAATATGAAAAAAGGCAAAATAGCAACAAGTATCTGGAAGTTAAATAACAGTTTTAAAGTAACTCACTGATAAGGGATCAGATAAGAAGTTAAGTTAGAATCTATTTTGAACTAAACAGTGGTAAATCACAGCCTATGGAAATGTGTTGGATATAGCTAACACATACAGAGGGAAATGTATAACATTTCAGAAGATAAGAAGGAGTTAAAGTCATCAGTGAACATCTACCATGAGACTCATGCTCCATCATTCTTGACCATTTTCCAGTTCATTGCTACTTAAATATTTTATTTCATACACATTGATGCATATAATGTGTTTGGATCCAATCCACTACCATTCCTTCATTCAGATGCCTCTCCTACTCACCCATCTTTTGAACTTCATGCATTCTTTGTGTTTATTTCTTTGTTTGTTCCAAATAAATATCCAGTGAGTCCACCTAGTGCTGCCTGTATATTTGTGGTGTGGGACCATGTGCTGGAAAACTTACTAAGGCCCACATCCCTGAAAAAAGAGATTCCCCTATTTTTTAATTATTGAATTAAGTATGTGGAATAATTTACATATAACAGAAAATTTTCTGATATTAACGCAGGTTTATCATTTTCTTATGCTGGGTACTAGCATGGCATATAACTTTTCCCATACTCTCATTTTTCAGTCTGTCTTGTCAGTTGAAAGGGTTTTTTTTTTTGTTTGTTTGTTTTGTTGCTTTGCTTTGTTTTTAAAGAATTCTGTATTGCCTGGTGGTTTTAGACTAACTTCACGGTTCTTCTCTTTTGATTGAAAATTTTTGTTGCTTATATTTAATGTAATCATTTTAGGCTGTAGATTAAAACAAAAGAAACATTGATGCTTGTATTGCTTTTTAGGGATTTTATTATTATTATGCTTTTCCCTTTTTACACTTTATTCCAATATTTCTGTATTTCTGAGTTTTGAGGGTTGTGTGAAATTATAATTCAGACAATTTTAGTATCAGCAACTTTGTTATTATACAAAAACCTCAATGCCATATATGATACACCTCTCTGTAAGTCCTTGGTCAAGAAGAACTTAGAGGCCCCTAAGGATTGAAATCCACCCCAGTTCTACAGTGTCAAGCTTTGTATCACAGTGTGTCCCTGGGAGGAGCTGCTAAAACCTAAAGGAACTCCAATGAGAATAAAAGAATAATAATAACTAGAAAAACTACTTTAGAATAATAACTCCTCATCTTGGGCATTCAGTCTGATTTCTTGACATATAAAGTATAGGATTGAGAGATATATAAGAAATTGAAGTGAAACTGATTCATAAAACAAAGTTCATAATATTCTTCTGTGGTATACTTTTTCATTTACATAGCATATTTCATGGAGAACCATAGAGATTCCTTGCCTAAAAAGATATCTTACTTGGGAAATTACTATAACATAATATTACACTTGGACATTGGGAGGTACTGTAAATAAATAAAGGAAAACTTCTGCTGTGTAATTGTCCTTAAGTGACACATTTTTATCCATCTACACTCGTTTCCATTCCTCATAATATTTATACATTGCAGTGAGGGACACAGCTGCAGATACAGTTCCGCTCACCAGGAAGAGAAGGAAGAGTTAAAGCCCTCCTACCTGCATAGCAATGCTATGCTTGGTTTCCAAACAGCACTAACTCCCCATTCCTGTGCATCTATTTCAAATCAAGCTCAAGCACACATGGGAGAGAAACAGATAGCCTGTCTGAATTTTTTCTGGCATGAGCGCTACAACCAGAATTTGACTTCAGTTCAGCAAATATTACACTAGGCTTCCTCATAATTTAACAGGTGAACAGTGTAGGGCAGCAATGGGGGCGGTATAACCAGCACAACTATTTTAGCTGGTCACCAGATGGCACTGCTTCAGTGCTCCATGGGGAGCATGCAAGAGACCGATTCTCAATAAAGAAAAATAGATTCAGACATTTTCACACTGTGATGACCCTTGTCTGAATGTATACAGGATGGTACTGTAAATCTCACCAAAACTCTATGGCTGGGAGATCATACCCTCTATGAATAAGCCCATTGTTTTTGCTAAACAAACATAGTATCAAATTGCATTTTAAACAGGAAAATTGTGGACTTATAATGTATTCTTTTAAGTGAGGTGACACAGCTCAGATGCTAAAAAACATGTTCTGTGTCATATGACGATCATAGCCAGGTATACATGTGTAAACATGCAAACAAATGTACAGACCTCATCAGAGAAGCTTCTTTATCAGTGGAGAACCATTCATGAAGAAACTCAAAACTGGACAAAGTACAGAGAAAAACTGTCTTTGGATTGCTCAGCCAAAAATGGTACATCTATCACACACACACAAATACACACACACACACACACACACACACACACACACACACTATCACATGCACATGCATGCACACACACACACACACAGCTCAAGGTCCTTCTTGGAAGAGAGGTTGGAATAACTGTGACAATCGTGGCTTCTGGACATGACAGAACTGATGCACTCATGAATGCACAACATCTGCCCTTGTCAGCACAAGACCTGCATAATATGAAGCCAGTATTCCAGCATGGGAGAGATGGAGGATTCCCATCACTAGCTATGGAATTGTTGACAGTTGATAACTATTAGAAAAAGGAGAACAGTGTTCTTTCTTTCTTTCTTTCTTTCTTTCTTTCTTTCTTTCTTTCTTTCTTTCTTTCTTTCTTTCTTTCCCTTCCTTCCTTCCTTTCTTTCTCTTCCTTCCTTCCTTCTTTCCTTCCTTCCTTCCTTACTTTCTTTCTTTTTGTGGTTTTATTTGTTTGTTTATTTGAGCCAGGATTTGTCTAGGTAGCTTTGGCTGTCTTGGACTTGCTTTACAGAGCAGGCTGGCCTTGAACTCACAGTGACTGGCCTGCCTCTGACTCACTGAGTGCTAAAATTAAAGGCATGCATCACCGTGGCTGGCTATGAGTCTTTTCTTTTTTTTTTTTTTTATGGGAGTAGCACCTGGTGGGTTTCTCCTGCTCCAACAGGTGGTGCCATGTCCACTTATAAATGGGCAACAATAATTGGACTTAGAAGGTTTCTTTTTTTTAAAGTATACTTTATTTACATTGTATCCCCCCTCTAGTTCCCTCCCTCCTCCCCTCCCAACCCCTCCCTTCCTCCCCCTTCTCCACACACTTCCCTCCCCAAGTCCACTGGTAGGGGAGGGTTTCTTTTTCTTCCTTTGATCCTAGTCTGTTAGGTCGAATCAGGAGTGGTTGCATTGTCATCCTCTGTGGTCTGGTTAGGCTGCTCCCCCCTCAGGGGGAGGTGATCAAAGAGCAGGTCATTCAGTTCATGTCAGAAGCAGTCCCTGTTCCCATTAATATGGAACCCACTTGGACACTGAACTGCCCTGTGGTACATCTGTGCAGGGGTTCTAGGTTATCTCCATGCATGGTACATGGTTGGAGTATGGGTCTCAGGAGAGAAATTTGGGAGTTGGGACCACGTGATAAATATGGGAGGGGTTGGCAGGGTACTTAAATTGGATAGTGACTAGATAACTCATTGCCTCACACATGAGAACATAAAAATATCTTCTGTCTTAGTGAGACCTTTCTTTCCCCACTATGAGACCCATTTCTTTATCCTTCCATCTATATGTGTTTTCTGATGGAAGCTTCCAGAAAACTTAACTGTCACTTTCTCTGTTGGTAGTCACATGTTTATCCACCCTGTTTAACTACAATAACACAGAGGATACTTTAAAATGCACATGAAACACGCAAAATTTAACTATTTTTTTCCTAACAAGTAAACTTAGAAATGACCTCATTTTCATATTTTATTGATTGTTTTTCTTATGACTCCATTTTATAAATTCTGAATTTTAGCCTTTTCATAAATATATGTCACAGAGATGGATACAAGGGCACATCTTTAGAATTCCAGCTACTTGAGAAAAATATAGAAGCAAAACTATGAATCCAGTAGTTTTTGGTTTGCCTGAGCAACATAGAATAAACTGTTCTAAAATAAAAAAAGTCTAAAAGAAATCCATCTGTATACATAACCACCAGGTCATGTGCCCATGTGGTCAGCATCACTTGCTACTACTCCCGTATGGAGGCAGAAAAGGGTCTCAAGGAGAAAGGGGAGCTGCTGACAGCTTGAACTTTTCTGTACAGCTCCCCTGACTGTGGGAAAATAAGAATTTGTAGTATAATCCACTCTGTGGTATGTTGTTATGCAGGAATGGAAGGGAGGGGAAGTGGGGAAATCTGGTCAAGTTGTACAAAGTTTCAGTTACATGACTGAGTCTAGATGTCTGAGTCCAGCATTGGGCCTATAGTTAACTATATGGACCTACAGAATTTGTTAAAACTGTGCATATAACGTTAAAAGTCTTTACTGCAATTAGGAAAGTCTTATCTCTGAAAAACATAAACCTAAGTAACTTAAAGAACAAAAAAGTTATAAAAAAATGCACAAAGTTCTCAAAAGGACACCAGAGTTAAATGAATCATGATATATCAAGAATCGTGCCAGTAGCCATGAAACCAGAGTGAGAACAAGAAACTTTGGTGTAACCTAGAAGAACAGGCCACAGATGAATATTATTCATGACATAAATGTATTGCCCACTTTTTATTCCATTCATGAAATAGTTGGTTTTTTGAGTGACAGCTACTGTATTTCCCAGAATGGTCTCATACTTCTTGGCTGAAGTGTCTTTATCTACTTCACAAGTAACTGAGACATTCCAATACTATTTTAAGGCACATTTTTATAGCTCTAGACATAGTGACAAGAATGCAAGAAATCCACATTATCTCACTTTACATAAGAGATTTAGGCAATTGTAAATATATTTAGAATGAAATATTTGTTTCTTAATTTTTTCCAAACTGATTATGAAATACCTCATTTTTAAAAGCTTCAATTCTGCATGTGAAACCGTCCATAATATTTTAAACAACAGGATCATATCATGTAATCCACTCACAAATAATAATTTGGAATCATAATTTTATAATTTTCTGTATTGACATATAGTTATAAAATACATATTTAATTTATATATGCTTGTTAAAATTCTGAAATATTTTTGAGTGTTAATTGTCTCTTGGTTAGCAGAAACACTCCTCAGCTTTGAAAAACCTTACGAGAATGAGTGTAATACTTGACACTTGAATTGTGAGGGTGGAGGTTTGCTTTGCTGCTAACTTTGTTAATGTGCAATAAGATTTAAGAAGCTATTTTAATGTTTTCTTTTGGCTTAAATGTTGTCACTTTTGGAAAAAAGTTACATGACGTACTTTGTGCCAAGAATAATATGTACTTTGTGGCCATTCAATGAAATATTCTACAGATGTCCCTTAAGCCATTTGGTCGATGTGAAGTTTATCTCTAAGGCTTCATGGCTAAATTTATGTGTGGATTATGTACCTATTGGCCAGAATAAGAGTGACGACACCCCCTGTTACACGCCTTATTACATCTGGGTGAGTCTGTTTCTGTCTAGTATAGTTTCCTTTACAAACTATCTCTGGCACATATATATTTACAAATATTCTCTGTTTTTGCTCAACAGTTCCCTATGTACAGGTACATTTGTGCCTTCTGAATGGTTGTGGCTTGAAATCTGCTTTTAAGATAATGAACACAGGTACTTCTGCTTGCTCTTGAGTGCCAAGTTCTTAGAATGATATATTTCACCCTTTCACTTTCTGTATGTGTATACCTTTGACAGTGAGGTGAGTTTCTTGAAGACAGCATACTCCTGGGTATGTGCTTTTAGGGTGGGTAGCTGTCTTTTAATTGATGAGCTAAGACCGTTTACACTTGGGATTGTTGTGAAGGTATGCCATTTTATTCTTTCTGGTTATTTCCATTCCTTTTGTTCTTCATCCTTTGATTATCTTAAAAGCTAACTGGTTTACTGAGATAATGTCTTTATTTTTGAGTAATTTGTCTGTTCTTTCCAGAAGTCTCAGGATTCTTCAACAACAATATTTCATCACCTGTGTGCAATATTCTTTTAAAATCTCTAGGGTGCAGTTCATGGTCTGGAAGATCAGGCTGAATCAAGACAGTAGCTGTACCTCTTCCAAGCCCAGCCTCCTCCATCTCATCCTGCTTTCCTCAGCTATTCATGGGCAAAAGAATTCCAAGTTCAGATTTTCCTTCCCAGAATTTCAATCTATGGCACTGTGTTATTTCTTTTAATTCTAAAACAACTGTTGAAATAGTTATCATACTAGACCCCATAGCAAATCATGCTAAATCAGTTATTTTTCTCTTACTGTGATAAAATACTGAGGTAAAAAGAAAGTTATGGAAGATGTTATATTGGCTAAAGTTCCAGAATGAAAAGAGTCCATCTTGGTGGGAGACAGACAGAACAGTGAGGAGCAGGCATGGCAGCTGGAGCAGGAGCTGAGAGATCATATCTTCAACCAAGAGCTGGAAGCAGAGAGAGTGTTAGTTGGAAGTGGGGTGAGGCTGTAACTCTCAAGGCCCAGCCCCAGGGACTAGCTGTACCAGCAAGGCCTCATCTCAGTGTGTTCCCACAGACAGGGCTACCACCTGGGCACCAGGTCTTCAGTGTATGAGAACATGAGGACCATTCTTATTAAACCACCATGGACCTCTTAGTAACACAGGCCATACTCAGATTGGAACGCTACCCTGGATTCTTGCCAAAATGCCATAAACCCAGAAGTTACACAATAAAAAGCTGAGTACAGTTTTAAATATTTTTACTCTATATCAGTCTTTCACTGTTCCTCAATGCCTTTTCAATATTTTTGAAAATGCCACACAGATACACAATGAAATATCATATCTACCCCCAGTTCTCCACTTAAATATACATATATATTTATAATATATATTACATATAATATATCTTGTGTATGTTATATAATCATACATAAATACTATATATTATATATATATATATATAAATACTATATATATATTTATATATTAATGAAAATAAACACAGAAAAGCAGTAAATGAGACAGGTAACTGAGCAAAGAGACAAACTATAAATATATAACACAATCATATATATATATTCTCTGTAACAAGCTCCTCTCCAGATTCATGTCCTTTTTTCCCTCTAATCTACTATGTCCAGTTAGTGTGTTACTCATATGTCCATTATGGGGAATACAGTGGAGCATGTGAATCTCACCAGTGGCCATATTTTAATTAAGAATAATTATCCCATAATGCTGGAGAGATACATGATTCAGGGGTTAAGTGCACTGGCTGCTCTTCCAAATGACCTATGTTCAATTTCCAGCACCTACATGGAGCTCACATCTGTTTGTAACCTTAGTTCCAGGGACCTGACATCCTCACACAGATATCCTTGCAGGAAAAGGGCCAAGGCACATAAAGTAAAAAAAAAATGATGAAAAAAATTTACTATCTCTCTGTTTATATCTACCTACCATGGTAAAATATAATATCTTGTAAATACATGCTTTGAAGTGTTTCACATTATTCTTTCATGATCTGGAAATATTTGTTCAGTCTCCACTTCTAAACACTGAAAATGTATAGAAAATCCTGATTCTGTTGCATCCTTTTAGTAAGTGTATCTGTGAACACACCTAACCAAATATCCAGTCCCTGCTATACAGGTTTTCCTGGACCCATAGACTATATAAACCGTGTCTTGAGAGACTAAGTTAAAGGAAGTACATTACTAACTCTCAGGGAGATCTGTTATTATATAACATTTTCATGTATCCATGAATGATAAAATCCAGAGCTACTGAACTAACTTAGTATATATTCAGTGAGCACCAACATGAATATACCAAGTGAGGGGACATTTTCAGCATTTTAAATAGTAATAAATGGAGGTGCTTATGGTGACACAAGCCTGTAATCCCATATCTTGGGGTGAAACAGAAGGATCAAGAGTTTTAGGCTGGCTTAGGCTCCACAACAAAATCTTATCCAAAGCTAAATGAATTAATGAAAATAAATATAGGAAGGCAGAGGATGAGACAGTTAACAAATCTAAGAGACAAACTACAAATGAGAGAAAATCTTGCCAGCTACTCATCTGACAGAAGATAAAACCAAACATACAAAAAAACCTAAACAATAAAAACAGTCAATCAAAATATGGGTCTGGGTACAAAGAATTATCAAAAGAAAAACTGTGAATAGCCAATAATGAAAGCATTGAACATCCTTAGTCATCAGTGAAATTAAGTTAAACTGATTTGAGACTTCATCACATCCCATTCAGAACAGATATCCTCAAGAAATCAAATGATAACAAATGCTGATGTGGATTTTGAAAAACAGGAGTTTATTCACTGTTGCTGGAAGCATAGACTGATGTGACACCTGTGATAATAAGCATAAAATGGCCTCATAAACCTAAAAGAGGAAGTGTTATGTGCCCTAACTCTGTAATTTCTTGTTATATATTTGATGTACTCTATATCTTACTACAGAAATACTCATTCAATCCTGTTTATTGCTGCTTTGTTCAAAATTCTTTGGGAATGAAGGCATTCTAGGTGTTATCAACAAAACAATGAATAAGAACTTGGTGTAGACGTATATCTATCTGATAGATAGATACAGAGATAGATAGATACAGAGATAGATAGATACAGAGATAGATAGATACAGAGATGGATAGATACAGAGATACATCTATAGATATATAGATAGTTGGTAAATAGATACATAGAGATAAATAATAGATAGATACAGACAAAAATAGATAGACAGACACATAGACAAATGAGTATTGCTCAAAAATATAAAACTATGGAATTGGTATGAAAATGGACACTACTGAAAAATACTACAGTGAGTTATTCAGATTTGGAGATACAAATACATGTAAATCTTAGCTTCTAATTTTTATTTTTGTGTATTCACATGAATATGAGTGTGTGTAGACACCACACAACTAGAAAGCAGCCAATGAGAGGGGAAATTGAAGCATTAAGATAGATGAGTGGGAGGTAATAGAACCCATGATGTGCAAGTGGAAGCAGGGATACTGGGAGCAAGAAGGACTGAGTGAGAATGGGGAACTGGGAGATGACAGAGAGGATAAGATGGGAGAAGAGACAACCAGAAGTAAATATATATGAACCTGACATAGAGAAACCTGAGACTTTGTAAGCTCTTTTGAAAAAATTAAAAAAAACAAGACGGTTTTATTTAAAGCTCTTAAAGTCAAGGAAGCCAAAGTGTTGTATTGGTGATGGTGGTCTTTATAGCATGGCATGTGGTGAGTGTCATGGTCATATATTTGTTTCTAACATTGTTACATAACCATCAGCCTGTGAGAAGAGAAAAGTGGAAAATGTTTCAAATGAACCAATAGTTTGCCTTTCTCTTCAGGACTACTTCTTTTCAAAATATTAAAATACCTTCCCAATCAATCAAGCCTTTGCTCCTCTTGCTATTAATTCCCACTGCATATAGAATAGAAACAGAATTTCTCCACTGTGTGGTCTGAGCTCTCTATAAGGCATTTTGTGACCCAGTATGTTTGTGTGCAGGCTGCAGGTGCCTGGGGAGCACTGTGTGCTCACTGCACAGAGGTAGACAGCAGAGTCACTGGGCTGGGAGTCTCTGATGTGCAGGGAAACATGCAGGCTGGCTTTATTGAGGTGAGCTGTGAATCTGTTTTCCTCCTTGTCACCATTGGAGAAGATGGACATCAGCGCCTTGGGGCCTTGCCCAGAAAGCTGTCTGTACCACCAGAAGTACTGAGAAGTACTATCACTGAAAGTGCAGTTAAGAGAAGCCATGGCTCCCTCTGGGACACTGAGGGATTCTGGGATCTGCTCCACCTTCAGCTGGCTGCTCACCCCTGTGCAGAAAGACAAAGGTCAGACAAACAGACCTGGAGGCAAATGGATGCTAACACAGCAGAATGCTTTTTCAATATCCCGCCCACCCCTAACTAGAGATTAAAAACAAATGTGTTTTCTACCATTAGCCTGGAGCAGGCAACAACTTTATATACCACACCTGGATACCAAACAAATTCCCAAACTTACAGCTTAATTGAAGCCACAGGACCACTAGTGAAACACTCAAGGATTTCATCTCTCCTCCCTCTTCAGTTAGGATTCAGATTCTCAACTCTAACCTCATATGGTCACATTCAAAAGTTTCCACCTCTCCTGCTTCAGGAAACATGAAAAGCCGCTTTGCTAGCTATGAGAAAAGGGACTCTCTTCACCACCTCTGCAGCACCAAGCCTTTCCTCCAGCCCTTACTTCCTGCCCTCCCCTTTCTCCCACTTGAGAACTCTACTTAGGATCCCTAAGAAGACACTGCCATCTTGTGGACTTATGATAGTGACCAAAGAAATAATCAAACTGCAAACTCTTCTAATGTAATTATTAAAAGTAAAGTTCTTGAGAGAACAATTGGCATTTTAAAGAAACATTTGCCACCCGAGTGTGGGTGGGGAGTGAGATTGAGTGTGTGTGTGTGTGTGTGTGTGTGTGTGTGTGTGTGTGTGTACACTCTGCAGATGTCGTCTTCTTTCTCAGTAATAATCAGTGTCACACACAGGCGTTCACCTGCACTGGAAAACCACCTAGACATGACAGCCACAGAAATCTGAATGAGGCTTTTCACACAGCATAAATCTAACGCTTGTCACTCCCATTCAAATACATCTACAAGCTTTACAGATGGCCTGAACAGATGGTTTATCTAGGTTATAGTCTAGAAAGGCCTGGAATTATTCATTTTATTTAGAGCCAGGAGCATATTTGTGTGCTTGGTGCAAAAAAGATAGAACTGCGTCTAGCAACTCAACAATAAATAAAACTTGGGGAACTTGTTATTTTCTCTAATTTTTTTATTCTCTCTTCTTGAATCCCTACTCCTTTGAGTAGGGATTGATCATGAAAGTTGTAGATATGGTTTCTCTCCCCTTTCCTTTTTCTGACTCTGCTTCACCTCTCCATGCTCCCCTTTCTTCCTTATCTCTCTTCTTTCCTAACACTTCTACTTTCTCCCACTCTCCTTTCCTAACATAGACATGAAGCCATCTGTACCAGGGGAATATCTGTGCCAGAGCTGAACTGGGTCCACATAGAACAAGGCAGGAAACAACTGTCCTTCAGGAGTCTGTGAGAGCTCCACAGCCAGCAGAGTAAAGATCTGTGGAGGCAAGAAGGCAGTAGGATCAACACAGCCAAGGAGCTGGTTTATGCTTCGGTCCTCTGATATTGAGTAGTGTATTTTCAGGACAGTTGATTTTTGACAAAGGAACCAAAACCTTAAAATGGAATAAAGAAAGCATTTTCTTTCTTTAGTTTTTCATTTTTTTATAGTTACAGTTTGTTCACTCTGTATCCCAGCTCTAGACCCCTCCTTCATCCCCTCCCAATATCACCCTCCCTCCCTCTTCTTCTCCTATGCTCCTCCCCCAATCCAATGATAGGGGAGGTCCTCCTCCCCTACTATCTGACTCTAGCCTAACCAGGTCTCATCAGGACAGTCTAGATCCTTTTTCTCTGTGGCCTAGTAAGACCACCTCTCCAGGGAGAGGTGACCAAAGAGCAGGCAACTGAGTTCATGCTAGTGACTACCCCTGCTCCCCTTACTAGTGAACCCCTGTGGAGACTGAGCTGCCCATGAACTACATCTGAGCAGGGGTTTAGGTCCTCTCCATGCATGGCCCTTGGTTGATTCATCAGTCTCTGCAGGCCCTCCTGGGCTGATTTTTTTGCTCATTGATTTCTTTAATGAATGCATTCACTTTTTCTTTTGAGAGCTCTAACATATTCATAAAGGGTAATTTGAAATTCTTGTCACGTGCATCAGCTATCTTGTGTTTCTTGGGGCCTACTGGAGTAGTGTTTTTAGGCTTTAATGAAAACATATCATTCTCAATGTTATTGTTTTCATGCTGGAATCTAGGCATCTGGGTTTGAGATCATTGTAATTCTCTGTGCTGGTGTGTGTTCTTGCATTTGTCAGAGGTATGCTCTCTTCCTTGTTTTCTATTCTTCTCCTTGGTTCTGAGAACAGGGTCATGGCTGTGGGGTTTCTGCTAGGAATGCTTCTGAGATCCTGCCACATATGAACATTGGAGTTGAGAAAGAATGTGCTTCTTTCCAATTGGGTGCTGACACTTAGGCATAGGAGCGGGCTAAAAGAGGTGAAGGTGAGGAGATCCTGGTAGGGAAGAAATCAGGGAGTGCCACCAGGATCAGTCTAGTGCTCTGGGAATGAGGATAAGGAGGGATGAGGACCACAGCAGAGAGTCTACTACAGGGCTGAAAATGAGACTGGGGGTTGGATTTAGAGGAGAGGAACGACATGGAAAATCAGAACATCACCTGCCTGCTCTGGCTTCCTTTCTCCTGTGTATCTTTATTACAAATTATCTCCTAAGTATCTTTATTATAAATCTTAAGGTATGGAAAGGCTGTAGACCTCTGATAACCTGTCCTTCCAAAGTATTAGATAGAAATTATGTAGATGACACCTTTCCCGGCATTTGTTGCCCTGTGTGAATAACTTGGCCTGGAGGTGACATGCAAGAATACGAAGAGAATGACCTCTATATGGAGATGATGACCACTGACCACTTCACTGTATCCATAGCTTTTCTGTGAAATCAATGTGACCCTTCACGAGGAACCACTGATGTCTCTGATGAAAATCCAGCTGTGAAAACATCTTCATCTTCTGCTGTGACCATTTGTACGACTTTCATCAACCAGAGAAATTTTGGTACACAAAACACAGACTGTGTCGAAAAGGGTGACCTAAAAGGCAGATGATCAGACATCAGGCTTCTTTTGCTTCTCAGGGTTTGTGCTCAGCTCCCCCTGCAGTGTCTGCCACTGTGTCACCCAGAGCACAGTAGTACACAGCCGAGTCTGACTCCTGCACCGAGGCTTTCTGCAAGTGGAAGGAGGTGGTTCCTCTATCATACGGGCTCCAAACCCTCTGCTGCTTCCCTTCTCTCCAGCTGTGATGACTTTCAGGAGGAGCTGTGGACCTTCTTCAGGATATTGGACATACCAGACAAGAGTTGGGTACCTTGTGGCTGAATATGTGCAGTTTATAAATAGAACGCTGTCTTCTGAGAGGGTCACTTGACCTTGTTTCTGGGTCACTGACTCTCCATGGATCCTTCCTGGAGGAAGAACAGGATATCTGCGTAACATTAACAACAAAGCTCATGAATGATTAAATATTTTTTCTGATGTCATTGAAGAAAGAGTACAAATTTGAAGTCACTTAACTTACCAAGCAGGAGCAGCATCACTGTCACTAAAACTGGAGAAGTGTTTTTCTTTAGGGTCACTCAGCTACTGTTCTTGACTTTTCACATGAAGAAATGATGAAATGACATCAAATGATGAACCTGCAAATCTTATAATTCACAGGCATAGTGATATACTGTTAGGAAACTCCACCCTTTGTGGACAGAGATTAAAGCAGGGTCTGCAACCCTCCCAGAGTCAGAAAAGTGTTCTCACCATCTACATCCATTGTAGGGCACATGTGAGATTTCCAGAGGCTCTTAACAATGTAAAGAACATAAACAGTGGCCATTAACATATTGACTGTCATCATTCTTAGGAGTATACCTGAACTGAAAGTATTATAGAAGAACAACTGATGAATTTTCAATTTTGATCTTTACCATATGATAAATTGAATAGCAAGAAGGATGTTTTAACAGTTTAGTTTTATCGGTCCAAATTTGTAGAGATGCTATGCGAGTGTAGATGATGGCTCAGCACTGGAGAGCATTTTTGCTCTTACAGGGAGCCCAGAACACACACAGTGGTTCAGAATCATCTCTAACTCCTGCTCCAGGGAACTGACTCAATCTCACGACTACTGGTGGCCACTGAGGCACCAGGCACTCATGGTATAAAAACACAAACACAAGAAAAGTACTTATGCACATCAGATACGATGAATACATTTTTTAATTTTTAAAGATAATATGAAGTTAAGTTACTTTAAATTGGCCCAGAGAATGTGTAATCACTACTATTTGCTCTTTTTATCTTCAGAAATTTTTAAATAATCGGTTTGTGCTGCCCATTTACTTAGGAGTTCAATGAAACAATGTTTGAGGATTAACTACACAGGACAGCCACAAGAAATGAAGCAATTGTGACTGTCATGCAGGGTACACGTGTTATACCACACTATGCATCAAATATAGGCTATGACCTTTTTCTTAGCTCTTTTCTCTAAATGTCTTTGTAACCAGTGGTGGCCGTTGTTAGGAAACATGAAGATGACTATCATTTGCGGCTCTTTCTTAAGGACCTGCAGACAGCATCCCAAGCAGCCAGATCACAAATGTGTCTTCAGAACAGCTTCTTCCTTCAAGTTCAAAGCTTCCACTCGTGAGTCTGGCTTTCATGGCTGCCGTGTGTCTATGGAAGCTCCTTCTATCATTTAATTTCGTCTTAGTAATTTTTCCCCATTGACAGAATTGACAAAACTGTTCTTTCTCACCTTTGTGCACATCTTTTTCTTTTTTTTCTTTTTTTTTTTTTTAAGAGTGAACAATACCTGACACATGAAAACGCTGTCCAAATATTAATTCATTAACAAGTCATGAGTCACAATTTAATTTTTTTTTATGTGTAATTTTCCAACTTTATTATTTAAATTTTTTTTTAATTTTTTATTTAACTTTTTTTTTTATCAGTTACATTTTATTAACTCTGTATCCCAGCCGTGTCCCGATCCCTCATTCCCTCCCAGTCCCTCCCTCCCTCCCTCCCTCATCTCCACCGTGCCCCTTTCCAAGTCCACTGATGGGGGGGACCTCCTCCCCATTCATCTGATCCTGTTTTATCAGGTATCTTCAGGACTGGCTGCAAAGCCCTCCTCTGTGGCCTAACAGGACTGCTCCTCCCTTCGGGGGTGGGGAGACCAAAGAGCCAGTCATCGAGTTCCTGTTAGAAATAGTCCCTGTTCCCCTCACTTTGGGAAACCAATTGGTTACTGAGCTACCACAGGCTACATCTGAGTGGAGGTTCTAGGTTATATCCATACATGGTCCTTGGTTGAATGTCAGTCTCAGAAAAGACCCTGTGCCCAGATATATTTGGTCCTTGTGGAGCTCCTATCCTTTCCCCATCAGACTAACTCCCCTTCTTTCTTATGATTCCCTGTACTCTGCCAAAGGTTTGGTCATGAGAAAAAGGCCAAGTAACATATGAAGGTAGACCTATCAGAATCACGCCGGACTTCTCATCAGAAACTATGAAAGCCAGAAGGGCCTGGGCAAGTATCATGGAGACTCTAAGAGATCACAAATGTCAACCCAGACTACTATACCCTGCAAAGCTTTCAATCAACATAGATGGAGAAAACAAAATATTCCATGACAAAACTAAATTTATACAATATCTACACAGCAAACCATCCCTACAGAAGATACTAGAAGGAAAACTCCAATCCAATGAAAACAAATTCACCCAAGAAAACAGGGCATACAGATAATGTCCCAACAAAAATGAAAAGAAAACAAGCAATGAATCAGGGTTAGATCATCGACTCCATTACAAAAGGAACTAACATGCATTGGTCACTATTATCTATCAATATCAATGGACTCAACTCACATCTTTTTCTTAATTCTTGTTGTTTTGAAGTTACAAATGCAATCCTTAAGTGACAGCCTGTGGCTCAGAACCTTTGTCTCTTACAGTTCAAAATACTGGATATCGAGACGTTCTGGGTTTTCCTCATTAGCAACGTCTGCAGTTGCTTCAGAATGTGCTCCTCATGCTGCACTTCTATATGAGATGGGAATCACCTATTAAAACAGCATTTTCTTTCCTGTTTCCTTTTTATCTTTACAATTTCATAGCTATAGCCTTTTATATAGGTTGACATAATGGGAATGTATCACTTTCACAGAGCAAGTCTCAAATCCAATGAGAAAGTAGTTATTTGCCCCTCTAAAAAACAATCATATCACCAGTGAACATATCTTTATAATTAAGTTGGTCATTTAGCACACAGGATCCACAGAGAGTAACTCCAATGATGATGTATCTCCCCTAACTAGAAGAGAACACTCTAGGTCAATTCTGATTTGATTTTTCTTTATGTTACATCACCATTCAAACTGTATCAATTAGATATGTTACATAACTAAGACCAAGAAAAGTATCAAATGTTGTGTGAAGACCTGTGGGATCTTCCTGGAAAATAAGTCATATGGAGATATCACACATGGCTCTGAGTACGTGGCTAGGTACCATACCAGGCATGGTATCCTTCCTCTTGAAGAGATCATAAGTTCAATTAGGGTGTGTGAGCCACTACTGCTCCCAGAGGATTATTGTGGCATGCTGGACATTGATCCAGATAATGACAGCGAATACTCTTTACTTCATTATAAAATATAACCCTTGAAGAGAAGAAAAATTAGTTCATGCTGCTAAACTAGTGACTTCCTCTTGGGTATGTCAAGTTACAAAAATATACAATGATAGGATAAACACTGATGTCTAAAAGTTTCATGTATTATAGTGACAGTGGGGTGTCAAAGTCTCCCACTATTAATTTGTGGAGGTCTATGTGTGGTTTAAGTTTTATTAAAGTTTCTTTTACAAATGTGGGTGCCTTTGCATTTGGGGCATAGATGTTCAGGATTGTGATATCTTCCTGGTGGATTTTTCCCTTGATGAGTATGAAGTTTCCTTCTCTATCTCTTTTGATTAATTTTGGTTGAAAATCTACTTTATTAGATATTAGAATGGTTACTCCTGCTTGCTTCTTGGGTTCATTTGCTTGGAAAACCATCTTCCAGCCCTTTACTCTCAGGTAATGTCTATCTTTGTGATTTAGGTGTGTTTCTTGTATGCAACAGATTGTTGGGTCTTGTTTACGCATCCATTCTGTTAGTCTGTGTCTTTTTATTGGAGAATTGAGTCCATTGATGTTGAGGGAGATTAATGACCAGTGGCTGTTAGATCCTTTGATATTAATGTTGGCCATGGTAGTGTGTTTGTGTGTTTGACTACTTTTTGTTTTGCTGTAGTGACAACCCCCAAAGACCAATCTATGGGCATCCCCACAGGCCAGAAATCCACAAGTGCTCAAAATACCAAGAATAAGTGTCTCTATGGTGCAAAATCCAACCAAAATATCTGCAATTCAATCCCTCCACCTAAGACTCAAGGAAGTCATAGAGGAGGTGATAGAAAGACTGGGAGAGCAAGAGGACTAGAGTCCCTGCTGCTAGATACATTCCCCCAGAAATGACAAGGAAAAAGAATCAGGCATCTCAAAAATATGGTGGTTTGAGCAAAACTAACATCATGATAACATCAGTTGTCATGTCAACATGGGTAAGGGAGAGTCCACATGCTTCAGCTCCTACATGAAGACTTTCAGGTTGTAAAAGCTGCAGACAGAGGGTAGATCAGGTTCCTCCAGGGACAGCTCCCACACAGATTTTCCAATAACACCTTCTCAGTCCTGAACACATGTCCATATATCCATGGACAAAATTAAATGGAATCAGTAGGTTGCATGGCTGGAAATATGTGTGTGTTGGGGGGGGGGTTGAAAAAGAATGTAGAGTAGGAATCCTTAGAGAAAGAGAAGACAGGCAGAAGTGGAATTAGAACATGGTGTGGTAATGAGTTTGATAAGAAAAACAATGATACATTGGATGAAATGTCATAAAGAAAGACATTATTGTGCACATTGAATAAAAAAAAAAAAGATAAGATTTTCTTAATAACTTCAATCTCTTCCCCTGTGAGGATTCTACTGAACAGATCATTTAAAGGGACACAGGCAAGCACAGGATGGCAGGCTCTAAATAGCAGCACAGAAAACCTGCTGTGAGAGGCTTGTTGTGGCACTGGGCAAGGTATTCATTTACACACACACACACACACACACACACACAATTTCTCTTTCTGCAAATGACATTGTACACTTTGAGTGTGGTTTACTAAGCACTGGCCACCACCATTTTGTCTATCCCTCCTAGTGAACTTTATAGTAGATATTTCCAATAATCAATGGCAGAAATGAGATAAATGAAGCACAAATATTACACAGCAGTCTGCCAAATTCCCCACAGCTAATAAGAAGGTAGATCTGGAACTTCAAACCAAGTCCTAGTCTTCAGGAGGGAAGATTCAAGAACTGTGACATGTCTGCTAAGTGCTAAACAAGAAAACACATGGAATTCACCCAGCACCTTCCCTCACACAGTGGGTCTGCTTCTCCTGTACTCCATAAAGACCAGCTGCACACTCTGAGGTTGCAGTGTCTCCCACACGACAAAGCTCATGGAGTCTTCTGAGGTCTACTGACAGAGCATCCTAATGACGGCTCTCATGGCTTCTCACAGGCATCTGTGGTCTGTCACATGTCTTACTGCCAATGGGAACACTGTGTGTTATGATGGGAGGGTGGAAGGCAGAGGGAGGACAGCCAGAGCTCACTGTGCCATGTTCCCTACAGCAGCTTCTTCCCAGCAGTGACTCGTCCTCACATCTCAGGGTGTTTCTGCAGTTTGGAAAGGGCAGAATATAGAACCAAATTTCACTTGCAGGAAAAAAAAAATGTTCCGTCTTGGCAACAATGCTGAGCCTCTTACCTTAGGCAGTCTTCTGTTCTCCAGCCCAGAACACCCCTGTATCATATTTGACACTCCTGCACGAACCACTGTCACATCTGACATCTGTAGATCAAACACCACAGCGATCTTCCTGAATGCTCCCTGCCATTATTATCACAAAGTTCTGATTTCAGATCATCAAGGATGGCTGCTACTACCACCAGGCCTTCTAGACATTTAACTCATGAGCACTAGAGGGCAGCAAAGAGCTCAGCTCGATAGCAAAGTACTTCAATAAGAGACTGAAGTAGAGATTAGCAAGAGATTCAGTCAAAAACTTCGGTTTTCATTCTATTTTCTTTTCCTTTTTATATTTTTCAGTCTCAAAAATGCAAATATTTCACGTTTTCTCTCACACGAGGTCCCAGATTTTAATGCTTATAGATACATAGCTAAGGAGGAATGTCATTCTCCATGGAAATATAAAAAGACAATTAGTGAGGGAAAAAAAATCTTAAGGAAGGGCAGGAAAATGAAAATAAAAAAGGGAAAGAAGCAGAAAGCACAAAGAGTAATAAAACACAAGTGACACAAAACCAGAAGGGGCTCAAAAGGGGAGTCAGGGAGCCAGGAGGAAGGACACAGGGATGGGGGTATAGCAGTAATGCTGATGGTCATCTAGGGTTTGCAGAGCACATTCCCTGGACAAACATAGGACTGGATGTCAGGGACAGACAGAAGGCCTCAGAGGAGGAGAGAGTAAAGCTTTACCCCTTGGGAATGGGAGATGCCTGAAGGCTGAGATTTCAGCAAACTGGTTCTGAGCTGAGTCTTTTGTGGCCCTCTTGGTCCCCTTTCCTGTGTCCATCTGTTTAGACACCCACATCCTTACCTTCCAGCCACTTCTCTGCAAGTGTCTTCTAGGTCCTAGAAGCCTCCACCTCCAGGTTTGCTTATGCTTTCCCATTCACCCCATCCCTCCTCTCTTTCAGAAGTTCATTTGGATTCTGTTTTTAAACCAATAAAAGCATTTAAGACATAATAATTTTGTAATAAACTACTTTCCTTTTCCTCACTTGGAAATGTGTGTGCTAGAGCCTGATCTTCAAGGAAGGAAAATGGAAAGATTTAGACCACGTCTTCCCCAGTGGTTGCCTTTGAGCAAAGACTCCCAGGAAGTGCAGGGCATCACCTGGCTGGGATGTGATGGGACAGCACTGTGGGCAGACAGGGCAAAGGACAGGGACACAGGCTCTGAAGGGGCAATGTGCCCTGTGTGCTTCTGGGAAAATCTTTCCCTCTGGATCCTTATACATCACAGCACGGGACAGAAGAGAGCTTTGCTGAGAAACTCAGCACTGTTAACAGCTGAGTTAATGATTTCTTTTTAATCTGTTGCTCCTTGGGCAATGTGTATTTAGGCTTGGCATCCTTTTCTCATTCCCTTAGGTGGGATGCAACCAGTAATCTCACCATTACTGAAGCATCCAGCCACCCTGCTCCAAGCTACTGCTCCTCATCAGAAACAAAGAAACAAAAAACAAAGCAGAAGAGAAACCCCTACACATTAGGGACTGCTCTTGTGCTACATTCTGGCTGATGTTAAAGAGAGATGTTATTGAGTTAGAAAAAGCTGCATCTCTATCCTGAACACCAAAAATGAGAAAAGCAAGAGCCGTCATAGAAGGTTATCATGTCTGAGTTGGATTGTGAAATATGTAGTCTTTCATATAGGTTAACAGTAATGAAAAGTAAGTCAACCATCTTTTTCTCAGGAAAACCTTTCTTTTCTTCTATATGGAGTTCATTTGGCCTTTTTCTTCATTGGAAAAATATTTTCTAGTGTGCCATTGAACTTCCTAGTGTAGAAAGTTGTTGTTATTTTGTGTTAGGCAGAATGTAGCTGTTATGTTGAGTGGATTCAAACTGGCAATCCTCTGTCTCACATGCATAGACCACTTAAGACAGCAGACAGATGCCTTTGAATCCAACTGAGGAAACTTTAACAAGGACAATTGCAAAAAAAAGTTCATAGGATGTTAGTGATATGTATTTATTTTCCTCAAAATTTGTTTCCCTTGATGACTTTTCTTCTTTCTAATGAAGCATGAGGCTTTTGTTTCTCAGAGTAGAGAATTTGAATTTTACAGTTGTTAACAGATTTTGTTTTTTGGGATTTAGTGAGTTCTCTAAGTACTTCCCAAGCCTTGCCTTGCCTGCCTGGAATTCTCCTTCCAAAAGCAGAGAGGTGAACTTGCAGAAGTCCTTAGTAACTTTGAAGATTTGTTTTCTGGGTTTTTTATGTAGAGGGTTTGTTAAAATCACAGTGAGGCAATGCAGTCTCAGATCCTAGTGATTAGGAGTCCATGGGACATTTCATGTCATTTAGTGTCTATTTTGTTGCACTGGAAGCATCATGGTGCCATGCATTTCCAGGGTCTACTCTCTATTGCTATGTAGTTGTTCTCTTCACCTTTCTGTCTAGCTGTGGTCAGAAATCTCCTCATTCAGATATGAGACTAACTGTGCCATTTTTACAGCTTTCATTTACTTGGCATGTTGATCTCTACCCTTTGACTACCAGTTTTAGATGTTCTTCTTTATGAAAGATGCTTCCTGGAGACACAAACAGTTATCATTGTTTGTTAACCCAGACAGTTATCCTGTGACTTCTAATTGGTGAGTCAAAGAGATTTCATTGAAATGAGGGCTTGGACATAGAAACAGTACTTAGAATCACTTGCTGCTTTTGCAGAGGAATCAGATTCAGTTCCTGGTATTCCATGGTAACTCATTCCCTTCAGTAACTCCAATGTCAGGGAATCTAATGTCCCTTCTAGCCTCCATGAAAACCAGAAATACACACAGTACACACTTGTACATGCTGGCAAAATAGTTTACACTCATGTTATAAAAAAATCTTTAAATACACATTCAGAAACACATTTCTCAGAATTTCTTTCCTATGTCATTCTCTTTTTGGGGTGAATATGGAAAAAGCAACAGTACAATAGTTAAAACATCAGTGATTATTTATATAATATATTATATAATTTATAATATAGCTCTGCAGATTCAGGCTCCAAGCACATATGATGTCACTGAGGTGCCAGCTCCATTTACCATTAGCCCTCTACTCCTCACTTTTATAGCTTCTCTTTGTCTTGGGTCAAGTCTGTGTGTATCATGTTGGCAAAGGGATGGCTTCTTCTGAAGTTCGCCAAACTGGAGAGATTGAGGATTTGTTGGCATGTCAACCTTGTAGACTTCAATTATCTCCTGGGTCTCAATGTATTTTCACAAGTCTCATTACACCCATGTGCTGCCCTCATGCAACTGTCCTTCCCAACTGCAGTCTAACTGACCTTCAATATGTCAGGCTCAATAACAGATACAGAGACAAAGATTTGTTGGGATGACCCAGGAACCTCCACTATTTCACGTATGAAGTCCTTATCTCTGACCACTTTACTCATGGTGGCTCTGCTTCTCTGAGTGTAACTTCACAAGAAAATTATGTTCTTTGCTCTTCCAGATAACTCCTCTGATGTGTGTGCTGTTGCCAATATGAAGAGAAACTAACACTTTAAATTGTTGTGATGCAATATTCCCAACTGTAGAAAACGCTACACATCTTCTCTGTGATCTATTTTTAACTAAATACTTTCATGACAAAGTATTAAAAGAAAACCACTCATCATAACTGTCTCTGAATTGCCTAGGATGAGGTTTTACTTAGAAACACACTACTGATGCAGACCACAGAGGAAGCATGCACAGTGAGACTTCCTGTTCAGCATGTGCAGGTGTGCTTCTCAGCTGGGCTCCTGTGATGGGCTATGCTTAAGGAGCCCCTGTTTTTGTTCAGCTTGTGTTGTCACTTCCAACACTGTGGGTCAATTCTTGGAGCGCACAGAAATATGTCCCCGAATCTTCTATTTGTGAGGCTGAAATGACAAGGCTGAAGGACTTGGCTGATTTCTGCAAGGTGACAGAATAGTGGCCATTCCTCTCATTCTGAATAGAAGAAGAAATCTGGCGAATAAGGAAAATCATCTCTCCAGTAACAAGCTGCTTATACCAAAAGAGATAATATAAGTACTGACTTGTCTCATATGAACAGTCCAGGGTGACTTCTTCTCCATACTGACTGCTTGCAGTTGATTGGACCTGAGTGACTTTCTGGGCCACATTGCATCCTGCAGAACAACCAGAGGAAAGAATAAAAAGATTATCTTGTGATAGTGTACACCAAGCAGTGTTGGAAGTGGGCCTAGTAAGACCCAAAGGCAAACTTAACTGAAGATATTTTTGCTAACTTTTCTCCAATCCCTCTTCCCTGTCATGTCCATGTAAATCACTTCCTGCATAATATTCTCAGCTATATGTGAAATATCCATACCAGAGAAGGCCAAGGCCAGCAACACACAGAGCAGGCTGCAAGGAGGCATGTGTCCCAGGTCGCTCTGTATGAATGTGTCAGCTCTGCCTCAGCTCAGTGTTCAGTGTCTGAGGGCCAGGCAGTGAGCACATGTACCTCCTGTGTTTCTGACATTGCCTCAAGCAGGAAACGTGGTTTTGTGTGATCACAGGCTACAACCTCCATGTACAGAGAGAAAAGGGCAGGTCACAACAGGCGTCTACTTGCTTCCTTGTCTGAAAAGGGAACTTGAGAAAATCCAACCCTGCTGAGAGGGAAGTTGCTTTGTAAACATGAGTGTTATTCAGAGAGATAATTTTGGGAACCAAAGTAAAATTCATCATCATCCATGTTTGATATGTAATTCACTTGCAGACCATTGTATTATGTTTACTTCTCTCCATCTATTGCTTAATTGTCTATTTAAGGTAATAAAAAAATAAAGTTTTCTCAGATCCATCAATTTCCCTGTGAAACAATGGTATCTGAGTCTTCCTTCTTTGCTCAGTGCAAGAGTCTATCTAAATTCTGCAATTACAAAGCTAGTTTTACAACATGTAGTAAAGGGCATCCCATCACATTCCAGAAAATCCTCATTTGCTTATGCCCTGGCAAATTGTAACAGGAATGAAATAATAGTTTTCATGGGCTAAGAAGATGTTCAGTATGTTATTTGACTGCTGTACATCATGAATCCCTATGTGTGGATTTCCAGGATCCACATAAGAATTCATAAGCTATGGGTGCCCCTGCAGTCTAAGCTCTGGGAAGCAGAAACAGGAGGATCTTGGGGTCTCACTAGTCAGTCACTGATGAGCTTCAGTTTAAGTAAGAGTTCCTACAAAAGAAATAAATAAACAAATGTGACAAATATAGAGAGATAACCAGTGATGACCACTGGTTCAACACACACACACACACACACACACACACACACACACACATTCATACAACGTTGGGTGGGGATTTACAATGGTTTTAAAATCCACTGCTAAAAAACTGACTTGCTTTTAAAAGTTTACCATCACGTTGTACTCACAGGATGTGTTCTGTTCTCTCCACACAGAGAACTCTCCTTGTTACATGTCCTACAAGTTTCTGTAATATTTTACTGTCATATTCCATCTCACTTGTTAAAGTCTGTGTATTTTAATTTAGAAACCAGTCTCATGATAAGCTTCCTAAGTCTCTCTGTGATTTAAGCATATTATATGTCCAAGATACATACAACCTGCAAGTATTAGAGTCATGTTACCACATGGGTTTGTGGTTGAATGTTTTTGTGTGTCCTGCTATATCATCATTTAGAATATAGCTCTTAATCCTTGATCTGCTCTCATTATCCCAATGGAGGAAATTACCCTACAGGTACTCAGAAGAGAAAATACAAACAAGGTATTTGTTTGTATTTGCTCTGAAAGAGCTCCAGTTTTATGAGGAAAAATAGCAGATCAACATGTACTTCAGGAACTAGTTTCTGGGATCAGAGTCACATTCCTCTGCCCATTTCACTGCTTAGTGCTGAGAGCCCATGCCCTGGACTTCTCTCTGTGGCTATTAGGAGACCATGGGAGCCACAGCAGCCTAGGCAGCACAGGGTGGCAGGGCTGTGAGTGTGGGTGGATGCTCTGCAAGCTGTATAGACACAGCCTCTGAGACGTGGCTTTGGAATATACTGGGTTTAAGTGCTGAAGTGGACAGTTGGTCAAATTCTAAATACTGCTTTGGCTTTCCTGTGATTTAATTGATAAACAATGCTTCCCAGTGAAGATAAACCTTAAGGTTGGTGGACAGATAGTTCAATAGTTAAAAGATCTTGTTGCTAATGATAAATACTGAAGTTCATGTCCCAGGACACATCTAATAAGTTATGTTTTCTGAAAAACCTGAAACTCCACCTTTGAGTGCATGGACACTAACTTTTGACCTTTGCTTGCACACAGATGTGTCTACCATGTATGTATACAAGGTTGTGTATACTCACACAGACCTGTGTGCTTCCACCCAGATCACACTCACACAAATAAATAAATAAATAAATAAATAAAACATTTAAAAAGAATGAAACTTAGTATTTAAAGAACTACAAGAAGAGATCTGTTGTTGAGGAAAATGAGGATAATGGTGGGCTTCATTTGGAAGATGGCAGAGAGGTCAATACAAAAGAAGAAAGAGAGAAGATAAATACCACTGAGGATGTTTGAAATACCCTTAAGGATATTTATTGTTTCATGTTTACTTTTATATGTCATATATATTTTTAATGAAGTTATTCCACTTTGTCTGGCAATACCCCCCTCAAAATAAGGATCATCAAACAGGAAACCAAATACCAGGCATGGGAAACCTTTTTTCACTATGTTGATCAAGGTATCCAAGAGGCTCTTGGAAGAATGCTGATTATTGCTGTTGTGCTAGGTTGCCTCTCAGAGATCAAGAGCAAGTCTCAACTGAGGATGCCATATACTTTGGACCGAGAGTTGGAAGACTACCTCTCATGCCTCTCAAGAAAGCTCTTCTTGTCCACAGGTGAAGACCATCACAGAAAATCACAACTGATTTTAAAAAAGAGAGAACAACTGATTATGGGAGGTCCCCCAACCCAGACAAGTACATCTACAACAAGATTCCTACAATGAAGGCTCAAAAAACATTGAAGAAAACAAGGCACAAGAAAGTATAAGAACAAGAAGACCAGGAAGTGTGCTGCAAGAAATTCTGCTAGAAATGATAGGGGAGCAATAGCCTTGACACCACAAAAGTATGTCTGCACAACAAGTACTGAACAATGATGATGCCACTAGCCATGAAAAGTTGTAGCTGGACGTTTCTACATTTTGGGTTTCTTTTTCTCTTCTTTACTCTTCACCATCCCATGTTCTTCATTTCTTATAGAGAAAAACCAATAAAGGTGGAAGTGGGCAATGTTATCATTAGGCTACTTCTTTCTTATCAGAGGTGTCAAGTTTCCTTGGGTAAATTTGATCTACTCCATCTGGATACCTAACTTCTTCTTCTTGATTCTTTGTATACAACTACTTGACAAACAGCATCCAACCACCAACCACCCAACAACAACAACTCTGGTACTTGGGTCTCTAGCATTTAAGGATCCTCTGAAAAGTTCCCAGAATTCCAAACTTGAGACAATCACAGAAACTATCTGCAGCTAGCAGAAACACACAGCTGTTAGAGCATGAGGGAAATCATAGTCACCTGCTATGATTCAGTCGTGTCTCTACACACCTGACTAAAACAATAACATATTCCTATAATGTTTTTGTGTGTTTTAAGGAAATTTTTTTACTACAGAAATGACATGGGGCCTTCTGTAGCAATACAAGGAACTACAGACAACTAAGTAATGCTTTGAGCCATAAATGGTCATCCCCAGGGATACAATAGCAAGTGGTCAGAACTGAAATCATGTACACAGAACCAACTCTAAACAGATTCAGTAGGTTGTATTTACATAATTGCGTGTGTGTTTGTGTGTGTGTCTGTGTAAAACAACAATAATCATAGAAAAAGAGGCCATGGATTTGCAGTTAGTATTGGAGAGCTTGGGAGAGGCTGGAGATAAAGGACACAGAAGGGGTTTCAGGGATTTAATGTTATATGTAAAAAAACGATGTAATTCTATTTTAACCAAAATAAAGCAATAAATTAAAAATATCAAAGTCAATAAATAATCTGTGATAAGGCCTGCGTGGCTTCTCAGGACAAGCCAGTATTTAGTCTTTAGTTTTTTCATTGTCATAGGAACTTTTGAACATTTGTTTTGACAGTACATAGTAGGTATTTCAGGCACAATATGACATTTAACTTTAGCATTTGCCTTCTTAAACTATATTAATTCATGTTTAGTTTGTATAAATATTGCTTACTTTGGTCAATATGTCTGGACCAAGGTCAGGATGAAGGAAATACCAAATGTGTTGCCAAGACAGATGTGACTAAGAAATGTCTAAGCAGAAACAAAATGGATTCAGGACAGGATGGCATTACCTTAGTCAGGTCATGGTTGGTAAACTTGGTGTCTCTATATTGAAGAAAAGAAATTCCCCTTTCTAAAGAGGTAGCAATTGCTACATGTTAAATTAATACTTTTTTTAATACAATATTTTTTTAATCAGAATTTTCCTCTTCTCTAACTCCTGCTAGATGAGTTTGATTTGGTTTTGGAATTTTTAATTTAATTGAACTATTGGTTTTGTTTTGTGGGTGTTTAGTTTTTGTTGTATGGGATGTTTTGGTTTTGTTTTTTGAAAGTGAGATGAAGAGAAAGAACATGAAATTGGTGGACAGGATGAAGGAAAGGGAAGACAGCAAGAATTCTTAATGTATTGCTTGTATTCACTCAACTTCCAACTGTTCTGACCCTGGTTTGATTGACGATGAAATATGATCACATCAGTCCTGGCCTCTTTTCAAAGATAAACCATGAATCCTCACACCAGACCACTAGGACTTCAACATCCACAAAGCATCAGCTCAGAAAAATGAAATCAAAACAGACTTGTGAGTCTGAAGTCTCTGTTTGGGTCCTGGAGAGCCATTGACCCAAAGAAAGGATTATTGTGATGACACAACTCTATGGCACTCTTCTCAGAAGTCTGGGAAGGAGAAGAATGAGAGTGAGGAGCCTCTGTGACCAGATGTTTAGCAATGTCATTCACTGACACTGAAGCATGCCCATGTTTGATGCTACTCCACAGTTGTTATAGTTTTCATGAAAACAAAACTCCTTTCTAAATGATCTTTCATTCACAAATCTGTGGATATGTGAGCAATGCCCAATATAAATGTTTTTGTCTTCTGACTCTGAAGGAATGAAGACTGTCCTTGACTGTATGCTCAAAATGCGTCTGATGAAGAAATTTATGTCAAACCTCAATCTCTAAAAGCAGAATTTGCTTGATAACTGTATGAAGACACCCACGTGGTGATGATTGGGTTATTCTAAGTCAACTTGCCTTCACCTTCCCTCAGTACTCTTGAAGTTATTTCCAGCCTTTTATTCCCTAAGATGCTCAGGGTGTGTCTTGGGGTACACAGAGTTTCCAAGTTTTTTGTTGCACATCCTTAAATATGCCTTCACTCTTCTGCTGACTTCCAAGCGAGGTTGTTGTATTCAATGAAGCCTATTTCAATCAGATAGATATGCTGTTGGTTTTTTTGTTTTTTTTTTGACTCAAGTTTAAGGGGTAGAAGACCTTGAAAACAAAGAGGAGTTCACCTATTAGTATTGTGAGATCTACCTCCTACTGCTAAGAGCCAACTGACTTTATTTTCCCATGTGACTGTTCTGTTTTCATACTGAAAAACTATTCACTGTAGATGAGAAAAAGAACTTGTAGGCTTTAGATGTTTATGTATAATGTCTTCCATGTTGTTTTTGTTGGTTTTGGTTTTCTGAGACAGAGTTTTACTATGTTGCTCAGGCTAGCCTACCAAATCTAGCCTCAGAAATTCCTCCAGTTTAGGATCCCAAAGAAGTTAGGGCTTCCAAAGCCATTAACAATGTGGCATAAAAACGAATTTAATTTTTTATTGATTGGAAATTAATGTAGAAGAAAAGACTATGTGATTTCTATCCCAGAGGCCAAAGTCAAGGTCTCCTGACACTGGGCTGTAACAACCATACATGAACAGCATTCAGACAAGAGTGTAGGGAACAGGGCCTTCATAATTCATAGTTTCTAAAAAAAACAAACACACAGGTAACTATTTCTAAAACAAAGGAGGAAAAAAATCCTCCAGACTAGTTAAGGAAATAGATCTAAAACTCCAGCTGTTCTTGAAGAGCAAAGAGAGAATGTAGAAAAGCATGCTGAGACTTCATCTTGGTCTGTCTCTGGGCTGAGGGAGTCTAACCCTTACACTCACAGTGCCCCCTGTCACCTGGTCCTGCACACCCTCCATGCTCAGCCCTGCTGCAGGCTTTGCTGGAGCCTCAGCTGCAGGTTTGGGTCTAGGCTGCAGGTGTCTGCGAAGCACTGTGCACTTGCTGCACAGAAGTAGGTGGCAGAGTCTCCAGGCTGAGAGTCTGCGATGTGCAAGGAGAGCTGTTTGTTGCTCTTACTGAAGAAGACTGTGAATCGTCCTTCTTCCTTTTTATTGGACACTGAACGTATGGCTATCAGGAGAGCAGGGCCTTCATCAGGGAATTGCCGGTACCATGGGAAGTAGTCAAATGCGCTCTTCTCATAAGTGCAGTTCAGAACTATGGTCCCTCCTTCCCAGACTGTCAGAGATTGGGGACTTTGTCTCACCTGCTGCTGGTCGTGTCTTTCCTTCTGCTGGCCACTCACTCCTGTGTAGGGAAACAGCAAATGGTGTTAGGTTCCTAAGGATGTACCATCTGCTGATGGTTTCAAGACTGATGACTTTGTCTGGTGCCCCAATTCCCTCCTGCCTCCACATAAATAACATATCCTGGGATATGTAGTTTCTCCTCCATGACTTACCAGCGAGGTGAAGGCCTAGGACTAAAAACAATGCTTTCAGGACCTTGTCCATTCCTACTAGACTGAAGATTGGGGAGAACTCAGGTGGCCTTTTATCTCCCACAGAACACTGACTCCAACTTCACAGGCATCTCAGTTCTTTCAGATGGCTCCACCCTTCACAAACACTCCCTAAAGCTATTTCTGACAAAGGAACCACTTCTCCATTGTTCTCAAATTTGGTATTGCTGAAAATAGAGCCATAAGAATCAGAATTCCCCTCATTATAATTCTACCATCATGCACTGTTGCTAGAAATGTGTCTTGATATAGACAGCCAGAATAATATGGTTTTTCTGAAAGAAAGATAGAAAGAAAGAAAGAAAGAAAGAAAGAAAGAAAGAAAGAAAGACGGAAGGAAGGAAGGAAGGAAGGAAGAAGAGAGAGTAGGAAGAAGGCAAGGAGGAAGAAAAGACAAAAAGCAGAAAGAAAGTAAGGAAGCAAGGAAGGAAGAAAGACCAGTGATCCAACTAATACCACTTACGGGCATTTATCCAGGAGAAAGAGGTCATTTCATGAGAGAGACACTTGCATATGCATGTGTGTTACAGCACCATTCATGACTGGTAAGATGTAGACACAGCCTAGGTACCACCTGTCAACCAATGAATGGACAGAATATTGTCCCTGAAACTACAGAGTAATGTTCAGCCACTAGAAAAATATAAGCTCCTGCCATCTGTAGGAAAGTGGATAGTATTTAAGGACACGATGTTAAGCAAAAGAAAGCAGACCTGTAGACATACCCAATATGTATGTGTTCTCATCTGTAAAAACAAATGATCAAAAACAAAAGCAAAAAAGGAGTAAAGAAAAAGAAAGTAAGTATGATTTGAAAGTAGAAGTTAGACAAATGAGTAAGAGAAGGGGAACGGGGACAAAGGGAAGAAAGAGGATGAAAGAGAGTAAAGACAAGATGAATATGAGGAAATAGTCACATAGGCATACATTAAAATTTCACAACAAACCCACTAATTTGTACAATTAATGTGTGTTGATAATTTTGGTAATGTCATATGCCCTATGGGAGAACTGACTACAGTAGTCTTCTGAATGGTTATAGTACGAATCCATCTCCTAATGTCTTCACATCATGTACACATAGATTGATGGAGCTCTCAGTCCTCATTAGAAACTCACTGCACTGGTCAATGATTAGCCCTGTGCCCACTGTCAGCCAACGTGCAGAGAGGAGAGTGTGGAATGGTCAGCCTTCATGGCATATTTCTACCACATGCTCTCCTCGAAAGGTTCAGGGATCATTGCAGAAGAAAAGTCAGTGTTGGGACCAGAGATGGTGGATGACTACAGGAAACAGTGTCTTCTGGGCACATCGGGGCAGCTGAACTTATGAAGGAGCAGTTTTGAGACAGTCTGCACAAGGCCTGTGCAAGCTTAAGAAAGACAAAATCCTAGCATGGACAGCAAGATTAGCATTGATACATTAAGTGTGCTTAATCACTGAGCTGTCTTTTCAGGTCCAGATCATTTGGGGTTTATTGCAAATATTAATAAAATGTATTGAAAACATGCAATGAATTATACTATCCCATTACCAACTAAGGTTATGAGTAAATGAACCAAGAAGTATATAGGCTCCATTTACTTAAGAAAAAATTGAATTTTATTCTAATTATTTTCATGTGTTCTATTACATAAGTCCATTTACAGACTGCTCTTGGAGAAGCCATTAACTCTTTAGAATGGACTGTCCTCTAGAGTCCCAACTGAGAAATGAAACATTCACAATTGCAATGGACTTCCCACTGTCCTTGCTGCCTTTCCAGGGTGAATTCCAAGGCTTTCTGACCATGCACAGAGGAAGGTGTATGCTTTGTAACTGTAAAACTTATGAGTTTTTTTTTAAGAATATAAAGTTATGAGCTGAAATGGTTGAAAATAATTTAGCGATAAAATTACTGAATCTGTACACATTTCAAAACAAGTGCGAAGAACTTAGCATTCAGAACACTGAACAGTTGCTAGAGTTCTACACAACGCCATGAAAACGCCTGGGAAAATGATGTCACTGATGTTGCTGGGAAGTATACATTAAAATAAACATTGTAAAATTGCATTTTAGGAAAACATGCGTGCCATGGACAATCCTCATTTGATGAACTCCAACTCAAATTCAATGTATGGTGAACTAAGGAGAAACTGAATTGCCTGTGCAATCTGTTGGTCTTTTTCATAAAATTAAACAAAACCTGCCATAGTCTAGGTTCTGAACAGAGGATGAGACTATGCCATGTGTGAACACCAGGGGTCAGGGGTTAGGATCATCACCTTGCAAATCCACTACCACAGTTTTCATTTTAGCAAGGTACTTAAGGGTTAACTACTACTCATAAGTGAGTTTCTCCCCTTCTGGTGTGTGTGTGTGTGTGTGTGTGTGTGTGTGTGTGTGTGTGTATGAAAATTGAAATTAAGTCACTGAGAATCTTAACAGGTACCGTTCAGTAAGGCAGTTTTTAGTCCAAATACAGAGCACAAAGGACAGAACCCTCTTTATACAGATCAAAGTGCACAGCAATGAACATGGAAGAGCAAGTATCTCTGTATCATCTGTTGGTTAAATCCTCAAGAGTGGAATATCTAGATCTTGTGGTAGATCTATGTTCAGCATTTGGAGGAATTTTATACTGATTTCCTTATTGCTTGTCCCCATTTGTATTCACCTCAGCAATGAAGAAGTATTCTCCCTCCAGTTTTAACAACTCCTCCCTGCTCCTCTTCGTGCTAATCCCCGAGCCTTGTATGTAGGACTTGCATTCTGGATGTATTAACTCGCACTAGAGAACTTGATGCTAGGTACTCTTTGCATGTTGATCATTTGCCCATTACTGTACTATCCTATATTCGCTTCAAAAGGAAGCTTCTCTGATGAGAAGTGAGAACTAACCTTATCTTGGTGTAATTATACATATTTAAAATATATGTATTTTAAAGAAGCTATGTTGATTTAGGAAAATAGCCATAACTGGTTCTCCTCTAGTGTCTATGACATCTCCAGCCATGGGCGTTAACTAGGTTCACAGTATTGTGCCTGAAATTCTTCCTATTGAGCAGGCCTTATGTTCAATAAAGCATATAGTAATTCTCCCAACATGAAAGTGCTAGCACTGTACTTCTGTGGGTGTTCTTCCATTGTGGTCATTGTTTTGGTTCATTGTTTTTCTATACCTTGGTAGGATTATCTATTGCTTTTCTCCCTTGGATTTGATGATACCTTTGGATGCTGTGAGAACCTGTCATCAGGGAGGACTCTTCAGGTCAGTTTTAGTTAAATCTTCACAAGTCCTTGTCTAAAGTATGTGGTATTCTTAGAACTAGGGTCTTATCTTCAAATTATGTGGCGGTAACAAAGGGTAATGGCAATTATTTAGAGGAGTCTCTTGAAGCAAACTAACAACTTGAAAGAAGGTTTCCCATGCCTGGAACTCATGTGAAGTGGAAGTTTTTGTTTTCCCTGAATACTCAGTTTTATCATGTGATGATTTGCTGTAAGCTGCACACTTGAAGTTTTGCTGGAGGTGGGCTTGGGAGAGGACACATGATGTTTTGTTGTGAGCTCTCTCATGCAAGTAGAATGACTTTGGCCAGCTGAGAGCATCCATGGGTGGCCTCTGAGTAGAGAAGATAAATAAAAGACCCCAGGGATGCATCCCTTTTTGGATCGACATCACTGAGCTGATCTTCATTCTTTGCAAAGAGAACCATTCCAGAGAACTTGTTGGGGCAAACAGAGTCTTGTGGCTTTCACTGACTTCATGGTGCTCCATGGTTTTGGCCTTTGGACTGGACTGTTAGTTCCTTGAAGGCTGGGCTTGGTAATCCCCTAAAGACCCATGGACATTAACCAGCAGGAATTAGATAAAAGTGGTCTACAGCCCTTTTCCCTATTAATCTCCTAACTAAAGTTGGGGGTTGGATGGGAGGTAAAGGTGTTTAAGAACCCTAAATAAAGTAGGATTGTTAAAATCTAAGCCTACAATCAGGCTTTTATTAGATTTCACAAGCTCTCATCTAAGAGATTCTATTCTATGTTATGACATTAGAAGTACTTTTGGGGGTTTTGAAAAGCAATTTAACATCTGATAGTTCTCCTTAACCAGTAATAGAATGTAATTTCTTGCTGAACTTTGTGTGTACAAACATGAGTCTTTCTTGAAATACATCTTGGGTTTTCTCTTATTATTTCAGCTCTTTATTTATTACAGAGAGATAAGTATATGTCCTAGAGCATTTTCTTTTAAACCAGCATTTTGTTTACAGAATTGAGATGATTCGAGAACCTTGGCCTCCTTTCTCATGTTTCAGAAAAATCATGAGAGAACCCAACTCTAATCCCAGGTGAGTGTGTCCACCACATCATCGGGATTGTAGCAAAGTGCGATGGCAGACAAGAATAGACTTTAAGGGGAAGGGATTTTTGGATAGAGACATTCATGACCTGGCCGTTTCATACAATGTGTGTAAGAAATGGTGGAAGGACTTTTGAAAAAAATGGAAATGCCACTCTGGGCATCATCTTCAGACCTAAAATAGCTGTATATCTTGAGCAGCTTCACTAAGTGAAGGCTGTCAGGGAGCATGGTTTTTTGAATGAGAATGACCTCCATAGGCTACTATGGGAATGTTACTATACTATATGGGAATGTTTGGCTTTCAGTTTGTGTTCTATTTAGGAATGATCAGGATGTATGGCTTTGTCAGAGGAGATGTGCAACTGGTTCTGGACTTTGGAATCTCAAAGCCAAAGCCAGGCCCAGTTTCTCCCTCTCTCTGTCTCTTGCTTGTGATCAGATGTAAGCTCTCAGCTACTACTCCAGGATCATGCCAGCTAGCCTGCCTGCCTGCCTGCTCCTGCTCTCCCTACCATGATGAATTCCCTCTGAAACTGTGGTCAAGCTTCCAATGAAATGCCTTCTTCCATAAGTTGTCTTGATCATTCATGGTGTCTCTTCAAAGCAATAGCAAGTAACTAAGAGTAGTGGTTGGGGAACACTCTGTAACACGGACCAAAGAGAGGAAGAATCTTAATAATTTATAGAATGAGATTGAAGCACAATTTTAATGACTAGAGTCTATTTTTTTATTTAAATCATAAATTTGTGGGGTAATAACAGAAGATTGCTGGAGAACTTAAGTCCCTAGGTTTTGTAAGACATTTTGGTAGAGATAAAGCCTATGTCAGGGTTTTACTGGGAGATGTTTGTTATGGAGGGAGGGAACCACAGGGAGGATACAAAGTGAATAAAGTGTAATTAATAAAAAATAATAAAAAAGACTCCCAGTTAGGGAGAGAATGTTATTTCAAGGGAATCACAGCCTGGGTCGTCTCTATCAATGACTTCCATCCTGTCCTGTCAGAATATCCACAGATCCTAGGTTTCTAGGTATTTGACCTGAAACTTGTTGCTGTTTTTCAGGAAGCTGGTGAGCAGCACTTGGAGAAAGCACACAGCCTCCCTCACAGGGCCGCTCCCCTAGGCCTCCTGCACTGTAGTTTGTGTGCAGCTTCCCCTGCATTCTCCCTCACTGTGTCACCCATAGCACAGTAGTACAGGGCGATATCTGACAGCTGCGCTGAGGACGCCTGCAGGTGGAAGGAGCTGCTGCTCTTGTGGAGAGTGGCGTGGAACCCTCGGTGCTCTGTCCTCTTGTTGTCTGTGGAGCTCCTCAGGAGTAGCTGAGGGGCTTCGTTGAGATATTGCACATACCAGAAGAGGGAAGGATTTGAGTAAATAGTCTGATAGGTGCAGTTCAGCATTACAGGCATCCCCTCTGTGACAGTGACCAAGCCTTCTGTCTGGGTCACTGAGTCTCCATTGCTCCTTCCTAAAAAGCAAACAAACAAGGAGGAATTACTATTCTACTTGAGGAGGAAGGTTAAAGGCTGTCATAGTTGTAAGACAAAGACATCATTAACACTTAGGGTAAAATGTAACTTACTGAGCATGAAGAGGAGCACAAGAGCTGAGCAGGTGACAGGAAGCATGTTCATAGAAGAAATGACACTTGGTCCTTGAGTGCATCAACCTCACAGGGCAAGTCTTCAGCAGGACCTCATCCAACCCCTCACTCATGGACAAGGACCTTTGTCTGCACAATGAGTCTGTCATGTTAAGCCACCTGAAGGAGATGTAACCCACATCTAAGGAAGCAGCGCCCTCTGCTGATTTCCCTTCAACCTGCACCACAGGTGGCTGCACAAGTCATTGTGAAGAAACTTGAAACCTCACCCTAAGCAGACAGGTCTCTAGTTGACACCTGTGTTACTGAAGCACATGTATCCTATGGTATTTAATGTGGTGAGTGTACATAAAAGTGTACACACACCCATACCTCTTATAAAATTCATCCATTTTTCTCTTTTTATTAGTTCTTAGAGAATGTTGTGCAGTGAACTATTATTATACTCATCTGTTCCCTCCAGTTCTGACAAATACATCCAACTTCCCTACCAACGACATTGTGTGGCCTCTCTTTTTAAAATAAGGCGCATAAATTTTTGCGTTTCAGGCTGTTCTTCCCATATACCCTTAGCTTTGTTCCTTCAGTAGAGGATGGTCTATGAACCAGGGAAAATTCTATGGGTTAATGTTTTGTCAGCTTCACACAAACTACAGTCAGCTTGTATGAGGGAACCCAAAAAAAGTATTTTCTTCCTTCAGCTTAGCCTCTGGGCATCTTTGTAGATGATCAGTCTCATGATTGGTGATTGATCTGGAAGTTCCCAGATCACTCTGGACATTTCTGCTCCTGAGCAGATATCTGGTCCTGTCTTGTATGAGAGAGCAAGTTGAGCAGGCCAGAAAGCCTCACTCCCTCCTGCCTGGAGTTCCTGCCCAAGATTGTAAGCTAAAATAAACCCTTTCATCCCAGACTTCCTTCTGGTTCATAGTTTGTTACAGCAAAAGGAAAAGTAGCTAGAACAGTCATATATCAAAGAAAAGTTAGGTTTTCTAAACTTTAGAAACCTGAAATGTTAGAATTTAAAATATTATAGACAAAAAATTAGAGGGCAAAAAAATACAGTATCTTAACATATTTTAAAGGAACCTACCTGAAATATCACTGTTCAGAAAACTATATAATGTTTTATTGTTAAAGCTCTAAATATCATCAAAGTACATCATGAGTAGAAATTTCGATGATGTTGCTAGGAATAAACACAGCATTCTTTCTTTCTTTTCTCTCTTCATGGGAAACACTATAAATGTGATGCCATAAGAAGACGCAATTAAAAATTATTGAGCCAGAAAATAATTACAAAAGTAAATTGAGTAAATAAAACTATTATAACAGGCCTGAAACTTACAAATTCCAGTTGGTTGTGCTAATTCAAAGTCAAATTCAGCATGTGTCAAAGTGATTAAGGACTTTTTTACTCCTTGACTTTCTTATGAAATGTAACCTAATCCTAGGAGTGACACCTGTCATATTGTAGGTGATTGCAACAAGAGATTATGCTGGTCTTGCACACCAGGAATCACAAGCATCACCTTCCAATGCTCCTACCACAATTCTAGTTGTAGCAAGGTATTGTAAGAATTAAATTTTGCAAATAAACCTATCAATGAATCAAAGATAATTACTGTAAGCCTTAACAGGTACCATTCAGTGAGGCAATTTTGTGCCACCAGAAGGAACACAAAAGACAGAATCTCTTTAGACAGATCAGAGTGCAGTGTGGTAGCAGTGAGCTGTGAGATTAGAAAAGAATATTGGATGCAGTCACAATGTAAAATGACTGCAGCTAACGGCTGTAAAATCTTGGTGGCAACACCTACGTGTACAATGAAAAAAATGTTGAATGAGCAATCTACTCTAACTGAATTATTCACTTCAGCGAAACCCAAAATATGTGTATGGTCACTTTAATCAATACCTGGAAAAGTAAAGTTGGCATTAGCCAATTCTAAGTTTATAGACTTGGGGTCTAGTTAATTTTTACTTCCCCTTACGACTGGATCTACTCCTTTACTGTCTCTCATCAGAAAAGAATAGACTTCTCAGAGATACCAACAGAACATTAAAATAAAAATAAAACCTATCACCTCAAAGGTGGACAAGACAAACCAACAGAAGGCCAAAAGGCCAAAAGAAGGCACAAGATTCACAGACTTCCTTGCTCGCACACTCAGGAATCCCACAAAAACACTTAACTGGAAGTCATGGTAGATGATATGTTATGATATGATATGTATGTGTATACACATATATAATGGTATCTACACACACATACTACTGCATCTGTCTGTCAGCTTCTCTCCACTTCCCCTTTCATTTATCTTTTCTGTCTCTCATTATATGCAGAGGACCTGGTGCAGACCCACACAGGCCCTGAACATGCACACTTCAGGTAAGTTATAAAGATAGACAGACATTCACATGAACTGAACTGAGGTCTATTGCCAGAGCCTGTCTTGTATGTGTGTGGCCACAGCCCTGCCTCTTCCTGCCTGTGAAGTCTTTCCTCAGAACCTCTATCTCTGGTTGAGGTTTTTGTGGGGCCCTTGTAAACGTCCCTGCTACTGTGCCCTCTCTCATAGCACAGAAATACACTGCTGAGTCCTCAATCTGTGTGGCTGAGATGATGAGTCCAATGGAGCTTTCTGACTTCTGGAAGTTCAGAGAATAGTGACCTTCTGTTGCGTTTTCCTTTTGGTAAGAGTCCTGACGAATAAGGAAGACCATTTCCCCACTTGTTGTTTGCTTGTACCAGAATAAGGAGTAAGTGCTTTCCCTGGTTTCATACACACAGTCCAACGTCACAGTCTTCTCCTCCATCACAGAAACTGAAGTCTGAGCTTGAGTTACCTTCTGGGCCATGCTGGTTGCTGATGGAAAGAGCACAGAGACATCAGCTTCTAAAGGAAGAAATAGTTTATGAGCCAGAATCCTGATAATCCCTCCCTTCTGGGCCTCAGCAGAAAACAATGGCCTCTTCCCCCAGTGAGCTTCAGGGATAAGAGCCTGATCCTGTGCTAGGGAACATCCTTACCAAAACAAAAGAAGCTGAGGATTGCTCCCAGCAGGCTCAGCATCAGCATGTTGTTAGCTCTTGTCTGCAGTGAAATATTCTATGTTCTTTCTCAACCCAGATCTTAATCTATACGGCGTGCTTAAGAGGAACAGGCAAGGTTGCTGCTCTGTGTGGTACAACCGCCTCAACAGGAAATGCATTGAAAGTTATGGGGCAAGTTTAATTGTGCCCTGTCTTACCTTCCTGCATGGGCATGGGAGAATGCTAGTCTGCCTTGAGGACCTGTTGATCTCATTATAACGGACTGGAAACCATCAGTAATAACATGGGCTAAATTTCAGATCTTCTTTTTTAAATGGACAACACAGGACATGCAATTTATTATGAAACTTAGTAATACATGGATGACTTTCCATGTCCTTTTTAGTTTTATCAATACAGTCTTTTTTCCTAGAAGAAAACAAAAGATTGAAATTTTAATAAGAATGCAAAACTTTGCATCAGTTTTTCTGCCTACATTTCTAGTGAAAGGATTTTGGCAAATTTATATGAAAAATATTTTATTCTTATTGAAAACATTCACATCACGTCCCCTGAATAACAGAATCTGTTGTCAGGGCCATGGGGGGAAGCAGCATGTCTATAGTCTGTCATATGTGTGTCATGCCAAATAATGGAAAGAAAGAAAGCATGCGTGTGTGCACACACACACACAGTGTTTATCTACATTGTGTGTTTCCTTCTCACAAGAATGAACAAAAGTAAATTCACAAAATTTTATTCAATGGCAAGTTGGCATGGGTTTCTCTTAATCAAAGACTCATAAAAACTGCATCTCTTATACAATCAGCACATCAGCTGTTGTTTTCACTTTCCCTATTCTGGTGCCCCTTTCTATAGAACAGTATATTAAAAACTGTTTCACTCTGATAAAGTGGAAGTAACATATTCTCCTCTACAATCTTTGACCTCACTAGCCCTTGGTAGTTGACTAAGTTTCTAGTACCAGGCAAAATTTTCTTCTCATTGAGCAGGTCTTAAGGCCCATTAAACTGCTGTTGGTATCCACGAAGCTTTTAATACCACTATTTCAAGGTAGGGATATCTTGTTATGCTGTTTATTATTGTGATTCATAGGTGTCACCCCTGGATGAAACTGTTATTTGCTGCCCTCTCTTGGTAGCTTACAGAACAGGCTTTTGTACCATGAATGGTAGAATGCAGGGAGGAGACTTTCAGGTTAGATCCATTTGAGTCTTTTGAGTCCTGTGTCCAAATATACTCTCTTCAGCAAGAGGGATTTCCCTTCCAGCTGAGAAGTAACTAAGAGCAGCAGCAATAGCTTGTTTAGTTTTCAGAGACACAATATTGGGTTTTTTTTAGTCTATGGTTCTTATGAAGAGCATTGTCAGATCAGCAGACATATATATATATATATATATATATATATATATATATATGTATATATATATATATATACATATATGTATATGTATATATATCATATATGTACATATTACCTTTCATCAAGATCCAACCATACCACTCCTAGGCATATATCCAAAGGAGGCTCAAGTACACAATAAGGACATTTGCTCAACCATGTTTGTAGCAGCTTTATTTGTAATAGCCAGGAGCTGGAAACAGCCCAGATGCCCCTCAACTGAAGAATGGATGCAGAAATTGTGGTACATCTACACAATGGAGTATTACTCTACAATGAAAAATAAGGCAATCATGAAATTTGCAGGTAAATGGTAGAACCTGGAAAGGATCATCCTGAGTGAGCTATCCTAGAAGCAGAAAGACACACACGGTATATACTCACTCATATAGACATGTAATATAAGATTTTTAAAAGAAAACAAAATCTGTCTCACATATTAAGCAAGACAAACACTTACCTCCAAGATCATGGCACTGTGCTGAGATAGGAGGCTGGAAGGTATGTTTAGAAGCATTGGGTGAGTTTGTATTTATCAATAGCATAAAGGGGAACCTTCCTCTTGTGGTTCCTGTCTGTATTGCAGCATATTTTTTGTTTTTGTTTTTGTTTTGTGTTTTTTTTTTCTTTCTTTTTTTTTGTTTTTTGTTTTTGTCCTGGTAATTTGTTCTGTATCTTAGGCTGTAGACAGGGTAACACTGTCATCTGAATGGGAATGCAAGGATACAGAAAAAGCTTTCTGTAGAGTTTAAAGGGTATCTCAGGTGCAAAAGTGGCTGTTATCCTTCTCATCACTTTGACAAGTTGGGGCAAAAGGGCTCTCTATGTTTCCCCAGGCCTGAATGTAATGTCTATCCTCCCTCTCTTGTGAAAATTTGTGTCTTGCAGTTTGCTGTGAGCATGACAAAGCATGCTTTGCGAGCTCCCCTTAATGTATGGTCCCTGTACCATACACTAAGCATGTACCCCTCGATTAGACACTTCCACACCTGCCCCTTGTCTTTCCTGGACTACCTCATTCTTTCTTTAAGAACTGATGAGAACTCAACCTCCTGACCTCAAGATGCAAGAGCTTATTCAATACTTTAGAGGGAGTCCATGCCCACATCTCCCACCATACATGGACACATATCAGCTCTTGCCCTTACCATGTCATAGAAACACACTGGCATCCCCATTTCTCAATCTTTTTCTAAAAAAAAAAAAAAAAAAGAGATAAAATCAATAAAAATTCAAATTAAGTTGTTAGTTTCAAAACTGTTGAAACTACTAAGTTTTTCTTCAGTTATAGGAAAGTTACGGACAGGTTGTTAAAGTAACTGCCAAAGTTACTCGGTGATAGCTACTATTTTCTGTGCTCTGATTAATAGTCAGTAGGTTTGTTTGTCTGTATCTTTATTGTTTCAGATTTTCAAAGTTGTACCAATTTAAATTAGATGGGAATCTGAAGGCAGGAGCTAATACAGAAGCCAGGAAGGAGTGCTGCCTACTGGCTTGCTCCCCATGGCTTGCTCAGCCTGCTTTCTTTTAGGATCCCAGAACCACCATTCCAGAATTAGCCCTGCCCACATTGAGCTGGACATTCCCATGTCAATCATTGATTAAGAAAAAGCCCTGCAGGAGCCTACAGGAGTCTTACCAACACGGAGCATGATCTTATGAAGCAAATTTCTGGAGTAATGTTTCTTCCTCTGAGATAATTCCAGCTGTGTCAAATTGACACAAGATTAGCCAACTCGTTCTCCATTTGCTTGCAGAATAAAACAAACAAGTTTTATGACAAGGGGTGAGAGCTACACCTTTCTGTGGTGTAAGAACAAAAGTTTAGGATGTAGATAGGGATGGTGTTGGTTCAGGAAAGTGGCTGTGGTAGGTTCTCTAGGGTCAATGACTTCAACAAAGCATTAGCCAGGTTTACAGTGTTAGGCATAAATCCCATTCTACTGAATGTGCCTTAAATTCAATTGGACAGCTGTTGATTACTCCCAAGATGTAAGTACCACTGTTGCACTTGGGTGTTTTGGGGGTGTTTTTTGTCATGTTTTGGTTTGCTGGCTTTAGAACTGTGCAAGGTTATTGGTTGCTTTTCTCTTCTGCCAGGTTGCATGACACCTTTGAATACCATGAGAGCTGGTCAGCTGTAGCTTGATTCTGATAGGTCCTGTGCCCAAGGTGTTTTTAGCAGTAGGATCTTATCTTCATTTTCTGGTCTGCCACCAGAGACAACATTATTAAATTATATTATTTTTAGTCTCTTGGAGGTTTTTTTTTTTGTCTTTCTTTCCTTCTTTCTTTTTTTTTTTTTTTTTGCCTGGTGCTGGGGCTTTTGTTACCCCATGGCATTACCAATCCAAGTGGAATAACATCATTTAAAACTCTCTCTCGCCCTCTGTGTGTATATATAATAAGTAATTTTAATTAAGTATAGAATAATATGGTTCCTCTGGCTTTTCTGAACATCTTGGTGTTACTTATTTTTCTTCCATTGTTTTTTTCTTTCTCTCACTCAATATCACTCAGCCCCAATTTGAGACCTCTGCCATTTTAATTTCCTCCTTTGTAGCAATTCTCTTCTTTAGTGCTCCTCCTCCCCTGCCTTGTTCACACTTTTCTGGTTTCTAAGGTTATTCCAAGTTGCATACTACCATCTGAAAAATCAGAACTAGAAGCCACAAAAGAGAGGGCATATAGTATTGATTTTTCCCTGAATCTGTGTTTCCTCACTTACTATAATATTTCCAGTTCCATTTATTTACCTGCAATGCAAAGTTCCTGATTTTATTTTTTTCACAGCTGAATAATATTTTTTCCATACTGCATATGTACCACCTTTTCATGATCCATTCATCAATTGCAGGATATTTAGGTAATTTCCATTTAATTGCTATTGTGTTACATAGAGAAACAATGAACATGGCTGAGCAAGTAGCTATAGAATAGGGTATCTAGGTTTGGATGTATGCAAAGCAGGTAGAGCTGGGTCATATGGGAGACTTATTTATCTATTTATTTTGAGAATTCTTTACCCTTATTTCCAATTTATAAATCCACCATCAGTGAATGAGGATTCCTGCTTCTCCAAAGCCTCTCTAGAATTTTTGTCAGTTGTTTTCTACATTTTAAGCATTCTGATTTCATTTGCATGTGTCTAATTATTAAGGATGTTGAACACTTTTTGAGCTTTTTCTTAGTCATTTTTATTTCATTTTTTAAGCTCTATTCAGACAGTCACTTTTTAAATGGGGTTATTTGTTTTCCTATCTGTTTTTTTGAATGTGTGTGTGTGTATACACATATATGATATCAGCCCTCTGCTATATTTGTCTCAGCCACTGCTTTATTGCTGCAAAGGATCACCATGACCAAGGCAACTCTTATAAGAAAAACATTTAATTGGGGGTTAAAAAACATTTAACCCCGTTTCAAAGGTTTAGTCCATTATCATCATGGTGGGGTTTGGTTATGAATCTTAATATCTGCTTTGATACAACAGGAAGTCTTTTTCAATATGTGTCCTGTAGGATGCTAGATATGTATTATTCTAGCAATTTCAGTGTTTCAATTTTCACATTGTAGTCTTTGATACATTTGGGGTTAATTTTTGTGAGGGGTGATAAATCTAGGTTTAATTTAATTCTTCTGTTTTGGGATACCCTATTTTACCATTTGTTCAAGATGTTTCCCCCCTCCAGTATGTAGTTTCGACTCCATCAAGTATCAGGTGGCTGTATACAGTTACTCATGTTTGAATCTTCCGTTTTGTTCCATTGATCTATATGTCAGTTTTTGTGCTGATATCATGCTGCTTTTTTATTGCTAGATCTCTGTAATGTATTTGATATCTGCAATTATAATCTTTCCAGCATCCTCCTCCTCCTCCTCCTCCTCCTTCTCCTCCTCCTCCTCCTCCTCCTCCTCCTCCTCCTCCTTCTCCTCCTCCTCCTCCTCTTCCTTCTCCTCTTTCTTTTCCAATATTCTTCTTTAAGATTGGTTTGGTCTTTTGTGACTGTGAAATTTAAGATGATACTTTAAAATGACTTTTTAATTTCTGTGAATAATATTGTGGAGATTGTGATTGGGAGCACATTGCATCTGTAAATTGGGAAGATGTGTAATATCTTCTTAATGCACTATTGCCTCTACTACTACACAGTTACTTCTCTTTATCTTTCTAGCTACCTTTGGTTTGAAGTCTACTTTCTCAGATATCAAACTTGTTATGCCATGTTTAAAATCAGCATGTATGAAACTTGGCATGCTGATTTTCATCTTCCGACTGTTAATTTGTTGATGTTTGTGCATGTGAAGTGAAGTGTGTTTCTTGGAAACAGTATTTGGATATTGAAGGGTTTTTATTTTAACTCTTTGAGAATTTCACTAATTTCAGTTTCCCCTCCCAATTATTACCAGATTCCACCCCATCCATGTCTGTGGTGGTCTGAATGAGAATAGCTATGGTGGTCCTCAGTAGTTGGAGCTGTTTGGGAAAGATTATGAGGTTTCCTGGGATTACTACTGCCATGGGGAAACACCATGACCACAAGCAAGTTGGAGAGGAAAGGGTTTATTTGGCTTATGATTCCACATCCATACTCTATCACCAAAGAAAGTCAGTACAGAAACTCAAGCACAGTGGGAACCTGGCTTCAAGAGCCTAAGCAGAAGCCATGGAGGATGCTGCTTACTGAGTTGCTCCACATGGCTTTCTCTGACTGCTTTTTTTGTTTTTTTAAATAGAACTTAGACCTCCACCGTGGGCTGGGCCTACCCACATCAATCACTAACTAAGAAAATGCCCAACAGCCTTGCCTACAGCCTATCTTATGGAGACATTTTCTCAATTGAGGCTCCCTCCTCTCTGATGACTCTATCTTGTTTCAAGATAACATAACTAGCTAGCACAGGAGATGCGGTCATGTGGAAGGAAGTGTGTCATGAAGGGGGGCTAGACTTTGAGCTCTCAAAAGACTTGTGGTCTTTTAAGCTGGTCTATCTCTCCTCCTTTTTTGCGGGTTGAAATATCAGCTCTCATCCATACTTACTGCCATTCCTTCACTTTTCCATCATGGACCATAACCCTCTGGATCCATAAGCTCAATTAAATGATTTCTTATATAAATTGCCTCGGTCATGGTGTTTTACCACAGTAACAGAAAAGTAACTAATAGAGTGACTTGGGTTTTGTAAATTGCCTTAACTTGTGCTTGTCCTGTAATAATGTAATTTCTTTATCAATTCGAAGAGATAACTTTGCCAATTATAACAATGTTGGTTGATAGCTATTTACTTCCAGAGCTTAAAGCATATTATTCAATAGATTCCTAACTTTTAAGGTTGCTTACAATTAATCTCATTTTATTCTTATGTTTGTGCCTTTGAATGTGAGGTAATTTTTCCCTTATAGCCTTTTGGGGTAATATTTTTAAAATAATTTAATTAAAATAAAATATATTCCTTTCTTCCCTTTCCTTCTTCCAATTACTCCATGTTTTCTCCATCCAACCCATTTACCTGTCAGTAACAACTTTCCAGTTTTTGATGGCTATAAGGATGTTGTGACAGTTTCCACAGAACATTCCTGTGTTGTGGTATGATCATGGGATGTTCTATGTACCTATATATGTACGAACGTAGGGATTTGGATGATGATGTTCTCCAGGGCCCAGATATTTAAGCATGTAGTTCCTAGTCGGACTCGCTGTAAGGAGTATGTCACTGAGGGCAGGCTTGAGTGTTTATAGTTTCTCACCACATCCAGCTCTCTCTCTGCTTCTTGCTTGCAGTTTGAAGGTGTGTGCTCTTAAGAGTCCTGTTCCAACTACCATCCCTGCTGCTTGCTACCGTATCTTCATGCCATTGTGAACTCTTATCCTCTGGAACCACAAGCTAAAGTAAATTCTTTCTTCTATAACTTTCTTAGATATGATATTTCATTATAGCAACAGCAAAGTAACAGATACACTTGCAAACATCCATCAACCACAGCTTCAGTCTTCTGTGCCACAGTCATGCTCCCCTGTCCATCACCTGCACAGCTACTGCTGACTCTGCCTGCATGCCAACACAGCCTGTGGCTGCATGACCATATCCTGAATTTCAGAGTCCTCACCTGGGGAAACTTTGCTAGTAGCTAGAGCTGGTGATGGTGGCAAAAGCAGTATGTTTTTGCTGGGCTGATTAGCCATTTTTATTTCAATGCAGTTTATTCAGGAACCTTGAACAATCATCTGACCCTGGGGAAAGCCAGCCCACAGCTTAAATAGCCTCTGGGTAGCCAACCCCAGCGTGCCACGTGGGCAATACAGATAGGTCCACATACATGGAAGCAAGCCAGATCCTCAGCCTTAGCCAAATGTGGTGTTGTTTGTGACAGAGAGCACTCACCATCAGGAAGGTGGAAGGCAGAAACCAGCTCCATCTTTAAGGGGTGGCATTACGCAGCTCTCTACAGTTCCCCCTTTTTGTTTTAGATGCATCAGGCAAGAGTAGAGGTCTGATTTCTGATATTAGAAATAAATTGGGACTTTGTACCAATGTTTATTTAGGTGTCATCCACCCAAAGAGCATCAGACCTGTCCAATACCTTTTTGTCAGAGGTGGGACCTGGGGCATCAACCCGCATGCAATAAGACTTGCTCTTCTCTGGGTCGAAAGTGGCTGACCCTGAGTGCAGTGCTTAGCCTCGCATCCTGAGCATAACATTTTAGCTTTTTATGGTAGCCAACCATGCTTGGGGAGACTGTCCTGCATCAATGGCTGTAAAGGCCTGAATGGTCATGGCTGCATTACGCTGTTGTGAGACTCTACTCTTGCATATACACCACAGGCAAACCAAGGAGACCAACACCAGAAGGCCTGCTAACACTCCCATGCCTGCCCATTCCTTCAGAAGATTCATGGCTGCAGCAATCCATGGTGATAATCCTGTGGCTAGTCCTGCGTCCACTCTGGTAGAATTTACTGTGACAATGGCCACTCTCAGCTGCTCCATCATAGTATCGAATTCTCCAGTCCAATTACCTAAAATATAGCTAGACAATTGTTTAGACAGATTTGCAACACAGGAAAAATTCCCATGTTGTATGCTAGTGACACAAATTCCAGCATACTTTCATTGACAGCCAAGTGGAGTGATTTGCCATAGGGTATCAATTTGCTCCTGCACGAGGTCAATCCTCTGATTGAACGCCATCAAGCCTCATTTAGTTGAGCATTAATTCCTTTTTGTACATCTAAGGCATGAGTTGCATTGGCTAAAAGATTATTCAGGGTCTGAGCAGTCTGCACAGTATGACTCATGGCTAATGCCACGGTGGTAGCTCCAACAGCCGCCAATGAGATGGCAGTAACAATGGCGGCTGTAGTGTCAAGATCCCTTTTCTGTCTGAAGAGAGTCATAGCATGAGGGGCATCAATGGGCACAGGCACCCAGCGAGGCATGCGAGTAACCAGCTAGTAAATTTACTAGCATTCCAGCATTGGGCAAAAAAGCAAGTATCATTACCACAATTACTTGGCTCTATCTGGCTAATAATGAATAGAAATGGGGGATATAAACAGGTGTGGGCTTATAGGAAATATTATGAGAAGCCTTAACCCCCTCGTTGGAACATCTTTCATCAGTTCTAGAACTAGCAGTGGTGGTGTCTGAGGTCTGAGTAGGTTCAGGAGACCATTGCCCCCAGGGGCGAGATGTGCTCCATGTAAATTGACTAACTCCATGTTTTCCTCCACTTTTGAAAGTCATTTAAGGTTCTTAAATTATTTTTCCCCCTTTTTTTAAATTTTTCATCAATTACACTTTACTCATTCTGCATCCCACCATAAGCCCCTGCATCCTCCCCTCTCAATTCCACCCTCCCTCCTCCCTCTGCATGCATGCCACTCCCAAAGTCCACTGATAGGGGAGGTTCTCCTCTCCTTTCTAATCTTAGTCCATCAGTTCACATCAAAAGTGGATGCATTGTCCTCTACTATGGCCTGGTAAGGCTGCTCGCCCCCAGGGGGAGGTGATCAAAGAGCAGGCCAATCAGATTATGTCAAAGGCAGTCCCTCTTCACATTACTATGTAACCCAATTGGACTCTGAACTGCCCTGGGCTACATCTGTGCAGGGGTTCTGGGTTATCTCCATGAATAGTCCTTGGTTGGAGAATGAGTCTCTGGGAAGTTCCCTGTGTTCCAATTTTCTTGTTCTGTTGCTCTCCTTGTGGAGACCCTGTCCTCTCCAGCTCTTGCTATTTCCCAGTTCTTACATAAAATTCCATTCACTCTGCCCAACAGTTGCCCATCAGGCTCAGCATCTGCTTTGATAGTCTGTAGGGCAAAGGCTTTCAGAGGCCCTCTGTGGTAGGTTCCTAGGTTGTTTCCTGTTTTCTTCTTCTTCTGATGTCCATCCTCTTTGCCTTTCCGGATGGGGACTGGACATTTTAGTTAGAGTCCTCTCTCTTGCTTAGTTTCTTTAGATGCACAGGTTTTAGTGGGTTTGTCCTATGTTGTATGACTATATGAGTGAGTATATACCTTGTGTGTCTTTTTGTTTCTGGGACAACTCACTCAGGATGATCCTTTCCAGATCCCACCATTTACCTGCAAATTTCATGATTTCCTTATTTTTCATTGCTGAGTAATATTTCATTGTGTAGATGTACCACAATTTCTGCATCCATTCTTCAGTTGAGGGGCATCTGGGTTGTTTCCAGCTTCTGGCTATTACAAATAAAGCTGCTACAAACATGGTTGAGCAAATGTCCTTTTTGTGTACTTGAGCCTCTTTTGGATATATGCCCAGGAGTGGTATGGCTGGATCTTGAGGAAGCACTATTCCTAGTTGTCTGAGAAAGCGCCAGATTGATTTCCAGAGTGGTTGTACAAGTTTACACTCCCACCAGCAGTGGAGAAGGGTTCCCCTTTCTCCACAACCTCTCCAGCATGTGTTGTCACTTGAGTTTTTGATCTTGGCCATTCTCATGGGTGTAAGGTAAAATCTCAGGGTTGTTTTGATTTGCATTTCCCTAATGGCTAGTGAGTTTGAGCATTTCTTTAAGTGCTTCTCTGCCATTCGATATTCCTCTACAGAGAATTCTCTGTTTAGCTCTGTTCCTCATTTTTTAAATGGATTACTTGGTTTGCTGATATATGATATCAGCTTCTTTAGTTCTTTATATATACTGGATATGAGTCCTCTGTCAGATAAAGGGTGGGTGAAGATTCTTTCCCAATCTGTAGGCAGTAGCTTACGTTTGGTGATGGTCTCCTTTGCTTTGCAGAAGCTTTTCAGTTTCATGAGGTCCCATTTATTGATTGTTGCTCTTAGAGCCTGTTCTGTTGGTGTTCTCTTCAGGAAGTTTTCTCCTGTACCAATGAGTTCTAATGTATTCCCCACTTTTTTTTCTAGCCGATTTAATGTGTCAGGTTTTATGTTGAGGTCTTTGATCCACTTGGACTTCAGTTTTGTGCAGGGTGATAAGTATGGATCTATTTTCATTTTTCTACATGTAGACATCTAGTTGGACCAGCACCATTTGTTGAAGATGCTATCTTTTTTTCCATTGTATGGTTTTGGAGTTTTTGACAAAGAACAGGTGTCCATAAGTGTGTAGGTTTATTTCTGGGTCCTCTTTTTGGTTCCATTGATCCACTATTCTGTTTCTATGCCAGTACCATGCAGTTTTTAAAACTGTTGCTCTATAGTACAACTTAAGATCAGGGATGGAGATACCTCCAGAAGATCTTTTATTGCAGAGGATTGTTTTACCAATTCTGGGTTTCTTGTTATTCCATATGAAGTTGAGAATTTTTCTTTCCAGGTCTGTAAAGAATTGTGTTGGTAATTTGATGGGCATTGCATTGAATCTGTAGATTGCTTTTGGTAAAATGGCCATTTTTACTACGTTAATCCTGCCAAGCCATGAACATGGGAGATCTTTCCATCTTCTCATATCTTCTTCTAATTCTTTCTTCAGAGACCTGAAATTTTTTTCATACAAGTCTTTGACTTCCTTGGTAAGGGTTACTCCGAGGTACCTTATGTCATTTGTGTCTATTGTGAAGGGTGTTGTTTCCCTAATTTCTTTCTCAGCCCTTTTGTCTATTGTATACAGGAGGCCTACTGATTTTTTTGAGCTAATTTTGTATCCGGTCACTTTGCTGAAGGTGTTTATCAGCTGTAGGAGTTCCCTGGTAGAGTTTTTGGGGTCACTCACGTATACTATCATATCATCTGCAAATAGTGATAATTTGACTTCTTCCTTACCAATTTGTATCCCCTTGATCTCCTTCAACTGTCTTATTGCTCTAGCACAGACTTCCAGAACTATGTTGAAGAGATATGGAGAGAGTGGGCAGCCTTGTCTTGTCCCTGATTTCAGTGGGATTGCTTTAAGTTTCTCTCCGTTCAGTTTGATGTTGGGTATAGGTTTGCTGTATATTGCCTTTACTATGTTTAGATATGTGCCTTGTATCCCTGATCTCTCCAATACTTTAAACATGAATGGATGTTGGATTTTCTCAAATGCTTTTTCAGCATCTAGGGAGATTATCATGTGTTTTTTTTTTTTTCTTTCAGTTTGTTAATATGGTGGATCACATTGATGGATTTCCGTATATTGAACCACTCCTGCATACCTGGGATGAAGCCTACTTGGTCATGGTGGATGATATCTTTGATGTGTTCTTGTATTCGGTTTGTGAGTATTTTGTTGAATATTTTTGCATCCATGTTCATAAGGGAGATTGGCCTGAAGTTCTCTTTTTTTTTGCCTCTTTGTGAGGTTTAGGTACCAAGGTGACTGTGGCTTCATAGAATGAGTTTGGTAATGTTGCTTCTGTTTCGATTTTGTGGAATAGTTTGAAGAGAACTGGAGTTACCTCTTTTTTGAATGTTTGGTAGAATTCTGCGCTGAAACCTTCAGGTCCTGGGCTTTTTTTGAATGGGAGACTTTCGATGACTGCTTCTATTTCCTTGGGGGATATAGGACTATTTAATTGATTTACCTGGTCCTGATTTAGCTTTTTTAAGTGGAATCGATCAAGAAAATTGTCCATTTCATTTAAAATTTCAAATTTTGTTGCATATAGACTTTTGAAGTAAGTCCTAATGATTGCTTGGATTTCCTCAGTGTCTGTAGTTATGTCTCCCTTTTCATTTCTGATTTTGTTGATTTGGATGGTGTCTTGCTGCCTTTTAGTTAGCTTGGCTAAGGGTTTGTCTATCTTGTTGATTTTCTCAAAGAACCAGCTCTTGGTTTCATTGATTCTTTGAATTGTTTTATTTGTTTCTAGTTGATTGATTTAAGCCCTGAATTTGATTATTTCCAGCTGTCTGCTCCTTCTTGGTGTGTCTGCTTCTTCTTTTTCTAAGGTTTTTAAGTGAGCCATTAATTTGCTTGAATTCGCTGTCTCAAATTTCTTCTTGAAGGCACTTAGTGGTATGAACTTTCCTCTTAGCACTGCTTTCTTTGTGTCCCACAAGTTTGGGTATGTTGTGTCTTCATTTTCATTGAGTTCTAGGAAGATTTTAATTTCTTTCCTTATTTTTTCCCTCACCCAGCTGTCTTTTAGTAGCAAGTTGTTCAGTTTCCATGTATGTGTAGGCTTTTTGCTATTTCTGTTGTTACTGAGGTCCAGCTTTATTCCATGGTGATCAGACAGGATACAAGGGATTATTTCCATCTTCTTGTATCTGTTGAGGCTTGCTTTGTGACCAACTATGTGGTCTATTTTGGAGAAGGTTCCATGAGGTGCTGAGAAGAAGGTAAATTCTTTTGTGTTTGGTGTAAGGTTCTGTAAATGTCTGTGAGGTCCATTTGATTCATGACCTCTGTTAGAGATATTGTTTCTTTGTTTAATTTCTGTTTTGTTGACCTGTCCTTTGTTGAGAGTGGCATGTTGAAGTCTCCCACTATTAGTGTGTGGGAATCTATGTGTGGTTTAAGTTTTATCAATGTTTCTTTCACAAATGTGTGTGCCCTTGTATTTGGGGCATAGATGTTCAGGATTGCGATGTCTTCTTGGTGGAATTTTCCCTTGATGAGTATGAAGTGTCCTTCCCCATCTCTTTTGATTAATTTTGGTTGAAAGTTTATTTTATCAGATATTAGAATGGCTACTCCTGCTTGCTTCTTGCATCCATTTGCTTAAAAAGTCGTCTTCCATCCCTTTACCCTCAGGTAATGTCTATCTTTGTGACTTAGGTGTGTTTCTTGTATACAACAGATTGCTGGGTTTTGTTTATGCATCCATTCTGTTAGTCTGTGTCTTTTTATTGGAGAATTAAGTCCATTGATATTGAGAGATTAATGACCAGTGGCTGTTAGATCCTTTGAATTTGATGTTGGCTGTGGTCATACAGTTATGTGCTTGGTTGCTTTTTGTTTTACTTTAGTGGGGTTATTTTTTTCCTGTGTTTTCTTGAATGTAGCTAGATTTCTTGGGTTGTATTTTCCCTTCCAGTGTCTTCTGTAATGCTGGATTTGTGTGTAGGTATTGTTGAAATTTGTTTTTGTCATTGAATATCTTGTTTTCTCCGTCTATGAGGACTGAGAGTTTTGCAGGGTATAGTAGCCTGGGCTGACATCTGTGTTCTCTTAGGGTCTGCTTGATATCAGTCCAGGCCCTTCTGGTTTTCATAGTTTCTGTTGAAAAGTCAGGTGTGATTCTAGTGGGTTTGCCATTATATGTTACTTGGCCTTTTTCTCTTGCAGCTTTTAGTATTTTTTCTTTGTTCTGTATACTTACAGTTTTGATTATTATGTGGCGGAGGATTTTCTTTTCTGGTCTAATTTATTGGATGTTCTATAGGCCTCTTGTATTCTTATTGGCCTCTCCTTTAAGTTGGGGAAATTTTCTTCAATGATTTTGTTGAAAATATTTTCTGGGCCTTGGTGCAGGGAATCTTCTTTTTTCTCTATTCCTATTATTCTTAGGTTTTGTCTTTTTATGTTGTCTTGAATTTTTTGGATGGTCTGTGTCAGGAATTTTTTAGATTTAACATTTTCTTTGACAGATACATCTATTTCTTCCATTGTATCTTCCACACCTGAGATTCTTTCTTCCATTTCTTGTAGTCTATTGGTTATGCTAACCTCTGTAGTTCATGCTTTCTTCCCTAAGTTCTTTCTCTCCACAATTTCTTCCATTTGTGTTTTTTTTAATTTTTCCAATTCTATCTTCAGGTCTTGAGTTATTTTGTTTGTTTCCTTCCCCTCTCTGACTGTATTTTTCATGTTTTTCCATCAATTCCTTCAGCTGTTTGTTTGAACAATCCACTGTTTCTTTTATTTCATTCAGTGATTTAAGCATTTCCTCTCTAAAGGCCACACACTGTTTGGCTGCAGCTTCCCGTATTTCTTCACGAATGGTCATAATCTACTTGTCTTTAATTTCCTCCAATTTTTTTATGGATAGCCATAATCTGTTTGTTTTTATCTTCCTCTAATTCTTTTCGTATTTTATTTGTTTCCTCTGTTATCTTCTTCATGAGCATAGATGTTAGGTCATCTCCTTGAATTTCATTTATGCTGGGGTTTCTAGGGCTATTTGCCCCTGGATAACTGGGTTCTGAAAGTGCCATATTGCTCTGGCTTTTGTTGGATGAACTTTTACGCTGTCCTCTACCCATTGGGCTATCTTAGTTGTTTGAATTTAGTTTCTGGTTGTTCCTGGACTCTTGTAGTGGAGAGAATCCCTTGGGCAGGAAGATGGTTTTTCTTGAAGGAAGCCTTCCCAGCTTTTTGGGTATAGTCACTGGATGTCCGGTGTTTTTCAGGAGTTGCTACCGCTCACCTCAGGCATAGAGACCTGGGTAGTAACTGTGGTCCTGATTAGTCAAGAGGGCTCTCTTCTCACTGGGAGAAGTCATGGAGACAGCTGCCCTCCTTCTGGGTTTCTTGCTGTCAATTTAGTTATCAACTTCTGTAACCTGTGTGTCTCGTGGTTTGGTCGGTTTTGTTAGGGATAACTAGTTGCCCCTTAGAGCAGTATCTGGGGGTTGATCTCAGGGTTCTCGGTCTTTTGTAGGTCTGAGGTTGGGGCTCTGTGCCCCAGAACCCAAGAGGTAGTCTGTGGCAGGTGAGTACTGCTGTGGTGTCTTGGGGCGCACAGTTCTGCCTTTAAGGTGTAGTTGGTACAAAGCAGGCCTCTGGGCTGGTGGAGTGTGCGCCCACCTGCCAGTCTGTGGGAGCTGAGTTTCCAATCACTCTGTGCTCCCTGTTTGGGCCCAGATCTGTGATGGCTGCGCGTACTCACCTGTTTGCGGTCTGCAGGCTGCTAGACTTTCCCTAGGTGACCCCAGCAGCACAGTTTCTTCCTTCCCTGTGGGGTCCTCTCTGGACAGGGGTTCCCAGTCCCTGTTGTACTGGGGCACGCAGCTTGTCTGTACTGCTGAGCTGAGCGCGGCATGAGCTCAGTTGTGTTGGTGGTGGGTACGCACCATCCTAGAGACCTTCTGGGGAAAGTCTGGGTGACCCGTGATCAGACTGGCAACTTTGCTTCCCCGTGGGGTTTTCTTGCGACTGGGACTCCCAGTCTCAGGTACCCTTGTGCCCAGGGATCAGCCTGGGAAAGTGATTGGGACACGCATGCTTGCGGCTCCAGCCTGGAGACACAAAGCCCGCGTTACCCGGGATTTCTTCTGGGTTCTGGCTGTGTATCTGTGAGTGGACCCGACCGATTCCCACACCGTGTTGAGCCTCCCCTCACCTGGGAAACACAATAGATGTAGTTTCAGGGCCCAGAGTTCAGTCTCCTGGTCTCTGCACAGAGAGTACTGTCCTGCTTCTCAAAAGCGGTGCTCTCCCGTCGCTGCCATTTTGGCTCCCCCAAAAATGCTCTGATTAGCCATTTTTAATTCACAACTTAGCTAACTTCCATTTTCATTAGCTCATTCCTGAGTTTTCATCTGATCACATAAACACAGTTTTTAATATTATATTTTATCTATAATTCCTGTAGTAGCTTGATCTGGGAAAAGGAAACAGAATTTCCTTCCCAGTCTTACTCTGTTTCAAAGTCTGTCATTGAAAAAGAAACTGTATGGATTGGAGAACTGATGTGATATTTACTTTTGATAGTGTTGTACACATTCATGCCCTAGACATTGGGATGGCTCATATCTGTTCATGATCTGCCAGCTACACTTCTTGCTGATTCCTTCTTTCTTATTTCCTTTTTTTAAATTTTTATTTTGGTCTTGTGTTAAGTATCAGTGTAGTATGTTAGCAAATGACACTGTTTCTTCTGAAGTTCTTCTAAGAAGTGAGATTTAGGAGGGAATATTGTGTGACATTATTTCTGGTGAGATGTAGACAAATGTATATTCACTCCAGATAGGGAACTAACAACAGTGTACATAATGGATACCACCGAAGGCCAACTTGATGAGACAGAGAGTGTTTTGGGGGCTAACCTACAAGAATATCAGAGTGCTTACTTGCAGGAGCAGAAATGTCTCAATGGCAGCTGCATCGTAAAAACCTATTTAAGTAAGGGTGGCAGCTCATAAAAGCTGGAAGCCTGAAGTGCACTATAGAACCTGCAGCCAATTCATCAGGTGAGAGAGTGCCATTTCCACTTAGTTCCATTGGTCTAAACCTCTTTCCAAACCACTCAGGTGATGTCTCCTTTGTCTAGACAGCTCAGCGTATCTAAGAGTGTCTCCTTACACTTGTTACTGCTTTACTTATACAAGCCTATGGAGGGAGAAGCCTACTGAGTATAGTCAGTTTTGGGGACTTCCTCAAACTTCTGAGTTGCTCGCTTTTCTGAGCACAAAACGTGTCTTTTGGGATAGGATGTTTCACTTCTGTTCAAGACATCCAGTTGTTTCACCTCCCCTCCAACACCCTGCCTTAAAATAGTCTATTATCCTAATTAAGACTACCTCCATTTTTGAAGGTTTACATTTCAAAGAAACTGCTGTAAAACAGACAGGCTTGTTCTCCTAGGTTCCAAGTAGTCTTATGGACTCACTGTATCTTCACAAGTCATGGTGCATCCATGTGCTACCCTCATATAGCCATCCTTCCCCACTGCTGGTCTAGCTGACTGTGGTGATTCAGACTCAGCACCAGACACAAAGACAAAGATTTGCAACTTCAAGTGTCTTTGACTGCTTCATTTGTGATGGCTCTGCCTCTCTGAGTTTAACTTTCATGAAGAAATTATGTTCTTTTCTTTTTAGCCCAGATACACAGACCTAGGTGTATGTTGTTATCATGTATCTTTAAGAGAAAACAACAGTTAAAGTCATTCCAGTGTAAGATTTTTGATTATAGAAATATTTTTCATAGATTTTATGACCATTTTTTTGCTTAAAAGTTTTAAGAAATATTAGGAGAAAACAATGACTGTTTCCAAATTTCATAGGAGTGTGTTTTAGTTAGACACTTCTTATGCATACTGCAGGTTGGAACCTTCCTGTTCATCATGTGCAGGTGTTCTTCTCAATTGGGCTCCTGCGATGCGCTGTGCTTAAGGAGCTCCAGTTTTTGTTCAGCTTGTGCTGTTACTTCAGACACTGAACTGGTTCCACGTGGGCACAGAAATATTTCATTGAATCTCCCACCCGTGAGGCTGAAATGATGAGGCTGATGGACTTGGCTGACTTCTGGAAGATGACAGAATAGCGGCCACTGCTTTCATTGTGATGATAAGATGAAACTTGATGAATAAGGAAAATCATGTCTCCACTAGGACGTTGTTTGTACCAATAAAGTTGGTAAAATCTCATACTTGTCTCATAGGAACAGTCCATGATGACCTGTTCCCCTTCCTGCTTGTTTATAGCTGGTTGTACTTGAGTCACTTTTTGGGCTATAGAGAAGTCTGTGGGAACAATTAGAGAACAGAGATGAGCCTGTAAATTTGAGAATAAAAACTTATAGGAATTCGATTAACCTAAGACCAAGAGATAACTTCTGCTTGTTTTCCCCAATCCCTATGCAGTTGGCCTTAAAAAAAAAAAAAAAAAAAACATATGCCTAGAGCATCCTGCTTAGGATCCTTAGCTATATGTAAACATCTATACCAGAGAAGGCCAAGGCCACCAACAGGAGACAAGGATTCGGAGAGGCATGTGACACAGGTCCCTCTGCATCAGTGTGTCTGGCTGCTCTGTTCTGCTCAGCATCCAATGTCTGAGTGCCTGGCAATTGTATGTGTGTTCTCGCCTGTGTTCTTACACTGCACCCCAACCAGGAAACGGGGTTTTGTATGATCACAAGTTCTAAGTACAAAGAGAAAAAAAAATGCAGCTCACCACAGACTTTTACTTGCTGGCTTGTCTTTTCTGGTAATTAGAAGAGACAGCACTTAAAAGGAAGCTTGAGAATATCTGTCCCTGCTGAGCAGTGATGTTGAGCAGAAATACTTACTAAGTGTTAACATGTATTTAATTTTCTCCATTCAGAATCTAATATAATTTGATGTTATAAAACCTCACAGTTTTGTGTTTTCTGTGAAAATGCTGTTATTGAAAACAATGTTAACACCTTTTTCTTCCTTACAGGGTAATTAGGACTTATTTAAATTCTGCAACTAACAAAGCTGCTTCTAAACCTCAGGATTAAAGTCCACCCATCAGAATTTTGGCAGTTGTTCATTGATTTATGTCTTGTGAAATTATAAGAGGAATAAATGTTGGCTGTTAGGAGCAGTAGAGATTTTGTTTCAGTGTGTAAATTGTTTGCTGTACAACATGAGGTCTTATATTTGGGCTTAAGCATTGTGAGGTGCATCTGTAATCCAAGCACTCAGGAGCAGATACTGAAGGCTTGGAGACTCACTGGTTTGCCAGTCTAGTCTGATCAATGAGTTCAGGTTCTTTGGCTGCTTTTCCACCTCTTTCCAACCCCTCCTTTTCCCTTTGAGACTTGTCAAATTCCAGCCCAGTCTCTAGGGACTCAAGCCAAAACCCATGACCCAGAGGCCCTAATCCCTGTCACCTGCCATACTGAGATCTTCTAGTTGCCTTATAAAGCTTTGAGACACAGGAGGAGTTCATCCTGCCAGAAGGAACTTGCCCCAAACTCTTAGGAGAATGTAGCTGACAATTAAAAGATGTCTGTAGCCCTTGAAAGGGTTAGATTAACTTTGTAAACTGTATGTCTTCTAAAGCCTATAGCTTTGAATTTTCAGTTCAGGTTAAGCTAAAGCCTCTTAGTACCTTTCCAGAGAATGGAGGAATGTGACCATATCTGTGAGGACAGATATAAAAAAAGGCAAGCAAGCAATGACCTTCACTCAGCAAAAAAAGGACCAGACCCTTGTCTTTGAGATAGCATTTCTTAGCAACGAACACAGACTTCTTCTGAGTAGCTTTTGACCTGCAGCCAAAAGTCTGCAGCCCCTAATCTTCAATGATGAGCTAACCACCCCCACCTTAAATTGCATCTGCATCCACACTTGGCAGGATTGGCCAAGCTTGAGCACCTAAGACTAACCAATTATATTACTTTATAGCTTCCTCATCCAATCCTAAATTGCCAAAACTAGAACTTCAAATCTCCCGCAATTTTTCTTTTAAAAACCTAAAGGCCTTTGTCTCCGGGTGCCACTCTTTGCTGACCAGCAGGGGTGACCCCATTGTGCAATGGTTAATAAACCTCTTGCTTTTGCAACGAGTCTTGGTCTGGGGAGTTTCTGGGAAGGGTGTGATCTTAAACTCCTGAGCTGTGAGACCCCAGGTCTTACACCCTCAAAAACCAAACTGAAGAAATCAAACAACTCAATCCCACTATGAATTAGCTTCTCCTGAACACTGTAAAGAACTCTGCTGAAACAACAAAGATGAAGTGAGTAAAAAGAAAAGAAAATTCCAACCAACAAATTAACTGCAGATGCTTAAGTAACAGGAATAAAGTGCAGAAATGAAAAGAATGAGTGAACCCAATATAACATATCTCCTCCCAAACCAACATATTCCATAGTAATAACATTTAATAAAAATGACATGAAATAACCTCTGGGCAATGGACCCAAAAGAATGACTATAGCTATGGTCAAACAACTCAAAAAAGATAAAGAGAACAATAACTGTATTTGATCTCTAATTTAACTTAAGCAAGGTGGGTGATACTAACTTAGTTTTTAGCAATAATCTTTTGCTTGTGATGAATATGAATGATAACATACAGGAGAGAAGCCTACCATAGATGTCCTCTAAAAGACTCCACCCAGCAGGGGATCGAAGCAGATGCTGAGACTCACAGCTAAACTTTGGGCAGAACACAGGGAGTCTTATGGAATAGTAGGGAACTGCAGGACCTGGAGGGGACAGGAGCTCCACAAGGACACCAACAGAGCCAACAAATCTGGGCCAAGGGTGGCATGCATGGAGAGAACCTAGACCCTCTGCTCAGATGTAGCTGATAGGCATCTCAGTCCCCATGTGGGTACCCTAATAAGGGGAGCAGAGGCTGTTTCTGACATTGACTCTGTTGCCTGCTCTTTGAACACTTTCTCCTGGCAGTGACTCCTTGCCAGGCCACAGAGGAAGAGGATGCAGGGAGTCCTGATGAGACTAAATAGGCTGCAGTCAGTTGGTAGGGGAGGAGGCCTCTCCTTTCTGAGGACTTGGCGATGGAGATTGGGGGAAGAAGGACACAAGGTGGGACCAGAGGAAATGAGGGAGAGAGCTACAATTAGGATGTAACAGGGAATATTTATAAAAATTTTAAATTAAATAAGTTTTTGGATAAGCTCAGCTAACATTTATGCTTCTATGGGAATATCATAAAATGTGAAATATTTTGGAAAAATAAGATTTTTAAAGTAATGTCTTTCTTAATTAGGGCTTTAACTCAGAACAAATAAACTATTGATTTTATTTTAAACTTAAACACTAATATTTAAATGCAAATAGTAAATGATTATAACATAGCTACTGCTGCTTCTTATCACAATCCAAGATTAGACTAAAAAGAACAAATGCTCAGAGATGTAGCTGACCTACATTTCATCACTATATTGTCTACTGAAAATTGTTAATAGCTTAATTTGAGGCCTGAATGAGAAACATCTCAATTTATTCCTTAACTATCATGAAACTAGTAGAAATTGTTCTTTTTTACACCCTTCTCACTAAACGTTACCTGTTTGTGCTTCCTAATCCTCGGTGATCTTTATTCTTCGTGAGCTCTGCTTCCATATAGTTTACTTTAATTGTCATCTAATTGTATATCCCAACAATTTTTCCTTCTTTTTCTTTTCCAATGAAATAAATAATAATAATAAAAAAGTTCATGTGCTTTGGTACAGCACTGCCCCTCTGTGGGCAAACATGGAATTCTTCACCAACAGTCAAGCTAAAAGTTCCTAAAAGTTTGTGTGCAGAAACCTCTGCATGAGTGAGTTTTCCTCCTGCACCAATATTCCTTCCAATAGAAAAGGCTTTGTCCTTGTTGAGAGCAGAGGTTTTGTGCTTTCTGTCCTGTACTGAGGTGTGCCTCACCGAGATCTGGCATACTTGCTTAGGATACCAGACACACTTGGGACCAACAATGTCTCTGCAGTGTGACATATGCACCACACCTGCCCTGAGGTCTTTGCAGAGCACACAGTGGGCTCTCAAGTTCTATCACTGTCTATGCTCCCTTTCCTCCCATGTTAAAATCAAGTCAGCATGAGCCATTCACACTGACAAAACATGGTCTTATAGAGACTTTAAATTTAGATAATTTTAAGTGATAATTTTAAGCACTCTATATAGTTCTTTTGTCCATGTTTTTTCTTTCAGAAAAATCTAAACAGTAGAAAGATGGCTAGAATTGAGAGGGGTTATATTTTGTTGACCCCTAAAGTAGAGTACCTTTTCAGGCAGTTATTAGTAAGCCACACTCATTATGAAAAAAATTTATCCTTTTCCAAACTGGTTCTTCTTTCTCTTTCAGTGAATTAGAACTTTGTACATATTATATCTAAAGTTATTTGAACAATATATTTCAAATTATTTCTCCTGATTGCTTGTTTGGCATTCTGTTTTCTCAAAGATCCCTATTCCTCTTCCCTCTCCCAAAATTCAAAACAATATTAACTAAAGTTGAACAAAGATAGGTAAATAGAAAGATAAATCACAATAATAAGTTAGAAGATTCAATAGCTTTAGTTTTCCCCAAGGCCTACTAAAAATTCAATGAAATATCAAAAGAATTCCCACAAAATTGTTTTCATAAGAAAATAATTAACTAGAGACTTATGAATAAGAAGGTAGACTAGAGGATTTTTGTTTGTATGAGCTAGTAAGATAAAGTCAGATTAAGAAAAATGTAGAATTAATCTCAAAGACAAAATCAGAGGAAGAGCTTCAGAATCTACAAAACAATTAAATAGAAGTAGAATAGACAGTGGAAGAGGCAAAGGGGAAGGATCAAGACAGGAGCCTATCATAGCTGTCCTCCAGAGGCACCAACCATCAGTGGATTGAAACAGGTGCCGAGACTCAGAGCCAAACACTAGGCTTTGGGTGAAGCATCGGGAGTCTTATGGAAAATTGAGAGGAAGAAGGATCTGGAGGTGCCAGGATCTCCAGAAGAAGAGCATCAGAGCCAACTAACCAGGGCCCAGAGGGCTTTGTGAAGCACCAATGAAGGAACATGTGTAACAGGACCTAGGACCTCTACAGAGATGTAGCAGATGGGCAGCTCAGGCTTCATGTGGATTCCCTAGTAAGAAGATCAAGGGCTGTCTCTGACAGGACTCTGTTGCCTGCTTTCTGATCATGCCCCCCCACCCCCAGTTGGGGGCTGCCTCACCAGGCCACAGGGAAAGAGGATAAGCTCAATCCTGATCCCATTGAATTGAGCAGAAGTGAGGGAGGGAAGTGAATAAATAAATTAAAATATAAAATGGCTCCCTGCAAAGGGAAAAGGGGAACCCAATTAGGTCACCTAAACAACTTTGTCCATGAAATTCTCTGGTTGGGGTCAAAGGGCCCAGAGCAGGTGTTTATTTTACTTGAATATTTTTTTTCCACAATAAATTCTGATCATGGTTTCCCCTCTCCCAACTCCTCCCAGATCCTCCCCAGAGCAGCTTCTAGAAGGTAAACAGCTCTATTATCTTGGGAAGCCCACAGCAGTAACAAGCCACAAGTACAGCTTATGGATATCCATGAGACAGTGACTCATCCAGTGAACAGGTGGTGGAGAGAAATCCCATTTTGTTATAACTTAGAGTAGAGGTCCAGTACTTCCTAAAGAGAGTCTATGATTTAATAGTGACCTACTTGGGATCATGACTGGCCAAGAAGCCATAATTTGGCCAAACTGCAGGTAAAGAAAGGTCCAGTGAGGAAGTTTTGAAGAGCAGAAAAGTTGGACACCAAGGAGCCAAAATGTGCAGGAGTCAGGAGAATCATAAAATGCATATCGATTTTGGACCCCCTCTCAGTGGTTGAGAAGAGACCTCATCATCTAAGAACAACCTGGGGTTTGACAGCTCTAAGACTGAGGCCATTCAGACTCTGGAGCCACCAATCTATCATTCATGGATACAGAGATCAAAGATTCTGAAGTTCCAGGAGAGATCAGGAGATCTGCATATGTCCCTCAAGCACGATTATTAATTCTCAGGAGGTCTTGAAAGGACAAGGACCAATCCTGTAGTTGTAGGATCTCAAGGCTATGCTGTTTCCCATGCTCCTAAGGCACTTGAGACATAGCCCCCAAACTAAACATTACCTGCCCCACATGGCACCCAACATGGGGAGACTTGAGAGAGTAAGAAAATCTGCCTAGTCCACAGAACCCGAAGGCTAAATGTATACAGCAGAGGATCCTGGTACACAGAGCAGCCTGATACACAAAGAAGCAACGAAGACCCCTCTGTTGGGCATCAGACTCTTGCTTGTTCAGTGTGGGATCAGAAGCAGCATAAAGCGTAGCAAAGAGTGTGAGTCCACAAGTTCAGTGACCATCTACCCCATGGATACAACAGTCTCCACCTTTCTGGCTCCTGGAAGAGGCTGCTTCAGCACCTCCTCTTTTTCATCTTTCATTTATTTTAACCCTCATGACTTTCTTTTTCAATGAAACATTTATCAGGATCTTTCTTTATATTTCAAAAGCTGGTATTTTCATTTCTTTTAAGGATTATTTTGTTATTCCTTGAAAATTTCACATACCTCCCATTTCCTTTCGCCATACCAAACATCTCTCCCTCTGACTTTATTGTTTCTCTTTCTCATTTTCTTTCCCCCTAAGTCCAGTTCTTTCTGGCCACATTTGGATGAGTGTGGGGCCATCCACTGGGATACTGGACACCTGCCAGGACACACATTCTCAAAGAAGACTCTTCTTCCTTCATCATATGTCAACAGCCAATAGCTCCTCACTAAGGACTGGGACCTTTTCCCCACTTATGTATTCATTTTGGTCAGCTTGGCTTTTCTAGCATCCATGGAACCCTGGGTTGAATCCTCAGGAAAAAGAAAGAAGGTGATCTATGAGGAAAATGGAATGCTTTTAAACACATTTGTATCTAAGAACAGTATTATACAGGGCTCCTAGCCCATTGAAACTCCACGATATGAACAAGACTCAAGGGAGGGAAAACTACACAGTAAGTGCTGCTCACATCTGTTTAGCAGCATAGAAACATGTGGGGTGATTCTGCATCAATAGGCCAGACACATGTGCCTGCCATTGCTGGGCTCCACCATGGTCAGAACTGAATGTGCTTGAGACAGCAGTGTCCACAGCAGAGTTTGCATGGATGACAGCTGTGGATTTTCATTTCTTCTACTTTGCACATTTTGGGAGGTCAGGGCATTGTGGCTTAAATGTTCACATTGCCCCTGTGGGCTTTTCCCTGTCCAGTTTGGCATGTCCACTGACACCATGCTTGTTTAGCTCATGTTTGAGCACTCATATTGGTGAGACTTTATGTGTTCAGCTTTCTGGTGCTACCGATGCTACTAGAAGACACAATCTCACAGCAACCTTCCCCATCCTCTGGCTCTTGCAATCTTTCTGCCCTCTCTTCCACACTGTTACCTGAGCCTTAGCTGTGAGAGAGTGTGTGTGTGTGTGTGTGTGTGTGTGTGTGTGTGTGTGTGTGCTGCAGATGTATCCACCAGGACTGGGCTCTACAGCTCTGTGTTTGAATTAGTTGTGGTTTTCTATACTGGTCTCCATTTACTGCAAAGAGAATTTTCTTTGATGGGGGTGAAGAGTACACTTGTCAATGGGTATAAAGACAAATATTTGTAGGTTGAAGCTCAATACTGTGGTTGCCCAGTGCCAAATGATCAACTCTGAAAAGACATATAACATATATACAAACGACATTATATGGACTAAACAGGTTATATTTAGTAATATACATACATATATACATATACATATACATACATAATATACATGTATATTATTTTAAAAGAGGTCATGACTCTGAAGGATAAAGGAGAGGGTTATATGAGAGCCTTTAACGGGAGGAAAGGGAAAGGAGAAACGTTGAAATTACATTATAATCCCTCCAAAAAGCTCATGTTTACTTATTCTTCCCATAAGCTTCTCTGTTAGTTCCAAGTTGGACATTTTTACTTAGGAGTGAGTATATATTGAGAAATGAAGATTAAGACCAAAGTCCTGAACCAGTGAGGCCAAAAGCTTAACTGAGAATGAAACACTGCCAGTACTGGAAAGAGACATTGAACTAGACAGATGTTCTTTTGGGGCTTCCTGATTTTTTGTGAGGGCCATACCCACCCAGCTGAAGGTTTGTGTACAGGCTGCAGGTGTGTGGGGAGCACTGTGTACCCATAGCACAGAGATAAGTGCCTGAGTCTGTGGTTTGGGAGGAGGAAATATACAAAGAGCTGCGAAGCTCCTTAGTGACTGTCGTGGATGTTAGTCTTCCACTCTGCTTTGTTCCAGAAGGATTGGAAAACAGGCTGATGAGAGGTCCCCCAGGACTTTGGTAAAACCACTGCAACTGGGTTGCTGTGGAGGAAAAGTTGTACTTCAGTGTTGCATTCTCTCCTTCCTGCAGAGCCAAGGTCGCAGGTCTCTGCTCCACTTGTTGCCCTTTTACCCCTGATTTAGAAACAGAGACACAGATGGCTGTCATTGCAGTGTCCCCTGAGCCCTGAAGGCACCGCACCCCCATGTTCTTCTGAGAAGGTGGGAGCTCTGCAGGACTCCTGAGCTGCTTTCCCCCCCCATGTGTAATATCCCCTCAGGTGCCCTAAATGTGGACTGCCAGACTCACAGCAAACCTGGGTGCACAGAAGCCCCAGCAGAGAGCACAGCAGCCTCTTCATGGTGCTGGTGGGACTGCTGGAGACAGAAGCAAGCAACCAACCCCTGGGCTGTAGGGGCTGTTGAAGTGTCCCTTCTCCTGCAGTCAACTGCACCCAGGAACCCTGCCAGGCCAGACCCTGCTGAGTTCCCTCCCAGCCTTGAGAGTCTGAAGCTCCTCCCACACCAGACCTGCCTGAGTGTCTGGGTGGAGCACAGTTGGAGGGGGGTGTGAACATTTGAAATGGCTCTGAGATTATAAGCATTGTGAATGATCTTTGAGGAAATTTGTCTCAACTGCAAAACAAGGATACTTTACACAAATCTTTAACAGAGTTTACAAAGGAGTAAGTCATTGGATCTAACCTACATGAAATGGAGAGCATTTTAATGGAGAACATTAAAAAGAGGAACAACTAAATTTTTCACCTGGAAACTGATGCGTGTTCTGAAAGAATCTTTGTGATCTATGAATTAAATAAAGTGAGGTGTATTCCAATCATACAAAGTAAAATGCGTCTAACCGTTTTTACTGATTCCCAATCTTGAAATAGATGAAATGTGTGTTGTGCCAAACACATCTAAAAATATCTCTTACACTCTAAGAGACTGAAACTTTTTCTGGACCTCACACAAGAGTTATTAACATACCTTAAGACTTATAGCTGTTATTCTAGAGTGTACTTAGCCTGTTTATTTAGCCTGCCTTTAAGAGAACAATGTAACAACCAACATTACTTGCTTTGGATTCCACTGTAATCAAGTTTTACAACCTAAGTTAATGCATAGCTCTGATGTTAATTATGGATACTTCCAAGCTTCCAACACAAAATAATGCATGTGTATGCATGTTATAAAAATAAATGCCAGAAACAGCAAACATAGGTTGAAATCAATCTTATAAAATAATAGCTGCCATATATGTTAAAGACAACATACAGATATTGTTTAATAATGTCTGTTTGCTTGTGATCTGGGGCATTTGGTGTAGGTTGGAATCAATGACTTATCCCTTTATAAAACTCTGCTAAAGATTTGTGTAAAGCATCCTTCATTCCTTCTCCATGTGATGCTTTTTGTGCTGTTCAATAAATATAGAACAGAACCCCTTTGTTGGAGACATACCTACACAGACACAAACTCAGGAACAAGCAAGGCAAGAAAGCATCTAGGGATAAACAGGTAGAGACTCATACAACAGACAGATACAGGCATTATGGAATGATGGAAGTCACAGGGAGGGAGAAGCAGGGAGTTCAAATCCAGGTCTGGCCTTAAATTACACCATGGGGGTGCTTTTTAAATGTTTTTTCCTTAAGGCAGCATTGAAACATTTTGGGTAATCAGAGGCTATTTTATTAAAGTGTTCAAAAAGATGCAATGCTTATCTGAAATGACATTTAACCTTTGCTATAATTTGAGTGTCAATTTGTCAAATGACTCCATAAGGAGGAAGAGGAAAACTAATGCAGGAGTGCTGTGTTCCAGAGTGACATCAGACAGTGCTGCTGTGCTATTGGTGCTTGGTGACTGCAGGGAATAATGTACTGTGCATTCACAGCAATAAAGAAGTATTTTTTAAAGTTCTTACTACAAATGTGATGGCTCAAGAAATGAAACAATAAAGTAAAGGAAACCCAGAATTTGCTGTGAAACAACTCACAGCCAATCTTACACCATCTCAGCTCATCATTGCCACAAATGGTACTGGGACAACTCATGTGCTCAAGTTCAAAGAGAACTCTGTAGGATAATTGGGATAGACTTTTGATATGGGTGTAAATGTCCTTCAGGAATAAGATCTTTTCTTTGCAAAATGCGAAAAAAGTAAGTGGCAACTAAGTTCTATCCTGTGGGAAGGAAGCAGTTCCCAAGATCCCACTCTGTCTGTACCGTCGCCCCCAGGGAACATGCCAACTCCCTGGAAGTGCTGATGCTGGTATCCTGGTGTCTTGCTCTGCAGGGGGGCGTTCAGGTGGTTTGTGTCAAGTCCAGGTGGTTGGTGTCCAGTTCTGCAGAGGATCAGCTAGCTTTCTCATTCCCACTGTCTGGCGGTCCTCAGGTGGAAAGATTTTCATCCTTCCCGCACTCAGTCTGAAAGCCCTCCACTCCTGAGACAGGCTCACTTCCTGCTGTAAGCTTCAGGAGGCACTGGGGACCCAGGTGAGGTTGTCACACATTCAGGAAAGGATTATGAGGGGCAAGAAATGAGCAGCTGCCCCTCAGCCCCAGAGCAGCTGCAGCACATGCGCAGATGCAGCCATCAGGTCGGGTAGCCCCTCGGCTCTGCATTCTCCTGCTGCATCAGTGCTGTGTGGACTCAGCCACAGGTGGGTCTCTGTCCTGAATGAAGCTGCACCATGCATGCTCTTTCTGTGAAGATGAACTACAGCAGAGACATACTCACAGAGCACTCCAAGCCCAGGATGCTCAGCAAGGTCAGCAAGGGGAGCAGGAAGCAGCTCCCTCCTCCTGGGAGAGTCCCAGGAAACAAAGCCAAAGAGTGGGAGAGGAAGACAGAGGGATTTAGATACCTTCTCTGCAGCAACATTGGTTGAACTATTATGAAATGTCATTCTTGGCCAGTCTGAGATCCATTCTGTCACTGTTTAATATATGTTTAGTGAAAACAACCATTTGACTTGTACATACATTAGGTTTTGGTGTCTTTGATCTAATCTGCATAAAAGCCCTATCCTCTCCTTAGAGTGCAGTGTTCCCTAGGGGCCAAATTGAGAAATACAATTTCACCATTTCTGTGTGTTTCTTTCTCACTGTCTTTCTAGGATTGAATTTCAAAGCTTCTTGATCATAAGCTGAACAAGAGCAGTTCTTTCTATGGCATAAAATCTGTGATTTTTTTTAAAAAATAGAATATAAAGTTGCAAACTGAAAATGGAACAAACTGTTTTAGTTTGAGACAATTATAACACCTTTACATATTTTAAAGAAACTCTCAGAAAAACCCCAGTATTCAGAAAAATCACATGATGTTATACTGCTAAAGTCGAAATGACATAATCAAGGTGCTCCATGAGTACACAGTTTGACCGAAGCAAATAAAGACAGCATTTTCTCTTTCTCTCCACAGGGAACTTGAAAAAATGTGTTGCCATAAGAAGAGCCAGCTAGGAACTGCGACAAAATCATTCACCTAAATGTCTCAAGAAAATAACATACTCAGATAGCCTGCCACAGATAATCTGCATTTTTGAGAAACTCAAAGTCAAATTCATCATGTATCAGGATGATTAGACTTATGCAAAATCTTGTTGCCTTTTTTTAATGAAATGTAACCCAATCTCAAGAGGGATGGCTGTCATATCTTAGGTCCTTCCAACTGCAGGAGACTGTGACATGAACACACACCAGGGGGCAGGCACTGTGAGTATCTCCCTCCAATCTCACTACCACGTTTAGTGTCCTCATTCTTGGGATGTACTTTGAATGTTCCATTGTGCAAAAAAGTACATATATTCTGAGACTTAACAGGTACCTTTCAAATGAGGCAATTTTGTGCCCAAGGAAGAACACAAAGGACAGAATCCTCTTTAGACAGATCAGCGTGCACAGTGAGATAGCAGCGAACAGTGAGAGCAGAAAGAACATTGGAAGTAGGTAGACAGGAGAGAGGTCCCAACACCAAAACTGGAAATAAACCAACATAACTTTGAATTACGGAACCAAGAAGCAAAAACTTATAATGTAAACCAGAGTTAGCTAAAGGCTGCGAAATCTTGGTGGCAACTCCTAAGTCTACAACAAAGAGGTGGTGAGTTACATGAATAAGTCCAACTCAGCCATTCACCCTGGCCATATCCAAATATGTTTAAGGCTGCTTTATCATCACCTGGCAAATAAAAATGTAATAGAGAGGAATGTGAAGGGGAAAATCCTTCAAAATGTTTCACTTTTTGAGAATGAAAACTTCAGACCATGTGAGCACACTTCTGGGCTCTTCTCAGGCCTTGGACCCTTTTGAGAAAAGGGTCTGATAGCTCACATTGAATGTCCAATCACAAGGAAGTATTCTGGGAAGCTTTTCACCTACATGTCCCAAAAAGGTACCTCCTTTCATTAAATTAGTGTATTTCATCTATTTTCTTTTACAACATCATTTTATCAAATATTTTCACATCCATATAAATGCGATTGGATCTAATCAACCCCCATCCTCACCTTTCATATTTCTGTCCTATTTACCACTTTTCCCTTCCAATTTGGCGCATACTCTCTCTCTTTTTCTACCAAGTTCATTTAGTGCTGTCAAGTATGTGCATGGCCATGTGGCCACCTAGTGTCTGAAGAAAAGTGACTTTTATCTTCCCAGTAGCCATTAATTGCCAATAGTTTCTCAAGTAGGGGGAGGCTCCATGAGCCCCACCACAGCTCACACAGGGATTTTGTGCATGAAATCCCAGCCACTGTGAGTTCATGTGAGCAGCTGTACTGTTGTGTGTTGGTATAATGTTCTTTTAAAATGTATATACCTTACCCTTGTTAATTCAAATGCTGATTTCCCCACCCCCAACTCTCTGGTTTCAATCTGGATATTGCATTTTGATACTCACTATAAGCATCCTGTCTCAACTCTTGTGTAAACAGGACACAAATAAAGCAACTAGATACAATGTTGTGCTATGGGAGGAGCCAGAGGACAGGAAAGAGGGGAGGAGCTAGAGAACAGGAAGGGGAGAGAAGGAGGAGGAGCGTGGGGAGAAGAGAGCAGGAGGAGAGCAGAGCTGGAGGAGAGAGTTTGGAGGACTTGGAGCCTGAACCAGACCTAAGATTTCACTAAAAGCAAGTATAATGTGGGAAATCTAAATGTTAGGAAACTGAGTGCTTGGAGGTTTGGGAGGGTGTAAATATTGCCCAGCATTGTGTTCTAGGTTAACTAAAAACCCAGTCTCTGTGTGGTGATTTGGTTATACAGCTGTTGAGGATTAATAGCAGCATTACTAGAAGATAAACCTATAGTAGATATTGATAATCAACTACAACAGTTGTGTCTTAGAAATAATGTTTCTCTACAGACACTTAATCTTCTGGCTCTTATACTTTTCCTTACTTCTCTGCTATGATATCTGAACTTCTGGGTGAAGTGTATGATACAGTTTCCCATTTACTGCTGAACACTCTACAATCTCTTATTCTGTGCACCCCAAAGGACAGCTTGTTTCTGTATTAATAGCAACTACTGAAAAATAGAAGCTTCTCTGGTAAAGGTTGAGAGATGCACTAATCCATGGGTATCAGGTAAGAAGTTAAGGGAGAGTTTATTGCTAAGTCTATCTATAGCAGAATAGTAGTGTCCTAGGATCTCTCCTTGGGCTCTTTTCTGCTAATTTCCCTCCCGATTGCATGCACTGTCTCTCTTCCTCGCAAGTTCATTCAGTGCTGTCAAGTATGTGCATTGCCGGGGACCACGGCCCCTCAGGGCCTCCATCTCTGAAGACATGACTCACCAAGTCATGGTACCAGGCAGAGATCCCATCTTGTGGATCAAGCTTTAAATACAATCAGAAACCATCTGAATATTCCCATATAACATATGTGACACTGTTTCACCAGTGACTATAGTTGTGGTTTCTGGATAGCGAGAGCTGAAGGATCAGCTGTGGTTAACTTAACAAGAGACAAGAAACAATGAAGTGAAAAATTTGCTTTACTGTGACAATTGATCCTTGTTATCTTGGGCTGCAAAATCAGTTGTGATTTAAAAGAGACCAGCATCACTGAGAAAAAAAAAATCTGGGGAGTATTTCCTCTGTATGATGTCCTGGTCCAGAGAAAGCCAAGACCACACTAAAAACCAAACTTAGTAAAGTGTAAGAGCCTTCCATGTGGTGGTGTTTTTGGCAATATGGAAGGTGGTGGATTGAAGAGAAACAGGCTTAGAAAGATGTGGCATGGTTTAGGTCTCTGAAGAGGAAAGGAGAGGACACTGGTGAAGGTGCAGCCTAAGTTTTAGTGAAGACCCCAGTGTTTTGGAGATGCCAGGACTGCAGGATGACTGCGGAGAACCAAGGCAGCTGTGTAGTGGAGCAGGCCTGAGCCTAACTGATAAGCTACCTGTATTGTGCATGGCAGAGCAGAACTTTGAGGCTAGCCAGACCCCTGGCAGCCCACGATCATGAGTGAGTCTTAGATACTGAGCACTGAGCTACAGAATTTGATTGTTACTGCTCGGCTTTAGTTCGCCGGCCCGTGTTTGTATCTTCAGCCTCTGTGAGCCCATGTGACCCCTGCTTAGTTGATTCAGTGGGCCATGTTCTCCTGGTGTTCTCCATTTCCTCAGATTCCAACAGTCTCCTCTCCTCCTATTCTGTGGGATTTCCAGAGCTCCTAGGAAAGAAACCTAATAGAGACCACCAATATAGACTCATTCTCTCATTAAAATGTCTGGCTGTGGGTCTTTGCACCCACTTCCATATGCTGCCAGAGGAAGGCCCTCTGATGATGACTAGACAAGGTACCATGGCTATATCAGAATATTGTTAGGAATTATGTAATTGATTTTTTTTTGCCAGTCATGTTTGCTTCTACTCTAGGTCTCTTGTCTATCCAGTCTCCAGTTCCTGGCCTTATACTTAGTGTAGGTCATGGACTCCCTTTCATGTCCTGGGCCTCAAGTCAAATGCAACAAGTAAATTTCTTGAATGTTTGCATCTTGAAAAAATATTCCAAGCAAATAAACCTAAGAAGCAAGACAGTGTAGATATTTTAATATCTGACAAAATAAACTTCAAACCAAAACTAATCAGAAGGGATGGAAGAACACTATATAGTCATCAAAGGAAAAATCCACCAAGAGGCTAGTGCAATTCTAAACACTATGTACCAGACACAAGGGCACCCACGTTCCTTAAAGAAACATCACTACAGTTAGAATCACACATTGACGCTCACATAGTTAGAGTTGGTAATTTCAATACCTCCCTCTCACCAATAGACAGAATAGCCAGACAAAAACTAAACCTAGAAACGCTGGAATTACATGACATTCTAGATCAGGTGGACTAGTAGATATTTACAGAAAACTTCACCTAAACACAAAAGAACATACATTCTTAGTACCTCATGGAATATTCTTCATAAATGACCACATACTTGGATGTGCAAGTCTCAACAGATATAAAAACAATTAAAGTAACACCCTCAATTCTAACTGTCCACCATGGGTTAAAGCTGGATACCAGCAACAGAATGTTTACAAACTCATAGAAACGGAGCAACTCACTACTGAATGAAAAATGGGTCAAGGCAGAAATTAAAATCTTTTAGAATTGAATAAAAATAAAAGCACAAACCTATGGGACACAGTAAAAATGGTTCTATGAGGCAAGTTCATACCATTACAAATCTATATTAAAAATGATAATTGGGGAAATTTCATATTAGCAGTTTGTTGTCATACCTGAAATCCCTGGAACAAAAAGAAAAAATTACACCTGAAAAGAGTACTTGGCAAGAAATAATCAAAGTCAGTACTGAAGTCCATAAAATAGAAACAAAACAATAGAAAGAATTAACGAAGTGAAGAGTTAGGTTTTTGAGATTGATAGTCTTACCAAACAAACAAAAGACAGAGAAAATCGATCCAAATTAATAGTTTTAGAGGCAATTAAGAAGCATCATAACAGATACCAAGGAAATCCAAAGAAATATGATGACATACTTTAAAAATCTGTACTCCAAGAAGACAACTCAGCCACTCTTGATCAGACCTAATTGACTAGGATCAGAAGGAAGGAAAAGAAGTCCTCCCCTACCATTGGACTTGGGGAGGAGCATGCAGAGGGTGGAGGGAGAGAGGGATTGAGACGGAAGGAGGGAAAGACCCACATGGGGGATACAAAGTGAATAAAGTGTAGTTAATAAAGAAAAAAAAGCAGAAAAAATAAAATAAAATTTGGGGAAATTGTAAAAAAATTATGTACTCCACTAAACAAGAAAAATTAAATACATAAATACATTTCTTGATCTATATTAGATCTCAAAATCAAGATCAGGTAAACAATTTAAAAAGACCCAGAACCCTGGTTAGATAGAAGCAGTAATTAAAAGTCTCCCAAACAAAAAAAGGCCTATGCCAGATGGATTCAGGTCAGAAATCTACCAGAGTTTCAAAGAATAATTAAATCCAATATTCCCCCAAATATTCTGTATAATAGAAAATTTTCTTTAAAAGCCCATAATTACCCTGATACCTAAACCACCAAAAGGTCCAACAAAAGAAAATTACAAATCAATATCACTTATAAACATAGATGATAAAAAATTTCAATAACATATTTCCAAACCAAATTCAAAAACGCATCAAGAAGATTATCTACTGTGATGAAGTAGGCTTTATCCAACAGGTGCAGGGATAGCACAACATACATAAATCAATAAACATAAGCACATAAACATGGTGGAAGACAAAAACATATGATCATTTCATTAGATGCAGAAATGGCCTATGACAAAATTCAACACCCTTTCATGATAAAAGTCTTAAAGAACCTAGGGGTACAAGGAACATACCTCAACACAAAAAAAAGCAGTTTACAGCAAGCCCATAACCAATATCAAACCAAAGGACAGAAACTCAAAAGCATTTCCACTAAAACCTGAAGCAAGACAATGATGTTCACTCTCTTTGTATCTATTCAACATCATACTTGAATTCTTAGCTGGAGCAACAAGACAACTGAAGGAGGGCAAGGAGATAGAAATAGTATCAAAGAAGATTTCTACGTATCTTTATTGAGAGATTGAAGGGACTCCAGTCAGCCCAAGTATGGGAAACATGGCTCTGGCAGGCCTTGCCCTTCTCTCCTACTCACTCTGCCTTGCTAAAACCCATTAGATTCCATGGGATGGATCTTAGGATTGGGCCTGGCATTGGTTGGACAGTCCCTCAATCTCTGCTCTATCTGTGCTATCTTTGTGCTAGCTGGTCTTGGAGGTATGGTAAGTTTTGGATTGAGGCTTTTGCCAGTGGGTTGGTGATCTCCTCCATCCATTAGGAGACTTGTCTAGATAAAGGGTGTCTCTTCAGTCTTAGGCACTAGGAGTCTTGGCTAGAATACTCTCATATTCTCCCAGAGGCCTCTTCTGATTTAGGTCTGCAGCTTGTCACAGAGATGCCCCCACCTACCATTTTTTTTTCTCTGCAGGTCCTCTGCCCTCCTGCCCCTATTCTCTCCAGGTCTGATCTCTACCCTTATTTCTCTCTGTGCTACCTTTTCTACCTGTTCCACTCTTTAACCACTACTCCTTTCTATTTTATTTTCCTTTTCTGGGTAAGATTTATGCATCCTCCCTTTGGTCCTCCTTGATACTTGTCTCCTTGGGTCTTGTGCATTGTGAAATGTCTATCCTCTAATATAGGAATAAAAGCTGCTTATATGTATACATCTCAGTCATAGGCTTCTCCCTCCTCTCCTCCCAGTCCCACTCCCCTATCCCCCTATTCTTTAGAATAGGAGATCCCCCTACCATGTGTATATACAATGTGTGTCTCTCTGGGTCTGCGTTACCTCACTCAGGATGATCTTTTCTAGTTCCATCCATCTGTACTCAAATTTCATGATTTCCTTATTTTTAATGGTTGAGTAATATTCCATTGTATAAATGTACCACAGTTTCTTTAACCATTCTTTGGTTGAGGGACATCTACGTTGTTTCCAGTTTCTGGCTATTACAAATAAAGCTGTCATGAACATGGCTGAGCAAATGTCTTTGTTATATCTTTCGGATATATGCCCAGGAATGGTTAGTTAGGTCTTGAGATATGGCTATTCCCAGTTTTCTGAGAAAGCACCAGATTGATTTCCAAAGTGGTTATACAAGTTTGCACTCCCACAAGCAATGGAGGAGTGTTCTCCCTTTTCCACATCCTTGTCAGCATGTGAAGCCAACGTCTATTACTATTAACGATACTCTGGTATGCCTGCAGACAGGAGCCTACCAGAGTTGTCTTCTTAGAGCCTCCAACCAGCAATGACTCAAAACAGATACTGAGACTCAGAACCAAACATTGGGCAAAGCATGGGAAGTCTACTGGAAAAGAGAGGCGGGGGAGGGTGGGAGGAGAGATGGTCCTACAGGTGACAAAAGCTCCACAAGAATATCATCAGAGCCAATCAACAGGACCCAGAGGAGCCCATGGAGTCTGAAGCACTAACCAAGGACAGTGCATGGGATGGTCCTAGGTCTTCTATATATAAGCAGCTGATGGGCATCTTAGGCTTCATGTGAACCCACTAGTTAGGAGAGTGGGGAGTATCTCTGACATAGACTATGTTGCCTGATTTTTGATCACTTTCCCCTGATGAGAACACCCTACCAGGCCACAGGGGAGGAAGCTAAACTTAGTCCTCAGGTGAAGAGATGAGCTGGGGTGTCTGGGTAGGGGGAATCTCCTATTCTAAGGAATAGGGGAGGGGGAATATGAGAAGGAGGGTGGGGCTAGAAGGAGAGGAGGTAGGAGCCTATGACTGAGATGTAAGTTGAATTAATTAATAAAAATGAAAAAAGAGCCATTAGATTACTTTCCTAAAGTTAACCACGAAGGTCCATTCCCTTATTTGGCCACTTTCTGCTCCTGAGGCTGATTACCAAGATCCAGCTATTAATGTATTGAAGTCCATCAGTCAAAAGCCTCCTTTGACTCACCTAATTAACATGCCTAATTAAAATGAAACACATCATCCTAACATGGAGTTTTCTCTTTATAAACTGTCATTTGCCTATTGGCCAATTCTATTCTCTCTATCTAGAGACAGTCCTTTGTCCCCTCCCCCACAATCCCTCATCTGTCCTTTCTTTATCTCTTAATCCCTGATCTTTGTCCCTCTGGTGTAAATAAATCTTCTTTGTGTTCTGAACTTAGTCTTGGGGGTCCTTACAGAGATAATATAATTTTATACATAAAAGACCCTAAGAACTCCACAAACAACAACAACAAAAACTTCTACAGGTGATAAACACAAATGGTGCTGGCCAAATGAACGGCTGCATGTAGAAGAATGCAAATAGATCCATACCCATCACCCTGCACAAAACTCAACTCCACATGGATCAAGAACCTCAGAACCAACATAAAACTGCATATGCTGAACATGATAGAAGAGAAAGTCGGAATAGTCTTGAACTCCGTAGCACAGGAAAAAGACTTTCTGAAGAGGGCATTGATAGCACAGGCACTGAGACCAACCATGTTAATAATACATAAATAATATAAAAAATGGGACCTCATGAAACTGAAAAGCTTCTTAGCAGCAAACATCTTAGAAATTCAGACAAAGGAGAGTGCCACAGAATGGGAAAATATCTTTACCAATTACACATATGACAGAGACTTAGTATCTAAAATATATAAAGAACTAAAAAGACTGAACATGGAAGAAAACAAATAATTAAATAAAAAAGCTACAGAACTAAACAGAGTTATCAAGAGATCCTTAAAGAAATGTTCAATAACCTTACCAATCATGGAAATGTAAATTAGAAAAATACTTTGAGGTTTCAACTTAGAACAGTTAGAATGGTCAAGGTCAATAAAACAAATGATAGCAAATGTTGTCAAGCAAACGGGGTATGGGGAACAATCATCCATTGGCGGGGGAGTGCAAACCTTTATGTCTACTACAGAGTCAGTATATTGCTTCCTCTAAAAGCTGGAAACAGATCTTCCTCAAGATCCAGTTATACCACTCTTGATCATATACCCATAGGAATCTACAACTTACTACAGAAACACCTGCTCACCCATGCTCAAGGCTGCTCTATTAGTAATATTCAGAAACTGGAAACAGACTAGATATCCATCAACAGATGTATGGATAATGAAATGTGTTACATTTACACAATGGAATATTCAGCTGTTAACAAAGAACAATGAAATCATAAAATTTGTAAGTAAATGGATGTAGCTAGAAAAATCATCCTGAGTGAGGTAACCTAAATCCTAAATGATAAATGCATGCCTTCTCTTCTATGAGGATGTTAGTTCTTAAGCCTTTGATAGGCATGCTACAATCCACATGACCTCAGCGGTTAGGTACAGGATAAGGGACTAGCAGATAGGGAAAGGTCTGCCAATGAGGAGGAAATAGAATATATAGTTATGGAATATGGGGGTATTGTGGACTAGAGTGGAAGAACTAAATGGGAGGGAGATGAAAGAGAAGGAGAAGGGAGGGAATACAGGTTGGGACAACTAATACTAAGTGTAATTTGAAGAGTTCTATGAAAACCTACTATTGTAAGAGCTTCTTAAAATACATGCTATACAAAAGAAATTGAAATGGAGTCACCAAAAAGGGAGGAGACAAAGCTCCAACTGATGGTTCTTTTTTTCCCTTTAACTAAAACCTCTAATGCTAGGAATGGGTTACATCTAGCTGAACTGTTAAATAAAGAGGCCCCTTGTAAACTCCCAAATACCTCTGACTATTGCCAAGGCAATTGGTTGCTCCACACAAACTGATAGTAAGGTCCTATTGCCAAAGACAACTATCTAAATATCTCATTGAACATGGAAAAAGGCGAGCTGGTGCCTAACTAGAGCTTTCACCTCCGTGGACTATCATTCAGAATACTGGAAGATACATTGGATACTACCAGAAGAAAAGATAGGCCCTATCAAGCAATAAACCCTCTAATCTTCAGTGCCTGCATAATATACTGCCATAATAGTTGCACAAAAATTGTGGAAGTAACCAACTACACTCTGGAATTAAATCCCACTCCATGAGATGGAACTCATGCCTGACACTGCTCGGTCAGTGAACCTTAGTTTGGATAGACCATGGGCCCAGGGGAAAACCAAATACTATTGTTCTGTTAATGGAACATAACAACAAAATGACTCTTAATGACACTTTGCTGTTCTCCTAGATCGGTATCTCACTCAGCTATCACCACAGAAACTTCCTCTTAGAGTAGATAGAAAATAATACGGAAATCCACAACTGAAAAATATATGAGACTGAAAGGTTTTTGGAAGACTTAATCTTAAATGGACCATCTTCATCGAATCGCTCCAGCCAGTTCACAGGGAACCCTGTACAAGAGGAAATGGATAGAGCATAAGAGCCATAGCAGATGGATGACAACAGGGCTTGTTCATGTATGAACTCGGGAGACTGCGGCAGCATGTGCAGGGTCTGCACAGGTTCAGGGCTGAGAGTGGGACGTGGACAAAGGCTGCCATCCCTAACCAAGAAGATACCTCGAATTGACATGTGCTTGCAAAGGAAAAATTAAATTTCTCCAACAGAGTCTCACTGGGTACACAAACCACACTTGGTAATACGCTACACTCCTAGCCAACCCAAAACTAACTCAGTGGTAGTTTTGCAGATTTTTTTTTGTCTCAGATTGCTTTGTTTGGGCATTTAAAAAATATTTTTTGTTCTTTGCTTATATATTACAGTTTCCAAATTTGTGTTTTTATGGTTTTTGTTTTTATTTGTGTTTGTGTGTTTCTCCTTTCTTCTAAAATTTTTATTTTCCTGTTTGTCATCTAAAGACAGAGAGAGATAGCAAGTGTAGTATTTCTTGTGTGGGGAGGTGGGAAGGATCTGGAAGAAAATGGGGGAAGGAAAAACCATAATCAGAAGATTGTATATGAAATGTTTTCAATTAAATTTAAGTGAAAAATATTTCAGCCACACCAGTATGTGTATCACACATTCTCAGAATAATAAAGTATTTCCCCTATAAGTCAAACTCTCCTACTGTGGCTCTTAATTCCCATTGTATATGGGGGACAAGGAGAATAATCGGAATTTCTCCACCTTATGTTTGTTCTGCATTTTAGCTCAGACCTTGCTGTGGCCCAGTATGTTTGTGTGCAGGCTGCAGGTGCCCGGGGAGCACTGTGTGCTCACTGCACAGAGGTAGACAGCAGAGTCACTGGGCTGGGAGTCTCTGATGTGCAGAGAAACATGCAGACTGGCTCTATTGAGGTGAGCTGTGAATCTGCCTTCTTCCTTGTCACCATTGGAGAAGATGGACATCACCGCCTGGGGGCCTTTCCCGGAATGTTGTCTGTACCACCAGAAGGTCTGAGAAGCACTATCACTGAAAGTGCAGTTGAGAGAGGCCATGGCTCCCTCTGGGACACTGAGGAATTCTGGGTTCTGCTGCACCTTCTGCTGGCCGCTCACCCCTGTGCAGAAAGACAAAGGTCAGACAAACAGGACTGGAGGCATAGGGATGCTAACACTCCAGAATGCCTTTCCCTAGGCCTCCTGCCTACTTTTGTTACAGTATGAGAACACCAATATTTCTACTCTCCAGCCTCAAATAGGCAACATCTTCATATATTATATTTTTATGTTCCCATAAGCATAGTCAAACTCACCACTCAGTTGAAGCCAGAGGACCACTAGTGAAACCCTTAAAGGGGACATTATTGTTTCTGCAGAAGATTCTTACTTCAAGCATCACAGAAAAAGTGGCATTCAGGCAGTTTAAATTCTTATGCTCAAAGATGCATAAAAAGAAAAACCTCAGATGGTTCATCCAATTAGAAAGAAGGAGGGCTACATCAAAAGTCCTCTTCCTCCCTCTGAGCCCCACCCAAGTTCCACCAACACCCAAAGAACCACATGACAAATCACCTCTGGGTCTTTGAGAGGAGACTGCCATCCTGTGGATTCACCTTAGTGTCAAAGAAATATTGTAAGCACAGACTCTTCTTACCATCTGAAACCGAGTTGATGGTAGAGGGGAAGAGAGGAAATATTTTCTAGTTTAATCTCTCTGAACACATTAGAATACACTTCAAGGATGGTTATTGAACAAACAGAAAGTTAGTTGCACCAGTCTGTACTTCTAACTACTGTGGTATATTTAGATAAAGATCTAGAAAAAGATCATCCTGAGTGAGGTATCCCAGAGGCAGAAACACACACATGGTATATACTCACTTATAGTGGATATTAGATATATAATATAGGATAAACTACTAAAATCTATACACTTAAAGAAGCTAAGCAAGAAGGAGGACCCTGGGTAAGATGACCAATCCTCCCTCAGAGAGGCAAATGGGATAGACTTCGGGAAAGGGAGAAAACAGGGAACAGGACAGGAGCCTACCACAGAGGGACTCTAAAAGACTCTACCCAAAAAGGTATCAAAGTAGATGCTGAGACTCATAGCCCAACTTTGAGCAGAGTGCAGGGAATTTTATAAAAGAATGAGGAGATAGAAAGACCTGGAGAGGACAGGAGCTCCACAAGAAGAGCAACAGAACCAGGAAATCTGGGCCCAGGGGTCTTTTCTGAGACTTAATGTGTTGGTATAATGTTCTTTTAAAATGTATATACCTTACCCTTATTAATTCAAATGCTTATTTCCCCACCCCCAACTCTCTGGTTTCAATCTGGATATTGCATTGTGATACTCACTATAAGCATCCCGTCTCAACTCTTGTATAAACAGAACACAAATAAAGCAACTAGATACAATGTTGTGCGATGGGAGGAGCCAGAGGACAGGAAAGAGGGGAGGAGCTAGAGAGCAGGAAGGAGTGGGAGGAGGAGGAGTGAGAGAGGATCTTGAGGAGAGCAGAGCAGGAGGAGAGAGCTTCGAGGACTTGAAGCATGAACCAGACTCAAGATTTCACAAAAACCAAGTATAATGTGGGAAATCTAAATGTTAGGAAACTGAGGGCTTGGAGGTTTAGGAGGGAGTAAATATTGCCCAGCATTGTGTTCTAGGTTAACTAAAAACCCAGTCTCTGTGTGGTGATTTGGTTATACAGCTGCAGAGGATTAACAGCAGCATTACAAGAAGATAAAACAATAGAAATATTAATAGTCGCCTACAACACTTGTGCTCCAGCCAAGAACCATTCATGGAGATAACCTAAAACCCCTGCACAAATGTAGCTCAGAGCAGCTCAGTATCCAAGTGGGTACCCTATGAAGGGGAACAGGGACTGTCTCTGACATGAGCTCAGTGGCTGGCTCTTTGATCACCTCCCTCTGATGGGGGAGCAGCCTTACCAGGCCACAGAGGAAGACAATGCAGCCAGTCCTGATTAGATCTGATAGGCTAGGGTCAGAAGGAGGGGAGGAGAACCTCCCGTAGCAGTGGACTTGGAGAGAGGCATGGGAGGAGATGAGGAAGGGAGGGTAAGATTGGGAGGGATTCAGGGAGGGGACTACAGCTGGGATCCAGAGTGAATAAACTGTAGTTAATATAAAAATAAAAATTAAAAAGATAAAGATTGAACTTTGATAATACATGCATTTTTGTTCTTTAAGATGGTCCTCATAGTTGTTGTGGAAAGTAGACAAATAACTCTATTGATTTAAGCCAACAATATGTTGAACTTTGACCTTTTTCATACATCTTAAAATTTGCTTAGACCCTTGTAATTTGCTTACGATTTCCAGTTTCCTTTCTAGTCATTTCTGTTCCATCTTATTTTGTAAAATAACAGTAATAAATGAACAGTCAACAGGCCTAGCTGTGATGATCTTTTCAGGGTAGGCACAGCTGATGTCCAAGTCATTTGGCCTGGAAGATAGTACTATTAACATCAGCTTTATAAGAGATGGTTTAATCTAAACATAATACAACCTGTGTAGATCCTGTCATAGTATGTGGTTTGAGAAGTTCCAAGGTTAACCTTATAGAAAACACAGGACAGGACAGACCACAGTATGCGGAACAATCTACTGTATCAGTGCTTTTGATTTTGAATGTGCAGATAGAAATAGAGCTTTATACCATGAAATCAATAACACTCACAATGCCTATACCCTTCGACTGGTTTGTTGTTGTTGTCCTATTTTCTCCATGTTAGAGAGTTGGAAAACAAGTCTCATTCAGGAAAGAGAGCTTGAGATAACATTTTGAGATAAATATGCTTGTATCTGAAGTGGGAGGGCCAATTTCCATCTTCAGAGCCTACTTCTCAATGAGCTCAAACAGCACAGGACAATTTAATGTCCATGTATAAGGCATCTGTTTCTCTCCAAACTGAACCCAGCAGTTTCTTGTCAAGTATTGAGTTGAGCACTGGGAATAGGAATTGGCAAGTGCAGAAGGTTCTGGGTAGGTGAAAGTGAACACCTGTGACTTTGGAGGATCAAGCCAACAGAAATCTTGCGCGCTCTCTCTCTCTCTCTAACTGATGTCTATTCTTGGATCTTCCCTACCTAGGCTTGTAATGATCAAGTGGGAAGACTGTAATCAATTTGTGCCGCCAAAAGGGGCAGAAAATGTGAAAATCTTAAAATTCTCTGTTTTTCTTTAGGGTAGGCTAATGAAAAGGCTCAAGAACATAGGTGGGTCCGAACTCTTCTTCCCTCTCCTGCATGAAAAGCATCCCAGAGGATATTATGACCATACCCTTTGGCAAAAGAAAATCAGCCACAGATGCCAAGAAAGGCATCACAAGCCCCATTTACTGAGTTTACTGCACCCAGAAAAATGCTTATAGTGATTAGTAACTTATCCATGTTCACAGAGATGATGAGAGAGCCAGATGGAGAATGGAAGCTGGTAGGCTTCAGTCTATTAGCCACCCCCCTTCGCAAATGATTTGAATTAACTCATTATCAGACACAGTTTTGCTCTCTTTAACAATTCACTGATATTATGTGAATATGTTTTTGTTTTACCCCCAAGTGTGGGATATGGGGCTGCTTTCAGTTTGTTCATGCCTGTTAACTATGATTGCCTCTTATGGGCTCAGAGAGGGGGGTGTTCTTTGCCAGCTACAGAGAATTTAATTGTGAAAACTCTGAGAGGGTATAAATGCTAGAGCACTGAGAGAAAATGGAGTCCAAGGAGGAAAAAGGCTGCTGCTGCGTTTGCTGTTTGCTGGCTTGCCAGTTTGCTGAACTGCTGTATACCCTGGCTACGAAGATTGGAGTTGCCATAGGAATTAAGTGTGAAGAGGTCTACATTCCTTTCCCTGCTCATTCTCTCCTACTTAGGGTTGGGGATTGGAAGGAAGGTAGAGGCTTAAGGAACGCAAATAAAATAGTTTAAAAAATAGCACCTACACTGATGGGCAGGGTTGGCCTTCCCTCACAGGTTTGCTTCTGATGCCTAAAATGTTCCCAGCTGGTTCCCAGACGAGTGTTTAAGGGATACAAACTTCACAACTGTGACTTGCTTCTGGGTCTACACTCATCCAACTGAAACAGGTCACAGGACACTTAGATGTTCAGACTCACTCAACAAGGTTCCAGATGCTCTCTAGGCCTGCATTCATACCATTGCTATTTTCTCAGTATTTGCACATTTTTCAGCAAGAACTAGACATTAATATCTACTTTCTTAACTACATCTACAAAGCTGTCTCAGAAAGACTGAATCCTCAATAGGGAGAAACCTGAAGTTACCCCTGGTAAGACAGGGGGGTTCAAATTGAGAATAAAAGGTGCTCATTATCCCAGGATAGAGGGTCCACAGTGGGTCCAGTGGACATCTACAACAATATTCTTGGCTACTAGAATAATAATATCCTCCTGAGATCCCTTAGCCATTGTGATCAGAAGAGGCAGGCTAAGGATGTGCTATCTGACGTGGGAATAGTAGCACTGTGAAGGGTAGGCAGTGACACTAGAAACTGGACCACCTTCTTACCCTTAGAAAATGAAAACCATGCATGGAGAGGACCTAGACCCCCTGCTCAGACGTAGCCCATGGGCAGCTCAGACTCCATGTGTGATTCCCTAGTAAGGGGAAGAGGGGCAGTCTCTGGCATGAACTCTTTGCCTGCTCTTTGATCACCTCTCTCTGGCTAGGTGGCCTTACTAGGCCACAGAGAAAGAGGATCCAAGCAGTCCTGATGAGACCTGATAGGCTAGAGTCAGAGAGTAGGGAACGAGAACCTCCCCTATCAGTGAACCAGGGAAGGGACACAGGGGGGAGAGAACAGGGAGGTAGGAATGGGAGGAAATGTTTGAGGAGGCTACAGGTGGGATACAAAGTGAATAAACCGTAATAATATTTTTTTAAAAAGATTTATCCATCAAAAAGCCAGGCTACTCAAATCTCAACTAAAGCAATGTCTGCTCATAGATGCAGAGACTTTCTACATTCTTGCTTTCTGTATACTCTGATGGGAATCTCCAAGCAGAGTCCACATTTTACCTTCTACTTTTTATTTAAGCAAAACCCAATGTGCAGAAAAATTTCTTGTAAAACATGCCCACTGGATCTGATTGAATTTAAGGAAGATAGAACCATACCTGTAACTCTCAATGAGGTCAAGAACATGTAACGAGGTAGGTCATAGTACCTGGAGAGAATCTAGTAGTATTGCTAAGTAAGTGGACTTGGCCTTTTTGAGGCTTAATGACATGTTGCTCTATCATGTCGGTACAAATCAGTACATCTCAGAACCTCATTAGAGAAGGTTCTCACAGTAGATAGCAATTAACATAGAGATCCACAAGTGGTCAATGTGCAGAAAATAAAAGACTTTGGGGTGCTCAGTCCCAAAAAGAACATCTATATCCTACAGTGTTCCATAAAGGCTCAGGGTTCTACACTGAGAAGGGAATGGAAGGATTGCCAGAGATGGTGTTTTCAGGAAACAGTGTTTTCTGAACAAAGTAAGGCTCATTTGAACTTACAGCAGTCGTGGTAGCATGCATAAAACCTGTGCCAGCTCAATACAGACAAAGATGAGAAGGGGCACTGATTACCATCCCTAGCTGAGAGAAACTAGCATGTCATAGCTGCTGGGAGAGGAGTTATTTTTCTTGACACACACTAAATATTCTAAATTCTATTGTTCCTCTCCTTCTATGAAAAAGCCCCAGTCTCTGAAAGTTATGAATGCATACATCTCCCCTTGAGCTTTTCTTCATGTCTCTAATTGTAACCTAACTGGCAAAGTATCAGAGGCTCATCTAAACCAAAAGCTTAAATGGGTATTCAGAGAACTACGCACAGGAAATTTGTGTTCTTCCTTTGTCCTACAACATACTTCACATCTTTGCACATACTGGTAGCTGAGAGCCAGCATTCTATCAGACCTTTCTACCCAAAAGACATGAAATCAGCATTCACTAAATATTATCTCATCAGACTCTTCCCTTGCCCACTGACAACTGCATAAGGAATAGAATGCATGGGAAAATGCAAACAGATAAATCATGATCTTCAAAGGTACAGTGCACTTGACACAGCATAACAGCTGTTTCTTAGTACATTTGAAAACCAGAGGAGGCATGGCAGGAGCACACGATGGCAGCAACACCTCCTTGGCAAATATTTGGCAGTGAAGAAGAAAGCTTAAAGCAGTATGCTGGCCCAAAGCATGGCTTTGTAGGGCATACTTTCCCAGGTGGGTCTAGAGTCCGCTGAATTGACAACTTTATACTAACCATCAAAGTGCTATTCCATTTCAGCCCAGAAGAACAAAGCAGCTTTTGTAGGGATTATCCTTAAGTAATGGGCACCCTTTTATCTCTTGAAATACCCTGTTTTATCCTTTAGAAAAAAGTTTAAAAATATAGAAACATTTATTGACACTTTCTGATTTGTCAGTGTTCATTCCTCTTCTAAAATTTTATTTTATCTGTTTTTTCATATATTCATAATATATTTAGATCATATCCACACCATGCTTCCTCCATCAAATTTTCTCAGATCTCACTTTTTGATGCTCTTCTGCACTTCTATTCTCTCCTTTTCGTTTTGTTCTTTCTAATACTCTGGAATCAATTATAGCTGCCCTTATATACATGAGTATAGGACCATTGACTGGAGGACAGACAACCTGCCAGGACACACATTCCTGGAGAAAACTGACTCTGTCTCTCCCTGCATTTATCAATGGTCTATATCTTCCAGCTACTATTGGGGTCATATCAGCAGCTCTTTCACCCATCCTACAATGCTTATTGCCTTGATCATGTGTGGGCAAATTTCATGATTTAATTTTTTACTTTAGAAACTATTGAGTGTGTATAGATATTTTGCCTGCATGTGTGTCTGTGGTTCACATCTGTTCAGTGCCCATGGAGGCCAGAGGAGAGCCTCAAATTCTTTAGAGGTGGACTTACAGACACCTTTTTAGCTGACTTTGCAAACAGAACTCCAAGTCATCTGCAAGAGAAGAAACTGTTCTTACCTGCCAAGCCACCACTCTAACCCCAATTTCGTTACTCTTTAGAGCAGAAAAAAATTGCATTATGTACTGTACCACACCATTATCCATTCATCAGTTGGTAATCGCCAAGACTGTTTCCATTTCCGAGTCATTATGATTGAAATGTCAGTGAACTGGAAGAGCAATTATCTCTAACAGGGTGGATATAGAGACTTTTGGGCAAATATCCCTGAGTTGTGTGTCTGTGTAATGTGTTGGATTCATTTTTTAGCTTTCTGGGGATCCTAGATTCTAATTTCTAGTGGCTTCATGTGCCAGTAGGGTTGTTTTGTTTTGTTAAGTCGAAACAAGTTAGAGTTATTTGGAAAGAGGAACCTTAATTTATAAAGTGTGCCCATCAGATTGACATGTCTACTTTCACAACATTGACATGATGATTGCATTACCGTGACTGTAGTATAGCTTAGTGTTAGATATGGTGATCCCTCTTGTCATTATTCTTTTGGTTCAGAACCATTTTGGGTATTGAAGTATGAGTTTCATCTTAAGGAGAAGGACTTAAATCAAGTAAGAAAGTGTCTCAATATGTTTGTGCTAACACTGACCCAGTGGACATCTCTTGCCAGGCCAGTCACTATTGTAGCTCCCAGGGTTGGGGTTGCAGTTAAGTAATATTGATGATTTCTTTTCCACTCCAGTAGGATTAATATCCCCTTCCAGCACTGTGAAAGCTAGCCAGTAGGGATGAAGTTTCCAGGTCAGTGCCATGTTGATTTCTCCATGTTCCATGACTCAAGTTTGGTGTGTTCAGCAGTAGAGATTGATTGCTAAGTTCTGGAGTGAAAACAAAAGCATTGGCAATTGTCTGTACTCTGTTGAGAGTCTTTGGGACCTCAGTGGACAAGAAGTCCAGGATAACTCATTCTTTTTTTAAATTTATTATTATTATTATCATTTATTACAATTTATTCATTTTAGGTTATATCCATACATGGTCCTTGGTTGAATGTCAGTCTCAGAAAAGACCCTGTGCCCAGATATATTTGGTCCTTGTGGAGCTCCTATCCTTTCCCATCAGACTAACTCCCCTTCTTTCTTATGATTCCCTGTACTCTGCCAAAGGTTTGGTCATGAGTCTTTGCTTTGAAAACACTGCTAGAACCTCCACTCAGATGTAGCCTGTGGTAGCTCAGTAACCAATTGGTTTCCCAAAGTGAGGGGAACAAGGACTATTTCTAACAGGAACTCAATGACTGGCTCTTGGGTCTCCCCACCCCCGAAGGGAGGAGCAGTCCTGTTAGGCCACAGAGGAGGGCTTTGGAACCAGTCCTGAAGATACCTGATAAAACAGGATCAGATGAATGGGGAGGAGGTCCCCCCATCAGTGGACTTGGAAAGGGGCACGGTGGAGATGAGGGAAGGAGGGAGGGACTGGGAGGGAATGTGGGATCGGGACACGGCTGGGATACAGAGTTAATAAAATGTAACTGATAAAAAAATAAAGTAATAAACAATTTATTCATTTTGTATCAGGGCTGTGTACCCCTCTTATCTCCTCCCAATCCTACCCTCCCTCCCTCTTCTCACCCTATGCCCTTCCCACAGTCCAGAGGTAGGGGAGGTCTTCCTCCCCTTCTGTTTGACCCTAGCCTATCAGGTCTCATCAGGACTGGTTGAATTGTCTTCCTCTGTGGCCTGGCAAGGCTGTGGGGAGGTGATCAGAGAGCCTGCACTGAGTTCATGCTAGAGAAAACCTCTACTCCCCTTATTAGTGACCCCACTTGGAGACTGAGCCTATGGGCTACTTCTGAGCCAGGATTTTAAGTCCTCTCCATGCATTGTCCTTTGTTGTGGTAACTAGAAAAGGTCATCTTGAGTGAGGGAACCCAGGAGCAGAAAGATACGAATGGTGTATACTGACTCATAAGTGGCTATTACCCATATAATATAGGATAAACATACTAAAATCTATATTCCTAAAGAAGCTAAACAACAAGGAAGACCCTAGGAAAGATGCTCAATCCTCATTCAAAAGGTTAATTGCGATAGACATTGGAAGCAGGAGAAGACAGAGAACAGGACAGGAACCTACCATAGACAACCTCTGAAAGACTCTACTGATTGAGGTGTCAAAGCAGAGGCTGAGACTCTTAGACAAACTTAAAAAGACCTGGAGGGGAAGGAGCTTCAAAAGGAAACCAAGCCCTGGGGACCCTGCAGAGACTGATACCCCAACCAAGGATAAACCATTTTTACCAAGGGTCTTTTAGTTTGTTAGCCTGCACTGCCTAGCAGGGGCATTTCCCCCACTTATATGGTAACTCCATCTTAACTCTTTTTTGGTGTGTGGGTATGCAGATTTTTGGGAAGCTTCTACAGTAGTATATTTCTATGTAACTTCTGGTGAAAAACATTAAAAATTAAACATTTTAAGTGTTACCTATGAATAAATACGCTGAATTTTTATGCAGTTTTTAAGCTTTTCACCTCTAGCTTCAATTCACTTTAAAAAATAGGTTCTTAATTGAAATAAAATTATACGACTTCACTCTCCTTTTCATCTCTCAAGCTTCTCAAATTTGAACTTTCTCAAACCTCTCCTGTGTCCTCCAACTCTCAAATTGACAGCATTTTCTTTTATTATTATTGTTACAAACATGTCGTGTGTGTGCTTTCTATGTGTGCATGTATAAACAAGCATATAGAAATAAAACATGCCAAGTCCATTTTGTTGTTTTTATGTGAGGAATGACCATCCTGCACTTGAAAACCAATAAAGGTTTTGTTCCTGGGAGTGGCTAATTCTCCTCTCCCAGCAATCATTAGTTGCTTGTTTTTCGTTTGAGGTGGGACCATGAGAAAATCTTCCCTGTCTTGAATAACACATCTTTGAGACTGGCATCAGTCAGGTGTTGTTTATGCAGCCATTTCTAGGCAAAACTGTTCCAGAGAAGACTTTCTGGTACTCTGCCTCTTGCAATCTTTCAGCCCCTCTTTGTTCATGTTCCCTAAACTATAGGGAACTGTGATGTAGGTGCATCTATTGGGACTGGACATGCCACAATCCTTTGATCATTGCTTTGTGTTCAGTTGTGGGTTTTGTTTGTTTGTTTGCAATGGTCTCCCTTTTCTGTAAAGAGAGGTTTCTTTGATGAAAAGAAGTAACTACACTTAGCTGTGCATATAAAGATAAGATTTAGATTGTAGTAAGAACTTATGCTCATCTGATAAAGCAGTGGTAGTAAACTATTTTCTAAGGTCTATGTTACCATCAGTCCCAGGAAGCTGGCTAGGTTTCCAGGACTAGGCATGATTTCCCTCAAGAGTGGACCTTAACTTCAAATTAGATAGCAACTGGTTGCCAGTCTCCTGTGAATGCCATTTATTTCATCTTTATGGTTATGTTGCCATACTGGTAATTGTCATGGTTCACAGGTCTTGCACTGGTTAATTAAGTAGGTTTGTCTCTTGCAAGCTTGCATTAGTATTTTCTGAAATCATAAGAGCTAGACCACAGGAAAGGGCTCTTCAGGTCAGATCCAGGAAGAATCTTTCAAGTCCCGAGTACAAAGTATGGGGTGTCTTTAACAATAGCTCATCCTCAACCCTGAGAGTCAACCAAGGCCTACATCAATAATCTATATTGTTTTGGAAGTCACATGAACAAACTCCCCTGGTTAGCCATTCAAACAGAGGCTTCTCATGCCTGATACTGTGGTTTTTGTTAGTCTATGGCTTTTGTGGGGAACACTGTCAACCCAAGTGGCTTAATGTCCTTTAAGATAAGGGTATATTTAGATATAAAGGAATATACATATTAATCCTTTATTGATAAGTATCATTGTATTAATATACATATTATATATTATCTTGTTAAGATATCTATATTATTAAAATAATAATACATATTATATCTTATTAAAATAATAATATATATTATATCTATATTATTAAAATAATAATATAGATATCTTAAGAAGATAACATATTAAGATATACGTATCTAAAATATATGTATATATTATAAATATATAATGCATGTGCATATATTATATATAATTATTTTAGGGAAATTATAATTCCTTGAGCCGTTATCAAACTGTTTTGGTGTTGACATTTCTTATTATTTATTGAGTTCAATTTTCACATCCTGACTATTCCACATTATTTCATTCAGCCACTTATTTGTGTTTTCTTGAATCAATCAAGATTTCATTTATGTCCACCATGAATTTTTTTAGTGTGTTTTTCAGGAATTTGTAGGTTCTTCTGTCATCTTCACAGTTAGTTTTTTATTCAGTGTCTCCAGTTTCACCTAAATTGCTCTGACTGGGGATGACGAGAACAAGTTGATGACTTGGGGAGGCAGCATACTGTGCTGGCTTTTATTACTATTGTGTTTTTCCTATGAGGCCTTCCATCTAGAGATAGGGTGATGGTTGTGTCTTTGATATGAGGTTTTAGCTCACTGAATGCTGTATCTTGAGTTGAAGCTACAAGGTGATGAATCGGAGGGTTCAGAAAGGGTGGAATCACATCAGAGCTGGCTCACTCTTACTGAGGAAGACCGTGGGGACTGATACCTTGAAGACAGAGTTTCTGGGCGGAAAGTGATGGACTTGTGTGGGGTCTGGCTCTCCTATCCCAATCCAATGGACTGGGACCCTGGCAGTAAAGGTCTTGAGATGTGAGCACAAAGCACTGGAAACATTGAACTGAAAGGGGTAAGGCTCTCAAGAGTGGTCTGCCTTGCATGTTCATGAAAGTTAGAAGATATATTCACTTATGGACATTGATTACCACTTCTGTTTACACACGTGAATAAACCTATGATTTACTTCAATAGTATGAACTCCTGTGAAATTAATTAGTCCTGCACATTCAGATGACTAGTGAGTGTAGAAAGAGCCTAATATTCACAGCAGAGACAGAGAGACAGAGAAAAAGAGAGAAGGAAAAGAAGATAGTTTTAATCAGCCCACCTGCCATAAGAGTAATCTTTAACCATATACTTTCAAAATCAAATCCCTTGAGTGAGATTTTCCTGTCATTTGTAAGAGACACAATTTCATATCAACTTTCCTGGTCCTCCAACATCTTTAGTCCTTACACTCCATCTTCCATGTTGTTTCCTGAGCCTTCAGTGAAGGAGTTATGTTGGAAATATATTGATGATGAATGGCCACCTCACTTGTTTTCTGAACCTAAAAAAGACCTGAAGAAGTGCAACACCAATAGACTAGCTAACATGGAAAGAGGAATTCTCACGAAGCCCCAACCATAAACAAACAACTCCAGGAAAGTAAGAAGTGCTGGGAGTAAGAAAAAATCCTCCATGGTATGGAGCCCCTAGTTGGTTACCATCAGCAAATAATCAGCCCTGAATTTATATACCTATACAAGTAACACTTAACAGAACGAGCAGATCTGTATTCATGTAGTTAGGCAAGTGTGTGTGGGTGTGTGGGTGTAATAATAACCTACAAAAAGAAACTATGATTTTGAGAGAGCAAGGGTACATTCACGGGAGGATTTGGAGGAAGGAAAAGGAGGAAGGAAGCAAGGGTACATTCAGGGAGGATTTGGAGGAAGGAAAAGGAAGAAGGAAGCAAGGGTATATTCATGGGAGGATTTGGAGGAAGGAAAAGGAAGAAGGAAGTGATTTAATTATATTCACTTCTTTTTTTTAACTTTTATTAATTACACTTTATTCATTTTGTATCCCTCCATAAGCCCCTCCCTCCTCCCCTCCCGGCCCCACCCCCCCCCCCTTTCTGCATGCATGCCCTTCCCCAAGTCCACCGATAGGGGAGTTCCTCCTCTCCTTCTTTCTGATCTTAGTCTATCAGTTCTCATCAGAAGTGGCTACTATGTCAGGGTTCTAGGTTATCTCCATGAATAGTCCTTGGTTGGAGTATGAGTCTCTGGGAAGTTCCCTGTGTTCAAATTTTCTTGTTCTGTTGCTCTCCTTGTGGAGTTCCTGTCCTCTCCAGCTCTTACTAGTTCCCACTTCTTACATAAAATTCCATTCACTCTGCCTGTCAGTTGGCCATCAGGCTCAGTATCTGCTTTCACAGTCTGCATGGCAGAGGCTTTCAGAGCCCTTCTGTGGCAGGTTCCTAGGTTGTTTCCTGTTTTCTTCTTCTGGCTTTCAGAAGCCCTCTGTAGCAGGTTCCTAGGTTGTTTCCTGTTTTCTTCTTCTTCAGATGTCCATCCTCTTTGCCTTTCAGGATGGGTATTGAACATTTTAGTTAGGGTCCTCTCTTTTGCTTAGTATGTTTAGATGTACAGATTTTAATGGGTTTATTCTATGTTGTATGTTTATATGAGTGAGTATATACCGTGTGTGTGTTTTTGCTTCTGGGACAACTCACTCAGGATGATCCTTTCCAGGTCCCACGATTTACCAGAAAATTTCATGATTTCCTTATTTTTCATTGCTGAGTAATACTCCATTATATAGATGGACCACAGTTTCTGCATCCATTCTTCATTTGAGGGGCATCTGGGTTGTTTCCAGCTTCTGGCTATTACAAATAAAGCTGCTACAAACATGGTTGAGCAAATGTCCTTTTTGTGTACTTAAGCCTCTTTTGGGTATATGCCTAGGAATGGTATGGCTGGATCTTGAGGAAGAACTATTCCTAGTTGTCTGAGAAAGCGCCAGATTGATTTCCAGAGTGGTTGTGCAAGTTTACACTCCCACCAACAGTGCAGAAGGGTTCCCCTTTCTCCACAACCTCTCCAGCATGTGTTGTCACTTGAGTTTTTGATCTTGGCCATTCTGATGGGTTTAAGGTGAAATCTCAGGGTTGTTTTGATTTGCATTTCCCTAATGGCTAATGAGGTTGAACATTTCTTTAAGAGCTTCTCTACCATTCGATATTCCTCTCCCGAGAATTCTCTGTTTAGCTCTTTTCCCCCTTTTTTAAGTGGATTACTTGGTTTGCTGCTTTTCAGCTTCTTTAGTTCTTTATATATACTAGATATAAGTCCTTTGTCAGATAAAGGGTTGGTGATGATTCTTTCCCAATCTATAGGCAGTGGCTTTGTTTTGATGACTGTGTCCTTTGCTTTACAGAAGCTTTTCAATTTCATGAGGTACCATTTATTGATTGTTGCTCTTAGAGCCTGTGCTGTTGGTGTTCTGTTCAGGAAGTTTTCTCCTGTACCAATGAGTTCTAGGGTATTCTCCACTTTTTTTTCTAGCTGGTTTAATGTCTCTGGTTTTATGTTGAGGTCTTTGATCCACTTGGACTTCAGTTTTGTGCAGGGTGATAAGTATGGGTCTATTTTCATTTTTCTACGTGTAGACATCCAGTTGGACCAGCACCATTTGTTGAAGATGCTATCTTTTTTCCATTGTATTGTTTTGGCATCATCGTCAAAAATCAGGTGTCCATAAGTGTGTGGGTTTATTTCTGGGTCTTCTGTTTGGTTCCATTGACCCACCATTCTGTTTCTATGCCAGTACCATGCAGTTTTTAAAACTGTTGCTCTATAGTACAGCTTAAGATCAGGGATGGAGATACCACCAGAAGATCTTTTATTGTAGAGGATTGTTTTAGCAATTCTTGGTTCCTTGTTATTCCATACGAAGTTGAGAATTTTCCTTTCCAGGTCTGTAAAGAATTGTGTTGGCAATTTGATGGGAATTGCATTAAATCTGTAGATTGCTTTTGGTAAGATGGCCATTTTTATTATATTTATCCTGCCAAGCCATGAGCATGGGAGATCTTTCCATCTTCTCATATCTTCTTCTAATTCTTTCTTCAGAGACTTGAATTTTTTTTCATACAAGTCTTTGACTTGTTTGGTTAGGGTTACACCAAGGTACTTTATGTCATTTGTGCCTATTGCGAAGGGTGTTGTTTCTCCAATTTCTTTCTCAGCCCTTTGTCTTTTGTATACAGGAGGGCTACTGATTTTTTTTTTTATTTAATTTTGTATCCAGGCACTTTGCTGAAGGTGTTTCTCAGCTGTAGGAGTTCCCTGGTAGAGTTTCTGGGGTCACTCATATATACTATCATATCATCTGCAAATATTGATAATTTGACTTCTTCCTTTATCCAATTGTATCCCCTCGATCTCCTTCAATTGTCTCATTGCTCTAGCAAGGACTTCGAGAACTATGTTGAAGAGATATGGGGAGAGTGGGCAGCCTTGTCTTGTCCCCGATTTCAGTGGGATTGCTATAAGTTTCTCTCTGTTCAGTTTGATGTTGGCTAGAGGCTTGCTGTATATCACCTATACTATGTTTAGTTATGTGCCTTGTATCCCTGATCTCTCCAAGACTTTAAACATGAATGGATATTGGATTTTGTCAAAGGCTTTTTCAGCATCTAGGGAGATTATCATGTGGTTTTTTTCTTTCAGTTTGTTAATATGGTGGATTACATTGATGGATTTCTGTATACTGAACCACCCCTGCATACCTGGGATGGAGCCTACTTGGTCATAGTGGATAATATCTTTGATGTGTTCTTGTATTCAGTTTGCGAGTATTTTGTTAAGTATTTTTGCATCAATGTTCATAGGGGAGATTGGCCTGAAATTCTCTTTCTTTGTTGAGTCTTTGTGAGGTTTAGGTACCAAGGTGACTGTGGCTTCATAGAATGAGTTTGGTAATGTTCCTTCTGTTTCTATTTTGTGGAATAGTTTGAAGAGAATTGGAGTTAGCTCTTCTTTGAAGGTCTGGTAGAATTCTGCACTGAAGCCATCTGGTCCTGGGCTTTTTTTGGATGGGAGACTTTTGATGACCGCTTCTATTTCTTTGGGGGATATAGGACTATTTAATTGATTTACCTGGTCCTGATTCAGCTTTGGTAAGTCAGATCGATCAATAAAATTGTCCATTTCACTTAGATTTTCAAATTTTGTGGCATATAGACTTTTGAAGTAAGTCCTAATGATTGTTTGGATTTCCTCAGTGTCTGTAGTTATGCCCCCCTTTTCATTTCTGATTTTGTTGATTTGGGTGGTGTCTCTCTGCCTTTTAGTTAGCTTGGCTAAGGGTTTGTCAATCTTGTTGATTTTCTCAAAGAACCAGCTCTTGGTTTCATTGATTCTTTGAATTGTTTTATTTGTTTCTAATTGATTGATTTTAGCCCTGAGTTTGATTATTTCCAGCCATCTACACTTTTTTACTGTGTCTGCTTTTTGGTTTTCTAGGGTTTTTTAAGTGGCCCATTAAGTTGCTTGAATGAGATGTCTCAAATTTCTTCTTGAAGGCACTTAGTGCTATGAACTTTCCTCTTAGCACTGCCTTCATTGTGTCCCACATGTTTGGGTATGTTGTGTCTTCATTTTCATTGAGTTCTAGAAAGACTTTAATTTCTTTCTTTATTTCTTCCCTGACTCAGCTGTCATTTAGTAGCAAGCTGTTCAGTTTCCAGGTATGTGTTGACTTTTTGCTATTTCTGTTGTTATTGAAGTTCAGCTTTATTCCATGGTGATCAGACAAGATACAAGGGCTTATTTCAATCTTCTTGTATCTGTTGAGGCTTGCTTTGTGACCCACTATATGGTCTATTTTGGAGAAGGTTCCATGAGGTGCTGAGAAGAAGGTAAATTCTTTTGTGTTTGGGTATAAGGTTCTGTAAATGTCTGTGAAGTTCATTTGATTCATGACCTCTGCCAGAGATAATGTTTCTTTGTTTAATTTCTGTTTTGTTGACCTGTCCTTTGTTGAGAGTGGGGTGTTGAAGTCTCCCACTATCAATGTGTGGGGATCTATATGTGGTTTAAATTTTATCAATGTTTCTTTTACAAATGTGGGTGCTCTTGTATTTGGGGCATAGATGTTCAGGATTGTGATGTCTTCCTGGTGGAATTTTCCCTTGATGAGTATGAAGTGTCCTTCCCCATCTCTTTTGATTAATTTTGGTTGAAAGTCTATTTTATCAGATATTAGAATGGCTACTCCTGCTTGTTTCTTGGGTCCATTTGCTTGGAAAGTCGTCTTCCAACCTTTTACCCTTAGGTAATGTCTATCTTTGTGCCTTAGGTGTGTTTCTTGTATGCAACAGTTTACTGGGTTTTGTTTACGTATGCATTCTTTTATCTGTGTCTTTTCACTGGAGAGTTGAGTCCATTGATGTTGAGAGAGATTAATGACCAGTGGCTGTTAGATCCTTTGATTTTGGTGTTGGCTGTGGTCATCAGGTTGTGTGCTTGGTTGTTTTTTGTTTTACTGTAGTAAGGTTAATTATTTCCTGTGTTTTCTTGAAAGTAGCTAATTTTCTTGGGTTGTATTTTCCCTTTCAGTGTCTTCTGTAATGCTGGATTTGTATGTAGGTATTTTTGAAATTTGTTTTTGTCACTGAATAACTTGTTTTCCCCATCTATGAGGACTGAGAGTTTTGCAGGTTATAGTAGCCTGGGCTGACATCTGTGTTCTCTTAGTGTCTGCATGATATCCAACCAGGCCCTTCTGGCTTTCATACTCTCTGTTGAAAAGTCAGGTGTGATTCTAATGGGTTTGCCATTATATGTTACTTGGCCTTTTTCCCTTGCAGCTTTTAGTATTTTTTCTTTGTTCTGTATACTTACTGTTTTGATTATTATGTGGTGGGAGGATTTTCTTTTCTGGTCAAATTTGTTGGGTGTTCTCTAGGCCTCGTGTATTCTTATTGGCTTCTCCTTTAACTTGGGGAAATTTTTTTCAATGATTTTGTTGAAAATATTTTCTGGGCCTTGGAGAAGGGAGTCTTCTTTTTCTTCTATACCTATTATTCTTAGGTTTTGTCTTTTCATACTGTCTTGGATTTCTTAGACGGTCTGTGTCAGGAATTTTTTGGATTTAACATTTTCTTTGACAGATACATCTATTTCTTCCATTGTATCTTCCACACCTGAGATTCTTTCTTCCATCTCTTGTAGTCTGTTGGTTATGCTTACCTCTGTAGTTCCTGTTTTCTTCCCTAAATTCTTCCTCTCCATTATTTCCTCCATTTGTGTTTTCTTTAATTTTTCCAGTTCTATCTTCAGGTCTTGAGTGTTTTGTTTACTTCCTTCACCTGTCTGATTGTATTTTCCTCTTTTTCTTTTAGTTCCTTCAACTCTGTTTCTTTTTCTTCTTTCAGTGATCTAATTATTTCTTCTCTGAAGGCCTCAAACTGTTTGGCTGCATCTTCCCATATTTCTTCACGGATGGCCATAATCTGCTTGTCTTTAATTTACTCCATTTCTTTACAGATAGCCATGATCTGTTTGTTTTTATCTTCCTCTAATTCTTTACGTACATTATTTGTTTCCTCTATTATCCTCTTCATCAGCATAGATGTTAGGTCATCTTCTTGATTTTCTATTATACTGTGTTGTCCAGGGCTGTTCACCCCTGGATGGCTGGGTTCTGGAGATGCCATATTGCTCTGTCTTTTGTTGGTTGAGCTTTTATGCTGACCTCTACCCATTGGGCTGTTTTAGGTGTTGGCTGTTAGTTTCTGTGCTTTCTGGAGTCCTGAGGTAGGGAGAAACCCCTTGGCCGAAAGATGATTTCTCCTTAAGTAGTCCTCCTCTGCTTTTTGGTTATGGTCACTGTATGGCCAGTGTTTCTCAGGAATTGCCACTGCTCACCTCAGGTGTATAGCCCTGAGTAGTAGCTGTGGTCTTTGTTAGGCAGGGAGGGCTCTCCTCTTACCCATAGAAGTTCTCAAGACAGCTTCCCCACTGCTGAGTTTCTCGTTATAAATTTAGTGAGCTACTGCTGTTGTTACAGTTTTCCAGGTACAGTCCTCTTGAAGAACCTGCTGATTCCCTAGCTGTGGGGTTTTCTCCCAACAGGGAAACTCAGTCTGTTATCCTGGGGCACACAGTTCTGTCCGGGAAAGTGAGAGGAGCACCCAGCAAGTCTCTGGGCCAGAGGCTCAGTGCTCTGCTCTGGGCCTGGAGAATGTGCACCTAGGTTGAGTTGGCGCCTGGGGGCACTGCTCTGGTCTGGAGGCTGGGTGCCTCAGTCTGGACAGGAAGTTGTGTGTCCCTGTCTGGGATGTCGACTGCAGGCACTGCTCTGGTCCAGATGCTGTGGGTGCAGCCCTCTTGAAGGAACAGAAATTCCCACAGTTTTGTCAGCCTAGCTAGGGGTAACTGGTTGATCCTTGGCACAGTATCTGAGGGCTGCTGTAATGGCTCTCTGGCTTTTGTAGGTCTGAGGATGCAGCTGTGTGCCCCAGTGCCCTAGAGGTACTCAATAATGGTGGATGAGCACAGCGCTCATGCCTGCATTAGAAAGCTAGAGCCTAGAGTCTGCGTGAATCCAAAAAGTCTTTTGGTGCTGGATGTCCTGAGCGTTAGACCTGATGATCCCCCCCCGCTGGGGGTTTCTTCCTGCCAGGGACACCCAGTCTTTGCTTTGGGGACCTCCGTTCTGTCTGGGGTGGCGGCGAGTAGAACCCACAGGCACAGACACCCGCCTGTGGCTCAGCCTCTCTGGCCCTTGGGATCCTGGGCGTCTCCCTAAACTGGGTAATTTTTCCGAGACCTTTTCGGGGTGGTGGTATCAGCTGAGTGCTCTGAGATCAGACCAGCCGTTTCCCTCTCTGTGGGTTTGCACCCAACGGTGAAACTGAGTCTCTGGTGCCCTGTGGCCCAAAGTTCTATCTGAGGTGGTGAATCAGGCCCGCAGGCAGGCCGGGCTCTGTGCAGGCCCCTGGGTCCCCAGCTCTGGCTCTGGACTGGCTCCTGGAGCGCCCGTGGAACCCAAGTCTTTTCCAGGGGATGTCTGGGTGACCTAAGGTCGGTCCCAATCATTTCCTGCTTTGTAGGGTTATCTCTCGACTGGAAAATCCAGTCTGTGATGTTGTGGGCCCACAGTTCAGTCTGGGACAGTGACCAGATCATGCTGTTGTGTAGCTCTGGGCTGTTGACCAAGAACCTGGCAGAACCAGGGTCTCTTCCATGGTTAGCCAGGTGAGTTAAAGCTGATTGAATCCCCCACCGTGGGGTATCCTCTCACCTGAGAAACACAATCACTTGTGTTTTATGGCTGTGAGTTCTGCTTGCTGGTCACTGTGCCTGTCCCACTCTGCTGCTGTTCAGAATGAGAGTCCTCCTGGCGCCAACATCTTGCCCCGCCCCTTATATTCACTTCTTAAAAAGAAAATGAACAGCTTTCCTCAGCTGCAGCTGAGATGCTCCATCTTTGAGAGAAAGTCAAGGCTACGTTGGGGTGAGGCCCTCACTTCATCTGGCAACTAGCACATGTCAATATTCCACAACATGGCATCCATCTCCAAGCTCACCTGCATCTACTCTGTCTACATCTTGAATGACAAAGAATTGATAGTCATGGAGGGTCAGATCAGTGCCCTCACTGAGGCAGGCGGTGTCAATGCTGAACCTCTCTGGCTTGGCTAGGCATGGCCAATGTCAACCCTGGAAGCCTCATCTGCAACCTGCAGACTAATGGGCCTGCTCCACCAGCTGGAGCTGCTCCAGCAGGTGTCCTGCCCCTCCACTGCTGCTGTCCCTGCTGAGGAAAAGAAAGTAGAAGCAAAGAAGGAAGAATCTGGAGAGTCTGATGATGACATGGGCTTTGGTCATTTTAAAAATTAATTAATTTATTTATTTATTACAATTTATTCACTTTGTGTATCCCACTGTAGCTCCCTCCCTCATCTTCTCCCAGTCCCACCCACCCTCTCTTCTCGCTCTATACCCTTTCCTTATTCCCCTAATCGGGGAGGACCTCCTCCCTTTCTCTCTGACACTAGCCTATTGGATTTCACAGCAAGGCTGGCTGCATCATCTTCCTCTGTGGCCTGGCAAGGCTGCACTGCCCAGGGGGAGGTAATCAAAGAGCTGGCCACTGAATTCATGTCAGAGAAAGCTCCTGTTCCCCTTACTAGGACACCCACTTGGAAAGCCTATGGGTTACCTCTGAGCAGGGGGTCTAGGTCCTCTCAATGCATGGTACTTGGTTAGAGTATCTGTCTCTGCAGGTCCCCTTGGACCCAGGTATTTTGGCTTTCCTGGTCTCCTTGTAAACTTCCTGTCCCCTCCATGTCTATCTCTTTCTTGTTTCATAAGGTTTCCTGCACTCTATCCAAAGTTTGGCTATGTGTGTCCATATCTCGTTTGATATCCTGATGAATTGAGTCTTTCAGAGGCCCCCTGTGGAAGGACCCTGTCCTGTTCCTTGTCTTCTTCTACTTCTGATGTCTATTCTGTTTGCCCTTCTGAGTGAGGTTTCAACCTCTTCCCTATGGTCCCGCTTATTGTTTAGCTTCTTTAGGACTGTAGATGTTAGTATGTTTATCCCTATTATTTGACTAATAACCACGTATAAGTGACTATATATCAGATATGTATTTCTGCTTCTGGGTTACCTCATTCAGGATGATCTTTTCTAGTTCCCACCATTTGCCTGCAAATTTTATGATTTCCTTATTTTTAACTGAGTAGTATTCCATTGTGTAAATGTACCACAATTTCTTATCCATTCTTCAGCTGAGGGACATCTAGGTTGTTTCCAGATTCTGGCTATTATGAATAAAGCTGCCTCGAACATGGTTGAGCAAATGTCCTTGTTGTGTGGTTTAGCATTTTTCAGATATATGCCCAGGAGTGGTATACCTGGATCTAGAGTTAGTACTATTCCTAATTTTTTGAGAAAGCGCCAGACTGATTTCAATTTGCTTGTACAAGGTTACATTCTTCACATCCTCTCCAGAATGTATTGTCACTTGAGTTTTTTATTAGCCATTCTGATTGGTCTGAATTGAAATCTCAGGGTTGTTTTGATTGGTATTTCACTGATGACTAAGTATGTTGAGCATTTCTTTAAATGTTTCTCTGCCATTTGATATTCCTCTGTTGAAAATTCTGTTTAGCTCTGTACCCATTTTTTAAATGGCTTACTTGATTTGTTGCTTTTTAACTTCTTGAATTCTTTTTATATTCTGGATATTAGACCTCTGTCAGACGTAGGGTTGGTGAAGATCTTTTCCCAGTCTGGAGGTTATCATTTTGTTTTGATGACAATGTCCTTTGCCTTATAGAAGCATTTAAGTTTCATGAGGTCCCATTTGTTGATTGCTGTTCTTAGAGCCTGTGCTGTTGGTATTTTGTTCAGGAAGTTGTCCCTGTGCCAATGAGGTCAAGACACTTCCACACTTTTTCTTCTAACAGATTTAGTGCATCTGTTTTTATGTTACAGTCTTTGATCCACTTGGACTTTAGTTTTATTCAGGGTGATAAATATGGGTCTATTTGCATTTTTCTACATGTAGACCAGCACCATTTGTTGAAGATGCTGTCTTTTTTCCATTGTATGGTTTTGGTTTCTTTGTCAAAATTAAGTTTCTGTGGGTGTGTGGGTTTATTTCTGGGTCTGCAATTCTATTCCATTGATCCACTAGTCTGTTTCTATGCCAGTACCATACCATTTTAATTACTCTTGCTCTCTAGTACAGCTTGAGATCAAGGGTGGAGATAACCTCCAGAAGATCTTTTATTGTACAGGATTGTTTTAGCAATTCTGGGGATTTTGTTTTTCCATATGAAATTGAGAATTGTTCTTTCAAGGTCTGTAAAATATGTTTGCCCTCCCCCAAGCACTGAAACTCTTCTGAGGCAAGCCAGAGAGCCAGCTTCCCCCTTTGCTGCCCAGAGTTCATCTTCCATTCCACCTATGTTCTCCTGTTCCAACTTTGCATCTCCTCTTGTGTTTGAGCCTCAGCCTGATCTTATTAACAACAGAAGAGTCCTTTCTTTATGCCCTGAAAGTCCCTTTCTTCTGTGTGCTTGTGTACTGGCCTAGCTCTGTCCTCTTTTCTTCTTTCCTTTCCTTCTCAATAGGAATCCCAAGACTGAGGACATTGGGTTCTCCTGTCACTTCTCCCTCCATAGTTTCAGAAGACATTATGTAGAAGCCTCTTTTCCTGGCACAAATAAAATACAGATAGTTCTACCAGAGAGCTGTGAAAGAACATGTGGACAGGCTTCCTTATTCACACAGCTTTGCTGTGAGGCTCCTTCTGCTCTGCATGAGGCACACGCTCTTGCATCAGATTTTGGGTTAGTCCCATTCTAGTCTTGAGTATGGAAGAGCCTACTTCTTGCTCTTCTGCTATGGCTATTCATATGATGTTTGTGCCACTCAGAGAAACATAGAGGCACACAGCACAGTGAGGAACCAAAGCAATTGGAGAGGCAGGAACTCAGCATTCAGCTGCTGAGTTTGTGCTCAGGTCCTGCTGCAGTGTCTGCCACTGTGTCACCCAGAGCACAGTAGTACACAGCCGAGTCTGACTCTTGCACCGAGGCTTTCTGCAAGTGGAAGGAGGTGGTTCCTCTATCATATGTGGCTTCAAACCCTCTGCTGCTTCCCTTGTCGTTGGCCTTTGAGGCTCTAAAGAGGAGCTGTGGACCTTCTCCAGGATACTGCACATACCAGAACAGGGCTAGGTAACCTGAGGCTGAATAGTTGCAGTGTATAGTAAGAAATTCGTCTTCTGAGAGGACCACTTGACCTTCTGTCTGAGTCACTGAGTCTCCGTGGGTCCTTGCTTGGAAAAAAAGGAAAAAGAAAAACAAAAAGAAAAACAAAAACAAAACAGATATATGGATATATTCAGGGCTCCAGATATTTTTTTCTGACATAAAAAAGGAAAAGGTTTAAGGTCACTTTACTTACTGAGCATGAGAAGTACCACAGTCACGAAGCCCGGGGAAGAATTCAACTTTAGTGCCATCTCGTCAATGTTCTCAATTTTTGAAAACATTGAGAAACAGTCTAAACTTAAGTTCACACAGGAAATGCTATAGCGTTAGGATGCTGCGCCCTCTGGTGGCCAGAGAGTAACCTAAGTTAAATGTAGCAAACTTTGCTTGAAGACACTGGAAACAATGAACAATTAGTTTGGGTTGAGGGATCTCTGGTACTTCAAAGGTCCTATTTTCTCTGTTCTAAGAGAACGACAAGTTAAAGATAATTTTTATTAATTTTTTTTCAGAAAATAAATCACACTCCATAAAAAATAGTCAATATTTCTAAATTTCACGAAAAGTGAAGAAGCACATAAGTCATTGAACTCTATGGAGTGACCTGAAATTTTGAAAAAGGTTCTGCTTCATGATTTCCTTGTTTTTAATAGCCGAGTAGTATTCCACTGTATAAATATGCCACAATTTCCGTATCCATTCATCCGTTGAGAGGCATCCAGATTCTGTGCATTATAAATACAGCTGCTACGTGCATAGTTGAGCAAAGGTCCTTGTTGAATGGTGGGGCATCTTTTGGGCATATGCCCAGGAGTGACATAGCTAGATCTTGAAGTACTTTGAACAGAGCATGGGGGGGGATGGATAGAAACACATGGAGAGGGCAGGAGCCCCACAAGGAAACCAAAAAGGATAAAAAAAAAAACTGAGCCCAGGGGAGACCTGCAGAGACTGATACACCAAGAACCATGCATGGCGAGGATCTTGACCCCCTGTTCAGATTGGCAGGTCAGCCTGCATGTGGGTTCCAGAGTAAGGAGAGCAGGGGTTGCCTCTGCCATGAACTCAGTTGCCTGCTCTTTGATCACTTGGCCCTGGTGATGCGGCCTTGCGAGGCAACACAGGAAGAGGATCTAGGCACTCCTGATGAGACTTGATAAGCTATGGGCAGAAGGCAGAGGAAGAGAACGATCCCTTTCAGTGGACTAGGGGAAGGGAATAGGAGGTAAGAGGAAGAGAGGGTAGGGCTGAGGAGTTAAGGGATGGGGCTTCAATCAGGATATATAATGAGTAAACTGTAAAAGTAAAAGTAAAAAAAAATTAAATAGTTCTGCTTCTCCTTTAGAACATTTTCTGCTCGCATAAACTGACTCTCTCTTTGAGCTAAGTGTACATAACAGACTTCACTTTTTGTCTTCACCCACACTAAGCTTCTCCCAGTGTTCAAGTTAAGCTCCATGTATTAAAATATAAATCTCTTTCCTTGCTACTACTAAGAACATTTTGGGATTCAATGCAATAACGATACACATTCTTCCAGTTTCTCATTACCATTTTTTATAATTGTTTGCATATGATTGTTTAGACATCATTTGTGGCCATTGTTTTAATTGTTCATATGGGTCATTTTATATCCTAAAACAGAACTAAATAACAAAATCTTTGTTACACATCACTTACATTTTCAACTTCTTCCTACATCACAGTGAGGTACACCAGGTAATGCCCATGCTCATTACAACCTCTCTGTTTTAATAGAGAAACGGATTTAAGAAGTAAGCCATGTTTCTCTCTCATGGCATTATCAGTTGTGTGGGGGGGGGGGGAATGGACCATTCATAATAGACTTGCTTTTCTAGGGCAGGAGTACACAGAACCCCAGGGGAATAGGAAAAATAATGCAGCTTGAGCTACCATCCCAGTCTTTCTAGTTCCGAATTTAGTTTGTTTGCTTATTGGTGTTTTGAGATTATTATGTAATCGCAATAGTTCTCCCTTTCCATTCTTCCCTCCAAACTCTCCCATGTGCCTACTCTTTCCACTCTCCTTCAAATGTATAGCCTCTTTTTTCATTTTTTAAACTAATTACTGTTTCATGCATATAAGGAACTATTCCTAAATACAATATATGTTTAGTCCATCTAATGTTACACGTATGTATGTTTTCAGAGGTGACCATTTGGCACTGGACAACCAATCAGTGTGGTCTTCCTTGGGTAAGACCATCTCTCTTGTTCTCAGCTTTCCTCAGTTACCTCTGCTTCTTTGTTTAGGGTTCAGTCCTCATGTGCTATTCTGTGTTGACTTTGGCATGTTCGTTAGTGTCACTCTTTTTCAGCTTGCATTTCAATGGCCATATTGATGAGATGTTGCATGTTTAACTTCTGATGTTAGTAGGGGACACAATTTTCAGCAAACTCCTGATTGTCATTTTTACAGTCATTTTATTTCCTTCTCTGCAACATTCTCTGAGGCTCAGGTGCAGAGGTGTTTTTAGATATATCCATTGGGACTGGGCTCCTCAACTCTTCATTTTCATTGGTGGTGGTATTCTTTAGCAGTTTCTATCTATGGCAAAGAGACACTTCCTTGATGAGGGGTGACGGCTACAGCTATTGGTGGGTATAGGATAATTCTTTATAGATTACTGTTAGTAATTATGCTGGTTTCATAAAACTGGTTGTAGATTCTCCACTACTAACCACGTCTTCACTCGCACTGAATAAGTTTCCAGTGCCAGATACGGCTTCCTTATGGTGGAGTGGGTCTGCAGTCCAATTAGAGAGCTGTTGGATCCTGCTAATGTGTGTGCCATTACAGCAGCTGTAAGATCATTGTGCCATGTAATTGCTGATGTGGCTCATAGGCATCATAGCTGAGTAGGACTCTTGGTTGCCTTTCTCCTCTGGAATCTTAAATGGAACTTTCTTGTACCAAGAAAAATAGCCCTCTGGAGAGGGCATTCAGGTCAGTTTTAACTTAGTTGTTTCTGGGGCCTGTGTCTGAAGTGACTGGTCTCTTCAGCAATAGGCACTCACCACCTTTGGGGGTAACTAAGGTCAACAGCAATGGGCTGTGTGTTTTGGGAGTCCCTTTCAAAACCCTGGGCATCAACTTAAAACAGGGTTCTTATGTATGGCATTGGAGTTTTTGTTAGGTGGTGTTTGGCTCTTGAAGGAGGCACCATCAAACTATGTGGAAACAATTATTAAAACCATGTATATGCATGTTTATGTATATATTTATATATAATTCATTTTATATATTTATAATATATAATTATACAATATATGGACATCATAATTATATATTAAGTATATAAACATGTATGTATGTATATATATAAATATATAATACATAAATAATTATATATATATATATATATATATATATATATATATATATATATTACAGGGGTTATCTTTTAGGCAAGTAGTTAATAACATCATTCCTTCTAGCATTTTCAGACAGTTTGCCTTTCTGGGTCTGAATTTCCTTAGTCAATATAATCTTTTTTTCTATTTACCTGCAAAGTTCCTGATTTCATTTTTTCTTTACAGGTGAAGAGTGTCCCATAGTACTTCCATATCACATGATCATTAACCATTCCTGTGTTGTACATTTAGATTGTTTTCATTTCCTACCTATTGTGAATAAAGCAACATTGAACATGACAGAATAAGTGTATGTGGAGTAGTACATGAAGTCCTTTGGGCACATGCTGAAGCCTAGCGTGGTCGGGTCATATGAGATATTAATTTTCAGCCTTTTGATAATCATATACACTGATTTTAATGGTGGATGCACCAATTTGCAATCCCATTCAGTGAACATGATTGCCTTTTTCCAGTATCCACTCCAGCACTTGTTTTCAGTGTTTCCATGGATATTTGTTGAAATCTCAAAATTGTTTGATTTGCCTTGCTGTAATTTCTAGGGACGATTAACATTTTTTCTGGATATTTTTATTAATTTTTTGTTGTTTCTTTTTAGAAGTCCCTATTCAGGTTCCAGGTCCATTTTTCAAATGTGTCTTTTGGGGAGGTTCCTTTGTATATTCTGGATATACAGCCTGTCAAATGTATATCTGGCAAAGATTCATTCCCATTTTATGTGTTGCCTCTTGACCGTGTTGGTTGTTTCTTAACTGTGCAGAAGCTTCTTAGTTTCACAGATTCCCACTTTTCAATCACAGGCTTTAATTCTTGGACAACTGGCATCATATCAGAAAGTCCTTTGCCCTACATCATATAGGTACTGGCTATGTTTTCTTGTATTAGTTTCAATATTTTAGTTTTACCATTTATGTTTTTGATACATTTAAAACTATTGTGTGTGTGTGTGTGTGTGTGTGTGTGTTAGGTGGTTTCATCAGGTCTACTTTAGTTCTTCTGCATGTAGACATCCAATTTTACCAGCACCATTTGTTGAGGATGTCTCTCCCCCCCCCCCATCAAGTGTGTTTGGTATCTTTATCAAGTATCACGTGGGTGAAGTTACATATTCTCATGAAGGCCTTCAATTTTGTTCCATTGTTCTACATATCTGTTTTTATGATACTACCAAACTGTTTTTATTACTATCATTCTGAAATATATCTTAAGATCTGAAATTGTGTTATTCACCAGCATTTTTCTTTTTGCTCATGCTTGTTTTTTAATCAATTCTTTTATGATTCTATATGAATTTGAAGGTAGTTTTTTTTTTTTTACTTTTCTGTGCAGAGTGAGATGAGGATACTGATTGGGATTACCTTGAATGTCTAAATAGCTTTTGGTATAATAGTCACTATAACAATGTTAGTTTTACCAATCCAGAAGCATGGGTGTCTTTCCACTTTCTAATGATTTTTTTTCTTATCTTCTTTTCAGAGCTTTAAAATTTCCTTTGTAGAGTTCATTCACTTTCTTGGTGAGGTTTATTCATAGACACTTTATTTCTTTAAAGTTATTGTGAATGGGAGTATGTCCATGACCTTCTTTGTAGGTTTGTGGGTGGGGTATAAAAATCTATTGATTTATGCAAATTGATGTTGGATTTCTTATAATTTCTAAAAGTTTTCTGGTAGAATTTTGTGATATCTAATATATAGTATCCTATCATTTGCAAATATACTTTGACTTCTTTCCATATTTGTATCTCTTTAATTTCCTTCTCTTGGCTTATTGCTTCAGCTAGTACTTTAAGCACAATGTTGAAGAAGAATAGGGCTAGTAGACATCCTTGACATTTCTGACATCAGTGGGATTAGTTCAAGGTTTTTTTCATTTAGGATAGTGGTTCTCAACTTTTCTAATACAGTGACCCTTTAACACAGATCCTCACATTGTGGTGAGCCATCCCCATCATAAAAATCAAAATTATAACTTCATAAATTGTAATTTTGCTACTGTTATGCAAATATAATGCAAATATCTGTGTTTTATTGGTCTTAGGCAAGACCAAGAGGTTAAGAGCCCATAGTTCAAGAGCTGCTAATTTAAGATGATGTTGGCTCTGGGTTTCTCCACAAGGAGAGCAACAGAACCAGAAAATTGCAACACAGGAGTCTTTCCAGAGACTCATACTCCAACCAAGTACGATGCATGGAGACAACCTAGAACCCCTGCACAGATGTAGCCCATGGTAGTTCAGTATCCAAGTGGGTTCCATAATAATGGGAATGCCTCTGATACAAACTGATCGGCCTGCTCTTTGATCACCTCCTTCTGATGAGGAGCAGCCTTACCAGGCCACAGAAGTGGTAATGCAGCCACTTCCTATGAGATATGATAGACTAAGATCAGAAGGAAGGAAAGCGGGACCTCCCCAATCAGTGGACTTGGGGAGGGGTATGGGTGAAGAAGGGGAAGGGAAGGTGGGATTAGGAGGGGAGGAGAGAGGGGCTTATGGGGGGATTCAAAGTGAATAAAGTATAATTAATAAAAGTTAAAAAAAACATGATGTTGGCTGTGGGTTTCTCCTATAAAGCTTTCATTATGTCGAAGTATGTTCCTTCTAGCCCTACATTCTCTACGACTTTCATCATGAAGTCATGTTGGATTTGGTCAAAGGCATTTTTCTGCATCTCTTGAGACGATCATGCAATTTTTGTTTTTTAGTCTATTTGTGTGTTGAATTAATTAACTTGTGTATTTTGAACCTTCCCTGCATTTCAAAGATAAAGGCAATGTGTTTGTGGTATATAATCTTTTTTATATGCATCTGTATTTTGTTTAAAATTTTTTTATTGAGTTTTTGAGTCTGTGTTCACCAGGGATATTGTCTTATAGTTTTATTTTTTGTTGTTGTGTCCTTCCCTGGTTTGGGCATTAGAATGATAGTGGCATAAGAAAAGTTTGGGAGTGCACCTTCTCTTTCTATTTTCTTTCATTATTTAAGAAAAACTAGCTTTAGATCTTTATATGTCTAATGAAATTCTGCTATCACTATATCTGGTCTTGGACTTGTTCCTAATCTTGAAGGCTTTTCATTAATATTTCAGATTCTTCATTCCTCTTTGGGTTTGTTTGGATTTTGTTTCTTCTTGGTTAATTTTGATGGTTTGGATGAATCTAGACATTCATGCATTTCTTTTATGTTTTCCAGCTTAACAGAGTAAATATTTAAAAATATTTCCTTAAACTACTGTGAATTTCTTTGGTGTATGTTGTAGTGTTTTCCTGTTCACTTCTGATCTTGATAATTTAGGTTATCTCTTTATTTCCTTTGCTAATTGGGCCAAAGATCTCAGAGAACCATGTTTTAGATTCATTGATTTTTTTAAAAAACTATTGTTTGCTTTGTTTCTATTTCAGTGATTTCTGGTCCTTTTTTGGTATTTCTTGCCATCAGTTGTTTTTAGATTTTGCTTGTGCTTACCATCTTTTTGAGTTCTATCAGTAAGCCATTTACTTGTGCTTAAAATTTTTTAATGTAGGCAATTAGGGCTATAAATTTACCTCATAGGACTGCTTTTAATGTGTCTCAAAAGGCTTTGTTGTACTGTGTTTTCATTTTAATTTAGTTCAAGAAATTCTTTTATTTGTTTCTTGATTCTCCCTGATCCCTTCATCATTTAGTGATGAACTGTTAATCTCCATGAGTTTGTGTATTAGTAGAGGTCCGTGTGTGTGTGTGTGTGTGTGTGTGTGTGTGTGTGTGTGCAGATTTTAGGATAGAAATGGCAGCTTACTTCCTTGTCCCATTTGACCTGAATAATTTTGTCCATTTACTCTACAATAGTGTCTAACTTTAAAACTAAGATGTTTCTTGTTGACAGGAGACAGATGGATTTTTGTCTCTTGATGCATTCAGTTACATTGTGTATTTTGGGTGAATAACTTAGCCCAGTTATATAATAATGAACTTGGGTGATGAAACACCAACAAACAAAGTAACCCAATTAAAAATGGGGCACAGAACTAAACGGAGAGTTATCAACAAAGGAATCTCCAGTGGTCAAGAAGCCCTTTAAGAAATGCTCAAATACCTTAGTCATGAGGTAAGTGTGAACCAGGAGGACTCTGACATTCCATCTCACACCAATCACAATAGCTGAGAACAAGATCTCGAGCAACAGTACATGTTGATGAGTGAAGAAAAGGAAACACTGTTCAATTACTGGTGGGATTGTAAACTTGTACAACCATTTGGGAAAACAATGTTTTTTTTTTTTTCTCAGAAAATTGAGTTTATTTTTATTTTTAAAAGAAATTTAAGGGGAAAAAAAAGAAAGAGAAAACTATCCTAAATTGTCTGAGGGAGTTGAAGCTAACTTTCTTATTTTGTGTTTTTAATGTCTACATTATACATGGCACTTGCAAGCTAGCAACTGGCAAATGCTGCCCTGGAAGGCCCGTTACACAGGATGCGGACACAGCCCCATGGTTTGAAGACAGGCTGCAGGTGCCAGTGGAGCAGTGTGTACTTGCAGCACAGAAGTACATAGCTGAGTCTCCAGGCTGAGTGTCTGTGATGTGCAGGGAGAAGTGTTTGGCTTTCTTATCCAGTAAAACTGTGAGTCTTTGGTTCTGCTTTCTGTCCACATTTCCACGAATGTCCATGATGTACTGAGGACCTTTCCCAGGTTCTTGTTTGTACCATGGGAAGTAGACTGAGGCACTGTCTGTGTAAGTACAGTTGATGACAGCTCTGGCTCCCTCCTGGACTCTCAGGATGGAAGGGTGCTGCTCCACCTGCTCTCCTTGGCTCATCCCTGTGCAGAAAGATGGAGAGAAAGGAGAAAGGTTGTCAGGTCATCACTTTCCAGGATTCTCTTTTTCTACAGTAACTAGAGAAAACTTAAATAAAACATAGATTCCCATAGATGACTCAGAAATGCCCACTGGTTATTCTGAGGCCCTAAAATATTAACTCACCATCCTTCTGCAGCCACAGAAACATGAATAAAGTAGGAACACAAGTCTTCATTGTTCTTTTCAATGAAATTGAAATCCAGTGTCAACCGTGATGGCCGGAAGGTCAGCTACAGCTGCCAGGGTGTTGTTCTTTCTCAGTAACAATTCTAGCTCTGGAGTCTTCCCCTCATCAATGAGAAAAAGGCTGTGCTTGTGTCTTAAGCCTACAGAGCCCACATACAAAGAAGTGAATTCTCTGCATCCTTCCCAGCATTTGTGACCTACTGCCACCTTGTGGTTGTATCTCTAACCAGTAAGGTCTCTGGTTAAGTGTTTTCTGACCCTATGAAGGATTCAGACACAGTGAACAGCATTATGCCATATCAAGTGGGTTCTAGTACTAAGAGATCTAGAATGGTATTTGTACTCACTGGTTAAGCTGTTTCTTTTCTTTAAATGTAGTATAGGATATGTATAATGCTTCTTACATAAATGGATATGCATGATACACACACACACACACACACACACACACACACATATGTATACATGTGATGTGTTCCTACATAAGGCTGTGTGACAGAGGTGGCGGGGGAGAGAGACATTTATTATGTCCTCGAGAATTAGTTCACTCATAGAATGTTTTTTTTTCAGGTCTCTTGTGGGCTTTCAGTTACAAGGGGACAATGTTCTTTGGTTTCAGTGAGTTCTTGTTGACAATACAGATATGCTGTTTCCATGCTTGCATCTTTCCTTCCAAACAAGTCAGCCTGGAATCACAAATACATTCAGCTACTCTTTGAAAAGTTCTCAGAAGTCATTTGGTCTTGAGGATGGCAACATCTATGTGGCTTACTCTCACAGCATCCAGTGTTGTAGACTGAATTACTGATAGAAAAGTAGTGTGGATCCTGGAGAATTGGCCAAGCCTTGAAAAAAAAAGACACCTCACGTTTCCTCCTTCCTGTGTACCCTCCCAGCATACCCCAAGGCCTTTCTAAGAGATTTCCTTCTCTTTGTGTCAACTGTGAGTTGATACCCTCTGAGAACCCTGTGTCCACACAGGTTTAGAAGCCTGTAGGCTACCCTCACTGTCTCTCTTGTCCATCATTTAGGTTTCTCTATTACCATCCACATCTCCTTAACAGAAGAGTTGAGGGGCCTACCCTCTTATTCCTCTTCCATTTACTAGAAACTCTGTTGTACCTTGCTGCATTTTCTTTTCATTCTCAACCACATTCCTTTGTGTCAAAAGCCAATAAAAACACACTCCACCTGGGAACCTGGTGGCCACACCCACGTGGAAAGAAAATGGTCCATTTTCACTTACCTCCATGTCCTACAGGGCAGTTTCCCCGGTTTCACTGTAAACCCTGCAGCAGACGACCTCAGGGACCTGTCGTTCCTCTTTGCTTCCATCACATGGGGTCTCCACCAAGCCTTGCAGAGAACCAAGCTTCCCTAGTTCCTGTATAACCTAACTTCACCCTCTCTAGCACATAAAATTTCCATCCTGTCACTTTTCAATGTAGAAAAACACTTTCTGCCCATACTGGCAGGGACACAAGCAGGTTACTCACATTGTCCTTCCTGCTCTCTGTCACATTCTCTCTATTCTGACTGGAAGCCTGATAATAACCTGCTTAGAGGGGAAAAGTTTCCCCTGGTTCCACCATCCTCCCTGTCTTTTTAACTATCTATTCTATTTTCCCCCATTCAGGAAACCCTTCCCTTTCATCTAGCTGCCTACTCTGTATCTATCTTCTGTAGGTATACAGATTGTGGCAAGCCTATAGAAGGCTTAAAACCTAACATCCAAAGGTAAGAGAAAACACACCATATTTGTCTTTGTGAGTTTAGTTTTTACCAACAGAGTCTCACTTAGAGAAGGCCTCATTCTCAGTAGTAGACGGCCAACTCAACGGTGTATTTCAGGATTTTTATTTTTTGTATCATAATGCTTTGTCTGGACATGGTTTGCCATATCAGCCATTTACCTACAGATTATGTTTTCCAATTTCGTTTTCTTATGGATTTTCTGTGTGCACATGTCTCTGCGTGTGTATGTGCTTCACATTTTATTTGTTATGTTTTGTTTTTCTATTTGCTATGTTTGGTTTGCTTATTTGCCTGTTTTTTTTTTCTAGGAGAGAGAGAGAGAAGGAGAGAGAGAGAGCGAGCGAGAGAGAGAGAGAAACTAAAGAATGAAATTGGATGTGTGGAGATGGGGAGGATCTGGAAGGAGATGAGGGAGGGGATACAGAGAGTAGAATATATTGTGTGGAGAAAATCCATTTTCAATTTAAAACCAAAAGGGAACCGCAGTGCTGCAGCCTGATTAGTTCTTGCTCAAAGTGCCAGTGCTTACACAGATTGGAGCTGTTGATTTTTGTTATTACACAGACTGGCCCATGTCCTTTACAGACCCCACATGCTGAGCTACAGGGTTGATTTTCCTTGAGGTGATTGTTCCTGCCTGAATGAGGTGGAGACACAATGCAAAGGGAGATATCTGGAAACAGAGTTTCTACCTAGTCATGTTCATTTATCACCTAATCATTTTATAATGGCAGCTTGCACATACTTTCTGCTTTGTAATGATGTTGTATGAGGGACATGCATAAATTCTTCTGGCATTGAATTTTTTTGCTACTTACTGAACACAGAAAATATCTGTGAGCAGTGTTGGGCAAAATGAGACTGGGAAAAATTGTTTTCAGCCTATGAAAACCTAAGACCATTCATATTCTCAGGCATCTAACATGCCTGCCATTTCGCTGACAGATCCTAGGGCTCTGGAGAAATTAGATAGGATCTTATCAGTTTTTCCATACATCCCATAACACAATGAATTGGTAGTGGATCATGGTGAAGATTAAACTTGAAGTCAAATAACATAAAATTGGACTTTGCTCAATATAGTGATCATTTGTGGTGTGATATGGTTGTGTACTGGATAGCCTAGGCAGAGATAGGCAGGATGCTCCTTTATGAGGCTCTGTTTTAATCATTAAATATAGCACTCCTTTCTTGTAAGAAATATATGTACCCTGCAACTTGGAGAAACTGAAAATGGCCAGTGGTTTATTAATATATGAAGCAAAAGTCACATTGACAGCTTCATCTTGATGGATTTCTGGAGTTAAGAGATACTCTCAGGGGTAACTAGAAAACTCAAATTCTCAACAGAGGTTGTGATACATTTTGTGATACCTGACATAAAAAAGAAAATCGTTTCTCTACCCAGATGTAAAAAACAGTGCCCTCGATGACTTGAAAACACAACAGAGTTTGCACTGTTGTGATTTATATAAAAATATCAGGACACAGAGTGGTGTCACCTAGAAGTTACCATTATTGGGTTTGTTCAGGAAGAGCTGGTGGGAGCCTGCATTTGTGAGGATGGTTGTAGGAGAGAGAGGCTGGGCCAGGGATGGACAGGTCGGCGGTTGCTGCAGATGAGCAATTGCCACTGCTTGCAAGGCTTAGGAGGTATAAGACAGTGAAAGAATTTAAGAAGCCACCTGAAGTAAACTGGACAGAATTAATCAAAGTTGATCCAGGTGACCTGCCACTTCAAGAAGAGTTGGCAGATCATTTATGGATTTCCTCATCAAAGGTGGAAATAAGTGAAGTAAAAGGTGAACATGAAGAAAGTGTGGTAAATTTATTCAGAGTTTCACAAATGTTGAAGAAGGTAACAGCTGAAGAAGTAGGCCTGGCTTTGGAAGAAATTGAAAAAGCTGGAGAAGGGCAAGCAAAATGTGAAAATCAACTAAGAACAAAAGTAAAGAAACGGGAAGATGAACTGGTGATGGTTCAGCAGTCTGCAGGTGGACGGGATACTCATTATATGCTACAAAATTCACCAGCTTGAAAACCAATTGGAACAAAAAATCATAAAGAATTAGAGAATGTGGATGGCATTTGGATAAAGAGAAGAAAGTTAATAAAAAAAAATTGGCTCTTTGAATGAGGAAGCAGAACATTAAAACAGCAAAATAAGAAGAGAATGAACAGCTTTGTCAGGATATTACTGATAGCCAGAAACAAATAGATTCACAAAAGTAACCACTTTGATTACGATGAGGAAACAGTGGCAACTGATCACATCTGTCTTAAAAGAACTGTGAACTTGTTCAATATCTGGATGAAATTCAGACTTTAACATAAGCTAATAAAAACACTGAAGTTTAGAATCAAAAAATGAGGGAAAAAAATCTCCAGAAGAGTCTTACAGGAAATGGAGCAGAAGCCTGATGACTGTAACAGGATGAAGTGTATTGTCCATCACACAGATACTATTGTGGACCAGACCTAAAGAGAATGAGCATTGTCACCCTCAAGTGTGACAGCTCACAGACCTTGTGAGGGTATGGGGTGAAGATGATCCAGCCATGATGCCTGTCAGTGCGAATGGAAAAGAATGTAAGGTGCTTTCCTCAATCGATACAACTTTTATCCTTTTGCATTTTGAGTTAACTTTAATTGTGATTTTGATTTTAAGGATTTAGATCAAACAATATTGTTGATACTGCTTTTTTTTATTGTCTGTTTTAGCTAGAAAACTTCTGAAACTGCTTGCTAACTGTAGTCCTCAAGCTCATTTGTTTTTTTAAACAAGTGCATTCAAGTCCAGATTAATCAGGATTGGGGTTAGAAGAAAGATCTATCAAGATTGGTTACAAAGCCTTTTCGGAGTAACCTCTGTCTGTATCTAATTGCCATGTTCCATTCTCACCTAATTCCATAGCCCCACCCTAATGAGAAGCTAGAATTAGGATGGTTGCCATTTGTGAACCCTCTGAGATGAATTAATTCTTCCTGTAAATGCTCTCACTTGAGTGACACCACTTCTAGACATGCTGAAGTAAATCTTCCTGGCAATTGGGAAATATTATCTGGGAAGCTGGGCAATCTATGCTGTAAGCAAGCGTAGGTGCAAAGGGGATGAATCACAAGATGGTCAGTTAATTTTGTGAAGCTTAGAAAGAAAATGTTTTAGCCTGTCCAGTGGCTGCTGTAACCACTCAGCTGCTGTATCAAAATGTCAATGGACAGACATTACATGGATGAATGACGTGGCTACTTTCTAGTTCTATGCAGAAACAAGTGACAGGCCACAGTTTTCCAGCTGTGGAATATAATCTGTCCACTCTTGGAGAAAAAGAGTTGTTTGGTTCACATTTAAATATAAATAATATAAATGTAAACATATATAAAATGAGTTAGTCCCCTATTGTATGGTAGTTAGGAAGTTTTCAGTTTTGTGGGATTTTTTTTTCTTTTTGAAAACAGTGTTTTAATGAGAAATTTTGTCTCTATACCTTGCAGATATATAAATATATCAGAAGAAACAACTGCTGTAATATTGTTTGACAGACTACAAAACTATCTATTCAGTCATTTATCTTTTGGCTTTTATAGTTTTTGATGTGAAATATTGGTTTCACATTTCATAATTAAATGTATAACACTTTTAAAAATATCAAGATATTGTTGAAATGATGTCTGGATTTAATAATGAGATTTGTTTGTCTTGAGTTTCTTCAACTTAATTTATTAGGTTTTCGAAATTTATCCTTTCTTTAACTTCATATTTAGCCAATTAGCTAAAAGTGTGGTCAGGTGCTCTCTGAACAAAGGATGAAAACAGTTGCTCTCAGTTTCCGATTTTGAGAAATGGTCCAAACAATTCTGGATTGTGTAAGAGGGGTTTTATTTTATGGCATTAGCATAAGCATTTGATAAATTAAATGTGTATTTTAATATTGTGATCTGATATTTCTTAGCATTTAACATTCTAGAAGTCAGTGTCAGGTCAGTCTGAATTTAAGTGTGAACTTCTTGAGGTATTTTTATGTCTCCTCACACTTCCTTTGTAATTGGTGGAGATCTGATAAAGCCACAGCTGTGCAAAGCCTCCTGCAGTCTCCTTGTGTCAGGGGCTGGAGCTGCACACCCCGCTGCAGTTTGGGGCCAGGCTGCAAGCTTGCTGGGAGCACTGTGCCTCAGCAGCACAGAGGTAGGTGCCTGAGTCCTCCAGTTGGGTGTCCCTGATGTGCAGGGCGCTGTAGCTCTCCTTAGAATGAAATGTTGACTTTAACCTCCCATTCTCCTTTGTTCCTGCAGCCACGTAAAGCAGACTGATGAGGCTGCCCTGGGGATTCTGTCTGAACCACTGCACACCCCTCATGGTGGTGGAAAAGTTGCATCTCAGAGCAGAACTGGTTCCCTCCTGGAGACTCAGGACTGAAGGACTCTGCTCCACCTCAGCTCCTCTCACACCTGCTTGGAAATAGAAAAACAAATGAGAATCAGACAAAGGTTTTCACCCACACCTGTCAGATATCCCAGGAGACTCCCATGAGGATGAATGCACAGGAGCTGTGTGTTGGCTTTCTCCCACTCCACCATTTCTGGAGAATGCCTAAAGCAACTTAGCTGAGCCCAACTCACAGCAAATCTGCACCCACAGAATCCCCAGCACAGCTCCCAGGTTCCTCTACATGGCCCCTGTCCAGTTGCTGGGATTCTTCTCTCCAGGTCTGATGGGGTCGAGTCTTATGCACAGACACACTATGCTTACAGAGGATAGGTTCTCAGAATCATTGAGCTTCCTCCTTCATCTGAACAGGAAACCCCGCCCACCTCTGTGTCATGATATTGCACTCCAACCACCTCCATGTCCTGATTGCGAACTGTACTTGCTTTAGGACTGTGCAGGAAATACCAGTCACAGTAGGGTCCAGGACACTGTATTTTCTTTGTAGCCCATCACGTAAGGGAGTCTGGGGAAATGTGTGAAGAAGTGGGGGTGGGGTGCATGAATGCAGAATGAGGGGGGAAAACTAGTGACTCCCATAGGATAAGCTGAGCCTTGCAGAACCTTTGCACGGCTTTTTGTTGTTCTTTAAATAGATCTATAGACAATTGGGATCCACTGACCAGGTTCTAGATATTTGTGCTTTTCCGTAAGAACAACTGGGAGCTAAAGATCCACATGAACTCCACACCATCACTCCTGCTCTTTGCGTTGCGGATGTTATGCCCTGATGTCCTCTCAGCTCTTCAACCTTCTAGAAAACTTAAGAAAAGCCTATTTCCAGGACACCTGCAGGGCCGCCTAGTGTACTGACACCACAGACAACAAGAGTGACTTCAGGCCATCTCCACAAGCCTCATTAAACCAGCCTTATTCATTCCATCAGTTCTAGTGATCAATTCCTATAAATTACAAAGAAATGCAGATGGTCAGAAAACATTAGTGCCTAGATAGAGTTCTTAGAAGAAAAATAAAATGGCTGAAAAAAACTCAAAATTGTTATTAATCATCACAAGAAAATTAGACAAGTTACAGATTTTTTCTCACCTGTGTCTAAAACTCAATAAAACAACTGACCACAAATGCTGTGCGTGTGTGTGTGTGTGTGTGTGTGTGTAACCTGCATTCACTATAGGGAGGAATGAAGAATGGCATCGCAAACTTTTCAGGTAGATGGGTGGAACTGGAAAAGACTGCTTTGAATGAGTTGACTGAGAGACAGAAAGACAGATGGCACATGTTCTGCTGCTGGACTCCTAATTCCAACGGAAAGTGTACAGCCTCCTAAATAAAAATCTTCAGATGGACATGAATAACCTGGAGTAACCACACCTTTCTGTAGGTGTGTTACACCTTTCTGGAGGACAGAAAGGTACAAAAGGGAACATGAGGTTGGGGAGAAGCACTAAAGAAGGAAATAGCAAAGGAAGCATAATTTAATATAAAAAATAGGAAAAATGAAGGGAGGGTAGTTGGGATGGGAAAAGAGCTCAACACAGAAGGAAGGAGAGGGGGGAGGGTGAAATAAAGTGACCATGGCTAAAAAAGTTATAAGGAATCATATTAGTATCTATTTACCTAAAATAGTGTAGAATACATAAGAATAAAAATATGTATATACATATACACACATAGTTTAAATTAAACTATTTGGGCTGACAATGCTTCCCCAAGAGCTGCACACAGCTAACAAAATCCTCAATACCAGTCATGGAAATCCCTCATTTAAGCTGTTAGTGGGGAAATTTAAAAAAGACTCCTAAAATATTATAGACTCTTATCTTTAAATATTGTTCTTCACCACAAGTTCTCAGTGAGTACCTATTGCTGATGACACAATGCATTTTGACCAAATGATACAGAGGAAGCCAGCTTGACCTGAATTGAAGTCTTCTCCTTGATGAAAGGAGACAAGCAGACAATTATCCTTCCCTGCTATGATGCCTATAAACTACAGTGGCCAATATTGTACTAAAATTTAAGGTTGCAATAGTGGTACTCATATTTTGGTGGCAACCAATAGCTCTCAAATTGGACACAAGAAATAACTCAACAAGAGGAAAATCTTGCCTGGTTCTGGAAACCTAGCCAAAGTATGCAGGACTAGTGAGTTTATAGATCTTTGAGGTGAACCTATAACTACTGTCTTACACAGCACAATCCCTAATTACATTCTAAATATCAATCATTGTTCCCAGGGATAAGTATATTTTTCTGTCCTCATCAAACACTTTCTTCTTTTCAAAAGACAGAGAACCATTCAGAAAACTACAACTAATCAAAATGCAGAGAACAAGTGATCATGCAGTGTTCTGCCTGAACTGATCCATGCGCCTACAGCTCAGGGAGCACTGGGGAAGAGGGCACAGAAAATGTCTAAGCTCCAGAGGAACAGGAAGGTTTCTGTGAGATTGCATCTCTTAAACATGGCACAGAATACATACCTAAGAATTCTCAAGGTCATGGTTGCTTAAACAAGACCTGAACATTTATGCACCAGTAGAATACTATCCTGGAAAAAGGAAATCTGATAGAGCTTCAAATCTAGACAGAGAAGTACAGGCACCTGAGAAATACCAACAAGAGAAGCAGTCTTACCAAAGGAACAGCACTCCAATCTGATATTGAACACCATGGGGCAAGTCCTGAAATCATGCACATACAAGGTACACCATATGGTCTGAGCAGGTTGTATCTATGTAACAACAATTAAAGCAAAAGCAGGCAGAGGCAATGAATTTTGGTGAGAAATGTTTGCTATGTAGAAGAGGATGAGATAAGAAAATGAAAATGGGTAAATTAAGTAATTATATTTTAATTAAAACTATTTTTAAGAAAGAGCAGTAAATGGTACAAGACACAAGTTTCCAATCTGTAGAAGACATAAATACACATATATACAATATAATCAAAGAATAATACCTTGTGAGCTGGATGGTCTCGGGAAAGTAAAAGACTGACACATGGGGACTTTGGATAAAACTTCATAAAGAAGGTAGAGATGGGTCTGGAGGTAGAAGGAGAGAATAAATATCTCTCGCCTGCAAATCTCATGTGTCACCTGAGTTTACATAGGGTATGGGGAGACATATAGGGACACCATTTATATTATTTTATTTAAAAGTTGCATATTTTCTTTTATCCCCTTTTCATTATGAAAAGTGAAAAGATGGGGAACACTTCATTGCCTGTTCAAACTTATTAGTCTTAATCATTGGATAAATTCATGAACATATGAATTATTTGAAAATTAATGGAACATAATATTCAGGGTAAAAATCCCATATGCCTGAACATCCTGATTCATTCTGGGGATTCCATCACTCATCATCCTAAACTCCTCCTTCAGCTGCCATATTGGAGCTGATCCTGCATAGTGTTTTGTTGAAGAATCATAATCATATATTAAATATGTGGAGCAACAGGAAATATACAGCATTTCATGTCTTGTTTTCTGTTTGAAACAAAATGTCATGTATTGTGAACACCTTTTTGTAATTTTCTTTACAATCTCAAAATATTAACTGGGGGTGGTGAGATGTGCCTGGGATCCCAGCGACTAGGAGGTCGAGGATAGAGCATAGGAAGCTCAGCATTATTCTCTGCTAAGTGGTGTCTTTGTCTGAAGTCAGCCTGAACCCCATGAAACTCCACAACAAACAGTCCAACAAACAAAGAAAGCTGTCTTAGCAGCAGCAGCAGCCTCTACTGATGTCCTGCACTGTATTATGAACACATCTCAGGTTATACATCCCGTCCTCAGATAATTTAAGGTTTAGAGAAACATCTTATTTATGTATAACAACATATGCGCATTTGTAGTTTCAATTGTGGTCCTCACAGTAAGAATTGAAATACAGCTCTGTATTCTGAATGTTGTTATGTTCTGTATGTTGTTAAGGAGGGCAATGAAAGGCTTTACCAAAACAACAGATGCCAACAGAAGTAAGAAAAACTTCAAGATTACCGAACGTTAATATATTAAAATCAGGACAAGGCTGGGATATAGAGGTAATAAAATGTAACTGATAAAAAAAAATAAAATAAAAAAAGAAAAAAAATATTTTACTAAAAACAAAACAAAAAATGTATAATTGTAAAATTTAAAAGTTAGAAAATTATATATATATATGTATAAATTACATATATATGTATACAGACATATGCACATAATCTTCTGGAAGAACAAAACTTTAATCCTTGGTACATAATTGGAAAAATCTAAAGGAAAGGCAAGAATGCTGAAGACAGCATAGTGTAGGGTGTGTCCTGCTGCCCTTGTGTAAGGATTGAAGCCTCCTCTCTCACCCAGGAACCATCACACCTACATAGCCTTCTCTAAAGCATGGCTATTCTGCCCCCAGTGGAGAGAGGAGTGTGTGAGGAGAGTGACAAGCTTGTCAGGTGACTCAGCTCAGGTGACACAGAAACAGAGAGAGGGTACAAGTGAAGGGTGACTTAACATTTAGACGGAAAGGGGAATGGGAAATGGGCAGAAGGAAAACAGCAAGAATAAATGAAGCAGAAAAGAATGAAGCTAAAACAGAGTACTGAGATTGTGAAGTACAACATAGACAGTTCTGGATAACACCCTTTCAGCTTCAGTTACTGTCACTGGTCCCTTTGCTTCCATTCCTTCATAATGAGCTGGTTTTATGAATGGTTTATTATTTTTTCCAGTTCTTCTGGAAACATGAAAGTGATGGCAGGGAAAGGCGATAATCTAACTTACATGTGATCCTCACTGTACTCACTTTTGACAGGAACACACACTCACACTTACACACATACACACTAATACACACATAAACACACTTGTACATACATGCATACATACACATATTAGAATCACATATAAAAGGCAACTGTTCTGCTGAACCATCATTTTAAATTTTGCAACACACTACTTTAGAAAATATAAAAATAAACAACCCATGAGGTAGTAGTGCCCTACACTGTAATCCCTGCACCTGGGAGGCAGGGACAGGCAAATCTCTAACTTTGAGGCTAGCCTAGTCTAGCAGAACAGCCAGAGATACACAGAGAAACCCTGTATCAAAACACAAACAAGCAAGAAAACAAACAAAAAAGGAAGGAAGGGAGGGGAGAGAAGAGAAGGAAAGGAAAGAAAGAAAGAAAGAAAGAAAGAAAGAAAGAGAAAGAAAGGAAGGAAGGAAGAGAGAGAGAGAGAAAGGAAGGAAGGAAGAAAGAAAGAAAAAGTAACCACCATACTATTGAACATATATAATAGAATTCTTTTTTGGTGTGAGTGTGTGTGTGTGTGTGTGTGTGTGCATGTGCACAGCAGAAATCCATAGAATACTGGATTATGGAGATCTCAAAATCTTTATACAACTAGCATTAATCTTCTTAAAAGGATGTTAAGCACTGAACTGTGTCTATATAAAATACATATGCTGGGGCCCTAAAAGGGCTTTGGGGTGACAATACTAGAAGATCGGACATGAAAAGGTAACTAAGGCAAAATAAATCAACACAGAGAGGCAGATCATAAGACAGATGATGAGCACAGACCCTCTTATCCTCTGAAAAGGACCATGAGAGGATTCACTAATGGCCACAAAGAGAGTGCTCTGGAAAAGCAGATCCTGCTCTCATCTCCATCTTGGACTTCTACCTCTAAAGCTAAAAACAAACAAACAAACAAACAAACAAACAAACAAAACATTTGTGTTGCTTCAACCACAATATGTACTGTGTTGTGAAATCACAAAATGAACATGAGAATCCATTTTTAAATGTTATGAAGCACAGCCAAAAAATTTGAAGGCATAACTGTACAGACAAAAAATACTCAACATTGTATTATTCTCTCTTTATACTTTGTTTTAGAGCACCTGTCTCCCAAATTAAGTTTCCTGGTTCTTGCTCAATCCTCATGAAACTTGTACCTAGAGATCTGATGATCCTAACAGTTTTGTTAAAGTGCTGGGAAGAATGGAGTCTGCTTTTCATGTATTTGGCACCCAATGCGAATGACAAATGAGTGAAGTCTCCCTGTACTTTCTTAGCAAAGCCTTAGAATTTTTTCAGATTCAGGGCATGTACCACTGCATCTTAAGTTTGCTTGGAACACTGACAGAGAAGGGGAGAATTGCATGGCATGGGCCTTCAGAGTTGCAGAAAATATTTTAAAAACTCTTGTGGCATGTGTACACCAACCACTAAAAAACAGTGTACCCGTCATGTATGTGTACACTTGAGTTAAATAATTTCAGCTCATGGTTTCCGCCTTCCACCTTCCCGATGGTGAGTGCTCTCTGTCACAAACAACTCCACATTTGGCTAAGGCTGAGGATCTGGCTTGCTTCCATGTATGTGGACCTATCTGCATTGCCCACATGGCACGCTGGGGTTGGCTACCCAGAGGCTATTTAAGCTGTGGGCTGGCTTTCCCCAGGGTCCGATGATTGTTCAAGGTTCCTGAATAAACTGCATTGAAAAAAAAAAAAGAAAAAAAAAGAAAAAGAACAGCAACATTTCTGCAGATGTGATTTAGGGAAAGGTCAGGCTCCAGCCCAAGGGAGCAATCAAACTTGGCAGTGTGGTTTTAGAGAAAAGAGGTTGTGGCATCCTCCTCTGTAAATAAAGAAAGGCCAGGCATGTAGCATTAGAGTCTCCGTACGGAGGTCATGTGTGGTCATCCAGTGAAGCTTGAAAGTGAAGCCTGTATTGTCTTTGAGCCCCCAAGATGCTGAGGACACCTCCACAGAAGAGCTGCACATGGGTGCAAAGCCTGCTCAAGGGAGCAAAGTGTATTGCAAGTCACCAAAACTGGATAGGTGGAGTCATCTAAGCCCTTTGACATCAGAGATGGAGTCATAGGATTTGGAGTTTGCCATCTTGGATTTTTGGTCTTGCTTTGGTCCAGTGTTTATTTGTTATGCCCCACTCCTACCTTTTGGAATGGTAATATATATTTTTCATTAAATTTTTTTTATATATTAAAAAAATAATAATTTCAGCTCAGAAGTGCAATGCTGCATATGTGCTACTGAAATTGCCCTCAGTTGACAGAGTAAGCTAAGCTTGTCAGGAATGCACCCTCCTGGGGTTGCCAGCTGCCATTTTATGCAAAGGCCATGACAGAAAAAACTGGCGTTCCATTGCCAACAATATGCCCAATCCCTAAGTCTCACCAGTTTTCATGGGGAATTTCACATAACAGGTTTCACTAGCAAGAGCAGGGGCATGTTTCATGGTATCACCAAACAGGAAAAAAGCCTTTAATGAAAGCTCTTTGGTTGTTGATTTGACTAAAGTATTTTAGACACACACCTTTCCAAAATAAACATTGTAAAAAAAAATCTATATTCACCTGTATCTTGACCCACTAAGAACCAAATATTTAATTTCTAAAAATTCATTGTCTACTCGTTGTGAGACACAGTAGAACTGAGTGTGCTAGTTTGTATATCAGGTACTGTCTGGTAATAACAGTACTGCATTGTGGTTCCCATAAGAACATGAGTATATCTCAATGTCATGTGTAGTAAAGAGAATGAGAAACAGCAGTGTGTAACTCCACAGACTTGAAGTTCTCACCAGGCCTAGTGTGAGTGACAACAATGGCTAACCCACTGCCTGATGAAGGTGAGTTGACTGGAAAGAAGTCCATGAAAATTCCTATGCTGACCTTGGTATTGTGTCTTAGGAGTGTTTACAAATAAGCCTGCCTTCTCGTCTCATTATAAAGAAAATTAAAACTAAGAGATTAACACAGTAATACGTAAGATAGACCACTTGGTGTTAGAATCTCCAGGTAACATCTATCTGTGTCCATGTTATAATATTTATGTATGCGTGTGTATGTGAGTGTGTGCATGGGGACAAGTAGAAGCACATGTGTACATATGTATTTGCATGTGTATGTGTTCATGAAGAGACATGAGATAACTGTGGGTGTTGTTTCTCAGGTTCTGGGGATCTTTAGTGTGTGTGTGTGTGTGTGTGTGTGTGTGTGTGTGTGTGCGTGTGTGCAAGTGTGTGTTTGGGTATACATATGTGCACATGTATGTGGAGGTCAGAGGACCATCTTGGTTGTCATTTTTCAGAAGCTATCTGTCTTGTTTATTGGATACAAGGTCTCTCATTGACCCTGGGCACTTCCAGGTAGCCTAGGCTGCTTGGGAACCAGGCTTCAGGAACACATTTACCCTCACCTCCCCAGCACAGCTGCCATGCCCTCATGTGAGTGCTGGAAATTGTACTCAGGGCTCATGGTTCTGTGACACCTACAGAGCTATATTTTCTGGTCAAGCAGCAGCTAGAAAATTCTCTCTTTCTTTTCCTCTTCATCCTGAGTATTGTCATCCTCCTTTGCTGTATGCACAAAAGTATAAAATCTTCTTTTACAGTTCTGCAAAACAGAAAGTGATGAACTAAAATTCCATACTGGAGCTGGTGATTTTCATTGTCCACTGGGATTCTTGACTGTATTTCAGCAGGATGTGATTATGATATGATAAAATAGTAATTGATAGTAAACATTGATGTTCCTGCATTAAAATCATTTGTGCCAGAGAGAAATCAATGAGCAGTAATAAAAGATGCAGAAGGAATCACATCACAAATTCTCAAGCATATCTGAAGAATTTGAAGATGGAAAAGAAAAACATAGCACTTGTATGGCTTTGAAGAATTCTTTGAAAAAAAAATAAACAGTGAGTTCCAATTCCTTATTCTCCTGTTTTATTTTTAATGGTTGCTAAAACTGACATATTTGTGACAGATTTCTAGGCTTTCCTGATTGTGGTGAATTCCTATAGCAACTAAATAAGCTTCAAGTTCTTTCCAAAATGAAGTATTTAATATTATGACCACTTCTGATCAGTACATTTAGCACCAAAAGAAAATTTATAGGAAAATCAGCATGAAAGACTGAGTAGACAAGGAAAACTTCAGGACAAACCTTGAAGCATGCACGTTTCACATTTTGTGTAGATGACACATAAAATGACAAATGGAAGTCCAGCTTTTGGTATTTCCCCATGGGAAGAATCATAGCTGCTGTCCAAGCAATGTCCACTCAGGAGATGATTTCCACAGATGATAACATAGTCTCCTTCATTCTACAAAATTATAATTGAGCATTAAATAATTTTGAAAATACTCAAAGAGCTTCTAAGACAAGTCAGGAGTCAATATTTTAGCTGGAAATGGATTGTGCAAAGGAGCTGGGCCTGCATAACTTGCCTTGTCTTGTCTTGTCTTATCTTCCTTCTTTTCTTGCTACCAATTTGAAAGATGTGGGGCACATGGACCATGCCACCAGGAGAACTGGCATGGAACTGGTAAGGGGGAGCAAGTTCAAATCCAAGAAATCTCAAAATTGAGATTAAAAATCTCATCTTGAGACTAGCAGGAATGGAATCAGATCCCTCCCTGTTACCATGCCCACCTCTTATCACGTAGCATTGAGACACCCCCACGGTGGTCAGGTATTCACATATCTGGCACCTAGATGAAAACAGAGCACTGCCAACACCTTAGCCAAAACCAATTAAATGCATTCACCCCCAAAACTTCTCAGTGCCCGAGGTCCACTCTTGTTCACTGTGGAATAAAGATGCATACACATAAGTTGTTACACACACACACACACACACACACACATACATATGCATGAACACACGGGGACTTGAGCTGTTTTATCAATAAAGGCGAGCATAAGCTGTTTCACTAAATATCATCTAAGAGTAACTGATTTATCCTAGGAGAAAGTCTTTCCCTCTAGGCACTCCCAGATGGAATGGAATCCTGCAGAGCCCACACTTTCCAGATTTAACACTCTCCTTCCTGGCTCGGCTACCAGTGGTGTCCAGGCATCCCAGAAAGAAGCAGAGCCACAGAAAGAGATGCTTCAAAGACCATGAAGAGAGACAGTGAGTCTGAGTACCCACTGCCATGGGTGTTTGTGTTCAGCTCCCCCTGCAGCCCCAGACACTGTGCGCTCAGAGCACAGAAGTACACAGCTGAATCGCTCCAGTGCACACGGGCTTTCCTCAGGATGAAAGAAGAGTCGCTCTTGCTAAACTCAGCCTCAAAGCCATTCATGCCGTGAACCACTGGGTCTCCTGAGTAGTAGCTGAGGAGCAGCTGCAGCCCCTGCCGTGGGTACTGGACATACCAGAACAGGCGAGGTGCCACAGAGGAGGAAAAGTTGCATCTTATCTGCAGAGAGGGGTCTTCAGAGACAGTGACTTGAGCATCAGGCTGAGTCACTGACTGAGCACTGGTGTCTCCTGGAAAGGAATAGTAGGCAGTATTTACAGGGCAGACTTCACTGAGGACAGTCAGAATTCTAGGATGCAGAGACCACAAGGCAACTGTACTCACTCAGGATAAAGTGTACCACCAGCAACGGGAGGATGGCCAGGCGCATGGCTGAGCCTTGGGAAGACTGCAGCTCTAATTTGCAACAGGATAGTAGGAAAGTGGCTGAAGAAAGAAAGAGCTTGAAAATAGGTAAGGAGAAGGGTCAGCTGGAGAAGTCTCTTGCTCAGGTAAAAACAGTGAAGCTACTAACACAAGCCTGGAAGCTTTAGAGTGTCTGATCCTTGTCACTTGCCTTTGCTATAAACTCAGGCAGCAGCAAAGAAAGGATGAGATGCTAGCAGGTGGTGAAGACCTTCAAAGGAAGAAAGAACACTAGAGGGTGCTGCAGCGCCCTCTGGAGGGGAAACGAGGAACCAAATGTCCGGAGGGTCCACAGCCTGTCGCCTGCTGTGTTCTTATTTCACAGACAAGCAAAACCTTCACAATGCATTTGCTTCTTTTTCTAATCTATTATGAGATATTAATTATAGAACTCCCTGGAAATAGGTGGCTTGTTAATATTCCTTGCGAAACCAGGTTATGAAATGATCCCCAGACTTCAGATGCAATTGTCTCAGGCTGGGTGTGAATGGCCACCACAGCCATGGTGATGATGCCTGATGGTACAGACATCACCCTTGGTGGATGCTCTGCAGCACTGAGGCAACAGGAAAACACATGATGTTAGATTACCTCTGCTCTACATGAGAAGCTGTGACTCCAGATGGGAAAGCTTTACATCTAGAACTAAAGAAACTAAAACCTGGAGACTTCCATGGCTGGTGACATTATTGTCCTCCAGTAAAGAAACCTGAGATGAAAAACTTTTTCTGGGCCAATGGAATGCATTGACTAAATCAGAATGCACATTTTCTTTGACTCTAGGAAGAAATCAGTTCTTCTCTTGGGTCTTCTCTCATCTGTTCCTTCCCCAGGGATTGTCTTTCCTGGAGATGGTTTATGTTCACTGTCAAGTTTTTAGTTTATGAATGAGCCTGTGGAGGGTGAGTGTATGTGTGTGCCTGTTCCTGTTTCTCTCAATTTCCCCCATAATTTAAAGGACAGCAGTATAAAGGAGAATAAACTCAAATCCACAAGTGTTAGAAGAATGAAGATCATCTCAGAACCCAGATTTACCAGTACTTCCAGAAGAAGGGAGGAGGTAGAGTCATACTGAAGTTTGATTGAAGCAAGCACATCCAAAACCAAGACCAGCAATTCACGTTCTTATTTAAGAACATTAGTGGTGGATGACAAGATGGCAGCACCAGGAGAACATTGTGTCTGAGGAATAGGACAACATTTCCCGTACAGCGACCAATGAGCTGAACTCTGGGCCCTAAAATAACAGCAATCATGTTTCCCAGGTGAGGAAACTCCCAAGGCATTGGAAACACTCGGGTCCACTCTCATGTCCCCCAGCCAGAACCCGGAAGAGATCCCGGGTCATGCAGGCACTAGGTCACCAGACCAGAGCCACAGGCCTGCCTGTCCTGGTCACCTTCCCAAGCTGAACAGTGGACACAAAAACACCAGAAACTGGGAGTCCCTGTTACAAGAGAACTCCACAGGGAAGGAAGAAAATTATACTGACTTGGATCACCCAGTCTTTCCCTGGAAAAAGTCTCGCAGAGTGGCGGGTACTTCTCCTTCACTCTCCCCTTACTCTCTCACCTCTCCACCCTCTCTCCCCTCTCCCTTCTTTTCTCCACCCTCTTCTCTCTCTCTCATGTGATCTGTCAAAATGTGGTCATTGAGAATCTTAACAGGTACCATTTAGTAAGGCATTTTTATGCCAAAAACAGAACACAAAAGACAGAATCTTCTTCAAACATTTAAGAGTGCAAGTGTGGTAGCAGCAAACAATGAGAGCAGAAAAGAAGGTTGGAAGTAGTTGGAGAAGAGAGATACAGATTCCCACCAAATATGTTCTGAAAATAAACCAATATGGCCTTGAGTTAGGAAACCAAGAAGCAAATACTCAAAACATAAACCAGCATTAACTAAGGTGGTAAAATCTCAATGGCAATACCTATGTGTTCAATGAAGAGTCATGGGTCTCATGAATAAGTCCAACTCAGTCATTCATCCTAGCCAGATCCAAAATATGTTTATGACACCTTTATCATCACCAGACCAATAGAAACTGTAACTGATAGGTATGCGGTAAAGAACATTCTTCAAAATGTTTTACTTTTTGGATACAATGAAAAACTGAAGACTATGTCATGTGATCATACCACTGGGCTCTGCTTAGACCTTGAGTCTACTTGGGCAAGGGACTCTGTTGCATAACTGGGAAAGAGACCTCACAGCCACTTACTCTCTATCTAGACCAGTTGTCCATCACTGTAGAAGCCTATATATGCTTCAAAATAAAATTTCTTTGATGAGAGGGAAGAACTACCCTTATCTCTGTGCGCAATTATATAGATTCAGAATACAGTTTGAAGCTACACTGATTTAGGAAAGTGGCCATCATAGGTTCTCCTCTAGTGTTTATGGCCTCTCCATCCCGGGGTAGTTGACTAGATTTACAGTATTGGGGCAGAAACACTTCCTATGGAGCAGCCCTTAAGTCCAGTAGACATATGTTAGTTTCTCCCAAGATGAAAATGCTGCTATTCCACCCTTGTGGATATCTTCATGTTGGTCATTGTTTTGGTTCAAAGGTCTGCATTTTGGTAGAATTATTTATTGCTTTTCTTCTTTGGAATCTTACATAACACATTTAGATACTATGAGAATTTATCCTTAATGAGGAGTCTTCAGGTCAGTTCTAGCTAAATTCCTCCAAGTCCTATGTCTGAAGTGTGTGGTGTCCTAAGCAAAATGTCTTATCTTCAAGTTCTATGAGGCAATCAAGGACAATGGTGATGAACTATTTCATTTGGAAGAAACCCTTGAAGCCCCTGACCAACACCTGGAAGGTGGATTTTTCATGCCTGGCACTGGGATTTTTTTAGATTTAGTATTTGTTTTAAGTTTGACAAACTCTCATCTGAGATGTTCTATTCCCTGCCATTAGAAGTAGTTTTAGTTTTAGGGGATTAGAAATTGAATTTGGCATTCTATTGTGCTCCCTAACCAGTAAGATAGCATGTACTTCTTTGCTGTTCTTTCTGTAGAGAAACATGTATCTTTTGTGAGAGACATTATGGTTTACATTTTAGATATTCCTTTCTTTACAGAAAGATAAATACAATACGAGCACTAGAGTATTTTAATTTAAACTGGTATTTTGTTGAAATAATTGAAATGAATAAAATCTTTGGCTTTCTTTTCCAGTTTTAGAATAGTTATCAGAGAACCTGATTCCAATGAGTGAGTACACCACATCACGAGGATCTAATGTACCTGCAAAGGCAGACAAGAGTAGACTTTAAGGGGAAGAGATTTCTGGACACAGTCTTTTATAACCATACTGCCTCCTATATAATGTGTATGACAGAGAAGTACCTGTCTCTCAGAGACTCTTCTTAAGAGCTCCAACAGCTGTGTTTTATGAGCAGCTTCACTAAGTAAAGGTTGTCAGGGAGTGTGGTGGCTTGAATGAGAATGACCCCCAGAGGCTCAACATCTGAATGTCTGGTCCCCAATTGATGGACTGTTTAGGAAGTTTCAGGAGGTGTGGCCTTGCCAGAAGAGGAATATCACTAGTGGTACTCTTTGTAATCTCAAAGTCAAAGCCAGGCTAAGTCAGTCTCCCTTTCTCCTCCTTTCTCTCCCTTTCTCTCTCTCCCTCCCTCCCTTCCTCTCTTCTTTTCCCTCTCTCCACCACCTTCCTTCCCTCCATCATGCTTGTGATCAGATGTAAAAGCTCAGCTACTGCTCCAGGACCATGCCTGCCTGCCTGCCTGACACTGTATTGGCCAACATGATAGTCACCTTCTGAAACTGTGACCTAGCTCCCAAGTAAATGCTTTTAAATTGTCTTGGTCATGGTTTCTCTTTTCAGCAGTTGGCTAGTAACTGAGATGGGGAGTTGAGCTGAACTCTGTAACTTGGACAAAAGAGAGGAATGATGTAAATAACTTGTGGAGTGAGACTGAAACAGATTTTTAAAGACTGCAGTTTAGGTTTCTCATTTACATCATAAATTTGTGGGGTAATGACAGAAGATTGCTGGAGAATACTTCAGGACTTTTCTTGAGATGTTTGCTGTTAAGACTTCCGGTTAGGAAGAGAACTTTATTTCAAGGGATCACAGCCTGGGTTGTCTCTAGCACTGACTTCCATCCTGTCAGTCAGAATATCCACAGATCCTAGGTCTCTAGATATTTGACCTGAGACTTGTTGCTGTTTTTCAGGAAGCTGGTGAGCAGCACTTGGAGAAAGCACACAGCCTCCCTCACAGGGCAGCTTCCCTAGGCCTCCTGCACCTGTGGTTTGTGTGCAGCTTCCCCTGCAGTCTCCCTCACTGTGTCCCTCACAGCACAGTAGTACAAGGCAGAGTCTGACAGCTGCACTGAGGACATCTGCAGGTGGAAGGAGCTGCTGCTCTTGTGGAGAGTGGCGTGGAACCCTCGGTGCTCTGTCCTCTTGTTGTCTGTGGAGCTCCTCAGGAGTATCTGAGGGGCTTTGTTGAGATATTGCACATACCAGAAGAGGGAAGGACCTGAGGAAATAGTCTGATAAGTGCAGTTCAGCATCACAGGCATCCCTTCTGTGAGAGTGACCAAGCCTTCTGTCTGGGTCACTGAGTCTCCATTGCTACTTCCTAAAAAACAAACAAACAAGGAGGAATTACTGTTCTACGTGAGGAGGAAGGTTAAAGACTGCCATAGTTGTAAGACAAAGACATCATTAACACTCAGGGTAAAATGTAACTTACTGAGTATTAAGAGGAGCACAAGAACTGAGCAGGTGACAGGAAGCATGTTCATAGAAGAAATGACACTTGGTCCTTGAATGCACCAATCTCACAGGGCAAGTCTTCAGCAGACCTCGTCAAACTGCTCACTCATGGACAAGGACCTCTGTCTGTACAGGGTGTCTGTCATGTTAAGCCACCTGAAGGAGATGCTAACCACATCTGTAAAGGCAGCGCCCTCTGCTGATTTCCCTTGAAACCTCACCCTAAGGAGGCAGGCCTCAAGTCCCCAATGAAATCCTGAAATCACCAATGGTCCTGATCTGTATGTATCCTATGTTATTTAGTGTGATGGGTGCACATAAAAATACACACACACACACACACACACAAATATACCTCTGCAAATATTTATCTACTTTTTCTTACTGTAGTTCTTAGAGAATGTTATTCAATGAATTTTGATTATACTCATCTACGTTTCCACTCCTGATATATCCATCCACGCTTCCCTACCTACCCAGTTCTGTTCTTCTCCCCGCATTTAAAATAAAACACACCGAGTTTTATGTTACGGGTTGTGCTGCCCATATACTGTTAGCATCATGTCCTTCGGTAGAGGGTGGTCTATGCACCATGAGCTTCACCTTTAAAGAAAGTGGCATCTCTCTCCCAGTAGGCACAAAGTGCCATCAGCTCCTTGGCTCCTTCCCTCTCTGTGATGGAGTTTTCTGGCCTGATCCTTTGCTAGTCTTCTGTCTGCTGCCAGCCTCTGTGAGTTCATATGGGCAGCTGTCTTGCTGTGCCCAGAACACTGTTTCCTTGTGTTTGTCCACCACCTACGGCTCTTCTAGTCTTTCCACCTCCTCTTCCTCAATGACTGCTGAGGCTTGGGAGGAGGTCGTGGGATAGAGAGCCCCATCTTGGTGGCTGACATGTGGTCCCCCATCTTGGTGGCTGACGTGTGGTCCCCCATCTTGGTGGCTGACATGTGGTCCCCCATCTTGGTGGCTGACACATCGTCTCTTCTCTTCGTCAGCACAGTGGGTTCTTGCTCTTTGATATTCACCATGCGCTGCAACAAGGGGAGGATAATGAAAATATATTCCAATTGTTAAAATAGTTTAATTGCTTTTACATATTAAATTTTATATTCAATTCACTGTGACAACTACATTTTTGCTGAGTTAACATTGCAATTAATAACAGCACACACCTTATTAAAATAATATATTAATTTTGACATTATTGTTAATAAAGTTTAACATTTAACATTCACCTCTTTTAAATAAATTATTGGTTTTAATATTTTAATTTAATTTTTGATAAGCTGAATGGTATACCTCATTAGTTTATTAATTAAAATTGATTTATTATTCTGAATAATTAATTAAACCAACAACATTTATACTGAGGTAAGAATAGACAAATTATCAACTTAATTTTTTCTTTTCATAAAATTTAAATATTCTTTTTAAAATTTTATTTATTTTCAAATTAATTACAGTTTATTCACATTGTATCCCAGATGTAGCCCCCTCCCAATCTCACTCTTCCTCCCTCTTCTCCTCTCCCACCCCTCCTCCAGGCCACTGATAGTGGAGGTCCTCCTCCCCTTCCATCTGACACTAGCCATCAGGGCTGTCTACACTGTCTTCCTCTGTGGCCTGGTAAGGATGCCCCCACTCCTAAGGGACTTCATGAAACTGAAAAGCTTCCCTGAAACAAAAGACACTTTCATCATAACACAATGACAGCTACAGACTGGGAAAGGGTCTTCACCAACCGTATATCTGACAGAGGGCTAATATCCCAAATATATAAAGAAGTCAAGAAGTTAAACAGCAACAAACAAGTAATCCAATTAAAAAATGGGGTAGAGAGCTAAAAGGAGATTCTCAATAAAGGAATTGTGAATGGCAAAGAAACACTTAAAGAAATGCTCAAAATCCTTAGTCATCAGGGAAACACAAATCAAAACGACCTTGAGATTTTACCTTACACCCATCAGAATGGCTAAGATCAAAAACTCTACTGACAACACATTCTGAACAGGTTGTGGAGAAAGGGGAAACCTCCTCCATTTCTGGTGGGAATATAAACTTGTACAACCACTTTGGAAACCAATCTGGCACTTTCTCAGACAATTAGGAATAGTGCTACTTCAAGATCCAGCTATACCACTCCTGGGTATATATCCAAAAGATGCTCAAGTATACAACAAAGTCATTTGCTCAACCATGTTCATAGCAGCTTTATTGGTAATAGCCAGAAGCTGGAAACAACTCAGTTGTCCCTCAGTTGAGGAATGGATACAGAAATTGTGGTATACTTACACAATGGAATACTACTCAGCAATTAAAAACAAGGAAATCATGAAATTTGCATGCAAATGGTGGGATCTAGAAACAATCATCCTGAGTGAGATATCCCATAAGCAGAAAGACATATATGGTATATACTCACTGACATATAGTATAGGGTAATCATGCTAAAATCTGTACACCTAAAGAAACTAAGCAAGAAGGAGGACTCTGGATAAGATGATCAATCCTCACTCAGAAAGACTAAGGGCATGGACATTGGAAAAAGGAGAAAACAGGGCACAGAAAAAGAGCCTACCACAGAGGGCCTCCGAAAGACTCTACCCAGCAAAGTATCAAAGCAGATGCTGAGACTCATAGTCAAACTTTGGGCAGAGTGCAGGGAATCTTATATAAAAGGGGGAGATAGAAAGACCTGGAAGGGACAGAAGCTCCACAGGGAGAACAACAGAACCAAAAATCTGGGCCCAGGTGCCTTTTCTGAGACTGATACTCCAATCAAGAACCATTCATGGAGATAACCTAGAACCCCTGCGCAGATGTAGCCCATGGCAGCTCAGTCTCCAAGTGATTTCCCTAATACGGGGAGCAGGGACTGTCTTTGACATGAACTCAGTGGCTGGCTCTTTGATAAAATATTTTTTTTTAAGGATGGAGAAAACTGTCCTAAATTGTCTGAGGGAGTTGAAGCTAACTTTCTTATTTTGTGTTTTTAATGTCTACATTATACTTGGCACTTGCAAACTAGCAACTGGCAAATGCTGCCCTGGAAGGCCCGTGACACAGGATCTGGACACAGCCCCATGGTTTGAGGACAGGCAGCAGGTGCCAGTGGGGCAGTGTGTACTTGCTGCACAGAAGTACATAGCTGAGTCTCCAGGCTGAGTGTCTGTGATGTGCAGGGAGAAGTGTTTGGCCTTCTTATCCAGTAAAACTGTGAGTCTTTGGTTCTGCTTTCTGTCCACATTTGAACGAATGTCCATGAAGAACTGAGGACCTTTCCCAGGTTCTTGCTTATACCAAGAGAAATAGTCCGAGGCACTGTCTGTGTAAGTGCAGTTGATGACAGCGCTGGCTCCCTCCTGGACTCTCAGGATGGAAAGGTGCTGCTCCACCTGCTCTCCTTGGCTCATCCCTATGCAGAAAGATGGAGAGAAAGGAGAAAGGTTGTCAGGTCATCACATATCAGAAATCTCTTTTACTACAGTTACAGTAACTAGAGAAAACCTGAATAAAATATCGATTCCCCCTGATGTCTCAGAAATGCCCACTGGTTATTCTGTGACCCTAAAATATTAACTCACCATCCATCTGCAGCCACAGAAACATGAATAAAGTAGAAACACATGTCTTCATTGTTCTTCCCAATGAAATTGAAATCCAGTGTCAATCGTGACAACCAGCAGGTCAGCTACAGCTGCCAGGGTGTTGTTCTTTCTCAGTAACAATTCTAGTTCTGGAGTCTTCCCCTCAGCCACTGAGGAAAGGGCTTAGCTTCTGCACAGTCAGCACACAAGGAAATGAATTCTCTGCATCCTCCCCAGCAGTTGAGAATTACTGCCACCTTGTGTTTGAATCTCTAAACAGCAAAGAGTCTGGTTAAGTGTTCTCTGACCCTATGTGTCTCAGAGGCATAAAACACAATATGTCATATCACGTAGGTTCTAAAACTAAGAGAGAAAGAATAGTATTTGTACATACTAGTGAAGCTGTTTCTTTTCTTTACATGTAGTATAGGCTATGTATGATGCTTCATATACGAATGTATGTACATAAAATGTTCATATATAAATCTATGTATGTGGTGTATATATGGGTGTGTTTGTGAGTGTGTGTGTCTGTGTGTGTGTCACATTTGTTCTGTCTAGAACTGTTTTGACCTTTCCACTCTCACACTGCAGAATTCTTGGATCATTCATCAAGCATTCTCCCATTTCTTAGAGAAAAATGGTTATGTATGTAGTTGTCCTTGTGAATTACAGCACTCAAGAAAATGCTTTTTCAAGTCTCTTATGGGCTTTCAGTAGCAAGAAGACAGTGTTCTTTCTATTTCCGTGATTTCTTGTTGATAATATAACTACGATGTTTCTATGCTTGTATCTTGCATTCCATAGAAACCAGCCTGGAATCACAAATGCACATAGCTACTCTTAGAAAAGGTCTCATGAGTCATTTGGTCATGAGTGTGGCAACATCCATGTGGCTTATTCTCACAGCATCCAGTGTTGTCGACTGAATCACTGATAGAAAAGTAGTGTGGATCCCCTGGAGAATCTGCCAAGTACTGCAACAACCCAGCTTTCCTCCTTCCTCTGGCTCTTCCTGGCACCCCTTTGATTCTAGCCCATGTTCTTTCCTTTGTGTCTACTGCAAATATCTAAAAACACCATGTATCTGGAAATCTAGTATATGTGGGCTCATGAAGCACGTAGGCCAGAGTTACTGTCCTCTATTTCAGTTCCCTGGTACCATCCCCAGCCCTGTAACAGACCACTTGCAGGGGCCAATTCTTTCACTCTTCCTCTGTTCTCTGGGATTCAGCTGAACCTCTCTGCATTTCCTCTCCTCCCTCACCCATATTACTTTGTGTCAAATGCCAACAGAGACACTCCCCCTGGAACCCTGGAGGCCACACCTGTCTGGGAAATAGGTAGCCCATCCTCACTCACCCTCATGCCCTACAGTGAAATTTCCCCAGTTTCATCCCTACTCATGAGGCCAACCACTTGAATGGGACTGTCCTTCTCCGTTTCCGTATTTCAGGTACTGAATCAAGCCTTGCAGAAGACCCAGCTTGCCTCATTCTTATGAACCCTCTTAGCACTCTCTCTAATTAATCTCCTTTCCTTCATGCCATCCTCATATATATAAAAATAAACCTTTGGTAAGCATCAGAGGTAAGCTTCACCAACAGAGTACAAGACATGGAATCTCATTGAAGACAAGGTGGAAGAAATGGACAAATATCTCTGTCAAAGAAAATGTTAAATAAAAAAAAATAATCCTGGGAGAAAATATCCATGAAAGCTAGGGCATCATAATGAGATTGAATCTACAAATGATATAAATAAAGGAGAAGAAACCTGTCATTCCTGTTGGCAGAGGCCTGGACTGGAGCTGGGTACTGGAGCTCAGCTCTGGGACAGAGACAATGGGTTCCATTTCCCTCAAGGGAAGTTATAGCACCTTAGGATGAGGCATTAGTGTGCTAAGCCAGGGTGTGGAAAAGATATTTTGTTGAGTATTTTTGCATCAATGTTCATAAGGGAGATTCATTTGAAAATTTCTTTCTTTGTTGGGTCTTTGTGTGGTTAGGTATCAGGGTGACTGTGGCCTCATAGAATGAGTTTGGCAATGTTCCTTCTGCTACCATTTTGTGGAATAGTTTGAGGTGTATTAGTTTTAGTTCTTCTTTGAACATCCAGTAGAATTCTGTGCTAAAACCACAGAGAAATGACAAAACCAAGAGCTGGTTTTTGAGAAAATCAACAAGATAAACAAACTTTTTGCCAAACTAACTAAAAGACAGAGGGAGAGTATCCAAATTAATAAAATTAGGAATGTAAAGGATTGGATAAGACAACAGAAAATTCAAAGGTGACATCCAAAGAATTTTTAGATCATACTTTGAAAACCTGTGCTCTACTACATTGGAAAATCTAAATGAAATGTATGATTTTCTTGATAGATACCATGTACCACAGTTAAATAAAGTTCAGGTTAGGAATTTAAATAAACTATAACCTTTAAGGAAATAGAAGTTGTCATCAAAAGCCTCTCAACTGTAATTATTAAAGAGATTATTGCTACTATAGAGAATACCTGTCACTTTTCAGTCAGCCAAGAGAAATGGTGCCTGGAAGGTAAGATTCCCCAGAATATGGAAACAGAAGACTTTCACTTAAAGAAAAGGTTCTTGGGGAAACAGTCTCTTTGGCACTTTCTGGAAAGAGGTCATGATGAAAAGTGTTTTCCTTAGTTTACCCCTCTCACTGTGTTCCTCTCACTGCATGATAAAGGGGGCAGGCTACAGGGAAAGTTGGCAGCAGAAGTCAGTGTCATCTGCAAGGTGCTTGTTTTCAAGATATGAAGAATATACCAGCCCTGCATCAGCAAGACCTTCACTGAGGCTCAGAGGAAAGTGAAGGATGCCAGATGCTGTGTGGCAGAATCAGAGTCCCTGAAAGCCTTGAGAGGTCAATGAGTGACATGATGAGGGCGAAACCTGAGGTACAATAGGAACACTGGATGTTTGAGATTCCAGCAAGAGTAAATATCAGCTGAAAAAAGCTGCAGGATTTGAAAACTATAGTGCATGTGGGTGTTAGAAGCAAGGATAACTATATACTAGAAATAATTCCTCACAGGAATACTTACATTCAAATCATAACACTTCAGTAACCTGCTCAGTATAACACCTGATGAAACAGCACTTCCTGGAATTGGAAGAATACAAGATTCATCTTAGTGTTGGAAAGAACTATCTAGGCCTTGAGACTGCATATGAAGCCTTTACGGCTTTCAGTAGTACTGGGCAGTCCTTCATCATGATCTGCAGGGACCCAAGACTCCTTTTTCTGATGTCAGAGCTTGGGGAATCTTTTGTGTTTGTTAATCTGAATCCTTCATTTCAAGGGAAGAAATGCAAGATTACTACACTTCAAGGCATGTATGTAAGATTGCCCGGAACTGAACCTGGGTTTTTGTTTTGTTTTTAATCTAAGCAGATGGTATTTTTGCTTCAATCAAAGATGGTTTTAAAAGTCAGAAGTTTTGAAAGGGTTCATCTTTTTTATTGATAATGGGTGTTTCTTCATGAGAAAAGTACTGATTTCATCCATAAGTAGGGTTTGCAGGAAGCAGCTCTGAGAGTTTGCATTACAGTAACATGCATGTGGGCACTCCATCTGAGCACATAAGTAAGCAGTCAGGAAAGGAACAGGAAACTGCTTTGAGGAGAGGTCTGTGACTATCTGGTGGATGTGATCAGTTTCTTTTCTCTGCCAGCTAAAGTACAAGGCAGGGAAATTTTTGACTGCAAAACAAAGAAGGGAAAACACAGTATACAGAATCGACTGATGAATAAAAGCTAAACAAAGAAACAAACACACAACTGTGTGCATGAGCTTGCACACGTGCACACACACGGGGGGGGACAGCAACATAAAGAGGAAGAGAGAGAGAGAACGAAAGAGAGAGAGATAGAGGACAGAGAACACAGAGAGGACATTAAGGAACCCAAAATTCTCGTGTCTTCTCCAAGACTGGTGTTTGTAAGGGTCTTTAAGAGCTTTTCCTCCCCTCATTTAGGGTTGCTCAGTTTGAATAAACACAAGATGGATGATTGACGCACAGCTTTGACATAAGCATGTACTGATCAGGCCTAGAACTTGTTCAGGTCCAACAGCAGCAGGAGGCCAACTAATGGAGAAAAGCCTCACCAGGCCTCTGTATTATACTGCCAAGCTTTATCTCAGTTCAAGAGGCTGAAGAAAAAGCCAACCATTTTGGATTCCAACATTGTTGCTAAGTATATGGCACCTCTGATTACCTGTTTCCACAACAGTGAATCTATTTAACACTATTCCCTCTGAAAGAGTGGTGATTCTTAGTTGTCCACTAGTTCTCTCTCACTAGATTTATTAATCTTCTCAGGGAAGGGCTTCTATCTATGCACACCCTGTGCCTCTGCAGTGCAGCTATGGAAGTTTTGTGGCTGCAGTTATTGTCGACATGTCCAGTCTCTTAGATGCTTGGGGCATGGAAGAATCTTTTCCTTGTAGGTTGTTCACTGTTGAACAGAAACATGGGCTAGAGCTCAGAAATCAGCACATATATTTTCCAAGTTCATTTTCAAATTATCAAGAAGACCTGGCCTCATCAATGATGCAGCTTCTGAACTTAGATGTCCCTGTTTCCATTACTGATAGATTGAAATCACCAGCTGGTTGTAGGCTTACAGCCCCCATAACTCCCAGAGTTTATCCATGCTCCCCTTTATCACAGGGGATGTGGTTCTGATCCTCATTTGGAACTAGGTTCCAAAGAAAGAAGAGTTCCTGCTATGGAGTATGTATCTATTCTGTTTTCTAGAGCCCTTGGTTTTTAACCTAACCAGGCAGAGGAAAGATCAATCTACAAACAGACACACACACAGAGACACAGATACACACACACACACACACACACACACAACACACAAACAGTGGTAATTTCTTAAAACCATGGTTTAAGGGACAGAAGCACCACCATCCTGTCGTTTGTCATCTGGTGCTTGCCACCTCCACCTCATCCTGTCACTGGAACACACTGTGAGATGCCTGAATGTCAGCTAATTAAGAAGAAATTTCAAAGACATCCATTCTCTGACTTATCCTAGAACAGATTAAAAGGTAACAGTTTAATTCAATAGCATATGAATGCAAAAAGAATTATATATATATATATAGTTTTTTATTTGTTTTTACAGTGTAACATGACCAAAAGCCCCAGTGCCAGACACTCATATTCACCAAAGTGTAACCTGGAACAGGATCTGAGTTTGTGATCTTCTATCAGTGTAGGTAAGAGATGTGGGCTCTTGTATGTGTATGCAAAGTCAAAGCAATTTTTATTAAGAGAATTATAAAAAAAGAGGGAAATTAAGGAAAAGTAGAGAAACCTCAAAGAGAATACCATTTCAGAGAGGAAAAAGCTGTCTGTCTTCTTGTCTAAGGTTCTCATAAGGCTATGGAAGAGACTGGGCATGTGCAGATGTAATGATGTTGGGATTACTTAATCATCTGGGTGATCATTCTTCATGCATGTTTCAACTTGGGATATGGTCATATAATATTTAGGTACTACCTCTGACATGCACATTCTTGGATACCAACTTTGACTGCCTGACAGCAAGTCACTAGCTGCTGTTGACACTTCTGCATTTCATGTGTCTTTAGTGCTGTTAAATATATTAAGCTTTTTAGTCTCTTTGGTAATAAAAATAGCTGCGTGGGACAAGAGAATACTGTGAGACTTCAGAAAGGAAACTGAATTGGATCTGTACAAAATTCAACAAGGGGAAAACTGATGTTGGCAGGAGCAGAGATGGTGTTTACACCAGGAGCCCTGAGGAAATTCATAGAGGTGTGACCTGTTCTGAGACTCCATCTATGAACCAGCATTGATGATCTGATCCAAAGAAGACTCAAAGTGTATCTCCCAGCTGCAAGGAACCAATGAGACTGAGGTCAAACAAGAGCTAACAATTAGAATAGTGTTGTTCTCAAGCTTGGTCAAAAACGCTTTTTTTCCCCCAGTGGGTTAATGCAGAGATGCATAACTGTCCATGGTAATGAATGTGAGTATTGAGAACTCAAAACTAAATGGGGTATCTATATGAACCCCTCCACAGCCAGGAAAATACCACAGAAGGAGTTGGAAAACTGAAGCATTCCAACGATAGGGAGAACGCTCCAAGTGCTGAGAAAAGGAGATTGTGAGTGATCAGCTACAACTGAAACATCTCTACCAATTCCTTGTCACAACAAAGCCTAGGGAACATCTTGGAAGAAAAGTGGAAAAATGTAGAAGAGAGGAAGGAGAACTTCAAAATGTCCTCTGGACATGACGTGACTGTTGCACAACATGAATCCACAGGACCTGGTGGTTTCCTGCACCAGAAATGCACAAAACAAAAACAGCTAGAAATTCAAGTATGGAGAGCAACAGGACTCCTGAGGCCCCTCTTTTCTTACTGAGGAGATATTGGCAATTGATAGATGGTGGGTGAGGAGAGTCATCTTTCTTTAGGAAGGTGGACACTTGTAGGTTCCCATGCAACAGTGGATGATCCCACACCCATAAGCATATGCCACCACTAATTAGATTCAGTGGGTTACAAAAAAAAAAAAGAAGAAGGAATAGGGGACATGAAGCTTAGGGCACTATGTGTTCCAGATGAGGTGTTTTCATAAAGTAAATACTTTCAAAATCAAGCATGCTCGAGCTCAGATCTTCCTGTACATATCATGTTTGTGTGCAGGCTGCAGGTGCCTGGGGAGCACTGTGTGCTCGCTGCACAGAGGTAGACAGCAGAGTCACTGGGCTGGGAGTCTCTGATGTGCAGGGCAACATTCAGGCTGGCTTTATTGAGGTGAGCTGTGAATCTGCCTTCTTCCTTGTCACCATTGGAGAAGATGGACACCAGCAACTCGAGGCCTTTCCCGGAAAGCTGTCTGTACCACCTGAAGTTGTTGGAAGCACTATCACTGAAAGTGCAGTTGAGAGAGGCCATGGCTCCCCCTGGGACACTGAGGGATTCTGGGTTCTGCTGCACCTTCTGCTGGCTGCTCACCCCTGTGCAGAAAGACAAAGTCAGGCAAACAGGAATGGAGGCATGGGGATGCTAACACTGTAGAATGCTGACACTTGTCCATGGGACTCCCACCCTTTAAATAAAGACTTAAAACATTGGTGTTTCTACCATTATCCTAGAGTAATAACTGAAACAACTTCACACACCACAATTTATATACAAAGGAAATGTCCAAACTCACAGTTAAACTGAAGCCACAGGAACACCAGCAAAAAGCTCAAGGATTTCATCACTCTCTCTTCCCTTCTTCACTGAGGATTCAGATTTTAAACCCCCCCCCCCCAAATTGGTCTCACATTTCTAATGTTTCTTCTTCAGGAAACATCAAGATACAGTTCCACCAAGTAGAGAAAAAAAGCACTTTTCACCACCTTTTGTTTTCATCATCAAACCCCTCCCCTCCTTCATTACCTCTTTTCTCCTCCCCTTTTCTCCACAAATTTCTCACTCAAAACCACTTGAGAGTTTTCCCCAGTCTTTGAGAAGAGGCTGCCATCTTGTGGATACTGACAGTGACCAAAGAATTGCTAAAAATAAACCTTTCTTAAGTGAGTTTCTAAAAGTAAAAATCTGCCATCTTAGTTAAACACAAAGTTAGGAGACATTTGCTCCAAGTCAGTGTGCAGGAACATGCATGTTTTCACATATTTCAAGTTAAGTTTGAAATACATCCTGTTACCTCAAGCACCCACTTTCTTGTGTTTAATGGTCTGCACTTTTTCTGTCCCCAACTCTGAGTGAGGTTCTTGTAGATCAGGAGTCTTTACACTGCACAGCTGCTTTCTGGGCCAGACTGCACACCTGTATAAAACACTTCACCTTTGACTTTTGGAATAATGTCATCTAATTAAAGGAATTCTGGAAAAACTATAAATGGGTAAAAGTATCACTTACTAAAAACACTTCCTTCTTAAAATCTAAGGAACACATTTTTTGAAGCAGGGTCTGTTATGGTAGTTTGAATTAGAATGCCTCTCTTAGGCTCATATATTTCTGTTTGTTCACTAGTTGGTGGAATGTTTGGGAAGAATTAAGAAGTGTGGCCTTCTTGGAGGAGGTATGTTACTGCTGATGGGTTTAGAGGTTTCAAAACCCTAAGCCACTTCCAGTTAGCCCTTTCTCTCTGTCCTCCATTTGTGGACCAGGTTGAAAGCTCTCAACTACTGATCCAGCACTATGCCTGCCTGCAATTCTACCTGCTGTGATGATTATAGACTTACCCTGTGAACTGTAAGCCCCCATTAAACTCTTTCTTCTATAAGTTATCTTGATCATTGTGTCTCATCATAGTGGTAGAAAATTAAGACAGGGTGTGGTGGTGGTATAAAGGAAAATGCCCACCATAGGCTCATGGGGAGTGGCACTACTAGGAAGTGTGGCCTTTTAGAGAAAGTGTGTCACTCAAGGTGGGCTTTGAGGTTTCAAGTGCTCAAGCCAGGCCCAGGTACTCTTTTTATCTGCTGCCTGCAGAACTCTCAGCTCTTTCTCCACCAATATGTCTGCAAGCATGCTGTCATGTTTCCTGACAGGCTGACAATGGACTAAATTTTTGAACTGTAATGTAGACACAATAAAATGCTTTCCTTTATTAGAGCTGCCACAGTCATAGCACTTCTTCACAGCAACACAAACCCTAACTAAGACTTAAAGTCTCTCTTTGTAGTACTGGGTGGCCCAGAACCCACTGCATAAATCAAGCTGTCCTACGAATGCTTTTCATTTTCTATAATAATTGTATTTATTTATTTTAATTATCTTTATTTTAAATTAAAATACGACTTTTAATAAAGTCCAGATTTCCTTACAATACAGCATTGTATTCTGCATTAATGACAAACCTGTGTCCAACTAATGAGCCAGAACTATCTGATGTGTATAGCAGCAGCCAAGAAACCCATGCTAAAATCCTTTTCCCCATGAACTCCTTGCTCTTTTAAAACATAAGAAAGAGAGTTCTTAATAAAATGAGTGACAAAAGAGGCATAGCAACAGCATAAAAAAAAACACCCATCATGCCTTAGAAAATGTCTGAAAATTCAATATAAAGCCTTAAAGACAAAGTGCAGCCAGCACTGAACAGTAAGGGCATATCTCAGAATATTTGAGGGAAGAAAGAAAGAAAGAAAGAAAGAAAGAAAGAAAGAAAGAAAGAAGGAAGGAAGGAAGGAAGGAAGGAAGGAAGGAAGGAAGGAAGGAAGGAAGGAAGGAAGGGGAAAAAAAAGAAAATTGACACATCTATTCCCAACAGTCTATAGTCTCCATGATTTCCCTTAATGAGAGTGCACAAGAGATGGACAATCTAGTTCTGATTTACCTTAGAAAGTCTCAGTATTTCCTTTATAAGTGAATTTACCAAGTACACAGTCACAAATGGGCAGTATTTTTCTCTTTTATATCTTTAGATATCTCATCCCACCATCGTCAGGCTGACACAGTTTCATAGGAAAAATTACTGAACTTGCTAACTCTCCTGTGTTGGGCATTCTCTGGATCAGCTTTATAGACTGTTCTTTCCTCAACAATGCCATTCTAGAGAAGCTCAGGGCAGGTGGCATTGCCACTGTCCTCTGGGTTGGTACTGAGCTTCATGGACTTGCACCTTTTTACCTTCCATCAAGTTTGAGATTTGTGGTCAAGGTTTGTTCAACTATTCCTCCTTCTCAGTCTTCCTCCTAGGATAATTGTATTGATGTATTTACATAAGAAAATGTTCTGTGGGTCTCAGATTCTATCCATTTTCTCTCTCTCTCTCTCTCTGTCTCTCTCTGTCTCTCTCTCTCTGTGTGTGTGTGTGTGTCTGTGTGATTCCTCCTTTTCAGATTGGGTCATATCAATTGACCTTCAATTTTAAGAATCCTTTATTTTGTGTGATAAAAATGTTGTTTACTCATTCTAGTGCATTTTTAAAGTATTTCCCTCCACAAAGTGACTCCTCTGCCTTGGTAGAATCCTTGGTTACAGGAAATACACTCAGTTTCTTTGGGTTGCTCCTTCAGAGAGACACCTGAAAGGCCTAGGCAATCAAGCACTGTTCTTTGATAAGAAATTTCACTTTGATAATAGCAAACCACTGCATAGGCCCTATATAGTTTAAGGACTGTCAGAGCCAGCGAAGGGGGAGGGAATATAAGGAGAGACACAGAAAATGCTAAAGAACTTTAAAGACTATTTGAGGAGTGCTGTAGAAACCTAATACAGTAGAAGCTTCATAAAATGTATACATATATGAAGTTGATCTAAATTAAATTGCCAAATAATGGGGGAGACAGAGTCCCAACTGGACATCACTTGTCCACAATGAAGCTTCCATTACTGTGATTGGGTTATATCTAATTGAGTTGTTGACCAAAGAGGTCCCATGAGATTCCCCAAACAACCCAAGCTGTTGTCAGGACTATACGCTGCTCTCCACAAACTAATGGCAAGGCCCCATTGCTGAAGACATCATTTACACAATTCATTTATCATGTAAACTCGAGCTGGTGCCTATACAGAGCTTTTGCCTCTATGTTCTAGCATCTTTGATATAGAAAAATATTCTGCACACTACCAAAAGACAAATGTAAGCACCAACTCAGCTACAAGCCCTTTGATCTTCAATGGTGCCTTGTGTGCAAGATGTACTAAGGAAATGGTGGCAAAGGTTGTGGCAGTAACCGATCAATATCGGGACTAAGGCCCACTCCATGATATGGAGCTCCTACCTGACACTGCTTGAGTGACCAAGAAACTAATAGTAGATATCGTAGGGACCTAGGGCAAAAGAAAATACTATTATTCTTTAAAAATGTAACAATTAAATTATTTTTAATGACATTCTCCCAAACTCATAGATCAGTGTCTTGCTTAGCCATCAGCAGATGGGAACAAATACAGAGACTAACAGACAGATGTTATACAGAAAGTGAGAGACCTTGGAACCTTCAGCCATAAATGAGATATCTTCATCAAATCTCTTCACTCATCTTCTTAGAGTTTAAGGAAGCCTGCTTAAGAGAAAGCAGGAAGAATATAAGTGCCAGAAGGGATGGAGGACACCAAGAAAACAAAGCCCTCTAAATCAACATGATCAAAGCTCATATGAATTCAGAGAGACTGAGGCAGAATGCATAGTCTTGCACACATCGGTTTCAGGTCCTTTGGATATATACATATAAATATGGCTTCCAGGTTAGAGAGTATATGGGATTCCTGGATGTATGAACAAGTGGGTCTGTTCTTTTGTGCCTTTTCTTAGGCTTTTTCCTTTGAATTGTTTGTTTTGTCCAGCTCCAAAATGTTAGTTCTGTTTTGTTTTGTTTATTATCTTTTAGAACTCTGATTTTTTTTTTTTTTGAGATATGTTTTCTCTGTGTACTCTTGGCAGTCCTAGACTCATTTTGTACACCAGGCCGGCCTTGAACTCACTGAGATCTGCTTGCCTCTGCCTCCCTGAGTTCTGGACTACAGGTATATGCCACTGTACCTAGCTCTTGGTTGTTTTCTAATGAGAGAGAGAAATATGTTAGATCCAGATGAGAGCAGAGACACGAGAAAATGGAAGGAGTAGAGGTCATGGCTACTGTATTCAATATATATTTTGTGAGAAAAAAATCTATTTTCAATAAAAGGAAACATAAAGAAACCTGGAGCAGAAATAAGAAAATACAACTTTCAATTACTTTTATTGTTAGTTCTTGTGCAGTCAGATTTTATCTGCTTTTTGGCTACTATTGATGGGTCAGCTGCCCTAGTAACAGGATTTTCTTAACATGAGAGCATCTGGCTGAAGGCAACATGATTTTCATGAGACTTTAGTGAGTATGCAAACGAGAGAGAGAGAGAGAGAGAGAGAGAGAGAGAAAGTGCCTACTCACTGTTCCAATTTGTTTTCTTATGCATGACAGGATAAGGTTGTGAAACAAACAAACAAAAAGCCAGAAAGTTCACCAGTCTATCATCCCTCAAGTCAAAAGCTCCAGAGTGTGTCTGGCCCTTCTTTGTTCCTCTGAAGACTTCTTGTGTTTATTGGAAATAGTTGTTATCGATTTGGAGAGTGTTTTCAAAATTTCAGTCAATATATTGATTATGCTTTTACTCTACAACAATTCCTCCTAGATTCTATCCATCTTCCTACCTATCCAAATTTATGTCTTCTCACTCTCACTCTCTTTCTCTATCTCTCTCTCTCTCTGGCTCACTTGCTCATTTGGGCTCACTCTTGCTCTCATGGTCTCTCTCTCATAAGCCATAAATAAACCCAAAACAACAAAAATAAAAACAAACAAACAAAAAAAAACAAGACAAAACCTGCCAAAACAAAGAGCTCCTCACAGACATGTTTTTTAAAAAACAAAATAAAAATAAACAACAGCAACAAAAACCATGGAGTTCATTCTATGTTGACCAACTTCTCCTTATTATGGGAAAATGGTGTGTGGTTGGTCTACTCAGTGAGAAATCTACTGCAAAAAAAAAAAGTTTTTTCTTTCCCAGCAGGTATCCATTTCAAATAGCTTCATTATTATGAGTAGGACCAACTATCCTACCCCTATTCTTTCTATCAGTTCTGGGACCCTGTCTGGTTTGAACCTATGCAGGTCTAGTGTATGGTACCATTTCTAAATGTGTAACTTTGGTGCAACCCTTTTATCTGGGGCACAAGATGTGGCACTGCCTGCCCTCTGTGCAGAGATGCATGGCTCAGGCTCCCAAATTATTTTTCTTGACATTCTTGGCTTCCTAGCTGTTCTTTGACCTCTGTGCTTAACTGAAAGGCTAAAGTTTTTCCATCTCCCCACCTCATGGTAACTCCCAGGATATTCTGCTTTCCTATGCTGTTGTCTTTCTCTCAAAAATCTATTAAAAAATCCTCAAGCTTGCTTTTCAGTCTATTTTAAAGTTGTCTTTATAATGATACTAATAACCCCAAAAGCGAAATTCAGTTCCCCAATACAGTGTTAGAAAGACTTCTCTATCACCTCTGCCTCCCTGAAGCCTCCAAGGAGCAGGTTTTGGTGCTGGCTGTAAGTACCTGGGGAGCATGGTGCACCCACCACACAGATGTAGGAGGCCGTGTCTTCCAGCAGGGAGGCTGTGATATGCAGGGTGCTGTGCTTAGCATCTGCATCCAGAATTGCTGAGTACCTTCCATTTGACCTTTTGTTCTCTGCGTAAGTCATCATTGCCAGAGACACAGGACCTCTGCCTGTGTCTTGTTTGTACCACCTTAAGTTGTTAAAGGGGCTCACACTGTAGTTGCACTGAAGGACACAGCTCTCTCCCTCAAGTACGACCAAGGACTCAGGACTCTGCTCCACTTGGGTCTTGCCAGCCACCCCTGTTCAGAAAACAGTGTGAAGTTCCAGACATCGATCATCCACACTTAGCACTTGTAGTTAGCATCTTTCCTTAACATAGACAAGCATCTCAGGTTAGCTAGAAATAGGTCGATTTTCTTTCCTCCTTTCACCCCAAGGTATTTAATCTTTCCCCCAAATCCTACGAAATGTTCTTTGCCCCTGGCTAACACCTCCACTCACTTACGCTGAAAATACAGCCACAAAAGCACCCAGCAGGCACGCAGGTGCTTCTCCATTTTTACTGCAGAAGTGTGCTCCAAAGCTGCTGCCTCATTTCCTCAGCTCTTTCCTGTACTTTAAATGAGAACTCTCAAGAAGTATTACCAGCCAATCAGAGACCCGATGCTCACATCAGCTCCTGGAGACAGGACCAATGCCAACACTGCCATCTCGCGGTCAGCGCTATAGTTGCTCAAAACCTTAGAGTAAGCATTTTGTGGTTGCTTTTTACTGGTGATGTGATGCAGAATGTAAATTCTTATGGATGTATAGAAACCACAGTAGAGTGTCCATGCGACTGTATTTCAGGACCTTAGTTCAACTCTGGCTCTACATAAGACAGTTAATATCTACTTTCCTTCTCTGAAAGTAGATGCCTAAGGACTTCTGAAAGTTTGAATAGAAATGATTCACAGTAGGAGCTAATGATCATGACTAGCCTGAACTAGGCCCTCACCTAAAATGTAAATTCCTTTATAATGTGACATTTCCTCCGTTCTATTTGCAACTATGTCACCCGTTTCAAAAAAAAATGTGTTTTGTCAAAAACGGGTACATTAAAATTCTGTTTAAAAATATTTCTATTTGTGCTCTTTGATCACCTCCCCCTCAGGGGGAAGCATCCTTACCAGGCCACAGAAGATGACAATGCAGCCACTGTGATCTGATGTGATCTGATAGAGTAAGATCAGAAGGAAGGAGAGGAGGACCTCCCCTATCAATGGACTTGGGGAGGGGCATGCGTGAAGAAAGGGGAAGGAGGGGCTTATGGGAGGACACAGTGAATAAAGTGTAATTAAGAAAATAAATTAAATTTTAAAAAGAGTAGTACTTACATTGTTCACTTAAAGGTTGTTTAAACAAAGAGGCTGAGTACATTGTAGGATATCAGGCTAAGTCAGATAGACTTCAATTTGTATTATTTACCTGCTGTGAGGTACAGCCAAGTTCAAGTCCCTTAAAATACGAGATGTTTTCATAAAAATGTAAAAAAAAATATTTGTATTAATTCTTTGACAATTTCATGTTTGTATACAAAGTATTTCTGAACGAATGTTAAATCCTCTAGTAATGATAGGCTTTTAAATCATTCATTATTATTTAAAAAATACTTTTCAAGACCTATATTACTCAAGTTGGTCACAAAAGCTAAGGATCAGCAATTCTGTGCTCAGGAATTACACACCAACAGAGAAATAGTTGAGCATCTGACACAAATCCTGACAGGTGGAATATGCTGAAGGGTGTGAAAATTCCTTTCTTAAAGTTTCTTATTTCTCAGTGAAATTTGGAACTCCACTGATAGGGGAGGTCCTCCTCTCCTTCCTTCTGATCTTACTCTATCAGAACATATCAGAAGTGGCTGCATTGTCATCTTCTGTGGCCTGGTAAAAATGCTACCCCCTCAGGGGGAGGTGGTCAAAGAGCACAAATACAAAATGTAAAAATTGTTTAGATATTTAAGATTAACTGTATATTAGAACTAATAATTCATAGAGAAGAAGAAAGCAAAAAAAAATGCCTGAAAATCAAAACTAGAATACATCTTTCATACAGGACAAGACAGGTTTTGAGAAGAGAATTATGAGAAGTAAAGACAATGTGATCACTAGTTTTTCTGGCAGCATAGCCAGGCCACAGTACCCAGACAATTAATCTAACACTCGGCTAAATCTCACTGTGAAATAGGTGGGTCTCATGTGATCCTTTGGAGGATTTAAGAAAAATGCTAGTGATTCACACCTTTAATCTCAACACTTGGGAGGCAGAGGAGGCCAGATCTCTGTGAGTTTGAGGCCAGCCTGGTCTACAAAGAGAGTTCCATGACAGCCAAGGCTATAGAAAGAAAACCTGTCTCAAATTAAAATTATGGAAAAAGAAAAGAAAAGAGAGAGAGAGAGAGAGAGAGAGAGAGAGCAGTTTCCCTCAACAGAAGACATTCTCTTGGCTTGTGAAGGTGACCTGTCTTCCGCACAATGAGTGTCTCCTTCATCTCTTCATGCTGCAGCACCTGAGTCCCTGCTTTTCCTTCTTCTCCTTGAGAATTAGGTGAAGCATGTTTGCTAGGGTTACTTTCCCCTAGCAAAGACTCTTATAATGGGGACACAGAGCCATCTTCTGTAGCCAGGCAAGGCCTCAAGTGGAGGGACTTAGAGACCAGCCTAGTCACAAAGCCTTAGACCTACAGTTTGTCCTTTCTGCAGAGTGTTCTGGGAGTAGAGCCTGGCAGAATCTTCATGAAAGGGACCAGAGAGACTGCATCCAGCAACTGCTGGGAGCAGATACAGAATCCCACAGCCAAACATTAGGCTGAGCCTCTGGAGTCTTGTGGAGGAGGGAGAGTGGGAGAGGAAGGATTGGAGGAACCAGAGGGGTCAGCCCACAGAATCAACTGACTCATGGGCTGACCCAGGGGACTCATGGGTGCTTGCCGGGATCAGGAAGCCAGGAGGGGTCTGCTCTCTCTCCTCTGTGTATATGTTATGGCTGAGTAGCTTGGTGTTCTTGTAGGATTCCTAACAATAGGAGATGAGGCTGCCGCTGACTCTTTTGCCTACTTGTGGGACCATTTTCCTACTGGGTAGCGTTATCCAGCCTTGATGTGATTATAAATTTCTGGTTTGTTTGTTTTTGTTTTGTTTGGTTTGGTTTGGTTTGGTTTGGTTAGAAGAATTTTTTTTATTTTTATTTGTTATTAGTTACATTTTATTAACTCTGTATTCCAGCTGTATCCTGCTCCCTCATTCCCTCCCAAGCCCTTCCTCCCTCCCTCATCTCCTCCCTGTCTCTTTCCAAGTCCATTGATTCTGAACCTGTTTTATCAGGTATCTTCAGGACTGGCTGCAAAGTCCTCCTCTGAGACCTAGCAGGACTGCTCCTCACTTGGAGGATGGGGAGGTCAAAGAGCCTGCTATACCACTCCTAGGCATATATTCAAAATTTGCTCAAGTACACAACAAGGACATTTGCTCGACCATGTTTGTAGCAGCTTTATTTGTAATAGCCAGAACCTGGAAACAACCCAGATGTCCATCAATGGAGGAATGGATACAGAAATTGTTGTATTTTTACACAATGGAATACTATTCAGCAATCAAAAAGGAGGAAATCATGAAATTTGCAGGCAAATGGTGGGATCTAGAAAAGATCATTCTGAGTGAGGTATCCCAGAAGAAGAAAGACACAGATGGTATATACTCAGTCATAGTCCTATAAGATATGACAAACATAATGAAATCTATACACCTAAAGAAGATAAACAAGAAAGAGGACCCAGGGTAAGATGATCAATCCTCACTTAGAAAGACAAATGGGAGTTGCATTGGATGTAGGAGAAAACAAGTAACAGGACAGGAGCCTACTGCAGAGGGCCCCTGAAAGACACGGCCTAGCAGTGTATCAAAGCAGATACTAAGAGGCATAATCAAACCTTTAGCAGAGTGCAGGGAATCATATGAAAGAAGGGGGAAGTTTCTATGGCATGGAAAGGATAGGACCTTCACAAGGACCAAATATATCTGGGCACAGGGGTCTATTCTGAGACTGACACTCCACCAAGGACCATGTATGGATATAACCTAGAACCTCTGCTCAGATGAAGTCTGTGGTAGCTCAGTAACCAATTGGTTTCCGATAGTAATGGGAACAGGGACTATTTCTGACAGGAAATTTCGGGTCTTATTGTAAGTTGTATTATCGTGTTTGGTTGTTGTCTCTGGGAGGCTTGTTATTTTCTGAGGAGAAACAGAGGGCTGATGGTTCAGGGAGAGTGGGTGTGGGGGTAGGGACAGAGACTGGTGGGAGGAGGGGAAATTGCAGTTGGGATTTATATGTGAGAGAAAAAGAAAGAATTCCACAGTGCTTTGCTAGGGAATCATTGCCATTTTCTGCTACACTAACTCCAGTATCGTCAGTGTAGCATATCAATAGATTGTGCTACAAGACAGAAGACACATTTCCTAAGGGAATCAGCTTCCTGGAAGTCCCTAGCAAGAACCCTAACATGGCCATCTAAGCCAAAAGACATGTTCTAAGTCCCACACTTGCTTGATGCAGGATTAAATTGATGAGTTTTTGCTGTTTCTCTATGATTCTTGAAACAGTACAATTAATTATTCAAGGAAACATTTCTAAAAGATCACGAAAAAGCTTTAGCAAATAAGAGTAGAAGGAAAATAAAATTTTAGGAGAGGTTATAAATCAGATTCAGCATCAGGAATTGCTTGTGGAAAAACCAAACTTTGTAGGAAATAAAGGGCCAAGAGTTTTAGGGTTTTCTAAAGAAAATATTTAATCAGGTTCTGTTAGGATAAATGCTCTGAATATTCCCACTGCAGTAAAACTATTTCAAAACCATTACCAAACACAGATGTTTATGATAAGGCAAAAGGAAGATAGGCAAACATAGAAGGTCAGAGAGTTTTGTTACTATAAGTTTTACAGACAGGCTAGCTCAAGCAGCTTATCACTAAGGAAAGATTGTAAATCCTTAGCAAGAGAAACATGAGGAATTCCCCACAGTGCTTAACTCTAGTGGGGGTTGTAAATCTTTAGCCAACTTGGTTCGGAGGGCAATGATAGCCCCTGGCCTTCCACTCACTAATTAGTAGCAGTAAACTGCATAAACACCACTAGTTCTATGTTTGCTCTGCTTAAGAGGCTGTTAGGCCAAGATTTTTTGTAGACACTGCTTCCACCAGGTTACTCTTTCAGTTGAAATGTAAACTTTGTATCGTTGGTAAAAAGTCTGAATGCTCCAGAAAATATGTCAACTTTAAGGTTCTTCTTTGTAAGATTACTATAAAAGTGTTGGCTTGACTTCAGTAAAGGGCAGAAGATCCAAACCAACTACCTGGTGTGGTCTGTGTCATTTTGCCTATCTGTGCCTTCCTGATATCTGAATTCTCTGATTCTCCCAAGAATGCGGGGCACAAGACAGGGCCAGTCTGTGGCAATTTTCTGCCACCTTTCTTCCAGACTCTGTTAGGTCACATTATGTAAACATCACTTTCTCCGGCACATTTGATTACCTGAAGACAGATAAGGTTTAAAATGTGGCTCACTGGTAGACCACTTCTCTGGCATGCGCGGGGCTCTGGGTTTAATCCCCAGTGCTGAGAGAACATGGCTTAAATGAGTTACAGCCATGACCCCGGAGCCGTCTTCATTCTACTGACTTGTGAAGTTAATGCGGCCTGGCATGCGGACATTTCTGTGATTTTCACCAGCAGAGACATGGAAGGCCTCACAGGGACGGCTGTGCTGAAGTCAGTGATTTCAGAGGCAGGTGCACAGCAGCCAGGCCACCTGTTTCCTCTCGGTTTGTGCTCAGCTCCCCCGGCAGTGTCTGCCAGTGTGTCATCCAGAGCACAGTAGTACACAGCCGAGTCTGACTCTTGCACCGAGGCTTTCTGCAAGTGGAACGAGGTGGTTCCTTTATCATATGTGGCTTCAAACCCTCTGCTGCTTCCCTTCTCGCCAGCTGTGATGACTTTCAGGAGGAGCTGGGGGCCTTCTCCAGGATATAGGACATACCAGAAAAGAACAGGGAACGTTATGCTTGTGGTTGAATACGTGCAATTTATTGTCAGGAACTTGCCTTCTGAGATGGTCACTTGGCCTCCTGTTTGAGTCACAGAGTCTCCGTGGGTCCTTCCTAGAGTGCAAGGAAGGGAGAGAAAAGGAGAGAGAGAGAGAGAGAGAGAGAGAGAGAGAGAGAGAGAGAGAGAGAGAGAGAGAGAGAGAGAGAGAGCTCTCAGCGTCCCCTTGAGAATAATGTTCTTAAGTAAATTCCAGCTAAAGACTTTGCTGTTTAAAGTCACTTTACTTACCTAGTATGAGAATCAGCACAGCCACGAAGCCTGGAGAAAAGTCCATCTTTACTGTCATCTAGAAAACGGTCTTGATGTTTAGCATGATGAGGTGTTAACTCAGAGAAACTATGAGTTGATTTAGTTATAAATGACACAGAAATGAGCCTGTGTTAGGAGACTGCGCCCCCTGCTGTACAGAAACTGAACTGAGGATGGATGTTAACCTGATCCTCTCCCTGACTTTGTTAATGATGCAGATATCAGTCTTTCCACCCTTTACATTTAAGCAAAGCTATTACGCCCTACATCAGCCATAGGAGAGCATCTCAAGGTTCTTTTACTTAAGATCGAGGCTGGACCCTTGAACATAGGCCTTTATATGTCCATGCATCTATTGTGAGTCAGCCGGCAACCCACAGAAATCCCATGAAAATGCTTCTGGTTAAAACCACAGAAAACAGTAAGAAGTCAACTCAAGATGGAGAATTCTCTCCATCAGAACGCTTTCCAACCTCTAAGGCAGAGATTGACATGTGCAAGAGGGCAATTTGTATTTGAGAAAGGAAATACCAATGAGGAAGAGCTGGTTTGGGGAGCAGAGTCATTACTTGAACAGCCATAAAAACAATAATATTTTAAGACTGTCATCTTTCCATAGAAGTTTTCCTCACTCCATAATCTATATACAAGTTCTACTGATATTTCAGAGTCACTGAAAAGTGGAAAGTATGAATTCTAGATAGAACAAGCTCCATAACATAAACATCTGAATCCTTATCCAATGATCTGATCTTGATGCCTTATTGACTCACCTCTTCCGTGTCCTCAGCATAGAGCTGACAACCATGAGGCATGTGCTGAAGCTGTACTCCAGTGGCAGTCCAGTAGGAAGGATGCTTTCCACACTGATTAGAGCATGGGCCAGGCTGGCACCCACTCTCCACTGATAAAGAAGCTCATCAGCACAGAATCAACCTGTGTGTACATCCTCAGATGCAGACACAAGGAAAAAAGCCAAGGCCTGATACTGTCTCAGTTCATGTATCCCTTCTTCTTCTTCTCTTCTCTTCTCTTCTCTTCTCTTCTCTTCTCTTCTCTTCACAAGTCATATCTTCAGAACTTTTCACAGAACTATCCTAAACAGAAACTCTGTAAACATCAGATATGAAATTTATTCTTATACATAGACAATAGCTGAAATTGAATGACAATGGGTTGTTTGAAAAGTACAAAGTTTTATTTTCATAGAAGGAAGAGTTCTAGAGATGGCTGGTTACATAATATGAATGTCTTAATGATACTTACCATTTCAGTGATTTTTGAATTTATGACTAGAGAATTTCATACATTGTACATAATGTGTTTTGATCACAAACACATACCATCCTCCCTTCTACTTCTGCCAGGCCCCCACCTTAAAATGTCTGAGGAGATAAGCTTTCTATGTGAACACCTACCACACCTTAGCACACTTACAAGAATTGTAAAAGCTGCTTCCTTTGAAGGCTTCGAAGCCCCACCTTGGCATTCTACCTGCAAGGAAAAGATGAAATTACAATACAGGGTAATTTAGTAGCCAAACTCCACCATTTTGCCTTTGGACAGATATAAAAAAGTAAGGTGAGAGTGGAAGGAGGGAATCACAGTGAATGAGAATTTGGGATTGAAGAGACATTTTTATGGCAGCAGACCTGGGGCTGTACAGATTAATCCACATGGCAGCATTGGATGCTTATTCAGAAGGATGTTGTGCAGGGCAAGGGTGGAGAAAATGAACATATATTCTCCCGATTTCTAAGAAAATGAACTTCTAAGAACTGACTATGATTATAAAGGTGTATAAGATGATGACATAAGCATTTTATACATAATATATTTTTAAGCTTTATTTATTTTTATATGCACTGGCATGTTGAAGGTCTTGCCAACTGTATTTTAAGTCAATACAGGATGGTAAAGATATCAAGTCATCTTGAAGTTGACCTAGAAAGTAGTTGATGGGGCTGGTTAGATTTCTCATCTTGGAAAAGTATGTGTTGCAGGCCATGTGACCTGAGAGAAAGGAGAGTTAAAACCCTACAAGTTGTCCTCTAACTTCTCATTGGAACCATGGCATGTGTGTGTCCATGTATGTGTTCATGTGTACACACAAAGAGGCATAAACTCATACAGAAATAATTATGTAAAATAAATTAGAAAGGACTTGAAAATTCTAATAATGACAAAAAATGAGTTTTGCATTCTAGAGATCGCTGGAGAAAGCAGGTATGCTCCAGCCTTCAGGTAACAAGATATGCAAACTTGTAGTTGACACTGCCCTGATTACATAAGATTTTCTTTTCTGACACAAAGTCCATGCAGAGTCATAGGTCAGTGGCTCAGGAGTAGTATACAAGCCAAGCTTGTAAAAGGCTTTGGTTCCATCTCCAGCACAAAACCCAAAATTAAAACAAAACATCCAATGGACAATTGGAAGCTCATACAGTAGCTGACCAGCCCTAACCACCATTCTTGATGTAGGAGCCTCCTCATTCATTTCCACCTAATAAAGCAACTTGACTGCCAGGCCTTCCAGTCACAGGAAAAGAAAGGTGAACCTGGCCTTTAACAGTCAACAAAAGGGGTGTTTCCATAGTTACTTTAAATCCTCCACACTTCAACTCAACACCAGTCCCTCCATTGTGTCCACTAGGTAACATGTGTTTTCACTAAGGCGAGCTTTCTTTCTTAGTGGACAAGGAATCTGTTCTTACCAATGAAGTAGAGATACATATATAGAGAACATAAATCGATACGTGGCTTATAAAATACCTTGACTGAGGTGATTGCCTTGAGAGATGACTCAGCATGTCAAAGTATGTGTTGCAAGACTACAGAACTGAGTTCCTCCAAGAGATCCACATGTTAGAACAAAACCTCCCCAAACTGTTCTGTGACCTTCATGTCTGTGTGCATGTGCACCTATGAAACTACTGAAACCTTTCAATCTGATGCTGAAAAGTATTGTCAGGCAGTTCTGATGAAATTACAATACTGCAGACTTTTGAGCCTTTCTGGTGAACAATGAAATGCTGAGTCATTTCATCTATGCCCTGAAATGTGACAGTGTGGCTGTTCTCAGTGACGCCTTGGTGTACATCAACACCATGGAGAACATCAAGAGGTCTGTGTACTGCACATTGCAGTCCTCAAGGTGAGGCAAATTCTCCTCTCATGGAGTAGCTATCAAGAGTAGGACCTGCGATAAGGGTCACTATTGAGCACAAGGAGCACACTCTTTCATGACCATATTGATAAATGATTGGCCAGGTGTTTGCCTCTGCTCTCACACCCCAACTCAGCCCATTAATTTTGTTCTGTGTTCTCTCATCAATGTGATTGTAACTGGTTCCAGATCCCTGAGCTGCATTTCTCCATGACCCAGACAGTGCACAAGCACTCCTAGGTTAATTGAAATGCTAGTGGTCACTGCTGTCAATGTATTCATGTACATTTTGTCTCCAGGTCTTATAGACAGTGACACCCACAAGGAGCTTCCTTATGTGTCCTTCTGGCAAAATAGTTTAGTTCAAAGTCCATTCTTGAATTTGGCTTTTGACTGAAGTCATTGTTTGCACCCCAAGGAATAAGAATCACACATCACCTGTGTCTAGAGCTCTTCTTATCCTTAAATGCATGTCAGAAGTTGATCTGAGTATTGCATGTTCTCTGCTGTACTAGAGAGAACACTACTTTCTCCGATATTACTGGACATTGTTTTGTAAAAATATCATATCATAGTCAACAGGATCTGAGCGATATCTATGCTATTCATGATGAGCTGCTGATGTATCACATTGTTTTATAGATAGGCATAATATACCCATGCTACCAGCTCACCTGAACAAGATCAGGAAACTAGCTCCGTTTTCTTTCTCTGATGGCACCTTTCACCCAAGCATCATGCAAGATAGAGCCTGGCATGCAGGAGCAGCATATCCTCAGTTGTATGCCTGAGGGAAACAGCACTGCACAGGCTCAGGAACCGAACAGGAACCTCAGTTTCCTTAGGAATAGAGCTAGCAACTGCATGCTGGCTCTCTATGTGAGTGTGTTTTAGATGACTTCAGTGATGGATCTGATCATCCCTACAGCAGAGGCATCTGCCTGAAATTTCTTAACCTATTCAATGCTAGGCAGTCATTCTGCCAAGTGAGCTATAAATAACATATATTCATACCCACTCCTGGTGACTTTTCTCTTTCTTGAGACAATATCTCACTATGTAAGTCACAGAAATCCTGTAACCAAAAGGGCTTTGGTATCTGTGGTAGACAGAGAGCAACACACTCAGCCTGAAGACCTTTTCTCTTGGTGCTTCCACTGTATAAGTTTCTTTACCAACAGTGCATCACACTGATGCCAACACCCTGATGGCTAAGTTCTGTATTGGCTAAGGCATCTGGAGGCAAGTTTCAAAGGCCAGGCACATGGCTTCTGTGACTGTGCCCTCTAACAAACATCCCACATTGTAACCAGCACTGTAGGCTCTTCCTGGAAGTTCTCACAGACACTTGTACACATAAGGTAAGAGACCATTCCTCTGCCACATTCATCCTGTGATGAGATTTCGCTACTGTTTAATTTCTCATATTGCTAAAAAGGAGGTTTTGAGGAAAGAATGAGACTTTGCTAGGCATGGTTGGAAAGTTAAAACTCAGTTCTTCACATGGCAAAAGCTAACATGATTCTAATCTTGGCTAGAGTTATCTGTAGCTTTGAAAGAGGTGGTGGTCAATGGCAATGTCCCAGGAGAGTCTCCTAAAAAGGACCCCTCAGCTAATGGTGAGCATAAAGTGAACATCAGCAGGGTTCCCCGTGACATCAGCAGTCCATTTCTCTACATTCTATTGTATCCTGGAGAGCTCTTGGCAACGCCGTGATGTCACTAGTGTTGTGACAACACCAACTGCTCTTAGGGCAGTTGCCTATAGGTCTCATCAACAGCCATGTGGGCGAGACTGAGAAGTTTCTTTGGGAAAGAGAATGTGGACAGTCGAAAAATCAAAGAGCGGCAGAAGGCAGATGGCCTTCCATCTCATTTTAAAATATCAAGAAAGAAGTTGTCCTGGGGAAGGCACAGTGAGTCCTGGTCAGAGGAGATGGGCTTGAGGTGGGAGCTTCAAAAGGAAGGCAGTGGAACAAGAACCTCTAGGAAACAAATGGATGTTCCTGCTTAACATAGGTCATGAAAGTTAAGGATTCCAGAACATTATTTTGTCTGTCCCCAAAGCCAGGAGCTGGCAAGGCCAAAGCTGTTTCACTGGAAGTTCTTAGCTTTACACTTATTGGGAATTTGTGGTTTAAAATGAGGACAAAAGGAGACCATCAGGGGTCAAGGGGTTTAATTAACATTTCCTAGTTTATGGCAGGGCATCACTGCACTTCACTCTCACAGGTTTAGTTTAGGTGCTGTGGATATCTGACAGTAGTTACAGGGACAGAAATGTGCATGTACTTATAACGCCTCTGAAAACCTCTCCCTGACAGTGGTGCCCTTAGGATACTGAATCAGTAGCTGTGGGTGGAAGGCATTTCTCAACTAAGGGCAAAATGTCAGAGGCAGTAGACCAGATAGAGAATGAATCTTTACTGCCAGCTCTGTGGTGTTTTGGTGTGTCTCTGGGCAGAACTATTCAGTCTCTTGATCATCTTCTGCTGCTGCTGGACTGCCTAAACCACAATCGCGGTCATAGAGTGGCAAGGCAGGAGCACTGTATGTCTCTAAAGCACCTGAGTGCTTGTGAACTCTGCCATTATTCTCTTGGGTTCTGTAACCACAGGCTTGAGGCCTCAGAAACCAATCTGCATCTTGTAGGTTTGTGAAGAAGCCTGAAGCGTCCATCTCTGTAGTCATCTGAAGCACATGTAGAGAAGCAGCAGAAATACCTAGCTGCTTACATACCCACTTCTTAACAGAGTAATGGCAGTTCTGAGAGAGCAGGCATCTCAGCCTTAGGCCACTGCCACACCCACACCAGTGTCCCATAGTAGCATGTGCTACAGGGCAGGAGACAGGCTGTCTTCAGAAATTCACTCCCTGGAAGGTCCCTGGCAGATTCATCCCACTTGGAAACAGACATATTCTGAGATTTCTGTGCTTTTTGGGCGCGGTCTTGGGAATGGAATTTTGAATTCTTTGATCTTTCTCTGTGACTCCTGAAACAGCACAACTAATTTTATAAAGAAATTTATTATTAGTAGATTAGTAAAGGCTTTAATAAAAATAATATGTAAAAGGAATATGTTTAAGAAAAGTAATGAATTAGATTTAGTATTAATAGACATTAAGAATAGTGAAAAAATAATAGGCTCCTTCTTAAGAAAAGAATAGCATGGGAGGTGCAGCTGGCAGGAGTTTCCCCTCCCTTCAGTGCCTTGTTTCTAAGGAAGATTATGAATCTTTAGCAGGACATATGGGAGGATGGTTAACAAAGGCGTAATTAGATTTTGATATAGAGAAAGATTTTGGCAGGCATCTGACTTAGCTCCTGACTTTCCTCTTCACTGGTTAGCAATAATGACACTGCATTTGAGGTTTCTTTTTCTTTGTTTCTTTTGATCAAAAGGTCTTTAGGCCAAGATTTCTTGTGGGCACTGCTTTATGTTTGACTACATTTTGAGTTAAAATGTAAACTTTGTATTCTTGGTAAAAGTCTAAATGTTCTGGAAAGTATGCCAACTTTAACGTGCCTTTTGTGAAATCATTATAAAAATACTAGCTTGATTTCAGTAAAGTGCAGCAGAACCAAAAACATTAAAGTGTCTCTGTCTGTCAATTCATCACCGAAACCTTGTCTTCCTGTCCAAAGCCTTGTTCTCCCTTGGACACCGGCAGCCCAACTGGGCCAGTCCGTGGCAGGCCACAATCTGTAAAATCTTGTCACTGGGTTCTAGGCATGCTCTATTTGTCTCCATCCACTGTGCCTTCTCACTATGCAAGTTCACTTTTGTTCTCCCTACAGGGGCCAGTGGGGAGACACCATGTCCCACAAAGCTCCCCTCCAAGAAGCAGCTGAAGAAGGAAATGGACAGGTTGACCACTCAGCTGAAGCTGATGACCAGGGAGAGAAATGAGCTGCAAGATCGCCTCCTGCTCCTCACAGAAGGATCCTTGGACAATCGGTATCCATTTTTTTCCACCCCCATGGTATCAGTCTTGGCTCTGCAAAGTCATCTAATCCTTTTAAGGACACCTCCAGGGTGTCATGTTCCTAAATGCTGCTCAGAGGAGAGGCAGGAAATTAAGCTTTGGCAGCAGTGATATCTGGAAAAAACACATATGCTTCTTCCAAATGAAACCCGAGCCTGTTCTCTGAATCACACAAAACAGGGATTGAGGCAGTAGAGAGTGAGTTCCCAGCATGCATTTGGAAAGGGGCCTACTGTGAGACAATAGCTACTGTGGGTTTAGCATGAGATATTTACTTGCCTGGCAGGAGATTTAATTGCAGGAAGCTCCTGGTAGCTGCTGCAGGGACCTGCTCCCTCTTGGTTTATCTCAGTGGAGGACAGGAAGGACTGGAGCTCAACAATGTTTATCTCTCTCCTTGTGCCTTGTAATCTTTAGACAGTACATGGGATGCAATTTTTTTTCAGCTTCCCATTGTTCATTCCATCCCCGACTGTCTTTATCTATTTCTGTCACCTCTCTCTCACTCTGTCTCTGTCTCCTCTCTCTATATATATCTGTCTCTCTGATATATCCCCCTCTCTTTCTCTCTCACTCTCTCATTCTCTCTCTTTCTGTCTCTCTGTCTATCTGTTTGTGTATATAAATATTTGCATGTTTGTGTATCCCTTTAGAGTCTTGGAGCCAGTGGTGTGAGGTGGGCCTGTGAGTCTCAGTCTTAATATGATGCCAGTTCTGAGTTCTGGGTGTGCCAGTTTAAGCAGTACTTAGCCTATGTGGCCAGATTGGAGGCACAGTAGAATCCCTTGGGCAGTTTTTAAGGCTTCTCTACGCTGGGTCTCAATCCCAATATTATGTCCAATGATTCTTGTCATTGGAATCATTGTTCTGAAAACAGGAGGAATGAAATCACAGATCTTTGGTGGACCAACACTTGCGGAATGACACCCCTTAAATGTAATGGAGTAGACAGCCCCTCCATGTTACTGAGTGAATTATGCAGCCAGGGCACCTTTCAGCTGGAGACCTATAACTTCTGTGGGCCTGGGGCCAGGATAACAAGTAGTATAAGCAGCAGAATGAACCAGTCTAGAGGGTCCACAATGTGGTATCTTCTGTGCATGGATATTTTAGGTCCCAGCCAGGGTTCACAAGTTCCTTGAGTCCTATATTCATGGGCTTCTTTTACTTTGGGGGCCAGGCCCTACCACAGGTCAAATCCTTTCTATGAAAGACTCAAGATTCAGCACAAGCAGGTGATATTGGAGCTGCAGACCTTGGAGCAGGAGCATGCTGAAGTCTCACAGAACCTCAAGGATCTTGACAAGGAGACTGGCTTCTATCGGTAAGTGCCTGTCATGGACCCCAACAGTTGTGAAATGGTGTTTCTGTTTATTCTGGACTGGGAGTCCCCAGTACTGGTTCTATCACTTCTGCCTCTGAGCCATCTGCTACATGTTTCTTTTGGACTCAGATTTGCTAAGTATGAAAGAGACTGTTAGCCTTCCCAGGATTTTCATTCGAACATCAGGAGACTCTAGATAGAAATCAATTCATAGCATCACAGGCAGCCCTGGGTATCTGGGAATCAGGCAGGGTTTTACAGAGCTGGGTGTTATGGAACAGATAGATAGAATGTGCTCCCCTTAGTTCTTCTTTCCTACCTTGAGGGCATTTATTCATATTTTTTATGTTTCTGCATTACTTGCAACAATAAAGGACACATGGAGACTCCTAGTTCTTTCTGAGGGACAAAGGACCCTATTAGTGTTGGGGACTTTTGTAGTTGTTATTCTTTTGTGAATTAGCTGTTCTCTCTATGGTCTGCCTAGTGCAGCAGGCATGGTTGTATTGGGCTCTTTCCTAGATCCTCATGGAAACCTTAGTCCTTGTGGTGTTGATAGGCCCTGAAGGTAGGGATGGCAAATGCATGCTGGCAGGTGGGGGGCATGAGGAGGCTGGCAGAGGCTTATTCTTCAGAGGATGTTTCCAGCAACCTCCACAGCCGGCTCCTGATGGAACAGATTCAGCTGAAAAAGAAGATGGACATGATGAAGAAGAACAATGAGATGGCGCAAGAGGATTGGGTCTTGTTAAAACACCAGTTGGCAGAAATGCAGGAGATGTGTAAGGACCAAGAGGAGAACACCAGTGATCACCAGCCACCGCAACTGGACAAGGTCTGGAACCATTTGCCCACTGGACTGTTTGTCTGCTCATCTACACACCTGAGCTCTCACCCATCACCCTCCTTACTAATTTATACTTGCCACCATCTGCCCACCTCATGCCATCTGACTTCTTTTTTCTACCACTGCCTAAGTATTCTGGGAAATTAGCCTCTTGTGAGAAACTCTATTATTGGCAAGCATACCCTTCTCTTCTCCTTGAAGGTGAATTCCAAAACAGAGTTGGGGAATAAGATAACCCACAATCACATGGTCCTTGGATAGCTGAGCTGTAATATAAACAGATTATTGGTGCCTTCTAGGTCCTGTGACTATTTTGCATGGCAGGGTCATGTGACTTCAAGGTAGGAAGCAGCTTACAAAAAAAGAGTCTAGTGCTATTGTCATCAATGCCAATGTCATGTGGCCTGCCCCATTCTTTGTCACTGCAATGGGTCTTTTCCTTTTGACCAGCTCTTAATTCACACTGATACATGCCTGATTTCTATTTTCTTAGCCCTGTTTCCTTTGGGTTTTGCGGGAGTGTGTATAGTCTGGAGCTGACTGGACAACAAAGGACAAGGGAAGGATTTTGTCAGACAATTTGTGGAGGTCAGAGTCTTGAGACTTCAGAGGGAAAAAGTCACTAACCACCTCAACATAGTCTAGCCAAGCAGAGCAATCTTTTCAAAGCTAACTTAGCTCCCAAATGGATGATAGCAGAGCTGTGAAAGTGCTTGTGTGCTATGTCTCCATGTTCTTCTAGCAGGAAGCCTATGAGATTTGTGGTTCATCATGCATGTGTGCATTGTCCACAAGAGGCCATTGGGTTTCTTTCATGTCAGTTTCTACCTTGGAACAGGTTTTCTTGCATCCCTTGAAGCTGGATGTTCTGGCTAGGGTGACTGTCCAGCCAGCTCTTGGGTCCTCTGTCTGTGCTTGCTCTTGTAAGACACTGTGTGCAAGCCAGTGTGCAGCCCTCCACTGAGAACACCATCTTGTCATGAACAGGAGGAGGAAAGACTGGAGAAACTCCTGCAGTTTCTGAGGAAGCAGACTCAGCTGGCCATCCAGCAAAGGGACTTAGCCATAAAGATGCAACATCAATTTGAGGACCTCCAGATGAGGTAGGAGCCCAGGCTGGGAGGAGAAGTTGAAGTCATCTGGGGACCCTGTTCCTGGATTCCTGTCTTTTATAGGCTTTTGCTCTCCAGCACGGCTAAGAGCCCCTCCTGGGAAAGAACACCTCAAAGAGTTGTGCTGACCCAGTCTACAGGAACTTCTGTGAAGGAAACAATGTGATTGGCACCTTATGTGTCCAGAGCATTGTGACCCCCCTCCTGAGTTCTTTACAATATTCTTAGCAGGCTGTGTTTAAAGTCACAAGATCTGCCAACATCTGCCTCCCAAGTGATGGGAACTCAAGATGTGCACACCACACCAGGCTGAAATAATACTTTTGTTTAAGAGCAACCTGTGTAGTGATCAGATTCTCCCCGTTAGCCCTAATCTCTGCAGTGTTTACTATTTTCTGTGAGAAGGGTTCTCTGGAAAGAATAGGTTAAGGAGTTTCCAGAAGCCAGACAGGTGTCTCTGAAGCAAGGAATATCAGACATTCAAGGAGTGGTCTGTAACTCACTCCCATAATGAGCCAGGATGTGGTCTGCCAGCTCTAGTTCTTAGGAAAACACAGCTTTCAGTCTGGTACCTCAGCCTGTGCAGGACTATTGTTGGCAGGCACACAACTCATGAAAGGCTGCTCCAGCATGCCAGGCTCCATCATGCATGGTACTTGGGTACAAGGAGCCTCCTGAGCAGGAGAAATGAGCTAGCCTCATGACATTGTTCAGTGGCCCAGGTTGCAAGGGTGTATTTCTAGCTACTATGTGATCCATCAGTGAGTCATCATGAATAACTTATATTTTGATCATTTTTGGGTAGGTTCTTTTATATAATGATGTTCCTGGGCTGTAGGAGAAAGGGCTAGTCTGTGTAGTAGAACAGAGAACATACAGTTCCTAGATCTAATTCTGACATGCGTTTAATAGCGGAAACATTTTGTAGGCACAGATACTGTGTGACCCTCATGTCTTGAATTACAAACAGTGACTTCAGTGAAGAGATCAGTGTTGACTGTGGAGCACAGCTGAGGTTGTGGGAGGGAGCAGCTTGAAGGCTGAGATGGGGTGTTGCAACCAGGCCTGTGTCTTAACTGCCTTCCTCTCCCAGGTCTGAAAAGCTGCACCTTCAAATGGAAGTGGCCACAGCCCATGAGAAGAGCCTCCTGCAGAAGGAGCTACTGCATCAGGAGCCACCTGCTGAACCCCAGCCCCAGGAAACACTGAATTCCCGGGATGGATTGTATTATGCAGAATTGGTTTCCTGTGTATGAACAGGCCCTAATTTTATCTAGCCAGTGAGCCAGCTAGGCTGCTTTGGCCTCTCATTCCCTTTTCTTTTCTGACAACACCCCTTGAGAGAACTTTTGTCTCCCATGCCACTAAATGTTCAAGATAAGCCACAGGCTGTGGCGCTGTCTTGCTAAATCTTCACTGAGAGAAGACTGATAAGCATAATTTTCTGTGTAAATTTTAGTTTTTTTGTTTTGCTTTCTTGGTTTTGGTTGTTGTTATTTTGGCTGTTTTGGTCTTTGAATTTTTTATTTTGACTTATATATTCTTGTTATTGTTTTATAAACTTTGGTTAGATTACTCACAATTTTATTGACTACCCTGTTAATAACTGTTTTTAAAATGTATTTTCTTATGATTAAAAATGCAGATTCCTCTATTGAAAATTCTCTGTTTAGCTCTGTACCCCATTTTTAAGTGGATTACTTCATTTGTTGCTGTTTAACTGCTTGAGTTCTTTATATGTACTGGATATTAGCCCTCTGTCAGATATAGGGTTGATGAATGGTGGAGAAACACTTAAAGAAATGTTCAACGTCTTTAGTCATCAGGAAAATGCAAATTGAAACAACCATGATATTTCACCTTACACCCTTCAGAATGGCTAAGATCAAAAAGTCAAGTAACAACACATACTGGAGAGGATGTGGAGAAAGGGGAACCCTCCTCCACTGCTGGTGGGAATGTGAACTTGTACAACTACTTTGGTAATCAATCTGGCACTTTCTCAGACAATTAGGAATAGCACTTCCTCAAGATCCAGCTATACTACTCCTAGGCATATATTCAAAAGATGCTCAAGTATACAACAAGGACATTTGCTCAGCCATGTTTGTACCAGCCTTATTTGTAATAGCCACAAGCTAGAAACAGCCCAGATGCCCCTAAACTGAGGAATGGATACAGAAACTGTAGTATATATATGTATAAATGAATTATTATTCAGTGATAAAAAACAAGGAAATCATGAAATTTGCAGATAAATGGTGGGAACTGGAAAAGATCATCCTGAGAGGTGTCCCAGAAGCAGAAAGACACACAGGGTATATACTCATTCATAAGTGGATATTAAACATATAGTATAGGATAAACATACTAAAACCTGTACAACTAAGGAAGCTAATCAAGAAGGAAGGACTCTGGCTAAGATGCTCAATCCCCACTCAGAAAGGTACCGGGAATGAATATCAGAGGAGAGAGAAAACAGGGAACAGGACAGTAGCCTACCACAGAAGGCCTCTGAAAGTCTCTACCCTGCAGGGTATCAAAGCAGATGGTCAGACTTATGGCCAAACTTTGGGCAGAGTGCAGGGAGTCTTATGAAAGAAGTGGGAGACAGTAAGACCTGGAGAGGACAGGAGCTCCACAAGGGGAGCAACAGATTCAAAAGTCTGTGCACAGGGGTCTTTTCTGAGAGTGATACTCCAGCCAAGGACCACTCATGGAGATGCCTGGAACCCCTGCACAGAGGTAGCACATGGCAGTTCAGTGTCCAAGTGGGTTCATAGTAATGGGACAGGGACTGTCTCACACAGAAAGTGATTGGCCTGCTCTTTGATCACCTCACCCTGAGGGAGGAGCAGCCTTACCAGGAAGAGGAAGACAATGCAGCCACTCCTGATGAGACCTGATAGATAGGATCAGAGGGAAAGGGAGGAGAACCTCCCTTATCACTGTACTGGGGGAGGGTCATGGGTGAGGAAGAGGTAGGGAGGGTAGGATTGGGAGGGGACGTGGGAGGGATCTACATGGAGATACTAAGTGAATAAACTGTAATTAATAAAAACAAAAATATTAAAAAATAATTCATTCATCAAAACATTAAAAAGGCAGATTCCATCTCTTCACACATTTTAAAATTTTATTTGTTTAATCACTTTATACTCCAATCCCACTCCTCTCACTCCTTTCCTTCCCTTCTCCTCTTGGTTTCGCAGGAAAGAGGAGGCCCTCCTCAGGGTTCCAGGATGGTTACCTGTATTCTACCTCTCTGATCCTCCTTTATTCTGGGAGGCAGCTGCTCCCTCCCTGCAATGACTTTTCCCCAGCACTGCCCTCCTCTTCACCAACAGACAAGAGCAAGGGGACCTGAAATCTCAGTGTGGAGTCCATTGCATCCCAGCCTCCTTAGCTTCCCATCACTCAGTCCTCAGAGTCACCCTCTGACATACATAACATTATTAGTCTTTCTACTGAGCAAACAGGAAAGCTTGCGTTATGGAGGAGCCAACTCATGTGGCAAAGAAGAAAGGGGGTTAATATTCACACCCATGGTAGAGAGCAGCCTGGCATACTCAAATCACTGGGTTCAGCATTCAGCATTGAAAACAATATCCTAACAACCTGAAACACACAGAGATGCGCGCGCGCGCACACACACACACACACACACACACACACACACACACATCTGTGCAAGGCACAAATTTCCAAACCAGGTCTACCTCTTTTCTACCTCAGTGTACCTTCCAGGAATGTTTTTAAAGGAATGTGCAAGTAGACTCTTTAAGGTACTCCTGAGTTGAAGGACTCATTTGAATTTCAGAGGAATGTGATTCCTCTTCTATTCTTAGCTTTTTTTAGTCTCAGAAACATGTGGGAAAGCATAACGCCATTTGTAACCCAGATGGACCAGGCCCTAAAAACACATAAAATGGACTTAGGTTACTGTAAACTACAAGTGACATCTCTCATGAGGAAGGATTTAATAAACTTAGAGGCAATGCTCCAGATTCCGGTGAGAAGCATACAGGACAAATAATCATCATTTCTGGGTGATACGGGCCATACAATTCTCTACAAATTGCAAATGCTCATCAGACTTTAAACTACACCCTTTCCCACCATTCCTGGGGGGTGAGGGAGACTAGTAAACATCTCCTTTCTTTGTAGGTTAAGACTCTGTGTTAACTTCCCTGGATTCTCCAGTACTCATCTCTGTTCACAAGGACCTTTGCTCTCTAAAATTCCTTTTTTAGCACAGAGCAGTTATAGCCCTAGACTATGCATGAGACACTAGAGGGACATGTTGACTTCCAGATTCCTGGGCTTTGGCACAGACACTCAGGCCAGGCCTTCTGGATACTAAACCTGCATGTGCACCTTAGAGACCCTTATCAGTAAGACTCCAGTGAGCCAGAACCCCATGAAGTCCCCTCCAAGAAAAGCCAAATACTTTTGTGACTGTGCTTGCATTTAAGCTGGGGGAGTCTCCTCTGAGTGATACTTAAGACTTTCATAACCCCAGGCCCAAGCAATTGTCTCCATGCTCTTGGCTGTGCTCAGGGTCCAGGGAGGGGTCTGCCTGCTCTGAGAAACCTAGGCTGGGTTGTAATACAAGCCAAGCTTTCAGCCCCCCCTAATTCTGTCCCTTCTGGGTGATAGGTCCTGAGAACACAAAGGGCAAACTCAGGTCATATTTGTACAGATAGCTCTGTCAACCTTTCCACCAAAGTGAAGTCAAGACGCTAAAAGGGGGCAAGCTTGAGCCAGCTGTACTTCTCATGCTATTTTTTCCTAAGAAGAAGCCCATTATTTTTTTTACTATTCTTATAATGCTTTTAATACTAAATCTAATTCATTACTTCTCTTAAAACTACTTTTCTTCTGCCCTATTCTTGTTAAAGCTTTTGGTAATCTATCAAAAATATATTTCCTTGAATAGTTAATTGTGCTGTTTCAGGAATCATAGAGAAAAATAAAAAAACTCATTAATCCAGCCCCATAACCGTGACCAAAAAAGTGTAGAGACCCTAGACTGCGTCTTTTTGACTTAGGTGGTCGGGAAGACCTGCTATTGACCTCCAGGGAACGAATTTCCAAAGAAAGCATATCTCCTGCCCTGTAGCATAATCTATTGATATACTACACTGGCGACACTGGAGTGGGTGTAGCAGGAAGACACACTTGTGAACCGCTAACAGTATTCCAAGCAGAAGGGCATGAGTGATATATGGTAGTGGAATGTGCCACAGCCAGCAGGAAAGGAAGGGGAAAAGGTATTTTGTCTCCCCTGTACTGTCATAGCAGTGTCCATGCTTCTTCACTGCAGTATCTGTCCTTTCACAAACCACAAATGCTGGTGGTTATATTGTCATATATGTGGCCATGTCTTCCTTTTCCCACTGCGACCAATAAACCTTCCAGAATATCCAGAGCACTCTGTGGTCTCCTCCCTAGAAGTGTGCTGCTAACCTTCCTTTTCTCATTGATCCTCTGTGTGAATCTGCAAGGAGCTCTGCCTTTTCTTCCTCATTTGGTCATGAATGTTTATGTCATTAGAAAATACAGTATTTTGACTTGCCTAGTTTTAGAATCTGTTTCCAAAACTTTTAATAAATGCATCTGTTTATATATATGTGGGTGTGCATGGTTGTGCCATAGCTTGTGTGGGGGCCAGAAGACAACTTGCAGAAGTTGGTTGGCTCTTTCAACCATGTCATTCCAGTGGTCAAACTCATGTTGTCAAGCTTGGCAACAAGTGCCTTTACTCAGTGAGTCACTTCTTCATCTCTTGGTTTTCAAGTTTCTATGCCTATGCTTTTTCTTCAATGGTTAGATTTCTGGGATTTTGGTTTGGTTTGGTTTCTTTTGGTTTGATATACTTTGGGTTGTTTGGTTTACTGTTTTCTGTGTGCTTGTGTGACGATGTGAATCTGTGTGTGTGTGTGTGTGTGTGTGTGTGTGTGTGTGTGTATGTGTGTCTAAACCTCCCCTTTTGGATGGTGTGGGTATTGAACCTAGGGCCTCATATGTGTGAGGGAAACATTTTAATTCATTTAAAATGTTTACTCCCTTCCTCCATCTCTTCTTTCCTACTTTTCCTTTATCACTTTTTTGAAACAAGTTCTCATGAAGTTCAAGCTTGCTTCTTTTTTTGTTTATTATTATTAGTTACATTTTATTAGCTCTGTATCCCACTCCCTTATTCCCTCCCAATCCCACCCTACCTCCCTCAGCTTCTCCCTGCCCCTTTCCAAGTCCACGGATTGGGGAGGACCTCCTCCCCTTTCATCTGGCCCTGTTTTATTAGTTATCTTCAGGGCTGGCTGCAAAGTCCTCCTCTGTGGCCTAACAGAACTGCTCCTTCCTTGGGGAATGGGGAGTCAAAGAGCCTGCCATTGAGTTTCTGTCAGAGATAGTCCCTGTTCCCCTTACTATGGGAAACCAATTGGTTATGGAGCTACCATGAACTTCGTCCGAGTAAAGGTTCTAGGTTATATCCATACATGGTCCTTGGTTGAAGAAACAGCCTACAGATTGGGAAAGAATCTTCACCAACCCTTTATCTGACAGAGGGCTAATATCCAGTATATATAAAGAACTAAAGAAGTTGAAAAGTAACAAATCAAGCTTGCTTCTTACTCCTGCTCTCCCAGCTTCCACCTTTTTTAAATGTATTTATTTATTTATTTATTTATTTATTTATTTATTTATTGCAGTTTATGCACTTTGTATCCTGACACTAGCTTCCTCACTCATTCCATCCATATCTCACACTCCTTCCCTCTTCTTCACCCTTGCCCCTCCCCCAGTCCACAGATAGGGGAGTACCTCCTCCCTTTCCATCTGATCCTAGTCTATCAGTTCTTATCAGGAGTGGATGCATTGTCTTCCTCTGTGGCCTGGTAAGGTCTCACCCCTCGTAGGTGAATGTGATCAAAGAGCAAGTCACTGAATTCATGTCAGAGAGTCCCTGTTCCCATTATTAGGGAACCCACTTGGACGCAGTGCTGTCTTGGCTACCTCTGTGCAGGGGTTCTAGGTTATCTTCACAAATGGTCTTTGGTGGGAGTATCAGTCTCAGAAAAGTTCCCTGTGCCCAGATTTTTTTCCTGCTGTTTGGTTTTGTTTTGTTTTTTGGGTTTTTTTTTTTTTTTTTTCTCTCCTTGTGGAGCTCCTTTTCTCTTCAGGGCTTTCTATCTCCCCCTTCTTTCATAAGATTCCTTGCACTCTGCCCAAAGTTTGGCTATGAGCGTCAGCCTCTGCTTTGATTCTTTCAGAGTCCCTTTGTGGTAGGCTCCTGTACTGTTTTTTCCCTCTTCCGATGTCCATCGCATTTGCCTTTCTGAATGAGGCAGGGTCCTTCCAGGGTCTTCCTTTTTTGATTAGCTTCTTTAAGTGTACATATTTTAGTATGATTATCCTATATTGTATGTCTAATATCCACTTATATGTAAGTATATACTGTGTGTGTGTTTCTGCTCCTGATATACCTCACTCAGGATAACCTTTTCTAGTTACTACCGTTTGCGTGCAAATTTCATTATTTCCTTGTTTGGAATTGCTGAGGAGTATTCCTTTGTGTAAATGTACCAAAATTTCTGTATCCATTCCTCAATTGAATTACAAAATGGCTGGTGGATCATTGGAATCAATGAGAAGACTCAGAAATAAACCCAAACACTTATGGGCACCTGATTTTGACAAAGATGCCAAAACCATACAATGAAAAAAGATAGCATCTTCAACAAATGGTGTTTGTCTAACTGGATATCTACATGTAGAAAAATGAAAATAGATCCATACTTATCACCCTGCACAAAACTAAAGTCCAAGTGGATCAAAGACTTCAATATAAAAACAAACACACTAAACCTATTAGGAGAAATAGTAGGAAAGAGCCTTGAACTCATTGGCACAGGAGACAACTTTCTGAACAGAACATCAACAGCACAGGCTATAAGCTCAACAATCATTGAATGGGGCCTCATGAAACTGAAAACTTCTGTAAAGCAAAGGATGCTGTCATCAGAACAAAACAACAACCTAAAGATTGGAAAATGATCTTCACCAACCCTATATCTAGCAGAGGGCTAATATCCACAATAAATAAAGAACTCAAGAAGTTAAACAGTAACAAATCAAGCAATCCAGTTAAAAATTGGAGTACAGAGCTAAACAGAGAATTCTCTATAAAGGAATTTCAGATGGCAGAAAAACACTTAAATAAATCCTCAACATCCTTAGCTATCAGGGAAATGTAGATCAAAATGACCCTATTTATGGTTGTGAGCCTAGCTTTTAACTCCTGAACCATCTCTCCAGTCCTAAAACTGTTTAGCCCAGGCTGACCTTGAACTCATGATCCTTCTGCCTCTGCCTCCTTCAGTAAATTCTACTGGTGTACTCCATCACAACCAGCATCAAACCAAGTAATAAAATTAAAAAATGTGGTATAGAGCTAAACAGAAATTTCTCTGTAGAGGAATATAGAATGGCAAATAAACAGTTAAAGAAATGTTTAGGAGTGGTATAACTGGATCTTGAGGTAGCACTATTCCTAATTGTCTGAGAAAGCACCAGATTGATTTCCAAAGTAGTTGTACAAGCTATACCACATCTAGGCATATATCCAAAAGATGCTCAAGTATACAACAAGGACATTTGCTCAACCATGTTTGTAGAAGCTTTATCTGTAATAGCCAGAAGCTGGAAAAAAATCCAGATGTCCCTCCATGGAGGAAAGGATACAGAAATTGTGGTACATTTACACAATGGAATACTATTCAGCAATTTAAAAACAAAGAAATCATAAAATTTTCAGGCAAATGGTGGAAACTAGAAAAGATTTTGCTGAGTGAGGTATCCCAGAAGCAGAAAGACATGCAGGGTATATACTCACTCATAAGTGGATTTTAGACATATAAGATAAACATACTAAAATCTGTACATCTAAAGAAGCTAATCATGAAGGAGGACTCTGGGTAAGATGCTCAGTCCTCATTCAGAAAGGCAAAGAGGATGGATATCAGAAGAGGGAGAAAACAGGGAACAGGACAAGAGCCTACCACAGAGGGCCTCTGTAAGATTCTTCCCTGCAGGGTATCAAAGCAGATGTTGAGACTCATAGCCAAACGTTGGGCAGAGTGCCGGAATCTTATGAAAGAAATGGGTGATAGAAAGAACTGGAGGGAACAGGAGCTCCACAAGGAGAGCAACAGAACTGAGAAATCTGGACACGGGGGTCCTTTCTGAGACTGATACTCCAACCAAGGACCGTGCATGGAGATAACCTAGAACCCCTGCACAGATGTAGCCCATGGCAGTTCAGTGTCTAAGTGGGTTCCCTAGTAATGGAAACAGGGACTGTCTCTGACATGAACTGATTGGTTTGCTCTTTATCACATCCCTCTCGGGGGTGGGGGAATGATGCAGCCTTACCAGTCTACAGAGGAAGGCAATGCAGCCACTCCTGATGAGACCTAATAGACCACGCTCAGATGGAATGAGAGGAGGACCTCCCCTATCAGTGGACTGCAGGAGGGGCATGTGTGGAGAAGAGAAAGAGAGGGTGGGTTTGGGAGGGGAAGAAGGAGGGAGCTACGGGGCAGGGAGGGACAAAGTGAATAAACTGTAATTAATAAAATAAAAAATTAAAAGAGAAAATATGATTAAAAAAAACTTGTGACAACACATGCTGGTGATGATGTGAAGCAAAAAGAACACTCCTCCATCGCTGGTAAGAGCGCAAAATTGTACAACCACTTTGGAAATAAATTTGGCAGTTTCTCAGAAAATTGAGAATAGTTCTATCTCAGGACCCAACTATACATCTCCTGGGAATATACCCAAAAGATGTTCCACCATACCCCAGGACACTTGCTCAACTATGTTCATAGTAGCTTTATTTGTAATAGCAATTGGAAACACCTAGATGTCCCTCAACTGAAGAATGGGTAAAGGAATTGTGGTACATTTACACAAAGAAATATGACTCAGCTACTAAAAACAAGGAAATCATGTAATTTGAAGGCAAATGGATGGAACTAGAAAAAGTCTTTCTGAGTGAAATAACCCAAAACCAGTAAGACATACATGGTATGTATGTGAGTACATGGTATGTACTCATTTATAAGTGAATAATAGCCATAAAGTACAGGATTACCATGCTACAATCCACAGACCCAAAGAAGCCAAGGAGGGCTCGGGAGAAGATGCGGAATCTCACTCAGAACAGGGAGTAAAACAGACATCTGAGTAGATGGAGGGAGGGAAGTGGGTAAGGTATGGGGTAGGGAAAGCAATGGGAGTGGGATTAGGTGTGCAGAGAGCAGGAGTGGGGGTGGGTTGAAGGGAGGACCAGGAGAAAGACAGAAGTCAGTGGGGTAGGGGCACCTCTGAGATAGGGGAGGTTCCTGGGAATCTATGTTAAAAAAAAAATAAAACAAACAAAAAACACCTCTAGTGCCAGGCATACCTCCTTTTAAATTGTTGATCAGGGTAGACAATGAACCCCCCCAGACAATATAACCTATTGCCGTTATCCAGGTGGAAGGCTTCAGCTTGTGTAAAGTTGACATAAACTAGCCAGCACAAGGCTTAGTTAGTCAATACAAAGGAATTAGTGCCCAGGACTGCAAGCCTAGCCCACTATACATGTGTGATGAAGCCGGAACCCTAGATGAGAAACGACTGGGGACACTTCCCTAAACCAGTATAATTTCTAGTTGTATTCTAAATATGGAACATCATACCCATGCAAAGTGTGACTCCCACCCCTTTCAGTGGTTGGGATGAGAAGGGGCCCACAGGCTCATATGTTTCAAAGTTTAATCCCCAGATGATGTTGGAAAGTATTAGACCTTGGATGAGGCCTTGTTGTGGGTGGAGTGTCACTGGGGCCGGGCTTTGTGCTTTCAAAAGTCCATGCCATTCTCTCTCTCTCTCTCTCTCTCTCTCTCTCTCTCTCTCTCTCGCACGCACGCACGCACGCACACACACACACACACACACTTTGAGACTAACTTTCTCATCTGTCTTCTAAAATCTGTATGTTGCAGTTTCCTTTGCAAATAGACAATATGGCAAATGCTTTGTTGCAAGACACAGGATGTGGAAGGGGCTCCAGCCCCCATAGCAAGTTTGAGGACAGGCTGCAGGTGCCTGGGAACCAGTGTGTGCTTGCTGCACAGAAGTACATGGCTGAGTCTCCAGGCTGAGTGTCTGTGATGTGCAGGGAGAAGCATTTGGCTTTCTTATCCAATAAAATGGTGAGCCTTTGGTTCTGCTTTCTGTCCACGAATGTCTATCACAAGGTGAGGACCCTTTCCAGCTTTTTTCTTGTACCAAGGGAAGTATAAGGAAGCACTGTCTGTGTAAGTGCAGTTGATGACAGCGCTGCCTCCCTCTCGAACACTCAGGGAAGAAGGGTGCTGCTCCACCTGCTCTCCGAGGCTCTCCCCTACACAGAAAGAAAAACAGAAAGGAGGAGGACAGTCAGCAGCACTCTGCTGAATTCTTTGTCTAAGATACCGAGAGGGAACTGTGTGAAGTGGATTTCCCACGGAAGCCTAAGAAATGTCCACCACTATTTTCTCGTGGTCCCAGATCTTCAACTCACAGTTCATCCACAGCCACAAGAAAGCGACTACAGTAGGAATGGATGGCTTCATTGCTCTTCCTGCCTGGGATCAATGCAGACTTGCAATCTCTTGCCAAACAAGCTATTTGTATCTCCAGGTTGTCCCCTTTTCTTCTTATGTAATCAAATCAGCCAATAAGAAAACAAATGTTTCTCTCTCACCTATTCCTTCAGAATGCAATGACAAGAGCTTGCTGCATGCTTTTCATCAGCTGCGGCCTCCTGCAACCTTGTGGACACATCATGTTTTGAGTAAATTTGCAGAGATTGGGAGGGATTGAATTTCTGAGTCATTACTAGCAAACTAGAGAGAGATACATTCTCTTGTAGCCATTGAACAACAAGCTGAGTTAAAACATTTAAAATCAAAATGTCACTATGATTCATCCTTATGGACAAAGGAAAGAAAAATTTTAACTTTCAGTCAATATCAAGTTTTCTGGACAACAGAATGTTAAATTTGGAGGGGGTGAGTATAGCAGAAAGGACAGGTGGGGGGAGGGACAGCTAACATGGAGGATGTTTGAAAATTGTATTTTTGTGAGTGTGTGTGAGAGAGACAGAGAGGAGAGAGAGAGAGAGAGAGAGAGAGAGAGAGAGAGAGAGAGAGAGAGAGACTAAGTAAATTATTCTACACAAAGCCTAATACTTCCCCCAGGAACAATAGATTGCAAAATAAAAAGTCTGGTACCAAGTATGGGACACATCCCCTAAAGCTGTTGGTCTGGGTGGTCATAGAGACCCTAAAACAATTACCTGTTGCCATTGCTCTTGGTTACCCTCCAGAACTTGATAACAGGATCAAGTTGTTGAAGACACGACACATTTTGGTCACAGGACTTAGAGACATCAAGCCAGTACAACTCAGGAGACTTCCTCCCTGCTGGCTACATTTTATAGTGTTAGGAAGTGCGACTCAGGCTGCTAGGGGAGAAAAGTCAACAACAGTCTTAACCAGCTGTGAGCACTGAGAGCTGCAATTATGACCAGCATGGCAAGACACAGATCTGCCTTGGATGCAGGAGTGGAATGAATGTTATGGGATGGCCAACCACGTTCTGATTAGATTGCAGGCTCTTCACAGCAGAAACATGCATGGCTGCTACTGTAAACCTGGCCAAGAACCTATGCCTATGGAGCTAATAGGCCCAAGGGGAAGCTACTGCTATCATTTTGCTAAATGGATGAAGTATCAAACTTCCCTCTATGTTCACCATATCCATAGATCAGTGTGGCAGCCAATCCTAATTAGAGAAACATGTGTGTGTGATGTAGAGGTAGCTAATACATATACTCACAACTGGTCGCAGTGCTAAGATTAAATGTCTGCAGAGTGCACAGCTATAATCATCACATCTATATAACAGCACTTCCCCCAGAAGGCTCAGAAGACATCAGAAAAGGTTGTGTAGGATGGTTCTAAGAGCCACAGGTCAGGGATGAAATAGTGACATCAGGATATGACAGAACTGTTGCACTCAGGATGCTGTGATTGCCTGAACAAGAAGACCTGAATGTAACTAAGCCAGTCAGCTTAGTCACATGGAGGAGGGGCTCATGAGTCCCCACACCCTGCTGAGGAGTTATTAGCAGTTGTTAGCTGCTAGGGGAGAGAGTCAGGTTTTCTTCAGTAGTGTGATATGGTGTAGCTTCATCATGTTTAAGTAAACGGAAATTAACACAGAGACCCACAACCAGCCAAGATAGTGAGATAAGACTCTGCAAAGTGACCAGCCAAAAACTGGACATCTGTGTTACATCCTTCCTCCCGAGGCTCAGGAGTTATTGCAGAAGAGAAAGTGGAAAATGCAAGAGTGGAGGTGGTGGGTGACTACAAAGCGTTTTCCAAACACAGCGGGAAGTTGTACATGTGAACCCAGAGTGGCTGGTACAGCATGCTCGAGACCTGTGCACGTTCATGGCAGACACAAACTCCAGCACTTTCTCCTTTTCTGTACCTTTTTTTTTTTTTTTTTTTTTTTTTTTTTTTTTTACTTTTTTTGCTCATCTGTTTATTTTTGTTTCTTGCACTCTCTGGAAAAATATTGGATATAAAGGAAATTGAAATACTTTCATGGTCTGTGAAATTTGACAGCTTTTACTTAAAGATATTAAAATTTCCCAACTTCATATACCCAGGTGAAAATGGAAGTTGATAAAGGCTCTGATTGTGAGAGAAGGTGCAATCATGTTCTCAGTATTGCAGCTGGCCTTGTGTTTGTTACTTCTTATTTGTTTACTGTAACTACAGTTTATCAGCCAAACTGATGAACTCTGAAATCTATAAGCTATACAGCTGATAGGTATCTTTCAACAAGCCACTGAGATTGAGTTAAAAAATAGTAACTCAAGAAAAGAAGACACACCCAAGGAAGTGAAAAATATATGGAATATTTTTAGAGTCATCTTGTGGGAAGGATAAAAGAAGAACATGGAATGTAGAAAAATATATTATTTATACAGTAATATAAACACATATATACCTTATATAGCAAGGGGGTTCTTCTAAGAACAAAAGTATGTATTTCCTTAAGTGTTCAGTGAAAATATGACATCTTGCAATGCAACAGAAGACAGACTGAAAATAAAAAGAATATCATCATAGGCATCAAGAACACCAGAATTTTAGAATTGAAAACATCTTAATTTAAGTAATACATGTAATACTTACATTAATTAAATATTAAATATATATGAATACATACTAATGTAAGTAAACAAAACACATGTAAATTACTTTTAATAAAAATTTTAAATCTTTCTGTCAGCTATTTGAGACAAAAAACAAAGTGAAACCTGAATACATTGAATGGGATTTGTGTTGGTCAGTGTTTCCTGTACTTGCCACAAAACAGAAAATGAGATTGTCACAGAAATGCCTCCATTGGACAGGACAACAGGCATATTTGTGGAGAATTGTTTTGGTTGTTGCTTGATGTACAATGTGTTTGACGGCACCTTTAGGCAGGTCCCCCTGGCTTACGTAAGAATGGAGAGATGGCTTAGAGGCTGAGAGAACTGGTTGTTCTTCCAAAGGTCCTGAGTTCAATTCCCAGCTGCCACATGGGGGCTCACAACCATCTATAATGAGATCTGGTGCCCTCTTCTGGTGTGCAGGCACACGTGCAGGCAGAATATTGCATAAATAATAAATAAAACTTAGAAAGGAAGAAGGAAGGAAGGAAGGAAGGAAGGAAGGAAGGAAGGAAGGAAGGAAGGAAGGAAGCAGAAGCAAACCAGTAAACAGCATTCCTCTATCTTCACTTACTGACTCCATGATGGATTGGTGGCTGTAAGATGAAATAAACCTTTTCTACCCAAGTTTCTTTTGATCAGTGCTTTTCACAATGGAAAGAAAACAAGGACAAAAATTGATACCAGAGACTAGATGATGAAAGTGACCATGCTGCTTTTGTGGAGGATTATAAAAGGATTTTGGAGTCTTTGACTGGAAAAGCCTTTAGTACTCAGAACTTAATGGGCTTCTATGGGAGGCTGGAAGAAAAGGATACTGAAAAAGCAGCCATTTGAAGTTTGACATGCACAGTATCAGAGGAAAATCAAGATGCAGTCAGGACCATTCGTGTTACATGTTTGAATTAAGTATCTGTGAAAGTGAAGCCTTCTTTGCTTTACAGGGACATCAGATGCTAGTTAGATAGAGCTGAAAAATCAACTGTGCTAAGTAAGCAAACAGTGTTCCTGAGGCAAACTATTCTGGGAAGTGTTTTCTCAAGGTCATGACACAGATGCTTTGGTCCAGAGGTATATATGACACTGTACATCAACCTGCAACAGTACTTCTCAAGTGTGTGTGTGTGTGTGTGTGTGTGTGTGTGTGTGTGTGTGTGTATGGGTGTGTGTGTAAATGTTTCCCACATGAAACTGTTTTTGAAAGTGTGAAGGGGTCATGAAGAAGTAGCTGAGGTTTGGTGCTGTGTAGCCAGGTCAGAATCTGCCTGAAGAGAGGCTATTGTTGAAGGTCCAGCCTCAGTTCCAATGGCGATCACAGCATATTGAAGATGCCAGGGCCAAGAAGTGACCACCAAGAACACTGGCAGCTGTGGGTGGGAGCCAGACTGAATCTATGAGACAACCTGCTTAGGCTGCTGATGGCAGAACTGAAGAGGTGTGCTTGCCCAAGGCCTTAGGAGCCCAGAAGATCATGAGTGAGTCCCAGACAGTGGACCCTGAGCTATTCATGCTGTTGGGTTTGGGGTTTGCAATTATGTAATTGCAACTTGCCCTAGTTCTTCCCTCTTAGATTAAGAACAGTTGAGAAACTGAGCTTTTAAAAAGACATTGGATGTTCTATCATTTTGTTTTGTGAGCCTTGGATTTAACAGCTGACACATTTCTTCAGCTCAGGTTGAAAAAAATTTTAAGACGCTTTTAAAATGTGTAACTTTTAATGTTTTACATTCTTAGATTAGCATGAGATCTTAGGGAAAAAAGGAAACAAATCATATACTTTGATAGTGAGATATTTGTGTGTCAAGTTCACAAGGGGTGAACTTTCCTGGTTATTTTTTGTCAAGTTAACACAAGCTAGTGTCATCTGGGAATAGGGAATTGAAGCTGAGGATTCGCCTCCATCAGGTTTTCCCGAGGGCATGTTTATGTGTATTTTTTTATACATTTTATAATGTGTACATTCAGTAATTGGACTTTGTTCATACAGTTGTATGACCATTATTACTTGCTATCACACCCATTTCCCTGACATCTCAGCTCACTAACTCTAGATAGATAGAAAAAAAATAATGTGTTTGTAGAGTTGTCTATACTGTACAATGCATAGCATCTGAATCAGTCAGAGCTCTCCAGAAGAGGAGAAACTCTGTGCACAGTGGCTTTTTAGTTGGTTCCAGATCCAGCAAGCTGATAACAAAGAAAACCCATCACAGCATCTTCACTTTTTTTTAGGGGATAATTTATTTTATTATGTATCAGTATGCTATCAATTTTATTACTGCAAAATATCCCTTGGAACATATAGGATGTCTTCCCATTCATCTAGTGATAGGCATTAAATTATTCTACTTTGGGGCTATCATGACTAATTCTGGCCTGAACATTTTGGTACAGCTTTGTCTGTGGATATGATGTCCATTATCTTCAGAATAAAAATGGAAGTAGAGTTACTATTTTACTCTGCTAACATTTCTGGCACTGAGCTCAGTGAATCTTCAGGAAAATTTCCTCCACACAATATCTGAAAAGATCCAGGGGTCATAAATGAGTTAAAAATTTGTCAGGGTTTCATGGTAAAACAAGTGATTAAATCTACAGTGGAAACTTAAAGACTAGCAAGACCAACTGTACAAATTAGATTAAGAATAAAATTAAAATTAGAATTTAAGAATATAAATATCTCTGTCTGGCAATTCCTGACACAGAAGATTCCACATTCAAGGCTATCTGTTAACACAGATGGCTCCTATCTGAAGCCACAACCTGCCACGCTCAAGCAAAACTGTCAGCACAAACAGCTTCTATTTGTGACTACAGAGACTGAACTAAAGCCTGAAAAGCTACAAATGAGCCCCGTGTCCATACATCCTTCCCTGTTCAACCTCTACAGAAGCCTAAGCCTTACCCCATGCCATGGTGCACAATCTCCACCAGTGCAAAGAGTGTTTTGCCCTTCCTTCTCTCTATTCAAGGACAATCTTCCCCTGCTGAGATTGGAGTTGTGCCCTTGCTTCTTTTCTCCATCATCATATTCCATTCACGATCTAACAAGAATGTAATAATTAGAAAGCCTATTGTTCACTGATGTCTCCCCACATGCCTGGATGATTTCATGTGAAAACTAGACTGCATTGGTACTCAGCCTAGAACCTCTTTTCCAGGTGTAGCCAGTCTTCAGTTCCTGTGATGAATGGCTACTCTTGCCTCTACATGGCTCCTTGTGTACTATGACAATGAGAATCGTCACTGTCCAGTACCACACAACTCTTCCTCAAGAAAGAACACAGCCAAAGATCATTTTATTTGTGGGCACAATAGTCTGGCCAACTGCCTCAAAGTAGAAATGTCTGTGTGGTGGAATTTATACCCCAAAGGTCCCTAAAAAATCAGGCTGAATTGAAGCAACAGCCATATCACTTCCAAGCCCAGCCTCCTCTGTCCCAGTCTGCTTTCCTCAAGTATTCATGGACAAAAGAATTCCAAGTTCAAATTCTGCTTCTAGAAACTCAATCAAAGGCAATGCATTATTATTTTTAATCTCAAACAAATATTGAAATGCTTATCATGCCAAATCCCATAGCAAAATACCCTAAATCATCTACTTTTCTGTTACTGTGATAAAATACTGAGGCCAAAAGAAACTTATGGACGATCTTATTTTGGCTCACAGCTCCAGAAGAACAAGAGTCTATCTTGGAGGGAGGAAGACAGGACAGCAAGCTAGAGCAGGAAGCTGAGAGATCACATCATCAGTCAACAGTTTGAAGCAGAGAGAGTCAACTAAAGTAGGGTGGGACTCTACTGCTCAAAGCTCAGCCCTAGTGACAAACTTCCTTAGCAAGGCCACACCTCTAGTATGTCCCATCCGAACAGTGCTACCACCCGGGAACCATGTAGTAAAAACGAGGATCATTTTCACCCAAACCACCACAGAACTCTCAGTAACAATTTCAGTATCCGCTGGTTTCCACCTTCCACCTTCCCGATGGTGAGTGCACTCTGTCACGAACAATTCCACATTTGGCTAAGGCTGAGGATCTGGCTTGCTTCCATGTATGTGGACCTATCTGCATTGCCCACGTGGCACGCCTGGGTTGGCTACCCAGAGGCTATTTAAGCTGTGGGCTGGCTTTCCCCAGGGTCCGAGGATTGTTCAAGGTTTCTGAATAAACTGCATTGAAAAAAAAAAGAATAAAAAAAATTAAATACGTTTAATTAAATTAAATAGATTTTTATTCAAAAAAAAAAAAAAAACAATTTCAGTATCCAAATTGTAACCATATCCTTGCCAGAAAGCCAGAAATTATACAATAAAAAACCGAGCAAAGTTGTAAATATTTTTATTCTAGCTCCAGTTTTTATTCTTCCTCAATGCCATTTCAATTTTTCTTTATATTTAAGATAATAAACAGATACATAATGAAATATCTTATCTAGCCCCTCCAGGTTCCTACTTCCAATACATATATCCTTAATTAAGAATGATTATCCCTTAGGGCTGGCAAGATAGATGTCTCAATGGTTAAGAAAACTGGTTTCTCTTCCAGGATACTTGAGTTCAATTCCCAGCACCCACACAGCAGCTCACAGCTCTCTGTAACCTCGGTTCCAGGGGGCATTACATCATCACACAAAGAAATTACAGGCAGACAAAGCACCAACGTGCATAAAATAAAATATAAAGAAAAAGAATGATTACTCCTCCCTTTATATCTATTTCCCACAGGAAAATATAATGCCTTGTGGGTATAACTTCTGAAGTGTTTCACATCATTCTGCCATGGTCTGGAGATATTACTCAATCTCCACTTCTAAACAATTGGGAATGTATAGAAAATCCTAATTCTGTTGCATCCTTTTCGTAAGTGTGTCTGTGAACACACCTAACCAAATATCCAATCCCTTCTATACAGGTTTTTCAGGACCCATGGACTAGATAAACAGTGTCATCTTGAGATACTAAGGAAAAGAAGTACATTACAAACTCTAAGAAATATCTGCTACCATGAACATTTCCATGTATAGATGCATGATAAAAATCAGAACTACTGAATTAACTTGTGGTAAATCTTTAGTAAACACCAGAGTGAATATGCCATGTGAGGGAACTGTTCAGCATTTCAACTTAAAAAGTGATAAGTGGAGATGCATAGGGTGAAATGAGCTTATAATCCTGTATCTCAGTCAACCCTAAACATCTGGGAGAAGTGAAGGGCTCCTCGCCCCATCTCTCCACTAACCTTCTCTCTTTTACATAGGTTTGGGAGGTTGGAAAGGACGTAAGGCATACATACCCCATATAAAATAGAGTTTAAAAATGAGCACTACAGAAATCAGTGTGAAAGGGCCTCATAAACCTAAGAGAAAGTGCTATGTGGCCCACCAACAATTGCTCGTTATATATCTGAAGTACTCTATATCCTACTACAGAAATACTCGCTCAACTTGTTTATTGCTGCTCTATTCAAAATTGCTAGGTAATGAAGGCATCCTACATATTCATCAACAAAAAAATGAATAATAAGAATTTGGTGGAGATATATGCCTATAGATTAATACATACATAGGTAGATAGATTATAAATACATACATACATAAATGCACATGTGATAAATAGATACATAGATGATAGATAACAGATAAATAGACATGAAGACAAATAGATGAATATTATTCAGAAATAAAGTAAATTAAATTATAGAATTGGCATGATAAGGAACACAACTGGAAAATACTATAGAAAGTGAGTTACCCAGACTCAGAGACAAATGCATACAAACTTCAGCTTCTAATTTTTATTTTTATATATTCATGTATATATTCATGAATATGAGTGTGCGTAGACACCAAAAACTAGAAAGCAGCCCACAAGAGGGGAAAAAGGGAAAGCAATCTGGCGCTTCCTCAGACAACTAGGAATAGCACTTCCTCAAGATCCAGCTATACCACTCCTAGGCATATACCCAAAAGAGGCTCAAGTACACAATAAGGACATTTACTCACCCATGTTTATTGCAGCCTTATTTGTAACAGCCAGACTGGAAACAGCCCAGATGCCCCTCAGTGGAGATATGGATACAGAAATTGTGGTACATCTACACAATGGAATATTACTCAGCAATGAAAAACAAGGAAATCTTGAAATTTGCAGGTAAATGGTGGGATCTGGAAAGATCATTCTGAGTGAGCCATCCTAGAAGCAGAAAGACACACACCGTATATACTCACTCATATAGACATATAAGATAAACCTACTAAAATCTGTACACCTAAAGGAACTAATCAAGAGGGAGGACTCTTGCTAAAATGCTCAATTCCTATCCAGAAAGGCAAAGAGGATGGACATCAGAAGAAGGAGAAAAGAGGGAACAAGTCAGGAGTCTGACACAGAGGACCTCTGAAAAGCTCTGCCCTGCAGACTATCAATGCAGATGCTGAGACTTATGGGCAACTTTTGGGTAGAGTGCAGGAAATCTTAGGAAAGACACGGGAAACAGTAAGATCTGGAGAGGATATGGACTCCACAAGGAGAGCAACAGAACCAAAAAAATCGGAGCACAGGAGTCTTTCCTGAGACTCATACTCCAACCAAGGACTATGCATGTAGATAACCTAAGATTTCTGTACAGATGTAGCCCATGGCAGTTCAGTATCCAAGTGGGTTCCATTGTAATAGGAACAGGGACTGTCTCTGACATGAAATGTTTAGCCTGCTCTTTAATTACCTCCACCTGAGGGGGAAGCAGCATTACCAGGCCACAGAAGAAGACAATGCAGCCGCTCCTGATGAGACCTAATTGACTAGGATCAGAAGGAAGGAAAAGAAGACCTCCCCTATCAGTGGACTTGTGGAGGGACATGCATGCAGAGGGTGGAGGAAGGGAGGGATTGGGACGGAGGTGGATGAGAACCACAGGGGAGATACAAAGTGAAAAAAGTGTAATTAATAAAGAATTTTTAAAAAACTAAAAAAAATGGCTCCCCTGCCAATCAAATATTTTAATCATCATTATTACCTAGAAAAGAGATAACAAAAACAACAGTTCTGAAAAAAAAAAAAAGATAAATGACTGGTAAGGTAATAGAACACATGATATGGAAGTGGAAGCAGGGATCCCGGGAGCAAAAAGGTTTGAGTGGGAATGGGGAACAGGATATGGCAGAGAGGATAAGCTGGGAGAAGAAACAACCAGAAGAAAACATGGATAATTTGCCCTAGTGGAACCTGCTACCTCGTAAGCTAGTTTATAAAAATTAGAAACCTAATAGTTTTTATTGAAAGATTTTAAAATTCAAGGAAGCTGTAGGGGTGATGGTGGTCTTTGGCATGACATGGTGAGTCTCATGGCCATGTGCTTGTGTTCCAACTCACCAAAGTATGCACATTAAGAGGGTGCACATTGTTGTATAACAATCAACATGTGAAAAATATTTTAACCAAACAAATAGTTGCCTTTCCCTTCAAGATTACTTGATTTTAAAATGTTAAAATAACTTTCCAATCAATCGAGCCCTTGCTGTTCTTGCTATTAATTCCCATTGCATACAGAATAGAAACAGAATTTCTCCACTGTGTGGTCTGAGCTCTCTATAAGGCATTTTGTGACCCACTATGTTTGTGAGCAGGCTGCAGGTGCATGGGGAGCACTGTGTGCTCACTGCACAGAGGTAGACAGCAGAGTCACTGGGCTGGGAGTCTCTGATGTGCAGGGTAACATGCAGGCTGGCTTTATTGAGGTGAGCTGTGAATCTGCCTTCTTCCTTGTCAGCATTGGAGAAGATGGACATCAGTGCCTTGGGGCCTTGCCCGGAATGCTGTCTGTACCACCAGAAGTACAGAGAATTACGATCACTGAAAGTGCAGTTGAGAGAGGCCATGGCTCCCTCTGGGACACTGAGGGATTCTGGGTTCTGCTGCACCTTCTGCTGGCTGCTCACCCCTGTGCAGAAAGACAAAGGTCAGAGAAACAGGAATGGAGGTATAGGGATGTTAACACAACAGAATGCTTTTACAGCTGGCCTCCCACCCCTAACTGGAGATTAAAAACATCTGTGGTTCTATCATTAGCCTGGAACAGGCAAAAACTTTACATACCACACCTGGATCCCAAAGAAATTCCCAGACTTACAGCTTACTTGAAGCCACAGGACCACTAGTGAAACACTCAAGGATTTCATCTCTCCTCCCTCTTCACTTAGGATTCAGATCCTCAACTCTAAACTCATATGGTCACATTCAAAAGTTTCCACCTCTCCTGCTTCAGGAAACATGAAAAGCCACTTTGCTAGCAATGAGCAAAGTGACTAACTTCACCACCTCTGCAGCACCAAAACTTTCCTCCAGCCCTTTCTCCACCCCTCCCTCTTCTTCCTGCCCTCCTCTCTTCCCCCTTCTCTCCCACCCTAAGAAGACACTGCCATCTTGTGGACTCATGATAGTGACCAAAGAAATAATAAAACTGTAAACTCTTCTACTGTAGTTATTAAAAAGTAAAGTACTTGAAAGTTCAATTGGCATTTTAAAGAAACATTTGCCTTGAGTCTTGGTGGGGAGTGAGATAGTGTGTGTGTGTATGCACTCTGCAGATGTGTTTTTTTTTTCTTAGTAATAATAAGTGCCACACACAGGCAGTCCCCTGCATTGGAAGACCACCTAGAAATGCCAGCCACAGAAATATGAGTGAGGTTTTTTCACACAGCATAAATCTAACCCTTGTCACCCCCATTCAAATCCATCTACAGACTTTACAGATGGCCTGGACAGACTGCTTATCTAGGTCATAGTCTAGAAAAGCCTGGAATTATTCATTTTATTTAGAGCCAGGAGCATGCTCATGTGTAAACAGAACTTTACTTGGCTTGACACAGGAGAGATGGAGCTGTGTTTAGAAACTCAACGAAAAAAATAAAACTCAGGGAACTTGCTCATTTGTCTCATTTTTTATTCTCTCTACTTGAATAAAGCCCTGTTGAGTAGGAATTGATCATGAAAGTTGTAGATCTGGTTTCTCTCCCCTTTCCTCTTTCTAACTCTGCCTCCCCTCTCTACTCCCTTTCTCCCTTATCTCTCTTCTTCTCTAACACTTCCACTTTCTCCCACTCTACATTCCTAACATAGACATGAAGCCACATGTACCAGGGGAATGTCTGTGCCAGAGCTGAACTGGGTCCACAGAGAACAAGGCAGGAAACAACTGTCCTGCAGGAGTCTGTGAGAGCTCCACAACCAGCAGAGTAAAGATCTGTGGAGGCAAGAAAGCAATAGGATCAACACAGCCAAGGAGTTGGTTCATGCTTCAGTCCTCTGATATTGAGTAGTGTATTTTCAGGACACTTGATTTTTGATAAAGGAGCCAAAACCATACAATGGAATAAAGAAAGCATCTTCAACAAATGGTGCTGGTCTAACTGGATATCTGCATGTAGAAAAATGCAAATACATCCATGTTTATCACCGTGTACAAAATTCAAGTCCAAGTGATTCAAAGACCTCAACATAAAACTGGATACACTAAATCTGCTAGAAGAGAAAGTGAGAAATAGTGTCGGACACATTGGTAGAAGAGACAACTTCCTAAACAGAACACCAACAGCTCAAGCACTAAGATCAACAATTAATAAATGGGACTTCATGAAACTGAAAAGTTTCTGTAAGGCAAAGGATACTGTCAATAGAACAAAACAGCAGCAAACAAAATGGAAAAAAGATAACTTCACCAACCCTACATCCAACATAGGGTTAATAATATGTATGAAGACTCAAGAAATTAAACACCATAAACCAAATAACCCAAATAAAAATGGGATACAGTGCTAAAAGAGAATTCTTAGCAGAGGATCTCTAATGCCCAAGAAACACTTCAAGAAATGTTCAACATCATTTGTCATCAGGGAAATGCAAATCAAAACTATGAAATTTGGTCTTACACATATCACAATGGCTAAGATCAAAAACTCCAGATACAACACATGCTGGAGAGGATGTGGAGTAAGGGGAACACTCCTCCATTGCTGGTGAGAGTGAGAGTAAGAATGAGCCCTGAGAAAAAGCAGGAGTGGGTGTGAGACAGAAAAATAGAGACTGAAAAATCGAGACCAAAATCATGGTAGGAGAATCTCTGGGATGGGGACAAATCCTGGGAGCCTGTGTTTGAGTTCCTAAATTCCTCTCTTCCAGTTCTCCCCCTATTTCTGTTTTCTTTGATTTTATTTCCACTGAGAAGTGTTGAACTGTGCTCTTCATTTCATGCCATTTTTTGTGTTTTTGTTAATTTCTTTTTGCCATTATTATTATTATTATTACTATTAATTAAAACTTATTCACTTTATATCCCCTCCCTCACCTCCCCCCAATACTACCCTCCCTCACTCTTTCCCCCACCATTTCCCTCCCCTAGTCTACTGATAGGGGAGGTCCTCCTCCCTTACTATCTGACACTAGCCTATCAGGTGTCATCAAGACTGTCTGGATCCTCTCTCTGTGTGGCCTAGTAAGGCCACCTCACCAGGGGGAGGTGATCAAAGATCAGGCAACTGAGTTCATGCCAGTGACTGCCTCTGCTCCCCTTACTAGGGAACTCCAATGGAGACTGAGCTGCCCATGGACTACATCTGAGCAGGGCTTTAAGTCTGCCCCATGCATGGTCCTTGGTTGACTCATCAGTCTCTTCAGGCCTGCCTCACTCCAGATTTTTGGTTCATTGATTTCTTTAATGAATGTGTTCACTTTTTCTTTCAAGATCTCTAACATATTCATAAAGGCTAATTTGAACTCCTTGTCTTGTGCATCGGCCATATCGTGTTTTTTGAGGCTTTAATGAAGACATGTCATCATGGATGTTACTGTTTCATGCTGGGATCTAGGCATCTGGGTTTGAGATTTTTTTAATTCTCTGTGCTGGTGTGTGTTCTTGCCTTTGTCAGATGTGTGCTCTCTTCCTTGGTTTCTATTGTTCTCTTTGGTTCTGAGAACAGTGTGGTGGCTATAGGTTGCCTGCTAGGGAATGCTTCTGAGATCCTGCCATGTGTGGACACTGGATTCCAGACAGAATATGTTTCTTTCCAATTGGGTACTGACACATATGCATATGACACTTAGGCATAGGGGTGGGCTAAAAAGAGGTGTAGGTTCCATGGTAGGGAAAAAATCAGGGAGTGCCACCAGGATCAGTCCTGTGCTCTGGAAATGGGGACAAAGAGGGATGAGGACCACAGCAGACAGTCTACTACATGGGATGAGGATGAGACTGGGGGTTGGATTTAGAGGAGATGGAGGACATTGAAAATCTGAAGATCACCTACCTGCTCAGACTTCCTTTCTCCTGCCTTTTCTACCTATGTATCCTTATTACAAATCTTAAGGTATGGAAAGGCTGTAGCCTCTGATAACCTGTCCTTCCAAAGTATTAGATAGACATTTTCTAGATGACATCTTTCCCAGCATTTGTTGCCCTGTGTGAATAACTTGGACTAGAGGTGACATTCAATAATATGAAGAAAATGACCTATATATGGAGATGAAGACAACTGACCACCTCACAGTATCCATAGCGTTCCTGGGAAATCAATGTGACCCTCCATGAGGAACAACTGATATCCTTGATGAAAATCCAGCTGTGATAACATCTCCCTCTTGTTCTGCTCTGACCATGTGTACAATGTTCATCAACCAGAGAAAGGTTGGGGCACACAACATAGACTGTGTGGAAAACAGGGTGACCTAAAAGGCAGATGATCAGAAGTCAGGCTTCTTTTGTTTCTCAGGGTTTGTGCTCAGCTCCCCCTGCAGTGTCTGCCACTGTGTTACCCAGAGCACAGTAGTACACAGCCGAGTCGGGCTCTTGCACCGAGGCTTTCTGCAAGTGGAAGGAGGTGGTTCCTTTATCATACGTGGCTTCAAACCCTCTGCTGCTTCCCTTCTCACCAGCTGTTGTAACTTTCAAAAGGAGCTCAGGGCTTTCTCCAGAATACTGAACATACCAAAAAAGAGTTGGGTACCCTGTGGATGAATAAGTGCAGTTTATAAATAGAACGCTGTCTTCTGAGAGGGTCACTTGACCTTGTTTCTGGGTCACTGAGTTTCCATGGATCCTCCCTGGAGGAAGAATAGGATATCTGTGTTATATTAACAACAAACCTCCTAGACGATTAAGTATTTTTCTGATATCATAAGGGAAAGATTGCAAATCTTAAGTCACTTAACTTACCAAGCACGAGCAGCATCACAGTCACTAAAGCTGGAGAAGCATTCATCTTCAGGGGCACCCAGCTACTGTTCTTGACTCTTCACATAAAGAAATGATGAAATGACATCAAAAGTTGAACCTGCAAAGCTTATCACTCATACAGTTGATGATTTTGTGTTAGGAAACTCCACCCCCTGGTGGACAGAGATTAAAACAGGGTCTTTTGCAATCCTCCAAGAGTCAGAAATGTACTCTCACCCTCAACATCGATTGTAGGGCACATGTCAAACTTCAAGAGGCTCTTGACAATGTAAAGATCATACAAAGTGGCCATTAACATATTGACTGTCATAATTCTTAGGATTATACCTCACATGAAAGTAGAGTACATGTTATAATACAACAACTGATGGGCTTTCTGTTCTGGTCTTTACCAAATGATAAACTAAACGGTAAAAAGGAGGTTTTTTTTCAATTTACTTTCACTGATCCAAACTTGTAGAAAGATACTCTGCAGGCCTGGAGTCATAGCTCAGCACTACAGAGCACTTGGTGCACTTGCAGAGAACCCAGGTTGGATTCTCAGAACACACTGGTTCACAGCAACTGTAACTCCAGCTCTAGGGGAACTGACTCTCTCTTCTGACCACTGCTGGCACCAGGCACACACGGAAGAAAAACACAAGTGCAGGAAAAACACTCATGCACCTAAAGTAGAATTAAAAAGTTTTACAATTTTACGAACATTTTATAAATTTAAGTTATTATAAATTGACCCTAAGAAAGTGTAATCACAACTAGTTGCACAGAACAACCACAATAAAGGAAGCAGTTGAGACTGGCACAACTGTTATAAAACATGTGTTATACCACACTGCATCAAATGCAGGCTATGACCTTGTTCTTAGCTCTTTTCTGTAAATGTTGTTGTGACCAGTGGTGGTTGTTGTTAGGAAACACGAAGCTGACTATCATTTGGGATTGGCGAGACATTTGTGGCTCTTTCTTAAGGAACTGCAGACGGCATCCCAAGCAGCCAGCTCACACATGTGTCTTCAGAAAAGTGTTTTCCTTCAAGTTCAAACTTTCCACTCATGAATCTGGCTTTCATGGCTGCCGTGTCTGTGGAAGCTCCTTCTATCATTTAATTTGGTCTTAGTAATTTCTCCCCATTGACAGAATTGGTCTTCTCACAAAACCGTTCTTTCTCACCTTTGTACACATCTTTTTTTTTTTTTTTAATTCTTGTTGTTTTGAAGTTACAAATGTAATCCTTAAGCGACAGCCTGTGGCTCAGAATCTTTGTCTCTTATAGTTCAAGATAATGAATATCGAGCCCTTCTGGGTTTTCCTCATTAGCAACACCTGCAGTTGCTTCAGAACGTGCTCCTCATGCTGCAGTTCTATACGAGATGGGATTCACCTATTAAAACATTTTCTTTCCTGTTTCCTTTTTTATTAATTAGAGTTTATTCTAATATTTGTATCCCACCTTTAGCCCCCTCCGTTTTTCCCCTCCCAATCCCACCCTTTCTCTCTCTTTTTTTTAATTCTTTATTAATTACACTTTATTCACTTTGTATCCCTCCTGTAGTTCCCTCCTTCCTCCTGTCCTAATCCTTCAGTTCCTCCACCCTCTGCATGCATGCCCCTCCCCCAGTCCACTGATAAGGGAGGTCCTCTTCCCCTTCCTTCTGATCCTAGTTTGTTAGGTCTCATCAGGACTGGCTGCATTGTCTTCCTCTGTGGCCTGGTAAGGCTGCCCACCCCCCCCCCCAAGGGGAGGTGTTCAAAGAGCAGGCCAATCAGTTGATGTCAGAGAAACTCCCTGTTCCCATTACTATGGAACACACTTGAACACTGAACTGCCATGGGCTACATCAGTGCAGCGGTTCTAGGTTGTCTCCATCAATGGTCCTTGTTTGGAATTTTATAATTTTATATCTATAGGCTTTAGTATAGGTTGACATAATGGGAATGTTCCTCCTCTACAGAGCAAGTCTCAAATTCAACAAGAAAGTAGTTGGATGCACCTAAAAACAATTACATCACTATTGTACCAATGGACACACCTTGCTTATTAGGTTGGTCATTTAGCACACAGGATCCACAGAGAGTAACTCCAATGATGAGGTATCTCCCCTAACTAAAGGAGAATACTCTAGGTGAGTTCTGATTTGATTTCTCTGTATGTTACATCATAGCATGTGGTCTCTTCAGCAATACTGTGGACATTCCCGGCAAAGGGCCATTAGGGTTCACAGCCTGGGGCAGCTCCCACAGATGTGACTATGGAAGTAGTTTGACAGAAAGTATGTGACCTGACGCTGGAGCATCTGCCCAGAGATGAACATCCATTGGCTGGCTCAGAGATGGTGTGGAGGAACCTGATTAGTCCTGCAAAGCCATATAACCTGCTGTCTGTTTCAGAATAAAGGAGTCTGCAGCGGCTTGCCCTCAGTTTTCTCTTACCAACTCCCAGTATTCTTAGGGTGACTCTGCACCACTCACCCCACTAGGCCTGAACTGCTCTGCCCTCACCCACAGGCTGGACCCTCAGCAGGAAGGACAACAAAATACAACCTTATTAGTTAGATATGTTACATAACCAAGACTCAAAAAAAGTATCACATATTGTGTGGAGACCGATGGGGTCTCTCTGGAAAATAATTCACATGGAACTATCACTCACATGGCTCTGAGTAGGTACCTAGGTTTCCAGTACCAGGGATGGTGTCCCTCCTCTTCAGCAGATCGTAAGTTCAATTAGGAAGTAGATGGTTACTACCAGGGTGTGAAAGCCACTAATGCTCCCAGAGGGTTATTTTGGCATGCTGGACATTGATATAGGTAATGACAACAAATACTCTTTACTCCATTATAAAATACTCAATATAAAGCAAAATTAATCCATGCTGCTAATCTAATGACTCCCTCTTGGGTAGATCAAATTACAAAAATATGTAATGATAGGATAAACACTTTGATGTCTAAAACTTTCATGTATTATAATGACAGTGGTATTTTCTAACCTTCTTGAAGATGTGTATCACATACATCGCTATTGTCAATGGGCAATGATGGCTGGAGAGATGGCTCAGAGATTAAGAGCACTGGCTTCTCTTCCCGAGGTCCTGAATTCAATTCCCAGCAACCACATTGTGGCTCAAAGGGCAATGAATGAATGGATTCTTTTAAATATTAATACTATTCAAAGTAGAATTATGAAAAAAAGAATTCTATCTACAACATAGGAGACATCATTGAAATTAGGGCAGTGCTTGAGTGGATGATCACTGTAAATTAAACATGTTTTTCTGACTCACATTTTAGAATAGATAACTTAAAACAAAATAAAACAAAAAAACTGTGAATGCATGGGTAGGATTATTAGTCCATCTTAATTGTGAAAACACTGGCATCTAACATGTATTTCAGTGTTGTAAAGAAACATGGCAAAAGACTGATTTGTTTCATCAATAAAGAAAAGATGTGATTAAAGCTAGAAATGTAGTCTGCTGGACTGAGATGATGTCCAATGAGCACTTGATAAAATCCAGCTCATCATGGCATGGGTATAATGACTGTAACTTAATTGTGGGGAGTGTTTTCTAGAGTAGCAGGAGATACTGTTCTGTCTTTTTTGAAATGACAAAAATCTCATTAAAAATTGAAAGATTGGTGTTTTAACAAGAACTCAGACCAATAGGATCATTCAAATATTTCCACAGTAAATTTATAAAATTGCATTCGCTGTTTAAATTATAAGTATGTGGTGGGGGCCAAGATGGTGGCACCAGGAGAACATTGTGTCTGAGAAGCAGGACAACTCTCTCTGACCAGGAGACTGAACTCTGGGCCCTAAAACTACAGCGATCTTGTTTCCCAGGTGAGGGGAGGCTCCCACCGCGTGGGAATCGGTAGGGTCCACTCTCAGGCTGCACAGCCATAACCCAGAAGAGATCCTGGGTAACGCGGGCTTTGGGTCTCCGGGCTGGAGCCCTAAGCCTGCATGTCCTGATCACTTTCCCAGGCTGATTGGTGGGCACAAGGGTGCCAGAAACTGGGAGTCCCAGTCGCAAGAAAACCCCACGGGGAAGGAAAGTTGCGAGACTGATCACAGGTCACTCAGTCTTTCCCTGGAAGGTCTCGCTGACCGCAGGTAACCTCCACCATGACAACTGAGCAGGTGTGTGCCCAGCTCAAAATCCTTACTCCCTCTTGGGAGGAGGCAGGAGCCGTCCAGCAGAATCTGCCAAAGACCACATTGTCTGTACCCCAACCCGAGATTGGGGCTGAGAAAACCCATCCTTTCAGGCATTCCTCCAAATGCCAGCATAACCCTGCCGTGGCGGAGCAGAAGGATAAAGAGGCGCACAGCCGCTTCACAGTGCTGGGACCCCAGTGCTGCCGGCTGCTCCTAGCAAAGAAACTTCAGCTTGGGATCTGGGACTGTGGTCATTCAAACACGTCCTGAGATTTTCCTGAGTCCAGCACAATGAGGTCTAACAACGGCGCCCCCCCCCGACCCTTGGCAGAGAAACCCAGGCACAGGATCGGACTGAAAAGTCTCAACCCCTCCTGACACTCTCCTGAGAGCATCGCCATAATCTTGCCCTAGCAGAGGGGAAGGTCAGAGGGGAAGGACAGAGAGGCAGCCTGCCACAGTACACAGCACCCCCTCTCCAGTTCAACCAGTGGCCCTAGCAGAGAAACTCAAGCTCTGGATCTAAGGACACTCAACCCTACCTGGTACTCTCTCGGGATCAGCAAACATAGGTTCTTCTGCCAGGCTGCTTCTGGCAGAGAGATATGGGCCCCGGATCTGAGATTGAGAACACTCAACCTAACTCTTTTCCGTGCTACCCCGGGACCAGTCAACCTAACCCCTCCTGGCAGAGGGAAAGGACAGAGAGGCAGCACACAGGAAAGGTGGACACTGAGTCCTGCGGCCACAGTGTCACAGAGCTGACTGTTAGCCTACCCGTGCACTCTCCTCAGCAGGACCAAATCAGAGAGGAGAGAGCAAGGGGAACCCCTATACATTCCAACTGGTCCTGCAAGAGGGTGAGTGAGCCTTCTAGGGAGAGTTTGCCCCAGACCCAGGGCCTCTCCACAGAAGCAACTAGATGAGATCCCTGCCACCGACACCCTTAGTGTGGGCATCATAGGGATTCTTGGGATAGCAACCCCAACGTTGAAGCCTCTGCCTTGTGGGTCCACCAGTGTTATCCAGGGAAACAATCCCTGGATCTCAGACAGAACTGCATAATAGTGGCCTGCAGGCCACTGCAATAGTCAAAGAATCCTTGCATGCACACTGTGCCTGCTAAAAGCACATGCAAATAGCACCAGCGTCACATACCTTACTTAGGCAAAACTGAAACCACAACACATACTCCCAAACCAGTGAACCTCTCTCATCATCCTGAAAAAACAGGCAGAAAACAGAAAGAGACGATCACAGCCCAAACTACAAACTCGAGGAACAAACAGTGAGGGTTATAAATAACCAGATGGCTAGAGGCAGACATAAGAACACTCCCAGCAAAAATCAGGACATAATGACCTCACCAGCAACCCCACAAAACAATGGACACTTCAATTCACTAGATATACAAGAAAATGACCTCAAAACTATGTTTCTCCAGCTATTAGAGGCCCATAAAGATGAAATGAACAGCCCTCAGAGAAATAGCCAAAGAAATTGAGACAAACCAAGAGGGAACAAATCGAGCTCTCAGAGAAATGACCACGAAAATTGAGGCAAATAAAGAAGAAATGCACAAAGCTCTCAAAGAAATGTCCACACAAATGAAAGCAAATAAAGAAGAAATAATCAAAGCTCTCATAGAAATACAGACAATTATAGCCAAAGAAGTAGAGGCCCAATTAGTGATACATAGAGAGGAAACAGACAAAAATATAGAAGCTGTCATTGAAAAGCAGGACTCCACATTCAAACAGATGAAGGAAATGGTGCAAGACATGAAAACAGAATTAGAATCAATATAGAAAACACAAATAGAGAAAAACCTGAAGCTGGAGAACATAGAGAAAAGATCGGGAACTACAAAGGTAAGCATCACCAACAGAATACAAGAGATGGAAGAAAGAATCTCAGGAGCCGAAAATACACTTGTGGAAATTGACACATCTCTAAAAGAAAAAATAAAATCAGAAAAGTTCCAAACACGAAACATCCAAGAAATCAAGGACACCATGAAAAGACAAAATCTAAGAATAATAGGAGTAGGAGAAAAAGAAGACATCAGGCTCAAAGGTCTGGAAAATATTTTCAAGAAAATTATACAAGAAAACTTTCCCAACTTAAAGAAGGAGATGGCCATAAACATACAAGAGGCCTACAGAACACCAAGTAGACTAAGACCAGAAAAGAAATTCTTCATGTCACATCATAGTCAAAACACTGAACCTACAGAACAAAGGAGAAATCCTAAAAGCAGCAGGGAAAAAAGGCCAAGTAACCTATCAGAATCACACCAGATTTCTTAACAGAAACTATGAAAGCCAGAAGGGCCTGGACAGAAATCATACAGTCCTTAAGGGACCACAGATTCCAACCCAGACTACTATACCCAGCAAAACTTTCAATCAAAATAGATGGAGAATTCAAAATGTTCCATGACAAAACCAAATTTAAACAATATCTACAGAGTAAAGCAGCTATACAGAAGTTACTGGAAGGGAAACTCCAAACCAAAGAAAACAACTACATCTATGGAAAGAGAGGAAATAGATAATTACACAACAAAAAAAATCAAAAGAATACAAGCAATGAAACTCAGTGACACCACCAACCCCACATCAAAAGTAAGTAACAATTGTTGGTCACTAGTATCTATCAACATCATCAGACTCAACTCCCAATAAAAAGACACAGACTAGCAGAATGGTTGCGAAAACAGGATCCAACATTCTGTTGCATCCAAGAAACACACCTATGCAACAAAGATTAAACACTACCTCAGAGTAAAGGGCTGGAAAAATTATTTTCAAGCAAATGATTCCAGAAAACAAGCTGGAGTAGCCATCCTAATATCTAATAAAATAGACTTTTAACCCAAGTTAATCAAAAAAAAGTAAGGAGGGCCACTATATTCTCATCAAAGGAAAAATCCACCAAGAGGACATCACAATTTTGAATATATATGCCCCAAATACAAGAGCACCTATATTCGTAAATGAAACAATATTAAAGCTTAAAGCACACATTGATCCTAATACCTTAATAGTGGGAGACTTCAACACTCCACTCTCACCAAGGGACAGATCAATTAGACAGAAAACAAATAGGGAAATAAAAATACTTACAGAGTCCCTAAATCAAATGGACCTAATAGACGTCTACAGATCTTTTCATCCAAACTCAAAAGAGTATACCTTCTTTTCAGCACCGCATGGAACCTTATCCAAAATAGACCATATAGTTGGTCATAAAGCAACAGATACAAAAAGATTGAAATAATCCCTTGTACTCTATCTGACCACCATGGACTAAAGCTGGACCTCAACAACAACAGAAAGAACAAAAAGGAGACACGCACATGGAAATTGAACAACTTGTTACTCAATGACAGCTGGGTTAAGGAAGAAATAAGGAAAGAAATTATAGACTTCCTAGAATTCAATGAAAATGAAGGCACAACATACCCAAATTTATGGGACACATTGAAAGCAGTGCTCAGAGGAAAATTTATGGCACTAAGTGCCTGGAAGAAGAAATTCGTAACATCACATACAAACAACTTAATGGTCTAACTGAAAACCCTAGAAAAAAAAAAAAAAAAAAAAAAAAAAAAAAAAAGAAGCAGATACACCCAAGAGGAGCAGACGGCTGGAAATAATCAAACTCAGGGCTGAAATCAATCAATTAGAAACAAATAAAACTATCCAAAGAATCAATGAAACAAAAAGCTGGTTCTTTGAGAAAATCAACAAGATAGACAAACCCTTAGCCAAACTAACTAAAAAGCAGAGAGAATCTATCCAAATCAACAAAATCAGAAATGAAAAGGGTGACATAACTACAGACACTGAGGAAATTCAAACAATCATTAGGTCATACTACAAAAGCCTATATGCCACAAAATTTGAAAACCTAAATGAAATGGACAATTTTCTTGATAGATTCCATCTTCCAACATTAAGTCAAGATCAGGTAGAAAGACTGAGTAGCTCTCTATCACCCAAGGAAATTGAAAGAGTCATTAACAGTCTCCCCTCCAAAAAAGCCCTGGGCCAGACCGTTTCAGCACAGAATTCTACCAGACCTTCAAAGAAATGCTAATACCAATTCTCCTCAAACTATTCCACAAAATAGAAATGGAAGGTACATTACAAAACTTATTCTATGAAGCGACAGTCACCCTGATACCTAAACCACACAAAGACCCAACAAAAAAAGAGAACTTCAGACCTATCTCTTAAGAACATTGATGAAAAAATACTCAATAAAATATTTGCAAACCGATTCCAAGAACACATCAAAGATATCATCCACCATGACCAAGTAGGCTTTATCCCATTCATGCAAGGGTGGTTCAACATACAGAAATCCATCAATGTAATCCACCACATAAACAAACTGAAGGAGAAAAACCACATGATCATCTCCTTAGATGCTGAAAAAGTATTTGACAAAGTCCAACTCCCATTCATGTTTAAAGTCTTGGAGAGATCAGGGATACAAGGCACATATCTAAACATAGTAAAGGCAATATACAGCAAGCCTATAGCCAACATCAAACTCAATGGAGAGAAACTTACAGCAATCCCACTGAAATCAGGGACAAGACAAGGCTGCCCACTCTCTCCATACCTCTTCAACATAGTACTTGAAGTCCTAGCCAGAGCAGTAAGACAACTAAAGGAGATCAAGGGGATACAAATCGGAAAGGAAGAGGTCAAAGTGTCACTATTCGCAGATGATATGATAGTATATATGAGCAACCCCAAAAATTCAACCAGAGAACTCCTCCAGCTGATAAACACCTTCAGCAAAGTGGCAGGATACAAAATAAACTCAAAAATATCAGAAGCCCTCCTGTATACCAAAGACAGAAGGGCCGAGAAAGAAATTACAGAAACAACAGCCTTCACAATAGCTACTAATAACATAAAGTACCTTAGGGTGACACTAACCAAGCAAGTGAAAGATCCGTTTGAGAAAAACTTCAAGTCTCTGAAGAAAGACATTGAAGAAGATATCAGAAGATGGAAAGATCTCCCATGCTCATGGATTGGTAGGATAAACATTATGAAAATGGCCATCCTGCCAAAAGCAATCTACAGATTCCATGCAATTCCCATCAAAATACCAACTCAATTCTTTATGGACCTTGAAAAAAAAGATTCTCAGCTTCATATGGAGAAACAAAAAAGCCAGAATCTCCAAAACAATCCTGTATAACAACAGAGAATCTGGAGGCATCCCCATCCCTGATCTCAAGCTGTACTACAGAGCAATAGTATTAAAAACTGCATGGTATTGGCATAGAAACAGAAAGGAGGATCAATGGAACTGAATAGAAGATCCAGAAATAAACCCACTCACCCATGAATACTTGATTTTTGACAAAGCAGCCAAAGCCATTCAATGGAAAAAAGACAACATCTTCAACAAATGGTGCTGGTCCAACTGGTCCAACATGTAGAAAAATGAAAATAGATCCATATTTATCACCCTGCACAAAACTAAAGTCCAAGTGGATCAAAGACCTCAACATAAAACCACATACTCTAAATCTGTTAGAAGAAAAAGTGGGGAACAGCCTAGAACTCATTGGCACAGGAGACAACTTCCTGAACAGAACACCAACAGCACAGGCTCTAAGAGCAACAATCAATAAATGGGACCTCAAGAAACTGAAAAGCTTCTGTAAAGCAAAGGACACCATCATCAAAATAAAATGACTGCCTACAGATTGGGAAAGAATCTTCACTAACCCTTTATTTGACAGAGGACTAATATCCAGTATATACAAAGAACTAAAGAAGCTGAAAAGCAGCAAACCAAGTAATCCAATTAAAAAATGGGGAACAGAAATAAACAGAGAATTCTCGACAGAGAAATATCAAATGGCAGAGAAACACTTAAAGAAATGTTCAACCTCATTAGCCATTAGGGAAATGCAAATCAAAATGACCCTGAGATTTCACCTTACACCCATCAGAATGGCCAAGATGAAAAACTCAAGTGACAACATGCTGGAGAGGTTGTGGAGAAAGGGGAACCCTCCTCCACTGCTGGTGGGAATGTAAACTGGTACAACCACTCTGGAAATCTATCTGGTGCTTTCTAAGACAATTAGGAATAGTGCTTCCTCAAGACTCAGCCATACCTCTGCTAGGTATATACCCAAACTTTGCTCAAGTACACAAAAGGGATACTTGCTCAACCATGTTTATAGCAGCTTTATTTGTAATAGCCAGAACCTGGAAATAACCCATATGTCTATCAATGGAGGAATGGGTACAGAAATTGTGGTATTTTTACACAATAGAATACTACTCAGCAATCAAAAAGGAGGAAATCATGAAATTTGTGGGCAAATGGTGGGATCATTCAATATCCCAGAAGGAGAAAGACAAACACGGTATATACTCACTTATATAGACCTATAAGATATGATAAACATAATAAAATCTATACACCTAAAAAAGATAATCAAGAGAGTGGACATGATGTAAGATGATCAATCCTCATTTAGAAAGACAGATGGGATATGCATTGAATGTATGACAGGAGTCTACTGAGGGCATCTGAAAGTCTCTAACTAGCAGTGTTTTCAAAGCATATACAAAGACTCATGACCAAACCTTCAGCAGAGTGCAGGGAATCATATGAAAGAAGGGGAGTTAGTATGATGGGGAAAGGATAGGAGCTCCACAAGGACCAAATATATCTGGGCACAGGGTCTTTTCTGAGACTGACATTCAACCAAGGACCATGTATGGATATAACCTAGAACCTCTGCTCAGATGTAGCCTGAGATAGCTCAGTAACCAATTGGTTTCCCATAGTAAGGGGAACAAGGACTATTTCTAACAGGAACTCAATGAGTGGCTCTTTGACCTCCCCACCCCCCAAGGGAGAAACAGTCCTGTTAGGCCACAGAGGAGGGCTTTGCAGCCAGTCCGAAGATTCCTGATAAAACAGGATCAGATGAATGGGGAGGAGGTCCCCCCCATCTGTGGACTTAGAAAGGGGCACGGTGGAGATGAGGGAGGGAGGGTGGGATTGGGAGGGAATGAGGGAGCGGGACATGGCTGGGATACAGAGTTAATAAAATGTAACTGATAAGAAAAAAATAAAATTAAAAAAAATATAAGTATGTATTAACAATAGCATGTATTTTTGTTTTCTACAGGAATAGAAGCATTCTCATTCACAATACCCATAATAGCAAAAATTCAGGTTCATTTTGTTTTCTCTATACAAAATGCATTCATTCTAGTTATGAAGAAAGGTTTCCTGGAATAGTGAGGTGCCTTACTTTCCCTCAGAAATTACACTTTTCTATTATGTGCTGTCCTCTGAAAAAGTGGAAACCAGGAGTGTATGCTAAAGCTGAAGTTAGTTATTTTATTATGCTGGGATAAAACGCAAATGATAGAAACTTGCTGAGGCCTTTTGAGACTCAAGATTCAATCCCAAAGGGCCATGACTAATCACTGTGTTAGTTCTTGAACCCAATGGGTCATGCAAAGCATTCCTTCCCTTTGCACTCTTCTTTCTGTTGGAATTGGGAAGGAATGAAGGAAGGGGCTATAGCTGGGATACAAAATGAATAAACTAATTAATATAAAAAAATGAAAATAAAAGTGTCACTTTCCCTTGCCAGGAGCTGGTCACCAACAGGCACATCAAATCATATGTATTTTTACTTCTTTAATGTATGCCCATTGCACAGATAACAACACGCATGTGTATAGTGCATAATCAGATCTATCCCCTATGACCCAGTCTTGCCTACCCTCTGATAGCCATCATTTCCCCAGTCTTCCCAAATTGTATCCCTTTACTTTCACATCCTTTTTTTTTTTCTAATCTAGATTCTTCATATGAGAGAAAACATTCAATATTGTCTTTCCCAGTCTGACTTATTTGGATTAACATAATAACCTCAGGGAAATAAAAAAAAAAATCAACCAATGTTGGTGGGACCATATGAGAAAAATAAACCTTGGCCATCTCTAGTGGGAATGTGTTCCACTAGAGTTCCACACATGTTCAACCACTATAGAAATCAGCATGAAGTTTTGTCAAAAACTAAATAGAGGATTACCGTATGGCTCTGCTACACCACTCCTGAGTATATTACCTGAAGGAATCAAGTCAACATAAATAGAAAGAGTTAACCTGCACATTCAGGCTTATCACAACACATATTGCAATAATTTCCAATGACTTAGCAAACTCATGAAATGCAGTCCCTTCATCAATAGGCCAACAATTTGTCTTTCCTGTTCTTTCTTTCTGTAATCTGAATGTTGATGAGGTGGTGATTTAAAATTACTTTAAGAACACCAACAGCACAGGCTCTAAGAACAACAAGTAATAAATGGGACCTCATGAAAACTGAAAAGCTTCTGTAAAGAAAAAGACATTGGCATCAGAACAAAACAGCCTACAGAATTGGAAAGGATCTTCAGCAACCCTATATCTGACAGAGTGTTGATATCCAGAATACACAAAGAACTAAAGAAATTAAAAAGCAATAAATAAAGCAATCCAATTAAAAAAAGGGGTATGGAGCTAAACAAGAAAATTCTCTGTAGAGGAATATAGAATGGAAGAGAAACACCAAAAGAAATGCTCAATGTCCTTAGCCATCAAAGAGATGCAAATCAAAACGACCCTGAGATTTCACCTTCCAGCCATAAGAATGTCAAAGGATAAAAACTCAAGTGAAAACACATGCTGGAGAGCATGTGGAGAATTGGGAACCCTCCTCCATTGCTGGTGGGAATGTCAACTTGTACAACCACTTTGGAAATCAATCTGGAACTTTCTCAGACAATTAGGAATAGTGCTTCCTCAAGATCCAGCTATACCACTCCTAGACATATATCCAAAAGATGCTCAAGTACACAACAAGGACATTTACTCAACATGTTTGTAGCAGCTTTATTCATAATACCCAGAACCTGGAAACAACCCAGATGTCCATCAATGGAGGAATGGATACAGAAATTGTGGTACATTTACACAATGGAATACTACTCAGCAATTAAAAACAAGGAAATCATGAAATTTGCAGGTAAATGGTGGGATCTAGAAAAGATAATCCTGAATGAGGTATCCCAGAAGCTGAAAGATACACATGGCATATACTCACTTATACAGACCTATAAGATAGGATAAACATACTAAAATATGTGCACCTAAAGAAGATATACAAGAAAGAGGACCCAGGGTAAGATGATCAATCCAAACTTAGAAAGACAAATGTGATGGACACAGGATGTAGGAGAAAACAAGAAACAGGACAGGAGCCTACCACAGAGTGCCTCTTAAAGACTCTACCTAGCAGTGTATCAAAGCAGATGCTGATACTCATAACCAAACATTCTGCAGATTGCAGGGAATCTTAGGAAAGAAGTGGGAGTTAGTGTGACTGGGAAAGGACAGGAGCTCCATAAGGACAAAATATATCAGAGCATGAGGGTCCTCTATGAGACTGCTTCTCCAATCAAGGACCATGTATAGATATAACCTAGAACCCCTGCTTGGATATAGCCCACAGTATCTCAGTATTCAAGTGGGTTCCTTAGTAAAGGGAACAGGAACTATTTCTGACATGAACTCAAGGACTGGCTCCTTTACCTCCCCCTGCCCCCAAGGAAGGAACAGCCTTGCTAGGCCACAGAGGAGGACATGGCAGCCAGTCCTGAAGATACCTGATAAGCTAGGGTCAGATGGAAGGGAAGGAGGACCTCTCCTAGCAGTGGACTTGGAAAGGGACAGGAAGGAGATGAAGGAAGGAGGGATGAGAGAGAGGGGAGGTGGGATTGGGAGGGAATGAGAGAGGGAGTTATGGCTTGAATACAAAGAACCTGTGATTAATATTAAAAAAGTAAAAATTAATAAAAAAAAGGAAAGAGGATAAAACAATGTTAGCCAGCTATGTTCTATAAAGGTAACAAAATATGCCATTCTATTAAATAAATTACAAAACTGGTTTTGTTGTTGATACTTGTATGTGTCTAATTAAATCTCAATAATAGTATAACACCATCTTGTTTGGTAAAAACTAAAGAATCAAAATAAAATAATAAAATTAATTCAAGAGAAAGACACCATTGAACCCTGTGGAATTCCTCATTGATACTGTTTTCAACCAGGTCAGCAGACAAAGCATAAGGAATTTCTCCTTGGTTGCATTTTTGCCAACTAGTGTGACATCATTCATCCTTAAATGATAGTAATCAGAAAGTTACTCAAAGATAAGAGTTTAACTTATTTTAACTAATCTCTAGAAAATCGACATAGTCCTCAGAAGATGAGAAATGACTCTGAATCCTTGAATCCATGGGCTTTCATGAGGTAGACAGCCTATCCAAGATTGTCATAGCAAGAATTTTCAATGAGAGTAGATACTGTTTGTCAAAGTCTTCTTTGGAGTCCTTTGCTTTTCTTCCTTTCAGTGTTCTTTCTCACTTTAGAATAGCTTATTTGCCAATATGTGCAATTTACTTAGGCAGTAGCTGTACTAATGAGGTATACACCTTTACAAAAATTTCACTGGTGCTACAAACCAGATGTTGTTAGATATGCCTTTAGACGTTACTGGGAAAATTCAACAATAACACAGCATCATTTGATTATATCTTTTCTCTAAAACCAGTAGTATATAAAGCAGTAAAATGTAAGTCACACTTGTGCTTGACATCACCAGCAACTATAGGGGAAATGGAGGAAGAGTAAACCTTCTCTAGCAAAAGATCTGGTGGTAGAGAGGGCCAAATGAGAAAAGTCGATGAGTATTTGACTATCACAAGAGAGAATCATATTCAGCAAGCCAATAGTTACTTATATCCACTCTTACAAAAACCTGGATGCTCTTGAAATTATCACATGCTTGTCATATTAAGGAATAAATTTATTTTTATACAACTTTATTGCCATTGACTTGTCAACCACTAAAAATAACACCATAAATGATACTAATACTTGATTTCTTCAGAACATGAATATAAAGCAGAGAACTTTGTAGGAAGCTATTTGTAAATTAATCATCAGTCTATCTCCTTCTCTGTCCACTACTACAGATACATACCTAGGTATGTCTTTCACATACACCAGAAGAACTAAGTAGCAACAGAAAGCAAGTGTGTAGAACCAGTTAATTATCTAAAAGAGCTGTGATCTTTAGTAAAACAACAAGAAAAAAACATTAAAAGTGGCAAGGGGAAAAGGCCAAGTAACATATAAATGTAGACCTATCAGAATTACACTAGACTTCTCAACAGAGACTATGAAAGCTAGAAAAGCCTGAGCAGATGTCATGCAAACACTAAGAGATCATAGATGCCAACCCAGACTACTGTGCCCAGCAAAACTTTCAGTCATCATAGATGGAGAAAACAAGATATTCCATGACAAAACTAAATTTAAACAACATCTATGGACCCACCCAGCCTTACAGAAGATACTAGAAGGAAAACTCCAACCCAAATGAAGTCAACTACACCCAAGAAAACAAAGGGTGTAACTTCACAACAGCAAAACCAAAAGAAAACAAGCACACAAACATACTATCACCACCAACTCCACAATAAAAGGAACTAACAGTCACTGGTCACTATCAACGTCAATGGACTCAACTCTCCAATAAAAAGACACAGACAAACAGAATGGTTGTGGAAACAGTACCCAACATTATGCTGCATTCAAGAAACACACCTCAGAAACAAAGATAGACACAGCCTCAGAACACAGGGCTAGAAAAAGGTTTTCCAAGCAAATGGACCCAAGAAGCAAGTTGAAGTAGCCATCCTAATATCTAATAAAATAGACTTTCAACAAAAATTAATCAAAAGTGAAGAAGGACACTACATTTTCATCAAAGAAAGAAACCACCAAGAGGAAATCACAATCCTGAATATCTATTCCCCCAAATACAAGGGCACTGCATTCATAAAAGAAACATTATTAAAACTTATATCACATATCTATCTCAACACATTAATAGTGTGAGACTTCAACACCCCACTCTCACTAATGGACAAATCATTGAGACAGAAGCCAAGGAGAGAAATAATGAAGCTAACAGACATCATGAATTAAATGGACCTAATAGATGTCTACAGAACTTTTCACCCAAATTTTCAGCACCGCATGGAAGCTTCTTGAAAATTGACCATATAGTCAGTCACAAAGCAAACCTCAACTGATTGATGAAAATTGAATTAATCCGTTTTTCTTTATCAGATCACCATGAATTAAAGGTAGACCTCAACAACAACAGAAAAAAAAAAAAAAAACCTACACACTCACAGAAACTGAACAACTCCCTGCTCAAGAATCTCTGGGTGAAGAAAAAGAAAGAAGCAAATTGAATACTTCCTAGATTTCAATGAAAATGAGGGCACAACTTACCCAAACTTATGAGACACCATGAAAGCAGCACTAAGAGGAAAGTTCATAGCACTAAAGTTAATAAGAGATCCCATATTAGCAACTTAACCGACCACCTAAAAGCATTAACAAAAAAGAAACAAACACACCCAAGAGAAGTAGATGGCAGGAAATAATCAAATTCAGAGTTGAAATCAATAAATTAGCAACAAAGAGAGCAATACAAAGAATCAACAAAACCAAGAGGTGGTTCTTTGAAAAAAATCAACAAGATAGACAAAGCCCTAGCCAAACTTATTGAAAAACAGAGCTACAGTACCCAAATTAACAAAATCAGAAATGAAAAAGGAGACATAACAACAGACACTGAGGAAATCCAAAGAATCATTAGGTCTTACTTCAAAAGCCTGTATTGCATAAAATTGGAAAATCAAAGGAAATGGTCAATTTTCTTAATAGATTTCACCTACCAAAGTTAAATAAAAAGCAGGTAAACAGCTTAAACAGCCTTATAACCCCTAAAGAAATAAATTTTAAAAAGCCAACAAAAGTCTCTCAACCAAAAAAAAGCTCAGGGCCAGATGGTTTTAGCACAGAATCTACCAAACTTTCAATGAAGAGCTAATTCCAATTCTCTTCAAACTATTCCACAAAATAGAAACAGAAAAAAAATATTACCACAGTCACTCTGATACCTAAACCACACAAGGACTCAACAAAGAAAGAAAATTTCAGACCAATCTCCCTTATGAACATTGATGGAAAAATACTCAATAAGATACTTGTGGTCTGGAGAGATGGCTCAGAGGTTAAGAGCACTGTCTGCTCCTCCAAAGGTCCTGAGTTCAATTCCCAGCAACCACATGGTTGCTTACAACCATCTATAATGAGATCTGATGGCCCCCCTTCCGGCCTGCAGGCAAAACACTATATACATAATAAATAGATAGATAGATAGATAGATAGATAGATAGATAGATAGATAGATAAATAAATCTATCTAAAAAAATTTCATAACCTCCACTTGAAAAAAAAGATACTTGCAAACCAAATTCAAGAATACATCATCCACCATGACCAAATAGGCTTCATCCCAGGGATGCAGGGGTGGTTCAACATACAAAAATCCATCAACATAATCTACTATATAAACAAACTGAAAAATCACATGATCATCTCATTAGATGCAGAAAAAGCCTTTGACAAAATCCAAAACCCCTTCATAATAAAAGTCTTGGAGAGATCAGGGATATAAGGCCCACACCTAAACATAGGAAAGGCTACATACAGCAAGAAAATAGCCAACATCATACTGAATGGAGAGAAACTCAAAGCAATCCTACTAAAATCAGTGACAAGACAAGGTTGCCCACTCTCTCCATATATTCAATATAATACTTGAAGTCCTAGCTAGAGCAATAAGACAAGTAAAGGAGATCAAGGCGATACAAATCAGAAAGAAAGAGGTCAAAGTTTCACTATTCACAGATGACATGATACTATACATGAGCAATGCCAAAAATTCAACCAGAGAACTCCTTTAGCTGATAAACACCTTCAGCAAAGTGGCTGGATACAAAATTAACTAAAAATATCAGAAGCCCTCCTGTATACCAAAGACAAATGGGCCGAGAAAGAGATTAGGGAAACCACACCCCCCACAATAGCCACAAATAATGTAAAGTATCTAGGGGTAACTCTAACCAAGGAAGTCAAAGACTTGTATGATAAGAACTTCAAGTCTCTGAAGAAAGAAACTGAAGAACACACCAAAAGATGGAAAGATCGCCCATGTTCATGGATCAGCAGGATTAGCATAGTAAAATAGCCATCTTACCAAGGGCAATCTACAGATTCAGTGCAATCCTCATCAAAATACCAACACAACTTTTCAGAGTCCTTGAAAGAGCTATTCTAAACTTCATATGGAAAAAAAAAACAGAATAGTGAAAACAATAATAGAACTTCTGGAAGTATCTCCATACCTGACCTCAAGCTATGCTACAGAGCAAGAGTAATAAAACTGCATGGTACTTACATAAAAATAGGCTGGTTGATCAACTGAATCAAATCAAAGACCCAGAAATGAACCCATACTCCTATGCACACCTGATTTTTGACAAAGGAGCCAAAACCATATAATGGAAAAAAAGACAGCATTTACAACAAATGGTGCTGATCTAACTGGATGTCTACATGTAGAAAAATGCAAATTCATTCATATTTATCACCCTGCACAAAACTAAAGTCCAAGTGGATCAAAGACCTCAACCTCAAACCAGATACACTAAATCTGCTAGAGGAGAAAATGGGGAAGAGCCTTGAACTTATTGGCATAGGAAACAACTTCCTGAACAGTACGCCAACAGCTCAGGCTCTAAGCTCTACAATTAATGAATGGGACCTCTTGAAACTGAAAAGCTTCTGTAAAGCAATGGACATTATTATAGAATGAAAAGGCAGCCTACAGATTGGAAAAAGATTTTCACCAATCCTGATTCTGATGTGGGGCTCTGCTGGATAAGGTTGAAGTCTGTCATCTCCAGAGAGCCAATTTATTTGTACAAGGTCTCCTATTGTGTGATAGACTCCTATTTCTCAGTGGGGTTCTATCCACCCTCATCTGGGTAGTTCCAGATCTTGTAAGGAGGTCACATAGCCCTCAGGACATATTAGAGGCCAGCCTCTTCCCTGATAAGAAAACTGTTCTAGGAATTCCTAAAAATGCCCCACCCTGCTAAGGATCTTAATCCAGCAGTGGCCTTCAATTGTACTTGGAGATCCTGTGACACACACCCCCATAGGATAATTAAGGCCTGAATTGTCTTGTGATAGGATCATTAAGTATCTCTGACCTCCTGACCCCAGTGAATCAAACACATTCACCCTCGAAATCCCTCCCTCTGCCCTGGGTTTATATTGCCCTTGATTTTACTTGATAAAAGTTTTGCGCCTTCTCACTTCAAGACTGTCTCAGATTTGTCGTTTATCCTCCACGGGGTCGAATCACACTGGGCCTGCCCTCCTGCTCACTGGGCCTGGGCCTGGACCTGGACCCCACTGTGCCAGGGCCTCACTTGGCCTGTGTCTTGGCTGCAAGCTGACATGGCCTGGGCCTTGGCCCACACTTCTGCCATACTCAGTACAGCAGCTTCACCAAGAGCTGTTAACACTTTGGTATCTGTTATTATTTATTAAAAAGCTGGTGACAACCTATATTCTCTGCAAGAAGTTTATTAGGAGGGTATGGAGGAAGGGGAAAGCAGGACATGAGAGAGAGAGAAAAGGGAAAGGGGGGTGCCCCAAGAAAAAGAGGGAGAGAGACAGAGAGAGAAAGAGAGTGTAAGAGTGTAGGAGAGAGAGAGAGAATGTAAGAGAGGGACCACGTGTCGGGGTTAGCCCTTTAAGGGGCAAGGTAACCACCCCTTCCAGGTGTGGCCACCTGCCTGGCAACACATGATGACATCATAGGTTGTTGGGTAACCCAGGAGCAGGTTGTGTTCCAAAATACTAACAGTATCTCCATAGGCTTTGGAACGCTCAAACTTCCACTGCCAGTGTCGCTCTATTGCTCAAAGAGCCAAACAGTAACATTCTGCAGAAAACCCTTTCCACAGCACAGCTTAGCACACTCAGGCCTTACCCTAAGGCACTCTGGCTGCCCCTGAGAGAAGCAGAACCCCGTTCTCTGTCCGGAAACCAAGTTCCAGGACCCCAGCTGAGATCCAGATCCCCACTAAATGGAGAACAACAACATAAAAAGGGCTAATATACAGAATATATAAAGATCTCAAGAAAGTAAACACCAACAAACCAAATAATCCTTTTCAAAATGGGTACAGAGCTAAACAGAGAATTCAACAGAGGACTCTCTAATGGCAGAGAAACACTTAAATGCCCAGCATTCTTGGCCATCAGGGAAATGCAAATCAAAACAACTCTGATATTCCATCTTACACCTGTCTGAATGGCTAAGATCAAAAACTCAAGTGACAACACATGCTGGAGAGGATAAGGAGAAAGAAGAACCCTCCTCCACTGCTGGTGGGAGTGTGAACTTGTACAGCCACTTTGGAAATCAATCTGGTGCTTTCTCAGAAAACTGGGAATAGCCATACCTCAAGATCCAGCTATAACCGCTTCTGGGTATACACCTGAAAGATGCTCCACCACACAACAAGGACATTTGCTCAACCATATTTATAGCAGTTTTATTCATAATAGCCAGAATATGGAAACAACCTAGATGTCCCTCAACCAAAAAAAGTAGATAAAGAATCTGTGGTGCATTTACGAAATGGAATAGTACTCAGCCATTGAAAACAAAGAAATCATGAAATTTGCAGGCAAATGGATAGAACTAGAAAAGGTCATCCTGAGTGAGGTAACACAGACCCAGAAAAACACACATGGTATATATTCATTTACAAGAGGATTTTAATAATATAGTATAGTTTAGACATACTACAATTCACACACCCCAAGAAGATAAGTCCAATGAACACCTTGGCCCACTCATTGGGAGACTGGGGGATATCTCTGACACAGACTATGTTGCCTACTTTCTGATCACTTTCCCCAATGGAATTTCCCTACAAGGCCACAATGGAGATGAAATCATTCCTCATGTGAAAAGATGAGCTGGGGTGTCTGGGTAGGACGGCTCCCCTATTATGAGGAATAGGGGAGAGGAGATGCAGGAGGAAGGGTGGGACTGAGAGGAGAGGAGAGAGGGTCCTATGACTGAGACGTAATTAAAAATGAAACAAATGTACAATATAACTTTGGATATATTGGTACAGAACATTATTAACACTGGAACAAACTTCAGCATCTTATAGTCTGGGTACATAATCAATCACTTTCACACATTTTTATTTACACATAAGCATGCATATATAAATTTGTCAAAAAATAAATATAAAGTTTATATATGAGAAAGTTACTCATATTTAATATCTATATTTCTTAGCAAGTCATGTTTAATCACAAATATGGCAAAAGCAATTATCTAAAGAGTCAAAAGCCCATGGGTATCGGGGATTGTGGTTCTGAGACTACAAGGTTTTACACATTATAAGAATCTGGATGGCAAATGTAAATTTATTAGAGCATGTGCTTTTAAGCAGATTATCAGCAATTCCTGTAAGAATCTGTTATGCAGAGGTTTTGCATTGCTGAGTACATAAACATGCTAGAATCAGCTTATACCAAAAGGAGATGAAGGCTTACCCTCTGCTTCAGACATTGCTCTGTGTATCTGTTCTTCCCCTATTCATTTTCCACTGTTTACTTAAACCAACATATCGTAGTGCACAATACATGTTTAACATATACAATAAATATGAATTGTAGGTAATTATTAAGCCACAGTCAACAATGTGTTCTAAACATTCTGGGTCATGTTGGGTCTTATCTTATATACTTTTAATATCAATATGTTAGTTTCCACTCCCCCAAAAATGTGACAAATACTGTCCTGGAATGTCTGACATAGCAAAAGGTGCCACTCCAGCCCTGGTGACAGGTTTGAGGACAGGCTGCAGGTGCCTGGGGAGCAGTGTGTATCTGCTGTGCAGAAGTAGATGGCTGAGTCTCCAGGCTGAGTGGCTGTGACTTGCAGAGACAGGTGTTTCTCTTTCTTATCTAACAAAAAGCTGAGTCTTTGGTTCTGCTTTCTTTCCATATTTGAACGGATGTCAATGATGAACTGAGGACCCTTCCCAGGCTCTTGCTTATACCAAGGGAAGTAGGCTGAGGCACTGTCAGTGTAAGTGCAGTTGATGACAGCACTGTCTCCCTCCTGGACATTCAGGGAAGAAAGGTGCTGTTTCACCTGCTCACCTTGGCTCTCCCCTATGCAGAAAGATGGAGAGAAAGGTTTTCAAGTCATTTCTCTTCCTTAATTACTGCTCTAGTAAGCAAAAAAAGGCTGAATGAAGCCATTTTCTGGGCATCTAAGGACCATCCACTAACACACTCTATTCCCCCCCACACACACACACCCCATCCTCAACTCACAGTCCATCTGCAGCCAGAGGAAAATGAATAAAGCATGAACAGCTGTCTTCATGGTGCTTCCTATTCAGATCAGTTGCAGATGCTCAGTCTCCAGCCAGTTGAGCCACTTGCAAGTCTAGATTGGCCCTTATGACAGTCACACCTGCTGAGTTAATTGCCCAGCCAGTGAGAAGCAAGCCTGTTCATTGAGAATTATCTGAGATCTCCTTTCAGTGCATCAGCTGAGGTGCACTGCCACCATGTGGCCAGATTTCTAACTGCTGGATTCTAGCTTCTTTCCTAGTATTCTAAGTTACATTAAATAGATAGATAGATGATAGATAGATAGATAGATAGATAGATAGATAGATAGATAGATAGACTTCAAAAGAGACTCCAGCCCACCTGTGCCATCCCTACTCTTCCAAACATAGCTGTGCTCATGTAGACTGTGAACCAGCCTAACCAGGTGAGAGTTTGTTTTATCTTCTTATTCACCCTGTGAGTATCACATTCTCAGACCTAGCTGGGCTCCTGGCATGTGAACCAGTGTAACCAGAAGAGTGCTCCAGGTCCCCAATTGCCCACTCCATCCCCACACTCGCAAGCCTAGCTGTGGTTCCTTCACCTGTAAAGCAGCTCATCCAATTGGAAAGACCAGATCTCCATCGACTCACATCTCCCCACAACCAGAAAGCATATTATAGGTCCTGTCACTTGCAAACCATCCTAGACTGGTAAATTTCCCAGAACCTCCCTGTAGCATCCCCACACTCACAGGCACAGCTCATCTTGGACAGCTTTTGCACCAGCACAGAGACCCAGTCCTGAGTCACATTCACACACTTTCTTGATTAACACAGAAGCAGAGTCACTTTCATGCCTACCATCAATAACGAGTATCTGTATCTGAATGACTTACCTACCAACTCTTAGAATCTGATCTGAATGCAACCAAGCTTGAGAAACATCAAAAACGGGCACAAAATGCTACTCAGCAGAGGAAGGCTGCAATATCAGACATAGTGAAAGAAGTCAGCGTGCCGAGATCATATAACAAACACAAAATAGGAAAGGCCAAGACAGCCCCACTCCCACACAACCCCACCAGTCCTATAGAAATGTTTTCCTATGAGAATTATCAAGGGGAGCATAAGCACACAAATACAGGTGATCCTATACTAATATACCACAAAAATTTAGCCTTTAAACTAAAATTAATCAGAAGGGATGAGGAGAAACCCTTAAAGGCTTTCTAGTATTCAAAAAAAATTTATGAAGGCCCTACATACCCAAAGTTGTGGAGCACAATGAAAGGAGTGCTAAGAGGAAAGTTCATAGCAATAAGTGCCTTCATAAATTGGAGAGATCTCATACTAGAAATATCTGAAAGTTCAAGTAGAGAGATAAGCAGATACACAAAAGAGGAGTAGGTGAAAGGAAAAGAGGAAAAACTTTATTTTAGCTTATACTTTCAGAACACAGTCCACTGAGCATAGTCACTGAGGGAGGTCAGTGCAGAAACTTGAAATCAGCCTTGCTTTCTGGTCTATACAACATTACCTCTGGCCCAGCAAAACACTTTACAGCCAAAGAGGTGCAGGAAAACAGGAGACTAGTGCTTACTATCTGGCTTGCAGTTCAGCTTATGCTCATCTCTTGCTTATACAGTTTAGGAACACCTGCCTAGGGATGGCCTGTCCCTTAGTGAGCTGGACCTAACTGTAGGAGTTAACAGCCAAGACAATGCCCAAAGACAAATCTATGAGCCTTCCCCTCCCCACAGGCCAGAAATCCAGAAGAATAAGTATCCTTAGTGTGCAAAATCCAAGTGAAATATCTGCAATGTAAGCCCTTCACCTAAGATTCACCGAAGTCACAGAAGAGGTGGCAGAGAGATTGGAAGAGCCAGAGGACTAGAATCCCTGCTGCTGGAGACATTCCCCCAGAAATGACAAGGAAATGCAATCACACATCTCAAAAATATGGTTGCCTGAGCAAAATAAATATAATGATAACATCAGTTGGCATGTCAACATGGGTAAGGGAGAGTCCACATGCCTCAATGAAGACATTGAGGTTGTAAAAGCTGCAGACAGAGGAAGGATCAGGTTCCTCCAGGGACAAGCTCCCACACAGATTTTCCAATCCCATCTTCTCAGTCCTGAACACATGTCCATATGTCCATGGAAAAAATTAAATGGAATCAGTAGGTTGCAAGGCTGCAAATACTTCTGTGTGTGTGTGTGTGTGTGTGTGTGTGTGTGTGTGTGTGTGTATTGAGAAAGAAAAATAGAGTGGGAATCCTTAGAGAAAGAGAAGAGTGGCAGAAGTGGAATTAAAACAAGGTATGTTGATGAGTTTGATATGAACAAACAATGATACATTTGGATGAAATGTCATAAAGAAACACATTATTGTGCACATTGAGTAAAAACAAACAAACAAACAAACAAACAAAAAACACATAAGATTGCTTAGTAACTTCAATCTCTTCCCCTGTGAGAATTCTACTGAACAGATCATTTAAAGGGGTGCAGGTAAGCACAGGACGGCAGGCTCTAAAGAGCAGCACAGAAAACCTGCTGTGAGAGGCTTGTTGTGGCACTGGGCAAAGTATTCATTTTTACACACACACACACACACACACACACACACACACACGCAATTTCCCTTTCTGCAAATGACATTGTACACTTTGAGTGTGGTTTACTAAGCACTGGCCGCCATCATTTTGTCGATCCCTCCTAGTGAACTTTATAGTAGATATTTCCAGCACTCGATGGCAGGAATGATATAAATGAAGCACAAAAGTTATGCAGCAGTCTGCCAAATTCGCCCCAGCTAATAAGTGGTAGACCAGGAACTTCAAGCCAAGTCCTAGTCTTCAGGAGGGAAGATTCAAGTACTGTGGCATGTCTGCTAAGTACTAAACAAGAAAACACATGGAATTCACCCAGCACCTTCCCTCACACAGTGGGTCTGCTTCTCCTGTACTCCATAAAGACCAGCTGCACACTCTGAGGTTGCAGTGTCTCCCACACGACAAAGCTCATGGAGTCTTCTGAGGTCTACTGACAGTGTGTCCTAATGACGGCTCTCATGGCTTCTCACAGGCATCTGTGGTCTGTCACATGACTTACTGCCAATGGGAACACTGTGTGTTATGATGGGAGGGTGAAAGGCAGAGGGAGGACAGCCAGAGCTCACTGTGCCATGTTCCCTACAGCAGCTTCTTCCCAGCAGTGACTCGTTTCCACATCTCGGGATGTTTCCGCAGTTTGAAAGGGCAGAATATAGACCCAAATTTCACTTGCAGGAAAAAAAAAATGTTCCATCTTGGCAACAATGCTGAGCCACTTATCTTAGGCAGTCTTCTGTTCTCCAGCCCAGAACACCCTTGTATCGTATTTGACACTCCTGCACAAACCACTGTCACATCTGACATCTGTAGATCAAACACCACAGTGATCTTCCTGAATGCTCCCTGCCATGATTATCACAAAGTTCTGATTTCAGATCATCAAGGATGGCTGCTGCCACCTCCAGGCCTTCCAGACATTCAACTCATGAGCACTAGAGGGCAGCAAAGAGCTCAGCTCGATAGCAAAGTACTTTTCAATAAGAGACTGAAGTAGAGATTAGCAAGAGATTCAGTCAAAAACTTTGGTTTTCATTATATTTTCTTTTCCTTTTTATATTTTTCAGTCTCAAAAACGCAAATATTTCAAGTTTCCTCTCATATGAGGTCCCAGATTTTAATGCTTATGCATACATAGCTACGTGGAGGATTGTCATTCTCCATGGAAATATAAAAAGACAATCAGTGAGGGGAAAGAAAAAAGATCTTAAGGAAGGGCAGGAAATGAAAATAAAAAGGGAAAGAAGCAGAAATCACAAAGAGTAATAAAATACAGGTGACACAAAACCAGAAGGGGCTCAAAGGGGGAGTCAGGGAGCCAGGAAGAAGGACACAGGGAAGGGGTGCAGCAGTAATGTTGATGGTCTTCTAGGGTTTGCAGAGTACATTCCCTGCACAAACACAGGAATGGATGTCAGGGACAGACAGATGCACCTCAGAGGAGGAGAAAGTAAAGCTTTATCCCTTGGGAATGGGAGATACCCAAAGGCTGAGAGTTCAGTAAACTGGTTCTGAGCTGAGTCTTCTGTAGCCCTCTTGGTCCTCTTTCCTGTGTCCATCTGTTTAGAACCCCACATCCTTACCTTCCAGCCACTTCTCTACATGTGTCTTCTAGGACCTAGAAGCCTCCACCTCGGGGTCTGCTTATGCTTTCCCATCCACCACGTCCCTCCTCTAACTCTACCAGCAGTTCATTTGGATTCTGTTTTTTAAACCAATAAAAGCATTTAAGATATAATAATTTTGTAATGAACTACTTTCCTTTTCCTCACCTGGAAATATGTGTGTTAGAGCTTGATCTTCAAGGAAGAAAAATGGAAAGATTAAGACCACGTCTTCACCAGTGGTTGCCTTTGAGTAAAGACTCCCAGGAAGTGCAGGGCATCACCTGGCTGGGATGTGATGGGGCAGCTCTATGGGCAGACAGGGCAAAGGACAGGGACACAGGCTCTGAAGGGGGAATGTGCCCTGTGTGCTTCTGGGAAAATCTTTCCCTCTGGATCCTTATACATCACAGCACGGGACTGAAGAGAGCTTTGCTGAGAAACTCAGCACTTTTAACAGCTGAGTTAATCAATTTTTTTTAATCAGTTGCTCCTTGGGCAATGTGTAGGCTTGTCATCCTTTTCTCATTCCCTTAGGTCAGATGCAACCAGTAATCTCATCATTACTGAGTCATTGGCCACCCTGCTCCAAGCTACCGCTCCTCATTAAAAACAAAGAAACAAAACACAAAGGAGAAGAAAAAATCCTACACATTATGTACAGCTCTTTTGCAACATTCTGGCTGATGTTAAAGAGAGATGCTGTTGAGTTAGAAAAAGCTGTGTCTCAATCCTGAACACCAAAAATGAGAAAAGTAAGAGCCTTCATACAAGGTTATCATGTCTGAGTTGGATTGTGAAATATGTAGTCTTTCATATACGTTAACAGTAATGAAAAGTAAGTCAACCATCTTTTTCTCAGTAAAACCTTTCTTTTCTTCTATATGGGGTTCATTTGGGCTTTTTCTTCATTGCAAAAATATTTTTTAGTGTGCCAGTGAACTTCCCAGTGTAGAAAATTTTTTGTTGTTTTGTTTTAGGCAGAATGTAGCTGTTATATTGAGTGAATTCAAACTGGCAAGACTCTGTCTCACATGCAGAGACAGCAGGCAGATGCCATTGAATCCAACTGAGGAACGTTTAACAAGGACAATTGCAAAGAAGTTCATAGGATGTTAGTGATATGTATTAGCCTTTCCTTAAAATTTGTTTCCCATGCTGACTTTTCTGGCTTTTAATGAAGTACCAAGCTTTTTTTCCTCAGAGTAGAGACTTTAAATTTTACATTTGTTAACAGATTTTGGTTTTTTTGCATTTAGTGAGTTCTCTAAGTTCTTCCCCAGCCTTGCCTTGCCTGCCTGGAATTCTCTTTCCAAAATCAGAGAGGTGAACTTGCAGAAGTCCTTAGTAACTTTGAAGATTCATTTGCTGGGTTTTTTATGTAGGAGGGTTTGTTAAAATCACAGTGATGCAATGCAGTCTCAGATCCTTACTGATTAGGGGCCCATGTGATATTTCATGTCATTTATTATTTAGTTTGTTGAACTGGGAGTGCCATTTTGCCATGCACTAACATTTCCAGGGTCTACTCTCTATTTTTATGTAATTGTTCTCTTCATCTTCCTGTCTGGCTTTGGTCAGAAATCTCCTCTTTTAGATATGAGACTTGCTGTGTCATGTTTACAGCTTTCATTTATTTGGCATGTTGATCTCTCACCTTTGATTACCAGTTTTAGATGTTCTTCTTTATGAAAGATGCTTCCTGGAAACACAAATAGTTGGCATTGTTTGTTAACCCAGACAGCTATTCTGTGACTTCTATTTGGTGAGTTAAAGAGATTTCTTTGAAATGGGGGCTGGAACTTAGACACAGTACATAGAATCACTTGCTATATTTACAGAAGAATCAGATTCAGTTCCTAGCATTCCATAGTAACTCATTTCCTTCAATAACTCCAATGTCAGGGAATCTAATGCCCCTTCTAGCCTCCATGAAAACCAGACATGCACACAGTACACACTTGTACATGCTGGAAAAACAGTTTACACTCATGTTATAAAAAATCTTTAAATACACATTCAGAAACACATTTCTCAGAATTACTTTCCCTGTGTCATTCTGTTTTGGGGTGAACATGGAAAAAGCACCATTAGAAGACTTAAAGCATAGGCGATTATACAATATTATATTATATATTATATATTGTATAATTTATGTTATAGCTCTACAGATTCAGGCTCCAAGCACATTTGATGTCAATGGGGTGCCAGCTCCATTTACCATTAACCCTCTACTCCTCACTTCTATAGCTTCTGTTTGTCTTGGGTCAAGTCTGTGTGCATCTATCGTGTTGACAAATGCGATGGCTTCTGAATTTCCCCAAAACTAGAGAGATTGAGGAGTGGTGGGTCATCCTTCTAGACATCAATTATCTTCTGGGTCTCCCTGTATTTTCACAAGTCTCTGTTCATCCATGTGCTGCCCTCATGCAACTGTCCTTCCCAATTGCTGCTCTAGCTGACCTCAGTACCTCAGGCTCAGTACCAGATACAAAGACAAGGATTTGTGGGGATAACCCAAGAACCTCCAGTATTTCACATATGAAGTTCTTATCAGATGTCTCTGACCACTTTACTCATGATGGCTCTGCTTCTCTGAGTGTAACTTCACAAGAAAATTGTGTTCTTTGCTCTTTCAGATAACTCCTCTCAGATGTGTGCTGTTGCCAATATGAATTGAAACTAACACTTTAAATTGTTGTGATGCCATATTCTCAACTGTAGGAAGCACTACACATCTTCTCTGTGATCTATTTTTAACTAAATACTTTCAAGACAAAGTATTAAAAGAAAACCACTCATCATAACTGTCTCTGAATTGCCTGGGATGAGGTTTTACTTAGAAACACACTACTGATGCAGACCACAGAGGAAGCATGCACAGTGAGACTTCCTGTTCAGCATATGCAGGTGTGCTTCTCAGCTGGGCACCTCCGATGGGCAATGCTTAAGGAGACCCAGATTTTGTTCAGCTTGTGCTGTCACTTCAAACACTGTGGGTCACCTCTTGGAGGGCACAGAAATACATCCCCGAATCTTCTAGCTGTGAGACTGAAATGACAAGGCTGAAGGACTTGGCTGATTTCTTCATGGTGACAGAATAGCGGCCGTTCCTCTCATTCTGAATAGAAGAAGAACTCTGGCGAATAAGGAAAATCATCTCTCCAGTAACAAGCTGCTTATACCAAAAGAGATGGTAATAGTAATAACTTGTCTCATATGAACAATCCAGGGTGACATCTCTGTACTGACTGCTTGTAGTTGACTGGACCTGAGTGACTTTCTGGGCCACATTGAATCCTGCAGAACAACCAGAGGAAAGAATAAAAAGCTTATCCTATGATAGTGTACACAAAGCAGTGTAGGAAAAGGGCCCCTTAAAATCCAAAGACAAACTTAACTTAAGACATTTCTCCTCATTTTTCTCCAATCTAATTCCCCCCTCATGTCAATGTAAATGGCCATTTGCTTGGGACAATACTTCCTACAAAATATCCTCAGCTATATATGAAATGTCCATACCAGAGAAGGTCAAGGCCACCAACACACAGAGCAGGCTGCAGGGAGGCATGTGTCACCGGGCCCTCTGTATGAGTGTGTCAGCTCTGCCTCAGCTCAGTGTTCAGTGTCTGAGGGCCAGGCAGTGAGCACGTGTACCTCTTGTGTTTCTTACAATGCCTTAAGCAGGAAATGCGGTTTTGTGTGATCATAGGTTACAACCTCCATGTACAGAGAGAAAAGGGTAGCCCACCACAGGCCTCTACTTGCTTCCTTGTCTGAAAAGGGAGATTGAGAAAATCCATCCCTGCTGAGGGGGAAGTAGCTTTGCACACATGGGTGTTATTCAGGGAGATGATTTTGGGAACCAAAGTAAAATTCATCATGAGCTATGTGTGATATGTAGTTCACTGCAGACCATTGTCTTCTGTTATCTTCTCTCCATCCATTGTCTAATTGTCTAGTTAAGCTTAATAAAAAAAATAATTAAGTCCTCTTGGACCCATGAATTTCCCTTTGAAACACTGGTATCTGAAAGAGTCTTCCTCCTTTGCTCAATGCCAGGGTCTATCCAAATTCTGTCCCATCAGCATTCCAGAAGATCCCCATCCCATTTGCTTATGCCCTGGCAAATTGTAACAGGAATAAAATAATAGTCTTCAGGGACTAAGAAGATGTTTAGTGTGTCGGTTGACAGCTGTACATCATGAGTCCCTTTGTGTGGATCTCCAGGACCCATGTAAGAATCCAGAAGCTATGGCTGCCCCTGCAGTCAGGGCTCGGAGAAGCATAGACATGAGGATCTTGGGGTCTCACTAGTCAGTCATTGATGAGCTTCAGTTTAAGTAAGAGTTCCCACAAAAAGAAATAAATAAACAAATGTGACAAAAAAATGAGAGTGGTAACCATTGATGACCACTGGTTCACACACACACACACACACACACACACACACACACACACACACACATTCATACACAGTTGGTTGGGAAGTTACAATAATTTTTAAATCCACTACTAAAAAAAAACTTACTCTCTTTTAAAAAGTTTACCATTAAGTTGTACTCACAGGATGTGTTCTGTTCTCTCCACACAGAGAAACCTCTTTGTTACATGTCCTAGAAGTTTCTGTAACATTATACTGTCATATTCCATCTCACTTGTAAACTTTCTGTATTTTAATTTAGAAACCAGTCTCATGATAAGCATGGCAGGTCTCCCTGTGACTTGAGCATATTATATGTCCAAGATACATATAACCAGCAAGCATTAGAGTCATGTTACCACATGGGTTTGTGGTTGAATGTTTTTGTGTGTACAGCTATATCACCATTTAGAATATAGCTCTTAATCCTTGAACTGCTCTCATTATCCCAATGGAGGAAATTACCCAAAAGGCAATCAGAAGAGAAGATACAAACATGGTCTCTGTAAGAGCTCCAGGTATTTCTATAAGAAAAAATAGCAGGTCAACATGTACTTCAGGGAATACTTTCTGGGATCAGAGTCACATTCCTCTGCCCATTTCACTGCTTAGTGCTGAGAGCCCATGCCCTGGACTTCTCTCTCTGTCTATCAGGAGACCATGGGAACCACAGCAGCCTGGGCAGCACAGGGTGGCAGGGCTGTGCCCCTGCTCTAGATCTCCAGAGAGCGAGTGGATGCCCTGCAAGCTGCATAGCCACAGCCTCTGAGACGTGACTTTGTAATACACTGGGTTTTTCCTGGGTTTAAGTGCTGAGGTGGACAACTGGTATCATTCTAAATACTGCTTTGTCTTTCCTGTGCTTCCATGATGACAGTGCTTCCCAGTGAAGATAAAGCTTAAGGTTGGTGAACAGATAACTCAATGATTCAAAGCACTTGTTGCTAATGATAAATACTGAAGTTGATATCCCAGGACACATTTAATAAGTTATGTTTTCTGAAAAGCCTGAAACTCCACCTTTGAGTGCATGGACACCAACTTTTGGCCTTTACATGTACACAGATGTGTCCACCCATGTATGTATACAAGTTTGTGTATACTCACACAGACCTATGTGCTTCGACCCACCACACATACACACATACACACACACACCCACACACACACACACACACACAGAGAGAGAGAGAGAGAGAGAGAGAGAGAGAGAGAGAGAGAGAGAGAAATTAATAAAATAAAACATTTTAAAGAATGATGCTTAGATTTAAAGAACCACAAGAAGAGATCAGGCATTGAGGAAAATGGGGATAATGTTGGGTTTAATTTGGAAGTTGGGAGGGAGGTCAACACAGAAGAAGACAGAGAGAAGTTAAATGCCACTGAGGATGGTTGAAATACCCTTAAGGATATTTATTACTTCATGTTTACATGAAATTATATTTCATATATATTTTAATGAAGTTATTCCACTTGGGCTGGCAATACCCCCTCAAAAGAAGGATCATCTAACAGGAAACCAAGTGCCAGGCATGGGAAACCTCTTTTCAATATGTTGATCAAGGAAATCCAAGAGGCTCTTAGAAGAATGCTGACTATTGCTGTTCTGCTAGGTTTCCTCTCAGAGATCAAAAGCAAGTCTCAGTTGAGGGAAGCCCTATACTTTGGACCAAGACCTGGAAGATTACCTCTCATGCCTCTCAAGAAAGGTTTTCTTGTCAGCAGAGGAAGACCATCACAGAAAATAACAACTGGTTAAAAAAAAAAACAACTGATTATGGAACTTTCACCACCCCAAACAAATACATCTACAACAAGACTCCTACAACAAAGGCCCAAAAAACATTGAAGAAAACAGGGCACCAAGAAAGTATAAGAACAAGAAGACCAGGAAGTGTGCCTCAAGAAGTTCTGCTAGAAATTATGGGGGAGCAATAGCCTTGACACCACAAAAGTATGTCTGCACAGAAGTACTGAACAATGATGATACCACTAGCCAAGAAAAATTGTACCTGCACGTTGCTACATTTGGGGTTTCTTTTTCTCTCCTTTACTCTTCACCACCCCATGTTCTTCATTTCTTTAGAGAAAAACTAATAAAGGTGAAAGTGAGCAAAGTTATCAGTAGACTACTTCTTGCTTATTAGGGATGTCAAGTTTCCTTGGGTAAAATTTATCTACTCCATCAAGATACCTAACTTCTTGATTCTTTGTATACAACTACTTGGCAAACAGCATCCAACCAACAAGCACCCAACAACAGCAGATCTGCTACTTGGGCCTCTAGCATTTAAAGATCCTCTGAAAAGTTCCCAGAATTCCAAACTTGACACACTCACAGAAACTATTTGCAGCTGGAAGAACCACAACTCTGTTAGAGCATGAGGCAAATCATAGTCACCTGCTATGACTCAGTCACATATTTGCACACCTGACAAAAACAAAAACATATTCCTTTAATGTTTTTGTGTGTTTTAAGGAAAATTTTCACTACAGAAATGACATGGGGCTGGAGAGGTGGCTGAGCGGTTAAGAGCACTGTCTGTTCTTCCAAAGGTCCTGAGTTCAATTCCCAGCAACCACATAAACATCTATAATATGATCTGGTGCCCTCTTCTAGCCTGCAGGCACATATGCAGACAGAATACTGTATGTATGCATGCATATGTATGTGTAAATAAATAAAATCTTTAAAAAAAAAAGAAGAAATGACGTGGTGCCCTGTACCTACACAAGGAACTACAGACAACTAAGTACTGCTGAGAGCCAGAAATGGTCATTCCCAGGGAAGAGCCCTGATTAATGATACAATAACAAGTGGTCATCACTGAAACCATGTGCACAGAACCAGCTCTAAACAGACTCAGAAGAATGTCTGTACATAATTGTGTGTGTGTGTGTGTATGTGTGTGCATCTGTGTTAAACAACAGTAATCATAGAAAAAGCGCCCATGGATTTGCAGTTATTATTGAAGAACATGGCAGAGACTAGAGATAAAGGACATAGAAGGGGTTTGAGGAATTTAACGTAATATGTAAAAAATGATGTAATTCTATTTTAACCAAAATAAAAGCAATAAATTAAAAATATCAAAGTCAATAAATCAATCTGTGATAAGGCCTGAGTGGCTTTCTCAGGACAAGCCAACATTCAGTCTTTAGTTTTTTTATTGTCATAGGAACTTTTTAATAATTGTTTTGACAGTACATAGTAGTTATTTCCGGCACAATATGACATTTAACCTTAACTTTTGCCTTCTTCAACTATTTTAATTCATGTTTAGTTTGTATAAATATTGTTTACTTTGGTCAATATGTCTGGACCAAGGTCAGGTTGTGTTGCCAAGGCAGATGTGACTGAGAAATGTCTAAGGAGAAACAAAATGGAGTCAGGACAGGATGGCATTACCTTAGTCATGTCATGGTCAGTAAACTCAGTGTCTCTATATTGAAGAAAAGAAATTTCCCCTTTCTAAAGAGATAGCAATTGCTACCTGTTAAATTAATGCTTTTGTTGATACAATATTTTTTAAACAGAATTTTCCTCTTCTCTAACTCCTGCTCCATGAGTTTTGCTTGGTTTTGGCATTTTTTAATTTAATTGAACTTTTGGTTTTGTTTTGTGGGTATTTAGTTTTTTTTTTTTTTGTCTGGGGTGTTTTGTTTTTGTTTTTTGAAAGTGAGATGAAGAGAAAGAACATGAAATTGGTGGACAGTATGAAAGAACGGCAAGACAGCAAGAATCCTTAATGTATTGCTTGTATTCACTCAACTTCCAACTGTCCTGACCCTGGTTTGATTGATGATGAAATATGACACATATTTCACATCAATCCTGGCCTCTTTTCAGAGACAAACCATGAAGCCTCACCCCAGACCACTGGGACTTCAACATCCATAAAGCAGCAGCTCAGGCAAATGAAATCAAAACAGACTAGAGAGTCTGAAGTCTCTGTTTGGATCCTGGAGAGCCATTGACCCCAACAAAGGATTATTGTGATGACACAACTCTGTGGTAATCTTCAGGAGTCTGAGAAGGAGAAGAAAGAGAGTGAGGAGCCTCTGTGACCAGATGTTTAGCAATGTCATTCACTGGCACTGAAGCATGCCCACTTTTGATGCTATTCTGCAGTTGTGATAGTTTTCATGAAAACAAAACCCCTTTCTAAATGATCTTTCATTCACAAATCTGTGGATATGTGAGCAATGCCCAATATAAACATTTTTGCCTTCAGACCCTGAAGGAATGAAGACTTTCCTTGACTGTATGCTGAAAATGCATCTGATGACGAAATTTATGTCAAAGTTCAATCTTTAAAAGCAGAATTTGCTTGATAACTGTATGAAGACACCCAAGTGGTGATGACTGGGTTATTCCAAGTCAACTTTCCCTCACCTTCCCTCAGTACTCTTGAAGTTATTTCCAGCCTTTTATTCTCTAGGATGCTCAGAGTGTGTCTTGAGGTACACAGAGTTTCCAAATTCTATGTTGCACATCCTTAAATATGCTTTCACTCTTTGCTTACTTCCATTCTAGGTTGTTGTATTCAATGAAGCCTATTTCAATCAGATAGAAATTCTGGGGTTTCTTTGTTTGTTTTGTTTTGTTTTGTTTTGTTTTGTTTTGTTTTGACTCAAGTTTAAAACTTGACAGGGATAGAAGACCTTGAAAACCAGGAGGAGTTCACATATCGGTATTATGAGATATATTTCCTATGTGACTGTCCCCTTTTCATAATGAAAAACTATTCACTGTAGACAAGAAAAAGAACTTGTAGGCTTTTGATGTTTAAGTATAATGTCTTCCATGTTGTTTTTGTTGGTTTTGGTTTTCTGAGACAGAGTTTTACTACGTTGCTCAGGCTAGCCTACCAAACCTCAAAAATTACTCCTGTCTAGGATCCCAAAGATGTTAGGGCTTCCAAAGCCATTAACAATGTGGCATAAAAATGAATTTAAATTTTTCTTGATTGGAAATCTTTTTGGCTTTTATATAGCATTAAGTGAGCAATCCTCGCCAAGTATTAGGCAGTGAAAGAATCTTTAATTCTGTGTTTTGCTGATGTCCACAAATACTGCAGCTGCTTCTATTGACTAAGCTTTTATGTTCATTTTTATATTTTGTTCATTTATGAAATACACATGTAAAATAATTTCTTTAGTGAAAGTTGTGTATTTTCATTATATGACTAATTTGCATTCTTTCCTCCTCACTGATGTCATTTATCTATTTTAAACACACCCATATCCTTGTGAGGGCCTTCTGGTTTACATACTTGAATTTCTTGAAGGTAAATGAAGACATAGGAGGCAAAACAAGATGAAGTAGAAGAGTTCATTGGTCATATAAATTCCCAATGACGTGGTTATCAAAGGAGATTAATGTAGAAGGAAAGACTATGTGATTTCTATCCCAGAGGCCAAAGTCAAGGTCTCCTGACACTGGCTGTAACAACCACACATGAACAACTTCACTGACAAGAGTGTAGGGAACAGGGCCTTCATAATTTGTAGTTGCTACAAACCAAACACACAGAGAACTATTTCTATAACCATGGAATAAAAGAATCCTCTAGGGACTGGGGAAGATGGATCAGAGGATAAGAGCACTGACTGCCCTTGCAAAGTTCCTGAGTTCAATTCCCAGCGACCACATGGTGGCTCACAACCATCTATAGTGAGATCTGGTGCCCTCTTCCGGTCTGCAGGCATACATGCAGACATAATACTGTATCAATAATAAATTTTAAAAAATGAAAAAACAAATCCTCTAAACCAGTTAAGGAAATGGATCTGAAATTCCAGCTGTTCTTGAGGAGCAAACAGAGAATGTAGAAAATGCTGAGACTTCATCTTGATCTGTCTCTGGGCTGAGGGAGTCTAACCCTTAGACTCACAGTGCCCCCTGTCACCTGGTCCTGCACACCCTCCAGGCTCAGCCCCATTGCAGGCTTTGCTGGAGCCTCAGCTGCAGGTTTGGGTCTGGGCTGCAGGTGTCTGCGAAGCACTGTGCACTTGCTGCACAGAAGTAGGTGGCTGAGTCTCCAGGCTGAGAGTCTGCGATGTGCAAGGAGAGCTGTTTGTCGCTCTTACTGAAGAAGACTGTGAATCGTCCTTCTTCCTTTTTATTGGACACTGAACGTATGGCTATCAGGAGAGCAGGGCCTTCATCAGGGAACTGCCGGTACCATGGGAAGTAGTCAAATAAGCTGTTCTCGTAAGTGCAGTTCAGAACTGTGGTCCCTCCTTCCCAGACTGTCAGAGATCGGGGACTTTGTCTCACCTGCTGCTGGTCACGTCTTTCCTTCTGCTGGCCACTCACCCCTGTGCAGGGAAACAGCAAATGGTGTTAGGTTCCTGAGGATGTACTGTCTGCTGATGGTTTCAAGACTAATGACTTGTCTGGTGCCCCAATTCCCTCCTGCCTCCAAATCAATCACATATCCTGAGATATGTGGTTTCTCCTCCATGACTCACCAGCTAGGTGAAGACCTAGGACTAAAAATAATGCTTTCAGGACCTTGTCCATTCCTCCTAGACTGAAGATTGGGGAGAACTCAGGTGGCCTTTTCTCTCCCACAGAACACTGACTCCAACTTCACAGGCACCTCAGTTCTTTCAGCTGGCTCCACCCTTCACAAACACTCCCTAAAGCTATTTCTCACAGAGGAAGCACTTCTCCTTTGATTTCAAATTTGTTATTGCTAAAAATAAAGTCATGAGAATCAGAAATCTCCTCATTATAATTCTTCCATCACACACTGATAGAAATGTGGGTTAATATAGACACCCAGAATAGTGTGGATTTTCTGATAGAAAAAAGGAGAGAGTGGGAGGAAGGCAAGGAGGAAGAAAAGACAGAAAGCAGAAAGGAAGCAAGGAAGAAAGGAAGGAAGAAAGACCAATGATCCAACTAATATCACTTATGGGCATTTATCCAGGAGAAAGAGGTCGTTTCATGAGAGAGACACCTGCACATGCATGTGGAGTGGAGATATTTTCTCTTGAGTGTCGATTGTCATAATGCCCCGTGAGGTCGTATTTTGTTTTTATCTGTTGAGAGAATTGTTCTTAAAATATATTTATAGACACATGAGATAGGTGAACAGGCTCTAGATATCTGTGGTTATACATAAAATGGTTGAGGACTAAAGCTCCAGGTGAACTCCACATCCATCAGCCCTACTACTTGCTCAGTGACTGTATTGCCTGGTCTCATCTCAACTCCTCTAACCTTCAACTATCCTGAGGAAAAGTCATTTCCAGAGATTTCCCCCACCACTGATTTACATTCTGTCTCCCAGTCCTTCCACCAAACCCCACCCTCTCTCCCCATATCTGGTCCCCACCCCTGTTACCCTCCTCCCCTCTTCTTCCACCAAGTACCCTTCCTCCATCACGTCAGATGTTAATTGTATTTTCCCTTATGAGTGAGATTAAAGCAGCTTTCCTTGGCTTCTTTGGGTCAGATAATTGTAGTATGGTTATGCTGTACTCTATGACTAATAACCATTCATATGTGACTAAATACCATGTGTGTCTTTCTGGGTCTGGGTTACCTCACTCTGTATGATCTTTTCTGGTTTTATCCATTTACCTGTCCCAAGGAGTCTGCTTGAGTGACTCTAACTGAGACTCCTAGCAGTGGGGGTTAAGGAGCCTGAAGTTGCCACTTCCTGTAGCTAGCTGGGAATTCCAGTGGAGGGAGGGGGACAACAGCCCACCCATAAAACCTTTGACCTAAAATTTGTCTTGCCTACAAGAAGTGTAGGGATAAAGATGGAGCAGATATTGAAGGAATGGCAAAGCAATGACTAGCCCAACTGGGGACCTATCCCATGGAAGAGAGCCAACTCCTGACATTATTAAAGATACTCTGCTATGCATGCAGACGGGACCCTAGCATAACTGTCTTCTCAAGATGCTTTATCTAGCAGCTGATGGAAACTGATACAGAGACCCACAGCCAAACAAACAATAGACCAAGTTCAGGGAGTTTTGTGGAAGAATGGGAGGAAGAATAGAGGGAGCTTGGAGGGGTCAAGGACACCACAAGAAGACCTACGATGCAAATTAAGCTGGGCCATGTGGGCTCACAGAGGCTGAACCAACAACCAAAGAGCATGCATGGGCCAGACCTAGAACCCCTACACATATGTAGCCTATGTGCAACTTGGTCAACATGTGGGTCCCCGAACAATGGGAGGAGGGACTGTCTATGACTCTGTAGCCTGTCATTGAATCCCTTTTCCTCTATCTGGGCTGCCTTGTCTGGCCTCAGTGGGAGAGGATACTTAGGAGTCCTGCTTGCAAAGCCAGGGTGTGTTGGTACCACTTAGGGGTCTCACCTCTGAGAAGAAGGGGGAGATTGGGAGAGGGTATGAAGGTGGGGCTGGGAGGAGAAGAGGGTAGGAGCTGGAATCAGGCTGTGAAGAGTTTAAATTAATAAATGGGGGCAGGAAGGAAGAAAAGTAATTTTCGAAAATCCTGCAGTGCCCCCTAGTGGACTTATACCACCAACAGTGACTTCAAGCTATCTCCACAAGCCTCAGTAAACCAGCCCTACTCATTCCATCACCTCCTGGTGAAGGAAGTGCAGATTGTCACAAGACAAGACTATGGCTACATAGACTTCTCAAAGGAAGAAATAAAAATGTCTAAGAACTGTCTCAAAACTTTTCCTTGTCCTTAGCAATTAGGAAAATGTAAATTAAAACAACTTTGAGATTTCATCTTACCCTAGTCAAAACATATAAAATCACTAAAACACCTGACAACAAATACTGAGAACATTGTGTTTCAGGAAAGGAACCTGTATTGGTTCTCTGATGAATGCAAATTCGTGCATCTACTCTGGAAATCAGTGTGGAGAATCTTCAAAACACTAAAGATAAATCTACCACACAAACCATCAGTGACACTTCTTGGTATATGTTCAAAGAATTCTACATCCTACTCCACAGATACTTGCTTAGTTATCTTCATCGCTGTTCTACTCAAAGTAACTAGGAAATGAAAACAACTTAAATCTCCATCACTTGGTGAACAGATAATAAAATTGTGGCACCTATACATTATGGAATGAATATTTTTCAATATAGAGAAAAATTGCACCATAAACTTTGAAGGTAGAAAGATGGGACTAGAAAGATGATTTTTGATAAGTTGATTGAGACCTGCCTGGAAAAACAAATGCCACATATCTGCCACTGAGCTCCTAACTCCTGTGGAAAACATACAGGCTCCTAACTGAAGCTATTCAGATATAAATATGTAATTGGTTTAACCACAGAAGCCAAAAAGATACAAATGGGAACATGTTGTTGAGGAGAATCACTTAAGAGGAGAATAGAAGGTAAGCATAATTTAATGGAAGAAATAGGAAAAAAAAAGAGAGAGTAGTGGTTGGCAGGGGAAGGGAGGTCAACATAGAAGAAGAGAGATGGAGTAATGTGAAAACACAGTGACTATTTAAAAAACAAAGTCATAAGAAAGCATATTAGTATCTATTTACCTAAAACACATGAAATATATATATATGTATATAAAAGCAAGTATAGCTTAAATTAAATGTTTTCATCTGTTCTGAAAATACTCTGACAAAGAACCATAACACATAAAACAGACAAACAAACAAACAAAACAAAACAAAATGAAAAACTGTCAATACCAGTAAGGAGAATCCCTCATTCAAGTTAATGGTTGGGAATTTTCAAGAAAGTCCTAAATATTATAGACTATTAATCTTGTCTTTGGCAAGAAAGTTCTAAAATATTATAGATTGTCACTCTTGACTTTGGGTACATCCCAGAGTTTGTCAGTGAGTCACTATTGGTGATGACATCACACATTTTGAACACAGGACCCAAAGGATCCTTGCTTTGAACTGAAGTCCTCCTTCCTGATGACTAACTCTCATGGTAGCAGAGGGTGACATGCAGTTTCCAAGGGAGAGAAGCAATGAATTATTCTACACAGCTATCTGCAAGCTTTCTATAAGCTATAATGACCAATATGATATGGAAACCTAGGGATGAATTAGTGACACTCATATATTGGTGGCAACTAACAACTCTCTAAATGGATTTAATAAGTAACTCAACAAGAGGAAAATCATGCCTGGAACTGAAAACCTAGCCAACTCTGCAGGGCTTGAGAGTCTATAGATGTTGGAGGAGAACCAACAACTGCCACCTTCCTGAACCATCAAATCCTTAATTGCATCATAAACATCTCCTGTTTTACACACAGGTAGGTGTAGAACTCACCCCTCACCAAACAGCTACAATGAATCAAATACAGAGAACAAGTGACCATGTGGTGTTCTCCCTCAGCTCGTCTATCTGCAACACAGCTCCTGCAACTAACATGCAGGAAACATTCAGGAGAAGGGACAAAAGAATGGCCAGAAACAGAAATATGAAGTTTTCTGTGCAATTCCATCTCTTAGACATGTCATGGAAACTATACCCATGAAGTCTCAATACCATTGTTGCCTAAAGATGATGTGAACAAGATGGCACTAATGGACATGCTAATATGGAAAAAGGAAATCTCCCAGACCCTCTCTCTAGACAAAGAACCACAGTCAGCTAAGAAATGCTGAGAACAGAAGAAATATGCTTACCCCAAAAAAAAATCTCTAAGTTTATTCTTGAATACCATGTGGTCAGTCCTTAAATTATACCCATTTATATAAGTTATGTCATGTATTTTGAGCAGGTTGCATCTGTTGGGATCTGTAAGCAGGCATCTCTATGGCCAGCCCCAAGGGACCTGACAAACTGGTTATCTGGCATGTATGAGGACAGCTAGAAGACCACTTGCTGCTCACCTGGAACCACCTGAGCATGTTCTGGGTCACCTTATAATTAACCACGAGCTCTTCCCGTCTCTCTCTTTCTCTCCTGCCTCATCCAGAGATGCTTTCTGTGACCCCTTCCCCTAATAAACCTCCCACTTGGAACCAATTGTGTGGTGTGATTTGTGAACCTGCTGTGTAACTGTCATCCAGCATGATTTCAAACATTGGTGTGTTGGCCGGGAATAGGTTCACTCCAGCAAGCACACAGCTTGGGGAGTGCTGGCACCCCACCGGGGCTGCTGGAGACCTAATTTGTTCCAAATCTGCCCTTGACCCCCACATTCCTGCAACCAGATCGCTACCAAGACATCCAACACTGCTAAATTGGTGAGTTACTCTGTTGGTCAGCATAAATGTTTCTCTGTGCAAGGGAGGACTGACCTTACCTGACCGTTGAAAGTCCAGCACATTCACACTGCCCTTTGAAGCAGGGACCCCCCAATGAAGGTCTTAACTGGCCATGGTTGACCCCCTTTGCTGCACCTCTATCTCCATGAGGGCCCCACTTTCCCTTGGGGAAGCCTCCCACTCACACACTGTCTGTTCTCCCCATCTCTCACTCATGGGAAGTCCTAGCACTAGGCAGGCTATCATACACTTGGGCTGTGCCCCCCTGGCATCTGTGCCCAGTTATCAGGGCAAAAGCTGATGAGCTATTGGATCAGATAGGATCTCTCCTTTGAGTCACACCTTGCCTTTGGGACACCTCTGGCACGTCACTGTCACTGACTTCTCTACCTCTCAATGGGAAACACCCAGCATCCCCACCGGGGTGTCTTCTGGAGAATTCTAAAACCTTACACAGGGATCCTGAGTTAAAGGCTTCTAAACTCATAAGCCTCTGTAATAAGACTTGGCCTACATACTCTTTAAGTAAGGGTTCAATTTGGCTGATTAACGGCACATTAAATCCCAATATTTTACAGGATTTTCTTAATTACTGCCAGCAATCTGGTAAATGGAAGGAGGAACCCTATGTTCAAACTTTCTCTCTTCTCCACTTTAAACCTCCTCTCTGCTCTTCCTGTCCTCCTAAAGGAGGACAGCTCTAACGTCTCAGCCCCAGGAGTTTTCTACCTTTGACCCTACAGATGAACCTCCACCCTGCTGTTCTCAACCTCCAGCTTCTCTGGAATCCTCACACCCTCTGGTGCCTCCTCCCTCCTCTCTTATCCCAGCCTCTTCCCCTCCAACTTCTCTGGAATCATCACAACCTTTGGCACCCTCCTATCCCCCCACTTCTCCTTTGGTTTCTCCAAAATCCTCATTCCCTTTCCCAGCAACAGACTGTCCTAGTCACCTCACTCTGTCACCCACTTTCACCTCACCAACAACTATTAGCCCCCCTGCTACTCGTTCTCACTCTATAACAAAGTCCACTCCCTCTACTCAGCAGAAGTCAGCCTCAATTCTTCCCTTCAGGGAAGTAGCTGGTATAGACAGCTTAATTAGGGTACACATTCCCTTCTCATTAACTGAATTTTCTCAATTTTCTCAAGTAGAATAGAGATTAGGATCCTATACGTCTAATTCTTCTACTTTTATTAAAGAATTTCAATATCTCATAGTAAGAGCTGGAGAGGACAGGGTCTCCACAAGGAGAGCAACAGAACAAGAAAATTTGAACATAGGGAACTTCCCAGAGACTCATACTCCAACCAAGGACTATTCATGGAGATAACCTAGAACCCCTGCACAGATGTAGCCCAGGGCAGTTCAGAGTCCAATTGGGTTACATAGTAATGTGAAGAGGGACTGCCTCTGACATAATCTGATTGGCCTGCTCTTTGATCACCTCCCTCTGGGGGGGGGGGAGCAGCCTTACCAGGCCACAGTAGAGGACAATACAGCCACTTTTGATGTGAACTGACAGACTAAGATCAGAAAGGAGAGGAGAACCTCCCCTATTAGTGGACTTGGGGAGTGGCATGCAAGCAGAGGGAGGAGGGAGGGTGGGATTGGGATGGGAGGAGGGAGGGGCTTATGGGGGGATGCAGAATGAATAAAGTGTAATTGATGAAAAATTTAAGAAAAAAGGGAAAAAAGTAATTTAAGAACCTTAAATGACTTTCAAAATTGGAGGAAAACATGGAGTTAGTCAATTGGCATGGAGCACGTCTCGCCCCTGGGGGCAATGGTCTCCTGAACCTACTCAGACCTCGGACACCACCACTGCTAGTTCTAGAACTGACGCAGGATGTTCCAACGAGGGGTTAAGGCTTCTCATAATATTTCCTATAAGCCCACACCTGTTTGTCTATATCCCCCATTTTTATTCATTATTAGCCAGATAGAGCCAAGTAATTGTGGTAATGATACTTGCTTTTTTGCCCAATGCTGGAATGCTAGTAAAGTTAGGTATGCCCTGGTTACTCGCATGCCTCACTGGGTGCCTATGCCCATTGATGCCCCTCACGCTATGACTCTCTTCAGACAGAAAAGGGATCTTGGAACTACAGCCACCATTGTTACTACCATCTCATTGACGGCTGTTGGAGCTACCACCAGGGCATTAGCCATGAGTCATACTGGGCAGACTGCTCAAACCCTGAATAATCATTTAGCCAATGTAGCTCATGCCTTAGTTGTACATAAAGGAATTAATGCTCAACTAAAAGGAAGCTTGATGGTGTTCAATCAGAGGATTGACCTCTTGCAGGAGCAAATTGATACCCTATGGCAAATCGCTCAACCTGGCTGTCAATGAAAGTATGCTGGACTTTGTGTCACTAGCATACAACATGAGAATTTTTCCTGTGCTGCAAATCTGTCTAAACAATTGTCGAGCTATATTTTAGGTAATTGGACTGGAGAATTCGATACTACGATGGAGCAGCTGAGAGTGGCCATTGTCACAGTAAATTCTACCGGAGTGGACGCAGGACTAGCCAGAGGATTATCAACATGGATTGCTGCAGCCATGAATCATCTGAAGGAATGGGCGGGCATGGGAGTGTTAGCAGGCCTACTGGTGTTGGTCTCCTTGGTTTGCCTGTGGTATATATGCAAGATTAGAGTCTCACAACAGTGTGATGCAGCCATGATCATTCAGGCCTTTACAGCCATTGAAGCAGGACATTCTCCCCAAGCATGGTTGGATACCATAAAAAGCTAAAATGATACGCTCAGGATGCGAGGCTAAGCACTGCACTCAGGGTCAGCCGCTTTGGACCCAGAGAAGAGCATGTCTGATTGCATGCGGGTTGATGCCCCAGGTCCCGCCTCTGAGAAAAAGGTATCGGACGGTCTGATGCTCTTTGGGTGGATGACACCTAAATGAACATCTGTACAAAGTCCCAATTTATTTCTAATATCAGAGATCAGACCTCTACTCTTGCCTGATGCGTCTAAAACAAAAAGGGGGAACTGTAGAGAGCTGCGGAATGCTATGCCTTAAAGATGGAGCTGGTTTCCGCCTTCCACCTTCCCGATGGTGAGTGCTCTCTGTCACGAACAACTCCACATTTGGCTAAGGCCGAGGATCTGGCTTGCTTCCATGTATGTGGACCTATCTGCATTGCCCCCGTGGCACGCCTGGGTTGGCTACCCAGAGGCTATTTAAGCTGTGGGCTGGCTTTCCCCGGGGTCCGAGGATTGTTCAATGTTCCTGAATAAACTGCATTGAAAAAAAAAAAAAAAGAATTTCAATATCTCACTCAATCTTATAGTCTCACCTTTCATGATATATATATGATTCTTACCAATAACCTATTACCTGAGGAACGCAGGTAAGTTTGGGAACAGGCTAGAACGCATACAGATGAGGTTCACCAAACAAAAGCTTTGCACCCAGTTGGAACTGAGGCGATACCTGACAAGGATCCACAATGGAATTACAATACTCCAGGAGGCATTTTAGCTAGAGATCAGTTCATGACCTGCATCCTGGCTGGTCTCTGCAAGGCTTCCCTTAAGCCAGTTTCATATGAAAAGCTCCAGGAGGTCATTCAGGACAGAAAATTCATCTCAATTCCTAGAGCACTTTACAAAGGCCCTTTTACAACACATTAATCTGGACCCTGAAAATACAGAGGGCAGACAACTCTTAATGACCTATTTTTTTTTCTCCCAAAGTTACCCTGACATCAAGGCTAAGCTTAAATCCTTGGAGAAGCGACCTCTGACTCCACAGGCAGAAGTCTTAGCACTGGCCTTTAAGGTATACCATGGGAGAGATAAAAAAAAAAAAAAAGCCCACAAGCAAAAATGCCAAATGCTGACCAAGGCCATCTGACCACCCTCAGCCACTACACAGGCTCCCTTGCCTTCTAAGGCACAAGGACCACCAGGTCCCTGTCTCAAATGTGGTCAAACAGGGTGTTTGGGCCTGGGCTTGTCCTATGTGAGAACCACCATGCTCCTGCCCCAAATGTGGTCAGTAGGATTACTGGGCCAGGGATTTTCCTAACCCCTGTAAGCCATTGGGGCTGCATCCAAAATGCCACCAAGAGGGACATTGGGGTGTTTACTGCCACCATTTTTCCCATGATAAGGGGGTATCACTCCCAGATCGCCCTACAGTCGATATCCTAGGCCTGGCTATGGATGACTGAAGGTGCCTGGGTTCCCTTGACCTGACCACTGCCATCACTAACAGGGAGCCATTGGTAATCATCATGGTATCAGGGTGGGCCATCTCCTTCCTTGTGGACACCGGAGCCACTTACTCAGTTTTAACGGAGTACTGGGGACAAACATCTCCTTGTAGTTCCTATGTTGTTGGTGTAGGGGGTCAACCATGCCAGCCTTGCCAGACTGCACCACTTAATTGTATTTTCAGGGACGTTCCCTTGACTCATTCTTTTTTAGTAATGCCAGCCTGTCCAGTTCTCCTAATGGGAAGAGACTTTTTAGCCAAAGTGGGAGCCTCTACTTCCTTTATTCCACCCATTCATTCGCTTGACCCCAAACTCCCCTGTGTCCTATCTCCTCCCCCTCCTAGTTACCTTACCTACCAGTTCTGACATGCTGCTTCTTTTACCAGCCTCTCAAGTGGACCCGCAAGGCTGGGATGTCCAAAACCCCTCTGTGGCGAGACACCATTCCCCTGTAGTCATTCAGCTACAGGACCCCGGTATATTGCCCAGGCTCAATACCCACTTATTCTCAAGAGTCTTAGGGGACTTAAGCCTATTATCACTGACCTTCTAAGAAAAAAAATTCTTTGCTCCACTTCCTCTTCTTTTAACACCCCTATACTTGCAGTTAGAAAGCTCAATGGAGCCTATCGCCTGGTTCAAGACCTCTGGATTCTCGACTCTGCAGTTGTCCCCCTTCACCCTATTGTAGCCAATCCCTATACCCTCCTCTCCACTATCCCCTCAGGAACTTCCCATTTCTCAGTTCTGGATCTCAAGGATGCATTTTTCTCTATTCCTTTAGACACCCAGCCCCAAAATATCTTTGCCTTCACCTGGACTGACCCTGACACTCTTGTCTCTACTCAGCTTATCTGGACAGTTCTACCCTGGGGATTCTGGGACAGCCCACATCTTTTTGGCCAAGCCCTAGCTTCTTATCTACTCTCCTTATCTCTCCCTAAGTCTAAACTTATACAGTATGTAGATGACCTTCTCTTCTGCAGTCCATCCCTACAAGTTAGCCAGACTAACACTTCTGCTCTTCTAAATATTCTATTTAGAAGGTGCTATCGGGTCTCACCCTCCAAGGTTCAATTATTCATCTCTGAGGTCACTTACCTGGGACTAACAATAACCCCAACCCAAAAGGGTATCTCCCTAGACAGAAAAGACATAAAACAGTCTCTGGCAGTTCCCTCTACTAAAGAAGAAATTTTATCATTTCTTGGAATGGCTGGTTTCTTACGGTCCTGGGTCCCCTCTTTTTACCTTCGCACCCACGCCTTATATGAGGCAGCCTTAGGCCCTTTTTGTGAACCCCTTCTCAATCTCATTACTAAGCCTTCTTGGAAGCTTCAACAGGCTCTTCTTGAGGCCCAGCCCTACATCTTCCAGACCTAACCCATCCCTTCTCCCTCTATGTAACAGAAAAAGAGGGATATGCCCTTGGAGCCCTGGGTCACCAATTGGGATCCTCCTTTGCAGCTGTAGCTTACCTATCAAAAAATTTAGACCTGACAACCCATGGATGATCTCCCTGCATTTGTGCCCTAGCAGCTGTGGAACTCCCTATTCAAGAGTCAAAAAAGCCTAACTTTTGGGTCACCTATAACTGTCTTCTCTTCTCACAATCTGTCTCACCTTTTAACATATATAAAGGCTTACAAACTTTACCTCCTTCCAGAGTCCTTTCCTTCCAGGTGGTGCTAATAGAGACTCTACCCTTACTTTTCAACTATGCCCACCTCTTAATATTTCAAGCCTTCTTCCTTGACCTAACTCTGACTATTCCCCATCTCACTCTTGCACTGAAACTTTAGAGGAACTATTGCCCCACCCCTCACACATACAGGAGGGAACATTACCTCAGGCTGTCTACACCTGGAATACAGATGGCAGCTCCTTTGTACATGATGGAGCTAGAAAAACGGGTTATGCCATAGTGTCGAATACTGAGGTGGTTGAGGCAAAAGCCTTCCCTGCCCACACCACTAATCAACAGGCCAAACTAATAGCTCTTACCTGTGCTTTCCAACTAGCCCAGGGACAATCCCTTAATATCTATACAGACTCTAAATATGTTTTTCATATTCTTCTCTCCCATACTGCCATCTGGAGAGAGAGTGGGTTACTTACAGAAAAGGGAGAATCCATAACGAATGCAGGCCAAATTACTGCCATGCTAGAAGCCTCCCACCTTCCCACAGCCATTGGAATAGTCCACTGCTGGTCCCACTTGACAGACGATTCCATAGTTTCCAAAGGAAATAACTAGGTTGACGAGGCAGCTAAGGCTGCAGCCCTTAAAGGCCTAGACTCATCCCACTCACCACAAAACATCCTTACACTACAACCCACATCTCCCTCATCCTCTCCTGACACTTGTCAGATTCTGTCCTATCTACACCAGCTCTTTCATCCTAACAGTCAAGCCTTGTCTAACTTTGTCAGGGCTCACCTACAACCTACCTCTGAGGATTTGTCCTTCCTAAAGACCATTACTTCTTCTTATAAGATTTGCCAGACCTCAGATCCTAACTCAGGATATGGTAGCCCCCCTTTTCCTACCCACAAGGCTAGAGGCTCTCTCCCTGGGACTGACTGGCAACCTGATTTTACCCACAAGCCAGCAGTCAAATGTGTCCAGTACCTCCTGGTCTTGGTGGACACATTCTCAGGATGGGTGGAGGCCTTCCCCACTACTAATGAAAGAGCTCAGACAGTTTCTGATGTGTTCCTCTGCGAGATTATCCCACGTTTTGGAAGTCCTCCCTCCCTCCAGTCAGACAATGACCCTGTGTTCACTTTTCAGGTTTCCCAGTTCTTATCTAAAGCCCTTACCATTCCTTGGTATTTTCATATCCCATAACATCACCAGTCTTCAGAAAAGATAGAACAAACTAACAGATCCTTAAAAAACACTGTTGTTAATGTATCACAAAAGCTTTATCTCAATTGGGTAAAACTCCTCCCCTGGCTCTTTTCAGGCTATGAGCTCTCCCCAAAAAACCTCTGTCTTACCTTTTGAGCTTATGTATGGGAGACCGGTCCTAACTCCTGGTCTTTCAGCGAAATCCTTGCCTCTCCCTGACCATCTCTTTACTCCCTTACTCTCTCATTTCTGTTCTCCTCTATGGGTCTTTCTGACCATGGTTTACCATGGCCAAACACTAACACCTGTCCATCTCCTATTAACATTGGGGACCAGGTCTTTTTCTCTCCTCCAAACCAAAGTTCCCCAACTCTTTCTCATAATTGGCAGGGCCCTTTCAAGGTGATTCTTGTTACCCCTACAGCTGCTAAGCTTGAGGGCTTCCCTCACTGGATTCATCTATCCCACCTTAAGCCTTTCACCCCCTCCCTCAGGATAATGCCCCTTCCTACATATCAACTCCAAAAGGACCCTGCTCTCTCAAGCTCTAAAAGACAACAAGGTCAACAGACCTTGTCTCTGGTTCCAGAAAAATGAGGCCTCACCACAGGAGCTGTGTTCGACTCTACTGGATTGGATATGTATTTTTCCTCCTCTCCTTCTTGCCTATTTCTGTCTAAGGTAATCCCTACATATGGAGATTAGAGGTTCAAGAAACCATCATTGATAATAAACAGTCTTTCCAAATAGGGCCATGAAATTGCTCTATGGGAGGCTGCCAGGAACCAATTGGAATAGCTATCACCCCTACATCTATCCCCCCTCTCATTTGACAGAATTTTTGTTTGCTTCCTCTTTGATCAAACAAAAGATCATTGCAAAAAATTGTTGGGAACTAAGCCCTGGGACCCTTCCTAAGAGCCTGGCCCACCAGATAGCCCACCGGACGCTAGCAGGCTATAGTTTCTTACGACCCATTGTTCCCGAAACTGTTGGCTTTGGGACACATCCGTGACCACAGATATTATCTTTGGGCCTTGTAACTCTTTAACCCACCTTCTTAGTCTTGGGAACTTCCCACCTCCCCACCAAGGGTCTTGGTATTTTTCCACTACTACTTCCCTTCTCTCGCCCCTCTCCCCCGCCCTGCCAGAACCGTGCTTTAAAAAGAAATACCAAAGCTCAATAAAGCTGACACTTGACCGGCAACCGTCTGCTTGTGTCCTTTCTCTCTCTCGCCCATCTTTTCCAGGATTGACCCCCTTCGCCCCCACGAATAACTAGGTCCCACGGGTCGGGGCAAAAAATGGCCGGACAGGTATGGAGGCTGCCTATACTGCTCTTGCCAAATTCATGCACCAGCACAGAAGCCCCTTCACCTGTACAAAAAGACTCTCTACTTATATATCCAAGACCCGTGGGAGGCCAGATGGGAAGTAGGCATCATTGGAAAACTCTGTCACTGCTACACACCACACTGATAAGTACTATCCATATCCAGAGATAATATGTCCCAATTACCCAATGCCTGGGGGATGGGAGAAGTAGAGAAGAGATCCTTTCTGGGATCTACCTGGCTTCTTCTGTGTCCTCTGGAAAAAGCACAAACATACCCTCTTTCCCATATTAATACAGGGTCGGGGTCCTGCTATATTTCAGTAATTGGACCTTTCCATTTTACTTGGGCATAATAATCTTTGGTATTAGGATGCCACAATCGATCTGCCTCAGAATGGCCTTGTATATCCAAGTTCAAAAATTTAAAATAAAGACAACATGATTAAGATTTAGGATATGACTCCCCCTTTTTTAGTTTTTGCAATTGATTTTTAAGAGATCCATGGGTAGGCTCCATTATTTTTTAGCCTTAAGAAGTATATGGCATACCTGTTTTATGATTTTTAAAAATGTTGAAAAGCTTGGCTAATATATGTAGTACCATTATTTGTCTTTATAATGGAAGAAATACCAATTATAGCAAGACATTTTAGGTTTTTAAATTTTGGAATAAGAGTAAAGTTTATTTGTTGTTTAGAATGGTTTTATATCTTTAAAACAGACAAAATACCTTGTTATTTGTTGAATTTAATTTTTTATGACCATTGAAGCTTTGTAGCAGAATTAACTATTAGCTTTCTTACTTGAAAAACTGAGAAGCTACCACTTTAATAGTTTTTCCTTGTAGGGTGGCAGCCATAGCTACTCCTTGAGTATAAGACGACCCAATATCAGAACATAACCTAATATAATCAGAAATATCTCCTTTCTTCCTAAAGGGTCTCAAAGCTGCTTGGCAGGCACTGCCAGCATTCCCATAAGCCAATTTTTTTACTAATAATAATCCAGACTTTTCATCTCTTATAAGTCTGTTTGCTGCTTGCATTAATCTTGCACAAAATCTTGAAATAACTCATCAAGTCCCTGACAGATATTAGACAAATCCTCCACCTGTCTACCTGCTTGTGGAAGTTTATTCTAGGCCCTTCAAGCAGCAGCATTTACCTGAGCATAAACCGCCTCATCAAAGTCTAACTGTTGTCCTATTTCCCTGTAGATTCCTTCTCCAACAAGCATGTCATAAGTTATAGGAATTCCCTGAGCTCGATTAAGTTCAGCTGTAACTTGACAATGCTCTGCAAATTCCGACTTCCCAAATAAATGATCTCCTCCTGATAAGCATGCCCTTGTTTATTGTTTCCAGTCCCCTGGGCAGAGGGCCTCAATAGACAAGGACTCCAACAGAGCTTGAGTAAATGTTGCTGTAGGACCATATTGAGAGCATGCAGCTTTCAATTCTTTTAATTGTTTAAAAGGTATAGGAGCATGGACTATCGCCATTATTACCTTGTCCATCAGGCTGCTCTAGAACTGGAAAACCATAAAATTCAGTTATGTCTTCTCCATTCTGTCTAGCTTCCTGTAAAGATGCTTGTAAGGCAGATACAGTTGCCCATACAGTGGACAAAGGAAAAGGTCTCCTTGTCTTTTGAGCCCCTGCTACTCTAGCAGTCCTAGGAGGAGGGTCCAAACCTGCAACCAATGATGGAGTTGGAGTGGGAGGTTGAGCCTAATTTTCCTCAGTAGTTAATTCTCCAATTTGTCTGTTTATTTCCTCCAAGCCCCATTACAAACTTTTAATTTCTTTTTGCCCAGGCTTATGCTTTTTAACATGCATAGCCTGAATCAGAGGATATCTCTCAGAATAATACTGATCTGGTTTTTCCTCCAACTCTACAACGTCATCAGGATCTAAGTCATCCTCAAAGTCCTCTTCTGACAAGAAATTACTGTCATCAGGAGGGAAATACAACTCCTCTGGAGGAGCCGATGGTCTAATAACATTTTGTTTTGAAGCCCATCATCTTTCTAATCTCCTTCTCTCTGAGCCTGAAAGTTTAACTTTCTCGGGTTCCTGCTGCATTTACAGGCTAACTTTATTTAAATTTCATATCAAAAAACAGTAGGCTACTGACTTGTCCCATTTATATTCTTGGATTTACTCACCATATGCCCTTTTTACTTAATGATTCGAGCTAGCCAACACCCGCATTGTCCTTAACTGGGCACCAACAACTGGGCGCCAATCTACCAGAGCCTGCCAGAAGAGTCGAATGGTTCCTGAGTTGGGAATGAGAATTAAAATTAATAAACTATCACACAACACATGGGACCTTTCCAAGCGGCTCTAGTGGAAACTAAATTAGCTTCCTAGTCCTCTGAAAGGTAAAGCCCTCCTCCCTTCACAACTGACCCCAACCAATCAAGTCTCATCTGGACTGCTGTTTCCTCTTCTTCTGTGGCCTGGCAAAGCTGCCCCACCAAGGGGAAGTGATCCAGTAGCGGGCGAGCAATAGAGTCCATGTCAGCAACTGCTCCTTCTCCCCATTCTAGGGACCTACTTGGAGACTGAGCTGCCTATTGGATCCATCTGAGAAGGGGCCTAGGTCGTCTACATGCTCTGTGGTTGGTGCATCAGTCTCTGCAGTAGACCTGTAGCCCCAAATTTGTTGGCTCTGTGGATCTTCTTAGGGAGCTTCTGTTCCCTCCAGGTCTTTCTTACCCCCACTCTTCCATAGGACTCTCGGTGTTCTGCCCAAAGTTTGGCTTTGAGTTTCAGCATTTGCTTGGAACCTCTGGTGGGTGGAGACTTTCAGAGACATTTGTATTAGGCTCCAGTCCTGTACTCTCTCTTCAATGGCTTCCTGTGTCTATTCTATTTGCCTTTCTGAATGAGAATGAGGATTAAGCATCCTCTCTAGGGTTCTCCTTGTTACTTAGCTTCTTTAGGTCTGTGGATTATAAAATGGTTATCCTGTATTATATGGCTAATATCTGCTCATAAGTGAGTATATACCATGTGTGTCTTTCTGGGTCTGGGTTAACTCACTCAGGATGATCTTTTCTAGGCATCCATTTGCCTGCAAATTTCATGATTTCCTTGTTTTTAATAGCTGAGAAGTAATCCATTGTGTAAATAAGCCACAGTTTCTTTATCAAATCTTCAGTTGAGGAGCCTCTTTCACTGATGTATCTTCTGAGTATTCTATCATATCTTCTATGCATGTGATTCTCTCTTCCACCTCTTGTATTCTGTTGGTGATGCTTGCATCGATAGTTCCTGTTTTTATTTCCTAGGTTTTCCATTTTCAGGATTGTCTCAGACTGTGTTTTCTTTATTGCTTTTATTTCCCTTTTCAGGTCTTTACATTTTTGGCTATTTCCTTCTCCTGATTTCTTGTTTTTTCCTGTACTGCTTCATACATTTCCTTCATCTGTTTGATTGTATTTTCTTTTATTTGTTTGAGGGATTTATTTTCATCTTTCAAGAGTTCTATCATTTTAATAACTTCAGATTTAAGATAGTTATCCTGTGCCTTGAGTGTGTTAGGATATCCAGGGTTTGTTGGAGTATGATAGTGGTTTCTGGTGGTACTGTATTGCCCTGGTTTTTTTGAGTGTGTTCTTACACTGTTCTCTAGACATCTGGCTGTCCCTGGTGTTGGCAGACTTGACAGTTCATGGTAGTCCTTGATAGTTTTCACCTTCTGTAGATGCTGATGTTTGATGCCTCTCTGATAGCAGTCTTCAATGGTAGCTGTCCCTAGAACCACAGGCAGAGAAGGTGCCCAGAAACTAGTGCTTAGAGGACTCAGGGCTGACCTCCTGTCTGTTGGCAGTCTCCAATTTCTGCTGTCCCTGTCACTGCAGGCTGACCTGGCCCACTGGAGGTTGTAGACAGAGGTAAAGGAACAGACCTCAGCTCTTCTGGGAGTCTTCATTAGCAGCCAACCCTGGAACTGCAGGCAGAGCCAGCCTCCTGTTTTATTTTTAATGTTGCTAGAACTGACATAATTATAATAGATTTCTAAGCCTTTGTGGTTCCTGTAAACCTGATATCAACTCAAAACCTATCAAATTCTTTCCTAAGTGGAAGCGTTTAGTATTATGACCTGTTCTGATTAGTATACTTAGCACCAAAATGAGAATTTATAAGAAAATCAGCATGAAGGACTCAGTAGAGAAGGAAAACTTCAGGACAAACCCTGAAGAGTACATGTTTCACCTTCTGTGTAGATGACACACAAATGGAAGTCCAGCTTCTGGTATTTCCCCATGGACAGAAATAGCTACTTAATGTAGTCACTGTCCAAGCAATGTCATCTGCTCAGGAGATGATTCCCACAGATAATAGCACAGTATGTTTCTTTCTAAAGAATTACCATTGAGCATTAGATAATTTTGAAAATACACAAAGAGCTTCTGAGACAAAGTCAGACACTGCATATTTTACCTGGAAAGGAGTTATGGAAAGGCAGGGGGAACTGAGCAACTCTTCTACCCTTGCTGTTAACTCGAAAGAGCTTCTTCAAAGACCACAAAGAGAGACAGTGAGTCTGAGCACCCACTGCCATGGGTGTTTGTGTTCAGCTCCCCCTGCAGCCCCAGACACTGTGCGCTCAGAGCACGAAAGTACACAGCAGAGTTGCTCCAATGCTCATGGGCCTTCCTCAGGTGGAAGGAAGAGTCACTCTTGCTAAACTCAGCCTCAAAGCCATTCATGCCATGAACCACTGGGTCTCCTGAGTATTACCTGAGGAGTAGCAGCAGCCCCTGCTGTGGGTCCTGGATATACCAGAACAGGTGAGGTGCCACAGAGGAGGAATAGTTTCATCTTATCTGCAGAGAGGCATCTTTAGAAACAATGACTTGAGCATCAGGCTGAGTCACTGACTGAGCACTGGTGTCTCCTGGAAGGGAATAGTAGGTCAGTAATTACAGTGCAGACTCCATTAGGATAGTCAGAATCGTAGGATGCAGAGACCACAAGGCAGCTGTACTCATTCAGGATAAAGTGTACTGCGAGCAATGGGAGGATGGCCAGGCGCATGGCTGAGTCTTGTGAAAACTGCAGCTCTGATTTGGAACAGGATTACAAGAAAGTGGCTGAAGAACACAAGAGCTTTCTTACAAGTACTTCCAGAAGACAAGAGGAGTTAGAATCATATTGAAGGAAGCACATCCAAAACAAAGATCAGCAGTCCATGCTGGCTTTCAGTTTACTGTGGTGATTTGTAGAGACCAGCAAGTGTGAAATCCAAGGGCACCATACTGCCTGGTGCTTGGAGATGTGCAGATTTTCTGTCACTGGTAGGAAATAGCAGGATTCTCCACTTCTCTATGTTGACAGACTCCATCTCCCATAGTTGAGCAACATCAGACACTCACATGAATAAAAATGATCATATTCCTATTTAAGAATACTAGTAATTCAGCTAGGAGGTGGCTCACTGTTTGACGGCACTTAGCACACAACAAGAAGGCCTGAATTCAGATGTCTAGCGCTCACGTAAGGCTGGACATGGCAGCATATGTCTGTAATGCTATTTCTTCTACAGCAGCAGTTCTCAGCAAGTGGGTCATAACTCCTTTATGATCTCTTTTGGGGGTTGAATGACTGAATCATTGGAGTCTTCCAAGGAATATCAGATGTTTACATTACAATTCATAATAGTAGTAGAATTACAGGTACAAAGTATCAGTGAAAATAATTTTATGGTTGACAATCACCATAACTTGAGGAACTGTATATAAGGTTATCAGAATTGGGAAGGATGAGGAAGGTCTAGAGCAGGATGAGAGGTGAAGACAGAATAAATAGCCAGGAAGCTCTGGGAAGCAGATGGCTGCAACTGCTGAAGAAGAAACCCTTCTCAAAGAAGCTTGAATGTGACCACACTGAAAATGTTTCTCTGACCATCATACATGCACCAGAGCACACGAATACCCTCACTCACACAGATGAACATACACAAGAATTACACACTCTCACATCACACACTCACATACATACACTGACACATTGAATACATACAACACACATACATACACATCACACAATGCATTATATGTTGTATATACACATCACACACACACATCCTACACACAAAAATCAGACACAAACATAATATACTTTAAACACACAGATACACCACATTGGGACACACACACATACAATATATATATAGGAGACCAGAATTGAAAAATTGGACTTTTAAAGAGACATTGAATATTTAAGTAAACTTGAAAGTTTAAATTTGTGCCAAATTTATATTCTAGTATTCACAGTGCATTTTAGGGACAAATGAGAAATGGAAGGTTAGCAATTTAGTATTGATGGTTTGTGAATCAAGATGTAAACGGATCAACTTTTAATAAAGGTTAAATCATGCATTCAACACCCCATGCTCTCCAACAGACAGATCATTAAGACCAAAACTAAATGGAGAAACAAAGAAACGTCATGAATAAAATGGACTTAACAGATATGTACAGAACATTTCATTCAAACACAAAAGAATATACCTTCTTCTCAGCACCTCATGGAACCTTCTCTAAAACTGACCATATACTCGATCACAAAGCAAGTCTCAACAGACATCAGAAGATTGAAATAACCCCTTGCATCTTCTCAGAGCACCTTGGATTAAAACTGGAACTCAGCAACAACAGAAGCACAAGAGAGCCTACAAACTCATGAAAACTGAATAACTCCCTACTCAGTGATTCCTGGGTCAGGAAATAGATAAAAAAAGAAATTAAAGACTTTCTAGTATTCAATAAAAGTGAAGACACAACATGCCTAGATTAATGGGGCACAATGAAAGCAGTGCTAAGAGAAAAGTTCATAGCACTAAGCCCTTTCATCAATTGGAGAGATCCCACACTAGTAACTTATCAGCACACCTGAAAGCTCTAGAAGAGAAGGAGGCAGACACACAAAAGAGGAGCAGATGACAGGAAGAGAGGAAAACTGATTTTAGCTTATAGTTTCAGATCACAGTGTATCACTGAGGGAGGTCAGTGCAGAAACTTGAATGAGCTTGCCTCCTGGTCTATACAGCATGACCTTTTTGCAGCCAAAGAGATGCAGCAGGAGAAAAGGATAATGATGCTTACTATCTGGCTTTCAGGTCAACTTATGTTCATCTCCTTCTTATACAGTTTAGGGCCACCCGCCTAGGGATGGCCTGGCCCATAGTGAGCTGGACCTCACTGCAGCAGTTCACAGCCAAGACAATCCCCAAAGACAAACCTATGAGCATCCCCCTCCCCCCCAAGCCAGGAATCCACAAGTGCTCAAAATACAAAGAATAAGTGTATCTATGGTGCAAAATCCAACTGAAATATCTGCAATGCAACCCCAACACCTAAGACTCAAGGAAGTCACAGAGGAGGTGGCAGAAAGATTCGAAGAGCCCGAGGACTAGAATCCCTGAGGCTAGACACATTCCCCTAGAAATGACAAGGAAATGCAATCAAACATATCAAAAATATGGTTGCTTGAGCAAAACTATCATCAGGATTACATCAGTTGACATGCCAACATGGGTAAGGGAGAGTCCACATGCTTCAGCTCCTATATGAAGATGTTCAGGTTGTAAAAGCTGAGACAGGAGGAGGGGCAAGATGGCGGCGCCAGGAGGACTCTCATTCTGAGCAGCAGCACAGCAGGATCAGCACAGTGAACAGCAATCAGAACTCTCGGCCATAAAACACAGTCATTGTGTTTCCCAGGTGAGAGGATACCCCACGGTGGGGGATTCAATCAGCTTTTAACTCACCTGGCTAAACCGCGGAAGAGATCCCGGTTCCCCAGACGCTTGGCTGCCGGCCGCCAGCCCCAGCCCCAGCCCAGAGCCACAAGCCAGTGTCTCTGGTCAAGGTCCCAGACTGAACCTTGGGCACCACACTATCAGAGACTGGAATTTTCAGTCGAGAGATAACCCCAGGGTACAAGGAACGATTGGGACCGGCCTTAGGTCACCCAGACATCCCCTGGAAAAGACTCGGGCGGGTTCCACGGGCACCCCAGGAGCCAGCCCGGAGCCAGAGCCGGGGACCCAGGTTCCGGCACAGAGCCCTGCCTGCCTGCGCGCCTGATTCGCCGCCAGAGATAGAAACGGCGGGTCTGATCTCAGAGCACTCAGCTCACCCCCAACCTGAAAAGGTCCCTGGAAAATTACCCAGATTAGGGAGCCACTCGGGCTCCCAAAAGCCGCAAAGGCAGACACAGGCCATTTCTGCGCACCAGACAGCTGGCAGAGACTGAGCCGCCATCACACAGCTGTGCTCCAGGCACAGGCAAATTTCTGTGGCCAGCCAGCTGGCGGACACTGAGCAGTGTGCACCAGGGCAAAAAAAGACACTAGGAGTCCGTGTCTCCAGAGAATCCACGGGGAAGGAAGGAAACTGTACTGATCTAAATCACCCAATCTTTCCCTAGAAAAAGTCTAGCAGTCTAGTGGGGCCGAGGCGCCAGCACTCAGCTGTGCTCCAGACACAAGCACAAACAATTGAGGCGCGCATGATGTCCAACTGGGTCACAGCAGCTGATCATTAAATTTGCAACAAGAAACCCAGAAACAGGGCAGCTGCCCTCAGGACTTCCCTGGGTGAGAGGAGAACCCTCTCGACTAACAAAGACTACAGTTACCACTCAGGTCTATATCCCTGAGGTGAGCAACTCCTGAAAAAACACCAGCCATCCAGGGACTATACCCAAAAAGCTGAGAAGACATCCTTCAGGAAAAACCAGCTTTCTGCAAAGGGGATTCTCTCCACCACAGGATCCCCAGGAACCACCAGAAAATAACCCCAAACTCCTAAGATAACACAATGGGTAGAGGCCAGCATAAAAGCTAAAGCAACAAAAGACAGAGCAATATGGCATCTCCAGAACCCAGTTACCCAGGGGCAAGTAGCCCTGGACACCCCACCATAACTGAAATCCAAGAAGATGACCTAACAACTATGCTCATGAAGATGATAACAGAGGAAACAAATAAGATACCTAAAGACAAAGAGGAAGATAAACTCAAACAGAATATTGCCATCCGTAAAGAAATAGAGGAAGCTGCAGCCAAACAGTTTATGGCCTTTAGAAAGGAAATGCTTAAAACACTGAATGAAATGATAGAAACAGAGTTGAAGGAACTAAAAGAAAAACAGGAAAGTACAATCAGACAGGTGAAGGAAGTAAACAAAACAACTCAAGACCTGAAGATAGAATTGGAAAAATTAAAGAAAACACAAATGGAAGAAATAATGGAAAGGAAGAATCTAGGGAAGAAAACAGGAACTACAGAGGTAAGCATAACCAACAGACTAAAAGAGATGGAAGAAAGAATCTCAGGTGTAGAAGATACAATGGAAGAAATCGATGTATCTGTCAAAGAAAATGTTAAATCTGAAAAATTCCTGACACAGACCGTCCAAGAAATGCAAGACAATATGAAAAGACAAAACCTAAGAATAATAGGTATAGAGGAAAAAGAAGACTCCCTTCTCCAAGGCCCAGAAAATATTTTCAACAAAATCATTGAAGAAAATTTCCCCAAGCTAAAGGAGAGGCCAATTAGAATACATGAGGCCTACAGAACACCCAACAAATTTGACCAGAAAAGAAAATCCTCCCGCCACATAATAATCAAAGCAGGAAGTATACAGAACAAAGAAAAAATACTAAAAGCTGCAAGGGAAAAAGGCCAAGTAACATATAATGGCAAACCCATTAGAATCACACCTGACTTTTCAACAGAGACTATGAAAGCCAGAAGGGCCTGGACAGATATCATGCAGACCCTAAGAGAACACAGATGTCAGCCCAGGCTACTATACCCAGCAAAACTCTCAGTCCTCATAGATGGAGAAAACAAGATATTCAATGACAAAAACAAATTTCAACAATACCTACAAACAAATCCAGCATTACAGAAGACACTGGAAGGGAAAATACAACCCAAGAAAGCTAGCTACATTCAAGAAAACACAGGAAATAAATAACCTCACTTCAGTAAAACAAAAAGCAACCAAGCACACAACCTGATGACCACAGCCAACATCAAAATCAACAGATCTAACAGCCACTGGTCATTAATCTCTCTCAACATCAATGGACTCAACTCTCCAATAAAAAGACACAGATTAACAGAATGGATACGTAAACAAAACCCAGCAATCTGTTGCATACAAGAAACACACCTAAGACACAAAGATAGACATTACCTGAGGGTAAAGGGTTGGAAGACGACTTTCCAAGCAAACGGACCCAAGAAGCAAGCAGGAGTCGCCATTCTAATATCTGATAAAATAGACTTTCAACCAAAATTAATCAAAAGAGATGGGGAAGGACACTTCATACTCATCAAGGGAAAATTCCACCAGGAAGACATCACAATCCTGAACATCTATGCCCCAAATACAAGGGCACCCACATTTGTGAAAGAAACATTGATAAAATTTAAAGCACATATAGATCCACACACATTAATAGTGGGAGACTTCAACACCCCACTCTCAACAAAGGACAGGTCAACCAAACAGAAATTAAACAAAGAAACAATGTCTCTGACAGAGGTCATGAATCAAATGGACCTAACAGACATTTACAGAACTTTACACCCAAACACAAAAGAATTTACCTTCTTCTCAGCACCTCATGGAACCTTCTCCAAAATAGACCACATAGTGGGTCACAAAGCGAGCCTCAACAGATACAAGAAGATTGAAATAATCCCATGTATCTTGTCTGATCACCATGGAATAAAGCTGGACCTCAACAATAATAGAAATAACAAAAAGCCTACACACACATGGAAACTGAACTACTTGTTACTAAATGACAGCTGGGTCAGGGAAGAAATAAAGAAAGAAATTAAAGTCTTTCTAGAAATCAATGAAAATGAAGACACAACATACCCGAACTTGTGGGACACAATGAAAGCAGTGCTAAGAGGAAATTTCATAGCACTAAGTGCCTTCAAGAAGAAATTCGAGACAGCTCATTCAAGCACCCTAATGGCTCACTTAAAAACCCTAGAAAAAGAAGAAGCAGACACACCAAGAAGGAGTAGACGGCTGGAAATAATCAAACTCAGGGCTGAAATCAATCAATTGGAAACAAATAAAACAATTCAAAGAATCAATGAAACCAAGAGCTGGTTCTTTGAGAAAATGAATAAGATCGACAAACCCTTAGCCAGGCTAACTAAAAGGCAGAGAGAGACCACCCAAATCAACAAAATCAGAAATGAAAAGGGGGATATAACTACAGACACTGAGGAAATCCAAACAATCATTAGGACTTACTTCAAAAGTCTATATGCCACAAAATTTGAAAATCTAAATGAAATGGACAATTTTCTTGATCGACTTGACTTACCAAAGCTGAACCAGGACCAGGTAAATCAACTAAATAAACCTATATCCCCCAAAGAAATAGAAGCGGTCATCAAAAGTCTCCCATCCAAAAAAAGCCCAGGACCAGAAGGCTTCAGTGCAGAATTCTACCAGACCTTCAAAGAAGAGCTAACACCAATTCTCTTCAAACTATTCCACAAAATAGAAACAGAAGGAATATTACCAAATTCATTCTATGAAGCCACAATCACCTTGGTACTTAAACCTCACAAAGACTCAACAAAGAAAGAGAATTTCCGGCCAATCTCCCTTATGAACATTGATGCAAAAATACTTAATAAAATACTTGCAAACCGAATCCAAGAACACATCAAAGATATTATCCTCTATGACCAAGTAGTCTTCATCCCAGGTATGCAGGGGTGGTTCAATATACGGAAATCCATCAATGTGATCCACCATATTAACAAACTGAAAGAAAAAAACCACATGATAATCTCCCTAGATGCTGAAAAAGCCTTTGACAAAATCCAACATCCATTCATGTTCAAAGTATTGGAGAGATCAGGGATACAAGGCACATATCTAAACATAGTAAAGGCGATATACAGCAAGCCTATAGCCAACATCAAACTGAACGGAGAGAAACTTAAAGCAATCCCACTGAAATCAGGGACAAGACAAGGCTGCCCACTCTCTCCATATCTCTTCAACATAGTGTTGGAAGTCCTTGCTAGAGCAATAAGACAGTTGAAGGAGATCAAGGGGATACATATTGGAAAGGAAGAAGTCAAATTATCACTATTTGCAGATGATATGATAGTATACGTGAGTGACCCCAAAAACTCTACCAGGGAACTCCTACAGCTGATAAACACCTTCAGCAAAGTGGCAGGTTACAAAATTAACTCAAAAAACTCAGTAGCCCTCCTGTATACAAAAGACAAAAGGGCTGAGAAAGAAATTAAGGAAACAACACCCTTCACAATAGCCACAAATGACATAAGGTACCTCAGAGTAACCCTAACCAAGGAAGTCAAAGACTTGTATGAAAAAAATTTCAAATCTCTGAAGAAAGAATTAGAAGAAGATATGAGAAGATGGAAAGATCTCCCATGCTCATGGCTTGGTAGGATTAACATAGTAAAAATGGCCATCTTACCAAAAGCAATCTACAGATTCAATGCAATTCCCATCAAATTACCAACACAATTCTTTACAGACCTGGAAAGGAAAATTCTCAACTTCATATGGAATAACAAGAAACCCCGAATTGCTAAAACAATCCTCTACAATAAAAGATCTTCTGGCGGTATCTCCATCCCTGATCTTAAGTTGTACTATAGAGCAACAGTTTTAAAAACTGCATGGTACTGGCATAGAAACAGAATGGTGGATCAATGGAACTGAACAGAGGACCCAGAATTAAACCCACACACTTATGGGCACCTGATCTTTGACAAAGACGCCAAAACCATACAATTGAAAAAAGATAGCATCTTCAACAAATGGTGCTGGTCTAACTGGATGTCTACATGTAGAAAAATGAAAATAGATCCATACTTGTCACCCTGCACAAAACTGAAGTCCAAGTGGATCAAAGACCTCAACATAAAACCAGACACATTAAATCGGCTTGAAAAAAAAGTGGGAAATACCCTAGAACTCATTGGTACAGGGGGAAACTTCCTGAACAGAACACCAACAGCACAGACTCTAAGAGCAACAACCAATAAATGGGACCTCATGAAACTGAAAAGCTTCTGTAAAGCAAAGGACACCGTCATCAAAACAAAGCGACCACCGACAGATTGGGAAAGAATCTTCACCAACCCTTTATCTGACAGAGGACTCATATCCAGTATATACAAAGAACTAAAGAAGCTGAGAAACAGCAAACCAAGTAATCCACTTAAAAAATGGGGAACAGAGCTAAACAGAGAATTCTCTGTAGAGGAATACCGAATGGCAGAGAAGCACTTAAAGAAATGCTCAACCTCACTAGCCATTAGGGAAATGCAAATCAAAACAACCCTGAGATTTCACCTTACACCCATGAGAATGGCCAAGATCAAAAACTCAAGTGACAACACATGCTGGAGAGGTTGTGGAGAAAGGGGAACCCTTCTCCACTGCTGGTGGGAATGTAAACTTGTACAACCACTCTGGAAATCAATCTGGCGCTTTCTCAGACAACTAGGAATAGCGCTTCCTCAAGATCCAGCCATACCACTACTGGGCATATATCCAAAAGAGGCTCAAGTACACAAAAAGGACATTTGCTCAACCATGTTTGTAGCAGCTTTATTTGTAATAGCCAGAAGCTGGAAACAACCCAGATGCCCCTCAACTGAAGAATGGATGCAGAAATTGTGGTACATCTACACAATGGAATATTACTCAGCAATGAAAAATAAGGAAATCATGAAATTTGCAGGTAAATGGTGGGATCTGGAAAGGATCATCCTGAGTGAGTTGTCCCAGAAGCAAAAAGACACACATGGTATATACTCACTCATATAGACATACAACATAGGACAAACCCACTAAAACCTGTGCATCTAAAGAAACTAAGCAAAAGAGAGGACCCTAACTAAAACGTCCAATCCCCATCCAGAAAGGCAAAGAGGATGGACATCAGAAGAAGAAGAAAACAGGAAACAACCTAGGAACCTACCACAGAGGGCCTCTGAAAGCCTCTGCCCTTCAGACTATCAAAGCAGATGCTGAGCCTGATGGGCAACTGTTGGGCAGGAGAACGGAATTTTAGGTAAGAACTGGGAAATAGTAAGAGCTGGAGAGGACAGGGTCTCCACAAGGAGAGCAACAGAACAAGAAAATTTGAACATAGGGAACTTCCCAGAGACTCATACTCCAACCAAGGACTATTCATGGAGATAACCTAGAACCCCTGCACAGATGTAGCCCAGGGCAGTTCAGAGTCCAATTGTGTTACATAGTAATGTGAAGAGGGACTGCCTCTGACATAATCTGATTGGCCTGCTCTTTGATCACCTCCCTCTGGTGGGGGGAGCAGCCTTACCAGGCCACAGTAGAGGACAATACAGCCACTTTTGATGTGAACTGACAGACTAAGATCAGAAAGGAGAGGAGAACCTCCCCTATTAGTGGACTTGGGGAGTGGCATGCAAGCAGAGGGAGGAGGGAGGGTGGGATTGGGAGGAGAGGAGGGAGGGGCTTATGGGGGGATGCAGAATGAATAAAGTGTAATTGATGAAAAATTTAAGAAAAAAGGAGAAAAAATAATTTAAGAACCTTAAATGACTTTCAAAATTGGAGGAAAACATGGAGTTAGTCAATTGGCATGGAGCACGTCTCGCCCCTGGGGGCAACGGTCTCCCGAACCTACTCAGACCTCGGACACCACCACTGCTAGTTCTAGAACTGACGCAGGATGTTCCAACGAGGGGTTAAGGCTTCTCATAATATTTCCTATAAGCCCACACCTGTTTGTCTATATCCCCCATTTTTATTCATTATTAGCCAGATAGAGCCAAGTAATTGTGGTAATGATACTTGCTTTTTTGCCCAATGCTGGAATGCTAGTAAATTTAGGTATGCCCTGGTTACTCGCATGCCTCACTGGGTGCCTGTGCCCATTGATGCCCCTCACGCTATGACTCTCTTCAGACAGAAAAGGGATCTTGGAACTACAGCCACCATTGTTACTACCATCTCATTGACGGCTGTTGGAGCTACCACCAGGACATTAGCCATGAGTCATACTGGGCAGACTGCTCAGACCCTGAATAATCATTTAGCCAATGTAGTTCATGCCTTAGTTGTACATAAAGGAATTAATGCTCAACTAAAAGGAAGCTTGATGGTGTTCAATCAGAGGATTGACCTCTTGCAGGAGCAAATTGATACCCTATGGCAAATCGCTCAACCTGGCTGTCAATGAAAGTATGCTGGACTTTGTGTCACTAGCATACAACATGAGAATTTTTCCTGCGCTGCAAATCTGTCTAAACAATTGTCGAGCTATATTTTAGGTAATTGGACTGGAGAATTCGATACTATGATGGAGCAGCTGAGAGTGGCCATTGTCGCAGTAAATTCTACCAGAGTGGACGCAGGACTAGCCACAGGATTATCAACATGGATTGCTGCAGCCATGAATTATCTGAAGGAATGGGCGGGCATGGGAGCGTTAGCAGGCCTTCTGGTGTTGGTCTCCTTGGTTTGCCTGTGGTATATATGCAAGATTAGAGTCTCACAACAGTGTGATGCAGCCATGATCATTCAGGCCTTTACAGCCATTGAAGCAGGACATTCTCCCCAAGCATGGTTGGATACCATAAAAAGCTAAAATGATACGCTCAGGATGCGAGGCTAAGCACTGCACTCAGGGTCAGCCGCTTTGGACCCAGAGAAGAGCATGTCTGATTGCATGCGGGTTGATGCCCCAGGTCCCGCCTCTGAGAAAAAGGTATCGGATGGGTCTGATGCTCTTTGGGTGGATGACACCTAAATGAACATCACTACAAAGTCCCAATTTATTTCTAATATCAGAGATCAGACCTCTACTCTTGCCTGATGCGTCTAAAACAAAAAGGGGGAACTGTAGAGAGCTGCGGAATGCTATGCCTTAAAGATGGAGCTGGTTTCCGCCTTCCACCTTCCCGATGGTGAGTGCTCTCTGTCATGAACAACTCCACATTTGGCTAAGGCCGAGGATCTGGCTTGCTTCCATGTATGTGGACCTATCTGCATTGCCCCCGTGGCACGCCTGGGTTGGCTACCCAGAGGCTATTTAAGCTGTGGGCTGGCTTTCCCCGGGGTCCGAGGATTGTTCAATGTTCCTGAATAAACTGCATTGAAAAAAAAATTAAAAAAAAAAACAAAAAACAATCAAAAAAAGAAAAAAAAATAAATAAAAGCTGAGACAGAGGAAAGATCAGCTTCCTCCAGGGACAAGCTCCCACACAGATTTTCTGATCCCAACTTCTCAGTCCTGAACACATGTCCAAATTGACAAAATTAAATGGAATCACTAGGTTGCATGGCTACAAATACATACACACATACATACATACATACATACATATACACATATAGATGGAGAGAGAATGTAGGGTGGGAATCCTTAGAGAAGGAGAAGATTGGCAGGAATAGAAATAGAACAAGGTATGGTAATGAGTTTGATATGAACAAACAATGATACGTTTGGGTGAAATGTCATAAAGAAACACATTATTGTGCACATTGAGTAAAAAATATAAGATTTGCTTAGTAACTTCAATCTCTTCCCTGTGAGAATTCTACTGAACAGATCATTTAAAGGGATGCAGGCAAGCACAGGATGGCAGGCTTTAAATAGCAGCACAGAAAACCTGCTGTGAGAGGCTTGTTGTGGCACTGGGCAATTTCTCTTTCTGCAAATAATGTTTTACACTTTTGGTGTGGTTTACTAAGCACTGGCAGCCATCATTTTGTCTAGTGAACTTTATAGCAGAGATTTCCAATAATCAACTGCAGTTATGAGCAAAATGAAGCTCAAATATTACACAGCAGTCTGCCCAAATTCTCCGCAGCTAATAAGTGGTAGATCTGGAGCTTCAAGTCAAGTCCTAGTCCCTAGGATGTTGCAGTGTTGTTCCAGGAGGGAAGATTCAATAGCTTTGGCATGTCCACTAAGTACTAAACAAGAAAACACATGGAATTCACCCGGCACCTTCCCTCACACAGTGGGTCTCCTTCTCCTGTATTCCTTAAAGGCCAGCTGCACACTCTGAGGTTGCAGTGTCTCCCACACAACAAAGCTCATGGAGTTTTCTGAGGTCAACTGACAGTGCGTCTTAATGACAGCTCTCATGGCTTCTCACAGGCATCTGTGGTCTGTCACATGTCTTACTGCCAATGGGAACACTGTGTGTTATGATGGGAGGGTGGAAGGCAGAGGGAGGACAGCCAGAGCTCACTGTGCCATGTTCCCTACAGCAGCTTCTTCCCAGCAGTGACTCGTTTCCACATCTCAGGATGTTTCTGCAGTTTGAAAAGGGCAGAATATAGACCCAAGTTTTACTTAGAAAAAAAAAATTCCCACCTTGCCCACAAGGCTGAGGATGGTATCTTAGGCCATAGGTCTTCTGTTCTCCATCCCAGAACACCCCTGAATCACTGACATTCCTGCATGAATCACTGTCACATCTGACATCTGTAGATCAAACACCACAGTGATCTTCCTGAATGCTCCCTGCCATGATTATCACAAAGTTCTGATGTCAGATCAGTAAGGATAATTGCTGCTACCACCAAGCCTTCTAGACATTCAACTCATGAGCACTAGAGGGCAGCAAAGAACAAAGCTCAAATTTCAAAGTACTTCAAGAGACTGAAGTAGAGATTAGCTAGAGATTCAGTCAAAACTTTTGATTTTATTTTATTTCCTTTTCCTTTCTATATTTTCAGTGTCAAAATGCAAATATTTCATGTTTCCCTTCATATGAGGTCCCAGATTTTAATGCTTATAGCTAAGTGGAGGAATGTCATTCTCCATGGAAATATAAAAAGACAATTAGTGAGGGGAAAAAAGATCTTAAGGAAAGGCAGAAAAATGAAAATAAAAAGGGAAAGAAGTAGAAAACTCTAAGAGTAACAAAATACAGGTAACACAAAACCAGAAGGGGCTCAAAGGGGGAGTCAAAGAGCCTGGAGGAAGGACACAGGGAGGGGGGTGCAGCAGTAACACTGATGCTCATCCAAGGTTTGCAGAGTACATTCCCTGGACAGACATAGGACTGGATATCAGGGACAGAAAGATGCGCCTCAGAGGAGGAGAGAGTAAAGTTTTATCCCTTGGGAATGGGAGATGCCTAAAGGCTGAGAGTTCAGTAAACTGGTTCTGAGCTGAGTCTTTGGTAGCTCTCTTGGTCCTCCCCTTTCCTATGTTCATCTGTTTAGACACCCACATCCTTACCTTCCATCCACTTCTCTACAAGTGTCTTTTAGGACCTAGAAGCCTCCACCTCCAGGTCTGCTTATGCTTTCACATCAATCCCATCCCCCTTGTAACTCTCTCAGAAGTTCATTTGCATTCTTTTTTTAATTTAATTTCATTTTATTAATTACATTTATTCACTTTGTATCCCCCCATAAGCTCCTCCCTCCTCTACTCCAGGTCCCACCCTCCCTCCCCCTTCTTCACGCATGCCCCTCCCCTAGTCCACTGATAGGGGAGGTCCTCCTCTCCTTCCTTCTGGTCTTAGTCTATCAGATCACATCAGGAGTGGCTGCATTGTCTTCCTCTGTGGCCTGGTAAGGCTGCTCCCCCCTCAGGGGGAGGTGATCAAAGAGCAGGCCAATCAGAATATGTCAGGCAGTCCCTCTTCCCATTACTATGGAGCCCACTTGGACACTAAACTGCCATGGGCTACTTCTGTGCAGGGGTTCTAGGTTATCTCCATGCATGGTACTTGGTTGGAGTATCAGTCTGTGGGAATATCCTTGTGTTCAAATTTTCTGGTCCTGTTGCTCTCCTTGTAGAGTTCCTGTCCTCTCCAGATCTTACTATTTCCCACTTCTTACATAAAATTCCATGCACTCTGCCCAATACTTGGCCATAATTCTCAGCGTCTGCTTTGATAGTCAGCAGGGCAGAGCCTTTCAGAGGCCCTCTTTGGCAGGTTCCTAGGTTGTTTCCTGTTTTCTTCTTCTTCTGATGTCTCAAGTAAAAAATAAGGACATTTGCTCAACCACGTTTGTAGCAGCTTTATTTGTAATAGCCAGAAGCTGGAAACACCCAGATGCCCCTCAACTGAAGAATGGATGCAGAAATTGTGGTACATCTACACAATGGAGTGTTACTCTGCAATGAAAAATAAGGAAATCATGAAATTTGCAGGTAAATGGTAGGACCTGGAAAGGATCATCCTGAGTGAGCTGTCCCAGAAGCAGAAAGACACACGGTATATACTCACGCATAAATACATATAACATAGGATAAACCTACTAAAATCTGTACATCTAAAGAAACTAATCAAGAGAGAGGACTCTGACTAAAATGCTCAATCCCCATCCTGAAAGGATTCTGTTTTTTAAAGCAATAAAAGCATTTAAGACATAATAATTTTGTAATGAACTACTTTCCTTTTACTCACTTGGAAATGTGTGTGCTAGAGCCTGATCTTCAAGGAAGGAAAATGGAAAGATTAAGACCATGCCTTTCTAGGTGGTTGCCTTTGAGCAAAGACTCCCAGGAAGTGCAGGGCATCACCTGGCTGGGACGTGATGGGGCAGCACTATGGGCAGACAGGGCAAAGGACAGGGACACAGGCTCTGAAGGGGGAATGTGCCCTGTGTGCTTCTGGGAAAATCTTTCCCTCTGGATCCTTTTATATCTCAGCACGGGACTGCAGAGAGCCTTGCTGAGAAACTCAGCACTGTTAACAGCTGAGTTAATGATTTCTTTTTAATCTATTGCTCCTTGGGCAATGTGTATTTAGGCTTGTCATCCTTTTCTCATTCCCTTAGGTGGGATGCAACCAGTAATCCTATCATTACTGAGTCATTGGCCACCCTGCTCCAAGCTACCGCTCCTCATCAGAAACAAAGAAACAAAACACAAAGGAGAAGAAAAAATCCTACACATTATGTACAGCTCTTGTGCAACATTCTGGCTGATATTAAAGAAAGATGCTATCGAGTTAGAAAAAGCTGTGTCTCAATCCTGAACACCAAAAATGAGAAAAGTAAGAGCCTTCATACAAGGTTATCATGTCTGAATTGGATTGTGAAATATGTAGTCTTTCATATATGTTAACAGTAATGAAAAGTAAGTCAACCATCTTTTTCTCAGTAAAACCTTTCTTTTCTTCTATATGGGGTTCATATAGGCTTTTTCTTCATTGCAAAAATATTTTTTAGTGTGCCAGTGAACTTCCCAGTGTAGAAAATTTGTTGTTGTTTTGTTTTAGGCAGAATGTAGCTGTTATGTTGAGTGAATTCAAACTGGCAAGACTCTGTCTCACGTGCATACACAGCAGACAGATGCCACTGAATCCAACTGAGAAACTTTTAACAAGGACAATTGCAAAGAAGTTCATAGGATGTTAGTGATATGTATTTACCTTTCCTTAAAATTTGTTTCCCTTGCTGACTTTTCTGGCTTTTAGTGAAATACCAGCCTTTTTTTTTTTCAGAGTAGAGAATTTTAATTTTACATTTGTTAACAGATTTTGGTTTTTTTTTTGTATTTAGTGAGCTCTCTAAGTATTTCCCAAGCCTTGCCTTGCCTGCCTGGATTTCTCCCTCCAAAATCAGAGAGATGAACTTGCAGAAGCCGTTATTAGTTTTGAAGATTCGTTTGCTGGGTTTTTTATGTAGGAGGGTTTGATAAAATCACAGTAAGGCAATGCAGTCTCAGATCCTTACGGATTAGGGGTCCATGGGAAATTTCATGTCATTTAGTGATTATTTTGTTGAACTGGGAGCGCCATAGTGCCATGCACTAACATTTCAAAGGTCTACTCTCTATTGCTATGTAGTTGTTCTCTTCATCTTTCTGTCTGGCTGTGGTCTGAAATCTCCTCTTTCAGATATGAGACTTGCTGTGTCATGTTTACAGCTTTCATTTATTTGGCATGTTGATCTCTAACCTTTGACTACCAGTTTTAGATGTTCTTCTTTATGAAAGATGCTTCCTGGAAACACAAATAGTTGGCATTGTTTGTTAAACTAGACAGTTATTCTGTGACGTCTAATTGATGGGTCAAAGAGATTTCTTTGAAATGGGGGCTGGAACTTAGACACAATACTTAGAATCACTTGCTATATTTGCAAAAGAATCAGATTCAGTTCCTGGCATTCCATAGTAACTCATTCCCTTCAATAACTCCAATGTCAGGGAATCTAATGCCCCTTCTAGCCTCCATGAAAACCAGACATGCACACAGTACACACTTGTACATGCTGTACACTCATGTTATTAAAAATCTTTACATACACATTCAGAAACACATTTCTCAGAATTTCTTTCCCCATGTCATTTTGTTTTGGGGTGAACATAGAAAAAGCAACATTAGAAGACTTAAAGCATAGGTGATTTTTTATATTATATATTGTATAATTTATATCATAGCTCTACAGATTCAGGCTCCAAGCACATGTGATGTCAATGAGGTGCCAGCTCCATTTACCATTAACCTTCTTCTCCTCACTTATATAGCTTCTGTTTGTCTTGGGTCAAGTCTGTGTGTATCTTGTTGGCAAATGTGATGGCTTCTAAATTTCCCCAAAACTAGAGAGATTGAGGTGTGGTGGATCATCCTTCTAGACATCAATTTTCTTCTGGGTCTCGCTGTATTTTCACAAGTCCCAGTACATCCATGTGCTGCCCTCATGCAACTGTCCTTCCCAATTGCTGCTCTAGCTGACCTCAGTACCTCAGGCTCAGTACCAGATACAAAGACAAAGATTTGTGTGGATAACCCAAGAACCTCCAGTATTTCACATATGAAGTTCTTATCAGATGTCTCTGACCACTTTAATCATGATGGCTCTGCTTCTCTGAGTGTAACTTCACAAGAAAATTGTGTTCTTTACTCTTTCAGATAACTCCTCTCAGATGTGTGCTGTTGCCAATATGAATTGAAACTAACACTTTAAATTGTTGTGATGCCATATTCCCAACTGTAGGAAGCACTACACATCTTCTCTGTGATCTATTTTTAACTAAATGCTTTCAAGACAAAGTATTAAAAGAAAACCACTCATCATAACTGTTTCTGAATTGCCTAGGATGAGGTTTTACTTAGAAACTCACTACTGATGCAGACCACAGAGGAAGCATCCACAGTGAGACTTCCTGTTCAGCATGTGCAGGTGTGCTTCTAGGCTGGGCTCCTCCGATGGGCAATGCTTAAGGAGACCCAGTTTTTGTTCAGCTTGTGCTGTTACTTCAAACACTGTGGGTCACCTCCTGGAGGGCACAGAAATACATCCCCAAATCTTCTAGCTGTGAGGCTGAAATGACAAGGCTGATGGACTTGGCTGATTTCTTCAATGTGAAAGAATAGTGGCCGTTCCTTTCATTCTGAATAGAAGAAGAACTCTGGCAAATAAGGAAAATCATCTCTCCAGTAACAAGCTGCTTATACCAAAAGAGATGGTAATAGTAATAACTTGTCTCATATGAACAGTCCAGGGTGACTTCTCTGTACTGACTGCTTGTAGTTGACTGGACCTGAGTGACTTTCTGGGCCACATTGAATCCTGCAGAACAACCAGAGGAAAGAATAAAAAGCCTATCCTATGATAGTGTACACAAAGCAGTGTAGGAAAAGGGCCCCTTAAAATCCAAAGACAAACTTAACTTAAGACATTTCTGCTCACTTTTCTCCAATCCATTTCCCCCCTCATGTCAATGTAAATGGCCATTTGCTTGGGACAATACTTCCTACAAAATATCCTCAGATATATATGAAATGTCCATACCAGAGAAGGTCAAGGCCACCAACACACAGAGCAGGCTGCAGGGAGGCATGTGTCACAGGGCCCTCTGTGTGAGTGTGTCAGCTCTGTCTCAGCTCAGTGTTCAGTGTCTGAGGGCCAGGCAGTGAGCACGTGTACCTCCTGTGTTTCTTACAATGCCTTAAGCAGGAAATGTGGTTTTGTGTGATCATAAGCTACAACCTCCATGTACAGAGAGAAAAGGGTAGCTCACCACAGGCCTCTACTTGCTTCCTTGTCTGATCAGGAGCTTGAGAAAATCGATCCCTGCTGAGGGGGAAGTAGCTTTGCACACATGGGTGTTATTCAGGGAGATGATTTTGGGAACCAAAGTAAAATTCATCATGAGCTATGTGTGATATGTAGTTCACTGCAGACCATTGTCTTCTGTTATCTTCTCTCCATCCATTGTCTAATTGTCTAGTTAAGCTTAATAAAAAAAATAATTAAGTCCTCTTGGACCCATGAATTTCCCTTTGAAACACTGGTATCTGAAAGAGTCTTCCTCCTTTGCTCAATGCCAGGGTCTATCCAAATTCTGTCCCATCAGCATTCCAGAAGATCCCCATCACATTTGCTTATGCCCTGGCAAATTGTAACAGGAATAAAATAATAGTCTTCAGGGACTAAGAAGATGTTTAGTGTGTCGGTTGACAGCTGTACATCATGAGTCCCTTTGTGTGGATCTCCAGGACCCATGTAAGAATCCAGTAGCTATGGCTGCCCCTGCAGTCAGGGCTCTGAGAAGCATAGACACGAGGATCTTGGGGTCTCACTAGTCAGTCATTGATGAGCTTCAGTTTAAGTAAGAGTTCCAACAAAAAGAAATAAATAAACAAATGTGACAAAAAATGAGAGTGGTAACCATTGATGACCACTGGTTCACACACACACACACACACACCCACACACACACACACACACACACACACACACATTCATACACAGTTGGTTGGGAAGTTACAATAATTTTTAAACCCACTGCTAAAAAAAAACTTACTCTCTTTTAAAAGTTTACCGTTAAGTTGTACTCACAGGATGTGTTCTGTTCTCTCCACACAGAGAAATCTCCTTGTTACATGTCCTAGAAGTTTCTGTAACATTATACTGTCATATTCCATCTCACTTGTAAACTTTCTGTATTTTAATTTAGAAACCAGTCTCATGATAAGCATGGCAGGTCTCCCTGTGACTTGAGCATATTATATGTCTAAGATACATATAACCAGCAAGCATTAGAGTCATGTTACCACATGGGTTTGTGGTTGAATGTTTTTGTGTGTACAGCTATATCACCATTTAGAATATAGCTCTTAATCCTTGAACTGCTCTCATTATCCCAATGGAGGAAATTACCCAAAAGGCAATCAGAAGAGAAGATACAAACAAGGTCTCTGTAAGAGCTCCAGTTCTTTCTATAAGAAAAAATAGCAGGTCAACATGTACTTCAGGGAATAGTTTCTGGGATCAGAGTCACAAAACAAGAGGAAGTAGAAGAGTTCATTGGTCATATAAATTCCCAATGACGTGGTTATCAAAGGAGATTAATGTAGAAGGAAAGACTATGTGATTTCTATCCCAGAGGCCAAAGTCAAGGTCTCCTGACACTGGCTGTAACAACCACACATGAACAACTTCACTGACAAGAGTGTAGGGAACAGGGCCTTCATAATTTGTAGTTGCTGCAAACCAAACACACAGAGAACTATTTCTATAACCATGGAATAAAAGAATCCTCTAGGGACTGGGGAAGATGGATCAGAGGATAAGAGCACTGACTGCCCTTGCAAAGTTCCTGAGTTCAATTCCCAGCGACCACATGGTGGCTCACAACCATCTATAGTGAGATCTGGTGCCCTCTGCTGGTCTGCAGGCATACATGCAGACATAATACTGTATCAGTAATAAATTTTAAAAAATGAAAAAACAAATCCTCTAAACCAGTTAAGGAAATGGATCTGAAACTCCAGCTGTTCTTGAGGAGCAAACAGAGAATGTAGAAAATGCTGAGACTTCATCTTGATCTGTCTCTGGGCTGAGGGAGTCTAACCCTTAGACTCACAGTGCCCCCTGTCACCTGGTCCTGCATACCCTCTAGGCTCAGCCCCGCTGCAGGCTTTGCTGGAGCCTCAGCTGCAGGTTTGGGTCTGGGCTGCAGGTGTCTGCGAAGCACTGTGCACTTGCTGCACAGAAGTAGGTGGCTGAGTCTCCAGGCTGAGAGTCTGCGATGTGCAAGGAGAGCTGTTTGTCGCTCTTACTGAAGAAGACTGTGAATCGTCCTTCTTCCTTTTTATTGGACACTGAACGTATGGCTATCAGGAGAGCAGGGCCTTCACCAGGGAACTGCTGGTACCATGGGAAGTAGTCAAATGCGCTGTTCTCATAAGTGCAGTTCAGAACTGTGGTCCCTCCTTCCCAGACTGTCAGAGATTTCAGACTTTGTCTCACCTGCTGCTGGTCGTGTCTTTCCTTCTGCTGGCCACTCACCCCTGTGCAAGGAAACAGCAAATGGTGTTAGGTTCCTGAGGATGTACTGTCTGCTGATGGTTTCAAGACTAATGACTTGTCTGGTGCCCCAATTCCCTCCTGCCTCCAAATCAACCACATATGTGGTTTCTCCTCCATGACTCACCAGCTAGATGAAGGCCTAGGACTAAAAATAATGCTTTCAGGACCTTGTCCATTCCTCCTAGACTGAAGATTGGGGAGAACTCAGGTGGCCTTTTCTCTCCCACAGAACACTGACTCCAACTTCACAGGCACCTCAGTTCTTTCAGCTGGCTCCACCCTTCACAAGCACTCCCTAAAGCTATTTCTCACAGAGGAAGCACTTCTCCTTTGATTTCAAATTTGGTATTGCTAAAAATAGAGTCATGAGAATCACAAATCTCCTCATTATAATTCTTCCATCACACACTGATAGAAATGTGGGATAATATAGACACCCAGAATAGTGTGGATTTTCTGATAGAAAAAAGAAGAGAGTGGGAGGAAGGCAAGGAGGAAGAAAAGACAGAAAGCAGAAAGGAAGCAAGGAAGCAAGGAAGGAAGAAAGACCAATGATCCAACTAATATCACTTATGGGCATTTATCCAGGAGAAAGAGGTCGTTTCATGAGAGAGACACCTGCACGTGCATGTGTATTATAGCACCATTCGTGACTGGCAAGATGTAGACACAGCCTAGGTACCACCTGTCAACCAATGAATGGACAGAATATTGTACCTGAAGGTACAGAGTCATATTCAGCTGCAAGGAAATATGAGTTCCTGCCATCTGTAGGAAAGTGGATAGTATTGAAGGACACAATGTTAAGCAAAATAAAGCAGACCTGTAGACATACACAATATGTATGTGTTCTCATTTGTAAAAACAAATGAACTATCAAAAACAAAAGAAAAAAGGAGTAAAGAAAAAGAAAGTAGTATTTGAAAGTAGAAGTTAGACAAACCAGTAAGGGAAGTGTAACGGGGACAAAGGGAAAGGAGGGAACAACAGAGAGTGACGACAAGATGAATACAAGGAAATTGTCACATAGGCATACATTAAAATTTCACAACAAACCCAGTAATTTGTACAATTAATGTGTCTTGATAATTTTGATAATGTCATATGCCCTATGGGAGAACTGACTATAGTAGTCTACTGAATGCTTATAGTATGAATCCAACTCCTAATGTCTTCCCATCATGTCCACATAGATGAACGGAGCTCTCAGTCCTCATTAGAAACTCACTGGACTAGTCAATGGTTAGCCCTGCGCCTACTGTCAGCCACCGTGCAGAGAAGAGAGTGTGGGATGGTCAGTCCTCATGGCACATATCTACCACATGCTCTCCTCCCAAGGTTAAGGGATCATTGCAGAAGAAAAATCAGTGTTGGGACCAGAATGGTGGATGACTACAGGAAACAGTGTCTTCTGGATACAGCAGGGCAGCTGAACTTATGAAGGAGCAGTTTTGTGACAGTCTGCACAAGGCCTGTGCAAACTTAAGGCAGACAGAATCCTAGCATGGAGAGCAAGATTAGCATGAATACATCAAGCATGCTTAATCACTGAGCTGTCTTTTCAGTTCCAGATCATTTAGGGTTTATTGGATACATTAACAAAGTTCATTGAAAACAGACAATGAATTATACTATCCCATTGCCAGCTAAGGTTGTGAGTAAATGAACCAAGAAGCATATATGCTCCATTCTCTTAAGAAAAATTTCAAATTTCTTATAATCATTTGTATGTGTCCACTTACATAAGTCCATTTACAGAGATAAGTTTATTAAAATTTCATTATATTCTTATAAAAATAAACACCAGGTTAACTAAATGTAGGTAAGACTATACCTGTAAAAAGAAAGTAAAATTTAGTAGAAAGATCTACTCTGGAAAGGCTTTGGTCTTCAGATCAGTGAGGAAAGGTAGAAAATATTCTGCATCCTAGACAGGACACAGTCAAGAATGCAGCATTTCGACTACTCTCATAGCCAGTCTACATAAACATTGAGTATCTTCCTTATATGTAATATCATAGATAAAATACGAATATTAAAATCAGTTCAGCTTTCTCTGTTGATATCAACAAGGCATAGAAGTGGAAGCATAGAATAAATGAAAAAGCATTTCCTAAAGTAGAGAACCTCTGTTCTATAACAAGAGAAGTTAAAAGAATATAAGGAAGTTATATCACAGAAAGAACTTTGTTATATATGTTATATATATATATCATCACAGACCCAATTAAAAAATAAAAATATCAAAGTCCAACAGCAGACAATTGTCCATGCTCCACAGTCTCAGAGAAAGAACTGGGGATGTAGTTCAGTCAGTAGATTTTGCACCTCCAAGACCCTGGCATTGGTTGCCAGCAGGTATAAAGTGGGCATGGTGCACATACCTGAATTCCAGCTCTCAGAAGGTAGAATGGAAAGATCTGAAAATGAAGGACATTTTAATTACAAAGCAAGACTGGTGTTTGTGTCAACACCTAAAACTCTCCCCCAAAATAAAACAAAAAATAAAAATCTGTCCAAACATGTTATTCTTAAACATGCGTAGGGGAGGAGTTGTTGCTTTGTTATATTTTTTATTATTTTCTCTTTTTCCTCTCCTTTCAGCCACACATCTACCCCACATAAACTATATCCATTATCTGTAGGAGAAACATTCCATGATGCCCTGAGTGTCTCAAATCACAAATAGTTCTGAAACACACACCCACACACCCACACCCACCCCCACCCCCACCCCCACCCCCCCCCACCCCCACCCCCCCATATATATATATATATACATATATATATATATATATATATATATATATATATATTGAGCTTTCACCTGTACCTATTAAAAACTTTAACAGTTTCAATGAAAACAAGGATATATTCTTTTCTTTGGCATATCTACATTGTAGCACCAACCAGCACTGAACAGTCTTTCTAATGACACAGATGGCTGCTTGGTGAAAACAGGTCTGTGGCAAGGACAGGAGAGAGATGCTGGACAAAGATGCCCACAATCACTGGTGAGGGAGTTCTGACAGCACCAAAAATAATTTAGTTTTGTTTTGTTTTGATTTTTAATAAATGAACTGTGTGTTCCTTAATTGTTTGCTTGACGTTTTAAAGACTGTGACTGAATACAAAGACATGAAAGCTGAAAAAAACTAAAAAGAGATATAGAAGAAGTGCTATGTATTTGCTGAATGCTTGGGTGTCTTTCACACCAGGAACAGTTTCTATCTTCAACATAGACTCAACACTCAAGAACTGAAAACTGAAGCATACCAAAGGCACCTGTCTGTCTAGACAAGATGGTGAAGAAAAGGGTGTGGACACTGCTCCCAACCCAGCCAGAGAATATCCTGGTGGAGAAGAAGATTGAACTGGCTTCAATCGTGAGTAGACTTCACAGTAGAAAGGACACATAACATACATTTAGACACAGGTTTTATCAATAAAGCTGGAGAGTGAACCTAGTGAAGGTGATAAACTCAGAAATGTACACTAAAAGAGGTAATCATGGCCTTGAAGGATAGTGTGCATCTTGTAAAGTGTTCACTTGCAAATTCTTATTTTTCAACACTATGGGCCATTTACCTATACTATATCTGTTTATCCTGGGCACATAGTGTTGACAAATATCTTCCATCATGATCTCTAATTAAACTTAAGCAGCATAGACAATAATGCTTGACTTATTTAAATAGTTTTAAATCCTAGCTCTCTGAGGAGTCTGTGGAAGAGCCACAGCCTTCACCTGCTCTGAAGCAGCACTGCCCCTCAGTGGCCAAATAGGAAGGTTTTCACTCTACAGTGTCCTGAGCTTAAAAGGTGGGGGGGTGAACTCTTCCTGAGAGCATTAGAGCAGGAGAGCTGACCATGCCTCCTGCCAATGGTGGCATAGAGTGGTCTAACCTGAGCAGTGCAGGAGAGCTCCCCCTGGGTATGCTGATAAGGTAGAGCCAGTATGCTGACAGCTTAGCTACCGCAAGCCCAGATCAAGGACTTTGAATTGGCGCACCCCAAAATCTATATCATCTTGGAACTGATAGGATATTTAAAAGGGCTTGTCCTGCTGATCTAAAGCTTCAGGGTCTCCATTACACAGGACAACAAGACAACTGGGAGGATCCAATACTGATGGTGTCACAGAGAAGCCAGAGATCTCAATCCAGACCAAATGCTCACATGAACATTTGTCCGCGCAGATGTGTGGAAAGAGGGGTGTACTATGGGACACACTGTGACACACTGTACAGCTGCCATGATGAGATGTCTTCTATGCATTGTTTTTTTTTGTTTATTTTTTGTTTCCTTGCTTTTTATTCTGTGTGGGAGGTTGCAAGGGCAGAGGGTAGATATGAGGAGAGAGGAAGATGAGGAAAATTGGGCTACATGATGTGAAACTCAAGAAGAATCAGATAAAAAAAAAAAAAAAAACCTCAGGACTTGAAGAGATGCATTGAATCTTTCTCTGGAGCCAATACTTTTGAGATGGAAAGAGATTTTTTGTTTGTTGAGGTCAGCTATAGCATGATTTCTATCCTTCCCTTCTAGCATTTCCTCCATGCATCATCATGATTCCCTATCTCTCTATCTTGCCTAAAACCACTTCACTCTGGAAAATGAGAGAAGCCAATCATAAGACATAATGAAATGACAATGTTGTTATTTACAATACAGCTTTATGAAATGAATAAATGGTTAGATTTGACATAAGGTATGTTTTATTTGCCCCTTATATAAACCACTTGTACACATGATGATTATTAAGTCACAAAAAATATTTTCACTACATTTTCAATATTTCTACTATTTTGAGATTATAACATAATCTCATTTTATAAAGAGATTATATAGTTATAATATAAATTTTCCTTTTTTTATAGAACTGCCCAACTATTCCTCCTTGCTCTCCTTCAAACTTGTGGCCTCCTCTTTCATTAATTATGTTACATATGTATGTATGTATATACATGTTTATTCATAAATACACATGTAAAACATGTTCAGTCTTGATGCTGTTACGTGTAAGTATGTTTTCAGGACTGACGGATCAGTGTTGGATTACCAGTTGCTGTGTTCATCTCTGGGAAAGACTCTTTCTCTCCCTATCAGTTTTCCTTAGTTGCCAATAGTTCACTGTCTACGACAGAGGCTTTGAGCACTTTCCCCACCCACATTGGCATGGCTATGGTGACATTCCTAAAAGAAACAATTTCACAGCAAACTCTGATCCTCTGGCCCTTAACATCTTTCCTCCTGTCTACTTCAGGGTGTCCAGAGCCTGAGCAGGTGCAGGACTTACATTGCAGATATGTTCTTTGTGACTAGAACCCACAGCTCTGCATCCTGATTGGTTGTGGTTTTCTGCAATGGCCTCCATCTTTTAGTAAAGTCATGGATCTTGAAAAGGAACCTACAACCACCACTTTAGTAAACCAGATAGTCATAAACTCACTCAAAATATTTCTCCTTTTCCCATACACGTTCATTTAGACAGTCTTTTTTTTATGTTCTTTTCTATTTTAATTTTTTCTTCACAACTTAATCATTAAATTTCCCAATTGAAACCACCTCCCTCAACTCTCCCCCTCTTCCCCCTATTAAAACATGCAGGGATTCTGTGGTGGCTTGAATTTTTGTGAGTGTAAAGGGCCACATCCACCCAGCAGAAGGTTTGCATACAGGCTGCAGGTGTGTGGGGAGCACTGTGGATGACAGCACAGAGATAAGTGCCTGAGTCTGTGCTCTGGGAGGAGGAAATGTACAAAGAGCTGCGACGCTTCACAGGGACTGTCGTGGATGTCAGTCTTCCACTGTGCTTTGTTCCAGAAGGATTGGAAAGCAGGCTGAGGAGAGGTCCCCCAGGACTTTGGTGAAACCACTGCACTTGCGTTATAGCCGTGGAGGAGTTGCACTGCAGTGTTGCACTCTCTCCCTCCTGCAGAACCAAGGACACTGGACTCTGCTCCACTTGCTGCCCTTTCACCCCTGATTGGAAATCGAAAGAGAGACACAGGTGGCTGTCATTGCAGCCTTGAATGCAATGAATGCACCCCCATGTCCTCTGAGATGGTGGGAGCTCTGCAGGACCCCTGACCTGCTTTCCCCACCCCTCCATGTGCAATATCCCCTCAGGTGCCCTGAATGTGGACAGCCAGACTCACAGCAAACCTGGGTGCACAGAAGCCCCAGCAGAAAGCATAGCAGCCTCTTCATGGTGCTGGTGGGGCTGCTGGAGACAGAAGCAAGCAACCCACTCCTGGGCTGTGGGGGCTGTTGAAGTGTCTCTTCTCCTGCAGTCAGCTCCACCCAGGAACCCTGCCAAGCCAGACCCTGCTGAGTTCCCTCACAGCCTTCAGAGCCTGAAGCTCCTCCTACACCAGACCTGCCTGAGAGTCTGGGTGGAGCACAGTGGAGAAGAGGGACATTTTGACATGAGCCTGGGGTTGCGTTGTGTTAGGGAACCTGGAGCAGGAGAGGACCAAGGAGAACATGCCTCAGCTGCACACAGACCCTGCAAACTCAGGGTAACATGAGCTGATTCCCTGAACAGGTGCATGTTCAAAGAAGACCCTTGATTGGGCCCTGAAGGATGGCTCAGCAGACAAGGGTATCTGTTCTCTTTCCACGAGGCCTTAGCTCCCTTCCTAGCATGACATCAGGTGGCTCGCAGCTGCCTGTCACTCCAGCTCCAGAGCATCTGATGCTCTCCTCTGTCCTCTTCAGAACCTGTGCACAAGTGCCAAAATTTACACAGACCCACTCTCTCTCTATATATAAAAAAATCTTCATCTGTGAAATAAATTAAGTGAAATCACTGCAATAAAAAATAAAAATAAACAGGATAATATTGATAAAGTATAAGTTCATGGTTTCCTGCTTCTGAACAGTCAAGGTTTGTTCTAACTGCTGTTTAAAAACGTGACCCCATAAGGAGGAAGTAAATTGGGGAACTAGTGTGGAGGGCTGCATTGCAGAGGAGCAGGTCAAAAGCACTGTGTGCTCTGCACGTGGTGCCTTCCGGGAACACGGCACAGTGTGATCATATCAAAAGAGGAATGCAGCTTAAGTTTTCAGCAAAAGAAGATTGCTTGAGAGATGAGGCCAGTGATGAAAAGGAAAGACACAATCTCCTCAAAAAGAGCTCACAGCCAACACTATGCCCTCTAAGCCTGTCATTGTCTCAAACAGTAGTAGAGCAAGGAATGATCTCCTGCTTGGTCAACATCCTGTAGTGTAACTTGGGTAGAATTTTTACTCCTCGGTAAAAGTTTTTCAACAATGAGATCTTTTCAATGAGAAACAAATGGCAACCAAGATCTATTCCAAAGGAATGAAGCACTTCCCAAGATTCCACCCTCTCTCTGCGCTGTAGCCTTCACAGAACATGCCAGCTCCCTGACAGTACCTGAGGCTGGGACTCTGGTCTTACTCTGCAGGCCTCAGGTGGTTTGTTTCCAGCACTGCACTTGTGACTCAGGGTAGAGATTCCCCCAGCTTCCTCAGTCCTATTGTCAGAGGATTTTCAGGTGGAAAGATTTCCACCCTTCTGTACTCAGTCTGAAAGTCCTCCATGCCTGTCAGGCTGACTACCTGCTGTGACCTTCAGGAGAGGCTGAGACCCAGGTGAGGGTGTAACACACACAGGAAAGGAGCCTGATGGGTAAGGGATATGAGGTAGAATATTTGATCACACTGTGAACCCCAAGATGGTGTCATTTAGTGTAAACCTTGTTTCTAGTTGTGGTATGGCTCAGCCATAGCACACACCTTTAATCTCAGAGAGGATTAAATAAAGTCCACCACAAGACAAGGGGCAGAGTAAGCAAGCAGATGACAAATAGTGAATATAGAGAGATAAAACAGAGAGTAAGAGGAAGTCAGGAGGATAGGTAGAGAGATGCACAGGAAGGAGAGAGAAGGGAATCTCAGTTTTGGGGGTTTTGAGACAGCATGGATAATTATTTTTTTTCTCTCTTGGGATGTTGGCTGAGGAGAAAGGTCAGCTGGGTGCTTTCTCTGCCTCTCTTAGGTAGCAGACTTTCATCCAGGCATTTTCCTCCTGATTATTCATTAATAACATGAAGCCTTTGAGATTTTCTTTAAAACAACAGGATGAGCAGCTGCCCCTCAGCCCCAGAGTGGCTGCAGCACATGCGCAGATTCAGCCATCTGGTTGGGCAGCCCTGGGCTCTGCATCCTCCTGCTGCGTCAGGGCTGTGTGGACTCAGCCACAGGTGGGTTTCTGTACTGAGTGAGGCCACACATTACTCTTTCTGTGGAGATGAACTAAAGCAGAGACACACTCACAGAGTACTCCACGCTCAGGATGCTCAGTAAGGTCAGCAAGGTGAGCAGGAAGCAGCTCCCTCCTTCTGGAGATTCCCAGGAAGCAAATAAAGCCTAAAGAGTGGGAGAGGAAGACAGAGGTTGCTCTGAGCTTCAGGAGGCTTAGATACCTTCATCCTAGGGATAGCGGAGGGACAGTTAGCAAGAAATATTTTGTTTTCCTTGGCCTACCTACACCATCTGTGAAATATGTTCTGTCAGAAAACCTACTGAAACCTTGGAGGTTTTAAAAAATAAGTATTAATAATTTCATACATGACCATAATATATTCAGATCAAATCCAACACCACCACCCTGCTTCTCCTACACTTCTCCTGGAACCCACTATACCCCAGTGCCCCTGCAGAAGTCAGAGAACTAAAAATGTGGCTTCAGGGCTAATAGAGGAAAGAGCTTAAGAGATAGAGTGGTAGAGCAAAGGTAGTACAATGTCAACAGGGGGACTGGCTAAGTGGAGAGGAGGATGGCAGGTTGAGGCTGAGAAGGAAGGTTCATGAGTCTATACTGCTCTATGGAAAAGCCATTAATTCTTTAGAAAGGAGTGTCCTCTAGAGGCCCAACTGAGAAATGAAAAGTTCACAATTGTAATAACTTCCCACTGTCCTTGTTGCCTTCCCAGGGTGAATTCCAAGGCTTTCTGACCACGCACAGTAGAAGGTTTATATTTAAGTGTAAAACTTGTGAGATTTTTTTTTTAAATACAAAGTTGTGAGCAGAAATGGTTGAAAATATTTTAGTGAAAAAATTACAGAACCTTTACACATTTCAAAACAAGTGTGAGGAACTTAGTATTCAGAGCACTGTGCAGTTGCTACAGTTCTACACAACAACATGACAATGGCTGGGAAAATGATGTGATTGATGCTGCTGGGAAGTATAGATTCAAATAAACATTGTAAAAGTGCATTTTAGGAAAACATGCATGTCATGGACAATCCTCATTTGATGAACTCCAAGTCAAATTTAAGGTATGGTGAACTAAGGAATAGACTGAATTGCCTGTGCAATCTGTTGGTCTTTTTCATAAAATAAAACACAATTAAGAGTTATACACCTGCCCTATTCTAGATTCTGAACACAAGAGTAGATTATGCCATGTATGGACACCAGGGGGCAGGAGTTAGGCTCATCACCTTGCAAATCCACTACCACAGTTCTCATCCTAGCAAGGTACTTAAGAGTCAACTTCTAGCAATAAGTGCAAGTTTCTCCCTTTCTCGTGTGTGTGTGTGTGTGTGTGTGTGTGTGTGTGTGTGTGTGTGTGTGTGTGTGTGTGTGTGTGTGTAAATTAAAATGAAGTCACTGAGACTCTTAACAAGTACCATTCAATGAGGCAGTTTTTAGTCCAAATACAGAACACAAAGGACAGAACCCCTTTCACACAGATCAAAGTGCACAGCAATGAACATGGAAGAGCAAGTATCTCTGTAGAAAGATGTAGAATCTGTTGGTTAAATCCTCAAAAGTGTAACATCTAGATCTTGTGGTAGATCTATGTTCAGCATTTGGAGAAGCTTCATACTGATTTCCTTATTGGTTGTCCCCATTTGTATTCACATTAGCAATGAAAAAGTATTCTCCCTCATGCAACATTCTCAGTTTGTACCCTTGTCCTCCATTTTTATAGCCCCTCCCTGCTCCTCTTCTGTGATAAAATCTGAGCCTTGTATATAGGAACTGCATTCTGGATGTGTTAACTAGCACTAGAAAAGTTGAGACCAGGTACTCTTTGAATTTTGACCATTTGCCCATTACTGTACTATCCTCTATTTGCTTCAAAAGGAAGCTTCTTTGATGAGAAGTGAGAACTACACCTATCTTTGAATAATTATACAGAGTTAAAATCCAGTTAGAAGCCATATTGATTTAGTAAAATGGCCACAACTGGTTCTCCTCTAGTGTTTATGACATCTCCAGCCATGGGTAGTTAACTAGGCTTAGAGTATTGGGCCTTAATTCCTTCCTATTGAGCAGGCCTTATGTCCAGTAAAGTGCATAATAGTTCCCCCAAAACGAAAGTGCTACCATTGCACCTCTGTGAGCGTTCTTGCCATTGGGATCAGTGTTTTTGTTAAATTAAATTTTAATTTCTTTTTATAAATTACAGATTTTTCACTTTGTATCCCAGCTGTAGCCCTCTCCCTCATTCCCTCCCAATTGCACCCACTCTTCTTCATCTCCTCCCTTCCTCTCTCTAAGTCCACTGATAGGAAAGATCCTCCTCCCATTCCATCTGACCCTAGTTTATTAAGTCTCATCAGGACTGTCTGCATTGTCTTCCTCTGTGGCCTAACAAGGCTGTGTCTCCCTCAGGGGTCGGGGGAGGTCAGAGCCAGCCACTGAGTTCATATCAGAGACAGTCTCTGTTCCCCTTGCTAGGGAAACCCACTCAGATACTGAGCTGCCGTGGGCTTCATCTGAGCAGGAGTTCTAGGTTATATCCATGCATGTCCTTGGTTTGAGAATCAGTTTAAGACAAGCCCCTGTGCGCAGATATATTTTGTCCTTGTGGAGCTCCTGTCCTCTCCAGTTCTTACGAACTCTCTCTTCTTTCATATGATTCCCTGCACTCTGCCCAAAGTTTGGCCATGAGTCTCAGCATCTGCTTTGAAACACTGCTAGGTAGAGTCTTTCAGAGGCCCTCTATGGTAGGCTCCTGTCCTGTTTCTTGTTTTCTCCTACTTCCAAGTCCATCCCATTTGTCTTTCTAAGTAAGAATTGATCATCTTACCCCAAGTCCTCTTTCTTGTTTAGCTTCTTTAGGTATACAGATTTTAGTATGTTTATTCTATCTTATAGGTCTAGTACCCACTTATAAGTGAGTATATACCATGTGTGTGTTTCTGCTTCTTGGATACCTCACTAAGGATGATCTTTTCTAGGTCCTACCTTTTGTCTGCAAATTTCATGATTTCCTTGTTTTTAATTGCTGAGTAAGTATTCCATTGGGGGAATGTACCACAATACCTGTATCCATTCTTCAAATGAGGGACATCTGGATTGTTTCCAGGTTCTGGTTATTATGAATAAAGCTGTTATGAACATGGTTGAGCAAATGTCCTTGTTGTGTATTTAAGCATATTTTGGATATATGCCTAGGAATGCTCTCTTGAGGGAGCAGTATTCCTAGTTGTCTGAGAAAGCAACAAATTTATTCCCAAAGTGGTTGTACAAGTTCACATTCTTGCCGGCAATGGAGCATGGTTCCCCTTTTACCATAACCTTTCCAGCATGTGTTGTTACTTGAGGATTTTATCTTAGCCATTCTGAGGGGTGTAAGGTGAAATCTCAGGGTCGTTTTGATTTGCATCTCCCTGGTGGTTAAGGACATTGAGCATTTCTTTAGGTATTTCTCTGCCATTCTATATTTATCTACAGAGAATTCTCTGTTTAGCTCTGTGGGGTCATTGTTTTGATTCACAATCTTTCTATTGCTTGGTAAGATTTTCTATTGCTTTTCTCCTTTGAACTCTTGCATGAAACCTTTGGATACTGTGAGAACCTGTCATCAGAGAGGAGTCTTCAGGTCAGTTTTAGCTAAATTCCCAGAAGTCCTTGTCTAAAGTAAGTGGTATCCCTAGAAATAGGGTCTTATCTTCAAATTCTGTGCGGATAACCAAGCCAATGGCAATTATTTGGAGGAGTCTTTTGAAGCACCTAACTAACAACTTAAAAGAAGGGTTCCCAAGTCTGGAACTCGTGAAGTAGAAGTTTCTGGTTTCCTTGAAGACTCAGCTTTGTCATGTGATGTTTTGCTTTAAGCTGCACACGATGTTTACTGGAGGTGGGCTTGTGAAAGGGTACATGATGTTTTGCTATGAGCCCTCTCATGCAAAGGGACTGACTTTGGCCAGCTGAGAACATCCCTTGGTGGGGGGAGGACTCTGGGTAGAGAAGATAAATAAAAGGCCCCATGGAGGCATCCCTTTTTGGATTGACATCACAGTGTTGATCTTCATGCTTCACAAAGATAAATGTTCCAGAGAACGTCTTGGGTTAATCCATCCAAGTCTTGTGGCTTTTGCTGATTTCATGTTGCTGTTTAATATTGGCCTTTGGATTGGACTGCTGGTAACTTGAAGGCTAAGTTTGGTAATCCCCTAAAGACCCATGGACCCTTATCAGCAGGAAGGGGATAAAAAAGGCCTACAGCCCTTTTCCATACTAATCTCCTACTGAGGTTGGGGGTTGGATGGGAGGTAAAGTTGTTTAAGAACCATAAATAAAATACATTTGGTTAAATATAAGTCTACATTCTGGCTTTTATTGGATTTGACAAGCTCTCACCTAAGAGATTCTATTCTATGCTATGCCATTAGAAGTAGTTTTGGGTGTTTGGAGAAGCAATTTGACATCCCCTGGTGCTTTCTAACCAGTAAGAAAATGTGTAATTTATTGCTGATCATTGTGTATATAAACATGAATATTTCTTGAAAGGCAATGTGGTTTATTATTATTATTTCAGCTCTTTATGTGCAGAGAGATAAGTATAAGTACTAGAGCATTTTATTTTAAACCAACATTTTGTTTACAAAGTGAGATGAATCAAAACGTTGGTCTCCTTTCTCATGTTTCAGAAAAAATATGAGAGAACCCAACTCTAATCCCAGGTGAGTGCAAACACCACATCATCGGGATTGAAGCAAAGTGCACTGGCAGACAAGAATAGACTTTAAGGGGAAGGGATTTTTGGACAGAGTCTTTTATGACTAGGCTGTTTCAGACATGGTGTGTAGGAAATGGAAGGACTTGCCAACAACTGTATTTTTTGAGCAGCTTCACTAAGTGAAGGCTGTCAGGGAGCATTGTGGTTTGAATGAGAATGGCCACCATAAGCTCATTTATCAATGTTTGGCTCCCACTTTGTGGACTATTGAGGAAGGATCAGGATGTATGGCCGTGCCTGAGGAGGTATATCACTGGTGTTGGGCTTTGGAATCCCAAAGCCAAAGTCAAGCCCAGCTTCTCCCTCTCTCTGTCTCTTGCTTGTGATCAGATGTAAGCTCTCAGCTACTACTCCAGGGCCATCCTGCCTGCCTGCCTGCTCCTACACTCCCTACCATGATGATCACCTCTGAAACTGTGGTCAAGCCTCCAATGAAATGCTTTCTTTCACTAGCTGTCTTGATTATCCATGGTGTCTCTTCAAAGCAGCAGACAAATAACTAAGAGTAGAAGTTGGGGGATGCTCTGCAAAATGGACCAAGGAAAGGAAGAATCTTAATAATTTGTAGAATGAGACTGAAGCAATATTTTAAAGACTAGAGTCTATGTTTCTCATTTAAATCATAAATTTGAGGGTAATAACAAAAGATTGCTAGAGAATTTGAGTTCCTAGATTCTGTAAGACATCTTGGTAGAGATAAATCCTATGTCAGGCATTTCCTGGAGATGTTTGCTGTTAAGACTTGCAGTTAGGGAGAGAACTTTATTTCAAGGGATCACAGCCTGGGTTGTCTCTAGCACTGTCTTCCATCCTGTCCTGTCAGAATATCCACAGATCCTAGGTTTCTAGATATTTGACCTGAGACTTGATGCTGTTTTTCAGGAAGATGGTGAGCAACACTTGGAGAAAGCACACAGCCTCCCTCACAGGGCCGCTCCCCTAGGCCTCCTGCACCTGTGGTTTGTGTGCAGCTTCTCCTGAAGTCTCCCTCACTGTGTCACTCAGAGCACAGTAGTACAGGGCAGAGTCTGACAGCTGTGCTGAGGACGTCTGCAGGTGGAAGGAGCTGCTGCTCTTGTGGAGAGTGGCGTGGAACCCTCGGTGCTCTGTCCTCTTGTTGTCTGTGGAGCTCCTCAGGAGTAGCTGAGGGGCTTCATTGAGATATTGCATGTACCAGAAGAGGTAAACACCTAAGTAAGTAGTCTGATAGGTGCAGTTCAGCATCACAGGCATTCCCTCTGTGAGAGTGACCAAGCTTTCTGTCTGCATCACTGAGTCTCCATTGCTCCTTTCTAAAAAACAAACAAGGAGGAATTACTGTTCTATGTGAGGAGGAAGGATAAAGACTGCCATAGTTGTACAACAAAGACATCATTAACTCTTAGGGTAAAATGTAACTTACTGAGCATGAAGAGGAGCACAAGAACTGAACAGGTGACAGGAAGCATGTTCATAGAAGAAATGACACTTGGTCCTTGACTGCACCAGTCTCGCAGGGCAAGTCTTCTTCAGGACCTCATCAAACTCCTCACTCATGGGCAAGGACCTCTGTCTGCACAGTGAGTCTGTCATGCTAAGACACTTGAAGGAGATGTAACCCACATCTCCACATCTAAGAAAGCAACGCCCTCTGCTGATCTCCTTAAACCTGCACCACAGGTGGCTGCACAAGACACTGTGAATAAACTTGAAACCTCACCCTAAGCAGACAGGTCTCTAGCTGACACCTGTGTTATGAACCATATGTATCCTATGGTATTTAACGGGGTGGGTGTACGTAAAAGTGTACACACCCATACCTCTGATAAAATTCATCTATTTTTCTCATTATATTGGTTCTTTAGAGAATGTTATGCAATAAAATTTTATTAAACTCATCTACTCTCTCCAATTGTAACAGATCCATCCAACTTCCCTACCAACCACATTTTGTCCCTCTCTTTTTTTAAATAAGACACTTCAATTTTTGTCTTTCCAGCTGTTCTTCTCATATACTCTTAGCTTTGTTCCCTCAGTAGAGGGTGGTCTATGAACCAGGAGCTGCATTTTTAAACTGCATCTCTCTATCTCAGCAGATACAAACTGCCAACAGCTCCGTAGCTAAGGGAGGGAATGCCCACTGTCCCCATTTGTCTGATCCTTTGCTAGTCTTATGCCTGCTGCCAACCTCTGTAAGTTCATATGAGAAGCTGCATTTTTAAGTGCTTCTCAGCTATTCGAGATTCCTCTGTTGTGAATTCTCTCTTTAGCTCTTTATCCCATTTATTAATTGGATTACTTGATTGTTGGTATTTAATTTCTTAAATTCTTTGTATATTTTGGATATTAGCCCTCTGTCTGATGTACTGTTCTTGAAGAACTTTTACCCATCTCTAGGCTACCATTTTGTTCTATTGACAGTGTTCTTGGACTTACAGAAGCTTCTCAGTTTCATGAGATCCCATTTATTAACTGTTGATCTCAGAGTCTGTGTTGTTGCTGTTCTGTTCAAGAACTTGTCTCCTATGCCAATGAGTTCCAGAATTTCCCCCACTTTGTCTTTGAATAGATCTGGAATCTCTGGTTTTCTGTCAAGATCTTTGATCCACTTGGGCTTGAGTTTTGTGCAGAGTAAGGAATATAGGTGTATTTGCACTTTTCTAAATGCAGACATCCAGTACGACCAGCACCGTTTATTGAAGATGTTTTCTGTTTTCCAGTGTATGGTTTTGGCTTTTGGTAAAAAAATCAAGTGGCCTTAGGAGTGTGGGTTTATTTCCATTGATCAGTTCCATTGATCAGCCTGTCTGTTTCTATGCAAGTACCTTGCATTTTTTTTAATTCTATTGCTTGCAGTATAGCTTGAAATCAGGGATGTTGATACCACCACATGTTCTTTTATTGTACAGAATTTTTTGGGCTATCCTGCATCTTTTATTTTTCCATATAAAGATAATGGTTGCTCTTTCTCAGTCTGTAAAGAATTGTGCTGGGATTTTAATGGGTATTGCAATGAATCTGTACATGGCTTTGGGCATAATGGCCATTTTTACTATGTTAATCCTACTGATACATGAACATGGGAGATCTTTGCATCTTCTAAAATGTTCAATTTCTTTCTTCAAATACTTAAAATTCTTGTCATACAGGGCTTTCATTTCCTTGGTTAGGGTTACACCAAGATATTTTATATTATGTGTGGTTATTATGAAGGGTGTTGTTTCTCTAATTTCTTTCTCAGCCCTTTTGTCACTTTTATAAAGGAGGGATTCTGACATTTTGAGTTAATTTTTTATTCAGACACGTTACTGAAGGTGTTTATCAGCTGTAGGTGTTTTCTGGTAGAATCACGGGGTCACTTATGTATTCTATCTTATCACCTAAGAATAGTGATACCTTTTGGACCCAGAGAAGAGCATGTCTGATTGCATGCGGGTTGATGCCCCAGGTCCCGCCTCTGAGAAAAAGGTATCGGACGGGTCTGATGCTCTTTGGGTGGATGACACCTAAATGAACATCTGTACAAAGTCCCAATTTATTTCTAATATCAGAGATCAGACCTCTACTCTTGCCTGATGCGTCTAAAACAAAAAGGGGGAACTGTAGAGAGCTGCGGAATGCTATGCCTTAAAGATGGAGCTGGTTTCCGCCTTCCACCTTCCCGATGGTGAGTGCTCTCTGTCACGAACAACTCCACATTTGGCTAAGGCCGAGGATCTGGCTTGCTTCCATATACGTGGACCTATCTGCATTGCCCCCGTGGCACGCCTGGGTTGGCTACCCAGAGGCTATTTAAGCTGTGGGCTGGCTTTCCCCGGGGTCCGAGGATTGTTCAATGTTCCTCAATAAACTGCATTGAAAAAAAAAAAGCTTAAAAAATTCATTGAGTATATAAACTGCATAATTATTAAAAAAAAAAAAACAGATACTCTAAATCAATTGGAAAAAAAAGTGGGGAACAGCCTAGAACTTATTGGCACAGGAGAAAACTTCCTGAACAGAACACCAACAACACAGGCTCTAAGAGCAACAATCAATAAATGGGACCTCATGAAACTGAAAAGTTTCTGTAAATCAAAGGACACCGTCATCAAAACAAAACGACTGCCCACAGATTGGGAAAGAATCTTCACTAACCCTTTATCTGACAGAGGACTAATATCCAGTATATACAAAGAACTAAAGAAGCTGAAAAGCAGCAATCCAAGTAATACAATTAAAAAATGGGGAACAGAGCTAAACAGAGAATTCTCGACAGAGGAATATCGAATGGCAGAGAAACACTTAATGAAATGCTCATCCTCATTAGCCATCAGGGAAATGCAAATCAAAACGACCCTGAGATATCACCTTACACCCATCAGAATGGCCAAGATGAAAAACTCAAGCGACAACACATGCTGGAGAGGTTGTGGAGAAAGGGGAACCCTCCTCCACTGCTGGTGGGAATGTAAACTGGTACAGCCACTCTGGAAATCTATCTGGCGCTTTCTAAGACAATTAGGAATAGTGCTTCTTCAAGACCCAGCTATACCACTGCTAGGTATATACGCAAAGTTTTCTCAAGTACACAAAAGGGATACTTGCTCAACCATGTTTATAGCAGCTTTATTTGTAATAGCCAGAACCTGGAAATAACCCAGATGTCCATCAACTGAGGAATGGGTACAGAAATTGTGGTATTTTTACACAATGGAATACTACTCAGCAATCAAAAAGGAGGAAATCATGAAATTTGCAGGCAAATGGTGGGATCTAGAAAAGATCATTCTGAGTGAAATATTCCAGAAGGAGAAAGACAAACATGGGATATACTCACTTATATAGACCTATAAGATATGATAAACATAATGAAATCTATACACCTAAAAAAGAAAATCAAGAGAGCAGACATGGGGTAAGATGATCAATCCTCGTTTAAAAAGACAGATGGGATGTGCATTGAACATATGACAGGAGTCTACTGAGCACATCTGAAAGACTCTAACTAGCAGTGTTTTCAAAGCAAAGACTCATGACCAAACCTTTGGCAGAGTACAGGGAATCATAAGAAAGAAGGGGAGTTAGTCTGATGGGGAAAGGATAGGAGCTCCACAAGGACCAAATATACCTGGGCACAGGGTCTTTTCTGAGACTGACATTCGCCCAAGGACCATGTATGGATATAACGTAGAACCTCCCCTCAGATGTAGCCTGTGATAGCTCAGTAACCAATTGGTTTCCCAAAGTGAGGGGAACAAGGACTATTTCTAACAGGAACTCAATGACTGGCTCCTTGGCCTCTCCACCCCCCAAGGGAGGAATAGTCCTGTTAGGCCACAGAGGAGGGCTTTGCAGCCAGTCCTAAAGATATCTGATAAAAAGGATCAGATGAATGGGGAGGAGGTCCCCCCCATCAGTGGACTTGGAAAGGGGCATGGTGGAGATGAGGGAGGAAGGGAGGGACGGACTGGGAGGGAATGAGGTAGCGGGACACGGCTGGGATACACAGTTAATAAAATGTAACTGATAAGAAAAAAGAAAAGAATAGTGATACTTTGACTTCTGTTTCTTTTTTTTAACTTGTATCCCTTTTATCTCCTTTACTTGTATTATTACTCTATCTAGAACTTCAACTACCATTGTTGTAGGAGACAATTAATATTGTCTAATAATTATCTTTTAGTAAAGCTGTTCTCCTAAACAGCTGTATAACCAAATCACCTCACAGAGAATGGATTTATTTAGTTAACCTAGAACACAATGCTGGGCAATAGTTACTCCCTCCTAAACCTCCAAGCCCTCATAGTCTCCTAACATTTAGATTTCCCACATTATATTTGCTTTTTTGTGAAATCTTAGGTCTGGTTCATGCTCCAAGTCCTCCAAGATCTGTCCTCCTGCTCTGCTTTCAAGCTTGACTCTTCTCCTCTCACTCATTTCCTGCCCTCTAGCTCCTCCCCTCTTTCCTGTCCTCTGGCTCCTCTCAGCTCAACATTGTGTCTAGTTGCTTTATTTAGGCCTGTTTACACAAGAGTTGAGACAGGATGCTTAGAATAAGTATCACAATGCAATATCTGGATTGAAACCAGAGAATGGGTGGAGGAATCAGTATTTGAATGAACAAGGGTAAGGTGTATACATTTTAAAAGAACATTATACCAACATACCGTATTGAAGAGCTATAGTGAAAGCAGGCAACCTAGTGTTATCCTTGATTTTAGTGGGAATACTTTAAGTTTCTCTCCATTTAACTTGATTTTGCCTATTAGTTTGCTATATATTGGGTTTATTGTGTTTAGATATGTGGCTTGTATCCTTGATCTCTCCAAGACTTTAAACATGAAGGAGTATTGGATTTTTTTAAAGGTCTTTTCTGCATCTAATGAAATAATCATGTGGGTTTTTTCTTTTAGTCTGTTTATATGGTGTATTATGTTGCTGGATTTTTCAAATGTTGAATCCGTGCATTCCTGGGATGAAGTTTGCTTGATCATGGTAGATGGTATTTTTGATGTGTCCCCAGATTTAGTTTGCAAGTATTCTGTTGAGTATTTTTGCATCAATATTCATGAGATTGGTTTGAAATTCTCTTTCTTTGTTGAGTCTTTGTGTATTTTATGTATCAGGGTGACTGTGTTCTCATAGAATGAGTTTAGCAATCTTCCTTCTGTTTCTATATTATGGAATAGTTTGAGGTGTATTAATTTTTCTTTGAAAGTCTAGTAGAATTCTGTACTAAAACCACAGAGACATAACAAAACCAAAGGCTGTTTTTTGAGCAAATCAACAAGATAAACAAACCCTTTGCCAATCTAACTAAAAGACAAAGGGAGAGAGTCCAAATTAATAAAATTAGAAAAAAAAGGGGATATGACAACAGACACTAAAGAAATCCAAAGAATCATTAGATCATACTTCAAAAACCTGTGCACCACAACATTGGAAAATTTAAATAAAATGGTTGATTTTCTTATAGATACCACTTACCAGAGTTAAACCAAAATCGATTAAGAATTTAAATAAACTATAACCCTTAATGAAATAGAAGCAGTCATCAAAAGCCTCTCAACTGTAATTATTAAAGAGATTTTTGCTATTGTAGAGAATACCTGTTACTTTTCACTCGAATAAGAGAAATGGTGCCTGGAAGGTAAGCTTCCCCAGAGTATGAAGAGAGAAGACATTCACTTAAAGAAAAAGTTCTTAGGGAAATAGTCTTTTTGGGCACACTCTAGAAAGAGGCCATGCTGGAAAGTGTTTTCCTCAGTTTACCCTTCACACTGTTCCTCTCACTGCAGTGATAAACAGGGGCAGGCTGCAGGGAAAGCTGGCAGCAGAAGTCAGTGTCATCTGCATGGTGTTTGTTTTGAAGACATGAAGAATAGAACAGCCCTGCATCAGCAAGGCCTGCACTGAGGCTCAGAAAAAAGCGAAGGATGCCAGATGCTGTGGGGCAGAGCAGAGTCCGTGAAAACCTTGAGAGGTCGATGAGTGACATAGTGAGGATGAAACATGAATTACAATGGGACGACTGGATGTTTGAGATTCCAGGAAGAGTAAATGTAAGCTGAAAAAAGCTCAGGGATTTGAAAACTAGAGTGCATGTGTGTGCTGGAAGCAAGGATGACTAGATACTAGACATAATTCCTCATAGAAATGCCTACTTTAAAAACATATCATTTTAAATCCTACTCAGTATAACACGTGATGAACCACCACTTCCTGGAATTCGAAGAATATAAGACTCATCTCAGTGTTTCAAAGAACTATCTAGGCCTTGGGGCTGTACATGAATCCTTTAGGACCTTTCAGTAGTACTGGGCAGTCCTTCTTCATGATCTGCAAGGATACAAGACTCCTTATTGTGATATCAGAGCTTGAGGAATCTATTGTGATTGGTAATCTGAATCCTTCCTTTCAAGGGAAGAAATACAAAGTCACTACACTTGAAGGCATGTATGTAAGAATGCCCAGAAATGAACCTGGTGTTTTGTTGTTTGAATCTATGCACATGGTATTTTACTTCAATCAAAGATAGTTTGAAAAGTCAGAAGTTTTTAAAGGGTTGATAATGGGCCTTTCTTCCTGAGAAGAGGTAGGTACAGCCTCCATTCATAGGTAGGGTATGTAGGAATCAGCACTGAGAGTTGGCATTACAGCAACAGGCACATGGGCACTCTGTCTGCAGCACAGAAATAAGCAGCAGTGTGCAGCCAGGACAGGGACAAGAAACTGCTTTGAGTGGAGAACTGTGACCATCTGGGGGCCTTGATAAATTTCTTTACTCTGCTAGCTAAAGCACAAGGCAAGAAAAATATTGACTACAGCACACAGAAGCAGGGAAATCACAGTAGACAGAACCAACTGATGGAGAAAGCTAAACACACACACACACAAGCACATGCAAAGAGAGACAGAGAAAAATAAAGAGAAGGAAACAGAGAGAGAGAAAAAAATAGGGAACACAGAGAGGACATTCAGGAACACAAAATTCTCATGTCTTCTCCAAGACTAAAGTTTGTAAGAGTCTTTAAAAGATTTTCCTTCCCTCATTTAGGGTTGCTCAGTCTGAATAAACACAAGATGGATGATTGACCCACAGCTTTGACATAAACATGTACTGAGCAGGCCTAGAACTTGTTCAGTTCCAACAGCAGCAGGGGGTCTACTGATGGAGAGAAGCTTCATCAGGCCTCTGTTTTACACTGCTAAGCTTGTCTCAGGTCAAGAGGCTGATGAAAAAGCCAATCATCTTGAAGTCCAACATTGATGTTAACTCTATGGCCCCTCTGACTGCCTGTCTGCACAACAGTCAATCTATTTAACACTTATTCCCACTGCATCAGTGGTGACTCTTAGTCATCCACTATTTCTTTCTCACTGTTAAATTTATTAAGCTTAGCAGGGTAGCTTCTATCTGTGCTCTGCCTGTGCCTCTGCAGTACAGCTATGGAAGTTTTTTGCCTGCAGATATTGTTGACATGTCTAGCCTCCTAGATGTTTGGGGCATGGAATAATCTTCTCCTTGTAGGTTGACAGAAACATGCTAGACAGAAACATGGGATAGAGATCAGAACTCAGCAGATACATTTTTCAAGTAAATTTACAAATAATCAAGAAGACCTGGCCTCTTCAATGATGCACCTTCTGAACTTAGGTGTCCCTGTTCCCATTATCGATAGATTGACCTCACCAGCTGGTTGTAGGCTTACACCCCCCATAACTCCCAGAGTTTATCCATGCTCTCCTTTATCACAGGGAATACAGATCAGACCCTGATTTGGAACTAGGTTCCTAAGAAAGAAGAGTTAGTTCCATCTATTGAGTATGTATCAAGGCTGTTTTCTAGAGCCCTTGGCTTTTAACCTAACCAGGTAGAGGAAAGCTCAGTCTATGCACGCGCACACACACACACACACACACACACACACACACACACACACACACACACAGTGATAATGGCTTAAAACCAAGACATAGGAACAGAAGCACTGCCATCCTATCATCTGCCATTTGGTGCTTGCCACCTGGACCTCATCCTGCTACTAGAATACACTGTGAGATGCCTGAGTGTCCAGAGGTGATTAAGAAGAAATTTCAAAGACATGCATTCTCTGACTTTTCCTAGAACAGATTAAAAGGTAACATGTGTTAATTCAATAACACATGAATGCAGAAAGAGATATATAGAGCCCATGGATGTCAAGGTAAATGACCAAAAGACCCAGTGCCAGACACTCATACTCACCAAAGTTTAACCTGGGACAGTGGCTCTGAGTTTGTGATCTCATATTAGTGTATGGAAGAAATGTGGGCTCGTGTGTGTGTGTGTGTGTGTGTGTGTGTGTGTGCAAAGAAATCTTTATTAAAACATGAGAAATTAAGGAAAAGTGAGAGAAACCTCTAAAAGAACACCATTTCAGAGAGGAAAGAGCTGTCAGTCTCCTTGTCTATGGTCCTCATAAGGCTATGGAAGAGACTGGACATGTGCCAATGTAATGATGTTGGCATTACTTAATCATCTGGGTGATCATTCTCCATGCATGTTCCAACTTGGAATATGGTCATATGGTCATATAACCTTTATGTACTGCCTCTGACATGCACTTTCTTGGATGCTGACCTTGACTGCCTGACAGCAATAGTCACTAGCTGCTGTTGACACTTCTGCCTTTCATGTGTCTCTAGTGTTGTGAAATATGCTAAGCTTTTTATTCTCTTCACTAATAAAAATAGCTGTATGGGACAAGAGAATACTGTGAGACTGCAGAAAGCAAACTGAATTGATATGTACAAAATTCACCAGGGTGAATTTGAAATTTTTTGGCATGCACTGAACAGAAGCAGGGCCAGTGTTTACACCTGGATCTCTGAAGAAATTCACAGAGGTATGACCCTATCTGAGACTCCATTTATGAACCAGCATTGATGATAGATCGTCCAAAGGAAGAGACAAAGTGTGTCTCCCAGCTGCAAGGAATAAATGACTCTGATGTCAAACAAGAGCCAACAATAGGAATATTCTTGCTCTCAACCTTGGTAAAAGAAGCTTTCTATTCAGTGACGTAATTCAGAGATGCATAACTACCTAGGGCAATGAGAGTAAGTGTTGAGAACTCAAACCTAAATGGGGTATCTATATCAGACCTTCCATGGCCAGGAAAATACCACAGAAGAAGGAGTTGGAACACTGTAGCATCCCAATGATAGGAAGAATGCTCCCAGTGCTGAGAAAAGGAGAATGTGAGTGAAGAGCCACAGGGGAAACCTCTCTACCTAAGCCTCATCACAACAAAGCCTAGGCTACATCTTGGAAGAGAAGTAGAAAAAAATGTTGAAGAAAGGGAGGAGAGCTTCAAAATGTCCTCTGGACATGACATGGATGTTGCACATCATGAACTCACAGGACCTGTGATTTCCTTCACCAGACATACACAAAACCAAAACAGCTAGAAATTATGGAGGACCTGTGATTTCCTTCACCAGACATACACAAAACCAAAACAGCTAGAAAGTATGGAGGGCAACAGGACTCCTGAGGCCCCTCTTTTCTTACTGGGGAGATATTGGTAATTGATAGATGGTGGGTAAGGAAAGTCATTTTTTTTAGGAAGGTGGACACTTGTAGGTTCCCATGCATCAGTGGATGATCCCAGTGGATGGCACCACTAATTAGATTCAGTGGGTTATGAGAAAAAAGGAGGAATAGGGGACATGAAGCTTAGGGCACTATGTGTTCACAGTGAGGTGTTCTCATAAAGCAAATACTTTCAAAATCAAGCATGCTTGAGCTCAGAACTTGTTGTGGCATATCATGTTTGTGTGCAGGCTGCAGGTACCCGGGGAGCACTGTGTGCTTACTGCACGGAGGTAGACAGCAAAGTCACTGGGCTGGGAGTCTCTGATGTGCAGGGAAACGTGCATGCTGGCTTTATTGAGGTGAGCTGTGAATCTGCCTTCTTCCTTGTCACCATTGGAGAAGATGGACACCAGCAACTCGAGGCCTTTCCCGGACTGCTGTCTGTACTAACTGAAGATGTTGGAAGCACTATCACTGAAAGTGCAGTTGAGAGAGGCCATGGCTCCCTCTGGGACACTGAGGGATTCTGGGTTCTGCTGCACCTTCTGCTGGCTGCTCACCCCTGTGCAGAAAGACAAAGGTCAGGCAAACAGGAATGGGGACATATGGATGCTAACACTGTAGAATGCTGACAATTGCCCATGGGCCTCCCACCCCTTAAATAAACACTTAAAACATTGGTGTTTTTACCATTATTCTAGAGTAATAGAAACAACTTTTTATATACAAAAAATAAATGTCCATACTCACAATTAATCTGAAGCCACAGGACCACCAGCAAAATGTTCAAAGATTTTATCATTCTCTCTTCCTCTCTCATCACTGAGGATTCATACTTTAAGCCCTCACCCCCAAATTAGTTTCAATTTTCTAATGTTTCTTCTTCAGGAAACATTAAGATATTCTTCCACCAAGTAGAGAAAAAAAGCACAGTTCACCACCTCTTTTTTTTTAATCATCAAACCCTTCCCCTTCTTCATTTCCCCTCTTCTCCCCCTCCCTTTCCCCCACCACTTTCTCACTCAAAATCACTTGAGACTTTTCCCCAGTCTTTGAGAAGAGCCTGCCATCTTGTGGATACTGACAGTGACCACAGAATTGCTAAAAGTAAACATTTTTCTTATGCGAGTTTCTAAAATTAAAAATCTGCTGTCTTAGTTAAACACAAATTTAAGAGACATTTGTTCCAAGTCAGTGTGGCGGAACATGCATGTTTTTGTGCATTTCAAGTTAAGTTTGAAATACATCCTGTTACCTCAAGCAGCCACTTTCCTGTAGTTAATGGTCCACACTTTTTCTGTCCCCAACTCTTGAGTGAGGTTCTTGTAGAATAGGAGTCTTTCACACCCTACAGCTGCTCTATGGGTCAGACCGCACACCTGCATAAAACACTTCACCTTTGACTTTTAAAGCAATGTCATCTAATTAAAGGAATTCTGGAAAAACTATAAATGGGTAAAAGCATTACTTACTAAAAATGGGTTCTTCTTTAAATATAAAGAACACATTTTTTTTTTGAGGCAGGGTCTGCTATGGCAGTTTGAATTAGAATGCCTCTGTTAGGCTCATACATTTCTGTTTGTTCACTAGTTGGTGAAATATTTGGTAAGAATTAAAAGGAGTGGCCTTCTTGGAGGATGTATGTTACTGGTGATGGGTTTAGAGGTTTCAAAAGCCTAAGCCACTTCCAGAGAGCCCTTTCTCTCTGTCCTTCATTTGTGGACCAGGTTGAAAGCTCTCAACTACTGATCCAGCACTATGCATGCCTGCCATTCTACCTGCCATGATGATTATAGACTTACCATTTGAACCATAAGCCCCCATTATCTCTTTCTTCTACAAGTTATCTTGACCATTGTGTCTCATCATAATGGTAGAAAATTAAGACAGGGTGTGGTGGTGGTATAAATGAAAATGCCCCCCACATAGGTTTATTGCAAGTGGCACTACTAGGAAGTGTGGCCTTTTAGAGAAAGTGTCATTCGGGGTGGGCCTTGAGTTTTTAAGCACTCAAGCCAGGCCCAGGTACTCTTTCTATCTGCTGCCTGTAGAAATGGATGTAGAACTCTCAGCTCCTTCTCCACCATGTCTGCCAGCATGCTGTCATATTTCCTGACAGGCTGACAATGGACTAAATTTCTGAACTGTAATGTAGCCACAATTAAATGCTTCTCTTTATTAGAGGTGCAGCTGTCATAGCATTTCTTCACAGCAATACAAACCCTGACTAAGACCTAAAGTCTCTTTTTGTAGTACTGCGTGGCCCAGAACCCACTGTATGAATCAAGCTGTCCTACGAATGCTTTTCATTTTCTATAATAATTTCATTTATTTATTTTAATTATCTTTATTTTAAATTAAAATGACTTTTAACAAATATAGAGTTCAGATTCCCTTACAATACAGCATTGTATTCTGCATTAAAGACACACCTCTGTCCAACTAATGAGCCAGAACTATCTGATGTGTATAGCACAAGTCAAGAAACCCATTGTAAAATCCTTTTCCCCATGAACTCCTTGCTCTTTAAAAACAAAACAGAGAGTTCTCAATAATGAGTGACAAAAGAGGCATAGCAACAGCATAAGAAAACACCCATCATGCCTTAGAAAATGTCTGAAAATTCAATATAAATCGTTAAAGACAAAGTGTGGCCATCACTGAACAGTAAGGGCATATCTCAGAAAGAAAGAGAAAGAAAGAAAGAGGGAAGGAAAAGAAAATTGGCACTTCTAGTCCCAGAAGCCATCAACAGTCTGTAGTCTCTATGATTTCCCTTAATGAGAGTCCACAAGAGATGGACAATCTAGTTATTTACCTTAGAAAGTCAGTGTTTCATTTATAAGTGAATTTACCAAGTACATAGTCACTAATGGGCAGTATCTTTCTCTTTTATATCTTTAGATATCTCATCCCACAACTTCAGGCTGACACAGTTTCATAGGAAAAATTACTGAACTAGCTAACTCTCCTGTGTTGGGCATTCTCTGGATCAGCTTTATAGACTGTTCTTTCCTCAGCAATGCCATTCTAGAGAAGTTCGGGGCAGGTTTCCTTGCCATTGTCCTCTGGGTTGGTACTGAGCTTCTTGGACATGCGCCTTTTTACCTTCCATCAAGTTTGAGATTTGTGGTCAAGGTCTGTTCAACCATTCCTCCTTTTTCTCAGTCTTTCTCTTACGATAATTGTATTGATGTCTTTACATGAGAAAACGTTCTGTGGGCCTCAGATTCTATCCATTCTCTCTCTCTCTCTCTCTCTCTCTCTCTCTCTCTCTCTCTCTCTGTGTGTGTGTGTGTGTGTGTGTGTGTGTGATTCCTACTTTTCAGATTGGGTCATGGCAATTGACATTCAATTTTAAGAATCTTTTATTTTGTGTGATAAAAATATGTTGTTAAATCATTCTAGTGCATTTTTAAAGTATTTCCCTCCACAAAGTAACTCCTCTGCCTTGGTAGAATCCTGGGTTATAGGAAATACACTCAGGTTCTTTGGGTCGATCCTTAGGGAGGCACCTGTTTGATAACAAGTTTCACTTTGATAATAACAAACCATTACATAGGCATTATACAGTTTAAAAACTGTCTGAACCTGAGAATGGGGAAGGGAATATAAGGAGAGAGAGAGAAAGAGCTAAAGAACTTTAAAGACTACTTGAGGAGTGCTGTAGAAACCTAATATAGTAGAAACTTCATAAAATGTAAGCATATATGAAGTTGATCTAAATTAAATTGCCAAATAATGGGGAAGATAGAGTCCCAACTGGACATCACTTGTCACCAAATGAAGCTTCCATTACTTCTGATTGGGTTATATCTAATTGAGTTGTTGGCCAAAGAGGTCCCATGAGATTCCCCAGACAACCCAAGCTGTTGTCAGGACTATACATTGCTCTCCACAAATTAATGTCAAAGTCCCATTGCTGAAATCAACACTTACACAACTCATTTATCATGTAAAGCTTGAGTTGGTGCCTATACAGAGCTTTTGCCTCTAGGTTCTAGCATCTTCGATATAGAAAAATATTCTGCACACTACCAAAAGACAAATGTAAGCACCAACTCAGCTACAAGCCCTTTGATCTTCAATGGTGCCTTGTGTGCAAGATGTACTAAGGAAATGGTGGCAAAGGTCGTGGCAGTAACCAATCAATATCAGGACTAAGGCCCACTCCATGATATGGAGCTCCTACCTGACACTGCTTGAGTGACCAAGAACCTGATAGTAGATATCCTGGAGACCTAGAGCAAAAGAAAACACTACTATTCTTTAAAAATGTAATAATTAAATTATTTTTAATGACATTCTGCCAAACTCATAAATCAGTGTCTTGGTTAACCATCAGCAGATGGGAACAAATACAGAGACTCACATACAGATGTTATACAGAACGTGAGAGACCTTGGAACCTTCAGCCATAAATGAGATATCTTCATCAAATTTCTTCACTCCACTTCTTAGAGTTTAGGGAAGCCTGCTTAAGAGAAAGCAGGAAGAATATAAGTGCCAGAAGGGATGGAGGACACCAAGAAAACAAGGCCCTCTAAATCAACATGATCAAAGCTCATATGAATTCAGAGAGACTGAGGCATAATACATAGTCTTGCACACATCTGTTTCAGGTCCTTTGGATATATACATGCAATTATGGCTTCCAGTTTAGAGTATATATGGGATTCCTGGATGTATGAACAAGTGAGTCTGTTTTTTTGTGCCTTTACTTAGGCTTTTTCCTTTGAATTGTTTGTTTTGTCCAACTCCAAAATATTAGTTCTGTTTTGTTTTATTTTTTATCTTTTAGAACTCTGATTCTTTTTTTTTTTTTTGAGATAGGTTTACTCTGTGTAGTCTTGGTAGTCCTAAACTCACTTTGTTTACCAGGCTGGCCTTGAACTCACTGAGATCTGCTTGCCTCTGCCTCCCTGAGTTCTGGACTACAGGTATATGCCACTGTACCTAGCTCTTAGTTGTTTTCTGATCAGAGACAGAAATGGATTAAATCCAGATGAGAACAGAGATGGGAGAAAATGGAAGGAGTAGAGGTCATGGAAACTGTATTAAATATATATTATGTAAGAAAAAAATCTATTTTCAATAAAAGGAAAAATAAGGAAACATGGAGAAGAAATAAGAAAATACAACTTTCAATTGCTTTTATTAGTTTTGTTAGTTCTTGTGCAGTCAGATTTTATCTGCTTTTTGGCTACTATAGATGGGTCAGCTGCCCTAATAACAGGATTTTCTTAACGTGAACCTCTGACTGAAGGCAACATGCTTTTCATGAGACTTTACTAAGTATGCAAATGAGAGAGAGAGAGAGAGAGAGAGAGAGCCTACTCCCTGTTCCAATTCATTATCTTATGCATGACAGGATAGGGGTTGTGAAACAAACAAACAAAAAGCCAGAAAGTTCACCAGTCTATAATTCCTCAAGTCAAAATCTCCAGAGTGTGTCTGGCCCTTCTTTGATCCTCTGAAGACTTCTTGTGTTTATTGGAAATTGTTGTTGTTGTTTCAAAAATTTCAGACAATATGTTGATTATGCTTTTACCCTCACACAACTCCTCCTAGATTCTATCCATCTTCCTACCCATCCAAATTTATGTCCTCTCTCTCTCCCTCTCCCTCTCTTTCTCTCTCTCTCTCTCGCTCTCTCTGGCTCACTTGCTCATTTGGGCTCACTCTTGCTTTTGTGCTCTCTCTCTTAAGCCATAAGTAAACCCAAAACAACAAAAATAAAAACAAAACAACAACAACAACAACAAAATTGAGACAAAACCTGCCAAAACAAAGAGCTCCTCACAGACATATTTTTTAAAAAAACAAAATAAAAATAAACAACAACAACAAAAACCACGGAGTTCATTCTATGTTGACCCAACTTCTCCTTGTTATGGGAAAATGGTGTGTGGTTTGTCTACTCAGTGAGAAATCTACTGAAAACAAAACAAAACAGAACAGATCAGAACCTTTTTCTTTCCCAGCAGATATCCATTTCAAATAGCTTCATTATTATGAGTAGGACCAACTATCCTACCCCTATTCTTTCTATCAGTTCTGGGACCCTGTCTGGTTTGAACCTATGCAGGTCTAGAGCACGGTACCATTTCTAAGCATGTAATTCTGGTGCAATCCTTTTATCTGGGGCACACGAATGTGGTACTGGCTGCCCTCTGTTCACAGATGCATGGCTCAGCCCTCCTAAATTTTTTTTCTTCACATTCCTGGCTTCCTAGCTGTTCCTTTGACCTCTGTGGTTAACTGGAAAGGCTAAGGTTTTTCCATCTCCTCATGGTAACTGCCAGGATTTTCTGCTTTCCTATGCTGTTGTCTTTCTCTCAAAAATCTATTAAAAAATCCTCAAGCTTGCTTTTCAGTCTATTTTAAAGCTGTCTTTCTAATGATACTAATAACCCCAAAAGCAAAATTCAGTTCCCCAGTACAGTGTTAGAAAGAATTCTCCACCACCTCTGCCTCCCTGAAGCCTCCAGGAGCAGGTTTTGGTACTGGCTGTAAGTATCTGTGGAGCATGGTGCACCCACCACACAGATGTAGGAGGCCCTGTCTTCCAGCAGGGAGGCTGTGATATGCAGAGTGCTGTGCTTAGCATCTGCATCCAGAATTGCTGAGTACCTTCCATTTGACCTTTTCTTCTCTGTGTAAGTCATGATTGCCAGAGACACAGGACCTCTGCCTGTGTCTTGTTTGTACCACCTTAAGTTGTTAAAGGGGCTCACACTGTAGTTGCACTGAAGGACACAGCTCTCTCCCTCAAGTACGACCAAGGACTCGGGACTCTGCTCCACTTGGGTCTTGCCAGCCACCCCTGTTCAGAAAACATTGTGAAGTTCCAGGCATCGATCATCCACACTTAGCACTTGTAGTTAACATCTTTCCTTACCCTATACAAGCATCTCAGGTTATCTAGAAATAGGTCGATTTTCTTCCCTCCTTCCACCCCAAGGTATTACATCTTTTCCCCAAATCCTACGGAAATGTTCTTTTCCCCTGGCTAACACCTCCACTCACTTACAGTGAAAACATGGCCACAAAAGCACCCAGCAGGCACGCAGGTGCTTCTCCATTTTTACTGCAGAAGTGTGCTCCAAAGCTGCTGCCTCATTTCCTCAGCTCTTTCTTCTACACTAAATGAGAACTCTCAAGAAGTATCACCAGCCAATCAGAGACCTGATGCTCACATCAGCAACTGGAGACAGGACCAATGCCAACACTGCCATCTCGCGGTCAGAACTATAGTTGCTCAAAACCTTAGAGTAAGCATTTTGTGGTTGCTTTTTATGGTTAGCGAGGTGATGCAGAATGTAAATTCTTATGGATGTATAGAAACCACAGTAGAGTGTCAATATGATTGTATTTCAGGGCCTCAGTTCAACTCTGGATCTACATAAGACAGCTAATATCTACTTTCCTTCTCTGAAAGTAGATGCCTAAGAACTTTTGAAAGTTTGAATAGAAAGGATTCACAGTAGAGGCTAATGATCATGACTAGCCTGAACTAGGTCCTCACTTAAAATGTAGATTCCTTTAGAATGTGACTTTTCCTCCATTCTATTTGCAACTATGTCACCAGTTTCAAAAAATGTGTTTTGTCATAAATGGGTACATTAAAATTCTGTTTAAAAATATTTATATTTTGTCGGGGGCAGAGCCAAGATGGCGACTAACACACACAGTTTCTGAGCGGTGGAATGGCTAAACTTCTGAGTTGGTGAGTGGAAGGACCTCTAACCCAGGAAAACAACGGTGAAGCTTTCTAAACAACAGGGAAAATCGCATGAGGTGAAAACTTTAGTCTAAGTTCACCCGAGGACTTGTGTGGGGAAGGTGAGAAATGACCCTTTGATCTCCTGGCACTCCCCTCCCCCAGACCTCCTTCCTCCTTGGCATAGTGGACTCATCTTTCTCAGCGCAGACCTAAATGCCTGGGGTCTGCAGCTGCTGAGGCGGAGCTCCAAGCCCTTTATTGGCAAAGGCCAGCAGTACGTGTCTCCAAGTCCCAGATTCGCGTGGTGGCTGTACCATTTTCCCAGGGCCCGAGTCTGCTAGATGCCATACTAGCTCTGCAGGATCGCAATCACTGACAGTACGACGGTACGGCACGCCCAATCCCATAGTAACAGAGAATATGCTATATACTCACCAAAACCAGGCAGAAACACCATGCAAGCTAGACACACCAGGCGCTAGGCCTCCCAAGCTTGGAGAACACAGTGAAGAGACCCCAGGACTTCCCAGAAAGCATCTGGACTAGCAACCCAGTCTCCAGTTACAGCGGGACTTTCTAACCTGGCTGTGGAGCAGCACTGAGCTGGCGGGGCACATCAGCCCTCCAGTTTAAGACTAACCAGTGCCTAACCAGAGAACAGAGAGCCTGGCTGCCCCAATCCCTACCAACGTGACCACGCTGAAATCTCCAGCTGCAGCAAGACCTCATAACCTTGCAGTGACAGCAGCACGGAGCTGGCAGAGGACATCAAAGAAGTAGGGCCAAACCAGAGAGCAGAGAGCCTGGATACCCCGATCTCTGCCAACTGACCTGCATGTAAGTGAGTGCACCCTTGAGAATCTGCAGATCCCCAGATCCTGGGTCCTTCTAAAACAGAAGCCAGGCATGGAACCCCCTCTCACCCATATACCCACTTTGGGAAACAGAGGGTCACTTGGGACATTGAAGTTCCTGCTCTGTGGGTCTAATTGAGGAGTTAAGGCAGTTAATGCCAGAAATTGCGCTGCGATCATCACTAGCGCCTGCAACATATACAGTGCAGAGCCCCTCCCACACACCCAAGGGTTCAACATTAGCCATCACTCTGTCCCTCTAGACACACGTTCACGCACACTTACACACAAATGCGCGCGCATGCACGCTTGCATTTGCCCCTTTTGCACCTGCGTACTTCTCTCCCACAGGTACAGCTAGTCCTCAGCACACGCTAAGGACACGGAACCTCTCTCAGCTTCCTGAAGAACTCTCTAGACGCCAGAGAGAGACAGTACCAGTCTAATCTACAGAATCCAAAAACAAACAGGGAAGGTTTCAGATAAGCCAATGGCCAGGGGAAGGCGAAAGAACACTTCCAACATAAACCAAGACATCATGACTTCACCAGCAAACCCCAAAATTGATGGATACTCCAATTCAGTAGAAGCACAGGAAAATGATATTAAAGCCATAATTGCCCAATTATTTGAGGCTCATAAGGAGGAAATGAACAAATCTTTCAAAGAGTTGGCCAGTCAATTGGAGCTAAAGAAAGAAGAAATAGACAAAATCCTTAAAGAAACACAGGCAAACATAGCCAATCAAATAGAGGCACAAGAAGAGATAAAATTAGTGGCATATAAAAAAGAAATGAACAAAGAAATAGAGACCATCGTAGAGAGACAGGAATCCAAATTCAAACAGATGAAAGAAATGGTGCAAGGCATGAAAACAGAATTAGAATTAATAAAGAAAACACAAACTGAGAAAACCCTTGAGCTGGAGAACTTGGAGAAATGATCAGGAACCACAAAAGTAAGCATCACCAACAGAATACAAGAGATGGAAGAGAGAATCTCTGGAGCTGAAGACACACTTGCAGAAATTGATACTTCTCTCAAAGAAAAAGTAAAATCAGAAAAGTTCCAATCACAAAATATCTAAGAAATCAAGGATGCTATGAAAAGACAAAATCTGAGAATAATAGGAATTGATGAAAAAGAAGACTGCAGGCTTCAAGGTCCAGAAAATATTTTCAAGAAAACCATAGAAGAAAATTTTCCCAACTTAAAGAAAAAGATGTCCATAAATATACAAGAGGCCTACAGAACACCAAATAGACTAGACCAGAAAAGAAACATATCATGTCACATCATAGTCAAAACACTAAATCTACAGAACAAAGAAAAGATATTAAAAGCAGCAAGGGAAAAAGGCCAAGTAACATATGAAGGTAGAACTATCAGAATCACACCGGACTTCTCATCAGAAACTATGAAAGCCAGAAGGGCCTGGACAAATATCATGGAGACTCTAAGAGATCACAAATGTCAACCCAGACTACTATACCCTGCAAAGCTTTCAATCAACATAGATGGAGAAAACAAACTATTCCTTGAAAAAACTAAATTTATGCAATATCTATACAGCAAACCAACCCTACAGAAGATACTAGAAGGAAAACTCCAATCCAACGAAAACAACTTCACCCGAGAAAACAGGGCATACAGATAATATCCCAACAAAAATGAAAAGAAAACAAGCAATGAAACAGGGTTAGATCACCGACTCCATTACAAAAGGAACTAACATGCATTGGTCACTATTATCTATCAGCATCAATGGACTCAACTCACCAATAAAAAGACATAGGCTAACAGAATGGTTGCTGAAACAGGATCCAATATTCTGTTGCATCCAAGAAACATACCTATGCAACAAAGATAAACACTGCCTCAGAGTAAAGGGCTGGAAAAATGTTTTTCAAGCAAATGGTTCCAGAAAACAAGCTGGAGTAGCCATCCTAATATCTAATAAACTAAACTTTTATCCAAAGTTAGTCAAAAAAGATAAGGAGGGCCACTATATTCTCATTAAAGGAAAAATCCACCAAGAAGACATCACAATCTTGAATATCTATGCCCCAAATACAAGAGCACCAACATTCGTAAATGAAACATTATTAAAGCCTAAATCATACATTGATCCTAATACCTTAATAGTGGGAGACTTCAACACCCCACTCTCATCAAGGGACAGATCAACTAGACAGACACCAAATAGGGAAATAAAAGCACTCACAGAATCCCTCAATCAAATGAACCTAATAGACATTTACAGATCTTTTCACCCAAACTCAAAAGAGTACACCTTCTTTTCAGCACCGCATGGAACCTTCTCCAAAATAGACCATATAGTGGGTCACAAAGCAAGCCTCAACAGATACAAAAGGGTTGAAATAATCTCTTGTATACGATCTGACCACCGTGGAGTAAAGCTGGACATCAACAACAACAGAAACAACAAAAAGCCGACACGCACATGGAAACTGAACAACTTACTACTCAATGACAGCTGGGTTAAGGAAGAAATGAAGAAAAAATGAAAGACTTCCTAGAATTCAATGAAAAGGAAGGCACAACATACCCAAATTTATGGGGCACATTGAAAGCAGTGCTTAGAGGAAAATTCATAGCACTAAGTGCCTGCAAGAAGAAATTTGTAACATCACATACAAACAATTTAATGGCCCAACTGAAAACCCTAGAAAAAAAAAAAGAAGCAGATAACCGAAGAGGAGAAGATGGCTGGAAATAATCAAACTAAGGGCTGAAATCAATCAATTAGAAACAAATAAAACTATCCAAAGAATCAATGAAACAAAAAGCTGGTTCTTTGAGAAAATCAACAAGATAGACAAACCCTTAGCCAAACTACCTAAAAAGCAGAGAGAAACTATCCAAATCAGCAATATCAGAAATGAAAATGGGGACATAACTACAGACACTGAGGAAATGCAAACAATTATTAGGTCATACTACAAAAGCCTATATGCCATAAAATTTGAAAATCTAAATGAAATGGATAATTTTCTTGACAGATTCCAACTACCAAAATTAAGTCAAGATCAGGTAGAAAGACTGAATAGCCCTATATCTCCCAAGGAAATTGAAGCAGTCATTAACCGTCTCCCTTCCAAAAAAAGCCCTGGACCAGATGGCTTCAGTGCAGAATTCTATAAGTCCTTCAAAGAAGTGCTAACACCAATTCTCCTCAAACTATTCCACAAAATAGAAACAGAAGGAACACTACCAATCTCATTCTATGAAGCCACAGTCACCTTGATACCTAAACCACACAATGATCCAACAAAAAAGAGAACTTCAGACCTATCTCTCTTATGAACATTGATGCAGAAATACTCAATAAAATACTTGCAAACTGAATCCAAGAACACATCAAAGATATCATCCACCATGACCAAGTAGGCTTCATCCCAGGCATGAAAGGGTGGTTCAACATAGAGAAATCCATCAATATAACCCACCACATAAATAAACTGAAGGAGAAAAACCACATGATCATCTCCTTAGATGCCGAAAAAGCATTTGACAAAGTCCAACACCCATTCATGTTTAAAGTCTTGGAGAGATCAGGGATACAAGGCACATACCTAAAGATAGTAAAGGCAATATACAGCAAGGCTATAGCCAGCATCAAACTCAATGGAGAGAAACTTAAATCAATTTCACTGAAATCAGGGACAAGACAAGGCTGCCCATTGTCTCCATATCTCTTCAACATAGTACTTGAAGTCCTAGCCAGAGCAATAAGACAACTAAAGGAGATCAAAGGGATACAAATAGGAAAGGAAGAGGTCAAACTGTCACTATTTGAAGATGATATGATAGTATATATGAGTGACCCCAAAAATTCAACCAGAGAACTCCTCAAGCTGATAAACACCTTCAGCAAATTGGTAGGATACAAAATCAACTCAAAAAAATCAGAAGTCCTCCTGTATACCAAAGACAAAAGGACTGAGAAAGAAATTAGGGAAACAACACCCTTCACAATAGCCACTAATAATATAAAGTACCTTGGGGTGACACTAACCAAGCAAGTGAAAGACCTGTTTGAGAAAAACTTCAAGTCTCTGAAGAAAGAAATTGAAGAAGATATCAGAAGATGGAAAGATCTCCCGTGTGTTCATGGATTGGTAGGATTAACATTGTGAAAATGGCCATCCTTCCAAAAGCAATCTACAGATTCAATGCAATTCCCATCAAAATACCAACTCAATTCTTTACAGACCTTGAAAAAAAGATTCTCAGCTTCATATGGAGAAACAAAAAACCCAGAATCTCCAAAACAATCCTGTACAATAACAGATCATCTGGAGGTATCTGCATCCCCAATCTCAAGCTGTACTATAGGGCAACAGTATTAAACACTGCATGATGTTGGCTTAGAAACAGAAAGGAGGATCAATGGAACCACATAGAAGACCCAGAAATAAACCCACACCTATGAATGCTCGATATTTGACAAAGAAGCCAAATCCATTCAATGGAAAAAAGACAGCATCTTCAACAAATGGTGCTGGACCAACTGGATGTCTACATGCAGAAAAATGAAAATAGATCCATATTTATCACCCTGCACAAAAGTAAAGTCAAAGTGGATCAAGGACCTCAACATAAAACCAGATACTCTAAATCAGTCGAAAAAAAAAAAAAAAGTGGGGAACAGCCTAGAACTCATTGGCACAGGAGACAACTTCCTGAACACAACACCAACAGCAGAGGCTCTAAGAGCAACAATCAATAAATGGGACCTCATGAAACTGAAAAGCTTCTGTAAAGCAAAAGACACTGTCAACAAAATGACTGCCTACAGATTGGGAAAGAATCTTCGCCAACCCTTTATCTGTCACAGAGCTAATATCCAGTATATATAAAGAACTAAAGAAGCAGAAAAGCAAAAAACCAAGTAATCCCATTAAAAAATGGGGAATGGAGCTAAACAGAGAATTCTCGAAAGAGCAACATCAAATGGCAGAGAAACACTTAAAGAAATGCTCAACTTCATTAGCCATTAGGGAAATGCAAATCAAAAGGACCCTGAGATTTCACCTTACACCCATCACAATGGCCAAGATCAAAAACTCAAGTGACAACACATGCTGGAGAGGTTGTGGTGAAAGGGGAACCCTCCTCCATTGCTGGTGGGAATGTAAACTGGTACAACAACTTTGGAAGTCAATCTGGTGCTTTCTCAGACAATTAGGAGTAGTGCTACCTCAAGACTCAGCTATACCACTCCTAGGTATATACTCAAAATTTGCTCAAGTACACAACAAGGACATTTGTTCAACCATGTTTGTAGCAGCTTTATTTGTAATAGCCAGAACTTGGAAAAAACCCAGATGTCCATCAACAGAGGAATGGATACAGAAATTGTGGTATTTTTACACAATGGAATACTACTCAGCAATCAAAAAGGAGGAAATCATGAAATTTGCAGGTAAATGGTGGGATCTAGAAAAGATCATTCTGAGTGAAGTATCCCAGAAGGAGAAAGACAAACACAGTATATACTCACTTATATAGACCTACAAGATATGATAAACATAATGAAATCTACACACCTAAAGAAGATAATCAAGAAAGTGGACATGGGCGAAGATGATCAATCCTCATTTAGAAAGACAAATGGGATGTGCATTGAATGTATGACAGGAGTCTACCGCAAAAGGCATCTGAAAGACTCTACCTAGCAGTGTATCAAAGAAGACACTAAGACTCATAACCAAACCGTCGGCAGAGCGCAGGGAATCATATGAAAGAAGGGGAGTTAGTATGATATGGAAAGGATAGGAGCTCTACAAGGACCAAATATATCCGGGCTCAGGGTCTTTTCTGAGACTGACACTCAACCAAGGACCTATGGATCCTATATCTATGGATATAACCTAGAACTTCTGCTCAGATGTGGTCCGTGGTAGCTCAGTAACCAAGTAGTTTCCCAAAGTAAGGGGAACAAGGACTATTTCTAACAGGATCTCAAGGGCAGGCTCTTTGACCTCCCCCCACCACCACCCAGGGGAGGAGCAGTCCTGTTAGGCCACAGAGGAGGACTTTGCAGCCAGCCCTGAAGATATCTGATAAAACAGGGTCAAATGAAAGGGGAGGAGGTCCTCCCCTATCAGTGGACTTAGAAAGGGGCAGGGAGGAGACCAGCGAGGAAGTGTGGGGTTGGAGAAGGAATGAAGGAGCGGGATACAGCTGGGACACAGAGTTAACAAAATGTAACCAAAAAGAAAAATAAAATTAAAAAAAAGAGAAAAAATATTTATATTAATTCTGTGACAATTTCATGTTTGTATACAAAGTATTTCTGAGGGAATGTTAAATCCTGTAGTAATGATAGGCTTTTAAATCATTCATTATTAGTTCAAAAATACTTTTCAAGACCTATATTACTCAAGTTGGTCACAAAGCTAAGGATCAGCAATTCTGTGCTCATGAATTACACACTAACAGAGAAATAGTTGAGCATCTGGCAGAAATACTGACAAGTGGAATAGGCTGAAGGGTGTGAAAATTCCTTTCTTAAAGTTTCTCATTTCTCAGTATAATTTGAAACCCAGGAAAATGTAAAAATTGTTTAGATATATGAAGATTAACTGTATATCTGAGAACTAATAATTCACAAAATGAAGAAAGCAAAAAGAATGGCTGAAAATCAAAACCAGAATAATTCTTTCATACAGGACAAGACAGGTTTTGAGAAGAGAATTATGAGAAGTAAAGACCGTGTGATCACTGGTTTTTCTGGCAGCATAGCCAGGCCACAGTACCCAGACAATTAATCTAACACTCGGCTAAATCTCACTGCGAAATAGGTGGATCTCATGTGATCATCTGGAGGATTTAAGAAGAAAAATGCTAGTGATTCACGCCTTTAATCTCGACACTTGGGAGGCAGAGGAAGGCAGATCTCGGTGAGTTTGAGGCCAGCCTGATGTACAAAGAGAGTTCCATGACAGCCAAGGCTATAGAGAAAAACCATCTCTCAAGTTAAAATAAAGGAAAAATAAAAGAAAGGAGAGAGAGAGAGAGAGAGAGAGAGAGAGAGAGAGAGAGAGAGAGAGAGCAGTTTCCCCAACAGAAGACATTCTGTTGGCTTGTGAAGAAGGTGACCTGTCTTCTGAACAATGAGTGTCCCCTTCATCTCTCCACACTGCTGCTACAGCCGAGTCCCTGTTCTTCCTTCCTCTCCTTGAGAATTAGGTGAGGCATGTTTGTTAGGGCTACTTTCCCTTAACAAAGACTCCTGTAATGGAGAAACAGAGCCTAGAATGCGAATCAGCACAGCCACAAAGCCTGGAGAAAAGTCCATCTTTACTGTCATCTAAAAAACAGTTTTGATGCTTAGCATGAAGAGGTGTTAACTCAGAGAAACTATGAGTTGATTTAGTTATAAATGACACAGAAATGAGCCTGTGTTAGGAGACTGCGCCCCCTGCTGCACAGAAACTGAACTGAGGATGGATGTTAACCTGAGCCTTTCTCTGACTTTGTTAATGATGCAGATGTCAGTCTTTCCACCCTTCACATTTAAGCACAGCTATTACGGCCTACATTAGCCATAGGAGAGCATCTCAAGGTTTTTTTTACTTAAGATCAAAGCTGGACCCTTGAACATAGGCCTTTATATGTCCATGCATCTATTGTGAGTCATCCTCCAACCCACAGAAATCCCATGAAAGTGCTTCAGGTTAAAACCACAGAAAGCAGTAAGAAGTCAACTCATGAAGGAGAATTCTCTCCATGAGAACGCTTTCCAACCTGTAAGGCAGAGATTGACATGTGCAAGATGGCAATTTGTATTTGAGAAAGGAAATACCAATGAGGAAGAGCTGGTTCAGGGAGCAGAGTCATTACTTGAACAGCCATAAAAACAACATTTTAAGACTGTCATCTTTCTATAGAAGTTTTCCTCACTCCATAATCTATATACAAGTTCTACTGATATTTCAGAGTCACTGAAAACTGGAAAGTATGAATTCTAGACAGAACAAACTCCATAACATAAACAACTGAATCCTTATCCAATGATCTGATCTTGATGCCTTATTGACTCACTTCTTCTGTGTCATCGGCGTAGGGCTGATGACCAAGAGGCATGTGCTGAAGCTGTGCTCCAGTGGCATTCCAGCAGGAAGGATGCTTTCCACACTGATTAGAGCATGGGCCAGGCTGGCACCGACTCTCCACAGATAAAGAAGCTCATCAGCACAGAATCAACCTGTGTGTACTTCCTCAGATGCAGACACAAGGAACAAAGCCAAGGCCTGATACTGAGTTCATGTATCCCTTCTTCTTCTCTTCTCGTCTTCTCTTCTCTTTACAAGTCACATCATCAGAACTTTTCACAGAACTATCCTAAACGGAAACTCTGTAAACATCAGATATGAAATTTATTCTTATACATAGACAATAGCTGAAAATTGAATGACAATGGGTTGTTTGAAAAGTACAAAGTTTTATTTTCACAGAATGAAGAGTTCTAGAGATGGCTGGTTTTATAATATGAATGTCTTAATAATACTTACCATTGTACTGATTTTTGAATTTATCACTGGAGAATTTCATACATTGTACACAATGTGTTTTGATCACAAACCCATACGTTCCTCCCTTCTACTTCTCCCAGGTCCCCACCTTAAAATGTCTGAGGGGGTAAGCTTTCTATCTGAACACCTACCACACCTTAGCACACTTACAGAAATTGTAAAAGCTGCTTCCTTTGAAGGCTTCTTTTGTTGTTGTTGTTGTTTTGGGTTTTTTTTTTGGTTGTTCAGATTTATTTATTATGTATACAGTGTTCAGCCTGCATGTACACCTAAGCAACAGAAGAGAGTACCAGATCATATTTTATAGATGGTTGTGAGCCACCATATGGTTGTTGGGAATTGAACTCAGAACCTTTGGAAGGGCAGTCAGTGTTCTTAACCTCTGAACTACCTCTCCAGCCCCCCCCCCCCTTTGAAGGCTTCTAAGCCCCACCTTGGCATTCCACCTGCAAGGAAAAGATGAAATTACACTACAGGGTAATTTAGTAGCCAAACTCCACTGTTTTGCATTTGGACAGACATGAAAAAGTAAGGTGAGAGTGGAAGGAGGGAATCACAGTGAATGAGAATTTGGGATTGCAGAGACATTTTTATGGCAGCAGACCTGGGGCTGTACAGATTAATCCACATGGCAGCAATGGATGCTTATTCAGAAGGATGTTGTGCAGGGCAAGGGTGGAGAAAACGAACATATATTCTGTCATTTTCTATGAAAATGAACTTCCAAAAAATGACTATGATTATAAAGGTATGTAAGATGATGACACAAGCAATTTTATACATAATACATTTTTAAGATTTATTTATTTTTATGTGCACTGGCATGTTGAATGAAGGTCTTGCCAACTGTATTTTAAGTCAATACAGGATGGTAAAGATATCAAGTCATCTTGAAGTTGACCTTCTTCTAGAAAGTAGTTGATGGGGCTGGTTAGATTTCTCATCTTGGAAAAGTATGTGCTGCCAGGCCATGTGACCTGAGAGAAAGGAGAGTTAAAACCCTACAAGTTGTCCTCCAACTTCACATTGGAACCATGGCATGTGTGTGTCCATGTATGTGTTCACGTGTACACACAAAGAGGCATAAACTCATACAGAAACAATTATGTAAAATAAATTAGAAAGGACTTGAAAATTCTAATGCTGACAAATATTGAGTTGTTCCTTCTAGAGATGGCTGGAGAAAGCAGGTACCTGAAGCTCCAGCCTTCAGGTAACAAGATATGCAAAATTGTAGTTGACACTGCCCTGAATACATAAGATTTTCTTTTCTGACACAAGGTCCATGCAGAGTCGGGTCAGTGGCTTAGCAGTACTGCACACGCCAAGCATGCAAAAGGCTTTTGGTTCCATCTCCAGCACAAAACCCAAAATGAACACAAAACATCCAGTGGACAATTGGAAGCTCATACAGTAGCTGACCAGCACTGCCCACCATTCTCGAGGTAGGAGCCTCCTCATTCATTTCCCCCTAATAATGCCACTTGACTGCCAGGCCTTCCAGTCAGAGAAAAAGAGGTGAACCTGACCTTTAACAGTCAACAAAATGGGTGTCTCCATAGACACTTTAAATCCTCCACACTTCAACTCAACACCAGTCTCTCCATTGTCTCCACTAGGTAACATGTATTTTCATTAAGGCAAGCTTTCTTTCTTAGTGGACAAGGAATCTGTTCTTACCAATGAAGTATAGATACATGTATAGAGAACAAATACAGATTATGTGGCTTATAAAACACCTTGATTCAGGTGATTGCCTTGAGAGATGATGCCAAGCTTATGGAACTGAGTTCCTCCAAGAGACCCACATGTTAGAACAAACCTTCCCCAAACTGTTCTGTGACCTTCATGTGTGTGTGTGCATGTGCACCTGTGGAACTACTGAAACTTTTCAATGTGATGCTAAAAACTACTGTCAAGCAGTCCTGCAGACTTTTTCCCTTTCTGGTGAACAATGAAATGCTGAGCCATTTCATCTATGCCCTGAAATGTGACAGTGTAGCTGTTCTCAGTGAGGTCATGGTGTACATCAACACCATGGAGAACATCAAGAGGTCCGTGTACTGCACATTGCAGTCCCCAAGGTGAGGCAAATTCTCCTCTCATGGAGCAGCCATCAGGAGTAGGACCTGTGATAGAGGTCCCTATTGAGCGCAAGGTGCATACCCTTTAAGACCATATTGTTAAATGATTGGACAGGTGTTTGCCTCTGCTTTCACACCCCAACTAAGCCCATTAAGTTTCTCTGTGTTCTCTCATCAGTGTGATTGTAAATGGTTCCAGTTCCCTGAGCTGCATTTCTCCATGACCCAGAAAGCACACAAACACTCCGAGGTTTACTGAAATGCTAGTACTCACTGCTATTAATGTATTCATGTACATTGTGTCGCCAGGTCTTATAGACACTGACACCCACAAGGAGCATCCTGATGTGTCCTTCTGGCAAAATAGTTCAGGTCAAAGTCCATTCTTGAATTTGGCTTTTGACTGAAGTCGTTGTTTGCACCCCAAGGAATAAGAGTCACACATCAGCTGTGTCTAGAGCTCTTCTTATCCTTAAATGCATGTCAGAAGTTGATCTGAGTATTGCATGTTCTCTGCTGTACTAGAGAGAACACTACTTTCTCAGATATTACTGGACATTGTTTTGTAAAAATATATCACAGTCAACAGGATCTGAGCGATATCTATGTTATTCATGATGAGCTGCTGATGTATCACATCATTTTATAGATAGGCATAATATACCCATGCTACCAGCTCACCTGAACAAGATCAGGAAACTAGCTCTGTTTTCCTTCTCTGATGGCACCTTGCACCCAAGCATCATGCAAGATAGAGCCTGGCATGCAGGAGCAGCATATCCTGAGTTGTATGCCTGAGGGAAACAGCACTGCACAGGCTCAGGCACCGAACAGGAACCTCAATTTCCTTAGGAATAGAGCTAGGAACTGCATGCTGGCTTTCTATGTGAGTGTATTTCAGAGGACTTCAGTGATGGATCTGATCATCCCTACAGCAGAGGCATCTGCCTGAAATTCCTTAACCTATTCAATGCTAGGCAGTCATTCTGCCAAGTGAGCTATAAATAACATATTCAAACCCACTCCTGGTGACTTTTCTCTTTCTTGAGACGATATCTCACTATGTAAGTCACAGAAATCCTGTAACCAAAAGGGCTTTGGTATCTGTGGTAGACAGAGAACACCACACTCAGCCTGAAGACCTTTTCTCTTGGTGCCTCCACTGTATAAGTTTCTTTACCAACAGTCACTATGATGGCTACATTCTCCATTGGCTAAGGCATCTGGAGGCAAATTTCAAAGGCCAGGCACATGGCTTCTGTGACTGTGCCCTCTAGCAAACATCCCACATTGTAACCAGCACTGTAGGCTCTTCCTGGAAGTTCTCACAGACACTTGTACACATAAGGTAAGAGACCATTCCTCTGCCACATTCATCCTGTTATGAGATTTCGCTACTGTTTAATTTCTCATATTGCTAAAAAGGAGGTTTTGAGGAAAGAATGAGACTTTGCTAGGCATGGTTGGAAAGTTAAAACTCAGTTCTTCACATGGCAAAAGCTAACGTGTTTCTAATCATGGCTAGAGCTATCTGTAGCTTTGAAAGAGGTGGTTGTCAATGGCAATGTCCCAGGAGAGTCTCCTGGAAAGGGCCCCTCAGCTAATGGTAAGCATAAAGTGAACATCAGCAGGGTTCCCCGTGACATCAGCAGTCCATTTCTCTACATTCTATTGTATCCTGGTGGGCTCTTGGCAACGCCGTGATGTCACTAGTGTTGTGGCAACACCAACTGCTCTTAGGGCAGTTGCCTATAGGTCTCATCAGCAGCCATGTGGGCGAGACTGAGAAGTTTCTTTGGGAAAGAGAATGTGGACAGTCGAAAAATCAAAGAGAGGCAGAAGGCAGATGGCCTTCCATTTCATTTTAAAATATCAAGAAAGAAGTTGTCCTGGGGAAGGCACAGTGAGTCCTGGGCAGAGAAGATGGGCTTGAGGTGGGAGCTACAAAAGGAAGGCAGTGGAACAGGACCCTCTGGAAAACAAACGGATGTTCCTGCTTAACATAGGTCATGAAAGTTGAAAGTTCCAGAACATTATTTTGTCTGTCCCCAAACCAGGAGCTGGCAAGGTCAAAGCTGTTTCATTGGAAGTTCTTAGCTTTACACTTATTAGGCATTTGTGGTTCAACATGAAGACAAAAGGAGACCATCAAGGGTCAAGGGGTTTAATTAACATTTCCCAGTTTATGGCAGGGCATCACTGCACTTCACTCTCACAGGTTTAGTTTAGCTGCTATCTGATAGTAGTTACAGGGACAGAAATGTGCATGTACTAATAACACCTCTGAAAACCTCTTCCTGACAGTGGTGCCCTTAGGATACTGAATCAGTAGTTGTGGGTAGAAGGCATTTCTCTACTACAAGCAAAATGTCAGAGGCAGTAGACCAGACAGAGAATGAGTCTTTACTGCCAGCTCTGTGGTGTTTTGGTGTGTCTCTGGGCAGAACTATTCAGTCTCTTGATCATGTTCTGCTGCTGCTGGACTGTCTAAACCACAATCATGGTCATAGAGTGGAAAGGCAGGAGCATTGTATGTCTCTAAAGCACCTAAATGCTTGTGAACTCTGCCATTATTCTCTTGGGTTCTGAAACCACAGGCCTGAGGCCTCAGAATCCAATCTGCATCTTGTGGGTTTGTGAAGAAGCCTGAAGCATCCATCTCTGTACTCATCTGAAGCACATGTAGAGAAGCAACAGAAATACCTGGCTGCTTAGATACCCACTTCTTAACAGAGTGATGGCAGATCTGAGATACAGAGAGCAGGCATCTCAGCCTTAAGCCACAATCTGTAAAATCTTGTCACTGGGTTCTAGGCATGCTCTATTTGTCTCCATCCACTGTGCCTTCTCACTATGCAAGTTCACTTTTGTTCTCCCTACAGGGGCCAGTGGGGAGACACCATGTCCCACAAAGCTCCCCTCCAAGAAGCAGCTGAAGAAGGAAATGGACAGGTTGACCACTCAGCTGAAGCTGATGACCAGGGAGAGAAATGAGCTGCAAGATCGCCTCCTGCTCCTCACAGAAGGATCCTTGGAAAATCGGTATCCATTTTTTTTCCACCCCCATGGTATCAGTCTTTGCTCTGCAAAGTCATCTAATCCTTTTAAGGACACCTCCAGGGTGTCATGTTCCTAAATGCTGCTCGGAGGAGAGGCAGGAAATTAAGCTTTGGCAGCAGTGATATCTGGAAAAAACACATATGCTTCTTCCAAATGAAACCCTGAGCCTGTTCTCTGAGTCACACAAAACAGGGATTGAGGCAGTAGAGAGTGAGTTCCCAGCATGCATTTGGAAAGGTCTTCATATGTGGGGGATAGTGTGAGACAATAGCTACTGTGGGTTTAGCATGAGATATTTACTTGCCTGGCAGGAGATTTAATGCAGGAAGCTCCTGGTAGCTGCTGCAGGGACCTGCTCCCTCTCAGTTTATCTCAGTGGAGGATAGGAAGGATTGGAGCTCAACAATGTTTATCTCTCTCCTTGTGCCTTATAATCTTTAGACAGTACATGGGATGCAATTTTTTTCAGCATCCCAATGTTCATTTCATCACTGACTGTCTTTATGTATTTCTGTCACCTCTCTCTCACTCTGTCTCTGTCTCCTCTATATATAACTGTCTCTCTAATATATCCCCCCTATTTCTCTCTCACTCTCTCATTCTCTCTCTTTCTGTCTCTCTGTCTATCTGTTTGTGTACATAAATATTTGCATGTTTGTGTATCCCTTTAGAGTCTTGGTGCCAGTGGTGTGAGGTGGGGCCTGTGAGTCTCAGTCTTAATGTGATGCCAGTTCTGAGTTTTGGGTGTGCCAGTTTAAGCAGTACTTAGCCTATGTGGCCAGATAGGAGGCACAGTAGAATCCCTTGGGCAGTTTTTAAGGCTGCTCGACGCTGGGTCTCAATCCCAGAATTATGTCCAACTCTGTAGAAATAGTCACCAAGGATCACGAATCATTGTTCTGAAAACAGGAGGAATGAAATCACAGATCTTTGGTGGACCAACACTTGTGGAATGACACCCCTTAACTGTAACGGGATAGACAGCCCCTCCACACTTACTGAGTGAGCTTATGCAACCAGGGTGCTTTTCAGCTGAATAACTATAGCCTCTGCTGGTCCTGGGCCAGGATAACAAGTAGTATAAGCAGCAGAATGAACCAGTCTAGAGGGTACACAATGTGGTATCTTCTGTGCATGGATAGTTTAGGTCACAGCCAGGATTCACAAGTTCCTTGAGTCCTGTATTCATGGGCTTCTTTTATTTGGGGGCATGTCCTACCCCAGGTCAAATCCTTTCTATGAAATACTCAAGACTCAGCACAAGCGGGTGATATTGAAGCTGAAGACGGTGGAGCAGGAGCATGCTGAAGCCTCACAGAACCTCAAGGATCTTGACAAGGAGACTGGCTTCTATCGGTAAGTGCCTGTCATGGACCCCAAAAGTTGTGAAATGGTGTTTCTGTTTGCCTTTATTCTGGACTGGGAGTCCCCAGTACTAGTTCTATCACTTCTGCCTCTGAGCCATCTGCCTACATGTTCCTTTTGGACTCAGATTTGCTAAGAATGAAAGAGACTGTTAGCCTTCCCAGGATTTTCATTTGAACCTCAGGAGACACTAGATAGAAATCAATTCATAGCATCACAGGCAGCCCTGGGTATCTGGGAATCAGGCAGAGTTTTACAGAGCTGGGTGTTATGGAACAGATAGATAGACAGAATGTGCTCCCCTTGGTTCTCCTTTCCTACCTTGAGGGCATTTATTCATATTTTTGATGTTTCCGCATTACTTGCAACAATAAAGGACACGTGGAGACTCCTAGTTCTTTCTGAGGGACAAAGGACCCTATCAGTGTTGGGGACTTTTGTAGTTGATACTCTTTTGTGAATTAGCTGTTCTCTCTATGGTCTGCTTAGTGCAGCAGGCATGGTTGTATTGGGCTCTTTCCTAGATCCTCATGGAAACCTTGTGGTGTTGATAGGCCCTGAAGGTAGGGATGGCAAATGCATGCTGGCGTGTGGGGGGCATGAGGAGGTTGGCAGAGGCTTATTCTTCAGAGGATGTTTCCAGCAACCTCCACAGCCGGCTCCTGATGGAACAGATTCAGCTGAAAAAGAAGATGGACATGATGAAGCAGGACAATGAGATGGCCCAAGAGAATTGGGTCCTGTTAAAGCACCAGTTGGCAGAAATGCAGGAGATGTGTAAGGACCAAGAGGAGAACACCAGTGACCACCAGAAACCGCAACTGGACAAGGTCTGGAACCATTTGCCCACTGGACTCTTTGTCTGCTCATCGACACACCTGAGCTCTCACCCATCACCTTCCTTACTAATTTATACTTGCCACCATCTGCCCACCTCATGCCATCTGACTTCTTTTCTCTGCCACTGCATAAGTATTCTGGAAAATTAACCTCTTGTGAGAAACTCTATTATTGGCAAGCAAACCCTTCTCTTCTGCTTGAAGGTGCATTCCAAAACGCAGAGTTGGGGAATATGATAACCCACAATTACATGGTCCCTGGATAGCTGGGCTGTAATGTAAACTGATTATTGGTACCTTCTAGGTCCTGTGACTATTTTGCGTGGTAGGGTCATGTGACTTCAAGGTAGGAAGGAGCTTGCAAAAGAAGAGCCTAGTGCTATTGTTCAAATTTTGTCATCAATGCCAATGTCATGTGTCCTGCCCCATTCTTCGTCACTGCAATGGGTCGTTTCTATTTGGCCAGCTCTTAATTCACACTGATACATGCCTGATTTCCAGTTTCTTAGCCCTGTTTCCTTTGGGTTTTGTGGGAGTGTGTATAGTCTGGAGCTGACTGGACATCAAGGGACATGGGAAGGACTTTTGACAGACAATTCGAGGAGGTCAGAATCTTGAGACTTCAGAGGGAAAAAGTAACTAACCACCTCAACATAGTCTAGCCAAGCAGAGCAAGCTCTTCACAGCTAACTTAGCTCCCAAATGGATGATAGCAGAGTTGTGAGACCATTGAAAAATTGCTTGTGTGCTATGTCTCAACTCCATGTTCTTCTAGCAGGAAGCCCATGATCTTTGTGGACAATCATACATGTGTTCATTGTCCACAGGAGGCCATTGGGTTTCTTTCATGTCAGTTTCTACCTTGGAACAGGGTTTCTTACTTCCCTTGAAGCTGGATCTTCTGGCTAGGGTGGCTGTCGTGCCAGCTCTTGGGTCCTCTATCTATGCTTGCTCTTGTAAGACAGTGTGTGCCAAGCCAGTGTGCAGCCCTCCACTGAGAACACCATCTTGTCATGAACAGGAGCGGGAAAGACTGGAGAAACTCCTGCAGTATTTGAGGAAGCAGACTCAGCTGGCCATACAGGAAAGGGACTTAGCCATAAAGATGCAGCATCAATTTGAAGACCTCCAGATGAGGTAGGAACCCAGGCTGGGAGGAGAAATTTAAGACATCTGGGGACCCTGTTCCTAGATTCTCTGTCTTTAATGGGCTTTTGCTCTCCAGCAAGGCTAAGAGCCCCTCCTGGGAAAGAACACCTCAAAGAGTTGTGCTGACCCAGTCTACAGGAACTTCTGTGAAGGAAACAATGTGATTGGCACCTTATGTGTCCAGAGCATTGTGACCCCCTCCTAGTTCTTTACAATATCCTTAGCAGACTGTGTTTAAAGTCACAAGATCTGCCAACATCTGCCTCCCAAGTGATGGGAACTCAAGATGTGCACACCACACCAGGCTGAAATTATACTTTTGTTTAAGAGCAACCCGTGTAGTGATCAGATTCTCCTCTTTAGCCCTAATCTCTGCAGTGTTTACCCATTTCTGTGAGAAGGGTTCTCTGGAAAGAATAGGTTAAGGAGTTTCCAGAAGCCAGACAGGTGTCTCTGAAGCAGGGACTATCAGACATTCAAGGAGTGTTCGGTAACTCACTCCCATAATGAGCCAGGATGTGGTCTGCCAGCTCTAGTTCTTAGGAAAACACAGCTTTCAGTCTGGTACCTCAGCCTGTGCAGGACTATTGTTGGCAGGTACACAACTCAGTAAAGGCTGCTCCATCATGCCAGGCTCCATCATGCATGGTGCTTGGGTACAAGGAGCCTCCTGAGCAGGAGAAATGAGTTAACCTCATGACATTGTTCAGTGGCCCAGGTTGCAAGGGTGTATTTCTATTTATTTAAATGCTGTGATCCATCAGTGAGTCATCATGAATAACTTATATTTTGGTCATTTTTGGGTAGGTTCTTTTATATAATGATGTTCCTGGGCTGTAGGAGAAAGGGCTAGTCTGTGTAGTAGAACAGAGAACATCCGTTCCTAGATCTAATTCTGACATGCATTTAATAGCGGAAACATTTTGTAGGCACAGATACTGTGTGACCCTCATGTCTTGAATTACAAACAATGATTTCAATGAAAATATCAGTGTTGACTGTGGAGCACAGCTGAGGTGGTGGGAGGGAGCAGTTTGAAGGCTGAGATGGGGTGTTGCAACCAGGCCTGTGTCTTAACTGCCTTCCTCTCCCAGGTCTGAAAAGCTGCACCTTGAAATGGAAGTGGCCACAACCCATGAGGAGAGCCTCCTGCAGAAGGAGCTGCTGCATCAGGAGCCACCTGCTGAACCCCAGCCCCAGGAAACACTGAATTCCTGGGAGGGATTGTCCTATACAGAATGGGTTTCCTCTGTATGAACAGGCCCTAATTTTATCTAGCCAGTGTGCCAGCTAGGCTGCTTTGGCCTCTCATTCTCTTCTCTTTTCCGACAACTCCCCTTGAGAAAACTTCTGTCTCTCTTGCCACTAAGTGTTCAAGATAAGCCACAGGCTGTAGCACCGTCTTGCTAAATCTTCACTGAGAGAAGACTGATAAGCATAATTTTCTGTGTAAATTTTACTTTTTTGTTTTGCTGTCTTGGTTGTGGTAGTTGTTATTTTGGCGGTTTTGGTTTTTGAATTTCTTATTTTGACTTATATATTCTTGTTATTGTTTTATAAACTTTGGTTAGATAACTCACTATTTTATTGACTACCCTGTTAATAACTGTTTTTAAAATGTATTTCCTTATGATTAAAAATGCAGATTCCTGTATTGAAAATTCTCTGTTTAGCTCTGTACCCCATTTTTAAGTGGATTACTTCTTTGGTGCTGTTTAACTGCTTGAGTTCTTTATATGTACTGGATATTAGCCCTCTGTCAGATATAGGGTTGATGAATGGCAGAGAAACACTTAAAGAAAGTTCAATGTCTTTAGTCATCAGGAAAATGCAAATTGAAACAACCATGATATTTCACCTTACACCCTTCAGAATGGCTAAGATCAAAAAGTCAAGTGACAACACATACTGGAGATGATGTGGAGAAAGGGGAACCCTCCTCCACTGCTGGTGGGAATGTGAACTTGTACAGCTACTTTGATAATCAATCTGGTCCTTTCTCAGACAATTAGGAAAAGCGCTTCCTCAAGATTCAGCTATACAACTCCTAGGCATATATCCAAAAGATGCTCAAGTATACAACAAGGACATTTGCTCAACCATGTTTGTAGCAGCCTTATCTGTAATAGCCACAAGTTAGAAACAGCCCAGATGCCCCTCAACTGAGGAATGGATACAGAAATTGTAATATATATATATATATATATATATATATATATATATAAATTAATTATTCTTCAGTGATAAAAAACAAGGAAATCATGAAATTTGCAGATAAATGGTGGGAACTGGAAAAGATCATCCTGAGAGGTGTCCCAGAAGCAGAAAGACACACAGGGTATATACTCATTCATAAGTGGATATTAAACATATAGTATAGGATAAACATATTAAAACCTGTACACCTAAGGCAGCTAATCAAGAAGGAAGGACTCTGGCTAAGATGCTCGATCCCCATTCAGAAAGGTACAGTGAATGGACATTGGAGGAGAGAGAAAACAGGAACAGGACAGTAGCCTACCACAGAGGGCCTCTGAAAGTCTCTACTCTTCAGGATATCAAAGCAGATGATCAGAATTATGGCCAAACTTTGGGCAGAGTGCAGGGAATCTTATGAAAGAAGTGGAAGATAGTAAGACCTGGAGAGGACAGGAGCTCCACAAGGGGAGCAACAGATTCAAAAGTCTGGGCACAGCGGTCTTTTCTGAGAGTGATACTCCAGCCAAGGATCGCTCATTGAGATGCCTGGAACCCCTGCACAGAGGTAGCCCATGGCAGTTCAGTGTCCAGTATGTTCATAGTAATGGGGACAGGGACTGTCTCACACAGAAACTGATTGCCTGCTCTTTGATAACCTCACTCTGAGGGAGGAGCAGCCTTACCAGAAAGAGGAAGACAATGCAGCCACTCCTGATGAGACCTGATAGATAGGATCAGATGGAAAGGGAGGAGAACCTCCCTTATCAGTGTACTGGGGAAGGGTCATGGGTGAGGAAGAGGTAGGGAAGGTAGGATTGGGAGGGGACATGGGAAGGAATGACAGTGGGATACTAAGTGAATAAACTGTAATTAATAAAAACAAGAATATAAAAAAATAATTCATTTATCAAAACATTAAAAAGGCAGATTCCATCTCTTCACACATTTTAAAATTTTATTTGTTTAATCACTTTACACTCCAATTCCACTCCTCTCCCTCCTCTCCTTCCCTTCCCTTCTTGGTTTCCAGGAAAGAGGAGGCCATCCTCAGGGTTCCGGGATGGTTAGCTGTATTTTACCTCTCTGAGACTCCTTTATTCTGGGAGGCAGCTGCTCCCTCCCTGGAATGACTTCTCCCCAGCACTGCCCTCCTCTTCACCAACAGACAAGAGCAAAGGGACCTGAAATCTCACTGTGGAGTCCATTGCATCCCAGGCTGCTTAGCTTCCCATCACTCAGTCCTCAGAGTCACCCTCTGACATACATAACATTATTAGTCTTTCTACTGAGCAAACAGGAAAGCTTGCGTTATGGAGGAGCCAACTCATGTGGCAAAGAAGAAAGGGGGTTAATATTCACACCCATGGTAGAGAGCAGCCTGGCATACTCAAATCACTGGGTTCAGCATTCAGCATTGAAAACAATATCCTAACAACCTGAAACACACAGAGGTGAGCACACACACACACACACACACACACACACACACACACACACATCTGTGCAAGCCACAAATTTCCAAACCAGTTCTACCTCTTTTCTACCTCAGTGTACCTTCCAGGAATTTTTTTAAAGGAATGTGCAAGTAGACTCTTTGGAGTACTCCTGAGTTGAAGGACTCATTTGAATTTCATAGGAATGTGATTCCTCTTCTATTCTTAGCTTTTTTTAGTCTCAGAAACATGTGGGATTCCCAGACAATAAGATGTGCAGGAGTCCCTGAAGGATACATGTCCAGATGCCGAAGGATCCAGGGAGAGACAAGAAACAGTTTTGCTTGAATTAGCTGTCCATAAAGGGTTCATACTTTTAGAGTCTGACATGAGGTCCTTTGTTTTAGCCATATTTAAACATACCACCAGTTTTGAAAAAGAATTAGCTCAATCTGTGTCTATGACAAAGCTTAAGACATGTTTACATGGAATCTCTTTTCAAAGTCCATAGGGAATCTCCCTGACAGATGGTTAGTGTTGATGCAAAAACAGTGCTCAAAATTTAAGGTCTGGGGAGAATCACTGAGGTAAGCATAATGCCAATTGTAACCCAGATGGACCAGGCCCTAAAAACACATAAAATGGACTTAGGTTACTATAAACTACAAGTGACATCTCTCATGAGGAAGGATTTAATAAACTTAGAGGCAATGCTCCAGATTCCGGTGAGAAGCATACAGGACAAAAAATCATTTCTGAGTGATACTGGCCATACATTTCTCTTCAAATTGGAAATGCTCATCAGACTTTAAACTACACCCTTTCCCACCATTCCTGGGGGGTGGGGGAGACTAGTAAACATCTCCTTTCTTTGTAGGTTAAGTCTCTGTGTTAACTTCCCTGGATTCTCCAGTATTCATCTGTGTTCACAAGGTCATTTGCTCTCTAAAATTCCTATTTTAGCATAGAGCAGTTATAACCCTAGACTATGCAGGAGACACTAGAGGGACATGTTGACTTCCAGATTCCTGGGCTTTGGCACAGACACTCAGGCCAGGCCTTCTGGATACTAAACCTGCATGTGCACCATAGAGACCCTTATCAGTAAGACTCCAGTGAACCAGAACCCCATGAAGTCCCCTCCAAGAAAAGCCAAATACTTATGTAACTGTGCTTGCATTTAAGCTGGGGGAGTCTCCTCTGAGTGATACTTAAGACTTTCATAACCCCAGGCCCAAGCAATTGTCTCCATGCTCTTGGCTGTGCTCAGGGAGGGGTCTGCCTGCTCTGAGAAACCTAGGCTGGGTTGTAATACAAGCCAAGCTTTCAGCCCCCCTAATTCTGTCCCTTCTGGGTGATAGGTCCTGAGAACAAAAAGGGCCAACTCAGGTCATATTTGTACAGATAGCTCTGTCAACCTTTCCACCAAAGTGAAGTCAAGACGCTAAGGGGGGGCAAGCTAGAGCCAGCTGTACTTCTCATGCTATTTTTTTCCTAAGAAGAAGCCCATTATTTTTTCACTATTCTTATTATACTTTTAATACTAAATGTAATTCATTACTTCTCTTAAAACTACTTTTCTTCTGCCCTATTCTTGTTAAAGCTTTTGGTAAACTATCAAAAATATATTTCCTTGAATATTTAACTATACTGTTTCAGGAATCATAGAGAAAAATAAAAAAACTCATTAACCCAGCCCCATAACCATGACCAAAAAAGCGTAGAGACCCTAGACTGCGTCTGTTTGACTTAGGTGGTCAGGAAGACCTGCTATTGACCTCCAGGGAGCAAATTTCTGAAGAAAGCATATCTCCTGCCCTGTATGTTACAGTTTCCAATAGACAATATGTCAAATGCTTTGTTGCAAGACACAGGATGTGCAAGGGTCTCCACCCCCCATAGCAAGTTTGAGGACAGGCTGCAGGTGCCTGGGAACCAGTGTGTGCTTGCTGCACAGAAGTACATGGCTGAGTCCCTAGGCTGAGTGTCCGTGATGTGCGGGGAGAAGCATTTGGCTTTCTTATCCAATAAAATGGTGAGCCTTTGGTTCTGCTTTCTGTCCACATTTCCACGAATGTCTATCCCAAGGTGGGGACCCTTTCCAGCTTCTTGCTTGTACCAAGGGAAGTATAAGGAAGCACTGTCTGTGTAAGTGCAGTTGATGACAGCGCTGCCTCCCTCTTGAACACTCAGGGAAGAAGGGTGCTGCTCCACCTGCTCTCCGAGGCTCTCCCCTACACAGAAAGAAAAACAGAAAGGAGGAGGACAGTCAGCAGCACTCTGCTGAATTCTTTGTCTAGAATACTGAGAGGGAACTGTGTGAAGTGGATTTCCCACGGAAGCCTAAGAAATGTCCACCACTATTTTCTCGTGGTCCCAGATCTTCAACTCACGGTTCATCCACAGCCACAAGAAAGGGACTACAGTAGGAATGGATGGCTTCATTGCTCTTCCTGCCTGGGATCAATGCAGACTTTCAATCTCTTGCCAAACAAGCTATTTGTATCTCCAGGTTGTCCCCTTTTCTTCTTATGTAATCCAATCAGCCAATAAGAAAACAAATATTTCTCTCTCACCTATTCCTTCAGAATGCAATGACAAGAGCTTGCTGCATGCTTTTCATCAGCTGCGGCCTCCTGCAACCTTGTGGACACATCATGTTTTGAGTAAATTTGCAGAGATTGGGAGGGATTGAATTTTTGAGTCATTACTAGCAAACTAGAGAGAGGTACATTCTCTTGTAGCCATTGAACAACAAGCTGAATTAAAACATTTAAAATCAAAATGTCACTATGATTCATGCTTATGGACAAAGGAAAGAAAAATTTTAACTTTCAGTCAATATCAAGTTTTCTGGACAACAGAATGTTAAATTTGGAGGGGGTGAGTATAGCAGAAAGGACAGGTGGGGGGAGGGACAGCTAACATGGAGGATGTTTGAAAATTGTATTTTTGTGAGTGTGTGTGTGTGTGAGAGAGAGAGAGAGAGAGAGAGAGAGAGAGAGAGAGAGAGAGAGAGAGAGAGAGACTAAGTAAATTATTCTACACAAAGCCTAATACTTCCCCCAGGAACAATAGATTGCAAAATAAAAAGTCTGGTACCAAGTATGGGACACATCCCCTAAAGCTGTTGGTCTGGGTGGTCATAGAGACCCTAAAACAATTACCTGTTGCCATTGCTCTTGGTTACCCTCCAGAACTTGATAACAGGATCATGTTGTTGAAGACACGACACATTTTGGTCACAAGACTTAGAGACATCAAGCCAGTACAACTCAGGAGACTTCCTCCCTGCTGGCTACATTTTATAGTGTTAGGAAGTGCGACTCAGGCTGCTAGGGGAGAAAAGTCAACAACAGTCTTAACCAGCTGTGAGCACTGAGAGCTGCAATAATGACCAGCATGGCAAGACACAGATCTGCCTTGGGTGCAGGAGTGGAATGAATGTTATGGGATGGCCAACCACGTTCTGATTAGATTGCAGGCTCTTCACAGCAGAAACATGCATGGCTGCTACTGTAAACCTGGCCAAGAACCTATGCCTATGGAGCTAATAGGCCCGAGGGGAAGCTACTGCTATCATTTTGCTAAATGGAAGAAGTATCACACTTCCCTCTACGTTCACCATATCCATAGATCAGTGTGGCAGCCAATCCTAATTAGAGAAACATTTGTGTGTGCTGTAGAGGTAGCTAATACATATGCTCACAACTGGTCGCAGTGCTAAGATTAAATGTCTGCAGAGTGCACAGCTATAATCATCACATCTATATAACAGCACTTCCTCCAGAAGGCTCAGAAGACATCAGAAAAGGTTGTGTAGGATGGTTCTAAGAGCCATAGGTCAGGGATGAAATAGTGACATATGGATATGACAGAACTGTTGCACTCAGGATGCTGTGATTGCCCGAACAAGAAGACCTGAATGTGACTAAGCCAGTCAGCATTGCAGCATGGAGGAGGGGCTCATGAGTCCCCACACCCTGCTGAGGAGCTATTAGCAGTTGTTAGCTGCTAGGGGAGAAAGTCAGGTTTTCTTCAGTAGTGTGATATGGTGTAGCTTCATCATGTTTAAGTAAATGGAAATTAACACAGAGACCCACAACCAGCCAAGATACAGAGACAAGACACTGCAAAGTGACCAGCCAAAAACTGGACATCTGTGTTACATCCTTCCTCCCGAGGCTCAGGAGTTATTGCAGAAGAGAAAGTGGAAAATGCAAGAGTGGAGGTGGTGGGTAACTACAAAGGGTTTTCAAAACACAGTGGGAAGTTATACATGTGAACCCAGAGTGGCTGGTACAGCATGCTCGAGACCTGTGCACGTTCATGTCAGACACAAAGTCCAGCACTTTCTCCTTTTCTGTACCTTTTTTTTTTTTTTTTTTAGTATTTTTGCTCATCTGTTTATTTTTGTTTCTTGCACTCTCTGGAAAAATATTGGATATATAGGAAATTGAAATACTTTCATGGTCTGTGAAATTTGACAGCTTTTACTTAAAGATATTAAAATTTCCCAACTTCATATACCCAGGTGAAAATGGAAGTTGATAAAGGCTTTGATTGTGAGAGAAGGTGCAATCATGTTCTCAGTATTGCGGCTGGCCTTGTGTTTGTTACTTCTCATTTGTTTACTGTAACTACAGTTTATCAGCCAAACTGATGAACTCTGAAATCTATAAGCTATACAGCTGATAGGTATCTTTCAACAAGCCACTGAGATTGAGTTAAAAAATAGTAACTCAAGAAAAGAAGACACACCCGAAGAAGTGAAAAAGATATGGAATATTTTTAGAGTCATCTTGTGGGAAGGATAAAAGAAGAACATGGAATGTAGAAAAATATATTATTTATACAGTAATATAAACACATATATACCTTATATAGCAAGGGGGTTCTTCTAAGAACAAAAGTATGTATTTCCTTAAGTGTTCAGTGAAAATATGACATCTTGCAATGCAACAGACGACAGACTGAAAATAAAAAGAATATCATCATAGGCATCAAGAACACCAAAATTTTAGAATTGAAAACATCTTAATTTAAATAATACATGTAATACTTACATTAATTAAATATTAAATATATATGAATACATACTAATGTAAGTAAACAAAACACATGTAAATTACTTTTAATAAAAATTTTAAATCTTTCTGTCTGCTATTTGAGACAAAAAACAAAGTGAAACCTGAATACATTGAATGGGATTTGCGTTGGTCAGTGTTTCCTGTACTTGCCACAAAACAGAAAATGAGATTGTCACAGAAATGCCTCCATTGGACAGGACAACAGGCATATCTGTGGAGAATTGTTTTGGTTGTTGCTTGATGTACAATGTGTTTGACGGCACCTTTAGGCAGGTCCCCCTGGCTTACATAAGAATGGAGAGATGGCTTAGAGGCTGAGAGAACTGGTTGTTCTTCCAAAGGTCCTGAGTTCAATTCCCAGCTGCCACATGGGGGCTCACAACCATCTATAATGAGATCTGGTGCCCTCTTCTGGTGTGCAGGCACACGTGCAGGCAGAATATTGTATAAATAATAAATAAAACTTAGAAAGGAAGAAGGAAGGAAGGAAGGAAAGAAGGAAGGAAGGAAGGAAGGAAGAAAGGAAGGAAGGAAGGAAGGAAGGAAGGAAGTAGAAGCAAACCAGTAAACAGCATTCCTCTATCTTCACTTACTGACTCCATGATGGATTGGTGGCTGTAAGATGAAATAAACCTTTTCTACCCAAGTTTCTTTTGATCAGTGCTTTTCACAATGGAAAGAAAACAAGGACAAAAATTGATACCAGAGACTAGATGATGAAAGTGACCATGCTGCTTTTGTGGAGGATTATAAAAGGATTTTGGAGTCTTTGACTGGAAAAGCCTTTAGTACTCAGAACTTAATGGGCTTCTATGGGAGGCTGGAAGAAAAGGATACTGAAAAAGCAGCCATTTGAAGTCTGACATGCACAGTATCAGAGGGAAATCAAGATGCAGTCAGGACCATTCGTGTTACATATTTGAATTAAGTATCTGTGAAAGTGAAGCCTTCTTTGCTTTACAGGGACATCAGATGCTAGTTAGATAGAGCTGAAAAATCAACTGTGCTAAGTAAGCAAACAGTGTTCCTGAGGCAAACTATTCTGGGAAGTGTTTTCTCAAATTCATGACACAGATGCTTTGGTCCAGAGGTATATATGACACTGTATATCAACCTGCAACAGTACTTCTCAAGTGTGTGTGTGTGTGTGTGTGTGTGTGTGTGTGTGTGTGTATGGGTGTGTATGTAAATGTTTCCCACATGAAACTGTTTTTGAAAGTATGAAGGGGTCATGAAGAAGTAGCTGAGGTTTGGTGCTGTGTAGCCAGGTCAGAATCTGCCTGAAGAGAGGCTATTGTTGAAGGTCCAGCCTCAGTTCCAATGGCAATCACAGCATATTGAAGATGCCAGGGCCAAGAAATGACCACCAAGAACACTGGCAGCTGTGGGTGGGAGCCAGACTGAATCTATGAGACAACCTGCTTAGGCTGCTGATGGCAGAACTGAAGAGGTGTGCTTGCCCAAGGCCTTAGGAGCCCAGAAGATCATGAGTGAGTCCCAGACAGTGGACCCTGAGCTATTCATGCTGTTGGGTTTGGGGTTTGCAATTATGTAATTGCAACTTGCCCTAGTTCTTTCCTCTTAGATTAAGAACAGTTGAGAAACTGAGCTTTTAAAAAGACATTGGATGTTCTATCATTTTGTTTTGTGAGCCTTGGATTTAACAGCTGACACATTTCTTCAGCTCAGGTTGAAAAAAATTTTAAGACACTTTTAAAATGTATAACTTTTAATGTTTTACTATGTTTTATATTCTTAGATTAGCATGAGATCTTAGGGAAAAAAGGAAACAAATCATATACTTTGATAGTGAGATATTTGTGTGTCAAGTTCACAAGGGGTGAACTTTCCTGGTTATTTTTTGTCAAGTTGACACAAGCTAGTGTCATCTGGGAAGAGGGAATTGAAGTTGAGGATTCGCCTCCATCAGGTTTGCCCGAGGGCATGTCTATGTGTATTTTTGTATACATTTTATAATGTGTACATTCAGTAATTGGACTTTGTTCATACAGTTGTATGACCATTATTACTTGCTATCACACCCATTTCCCTGACATCTGAGCTCACTAACTCTAGATAGATAGAAAAAAAATGATGTGTTTGTAGAGTTGTCTATACTGAACAATGCATGGCATCTGAATCAGTCAGAGCTCTCCAGAAGAGGAGAAACTCTGTGCACAGTGGCTTTTTAGTTGGTTCCAGATCCAGCAAGCTGATAACGAAGAAAACCCATCACAGCATCTTCACTTTTTTTTAGGGGATATTTTATTTTATTATGTATCAGTATGCTATCAATTTTATTACTGCAAAATATCCCTTGGAACATATAGGATGTCTTCCCATTCATCTAGTGATAGGCATTAAATTATTCTACTTTGGGGCTATCATGACTAATTCTGGCCTGAACATTTTGGTACAGCTTTGTCTGTGGATATGATGTCCATTATCTTCAGAATAAAAATGGAAGTAGAGTTACTATTTTACTCTGCTAACATTTCTGGCACTGAGCTCAGTGAATCTTCAGGAAAATTTCCTCCACACAATATCTGAAAAGATCCAGGGGTCATAAATGAGTTAAAAATTTGTCAGGGTTTCATGGTAAAACAAGTGATTAAATCTACAGTGGAAACTTAAAGACTAGCAAGAAAAACTGTACAAATTAGATTAAGAATAAAATTAAAATTAGAATTTAAGAATATAAATATCTCTGTCTGGCAATTCCTGACACAGAAGATTCCACATTCAAGGCTATCTGTTAGCACAGATGGCTCCTATCTGAAGCCACAACCTGCCACGCTCAAGCAAAACTGTCAGCACAAACAGCTTCCATTTGTGACTACAGAGACTGAACTAAAGCCTGAAAAGCTACAAATGAGCCCCGTGTCCATACATCCTTCCCTGTTCAACCTCTACAGAAGCCTAAGCCTTACCCCATGCCATGGTGCACAATCTCCACCAGTGCAAAGAGTGTTTTGCCCTTCCTTCTCTCTATTCAAGGGCAATCTTCCCATGCTGAGATTGGAGTTGTGCCCTTGCTTCTTTTCTCCATCATCATATTCCATTCACGATCTAACAAGAATGTAATAATTAGAAAGCCTATTGTTCACTGATGTCTCCCCACATGCCTGGATGATTTCATGTGAAAACTAGACTGCATTGGTACTCAGCCTAGAACCTCTTTTCCAGGTGTAGCCAGTCTTCAGTTCCTGTGATGAATGGCTACTCTTGCCTCTACATGGCTCCTTGTGTACTATGACAATGAGAATCGTCACTGTCCAGTACCACACAACTCTTCCTCAAGAAAGAACACAGCCAAAGATCATTTTATTTGTGGGCACAATAGTCTGGCCAACTGCCTCAAAGTAGAAATGTCTGTGTGGTGGAGTTTATACCCCAAAGGTCCCTAAAAAAATCAGGCTGAATCGAAGCAACAGCCATATCACTTCCAAGCCCAGCCTCCTCTGTCCCAGTCTGCTTTCCTCAAGTATTCATGGACAAAAGAATTCCAAGTTCAGATTCTGCTTCTAGAAACTCAATCAAAGGCAATGCATTATTATTTTTAATCTCAAACAAATATTGAAATACTTATCATGCCAAATCCCATAGCAAAATACCCTAAATCATCTACTTTTCTGTTACTGTGATAAAATACTGAGGCCAAAAGAAACTTATGGACGATCTTATTTTGGCTCACAGCTCCAGAAGAACAAGAGTCTATCTTGGAGGGAGGAAGACAGGAAAGCAAGCTAGAGCAGGAAGCTGAGAAATCACATCATCAGTCAACAGTTTGAATCAGAGAGAGTCAACTAAAGTAGGGTGGGACTCTACTGCTCAAAGCTCAGCCCTAGTGACAAATTTCCTTAGCAAGGCCACACCTCTAGTATGTCCCACCCGAACCCGGGAAACAAGTAGTAAAAACGAGGATCATTTTCACCCAAACCACCACAGAACTCTCAGTAACAATTTCAGTATCCAAATTGTAACCATATCCTTGCCAGAAAGCCAGAAATTATACAATAAAAAACTGAGCAAAGTTGTAAATATTTTTATTCTAGCTCCAGTTTTTATTCTTCCTCAATGCCATTTCAATTTTTCTTTATATTTAAGATGATAAACAGATACATAATGAAATATCGTATCTAGCCCCTCCAGATTCCTACTTCCAATACATATATCCTTAATTAAGAATGATTATCCCTTAGGGCTGGCAAGATAGATGTCTCAATGGTTAAGAAACTGGTTTCTCTTCCAGGACACTTGAGTTCAATTCCCAGCACCCACACAGCAGCTCACAGCTCTCTGTAACCTCGGTTCCAGGGGGCATTACATCATCACACAAAGAAATTACAGGCAGACAAAGCACCAATGTGCATAAAATAAAATATAAAGAAAAAGAATGATTACTCCTCCCTTTATATATATTTCCCACAGGAAAATATAATGCCTTGTGGGTATAACTTCTGAAGTGTTTCACATCATTCTGCCATGGTCTGGAGATATTGCTCAATCTCCACTTCTAAACAATTGGGAATGTATAGAAAATCCTAATTCTGTTGCATCCTTTTCGTAAGTGTGTCTGTGAACACACCTAACCAAATATCCAATCCCTTCTATGCAGGTTTTTCAGGACCCATGGACTAGATAAACAGTGTCATCTTGAGATACTAAGGAAAGAAGTACATTACAAACTCTAAGGAATATCTGCTACCATGAACATTTCCATGTATAGATGCATGATAAAAATCAGAACTACTGAATTAACTTGTGGTAAATCTTTAGTAAACACCAGGGTGAATATGCCATGTGAGGGAACTGTTCAGCATTTCAACTTAAAAAGTGATAAGTGGAGATGCATAGGGTGAAATGAGCTTATAATCCTGTATCTCAGTCAACCCTAAACATCTGGGAGAAGTGAAGGGCTCCTCGCCCCATCTCTCCACTAACCTTCTCTCTTTTACATAGGATTGGGAGGTTGGAAAGGACGTAAGGCATGCATACCCCATATAAAATAGAGTTTAAAAATGAGCACTACAGAAATCAGTGTGAAAGGGCCTCATAAACCTAAGAGAAAGTGCTATGTGGCCCACCAACAATTGCTCGTTATATATCTGAAGTACTCTATATCCTACTACAGAAATACTCGTTCAACTTGTTTATTGCTGCTCTATTCAAAATTGCTAGATAATGAAGGCATCCTACATATTCATCAACAAAAAAATGAATAATAAGAATTTGGTGGAGATATATGCCTATAGATTAATACATACATAGGTAGATAGATTATAGATACATACATACATAAATGCACATGTGATAAATAGATACATAGATGATAGATAACAGATTAATAGACATGAAGACAAATAGATGAATACTATTCAGAAATAAAGTAAATGAAATTATAGAATTGGCATGATAAGGAACACAACTGGAAAATACTATAGAAAGTGAGTTACCCAGACTCAGAGACAAATGCATACAAACTTCAGCTTCTAATTTTTATTTTTATATATTCATGTATATATTCATGAATATGAGTGTGTGTAGACACCAAAAACTAGAAAGCAGCCCACAAGAGGGGAAAAAGGGAAAGCAATCTGGCGCTTCCTCAGACAACTAGGAATAGCACTTTCTCAAAATCCAGCTATACCACTCCTAGGCATATACCCAAAAGAGGCTCAAGTACACAATAAGGACATTTACTCACCCATGTTTATTGCAGCCTTATTTGTAACAGCCAGACTGGAAACAGCCCAGATGCCCCTCAGTGGAGGTATGGATACAGAAATTGTGGTACATCTACACAATGGAATATTACTCAGCAATGAAAAACAAGGAAATCTTGAAATTTGCAGGTAAATGGTGGGATCTGGAAAGATCATTCTGAGTGAGCCATCCTAGAAGCAGAAAGACACACACCGTATATACTCACTCATATAGACATATAAGATAAACCTACTAAAATCTGTACACCTAAAAGAACTAATCAAGAGGGAGGACTCTTGCTAAAATGCTCAATTCCTATCCAGAAAGGCAAAGAGGATGGACATCAGAAGAAGGAGAAAAGAGGGAACAAGTCAGGAGCCTGACACAGAGGACCTCTGAAAAGCTCTGCCCTGCAGACTATCAATGCAGATGCTGAGACTTATGGGCAACTTTTGGGTAGAGTGCAGGAAATCTTAGGAAAGACGTGGGAAACAGTAAGATCTGGAGAGGATATGGACTCCACAAGGAGAGCAACAGAACCAAAAAAATCGGAGCACAGGAGTCTTTCCTGAGACTCATACTCCAACCAAGGATTATGCATGTAGATAACCTAAGATGCCTGTACAGATGTAGCCCATGGCAGTTCAGTATCCAAGTGGGTTCCATTGTAATATGAACAGGGACTGTCTCTGACATGAAATGTTTAGCCTGCTCTTTAATTACCTCCCCCTGAGGGGGAAGCAGCATTACCAGGCCACAGAAGAAGACAATGCAGCCACTTCTGATGAGACCTAATTGACTAGGATCAGAAGGAAGGAAAAGAAGAACTCCCCTATCAGTGGACTTGTGGAGGGACATGCATGCAGAGGGTGGAGGAAGGGAGGGATTGGGACGGAGGTGGATGAGAACCACAGGGGGGATACAAAGTGAAAAAAGTGTAATTAACAAAGAATTTTTAAAAAACTAAAAAAAAAAAAAAAATGGCTCCCCTGCCAATCAAATATTTCAATCACCATTATTACCTAAAAAAGAGATAACAAAAACAACAGTTCTGAAAGAAAAAAAAAGGTAAATGACTGGTAAGGTAATAGAACACATGATATGGAAGTGGAAGCAGGGATCCCGGGAGCAAAAAGGTTTGAGTGGGAATGGGGAACTGGATATGGCAGAGAGGATAAGCTGGAAGAAGAAACAACCAGAAGAAAACATGGATAATTTGCCCTAGCGGAACCTGCTACCTTGTAAGCTAGTTTATAAAAATTAGAAACCTAATAGTTTTTATTGAAAGATTTTAAAATTCAAGGAAGCTGTAGGGGTGATGGTGGTCTTTGGCATGTCATGGTGAGTGTCATAGCCATGTGCTTGTGTTCCAACTCACCGAAGTATGCACATTAAGAGAATGCACATTGTTGTATAACAATCAACATGTGAAAAATATTTTAACCAAACAAATAGTTGCCTTTCCCTTCAAGATTATTTGATTTTAAAATGTTAAAATAACTTTCCAATCAATTGAGCCCTTGCTGCTCTTGCTATTAATTCCCATTGCATACAGAATAGAAACAGAATTTCTCCACTGTGTGGTCTGAGCTCTCTATAAGGCATTTTGTGACCCAGTATGTTTGTGTGCAGGCTGCAGGTGCCTGGGGAGCACTGTGTGCTCACTGCACAGAGGTAGACAGCAGAGTCACTGGGCTGGGAGTCTCTGATGTGCAGGGAAACGTGCAGGCTGCCTTTATTGAGGTGAGCTGTGAATCTGCCTTCCTCCTTGTCACCATTAGAGAAGATGGACATCAGCGCCTCGAGGCCTTTCCCAGAATGCTGTCTGTACCACCAAAAGTACTGAAAATTAGGATCACTGGAAGTGCAGTTGAGAGAGGCCATGGCTCCCTCTGGGACACTGAGGGATTCTGGGTTCTGCTGCACCTTCTGCTGGCTGCTAACCCCTGTGCAGAAAGTCAAAGGTCAGAGAAACAGGAATGGAGGTATAGGGATGCTAACACAAAGAATGCTTTTACAGTTGGCCTCCCACCCCTAACTGGAGATTAAAAACATCTGTGGTTCTATCTATTAGCCTGGAACAGGCAAAAACTTTACATACCACACCTGGATCCCAAAGAAATTCCCAGACTTACAGCTTAATTGAAGCCACAGGACCACTAGTGAAACACTCAAGGATTTCATCTCTCCTCCCTCTTCACTTAGGATTCAGATCCTCAACTCTAAACTCATATGGTCACATTCAAAAGTTTCCACCTCTCCTGCTTCAGGAAACATGAAAAGCCACTTTGCTAGCAATGAGAAAAGTGACTAACTTCACCACCTCTGCAGCACCAAAACTTTCCTCCAGCCCTTTCTCCACCCCTCCCTCTTCTTCCTGCCCTCCTCTCTTCCCCCTTCTCTCCCACCCTAAGAAGACACTGCCATCTTGTGGACTCATGATAGTGACCAAAGAAATAATCAAACTGTAAACTCTTCTACTGTAGTTATTAAAAAGTAAAGTACTTGAAAGTTCAATTGGCATTTTAAAGAAACATTTGCCTTGAGTCTTGGTGGGGAGTGAGATAGTGTGTGTGTGTGTGTGTGTGTGTGTGTGTGTGTGTATGGACTCTGCAGATGTGTTTTTTTTTTTTCTTAGTAATAATAAGTGCCACACACAGGCAGTCCCCTGCATTGGAAGACCACCTAGAAATGCCAGCCACAGAAATATGAGTGAGGTTTTTTCACACAGCATAAATCTAACCCTTGTCACCCCCATTCAAATCCATCTACAGACTTTACAGATGGCCTGAACAGACTGCTTATCTAGGTCATAGTCTAGAAAAGCCTGGAATTATTCATTTTATTTAGAGCAAGGAGCATGCTCATGTGTAAACAGAACTTTACTTGGCTTGACGCAGGAGAGATGGAGCTGTGTTTAGAAACTCAACAAAAAATAAAACTCAGGGAACTTGCTCATTTGTCTCATTTTTTATTCTCTCTACTTGAATAAAGCCCTGTTGAGTAGGAATTGATCATTAAAGTTGTAGATCTGGTTTCTCTCCTCTTTTCTCTTTCTAAATCTGCCTCCCCTCTCTACTCCCTTTCTCCCTTATCTCTCTTCTTCCCTAACACTTCCACTTTCTCCCACTCTACATTAATAACATAGACATGAAGCCACATGTACCAGGGGAATGTCTGTGCCAGAGCTGAACTGGGTCCACAGAGAACAAGGCAGGAAACAACTGTCCTGCAGGAGTCTGTGAGAGCTCCACAACCAGCAGAGTAAAGATCTGTGGAGGCAAGAAGGCAATAGGATCAACACAGCCAAGGAGTTGGTTCATGCTTCAGTCCTCTGATATTGAGTAGTGTATTTTCAGGACACTTGATTTTTGATAAAGGAGCCAAAACCATACAATGGAATAAAGAAAGCATCTTCAACAAATGGTGCTGGTCTAACTGGATATCTGCATGTAGAAAAATGCAAATACATCCATGTTTATCACCGTGTACAAAATTCAAGTCCAAGTGATTCAAAGACCTCAACATAAAACTGGATACACTAAATCTGCTAGAAGAGAAAGTGAGAAATAGTGTTGGACACATTGGTACAAGAGACAACTTCCTAAACAGAACACCAACAGCTCAAGCACTAAGATCAACAATTAATAAATGGGACTTCATGAAACTGAAAAGTTTCTGTAAGGCAAAGGATACTGTCAATAGAACAAAACAGCAGCAAACAAAATGGAAAAAAGATAACTTCACCAACCCTACATCCAACATAGGGTTAATAATATGTATGAAGACTCAAGAAATTAAACACCATAAACCAAATAACCCAATTAAAAATGGGATACAGTGCTAAAAGAGAATTCTTAGCAGAGGATCTCTAATGCCCAAGAAACACTTCAAGAAATGTTCAACATCATTTGTCATCAGGGAAATGCAAATCAAAACTATGAAATTTTGTCTTACACCTATCACAATGGCTAAGATCAAAAACTCCAGATAGAACACATGCTGGAGAGGATGTGGAGTAAGGGGAACACTCCTCCATTGCTGGTGAGAGTGAGAGTAAGAATGAGCCCTGAGAAAAAGCAGGAGTGGGTGTGAGACAGAAAAATAGAGACTGAAAAATCGAGACCAAAATCATGGTAGGAGAATCTCTGGGATGGGGACAAATCCTGGGAGCCTGTGTTTGAGTTCCTAAATTCCTCTCTTCCAGTTCTCCCCCTATTTCTGTTTTCTTTGATTTTATTTCCACTGAGAAGTGTTGAACTGTGCTCTTCATTTCATGCCATTGTTTGTGTTTTTGTTAATTTCTTTTTGCCATTATTATTATTACTATTAATTAAAACTTATTCACTTTATGTCCCCTCCCTCACCTCCCCCCAATACTACCCTCCCTCACTCTTTCCCCCACCATTTCCCTCCCCTAGTCTACTGATAGGGGAGGTCCTCCTCCCTTACTATCTGACACTAGCCTATCAGGTGTCATCAAGACTGTCTGGATCCTCTCTCTGTGTGGCCTAGTAAGGCCACCTCACCAGGGGGAGGTGATCAAAGATCAGGCAACTGAGTTCATGCCAGTGACTGTCTCTGCTCCCCTTACTAGGGAACTCCAATGGAGACTGAGCTGCCCATGGACTACATCTGAGCAGGGCTTTAAGTCCGCCCCATGCATGGTCCTTGGTTGACTCATCAGTCTCTTCAGGCCTGCCTCACTCCAGATTTTTGGTTCATTGATTTCTTCAATGAATGTATTCACTTTTTCTTTCAAGATCTCTAACATATTCATAAAGGCTAATTTGAACTCCTTGTCTTGTGCATCGGCCATATTGTGTTTTTTGGGGCTTTAATGAAGACATGTCATCATGGATGTTACTGTTTCATGCTGGGATCTAGGCATCTGGGTTTGAGATTATTTTAATTCTCTGTGCTGGTGTGTGTTCTTGCCTTTGTCAGATGTGTGCTCTCTTCCTTGGTTTCTATTGTTCTCTTTGGTTCTGAGAACAGTGTGGTGGCTATAGGTTGCCTGCTAGGGAATGCTTCTGAGATCCTGCCATGTGTGGACACTGGATTCCAGACAGAATATGTTTCTTTCCAATTGGGTACTGACACTTAGGCATATGATACTTAGGCATAGGGGTGGGCTAAAAAGAGGTGTAGGTTCCATGGTAGGGAAGAAATCAGGGAGTGCCACCAGGATCAGTCCAGTGCTCTGGAAATGGGGACAAAGAGGGATGAGGACCACAGCAGACAGTCTACTACATGGGATGAGGATGAGATTGGGGGTTGGATTTAGAGGAGATGGGGGACATTGAAAATCTGAAGATCACCTACCTGCTCAGACTTCCTTTCTCCTGCCTTTTCTACCTATGTATCCTTATTACAAATCTTAAGGTATGGAAAGGCTGTAGCCTCTGATAACCTGTCCTTCCAAAGTATTAGATAGACATTATCTAGATGACATCTTTCCCGGCATTTGTTGCCCTGTGTGAATAACTTGGACTAGAAGTGACATTCAATAATATGAAGAAAATTACCTATATATGGAGATGAAGACAACTGACCACCTCACAGTATCCATAGCGTTCCTGGGAAATCAATGTGACCCTCCATGAGGAACAACTGATATCCTTGATGAAAATCCAGCTGTGATAACATCTCCCTCTTGTTCTGCTCTGACCATGTGTACAATGTTCATCAACCAGAGAAAGGTTGGGGCACACAACATAGACTGTGTGGAAAACAGGGTGACCTAAAAGGCAGATGATCAGAAGTCAGGCTTCTTTTGTTTCTCAGGGTTTGTGCTCAGCTCCCCCTGCAGTGTCTGCCACTGTGCCACCCAGAGCACAGTAGTACACAGCCGAGTCTGACTCTTGCACCGAGGCTTTCTGCAAGTGGAAGGAGGTGGTTCCTCTATCATATGTGGCTTCAAACCCTCTGCTGCTTCCCTTCTCGCCAGCTGTTGTAACTTTCAAAAGGAGCTCAGGGCTTTCTCCAGAATACTGAACATACCAAAAAACAGTTGGGTACCCTGTGGATGAATAAGTGCAGTTTATAAAGAGAACGCTGTCTTCTGAGAGGGTCACTTGACCTTGTTTCTGGGTCACTGAGTTTCCATGGATCCTCCCTGGAGGAAGAACAGGATATCTGTGTTATATTAACAACAAACCTCCTAGACGATTAAGTATTTTTCTGATATCATAAGGGAAAGATTGCAAATCTTAAGTCACTTAACTTACCAAGCACGAGCAGCATCACAGTCACTAAAGCTGGAAAAGCATTCATCTTCAGGGACACCCAGCTACTGTTCTTGACTCTTCACACAAAGAAATGATGAAATGACATCAAAAGTTGAACCTGCAAAGCTTATCACTCATACAGTTGATGATTTTGTGTTAGGAAACTCCACCCCCTGGTGGACAGAGATTAAAACAGGGTCTTTTGCAATCCTCCAAGAGTCAGAAATGTACTCTCACCCTCAACATCGATTGTAGGGCACATGTCAAACTTCAAGAGGCTCTTGACAATGTAAAGATGATACAAAGTGGCCATTAACATATTGACTGTCATAATTCTTAGGATTATACCTCACATGAAAGTAGAGTACATGTTATAATATAACAACTGATGGGCTTTCTGTTTTGGTCTTTACCAAATGATAAACTAAACGGTAAAAAGGAGGTTTTTTTCAATTTACTTTCACTGATCCAAACTTGTAGAAAGATACTCTGCAGGCCTGGAGTCATAGCTCAGCACTACAGAGCACTTGGTGCACTTGCAGAGAACCCAGGTTGGATTCTCAGAACACACTGGTTCACAGCAACTGTAACTCCAGCTCTAGGGGAACTGACTCTCTCTTCTGACCACTGCTGGCACCAGGCACACACGGAATAAAAACACAAGTGCAGGAAAAACACTCATGCACCTAAAGTAGAATTAAAAAGTTTTACAATTTTACGAACATTTTATAAATTTAAGTTATTATAAATTGACCCTAAGAACGTGTAATCACAACTAGTTGCACAGAACAACCACAATAAAGGAAGCAGTTGAGACTGGCACAACTGTTATAACACATGTGTTATACCACACTGCATCAAATGCAGGCTATGACCTTGTTCTTAGCTCTTTTCTGTAAATGTTGTTGTGACCAGTGGTGGCTGTTGTTAGGAAACACGAAGCTGACTATCATTTGGGATTGGCGAGACATTTGTGGCTCTTTCTTAAGGAACTGCAGACGGCATCCCAAGCAGCCAGCTCACACATGTGTCTTCAGAAAAGCGTTTTCCTTCAAGTTCAAACTTTCCACTCATGAGTCTGGCTTTCATGGCTGCCGTGTGTCTGTGGAAGCTCCTTCTATCATTTAATTTGGTCTTAGTAATTTCTCCCCATTGACAGAATTGGTCTTCTCACAAAACCGTTCTTTCTCACCTTTGTACACATATTTTTTTTTTTTTTTAAATTCTTGTTGTTTTGAAGTTACAAATGTAATCCTTAAGCGACAGCCTGTGGCTCAGAACCTTTGTCTCTTATAGTTCAAGATAATGAATATCGAGCCCTTCTGGGTTTTCCTCATTAGCAACACCTGCAGTTGCTTCAGAACGTGCTCCTCATGCTGCAGTTCTATACGAGATGGGATTCACCTATTAAAACATTTTCTTTCCTGTTTCCTTTTTTATTAATTAGAGTTTATTCTAATATTTGTATCCCACCTTTAGCCCCCTCCGTTTTTCCCCTCCCAATCCCACCCTTCCTCTCTCTTCTTTTTTTTAAATTCTTTATTAATTACACTTTATTCACTTTGTATCCCTCCTTCCTCCTGTCCTAATCCTTCAGTTCCTCCACCCTCTGCATGCATGCCCCTCCCCCAGTCCACTGATAAGGGAGGTCCTCTTCCCCTTCCTTCTGATCCTAGTTTGTTAGGTCTCATCAGGACTGGCTGCATTGTCTTCCTCTGTGGCCTGGTAAGGCTGCCCGCCCCCCCCTCAAGGGGAGGTGTTCAAAGAGCAGGCCAATCAGTTGATGTCAGAGAAACTCCCTGTTCCCATTACTATGGAACACACTTGAACACTGAACTGCCATGGGCTACATCGGTGCAGGGGTTCTAGGTTGCCTCCATCAATGGTCCTTGTTTGGAATTTTATAATTTTATATCTATAGGCTTTAGTATAGGTTGACATAATGGGAATGTTCCTCCTCTACAGAGCAAGTCTCAAATTCAACAAGAAAGTAGTTGGATGCACCTAAAAACAATTACATCACTATTGTACCAATGGACACACCTTGCTTATTAGGTTGGTCATTTAGCACACAGGATCCACAGAGAGTAACTCCAATGACGAGGTATCTCCCCTAACTAAAGGAGAATACTCTAGGTGAGTTCTGATTTGATTTCTCTGTATGTTACATCATAGCATGTGGTCTCTTCAGCAATACTGTGGACATTCCCGGCAAAGGGCCATTAGGGCTCACAGCCTGGGGCAGCTCCCACAGATGTGACTATGGAAGTAGTTTGACAGAAAGTATGTGACCTGACGCTGGAGCATCTGCCCAGAGATGAACATCCATTGGCTGGCTCAGAGATGGTGTGGAGGAACCTGATTAGTACTGCAAAGCCATATAACCTGCTGTCTGTTTCAGAATAAAGGAGTCTGCAGCGGCTTGCCCTCAGTTTTCTCTTACCAACTCCCAGTATTCTTATGGTGACTCTGCACCACTCACCCCACTAGGCCTGAACTGCTCTGCCCTCACCCACAGGCTGGACCCTCAGCAGGAAGGACAACAAAATACAACCTTATTAGTTAGATATGTTACATAACCAAGACTCAAAAAAAGTATCACATATTGTGTGGAGACCGATGGGGTCTCTCTGGAAAATAATTCACATGGAACTATCACTCACATGGCTCTGAGTAGGTACCTAGGTTTCCAGTACCAGGGATGGTGTCCCTCCTCTTCAGCAGATCGTAAGTTCAATTAGGAAGTAGATGGTTACTACCAGGGTGTGAAAGCCACTAATGCTCCCAGAGGGTTATTTTGGCATGCTGGACATTGATATAGGTAATGACAACAAATACTCTTTACTCCATTATAAAATACTCAATATAAAGCAAAATTAATCCATGCTGCTAATCTAATGACTCCCTCTTGGGTACATCAAATTACAAAAATATGTAATGATAGGATAAACACTTTGATGTCTAAAACTTTCATGTATTATAATGACAGTGGTATTTTCTAACCTTCTTGAAGATGTGTATCACATACATCGCTATTGTCAATGGGCAATGATGGCTGGAGAGATGGCTCAGAGATTAAGAGCACTGGCTTCTCTTCCCAAGGTCCTGAGTTCAATTCCCAGCAACCACATTGTGGCTCAAAGGGCAATGAATGAATGGATTCTTTTAAATATTAATACTATTCAAAGTAGAATTATGAAAAAAAGAATTCTATCTACAACATAGGAGACATTATTGAAATTAGGGCAGTGCTTGAGTGGATGATCGCTGTAAATTAAACATGTTTTTCTGACTCACATTTTAGAATAGATAACTTAAAACAAAATAAAACAAAAAAACTGTGAATGCATGGGTAGGATTATTAGTCCATCTTAATTGTGAAAACACTGGCATCTAACATGTATTTCAGTGTTGTAAAGAAACATGGCAAAAGACTGATTTGTTTCATCAATAAAGAAAAGATGTGATTAAAGCTAGAAATGTAGTCTGCTGGACTGAGATGATGTCCAATGAGCACTTGATAAAATCCAGCTCATCATGGCATGGGTATAATGACTGTAACTTAATTGTGGGGAGTGTTTTCTAGAGTAGCAGGAGATACTGTTCTGTCTTTTTTGAAATGACAAAAATCTCATTAAAAATTGAAAGATTGGTGTTTTAACAAGAACTCAGACCAATAGGATCATTCAAATATTTCCACAGTAAATTTATAAAATTGCATTCGCTGTTTAAATTATAAGTATGTGGTGGGGGCCAAGATGGTGGCACCAGGAGAACACTGTGTCTGAGAAGCAGGACAACTCTCTCTGACCAGGAGACTGAACTCTGGGCCCTAAAACTACAGCGATCTTGTTTCCCAGGTGAGGGGAGGCTCCCACGGCGTGGGAATCGGTAGGGTCCACTCTCGGGCCGCACAGCCATAACCCGGAAGAGATCCTGGGTAACGCGGGCTTTGGGTCTCCTGGCTGGAGCCCTAAGCCTGCATGTCCTGATCACTTTCCCAGGCTGATTGGTGGGCACAAGGGTGCCAGAAACTGGGAGTCCCATTCGCAAGAAAACCCCACGGGGAAGGAAAGTTGCGAGACTGATCACAGGTCACTCAGTCTTTCCCTGGAAGGTCTCGCTGACCGCAGGTACCCTCCACCATGACAACTGAGCAGGTGTGCGCCCAGCTCAAAATCCTTACTCCCTCTTGGGAGGAGGCAGGAGCCGTCCAGCAGAATCTGCCACAGACCACATTGTCTGTACCCCAACCCGAGATCAGGGCTGAGAAAACCCATCCTTTCAGGCATTCCTCCAAATGCCAGCATAACCCTGCCGTGGCGGAGCAGAAGGATAAAGAGGCGCACAGCGGCTTCACAGTGCTGGGACCCCAGTGCTGCCGGCTGCTCCTAGCAAACAAACTTCAGCTTGGGATCCGGTACTGTGGTCATTCAACACGTCCTGAGATTTTCCTGAGTCCAGCACAATGAGGTCTAACAACGGCGCCCCCCCCCCCCCGACCCTTGGCAGAGAAACCCAGGCACAGGATCGGACTGAAAAGTCTCAACCCCTCCTGACACTCTCCTGAGAGCATCGCCATAATCTTGCCATAGCAGAGGGGAAGGTCAGAGGGGAAGGACAGAGAGGCAGCCTGCCACAGGACACAGCACCCCCTCTCCAGCTCAACCAGTGGCCCTAGCAGAGAAACTCAAGCTCTGGATCTGAGGACACTCAACCCTACCTGGTACTCTCTCGGGATCAGCAAACATAGGTTCTTCTGCCAGGCTGTTTCTGGCAGAGAGATCTGGGCCCCGGATCTGAGATTGAGAACACTCAACCTAACTCTTTTCCGTGCTACCCCGGGACCAGTCAACCTAACCCCTCCTGACAGAGGGAAAGGACAGAGAGGCAACACACAGGAAAGGTGGACACTGAGTCCTGCGGCCACAGTGTCACAGAGCTGACTGTTAGCCTACCCGTGCACTCTCCTCAGCAGGACCAAATCAGAGAGTAGAGAGCAAGGGGAACCCCTATACATTCCAACTGGTCCTGCAAGAGGGTGAGTGAGCCTTCTAGGGAGAGTTTGCCCCAGACCCAGGGCCTCTCCACAGAAGCAACTAGATGAGATCCCAGCCACCGACACCCCTAGTGTAGGCATCATAGGGATTCTTGGGATAGCAACCCCAACGTTGAAGCCTCTGCCTTGTGGGTCCACCAGTGTAATCCAGGGAAACAATCCCTGGATCTGGGACAGAACTGCATAATAGTGGCCTGCAGGCCACTGCAATAGTCAAAGAATCCTTGCATGCACACTGCGCCTGCTAAAAGCACATGCAAATAGCACCAGCGTCACATACCTTACTTAGGCAAAACTGAAACCACAACACATACTCCCAAACCAGTGAACCTCTCTCATCATCCTGAAAAAACAGTCCAGAAAACAGAAAGAGACGATCACAGCCCAAACTACAAACTCGAGGAACAAACAGTGAGGGTTATAAATAACCAGATGGCTAGAGGCAGACATAAGAACACTCCCAGCAAAAATCAGGACATAATGACCTCACCAGCAACCCCACAAAACAATGGACACTTCAATTCACTAGATATACAAGAAAATGACCTCAAAACTATGTTTCTCCAGCTATTAGAGGCCCATAAAGATGAAATGAACAGCCCTCAGAGAAATAGCCAAAGAAATTGAGACAAACCAAGAGGGAACAAATCGAGCTCTCAGAGAAATGACCACAAAAATTGAGGCAAACAAAGAAGAAATGCACAAAGCTCTCAAAGAAATGTCCACACAAATGAAGGCAAATAAAGAAGAAATAATCAAAGCTCTCATAGAAATACAGACAATTATAGCCAAAGAAGTAGAGGCCCAATTAGTGATACATAGAGAGGAAACAGACAAAAATATAGAAGCTGTCATTGAAAAGCAGGACTCCACATTCAAACAGATGAAGGAAATGGTGCAAGACATGAAAACAGAATTAGAATCAATATAGAAAACACAAATAGAGAAAAACCAAGAGCTGGAGAACATAGAGAAAAGATCAGGAACTACAAAGGTAAGCATCACCAACAGAATACAAGAGATGGAAGAAAGAATCTCAGGAGCCGAAAATACACTTGTGGAAATTGACACATCTCTAAAAGAAAAAATAAAATCAGAAAAGTTCCAAACATGAAACATCCAAGAAATCAAGGACACCATGAAAAGACAAAATCTAAGAATAATAGGAGTAGGAGAAAAAGAAGACATCAGGCTCAAAGGTCTGGAAAATATTTTCAAGAAAATTATACAAGAAAACTTTCCCAACTTAAAGAAGGAGATGGCCATAAACATACAAGAGGCCTACAGAACACCAAGTAGACTAAGACCAGAAAAGAAATTCTTCATGTCACATCACAGTCAAAACACTGAACCTACAGAACAAAGGAGAAATCCTAAAAGCAGCAGGGAAAAAAGGCCAAGTAACCTATCAGAATCACACCAGATTTCTCAACAGAAACTATGAAAGCCAGAAGGGCCTGGACAGAAATCATACAGTCCTTAAGGGACCACAGATTCCAACCCAGACTACTATACCCAGCAAAACTTTCAATCAAAATAGATGGAGAATTCAAAATGTTCCATGACAAAACCAAATTTAAACAATATCTACAGAGTAAAGCAGCTATACAGAAGTTACTAGAAGGGAAACTCCAAACCAAAGAAAACAACTACATCTATGGAAACAGAGGAAATAGATAACTACACAACAAAAAAATCAAAAGAATACAAGCAATGAAACTCAGTGACACCACCAACCCCACATCAAAAGTAAGTAACAATTGTTGGTCACTAGTATCTATCAACATCATCAGACTCAACTCCCAATAAAAAGACACAGACTAACAGAATGGTTGCGAAAACAGGATCCAACATTCTGTTGCATCCAAGAAACACACCTATGCAACAAAGATAAACACTACCTCAGAGTAAAGGGCTGGAAAAATTATTTTCAAGCAAATGATTCCAGAAAACAAGCTGGAGTAGCCATCCTAATATCTAATAAAATAGACTTTTAACCCAAGTTAATCAAAAAAAATAAGGAGGGCCACTATATTCTCATCAAAGGAAAAATCCACCAAGAGGACATCACAATTTTGAATATATATGCCCCAAATACAAGAGCACCTATATTCGTAAATGAAACAATATTAAAGCTTAAAGCACACATTGATCCTAATACCTTAATAGTGGGAGACTTCAACACTCCACTCTCACCAAGGGACAGATCAATTAGACAGAAAACAAATAGGGAAATAAAAATACTTACAGAGTCCCTAAATCAAATGGACCTAATAGACGTCTACAGATCTTTTCATCCAAACTCAAAAGAGTATACCTTCTTTTCAGCACCACATGGAACCTTCTCCAAAATAGACCATATAGTTGGTCATAAAGCAACAGATACAAAAAGATTGAAATAATCCCTTGTACTCTATCTGACCACCATGGACTAAAGCTGGACCTCAACAACAACAGAAAGAACAAAAAGGAGACACGCACATGGAAACTGAACAACTTGTTACTCAATGACAGCTGGGTTAAGGAAGAAATAAGGAAAGAAATTATAGACTTCCTAGAATTCAATGAAAATGAAGGCACAACATACCCAAATTTATGGGACACATTGAAAGCAGTGCTCAGAGGAAAATTTATGGCACTAAGTGCCTGGAAGAAGAAATTCGTAACATCACATACAAACAACTTAATGGCCTAACTGAAAACCCTAGAAAAAAAAAAAAAAAAAAAGAAGCAGATACACCCAAGAGGAGCAGACGGCTGGAAATAATCAAACTCAGGGCTGAAATCAATCAATTAGAAACAAATAAAACTATCCAAAGAATCAATGAAACAAAAAGCTGGTTCTTTGAGAAAATCAACAAGATAGACAAACCCTTAGCCAAACTAACTAAAAAGCAGAGAGAATCTATCCAAATCAACAAAATCAGTAATGAAAAGGGTGACATAACTACAGACACTGAGGAAATTCAAACAATCATTAGGTCATACTACAAAAGCCTATATGCCACAAAATTTGAAAACCTAAATGAAATGGACAATTTTCTTGATAGATTCCATCTTCCAACATTAAGTCAAGATCAGGTAGAAAGACTGAGTAGCTCTCTATCACCCAAGGAAATTGAAGCAGTCATTAACAGTCTCCCCTCCAAAAAAGCCCTGGGCCAGACGGTTTCAGCACAGAATTCTACCAGACCTTCAAAGAAATGCTAACACCAATTCTCCTCAAACTATTCCACAAAATAGAAATGGAAGGTACATTACAAAACTTATTCTATGAAGTGACAGTCACACTGATACCTAAACCACACAAAGACCCAACAAAAAAAAGAGAACTTCAGACCTATCTCTTAAGAACATTGATGAAAAAATACTCAATAAAATATTTGCAAACCGATTCCAAGAACACATCAAAGATATCATCCACCATGACCAAGTAGGCTTTATCCCATTCATGCAAGGGTGGTTCAACATACAGAAATCCATCAATGTAATCCACCACATAAACAAACTGAAGGAGAAAAACCACATGATCATCTCCTTAGGTGCTGAAAAAGTATTTGACAAAGTCCAACTCCCATTCATGTTTAAAGTCTTGGAGAGATCAGGGATACAAGGCACATATCTAAACATAGTAAAGGCAATATACAGCAAGCCGATAGCCAACATCAAACTCAATGGAGAGAAACTTACAGCAATCCCACTGAAATCAGGGACAAGACAAGGCTGCCCACTCTCTCCATACCTCTTCAACATAGTACTTGAAGTCCTAGCCAGAGCAATAAGACAACTAAAGGAGATCAAGGGGATAGAAATCGGAAAGGAAGAGGTCAAAGTGTCACTATTCACAGATGATATGATAGTATATATGAGCAACCCCAAAAATTCAACCAGAGAACTCCTCCAGCTGATAAACACCTTCAGCAAAGTGGCAGGATACAAAATAAACTCAAAAAAATCAGAAGCCCTCCTGTATACCAAAGACAAAAGGGCCGAGAAAGAAATTACAGAAACAACAGCCTTCACAATAGCTACTAATAACATAAAGTACCTTAGGGTGACACTAACCAAGCAAGTGAAAGATCTGTTTGAGAAAAACTTCAAGTCTCTGAAGAAAGAAATTGAAGAAGATATCAGAAGATGGAAAGATCTCCCATGCTCATGGATTGGTAGGATAAACATTATGAAAATGGCCATCCTGCCAAAAGCAATCTACAGATTCCATGCAATTCCCATCAAAATACCAACTCAATTCTTTATGGACCTTGAAAAAAAAGATTCTCAGCTTCATATGGAGAAACAAAAAAGCCAGAATCTCCAAAACAATCCTGTATAACAACAGAGAATCTGGAGGCATCTCCATCCCTGATCTCAAGCTGTACTACAGAGCAATAGTAATAAAAACTGCATGGTATTGGCATAGAAACAGAAAGGAGGATCAATGGAACCGAATAGAAGATCCAGAAATAAACCCACACACCCATGAATACTTGATTTTTGACAAAGCAGCCAAAGCCATTCAATGGAAAAAAGACAACATCTTCAACAAATGGTGCTGGTCCAACATGTAGAAAAATGAAAATAGATCCATATTTATCACCCTGCACAAAACTAAAGTCCAAGTGGATCAAAGACCTCAACATAAAACCACATACTCTAAATCTGTTAGAAGAAAAAGTGGGGAACAGCCTAGAACTCATTGGCACAGGAGACAACTTCCTGAACAGAACACCAACAGCACAGGCTGTAAGAGCAACAATCAATAAATGGGACTTCATGAAACTGAAAAGCTTCTGTAAAGCAAAGGACACCATCATCAAAATAAAATGACTGCCTACAGATTGGGAAAGAATCTTCACTAACCCTTTATTTGACAGAGGACTAATATCCAGTATATACAAAGAACTAAAGAAGCTGAAAAGCAGCAAACCAAGTAATCCAATTAAAAAATGGGGAACAGAAATAAACAGAGAATTCTCGACAGAGAAATATCAAATGGCAGAGAAACACTTAAAGAAATGTTCAACCTCATTAGCCATCAGGGAAATGCAAATCAAAATGACCCTGAGATTTCACCTTACACCCATCAGAATGGCCAAGATGAAAAACTCAAGTGACAACATGCTGGAGAGGTTGTGGAGAAAGGGGAACCCTCCTCCACTGCTGGTGGTAATGTAAACTGGTACAACCACTCTGGAAATCTATCTGGTGCTTTCTAAGACAATTAGGAATAGTGCTTCCTCAAGACTCAGCCATACCTCTGCTAGGTATATACCCAAACTTTGCTCAAGTACACAAAAGGGATACTTGCTCAACCATGTTTATAGCAGCTTTATTTGTAATAGCCAGAACCTGGAAACAACCCATATGTCTATGAATGGAGGAATGGGTACAGAAATTGTGGTATTTTTACCCAATAGAATACTACTCAGCAATCAAAAAGGAGGAAATCATGAAATTTGTGGGCAAATGGTGGGATCATTCTGAGTGAAATATCCCAGAAGGAGAAAGACAAACACGGGTATATACTCACTTATATAGACCTATAAGATATGATAAACATAATGAAATCTATACACCTAAAAAAGATAATCAAGAGAGTGGACATGAGGTAAGATGATCAATCCTCATTTAGAAAGACAGATGGGATATGCATTGAATGTATGACAGGAGTCTACTGAGGGCATCTGAAAGTCTCTAACTAGCAGTGTTTTCAAAGCATATACAAAGACTCATGACCAAACCTTCAGCAGAGTGCAGGGAATCATATGAAAGAATGGGAGTTAGTATGATGGGGAAAGGATAGGAGCTCCACAAGGACCAAATATATCTGGGCACAGGGTCTTTTCTGAGACTGACATTCAACCAATGACCATGTATGGATATAACCTAGAACCTCTGCTCAGATGTAGCCTGAGATAGCTCAGTAACCAATTGGTTTCCCATAGTAAGGGGAACAAGGACTATTTCTAACAGGAACTCAATGAATGGCTCTTTGACCTCCCCACCCCCCAAGGGAGAAACAGTCCTGTTAGGCCACAGAGGAGGGCTTTGCAGCCAGTCTGAAGATTCCTGATAAAACAGGATCAGATGAATGGGGAGGAGGTCCCCCCCATCAGTGGACTTAGAAAGGGGCACGGTGGAGATGAGGGAGGGTGGGATTGGGAGGGAATGAGGGAGCGGGACATGGCTGGGATACAGAGTTAATAAAATGTAACTGATAAGAAAAAAATAAAATTAAAAAAATATATAAGTATGTATTAACAATAGCATGTATTTTTGTTTTCTACAGGAATAGAAGCATTCTCATTCACAATACCCATAATAGCAAAAATTCAGGTTCATTTTGTTTCCTCTATACAAAATGCATTCATTCTAGTTATGAAGAAAGGTTTCCTGGAACAGTGAGGTGCCTTACTTTCCCTCAGAAATTACACTTTTCTATTATGTGCTGTCCTCTGAAAAAGTGGAAACCAGGAGTGTATGCTAAAGCTGAAGTTAGTTATTTTATTATGCTGGGATAAAACGCAAATGATAGAAACTTGCTGAGGCCTTTTGAGACTCAAGATTCAATCCCAAAGGGCCATGACCAATCACTGTGTTAGTTCTTGAACCCAATGGGTCATGCAAAGCATTCCTTCCCTTTGCACTCTTCTTTCTGTTGGAATTGGGAAGGAATGAAGGAAGGGGCTATAGCTGGGATACAAAATGAATAAACTAATTAATATAAAAAAATGAAAATAAAAGTGTCACTTTCCCTTGCCAGGAGCTGGTCACCAACAGGCACATCAAATCATATGTATTTTTACTTCTTTAATGTATGCCCATTGCACAGATAACAACACGCATGTGTATAGTGCATAATCAGATCTATCCCCTATGACCCAGTCTTGCCTACCCTCTGATAGCCATCATTTCCCCAGTCTTCCCAAATTGTATCCCTTTACTTTCACATCCTTTTTTTTTTCTAATCTAGATTCTTCATATGAGAGAAAGCATTCAACATTGTCTTTCCCGGTCTGCCTTATTTGGATTAACATAATAACCTCAAGGAAATAAAAAATCAACCAATGTTGGTGGGACCATGTGAGAAAAATAAGCCGTGGCCATCTCTAGTGGGAATGCGTTCCACTAGAGTTCCACACATGTTCAACCACTATAGAAATCAGCATGAAGTTTTCTCAAAAACTAAACAGAGGATTACCGTATGGCTCTGCTACACCACTCCTGAGTATATTACCTGAAGGAATCAAAGTCAACAGAAATAGAAAGAGTTAACCTGCACATTCAGGCTTATCACAACACATATTGCAATAATTTCCAATGACTTAGCAAACTCATGAAATGCAGTCCCTTCATCAACAGGCCAACAATTTGTCTTTCCTGTTCTTTCTTTGTGTAATCTGAATGTTGATGAGGTGGTGATTTAAAATTACTTTAAGAACACCAACAGCACAGGCTCTAAGAACAACAAGAAATGAATGGGACCTCATGAAAACTGAAAAGCTTCTGTAAAGCAAAAGACATTGGCATCAGAACAAAACAGCCTACAGAATTGGAAAGGATCTTGAGCAACCCTATATCTGACAGAGTGTTGATATCCAGAATACACAAAGAACTAAAGAAATTAAAAAGCAATAAATAAAGCAATCCAATTAAAAAAAGGGGTATGGAGCTAAACAAGAAAATTCTCTGTAGAGGAATATAGAATGGAAGAGAAACACCAAAAGAAATGCTCAATGTCCTTAGCCATCAGAGATGCAAATCAAAACGACCCTGAGATTTCACCTTCCAGCCATCAGAATGTCAAAGGATAAAAACTCAAGTGAAAACACATGCTGGAGAGCATGTGGAGAATTGGGAACCCTCCTCCATTGCTGGTGGGAATGTCAACTTGTACAACCACTTTGGAAATCAATCTGGCACTTTCTCAGACAATTAGGAATAGTGCTTCCTCAAGATCCAGCTATACCACTCTTAGACATATATCCAAAAGATGCTCAAGTACACAACAAGGACATTTACTCAACATGTTTGTAGCAGCTTTATTCATAATACCCAGAACCTGGAAACAACCCAGATGTCCATCAATAGAGGAATGGATACAGAAATTGTGGTACATTTACACAATGGAATACTACTCAGCAATTAAAAACAAGGAAATCATGAAATTTGCAGGTAAATGGTGGGATCTAGAAAAGATAATCCTGAAGGAGGTATCCCAGAAGCTGAAAGACACACATGGTATATACTCACTTGTACAGACCTATAAGATAGGATAAACATACTAAAATATGTGCACCTAAAGAAGATATACAAGAAAGAGGACCCAGGGTAAGATGATCAATCCAAACTTAGAAAGACAAATGGAATGGACACAGGATGTAGGAGAAAACAAGAAACAGGACAGGAGCCTACCACAGAGGGCCTCTGAAAGACTCTACCTAGCAGTGTATCAAAGCAGATGCTGATACTCATAACCAAACATTCTGCAGATTGCAGGGAATCTTAGGAAAGAAGTGGGAGTTAGTGTGACCGGGAAAGGACAGGAGCTCCATAAGGACAAAATATATCAGAGCATGAGGGTCCTCTATGAGACTGCTTCTCTAATCAAGGACCATGTATAGATATAACCTAGAACCCCTGCTTGGATATAGCCCACAGTATCTCAGTATCCAAGTGGGTTCCTTAGTAAAGGGAACAGGAACTATTTCTGACATGAACTCAAGGACTGGCTCCTTTACCTCCCCCTGCCCCCAAGGAAGGAACAGCCTTGCTAGGCCACAGAGGAGGACATGGCAGCCAGTCCTGAAGATACCCGATAAGCTAGGGTCAGATGGAAGGGAAGGAGGACCTCTCCTAGCAGTGGACTTGGAAAGGGACAGGAAGGAGATGAAGGAAGGAGGGATGAGAGAGAGGGGAGGTGGGATTGGGAGGGAATGAGAGAGGGAGTTATGGCTTGAATACAAAGAACCTGTGATTAATATTAAAAAAGTAAAAATTAATAAAAAAAGGAAAGAGGATAAAACAATGTTAGCCAGCTATGTTCTATAAAGGTAACAAAATATGCCATTCTATTAAAGAAATTACAAAACTGGTTTGTTGTTGATACTTGTATGTGTCTAATTAAATCTCAATAATAGTATAACACCATCTTGTTTGGTAAAAACTAAAGAATCAAAATAAAATAATAAAATTAATTCAAGAGAAAGACACCATTGAACCCTGTGGAATTCCTCATTGATACTGTTTTCAACCAGGTCAGCAGACAAAGCATAAGGAATTTCTCCTTGGTTGCATTTTTGCCAACTAGTGTGACATCATTCATCCTTAAATGATAGTAATCAGAAAGTTACTCAAAGATAAGAGTTTAACTTATTTTAACTAATCTCTAGAAAATCGACATAGTCTTCAGAAGATGAGAAATGACTCTGAATCCTTGAATCCATGGGCTTTCATGAGGTAGACAGCCTATCCAAGATTGTCATAGTAAGAATTTTCAATGAGAGTAGATACTGTTTGTCAAAGTCTTCTTTGGAGTCCTTTGCTTTTCTTCCTTTCAGTGTTCTTTCTCACTTTAGAATAGCTTATTTGCCAATATGTGCAATTTACTTAGGCAGTGGCTGTACTAATGAGGTATACACCTTTACAAAAATTTCACTGGTGCTACAAACCAGATATTGTTAGGTATGCCTTTAGACGTTACTGGGAAAATTCAACAATAACACAGCATCATTTGATTATATCCTTTCTCTAAAACCAGTAGTATATAAAGCAGTAAAATGTAAGTCACACTTGTGCTTGACATCACCAGCAACTGTAGGGGAAATGGAGCAAGAGTAAACCTTCTTCTCTAGCAAAAGATCTGGTGGTAGAGAGGGCCAAATGAGAAAAGTCGATGAGTATTTGACTATCACAAGAAAGAATCATATTCAGCAAGCCAATAGTTACTTATATCCACTCTTACAAAAACCTGGATGCTCTTGAAATTATCACATGCTTGTTATATTAAGGAATAAATTTATTTTTTATACAACTTTATTGCCATTGACTTGTCAACCACTAAAAATAACACCATAAATGATACTAATACTTGATTTCTTCAGAACATGAATATAAAGCAGAGAACTTTGTAGGAAGCTATTTGTAAATTAATCATCAGTGTATCTCCTTCTCTATCCACTACTACAGATACATACCTAGGTATGTCTTTCACATACACCAGAAGAACTAAGTAGCAACAGAAAGCAAGTGTGTATAACCAGTTAATTATCTAAAAGAGCTGTGATCTTTAGTAAAACAACAAGAAAAAACATTAAAAGTGGCAAGGGGAAAAGGCCAAGTAACATATAAATGTAGACCTATCAGAATTACACTAGACTTCTCAACAGAGACTATGAAAGCTAGAAAAGCCTGAGCAGATGTCATGCAAACACTAAGAGATCATAGATGCCAACCCAGACTACTGTGCCCAGCAAAACTTTCAGTCATCATAGATGGAGAAAACAAGATATTCCATGACAAAACTAAATTTAAACAACATCTATGCACCCACCCAGCCTTACAGAAGATACTAGAAGGAAAACTCCAACCCAAATGAAGTCAACTACACCCAAGAAAACAAAGGGTGTAACTTCACAACAGCAAAACCAAAAGAAAACAAGCACACAAACATACTATCACCACCAACTCCACAATAAAAGGAACTAACAGTCACTGGTCACTATCAACGTTAATGGACTCAACTCTCCAATAAAAAGACACAGACAAACAGAATGGTTGTGGAAACAGTACCCAACATTATGCTGCATTCAAGAAACACACCTCAGAAACAAAGATACACACAGCCTCAGAACACAGGGCTAGAAAAAGGTTTTCCAAGCAAATGGACCCAAGAAGCAAGTTGAAGTAGCCATCCTAATATCTAATAAAATAGACTTTCAACAAAAATTAATCAAAAGTGAAGAAGGACACTACATTTTCATCAAAGAAAGAAACCACCAAGAGGAAATCACAATCCTGAATATCTATTCCCCCAAATACAAGGGCACTGCATTCATAAAAGAAACATTATTAAAACTTATATCACATATCTATCTCAACACATTAATAGTGTGAGACTTCAACACCCCACTCTCACTAATGGACAAATCATTGAGACAGAAGCCAAGGAGAGAAATAATGAAGCTAACAGACATCATGAATTAAATGGACCTAATAGATGTCTACAGAACTTTTCACCCAAATTTTCAGCACCACATGGAAGCTTCTTGAAAATTGACCATATAGTCAGTCACAAAGCAAACCTCAACTGATTCATGAAAATTGAATTAATCCATTTTTCTTTATCAGATCACCATGAATTAAAGGTAGACCTCAACAACAACAGAAAAAAAAAAACCCTACACACTCACAGAAACTGAACAACTCCCTGCTCAAGAATCTCTGGGTGAAGAAAAAGAAAGAAGCAAATTGAATACTTCCTAGATTTCAATGAAAATGAGGGCACAACTTACCCAAACTTATGAGACACCATGAAAGCAGCACTAAGAGAAAAGTTCATAGCACTAAAGTTAATAAGAGATCCCATATTAGCAACTTAACAGACCACCTAAAAGCATTAACAAAAAAGAAGCAAACACACCCAAGAGAAGTAGATGGCAGGAAATAATCAAATTCAGAGTTGAAATCAATAAATTAGCAACAAAGAGAGCAATACAAAGAATCAACAAAACCAAGAGGTGGTTCTTTGAAAAAAATCAACAAGATAGACAAAACCCTAGCCAAACTTATTGAAAAACAGAGCTACAGTACCCAAATTAACAAAATCAGAAATGAAAAAGGAGACATAACAACAGACACCGAGGAAATCCAAAGAATCATTAGGTCTTACTTCAAAAGCCTGTATTGCATAAAATTGGAAAATCAAAGGAAATGGTCAATTTTCTTAATAGATTTCACCTACCAAAGTTAAATAAAAAGCAGGTAAACAGCTTAAACAGCCTTATAACCCCTAAAGAAATAAATTTTAAAAAGCCAACAAAAGTCTCTCAACCAAAAAAAAGCTCAGGGCCAGATGGTTTTAGCACAGAATCTACCAAACTTTCAATGAAGAGCTAATTCCAATTCTCTTCAAACTATTCCACAAAATAGAAACAGAAAAAAATATTACCACAGTCACTCTGATACCTAAACCACACAAGGACTCAACAAAGAAAGAAAATTTCAGACCAATCTCCCTTATGAACATTGATGGAAAAATACTCAATAAGATACTTGTAGTCTGGAGAGATGGCTCAGAGGTTAAGAGCACTGTCTGCTCCTCCAAAGGTCCTGAGTTCAATTCCCAGCAACCACATGGTTGCTTACAATCATCTATAATGAGATCTGATGGCCCCCCTTCCGGCCTGCAGGCAAAACACTGTATACATAATAAATAGATAGATAGATAGATAGATAGATAGATAGATAGATAGATAGATAGATAAATCTATCTAAAAAATTTCATAACCTCCACTTGAAAAAAAAGATACTTGCAAACCAAATTCAAGAATACATCATCCACCATGACCAAATAGGCTTCATCCCAGGGATGCAGGGGTGGTTCAACATACAAAAATCCATTAACATAATCTACTATATAAACAAACTGAAAAATCACATGATCATCTCATTAGATGCAGAAAAAGCCTTTGACAAAATCCAAAACCCCTTGATAATAAAAGTCTTGGAGAGATCAGGGATATAAGGCCCACACCTAAACATAGGAAAGGCTACATACAGCAAGAAAATAGCCAACATCATACTGAATGGAGAGAAACTCAAAGCAATCCTACTAAAATCAGTGACAAGACAAGGTTGCCCACTCTCTCCATCTATTCAATATAATACTTGAAGTCCTAGCTAGAGCAATAAGACAAGTAAAGGAGATCAAGGCAATACAAATCAGAAAGAAAGAGGTCAAAGTTTCACTATTCACAGATGACATGATACTATACATGAGCAACGCCAAAAATTCAACCAGAGAACTCCTTCAGCTGATAAACACCTTCAGAAAAGTGGCTGGATACAAAATTAACTAAAAAAATCAGAAGCCCTCCTGTATACCAAAGACAAATGGGCCGAGAAAGAGATTAGGGAAACCACACCCCCCACAATAGCCATAAATAATGTAAAGTATCTAGGGGTAACTCTAACCAAGGAAGTCAAAGACTTGTATGATAAGAACTTCAAGTCTGAAGAAAGAAACTGAAGAAGACACCAAAAGATGGAAAGATCGCCCATGTTCATGGATCAGCAGGATTAGCATAGTAAAATAGCCATCTTACCAAGGGTAATCTACAGATTCAGTGCAATCCCCATCAAAATACCAACACAACTTTTCAGAGTCCTTGAAAGAGCTATTCTAAACTTCATATGGAAAAAAAAAAAACAGAATAGTGAAAACAATAATAGAACTTCTGGAAGTATCTCCATACCTGACCTCAAGCTATGCTACAGAGCAAGAGTAATAAAACTGCATGGTACTTACATAAAAATAGGCTGGTTGATCAACTGAATCAAATCAAAGACCCAGAAATGAACCCACACTCCTATGCACACCTGATTTTTGACAAAGGAGCCAAAACCATATAATGGAAAAAAAGACAGCATTTACAACAAATGGTGCTGATCTAACTGGATGTCTACATGTAGAAAAATGCAAATTCATTCATATTTATCACCCTGCACAAAACTAAAGTCCAAGTGGATCAAAGACCTCAACCTCAAACCAGATACACTAAATCTGCTAGAGGAGAAAATGGGGAAGAGCCTTGAACTTATTGGCATAGGAAACAACTTCCTGAACAGTACGCCAACAGCTCAGGCTCTAAGCTCTACAATTAATGAATGGGACCTCTTGAAACTGAAAAGCTTCTGTAAAGCAATGGACATTATTATAAATGAAAAGGCAGCCTACAAATTGGAAAAAGATTTTCACCAATCCTGATTCTGATGTGGGGCTCTGCTGGATAAGGTTGAAGTCTGTCATCTCCAGAGAGCCAATTTATTTGTACAAGGTCTCCTATTGTGTGATAGACTCCTATTTCTCAGTGGGGTTCTATCCACCCTCATCTGGGTAGTTCCAGATCTAGTAAGGAGGTCAGTCACATAGCCCTCAGGACATATTAGAGGCCAGCCTCTTCCCTGATAAGAAAACTGTTCTAGGAATTCTTTTTTTTTTTTTCAATGCAGTTTATTCAGGAACATTGAACAATCCTCGGACCCCGGGGAAAGCCAGCCCACAGCTTAAATAGCCTCTGGGTAGCCAACCCAGGCGTGCCACGGGGGCAATGCAGATAGGTCCACATACATGGAAGCAAGCCAGATCCTCGGCCTTAGCCAAATGTGGAGTTGTTCATGACAGAGAGCACTCACCATCGGGAAGGTGGAAGGCGGAAACCAGCTCCATCTTTAAGGCATAGCATTCCGCAGCTCTCTACAGTTCCCCCTTTTTGTTTTAGATGCATCAGGCAAGAGTAGAGGTCATCTCTGATATTAGAAATAAATTGGGACTTTGTACAGATGTTCATTTAGGTGTCATCCACCCAAAGAGCATCAGACCCGTCCGATACCTTTTTCTCAGAGGCGGGACCTGGGGCATCAACCCGCATGCAATCAGACATGCTCTTCTCTGGGTCCAAAGCGGCTGACCCTGAGTGCAGTGCTTAGCCTCGCATCCTGAGCGTATCATTTTAGCTTTTTATGGTATCCAACCATGCTTGGGGAGAATGTCCTGCTTCAATGGCTGTAAAGGCCTGAATGATCATGGCTGCATCACACTGTTGTGAGACTCTAATCTTGCATATATACCACAGGCAAACCAAGGAGACCAACACCAGAAGGCCTGCTAACACTCCCATGCCCGCCCATTCCTTCAGATGATTCATGACTGCAGCAATCCATGTTGATAATCCTGTGGCTAGTCCTGTGTCCACTCCGGTAGAATTTACTATGACAATGGCCACTCTCAGCTGCTCCATCGTAGTATCGAATTCTCCAGTCCAATTACCTAAAATATAGCTCGACAATTGTTTAGACACATTTGCAGCACAGGAAAAATTCTCATGTTGTATGCTAGTGACACAAAGTCCAGCATACTTTCAATGACAGCCAGGTTGAGCGATTTGCCATAGGGTATCAAGTTGCTCCTGCATGAGGTCAATCCTCTGATTGAACACCATCAAGCTTCCTTTTAGTTGAGCATTAATTCCTTTATGTACAACTAAGGCATGAGCTACATTGGCTAAATGATTATTCAGGGTCTAAGCAGTCTGCCCAGTATGACTCATGGCTAATGCCCTGGTGGTAGCTCCAACAGCCGTCAATGAGATGGTAGTAACAATGGTGGCTGTAGTTCCAAGATCCCTTTTCTGTCTGAAGAGAGTCATAGTGTGAGGGGCATACTCAGCAATGAAAAATAAGGAAATCATGAAATTTGCAGGTAAATGGTGGGATCTGGAAAGGATCATCCTGAGTGAGTTGTCCCAGAAGCAAAAAGACACACATGGTATATACTCACTCATATAGACATACAACATAGGACAAACCCACTAAAACCTGTGCATCTAAAGAAACTAAGCAAGAGAGAGGACCCTAACTAAAACATCCAATCCCCATCCGGAAAGGCAAAGAGGATGGACATCAGAAGAAGAAGAAAACAGGAAACAACCTAGGAACCTACCACAGAGGGCCTCTGAAAGCCTCTGCCCTTCAGACTATCAAAGCAGATGCTGAGCCGGATGGGCAACTGTTGGGCAGGTGAACGGAATTTTAGGTAAGAACTGGGAAATAGTAAGAGCTGGAGAGGACAGGGTCTCCACAAGGAGAGCAACAGAACAAGAAAATTTGAACATAGGGAACTTCCCAGAGACTCATACTCCAACCAAGGACTATTCATGGAGATAACCTAGAACCCCTGCACAGATATAGCCCAGGGCAGTTCAGAGTCCAATTGGGTTACATAGTAATGTGAAGAGGGACTGCCTCTGACATAATCTGATTGGCCTGCTCTTTGATCACCTCCCTCTGGGGGGGGAGCAGCCTTACCAGGCCACAGTAGAGGACAATACAGCCACTTTTGAGGTGAACTGACAGATTAAGATCAGAAAGGAGAGGAGAACCTCCCCTATTAGTGGACTTGGGGAGTGGCATGCAAGCAGAGGGAGGAGGGAGGGTGGGATTGGGAGGGGAGGGAGGGGCTTATGGGGGAATGCAGAATGAATAAAGTGTAATTGATGAAAATTTTAAGAAAAAAGGGAAAAAAATAATTTAAGAACCTTAAATGACTTTCAAATTTGGAGGAAAACATGGAGTTAGTCAATTTACATGGAGCACGTCTCGCCCCTGGGGGCAATGGTCTCCTGAACCTACTCAGACCTCGGACACCACCACTGCTAGTTCTAGAACTGACGCAGGATGTTCCAACGAGGCGTTAAGGCTTCTCATAATATTTCCTATAAGCCCACACCTGTTTGTCTATATCCCCCATTTTTATTCATTATTAGCCAGATAGAGCCAAGTAATTGTGGTAATGATACTTGCTTTTTTGCCCAATGCTGGAATGCTAGTAAATTTAGGTATGCCCTGGTTACTCGCATGCCTCACTGGGTGCCTGTGCCCATTGATGCCCCTCACGCTATGACTCTCTTCAGATACGAATTCTTAAAAATGCCCCACCCTGCTAAGGATCTTAATCCAGCAGCGGCCTTCAATTGTACTTGGAGATCCTGTGACACACACCCCCATAGGATAATTAAGGCCTGAATTGTCTTGTGATAGGATCATTAAGTATCTCTGACCTCCTGACCCCAGTGAATCAAACACATTCACCCTCGAAATCCCTCCCTCTGCCCTGGGTTTATATTGCCCTTGATTTCACTTGATAAAAGTTTTGTGCCTTCTCACTTCAAGACTGTCTGAGATTTGTCGTTTATCCTCCATGGGGTCGAATCACACTGGGCCTGCCCTCCTGCTCACTGGGCCTGGGCCTGGCCTGGCCTGGCCTGGACCCCACTGTGCCAGGGGCTCACTTGGCCTGTGTCTTGGCTGCAAGCTGACATGGCCTGGGGCTTAGCCCACACTTCTGCCATACTGAGTACAGCAGCTTCACCAAGAGCTATTAACACTTTGGTATCTGTTATTATTTATTAAAAAGCTGGTGACAACCTATATTCTCTGCAAGAAGTTTATTAGGAGGGTATGGAGGAAGGGGAAAGCAGGACATGAGAGAGAGAGAAAAGGGAAAGGGGGTGCCCCAAGAAAAAGAGGGAGAGAGACAGAGAGAGAAAGAGAGTGTAAGAGTGTAGGAGAGAGAGAGAGAATGTAAGAGAGGGACCACGTGTCGGGGTTAGCCCTTTAAGGGGCAAGGTAACCACCCCTTCCAGGTGTGGCCACCTGCCTGGTAACACATGATGACATCATAGGTTGTTGGGTAACCCAGGAGCAGGTTGTGTTCCAAAATACTAACAGTATCTCCATAGGCTTTGGAACGCCCAAACTTCCACTGCCAGTGTCACTCTCTTGCTCAAAGAGCCAAACTGTAACATTCTGCAGAAAACACTTTCCACAGCACAGCTTAGCACACTCAGGCCTTACCCTAAGGCACTCTGGCTGCCCCTGAGAGAAGCAGAACCCCGTTCTCTGTTCGGAAGCCGAGTTCCAGGACCCCAGCTGAAATCCTGATCCCCACTAAATGGAGAACAACAATATAAAAAGGGCTAATATCCAGAATATATAAAGAACTCAAGAAAGTAAACACCAACAAACCAAATAATCCTATTCAAAATGGGTACAGAGCTAAACAGAGAATTCAACAGAGGACTTTCTAATGGCAGAGAAACACTTAAATGCCCAGCATTCTTGGCCATCAGGGAAATGCAAATCAAAACAACTCTGATAATCCATCTTACACCTGTCTGAATGGCTAAGATCAAAAACTCAAGTGACAACACATGCTGGAGAGGATAAGGAGAAAGAAGAACCCTCCTCCACTGCTGGTGGGAGTGTGAACTTGTACAGCCACTTTGGAAATCAATCTGGTGCTTTCTCAGAAAACTGGGAATAGCCATACCTCAAGATCCAGCTATACCGCTTCTGGGTATACACCTGAAAGATGCTCCACCACACAACAAGGACATTTGCTCAACCATATTTATAGCAGTTTTATTCATAATAGCCAGAATATAGAAACAACCTAGATTTCCCTCAACCAAAAAAAGTGGATAAAGAAACTGTGGTGCATTTACGAAATGGAATAGTACTCAGCCATTGAAAACAAAGAAATCATGAAATTTGCAGGCAAATGGATAGAACTAGAAAAGGTCATCCTGAGTGAGGTAACACAGACCCAGAAAAACACACATGGTATATACTCATTTACAAGAGGATTTTAATAATATAGTATAGTTTAGACATACTACAATTCACACACCCCAAGAAGATAAGTCCAATGAACACCTTGGCCCATTCATTGGGAGACTGGGGGATATCTCTGACACAGACTATGTTGCCTACTTTCTGATCACTTTCCCCAATGGAATTTCCCTACAAGGCCACAATGGAGATGAAATCATTCCTCATGTGAAAAGATGAGCTGGGGTGTCTGGGTAGGACAGCTCCCCTATTATGAGGAATAGGGGAGAGGAGATGCAGGAGGAAGGGTGGGACTGAGAGGAGAGGAGAGAGGGTCCTATGACTGAGACGTAATTAAAAATGAAACAAATGTACAATATAACTTTGGATATATTGGTACAGAACATTATTAACACTGGAACAAACTTCAGCATCTTATAGTCTGGGTACATAATCAATCACTTTCACACATTTTTATTTACACATAAGCATGCATATATAAATTTGTCAAAAAATAAATATAAAGTTTATATATGAGAAAGTTACTCATATTTAATATCTATATTTCTTAGCAAGTCATGTTTAATCACAAATATGGCAAAAGCAATTATCTAAAGAGTCAAAAGCCCATGGGTATCGGGGATTGTGGTTCTGAGACTACAAGGTTTCACACATTATAAGAATCTGGATGGCAAATGTAAATTTATTAGAGCATGTGCTTTTAAGCAGATTATCAGCAATTCCTGTAAGAATCTGTTATGCAGAGGTTTTGCATTGCTGAGTACATAAACATGCTAGAATCAGCTTATACCAAAAGGAGATGAAGGCTTACCCTCTGCTTCAGACATTGCTCTGTGTATCTATTCTTCCCCTATTCATTTTCCACTGTTTACTTAAACCAACATATCATAGTGCACAATACATGTTTAACATATACAATAAATATGAATTGTAGGTAATTATTAAGCCACAGTCAACAATGTGTTCTAAACATTCTGGGTCATGTTGGGTCTTATCTTATATACTTTTAATATCAATATGTTAGTTTCCACTCCCCCAAAAATGTGACAAATACTGTCCTGGAATGTCTGACATAGCAAAAGGTGCCACTCCAGCCCTGGTGACAGGTTTGAGGACAGGCTGCAGGTGCCTGGGGAGCAGTGTGTATCTGCTGTGCAGAAGTAGATGGCTGAGTCTCCAGGCTGAGTGGCTGTGACTTGCAGAGACAGGTGTTTCTCTTTCTTATCTAACAAAAAGCTGAGTCTTTGGTTCTGCTTTCTTTCCATATTTGAACGGATATCAATGATGAACTGAGGACCCTTCCCAGGCTCTTGCTTATACCAAGGGAAGTAGGCTGAGGCACTGTCAGTGTAAGTGCAGTTGATGACAGCACTGTCTCCCTCCTGGACATTCAGGGAAGAAGGGTGCTGTTTCACCTGCTCACCTTGGCTCTCCCCTATGCAGAAAGATGGAGAGAAAGGTTTTTAAGTCATTTCTCTTCCTTAATTACTGCTCTAGTAAGCAGAAAAAGGCTGAATGAAGCCATTTTCTGGGCATCTAAGGACCATCCACTAACACACTCTATTCCCCCCCCCACACACACACACCATCCTCAACTCACAGTCCATCTGCAGCCAGAGGAAAATGAATAAAGCATGAACAGCTGTCTTCATGGTGCTTCCTATTCAGATCAGTTGCAGATGCTCAGTCTCCAGCCAGTTGAGCCACTTGCAAGTCTAGATTGGCCCTTATGACAGTCACACCTGCTGAGTTAATTGCCCAGCCAGTGAGAAGCAAGCCTGTTCATTGAGAATTATCTGAGATCTCCTTTCAGTGCATCAGCTGAGGTGCACTGCCACCATGTGGCCAGATTTCTAACTGCTGGATTCTAGCTTCTTTCCTAGTATTCTAAGTTACATTAAATAGATAGATAGATGATAGATAGATAGATAGATAGATAGATAGATAGATAGATAGATAGATAGATAGATAGACTTCAAAAGAGACTCCAGCCCACCTGTGCCATCCCTACTCTTCCAAACATAGCTGTGCTCATGTAGACTGTGAACCAGCCTAACCAGGTGAGAGTTTGTTTTATCTTCTTATTCACCCTGTGAGTATCACATTCTCAGACCTAGCTGGGCTCCTGGCATGTGAACCAGTGTAACCAGAAGAGTGCTCCAGGTCCCCAATTGCCCACTCCATCCCCACACTCGCAAGCCTAGCTGTGGTTCCTTCACCTGTAAAGCAGCTCATCCAATTGGAAAGACCAGCTCTCCATCGACTCACATCTCCCCGCAACCAGAAAGCATATTATAGGTCCTGTCACTTGCAAACCATCCTAGACTGGTAAATTTCCCAGAACCTCCCTGTACCATCCCCACACTCACAGGCACAGCTCATCTTGGACAGCTTTTGCACCAGCACAGAGACCCAGTCCTGAGTCACATTCACACACTTTCTTGATTAACACAGAAGCAGAGTCACTTTCATGCCTACCATCAATAACGAGTATCTGTATCTGAATGACTTACCTACCAACTCTTAGAATCTGATCTGAATGCAACCAAGCTTGAGAAACATCAAAAGCGGGCACAAAATGCTACTCAGCAGAGGAAGGCTGCAATATCAGACATAGTGAAAGAAGTCAGCGTGCCGAGATCATATAACAAACACAAAATAGGAAAGGCCAAGACAGCCCCACTCCCACACAACCCCACCAGTCCTATAGAAATGTTTTCCTATGAGAATTATCAAGGGGAGCACAAGCACACAAATACAGGTGATCCTATACTAATATACCACAAAAATTTAGCCTTTAAACTAAAATTAATCAGAAGGGATGAGGAGAAACCCTTAAAGGCTTTCTAGTATTCAAAAAAAAATTTATGAAGGCCCTACATACCCAAAGTTGTGGAGCACAATGAAAGGAGTGCTAAGAGGAAAGTTCATAGCAATAAGTGCCTTCATAAATTGGAGAGATCTCATACAAGAAATATCTGAAAGTTCAAGTAGAGAGATAAGCAGATACACAAAAGAGGAGTAGGTGAAAGGAAAAGAGGAAAAACTTTATTTTAGCTTATACTTTCAGAACACAGTCCACTGAGCATAGTCACTGAGGGAGGTCAGTGCAGAAACTTGAAATCAGCCTTGCTTTCTGGTCTATACAACGTTACCTCTGGCCCAGCAAAACACTTTACAGCCAAAGAGGTGCAGGAAAACAGGAGACTAGTGCTTACTATCTGGCTTGCAGTTCAGCTTATGCTCATCTCTTGCTTATACAGTTTAGGAACACCTGCCTAGGGATGGCCTGGCCCTTAGTGAGCTGGACCTAACTGTAGGAGTTAACAGCCAAGACAATGCCCAAAGACAAATCTGAGCCTTCCCCTCCCCACAGGCCAGAAATCCAGAAGAATAAGTATCCTTAGTGTGCAAAATCCAAGTGAAATATCTGCAATGCAAGCCATTCACCTAAGATTCACTGAAGTCACAGAGGAGGTGGCAGAGAGATTGGAAGAGCCAGAGGACTAGAATCCCTGCTGCTGGAGACATTCCCCCAGAAATGACAAGGAAATGCAATCACACATCTCAAAAATATGGTTGCCTGAGCAAAATAAATATAATGATAACATCAGTTGGCATGTCAACATGGGTAAGGGAGAGTCCACATGCCTCAATGAAGACATTGAGGTTGTAAAAGCTGCAGACAGAGGAAGGATCAGGTTCCTCCAGGGACAAGCTCCCACACAGATTTTCCAATTCCACCTTCTCAGTCCTGAACACATGTCCATATGTCCATGGAAAAAATTAAATGGAATCAGTAGGTTGCAAGGCTGCAAATACTTGTGTGTGTGTGTGTGTGTGTGTGTGTGTGTGTGTGTGTGTGTATTGAGAAAGAAAAATAGAGTGGGAATCCTTAGAGAAAGAGAAGACTGGCAGAAGTGGAATTAAAACAAGGTATGTTGATGAGTTTGATATGAACAAACAATGATACATTTGGATGAAATGTCATAAAGAAACACATTATTGTGCACATTGAGTAAAACAAACAAACAAACAAAAAAAACCCACATAAGATTGCTTAGTAACTTCAATCTCTTCCCCTGTGAGAATTCTACTGAACAGATCATTTAAAGGGTGCAGGTAAGCACAGGACGGCAGGCTCTAAAGAGCAGCACAGAAAACCTGCTGTGAGAGGCTTGTTGTGGCACTGGGCAAAGTATTAATTTTTACACACACACACACACACACACACACACACACATGCAATTTCCCTTTCTGCAAATGACATTGTACACTTTGAGTGTGGTTTACTAAGCACTGGCCGCCATCATTTTGTCGATCCCTCCTAGTGAACTTTATAGTAGATATTTCCAGCACTCGATGGCAGTAATGATATAAATGAAGCACAAAAATTATGCAGCAGTCTGCCAAACTCGCCCCAGCTAATAAGTGGTAGACCAGGAACTTCAAGCCAAGTCCTAGTCTCCAGGAGGGAATATTCAAGAACTGTGACATATCTGCTAAGTGCTAAACAAGAAAGCACATGGAATTTACCCGGTACCTTCCCTCACACAGTGGGTCCAATTCTCCTGTACTCCATAAAGACCAGCTGCACACTCTGAGGTTGCAGTGTCTCCCACACAACAAAGCTCATGGAGTCTTCTGAGGTCTACTGACAGTGCATCCTAATGACGGCTCTCATGGCTTCTCACAGGCATCTGTGGTCTGTCACATGTCTTACTGCCAATGGGAACACTGTGTGTTATGATGGGAGGGTGGAAGGCAGAGGGAGGACAGCCAGAGCTCACTGTGCCATGTTCCCTACAGCAGCTTCTTCCCATCAGTGACTTGTTTCCACATCTCAGGAAGTTTCTTCAGTTTGAAAAGTGCAGAATATAGACCCAAATTTCACTTTAGGAAAAAAAAACAACAAAAAAACAAAACAAAACAAAACAAAAACAACGTTTCGTCTTGGCAACAATGCTGAGCCACTTATCTTAGGCAGTCTTCTGTTCTCCAGCCCAGAACACCTCTGTATCGTATTTGGCACTCCTGCACTAACCACTGTCACATCTGACAGCTGTAGATCAAACACCACAGTGATCTTCCTGAATGCTCCCTGCTATGATTATCACAAAGTTCTGATTTCAGATCAGTAAGGATGGCTGTGGCTACTACCAGGTCTTCTAGACATTTAACTCATGAGCACTAGAGGGCAGCAAAGAGCTCAGCGAAATAGCAAAGTTCTTCAACAACAGACTAAGTAGAGGTTAGCTAGAGATTCAGTCAAAAACTTTGGTTTTCATTTTATTTTATTTTCCTTTTTATATTTTCAGTCTCAAAAATGCAAATATTTCATGTTTCCTCTCACATGAGGTCCCAGATTTTAATGCTTATACATACATAGCTAAGAAGAGGAATGTCATTCTCCATGGAAATATAAAAGGACAATTAGGGAGGGGGGAAAAAAGATCTTAAGGAAGGGCAGGAAAATGAAAATAAAAAGGAAAAGAAGCAGAAAGCACAAAGAATAATAAAATACAGGTGACACAAAATCAGAAAGGGCTCAAAGGGGGAGTCAGGGAGCCAGGAGGAAGGACACAGGGGAGGGGTGCGGGGTGCGGCAGTAATGCTGATGGTCATCTAGGGTTTGCAAAGCACATTCCCTGGACAGACACAGGACTGGATATCAGGGACAGACAAATGTGCCTCAGAGGAGGAGAGAGTAAAGCTTTATCCCTTGGGAATGGGAGATGCCCGAAGGCTGAGAGTTCGGGAAACTGGTTCTGAGCTGAGTCTTCTGTAGCCCTCTTGGTCCTCTTTCCTGTGTCCATCTGTTTAGAACCCCACATCCTTACCTTCCAGCTACTTCTCTACAAATGTCTTCTAGGACCTAGAAGCCTCTACCTCGGGGTCTGCTTATGCTTTCCCATCCACTCCATGACTCCTCTACTCTTTCAGAAGTTCATATGGATTCTGTTTTTTTATTTTTTTATTTTTTTTTTTCAATGCAGTTTATTCAGGAACCTTGAACAATCCTCGGACCCTGGGGAAAGCCAGCCCACAGCTTAAATAGCCTCTGGGTAGCCAACCCAGGCGTGCCACGTGTGCAATGCAGATAGGTCCACATACATGGAAGCAAGCCAGATCCTCAGCCTTAGCCAAATGTGGAATTGTTAGTGACAGAGAGCACTCACCATCGGGAAGGTGGAAGGCGGAAACCAGCCCCATCTTTAAGGCATAGCATTCCGCAGCTCTCTACAGTTCCCCCTTTTTGTTTTAGACGCATCAGGCAAGAGTAGAGGTCTGATCTCTGCAATAAAAGCATTTAAGACATAATAATTTTGTAATGAACTACTTTCCTTTTCCTCATTTGGAAATGTGTGTGCTAGAGCCTGATCTTCAAGGAAGGAAAATGGAAAGATTTAGACCACGCCTTTCCAGGTGGTTGCCTTTGAGTAAAGACTCCCAGGAAGTGCAGGGCATCACCTGGCTGGGACGTGATGGGCAGACAGGGCAAAGGACAGGGACACAGGCTCTGAAGGGGGAATGTGCCCTGTGTGCTTCTGGGAAAATCTTTCCCTCTGGATCCTTATACATCACAGCACGGGACTGCAGAGAGCCTTGCTGAGACACTCAGCACTGTTAACAGCTGAGTTAATGATTTCTTTTTAATCTGTTGCTCCTTGGGCAATGTGTATTTAGGCTTGGCATCCTTTTCTCATTCGCTTAGGTGGGATGCAACCAGTAATCTCACCATAACTGAAGCATCCAGCCACCCTGCTCCAAGCTACTGCTCCTCATCAAAAACAAAGAAACAAAAAACAAAGCAGAAGAAAAACCCCTACACTTTAGGCACTGCTCTTGTGCTACATTCTGGCTGATATTAAAGAAAGATGCTATTGAGTTAGAAAAGTTGCGTCTCAATCCTGAACACCAAAACTGAGAAAAGTAAGAGACGTCATACAAGGTTATCAGGTCGTAGTTAGATTGTGAAATATGTAGTCTTTCATATAGGTTAACAGTAACTAAAAGTAAGTCAACCATCTTTTTCTCAGTAAAACCTTTCCTTTCTTCTAGATGAGGTTCATTTGGGCTTTTTCTTTATTGCAAAAATATATTTTAGTGTGCCAGTGAACTTCCCACTGTAGAAATTTTTTTTTTTTTTTTTTTTTAGGCAGAATGTAGCTGTTATGTTGAGTGAATTCAAACTGACAATCCTCTGTCTCACGTGCATAGACAGCAGGTAGATGCCATTGAATCCAACTGAGTAACCTTTAAGAAAGACAATTGCAAAGAAGTTCATTGGATGTTAGCGATATGTATTTACTTTTCCTTAAAATTTGTTTCCCCTGCTGACTTTTCTTCTAATGAAGAACCAGGCTTTTGTTTCTCAGAATAGAGAATTTGAATTTTACATTTGTTAACAGATTTTGTTTTTTGGGATTTAGTGAGTTCTCTAAGTACTTCCCAAGCCTTGCCATGCCTGTCTGCCTGGAATTCTTCCAAAATCAGAGAGGTGAACTTGCAGAAGTCCTTAGTAACTTTGAAGATTCTATTGCTGGGTTTTTTATGTAGGAGGGTTTGTTAAAATCACAGTGAGGCAATGCAGTCTCAGATCCTTACTGATTAGGGGTCCATGTGACATTTCATGTAATATAGTGTCTATTTTGTTGAACTGAGAGCGCCATGGTGCCATGCATTAACATTTCCAGGGTCTACTCTCTATTGCTATGTAGTTGTTCTCTTCATCTTTCTGTCTGGCTGTGGTCAGAAATGTCCTCTTTTAGATATGAGACTTGCTGTGTCATGTTTACAGCTTTCATTTATTGGGCATGTTGATCTCTAACCTTTAACTACCAGTTTTAAATGTTCTTCTTTATGAGAGCGGCTTCCTGGAGACACAAATAGTTGGCATTGTTTGTTAACCCAGACAGTTATTCTGTGACTTCTATTTGGTGAGTCGAAGAGATTTCTTTGAAATGGGGGCTGGAACTTAGACACAGTACTTAGTATCACTTGCTGCTTTTGCAGAAGAATCAGATTCAGTTCCTGGCATTCTATAGTAACTCATTCTCTTCAATAACTCCAATGTCAGGGAATCTAATGCCCCTTCCAGTCTCCATGAAAACCAGACATGCACACAGTACACACTTGTACATGCTGGCAAAACAGTTTACACTCATGATATAAACAATCTTTAAATACACATTCAGAAACACATTTCTCAGATTTTCTTTCCCCATGTCATTCTGTTTTGGGGTGAACATGGAAGAAGCAACATTAGAAGACTTAAAGCATAGGTGATTTTTTAATATTATATATTGTTTAATTTATATTATAGCACTACAAATTCAGGCTCCAAGCACATATAATGTCAATGAGGTTCCAGATCCATTTACCATTAACATTCTACTCCTCACTTCTATAACTTTTGTTTGTCTTGGGTCAAGTCTGTTTGTATTGTGTTGGCAAATGTGATCTCTTCTTCTGAATTTCCCCAAAACTAGAGAGATTGAGGAGATGTGGAGGGTCATCCTTCTAGACATCAATTATCTTCTGGGTCTCACTGTATTTTCACAAGTCTCAGTACACCCATGTGCTGCCCTCATGCAACTGTCCTTCCCAATTGCTGCTCTAGCTGACCTTCAGTACCTCAGGCTCAGTACCAGATACAGAGACAAAGATTTGTGAGGATAACCCAGGAACTTCCAGTATTTCATGGATGAAGTCCTTATGATCTGTCTCTGACCACTTTATTCATGATGACTCTGCTTCTCTGAGTGTAACTTCACAAGAAAATTATGCTCTTTGCTCTTCCAGACAACTCCTCTCAGGTGTGTGCTGTTGCCAATATCAAGAGAAACTAACACTTTAAATTGTTGTGATGCAATATTCCCAACTGTAGAAAATGTTACACATATTCTCTGATCTATTTTTAACTAAATAATTTCAAGACAAAGTATTAAAAGAAAACCACTCATCATAACTGTCTCTGAATTGCCTGGGATGAGGTTTTACTTAGAAACACACTACTGATGCAGACCACAGAGGAAGCATCCACAGTGAGACTTCCTGTTCAGCATGTGCAGGTGTGCTTCTCAGCTGGGCTCCTGCGATGAGCAATGCTTAAGGAGCTCCAGTTTTTGTTCAGCTTGTGCTGTCACTTCAAACACTGTGGGTCACCTCCCAGAGTGCACAGAAATATGTCCCCGAGTCTTCTAGCTGTGAGGCTGAAATGACAAGGCTGAAGGACTTGGCTGATTTCTTCATGGTGACAGAATAGCGGCCATTCCTCTCATTCTGAGTAGAAGAAGAAAGTTGCCTAATAAGGAAAATCATCTCTCCAGTAACAAGCTGCTTATACCAAAAAAGACGGTATAAGTTCTGACTTGTCTCATATGAACAGTCCAGAGTGACTTCTTCTCCATAGTGACTGCTTGTAGTTGACTGGACCTGAGTGACTTTCTGGGCCACATTGAATCCTGCAGAACAACCAGAGGAAAGAATAAAAAGCCTATCCTATGATAGTGTACACAAAGCAGTGTAAGAAAAGGGCCCCTTAAAAATCCAAAGACAAACTTAACTGAAGACATTTCTGCTCACTTTTCTCCAATCCATTTTCCCTCTCATGTCAATGTAAATGGCCATTTGCATGGGACAATACTTCCTACAAAATATCCTCAGCTATATGTGAAACGTACATACCAGAGAAGGTCAAGGCCACCAAAACACAGAGCAGGCTGCAGGGAGGCATGTGTTGCAGGTCCCTCTGGATGAGTGTGTCAGCTCTGACTCAGCTCAGTGTTCAGTGCCTGAGAGCCTCCCAGTGAGCACTTGTACCTCCTGTGTTTCTGACATTGCCTCAAGCAGGAAATGTGGTTTTGTGTAATCATAGGTTACAACCTCCATGTACAAAGAGAAAAGTGTAGCTTACCACAGGCATCTACTTGCATCCTTGTCTGATAGGGAGTTTGAGAAAATCCATCCCTGCTGAGGGGGAAGTAGCTTTGCACACATGGGTGTTATTCAGGGAGATGATTTTGGGAACAAAAGTAAAATTCATAATGAGCCGTGTGTGATATGTAGTTCACTTGTAGACAATTATCTTATGTTATCCTCTCTCCATCCATTGTCTAATTGTCTATTTAAGCTTAATAAAAAAAATGATTAAGTCCCCTTGGACCCATGAATTTCCCTTTGAAACACTGGTATCTGAAAGAGTCTTCCTCCTTTGCTCAGTGCCACAGTCTATCCAAATTCTGTCCCATCAGCATTCCAGAAGATCCCCATTTGCTTATGCCCTGGCAAATTGTAACAGGAATAAAATAATAGTCTTCAGGGGATAAGAAGATGTTCAGTGTGTCTGTTGACAACTGTACATCATGAGTCCCTTTGTGTGGATCTCCAGGACCCATGTAAGAATCCAGAAGCTATGGATGCTCCTTCAGTCAGGGCTCTGAGAAGCATAGACATGAGCATCTTGGGGTCTCACTAGTTAGTCATTGATGAGCTTCAGTTTAAGTAAGAGTTCCCACAAAAATAAATAAATAAATAAATGTGACAAAAAATGAGAGAGATAACCATTGATGACCACTGGTTCACACACACACAAACACACACACACACATACACACACACACATTCACACACAGTTGGTTGGGAAGTTACAATAATTTTTAAACCCACTGCTAAAAAAACTGACTCTCTTGTAAAAGTTTACCATCAAGTTGTACTCACAGGATGTGTTCTGTTTTCGCCACACAGAGAACTCTCCTTGTTACATGTCCTAGAAATTTTTGTAACATTTTACTGTCATATTCCATCTCACTTGTAAACTTTCTGTACTTTAATTTAGAAACCAGTTTCATGATAAGCATGGCAGGTCTCCCTGTGACTTGAGCATATTATATGTTCAAGATACATATAACCTGTAAGCATTAGAGTCATGTTACACATGGGTTTGTTGTTGAATGTTTTTGTGTGTACAGCTATATCACCATTTAGAATATATCTCTTAATCCTTGACCTGCTCTCATTATTCCAATGGAGGAAATTACCCTACAGGCAATCAGAGGAGAAAATACAAACAAGGTCTCTGAAAGAGCTCCAGTTCTTTCTATAAGAAAAAATAGCAGATCAACATGTACTTCAGGGACAAGTTTCTGATATCAGATTCATATTCTCTGCCCATTTCACTGCTTAGTGCTGAGAGCCCATGCCCTGGACTTTCTCTGTGGCTAAGCAGGAGATCATGGGAGCCACAGCAGCCTGGGCAGCACAGGGTGGCAAGGCTGTGCTCCTGCTCTAGATCTCCAGAGAGTGAGTGGATGCCCTGCAAGCTGCATAGCCACAGCCTCTGAGACGTGGCTTTGTAGTACACTGGGTTTTTCCTGGGTTTAAGTGCTGAGGTGGACAATTGGTCTCATTCTAAATACTGCTTTGTCTTTCCTGTGATTTATTTGGTAGACAATGCTTCCCAGTGAAGATAAAAGTTAAGGTTGGTGAACAGATAACTCAACGATTCAAAGCACTTGTTGCTAATGATAAATACTGAAGTTCATGTCCCAGGACACATTTAATAAGTTATGTTTTCTGAAAAGCCTGAAACTCCACCTTTGAGTGCATGGACACCAACTTTTGGCCTTTACATGCACACAGATGTGTCCACCATGTATGTATACAAGTTTGTGTATACTCACACAGACCTGTGTGCTTCCACCCACCACACACACACACACACACACACACACACACACACACACAAAGCAATTAATAAAATAAAATATTTTAAAGAATGATGCTTAGATTTAAAGAACCACAAGAAGAGATCAGGCATTGAGGAAAATGGGGATGATGTTGGGCTTAATTTGGAAGTTGGGAGGGAGGTCAACACAGAAGAAGACAGAGAGAAGTTAAATGCCACTGAGGATGGTTGAAATACCCTTAAGGATATTTATTACTTCATGTTTACCTGGAATTATATTTCATATATATTTTAATGAAGTTATTCCACTTGGGCTGGCAATATCCCCTCAAAAGAAGGATCATCTAACAGGAAACCAAGTGCCAGGCATGGGAAACCTCTTTTCAATATGTTGATCAAGGAAATCCAAGAGGCTCTTAGAAGAATGCTGACTATTGCTGTTCTGCTAGGTTTCCTCTCAGAGATCAAAAGCAAGTCTCAGTTGAGGGAAGCCCTATACTTTGGACCAAGACCTGGAAGATTACCTCTCATGCCTCTCAAGAAAGGTTTTCTTGTCAGCAGAGGAAGACCATCACAGAAAATAACAACTGGTTAAAAAAAAAAAAAAAAAAAAACAACTGATTATGGAACTTTCACCACCCCAAACAAATACATCTACAACAAGACTCCTACAACAAAGGCCCAAAAAACATTGAAGAAAACAGGGCACCAAGAAAGTATAAGAACAAGAAGACCAGGAAGTGTGCCTCAAGAAGTTCTGCTAGAAATGATGGGGGAGCAATAGCCTTGACACCACAAAAGTATGTCTGCACAGCAAGTACTGAACAATGATGATACCACTAGCCAAGAAAAATTGTACCTGCATGTTGCTACATTTGGGGTTTCTTTTTCTCTCCTTTACTCTTCACCACCCCATGTTCTTCATTTCTTTAGAGAAAAACTAATAATGGTGAAAGTGAGCAAAGTTATCAGTAGACTACTTCTTGCTTATTAGGGATGTCAAGTTTCCTTGGGTAAAATTTATCTACTCCATCAGGATACCTAACTTCTTGATTCTTTGTATACAACTACTTGACAAACAGCATCCAACCAACAAGCACCCAACAACAGCAGATCTGCTACTTGGGCCTCTAGCATTTAAAGATCCTCTGAAAAGTTCCCAGAATTCCAAACTTGACACACTCACAGAAACTATTTGCGGCTGGAAGAACCACAACTCTGTTAGAGCATGAGGCAAATCATAGTCACCTGCTATGACTCAGTCACATATTTGCACACCTGACAAAAACAAAAACATATTCCTTTAATGTTTTTGTGTGTTTTAAGGAAAATTTTCACTACAGAAATGACATGGGGCTGGAGAGGTGGCTGAGAGGTTAAGAGCATTGGCTGTTCTTCCAAAGGTCCTGAGTTCAATTTCCAGCAACCACATAGTGGCTCATAACCATCTATAATATGATCTGGTGCCCTCTTCTAGCCTGCAGGCACGTATGCAGACAGAATACTGTATGTATGCATGCATATGTATGTGTAAATAAATAAAATCTTTAAAAAAAAAAAAAAAGAAGAAATGACGTGGTGCCCTGTACCTACACAAGGAACTACAGACAACTAAGTACTGCTGAGAGCCAGAAATGGTCCTTTCCAGGGAAGAGCCCTGATTAATGATACAATAACAAGTGGTCAGCACTGAAATCATGTGCACAGAACCAGCTCTAAACAGACTCAGAAGAATGTCTGTACATAATTGTGTGTGTGTGTGTGTGTATGTGTGTGCATCTGTGTTAAACAACAGTAATCATAGAAAAAGCGCCCATGGATTTGCAGTTATTATTGAAGAACATGGCAGAGACTAGAGATAGAGGACATAGAAGGGGTTTGAGGAATTTAACGTAATATGTAAAAAATGATGTAATTCTATTTTAACCAAATAAAAGCAATAAATTAAAAATATCAAAGTCAATAAATCAATCTGTGATAAGGCCTGAGTGGCTTTCTCAGGACAAGCCAACATTCAGTCTTTAGTTTTTTTATTGTCATAGGAACTTTTTAATAATTGTTTTGACAGTACATAGTAGTTATTTCCAGCACAATATGACATTTAACCTTAACTTTTGCCTTCTTCAACTATTTTAATTCATGTTTAGCTTGTATAAATATTGTTTACTTTGGTCAATATGTCTGGACCAAGGTCAGGTTGTGTTGCCAAGGCAGATGTGACTGAGAAATGTCTAAGCAGAAACAAAATGGAGTCTGGACAGGATGGCATTACCTTAGTCATGTCATGGTCGGTAAACTCAGTGTCTCTATATTGAAGAAAAGAAATTTCCCCTTTCTAAAGAGATAGCAATTGCTACCTGTTAAATTAATGCTTTTGTTGATACAATATTTTTTAATCAGAATTTTCCTCTTCTCTAACTCCTGCTCCATGAGTTTTGCTTGGTTTTGGCATTTTTTAATTTAATTGAACTTTTGGTTTTGTTTTGTGGGTATTTAGTTTTTTTTTGTCTGGGGTGTTTTGTTTTTGTTTTTTGAAAGTGAGATGAAGAGAAAGAACATGAAATTGGTGGACAGTATGAAAGAACGGCAAGACAGCAAGAATCCTTAATGTATTGCTTGTATTCACTCAACTTCCAACTGTCCTGACCCTGGTTTGATTGATGATGAAATATGACACATATTTCACATCAATCCTGGCCTCTTTTCAGAGACAAACCATGAATCCTCACCCCAGACCACTGGGACTTCAACATCCATAAAGCAGCAGCTCAGGCAAATGAAATCAAAACAGACTAGAGAGTCTGAAGTCTCTGTTTGGGTCCTGGAGAGCCATTGACCCCAACAAAGGATTATTGTGATGACACAACTCTGTGGTAATCTTCAGGAGTCTGAGAAGGAGAAGAAAGAGAGTGAGGAGCCTCTGTGACCAGATGTTTAGCAATGTCATTCAATGGCACGGAAGCATGCCCACTTTTGATGCTATTCTGCAGTTGTTACAGTTTTCGTGAAAACAAAACTCCTTTCTAAATGATCTTTCATTCACAAATCTGTGGCTATGTGAGCAATGCCCAATATAAACATTTTTGCCTTCAGACCCTGAAGGAATGAAGACTTTCCTTGACTGTATGCTGAAAATGCATCTGATGACGAAATTTATGTCAAAGTTCAATCTTTAAAAGCAGAATTTGCTTGATAACTGTATGAAGACACCCAAGTGGTGATGACTGGGTTATTCTAAGTCAACTTTCCCTCACCTTCCCTCAGTACTCTTGAAGTTATTTCCAGCCTTTTATTCTCTAGGATGCTCAGGGTGTGTCTTGAGGTACACAGAGTTTCCAAATTCTATGTTGCACATCCTCAAATATGCTTTCACTCTTTGCTTACTTCCATTCTAGGTTGTTGTATTCAATGAAGCCTATTTCAATCAGATAGAAATTCTGGGGTTTCTTTGTTTGTTTTGTTTTGTTTTGTTTTGACTCAAGTTTAAAACTTGACAGGGATAGAAGACCTTGAAAACCAGGAGGAGTTCACATATCGGTATTATGAGATATATCTCCTACTGCTAAGAGCCAATTGACTTTATTTTCCTATGTGACTGTTCTGTTTTCATAATGAAAAACTATTCACTGTAGACAAGAAAAAGAACTTGTAGGCTTTAGATGTTTAAGTATAATATCTTCCATGTTGTTTTTGTTGGTTTTGGTTTTCTGAGACAGAGTTTTACTATGTTGCTCAGGTTAGCCTACCAAACCTCAAAAATTACTCCTGTCTAGGATCCCAAAGATGTTATGGCTTCCAAAGCCATTAACAATGTGGCATAAAAATGAATTTAAATTTTTCTTGATTGGAAATCTTTTTGGCTTTTATATAGCATTAAGTGAGCAATCCTCGCCAAGTATTAGGCAGTGAAAGAATCTTTAATTCTGTGTTTTGCTGATGTCCACAAATACTGCAGCTGCTTCTATTGACTACGCCTTTATGTTCATTTTTATATTTTGTTCATTTATGAAATACACATGTAAAATAATTTCTTTAGTGAAAGTTGTGTATTTTCATTATATGACTAATTTGCATTCTTTCCTCCTCACTGATGTCATTTATCTATTTTAAACACACCCGTATCCTTGTGAGGGCCTTCTGGTTTACATGCTTGAATTTCTTGAAGGTAAATGAAGACATAGGAGGCAAAACAAGAGGAAGTAGAAGAGTTCATTGGTCATATAAATTCCCAATGACGTGGTTATCAAAGGAGATTAATGTAGAAGGAAAGACTATGTGATTTCTATCCCAGAGGCCAAAGTCAAGGTCTCCTGACACTGGCTGTAACAACCACACATGAACAACTTCACTGACAAGAGTGTAGGGAACAGGGCCTTCATAATTTGTAGTTGCTGCAAACCAAACACACAGAGAACTATTTCTATAACCATGGAATAAAAGAATCCTCTAGGGACTGGGGAAGATGGATCAGAGGATAAGAGCACTGACTGCCCTTGCAAAGTTCCTGAGTTCAATTCCCAGCGACCACATGGTGGCTCACAACCATCTATAGTGAGATCTGGTGCCCTCTGCTGGTCTGCAGGCATACATGCAGACATAATACTGTATCAATAATAAATTTTAAAAAATGAAAAAACAAATCCTCTAAACCAGTTAAGGAAATGGATCTGAAATTCCAGCTGTTCTTGAGGAGCAAACAGAGAATGTAGAAAATGCTGAGACTTCATCTTGATCTGTCTCTGGGCTGAGGGAGTCTAACCCTTAGACTCACAGTGCCCCCTGTCACCTGGTCCTGCATACCCTCTAGGCTCAGCCCCGCTGCAGGCTTTGCTGGAGCCTCAGCTGCAGGTTTGGGTCTGGGCTGCAGGTGTCTGCGAAGCACTGTGCACTTGCTGCACAGAAGTAGGTGGCTGAGTCTCCAGGCTGAGAGTCTGCGATGTGCAAGGAGAGCTGTTTGTCGCTCTTACTTAAAAAGACTGTGAATCGTCCTTCTTCCTTTTTATTAGACACTGAACGTATGGCTATCAGGAGAGCAGGGCCTTCACCAGGGAATTGCTGGTACCATGGGAAGTAGTCAAATGCGCTGTTTTCATAAGTGCAGTTCAGAACTGTGGTCCCTCCTTCCCAGACTGTCAGAGATTTCAGACTTTGTCTCACGTGCTGCTGGTCGTGTCTTTCCTTCTGCTGGCCACTCACCCCTGTGCAGGGAAACAGCAAATGGTGTTAGGTTCCTGAGGATGTACTGTCTGCTGATGGTTTCAAGACTAATGACTTGTCTGGTGCCCCAATTCCCTCCTGCCTCCAAATCAATCACATATCCTGAGATATGTGGTTTCTCCTCCATGACTCACCAGCTAGGTGAAGGCCTAGGACTAAAAATAATGCTTTCAGGACCTTGTCCATTCCTCCTAGACTGAAGATTGGGGAGAACTCAGGTGGCCTTTTCTCTCCCACAGAACACTGACTCCAACTTCACAGGCACCTCAGTTCTTTCAGCTGGCTCCACCCTTCACAAACACTCCCTAAAGCTATTTCTCACAGAGGAAGCACTTCTCCTTTGATTTCAAATTTGGTATTGCTAAAAATAGAGTCAAGAGAATCACAAATCTCCTCATTATAATTCTTCCATCACACACTGATAGAAATGTGGGTTAATATAGACACCCAGAATAGTGTGGATTTTCTGATAGAAAAAAGAAGAGAGTGGGAGGAAGGCAAGGAGGAAGAAAAGACAGAAAGCAGAAAGGAAGCAAGGAAGCAAGGAAGGAAGAAAGACCAATGATCCAACTAATATCACTTATGGGCATTTATCCAGGAGAAAGAGGTCGTTTCATGAGAGAGACACCTGCACATGCATGTGTATTATAGCACCATTCGTGACTGGCAAGATGTAGACACAGCCTAGGTACCACCTGTCAACCAATGAATGGACAGAATATTGTACCTGAAGGTACAGAGTCATATTCAGCTGCAAGGAAATATGAGTTTCTGCCATCTGTAGGAAAGTGGATAGTATTGAAGGACACAATGTTAAGCAAAATAAAGCAGACCTGTAGACCTACACAATATGTATGTGTTCTCATTTGTAAAAACAAATGAACTATCAAAAACAAAAGAAAAAAGGAGTAAAGAAAAAGAAAGTAGTATTTGAAAGTAGAAGTCAGACAAACCAGTAAGGGAAGTGTAACGGGGACAAAGGGAAAGGAGAGAACAACAGAGAGTGACGACAAGATGAATACAAGGAAATTGTCACATAGGCATACATTAAAATCTCACAACAAACCCAGTAATTTGTACAATTAATGTGTCTTGATAATTTTGATAATGTCATATGCCCTATGGGAGAACTGACTATAGTAGTCTACTGAATGCTTATAGTATGAATCCAACTCCTAATGTCTTCCCATCATGTCCACATAGATGAACGGAGCTCTCAGTCCTCATTAGAAACTCACTGGACTGGTCAATGGTTAGCCCTGTGCCTACTGTCAGCCACCGTGCAGAGAAGAGAGTGTGGGATGTTCAATCCTCATGGCACATATCTACCACATGCTCTCCTCCCAAGGTTAAGGGATCATTGCAGAAGAAAAATCAGTGTTGGGACCAGAATGGTGGATGACTACAGGAAACAGTGTCTTCTGGATACAGCAGGGCAGCTGAACTTATGAAGGAGCAGTTTTGTGACAGTCTGCACAAGGCCTGTGAAAACTTAAGGCAGACAGAATCCTAGCATGGAGAGCAAGATTAGGATGAATACATCAAGCATGCTTAATCACTGAGCTGTCTTTTCAGTTCCAGATCATTTAGGGTTTATTGGATACATTAACAAAGTTCATTGAAAACAGACAATGAATTATACTATCCCATTGCCAGCTAAGTTTGTGAGTAAATGAACCAAGGAACATATATGCTCCATTCGCTTAAGAAAAATTTTAAATTTCTTATAATCATTTGTATGTGTCCACTTACATAAGTCCATTTACAGAGAAAAATTTATTAAAATTTCATTATATTCTTATAAAAATAAACACCAGGTTAACTAAATGTAGGTAAGACTATACCTGTAAAAAGAAAGTAAAATTTAGTAGAAAGATCTACTCTGGAAAGGCTTTGGTCTTCAGATCAGTGAGGAAAGGTAGAAAATATTCTGCATCCTAGACAGGACACAGTCAAGAATGCAGCATTTCGACTACTCTCATAGCCAGTCTACATAAACATTGAGTAAGTTCCTTACATGTAATATCATAGATAAAATACAAATATTAAAACCAGTTCAGCTTCTCTGTTGATATCAACAAGGCATAGAAGTGGAAGCTTAAAATAAATGAAAAAGCATTTCCTAAAGTAGAGAACCTCTGTTCTATAACAAGAGAAGTTAAAAGAATATAAGGAAGTTATATCACAGAAAGAACTTTGTTATATATGTTTTATATATATATATATATATATATATATATATATATATCATCACAGGCCCAATTAAAAAATAAAAATATCAAAGTCCAACAGCAGACAATTGTCCATGCTCCATAGTCTCAGAGAAAGAACTAGGGATGTAGTTCAGTCAGTAGATTTTGCACCTCCAAGACCCTGACATTGGTTGCTAGCAGGTATAAAGTGGGCATGGTGCACATACCTAAATTCCAGCTCTCAGAAGGTAGAATGGAAAGATCTAAAACTGAAGGACATTTTAATTGCAAAACAAGACTGGTGTTTGTGTCAACACCTAAAACTCTCCCCCAAAATAAAATAAAAAATAAAAATCTGTCCAAACATGTTATTCTTAAACATGCGTAGGGGAGGAGTTGTTACTTTGTTATATTTTTTATTATTTTCTCTTTTTCTTATCCTTTCAGCCACACATCTACCTCACATAAACTATATCCATTATCTGTAGGAGAAACATTCCATGATTCCCTGAGTGTCTCAAATCACAAATAGTTCTGAAACACACACCCACACACCCACACCCACACCCACACCCACCCCCCCTCACATATATATATATATTGAGCTTTCACCTGTACCTAATAAAAACATTAACAGCTTCAATGAAAACAAGGATATATTCTTTTCTTTGGCATATCTACATTGTAGCACCAACCAGCACTGTGATGCCTGAACAGTCTTTCGAATGACACAGATGGCTGCTTGGTGAAAACAGGTCTGTGGCAAGGACAGGAGAGAGATGCTGGACAAAGATGCCCACAATCACTGGTGAGGGAGTTCTGACAGCACCAAAAAATAGTTTTCTTTTGTTTTGTTTTTAATAAATGAACTGTGTGTTCCTTAATTGTTTGCTTGACGTTTTAAAGACTGTGACTGAATACAAAGACATGAAAGCTGAAAAAAACTAAAAAGAGATACAGAAGAAGTGCTATGTATTTGCTGAATGCTTGGGTGTCTTTCACACCAGGAACAGTTTCTATCTTCAACATAGACTCAGCACTCAAGAACTGAAAACGGAAGCATACCAAAGGCCCTTGTCTGTCTAGACAAGATGGTGAAGAAAAGGGTGTGGACACTGCTCCCAACCCAGCCAGAGAATATCCTGGTGGAGAAGAAGATTGAACTGGCTTCAACTGTGAGTAGATTTCACAGTAGAAAGGACATATACATTTAGACACAGGTTTTATCAATAAAGCTGGAGAGTGAACCAAGTGAAGGTGACAAACTCAGAAATGTACATTAAAAGAGGTAATCATGGCCTTGAAGGATAGTGTGCATCTTGTAAAGTGTTCACTTGCAAATTCTTATTTTTCAACACTATGGGCCATTTACCTATACTATATCTGTTTATCCTGGGCACATAGTGTTGACAAATATCTTCCATCATGATCTCTAATTAAACTTAAGCAGCATAGACAATAATGCTTGACTTATTTAAATAGTTTTAAATTCTAGCTCTCTGAGGAGTCTGTGGAAGAGCCACAGCCTTCACCTGCTCTGAAGCAGCACTGCCCCTCAGTGGCCAAATAGGAAGGTTTTCACTCTACAGTGTCCTGAGCTTAAAAGGGGGGTGAACTGTTCCTGAGAGCATTAGAGCAGGAGAGCTGACAATGCCTACTGCCAATGGTGGCATGGAGTGGTCTAACCTGAGCAGTACAGAGAGCTCCCCCTGGGTATGCTGATAAGGTAGAGCCAGTATGCTGCCAGATTTGCTACCACAGGCCCAGATCCAGGATTTTGAATTGGAGCACCCCAAAATCTATATCATCTTGGAACTGATAGGAATTTTAAAAAGGCTCGTCCTGCTGATCTAAATCTGCAGGATCTCCATTACACAGGACAACAAGACAACTGGGAGGATCCACTATTGATGGTATCACAGAGAAGCCAGAGATCTCAATCCAGACCAAATGCTCACATGAACATTTGTCCGCGCAGATGTGTGGAAAGAGGGGTGTACTATGGGACACACTGTGACACACTGTACAGCTGCCATGATGAGATGTCTTCTATGCATTGCTTTCTTTTGTTTACTTTTTGTTTCCTTGCTTTTTATTTTGTGGGGGATGTTGCAAGGGCAGAGAGTAGATATGAGGAGAGAGCAAGATGAGGAAAATTGGGCTACATGATGTGAAACTCAAGAAGAATCAGTTAAAAAAAAACTCAGGCCTTGAGGAAATGCATTGAATCTTTCTCTGGAGCCAATACTTTTGAGATGGAAAAAGATTTTGTGTTTGTTGAGGTCAGCTATAGCATATTTTCTATCCTTCCCTTCTACCATTTCCTCCATGCATCATCATGATTCCGTATCTCTCTATCTTGCCTAAAACCACTTCACTCTGGAAAATGAGAGAAGCCAATCATAAGACATAATGAAATGACAATGTTGTTATTTCCAATACAGCTTTATGAAATGAATAAATGATTAGATTTGACATAAGGTATGTTTTATTTGCCCTTTATATAAACCACTTGTACACATGATGATTATTAAGTCACAAAAAATATTTTTACTACATTTTCGATATTTCTACTATTTTGAGATTATAACAATCTCATCTTATAAAGTGATTATATAGTTATAATATAATTTTTTCGTTTTTTATAAAACTGTCCAACTATTCCTCCTTGCTCTCTTTCAAACTTGTGGCCACATCTTTCATTAATTATGCTATATATGTATGTATGTATATACATGTTTATTCATAAATACACATGTAAAACCTGTTAAGTCTTGATGCTGTTACATGTAAGTATGTTTTCAGGACTGACGGATCAGTGTTGGATTACCAGTTGCTGTGCTCATCTCTGGGAAAGACTCTTTCTCTCCCTATCAGCATTCCTTAGTTGCAAATAGTTCAGTGTCTAGGACAGAGGATTTGAGCACTTACCCCATCTACATTGACATGTCTATGGTGACATTCTTAAAAGGAACAATTTCACAGCAAACTCTGATCCTCTGGCTCTTACCATGTTTCCTCCTGTCTTCTTCAGGGTTTCCAGAGCCTGAGCAGGTGCAGGAGTTACATTGCAGATATGTTCCTTGTGACTAGGACCCATCGCTCTGCATCCTGATTGGTTGTGGTTTTCTGCAATGGCCTCCATCTTTTAGTAAAGTCATGGATCTTGAAAAAGAACCTACAACCACCACTTTAGTAAACCAGACAACCTCTATCCTCATTCAAAATATTTGTCCTTATCCAATACACATTCATTTACAGAGTCTGCACATTTTGCTCTTCTTTTTATGTTCTTTTCTATTTTAATTTTTTCTTCACAACTTAATCATTAAATTTCCCAATTGAATCCACCTCCCTCCCAGTACCAACCTTCCTCTCTCTTCCCCTTATTAAAACAGGCAGGGATTCTGCAGTGGCTTCCTAATTTCTTGTGAGTGAAAAGGCCCACACCCACCCAGCAGAATGTTTGTGTACAGGCTGCAGGTGTGTGGGGAGCACTGTGTACCCCAGCACAGAGATAAGTGCCTGAGTCTGTGCTCTGGGAGGAGGAAATGTACAAAGAGCTGCGATGCTCCACAGGGGCTGTCTTGGATGTCAGTCTTCCACTCTGCTTTGTTTCAGAAGGAATGTAAAACAGGCTGATGAGGTGTCCTCCAGGACTTTGGTGAAACCACTGCATTCGGTTTGCAGAGGTGGAAAAGTTGCACTGCAGTGTTGCACTCTCACCCTCCTGCATTACCAAGGTCGCAGGTCTCTGCTCTACTTGCTGCCCTTTCACCCCTGATTGCAAACAGAAAAAGAGATACAGGTGGCTGTCATTGCAGTTTCCCCTGAGCCCTGAATGCACCCCCATGTCCTCTGAGAAGGTGGGAGCTCTGCAGGACTCCTGAGCTACTTTCCCCACCTCTCCATGTGCAATGTCCCCTCAGGTGCCCTGAATGTGGACAGCCAGACTCACAGCAAACTTGGGTGCACAGAAGCCCCAGCAGAGAGCACAGCAGCCTCTTCATGGTGCTTGTGGAGCCTCTGGAGACAGAAGCAAGCAACCAACCACTGGGCTATAGGGGCTGTTTAAATGTCCCTCCTCCTGCAGTCAGCTCCACCCAGGAACCCTGCCAGACCTGACCCTGCTGAGTTTCCTCCCAGCCTTCAGAGCCTGAAGCTCCTCCCACACCATACCTGCCTGAGAGTCTAGGTGGAGCACAGTGGAGAAGAGGGACATTTTGACATGAGCCTGGGGTTGTGTTGAGTTAGGGAACCTGGAGCAGGAGATGACCAAGAAGAACATGCCTCAGCTACACACAGAGTCTGGAAATTCAGGGAAACAGGAGCTGATATATAACTCAGGGACAGGTGCTTGCTCTAAAGAAAGACCCTTGATTCGACCCTGAAGGATGGCTCAACAGACATGGGTATCTGTCCTTCTTCTAGGAGGCCTTAGCTCCCTTCCTAGCATGACATCAGGTGGCTAAAAGCTACCTGTCACCCAGCTCCAGGGCATGTGATGCTCTCTTCTGTCCTCTTTAGAATCTGTGCAGAAGTGCCAAAATTTACACAGATCCACTCTATACACACTTTTAAAAAAAAAAAAAGTATACTTCACTGTGGAATAATTTAAGTTAAATATCTGCATTAAAAATAAACATAAACAGGATCATAATGATAAAGTATAAGTTCATGGTTTCCTGCTTCTGAGCAGTCAAAGTTTGTTCTAACTGCTGTTTAAAAACGTGACCCCATAAGGAGGAAGTGAATTGGGGAAACTAGTGTGGAGGGCTGCATTGCAGAGGAGCAGATCAAGAGCACTGTCTGCTCTGCACTTGGTGACTGCCGGGAATGTGATCATATCAAAAGAGGAATGCAGCTTAAGATTTCACCAGAAGAAGATTGCTTGAGAGATGAGACCGGTGATGAATAGAAAGGACATAATCTCCTCAAAAAGAGCTCACAGCCAACTCTAAGCCTGTCATTGTCTCAAACAATAGTAGAGCAAGGAATGACCTCCTGCTTGGTCAACATCCTGCAGTGTAACTTGGGTAGAAATTTTACTTCTCGGTAAAAGGTTTTTCAACACTGAGATCTTTTCAATGAGAAGCAAGTAAGTGGCGACTAAGATCTATCCCATAGGATGAAGCACTTATCAAGATTCCACCCTCTCTCTGTACTGTAGCCTTCACAGAATATGCCAGCTCCCTGACACTGACTGAGGCTGGGACCCTGGTCTTCCTCTGCAGGGCTCAGGTGGTTTGTGTCCAGCACTGACTGCACTTGTGACTCAGGGTAGAGGTTCCCCCAGCTTCCTCAGTCCTATTGTCAGAGGATCTTCAGGTGGAAAGATGTTTACACTTCTGTACTCAGTCTGAAATTCCTCCATGCCTGACAGGCTGACTACCTGCTGTGACCTTCAGGAGAGGCTGAGACCCAGGTGAGGGTGTAACACACACAGGAAAGGAGCCTGATGGATAAGGGATATGTTGTAGAATATTTGATCACACTGTGAACCCCAAGATGGAGTCGTTTAGTGTAAACCTTGTTTCTAGTTGTGGTATGGCTCAGCCATAGCACACACCTTTAATATCAGACAGAATTAAGTAAAGTGTACCACAGGTCAAGAGGCAGAGTAAGCAACCAGATGACAAAGAGTGAATATAGAGGGATAAAGCAGAGAGTAAAAGGAAGTCAGGAGGATAGGTAGAGAGATGCACAGGAAGGAAAGAGAAGGGAATTTCAGTTTGGGGTTTTTGAGACAGCATGGGGAATTATTTTTTTTTCTCTTGGGATGTTGGCTGAGGAGAAAGGTCAGCTAGGTGTTTTCTCTGCCTCTCTGAGGTAGCAGACTTTCATCCAGGCATTTTCCTCCTGATTATTCATCATTAACATCAAGCCTTTGAGATTTTCTTTAAAACAACAGGATGAGCAGCTGCCCCTCAGCCCCAGAGCGGTTGCAGCTCATGCGCAGATGCAGCCATCAGGTTGGGGCAGCACCTGGGCTCTGCATCCTCCTGCTGTGTCAGTGCTGTGTGGACTCAGCCAGAGGTGGGTCTCTGTCCTGAGTGAGGCCACACATTACTCTTTCTGTGAAGATGAACTAAAGCAGAGACACACTCACAGAGCACTCCAAGCCCAGGATGATCAGCAAGGTCAGCAGTGGGAGCAGGAAGTAGCTCCCTCCTTCTGGAGAGTTCCAGGAAGCAAATAAAGCCTGAAGATTGGGAGAGGAAGACAAAGGTTGCTCTGAGCTTCAGGAGGCTTAGATACCTTCATCCTAGGGATAGTGGAGGGACAGTTAGCAAGAAATACTTTGTTTTCCTTGGCCTACCTACACCATCTGTGAAATATGTTCTGTCAGAAAACCTACTGAAACCTTGGAGGTTTTAAAAAATAACTATTAATAATTTCATACATGACCATAATGTATTCAGATCAAATCCAACACCACCACCCTGCTTCTCCTACACTTCTCCTGGAACCCACTATACCCCAGTGCCCCTGCAGAATTCAGAGAACTAAAAATGTGGCTTCAGGGCTTAAAGAGGAAAGAGCTTAAGAGATAGAGTGGTAGAGCAAAGGTACTACAATGTCATCAGGGGGAGCATGGGGGACTGGCTAAGTGAAGAGGAGGATAGCAGGTTGAGGCTGAGAAGGAAGGTTCATGAGTCTATACTGCTCTATGGAAAAGCCATTAATTCTTTAGAAAGGAGTGTCCTCTAGAGGCCCAACTGAGAAATGAAAAGTTCACAATTGTAATAACTTCCCACTGTCCTTGATGCCTTCCCAGGGTGAATTTCAAGGCTTTCTGACCACGCACAGTGGAAGGTTTATGTTTAAGTGTGAAACTTGTGAGATTTTCGTTTTAATACAAAGTTGTGAGCAGAAACGGTTGAAAATATTTTAGTGAAAAAATTACAGAACCTTTACACGTTTCAAAACAAGTGTGAGGAACTTAGTATTCAGAGCACTGTGCAGTTGCTACAGTTCTACACAACAACATGACAATGCCTGGGAAAATGATGTGATTGATGCTGCTGGGAAGTATAGATTCAAATAAACATTGTAAAAGTGCATTTTAGGAAAACATGCATGTCATGGACAATCCTCATTTGATGAACTCCAAGTCAAATTTGATGTATGGTGAACTAAGGAATAGACTGAATTTCCTGTGCAATCTGTTGGTATTTTTCATAAAATAAAACACAATTAAGAGTTATACACCTGCCCTATTCTAGATTCTGAACACAAGAGTAGATTATGCCATGTATGGACACCAGGGGGCAGGAGTTAGGCTCATCACCTTGCAAATCCACTACCACAGTTCTCATCCTAGCAAGGTACTTAAGAGTCAACTTCTAGAAATAAGTGCAAGTTTCTCCCTTTCTCGTGTGTGTGTGTGTGTGTGTGTGTGTGTGTGTGTGTGTGTGTGTGTGTGTGTGTGTGTGTAAATTAAAATGAAGTCACTGAGACTCTTAACAAGTACCATTCAATGAGGCAGTTTTTAGTCCAAATGCAGAACACAAAGGACAGAACCTTTTTCACACAGATCAAAGTGCACAGCAATGAACATGGAAGAGCAAGTATCTCTGTAGAAAGATGTAGAATCTGTTGGTTAAATCCTCAAAAGTGTAACATCTAGATCTTGTGGTAGATCTATGTTCAGCATTTGGAGAAGCTTCATACTGATTTCCTTATTGGTTGTCCCCATTTGTATTCACATTAGCAATGAAGACGTATTCTCCCTCATGCAACATTCTGTTTGTACCCTTGTCCTCCATTTTTACAGCCCCTCCCTGCTCCTCTTCTGTGATAAAATCTGAGCCTTGTATATAGGAACTGCATTCTGGATGTGTTAACTAGCACTAGAAAAGTTGAGACCAGGTACTCTTTGAATTTTGACCATTTGCCCATTACTGTACTATCCTCTATTTGCTTCAAAAGGAAGCTTCTTTGATGAGAAGTGAGAACTACACCTATCTTTGAATAATTATACAGAGTTAAAATCCAGTTAGAAGCCATATTGATTTAGTAAAATGGCCACAACTGCTTCTCCTCTAGTGTTTATGACATCTCCAGCCATGGGTAGTTAACTAGGCTTAGAGTATTGGGCCTTAATTCCTTCCTATTGAGCAGGCCTTATGTCCAGTAAAGTGCATAATAGTTCCCCCAAAATGAAAGTGCTACCATTGCACCTCTGTGAGCATTCTTGCCATTGGGATCAGTGTTTTTTTTTTAAATTAAATTTTAATTTCTTTTTACAAATTACAGATTTTTCACTTTGTATCCCAGCTGTAGCCCTCTCCCTCATTCCCTCCCAATTGCACCCACTCTCCTTCATTTCCTCCCTTCCTCTCTCTAAGTCCAATGATAGGGAAGATCCTCCTCCCATTCCATCTGACCCTAGTTTATTAAGTCTCATCAGGACAGTCTGCATTGTCTTCCTCTGTGGCCTAACAAGAATGTGTCTCCCTCAGGGGTCGGGGGAGGTCAGAGCCAGCCACTGAGTTCATATCAGAGACAGTCTCTGTTCCCCTTGCTAGGGAAACCCACTCAGATACTGAGCTGCCGTGGGCTTCATCTGAGCAGGAGTTCTAGGTTATATCCATGCATGTCCTTGGTTTGAGAATCAGTTTAAGACAAGCCCCTGTGCGCAGATATATTTTGTCCTTGTGGAGCTCCTGTCCTCTCCAGTTCTTACGAACTCTCTCTTCTTTCATATGATTCCCTGCACTCTGCCCAAAGTTTGGCCATGAGTCTCAGCATCTGCTTTGAAACACTGCTAGGTAGAGTCTTTCAGAGGCCCTCTATGGTAGGCTCCTGTCCTGTTTCTTGTTTTCTCCTACTTCCAAGTCCATCCCATTTGTTTTTCTAAGTAAGAATTGATCATCTTACCCCAAGTCCTCTTTCTTGTTTAGCTTCTTTAGGTATACAGATTTTAGTATGTTTATTCTATCTTATAGGTCTAGTACCCACTTATAAGTGAGTATATACCATGTGTGTGTTTCTGCTTCTTGGATACCTCACTAAGGATGATCTTTTCTAGGTCCTACCTTTTGTCTGCAAATTTCATGATTTCCTTGTTTTTAATTGCTGAGTAAGTATTCCATTGGGGGAATGTACCACAATACCTGTATCCATTCTTCAAACGAGGGACATCTGGATTGTTTCCAGGTTCTGGTTATTATGAATAAAGCTGTTATGAACATGGTTGAGCAAATGTCCTTGTTGTGTATTTAAGCATATTTTGGATATATGCCTAGGAATGCTCTCTTGAGGGAGCAGTATTCCTAGTTGTCTGAGAAAGCAACAAATTTATTCCCAAAGTGGTTGTACAAGTTCACATTCTTGCCGGCAATGGAGCATGGTTCCCCTTTTACCATAACCTTTCCAGCATGTGTTGTTACTTGAGGATTTTATCTTAGCCATTCTGAGGGGTGTAAGGTGAAATCTCAGGGTCGTTTTGATTTGCATCTCCCTGGTGGTTAAGGACATTGAGCATTTCTTTAGGTATTTCTCTGCCATTCTATATTTATCTACAGAGAATTCTCTGTTTAGCTCTGTGGGGTCATTGTTTTGATTCACAATCTTTCTATTGCTTGGTAAGATTTTCTATTGCTTTTCTCCTTTGAACTCTTGCATGAAACCTTTGGATACTGTGAGAACCTGTCATCAGAGAGGAGTCTTCAGGTCAGTTTTAGCTAAATTCCCAGAAGTCCTTGTCTAAAGTAAGTGGTATCCCTAGAAATAGGGTCTTATCTTCAAATTCTGTGCGGATAACCAAGCCAATGGCAATTATTTGGAGGAGTCTTTTGAAGCACCTAACTAACAACTTAAAAGAAGGGTTCCCAAGTCTGGAACTCGTGAAGTAGAAGTTTCTGGTTTCCTTGAAGACTCAGCTTTGTCATGTGATGTTTTGCTTTAAGCTGCACACGATGTTTACTGGAGGTGGGCTTGTGAAAGGGTACATGATGTTTTGCTATGAGCCCTCTCATGCAAAGGGACTGACTTTGGCCAGCTGAGAACATCCCTTGGTGGGGGGAGGACTCTGGGTAGAGAAGATAAATAAAAGGCCCCATGGAGGCATCCCTTTTTGGATTGACATCACAGTGTTGATCTTCATGCTTCACAAAGATAAATGTTCCAGAGAACGTCTTGGGTTAATCCATCCAAGTCTTGTGGCTTTTGCTGATTTCATGTTGCTGTTTAATATTGGCCTTTGGATTGGACTGCTGGTAACTTGAAGGCTAAGTTTGGTAATCCCCTAAAGACCCATGGACCCTTATCAGCAGGAAGGGGATAAAAAAGGCCTACAGCCCTTTTCCATACTAATCTCCTACTGAGGTTGGGGGTTGGATGGGAGGTAAAGTTGTTTAAGAACCATAAATAAAATACATTTGGTTAAATATAAGTCTACATTCTGGCTTTTATTGGATTTGACAAGCTCTCACCTAAGAGATTCTATTCTATGCTATGCCATTAGAAGTAGTTTTGGGTGTTTGGAGAAGCAATTTGACATCCCCTGGTGCTTTCTAACCAGTAAGAAAATGTGTAATTTATTGCTGATCATTGTGTATATAAACATGAATATTTCTTGAAAGGCAATGTGGTTTATTATTATTATTTCAGCTCTTTATGTGCAGAGAGATAAGTATAAGTACTAGAGCATTTTATTTTAAACCAACATTTTGTTTACAAAGTGAGATGAATCAAAACGTTGGTCTCCTTTCTCATGTTTCAGAAAAAATATGAGAGAACCCAACTCTAATCCCAGGTGAGTGCAAACACCACATCATCGGGATTGAAGCAAAGTGCACTGGCAGACAAGAATAGACTTTAAGGGGAAGGGATTTTTGGACAGAGTCTTTTATGACTAGGCTGTTTCAGACATGGTGTGTAGGAAATGGAAGGACTTGCCAACAACTGTATTTTTTGAGCAGCTTCACTAAGTGAAGGCTGTCAGGGAGCATTGTGGTTTGAATGAGAATGGCCACCATAAGCTCATTTATCAATGTTTGGCTCCCACTTTGTGGACTATTGAGGAAGGATCAGGATGTATGGCCGTGCCTGAGGAGGTATATCACTGGTGTTGGGCTTTGGAATCCCAAAGCCAAAGTCAAGCCCAGCTTCTCCCTCTCTCTGTCTCTTGCTTGTGATCAGATGTAAGCTCTCAGCTACTACTCCAGGGCCATCCTGCCTGCCTGCCTGCTCCTACACTCCCTACCATGATGATCACCTCTGAAACTGTGGTCAAGCCTCCAATGAAATGCTTTCTTTCACTAGCTGTCTTGATTATCCATGGTGTCTCTTCAAAGCAGCAGACAAATAACTAAGAGTAGAAGTTGGGGGATGCTCTGCAAAATGGACCAAGGAAAGGAAGAATCTTAATAATTTGTAGAATGAGACTGAAGCAATATTTTAAAGACTAGAGTCTATGTTTCTCATTTAAATCATAAATTTGAGGGTAATAACAAAAGATTGCTAGAGAATTTGAGTTCCTAGATTCTGTAAGACATCTTGGTAGAGATAAATCCTATGTCAGGCATTTCCTGGAGATGTTTGCTGTTAAGACTTGCAGTTAGGGAGAGAACTTTATTTCAAGGGATCACAGCCTGGGTTGTCTCTAGCACTGTCTTCCATCCTGTCCTGTCAGAATATCCACAGATCCTAGGTTTCTAGATATTTGACCTGAGACTTGATGCTGTTTTTCAGGAAGATGGTGAGCAACACTTGGAGAAAGCACACAGCCTCCCTCACAGGGCCGCTCCCCTAGGCCTCCTGCACCTGTGGTTTGTGTGCAGCTTCTCCTGAAGTCTCCCTCACTGTGTCACTCAGAGCACAGTAGTACAGGGCAGAGTCTGACAGCTGTGCTGAGGACGTCTGCAGGTGGAAGGAGCTGCTGCTCTTGTGGAGAGTGGCGTGGAACCCTCGGTGCTCTGTCCTCTTGTTGTCTGTGGAGCTCCTCAGGAGTAGCTGAGGGGCTTCATTGAGATATTGCATGTACCAGAAGAGGTAAACACCTAAGTAAGTAGTCTGATAGGTGCAGTTCAGCATCACAGGCATCCCCTCTGTGAGAGTGACCAAGCTTTCTGTCTGCATCACTGAGTCTCCATTGCTCCTTTCTAAAAAACAAACAAGGAGGAATTACTGTTCTATGTGAGGAGGAAGGATAAAGACTGCCATAGTTGTACAACAAAGACATCATTAACTCTTAGGGTAAAATGTAACTTACTGAGCATGAAGAGGAGCACAAGAACTGAACAGGTGACAGGAAGCATGTTCATAGAAGAAATGACACTTGGTCCTTGACTGCACCAGTCTCGCAGGGCAAGTCTTCTTCAGGACCTCATCAAACTCCTCACTCATGGGCAAGGACCTCTGTCTGCACAGTGAGTCTGTCATGCTAAGACACTTGAAGGAGATGTAACCCACATCTCCACATCTAAGAAAGCAACGCCCTCTGCTGATCTCCTTAAACCTGCACCACAGGTGGCTGCACAAGACACTGTGAATAAACTTGAAACCTCACCCTAAGCAGACAGGTCTCTAGCTGACACCTGTGTTATGAACCATATGTATCCTATGGTATTTAACGGGGTGGGTGTACGTAAAAGTGTACACACCCATACCTCTGATAAAATTCATCTATTTTTCTCATTATATTGGTTCTTTAGAGAATGTTATGCAATAAAATTTTATTAAACTCATCTACTCTCTCCAATTGTAACAGATCCATCCAACTTCCCTACCAACCACATTTTGTCCCTCTCTTTTTTTAAATAAGACACTTCAATTTTTGTCTTTCCAGCTGTTCTTCTCATATACTCTTAGCTTTGTTCCCTCAGTAGAGGGTGGTCTATGAACCAGGAGCTGCATTTTTAAACTGCATCTCTCTATCTCAGCAGATACAAACTGCCAACAGCTCCGTAGCTAAGGGAGGGAATGCCCACTGTCCCCATTTGTCTGATCCTTTGCTAGTCTTATGCCTGCTGCCAACCTCTGTAAGTTCATATGAGAAGCTGCATTTTTAAGTGCTTCTCAGCTATTCGAGATTCCTCTGTTGTGAATTCTCTCTTTAGCTCTTTATCCCATTTATTAATTGGATTACTTGATTGTTGGTATTTAATTTCTTAAATTCTTTGTATATTTTGGATATTAGCCCTCTGTCTGATGTACTGTTCTTGAAGAACTTTTACCCATCTCTAGGCTACCATTTTGTTCTATTGACAGTGTTCTTGGACTTACAGAAGCTTCTCAGTTTCATGAGATCCCATTTATTAACTGTTGATCTCAGAGTCTGTGTTGTTGCTGTTCTGTTCAAGAACTTGTCTCCTATGCCAATGAGTTCCAGAATTTCCCCCACTTTGTCTTTGAATAGATCTGGAATCTCTGGTTTTCTGTCAAGATCTTTGATCCACTTGGGCTTGAGTTTTGTGCAGAGTAAGGAATATAGGTGTATTTGCACTTTTCTAAATGCAGACATCCAGTACGACCAGCACCGTTTATTGAAGATGTTTTCTGTTTTCCAGTGTATGGTTTTGGCTTTTGGTAAAAAAATCAAGTGGCCTTAGGAGTGTGGGTTTATTTCCATTGATCAGTTCCATTGATCAGCCTGTCTGTTTCTATGCAAGTACCTTGCATTTTTTTTAATTCTATTGCTTGCAGTATAGCTTGAAATCAGGGATGTTGATACCACCACATGTTCTTTTATTGTACAGAATTTTTTGGGCTATCCTGCATCTTTTATTTTTTCATATAAAGATAATGGTTGCTCTTTCTCAGTCTGTAAAGAATTGTGCTGGGATTTTAATGGGTATTGCAATGAATCTGTACATGGCTTTGGGCATAATGGCCATTTTTACTATGTTAATCCTACTGATACATGAACATGGGAGATCTTTGCATCTTCTAAAATGTTCAATTTCTTTCTTCAAATACTTAAAATTCTTGTCATACAGGGCTTTCATTTCCTTGGTTAGGGTTACACCAAGATATTTTATATTATGTGTGGTTATTATGAAGGGTGTTGTTTCTCTAATTTCTTTCTCAGCCCTTTTGTCACTTTTATAAAGGAGGGATTCTGACATTTTGAGTTAATTTTTTATTCAGACACGTTACTGAAGGTGTTTATCAGCTGTAGGTGTTTTCTGGTAGAATCACGGGGTCACTTATGTATTCTATCTTATCACCTAAGAATAGTGATACCTTTTGGACCCAGAGAAGAGCATGTCTGATTGCATGCGGGTTGATGCCCCAGGTCCCGCCTCTGAGAAAAAGGTATCGGACGGGTCTGATGCTCTTTGGGTGGATGACACCTAAATGAACATCTGTACAAAGTCCCAATTTATTTCTAATATCAGAGATCAGACCTCTACTCTTGCCTGATGCGTCTAAAACAAAAAGGGGGAACTGTAGAGAGCTGCGGAATGCTATGCCTTAAAGATGGAGCTGGTTTCCGCCTTCCACCTTCCCGATGGTGAGTGCTCTCTGTCACGAACAACTCCACATTTGGCTAAGGCCGAGGATCTGGCTTGCTTCCATATACGTGGACCTATCTGCATTGCCCCCGTGGCACGCCTGGGTTGGCTACCCAGAGGCTATTTAAGCTGTGGGCTGGCTTTCCCCGGGGTCCGAGGATTGTTCAATGTTCCTCAATAAACTGCATTGAAAAAAAAAAAGCTTAAAAAATTCATTGAGTATATAAACTGCATAATTATTTAAAAAAAAAAAAACAGATACTCTAAATCAATTGGAAAAAAAAGTGGGGAACAGCCTAGAACTCATTGGCACAGGAGAAAACTTCCTGAACAGAACACCAACAACACAGGCTCTAAGAGCAACAATCAATAAATGGGACCTCATGAAACTGAAAAGTTTCTGTAAATCAAAGGACACCGTCATCAAAACAAAACGACTGCCCACAGATTGGGAAAGAATCTTCACTAACCCTTTATCTGACAGAGGACTAATATCCAGTATATACAAAGAACTAAAGAAGCTGAAAAGCAGCAATCCAAGTAATACAATTAAAAAATGGGGAACAGAGCTAAACAGAGAATTCTCGACAGAGGAATATCGAATGGCAGAGAAACACTTAACGAAATGCTCATCCTCATTAGCCATCAGGGAAATGCAAATCAAAACGACCCTGAGATATCACCTTACACCCATCAGAATGGCCAAGATGAAAAACTCAAGCGACAACACATGCTGGAGAGGTTGTGGAGAAAGGGGAACCCTCCTCCACTGCTGGTGGGAATGTAAACTGGTACAGCCACTCTGGAAATCTATCTGGCGCTTTCTAAGACAATTAGGAATAGTGCTTCTTCAAGACCCAGCTATACCACTGCTAGGTATATACGCAAAGTTTTCTCAAGTACACAAAAGGGATACTTGCTCAACCATGTTTATAGCAGCTTTATTTGTAATAGCCAGAACCTGGAAACAACCCAGATGTCCATCAACTGAGGAATGGGTACAGAAATTGTGGTATTTTTACACAATGGAATACTACTCAGCAATCAAAAAGGAGGAAATCATGAAATTTGCAGGCAAATGGTGGGATCTAGAAAAGATCATTCTGAGTGAAATATTCCAGAAGGAGAAAGACAAACATGGGATATACTCACTTATATAGACCTATAAGATATGATAAACATAATGAAATCTATACACCTAAAAAAGAAAATCAAGAGAGCAGACATGGGGTAAGATGATCAATCCTCGTTTAAAAAGACAGATGGGATGTGCATTGAACATATGACAGGAGTCTACTGAGCACATCTGAAAGACTCTAACTAGCAGTGTTTTCAAAGCAAAGACTCATGACCAAACCTTTGGCAGAGTACAGGGAATCATAAGAAAGAAGGGGAGTTAGTCTGATGGGGAAAGGATAGGAGCTCCACAAGGACCAAATATACCTGGGCACAGGGTCTTTTCTGAGACTGACATTCAACCAAGGACCATGTATGGATATAACGTAGAACCTCCCCTCAGATGTAGCCTGTGATAGCTCAGTAACCAATTGGTTTCCCAAAGTGAGGGGAACAAGGACTATTTCTAACAGGAACTCAATGACTGGCTCCTTGGCCTCTCCACCCCCCAAGGGAGGAATAGTCCTGTTAGGCCACAGAGGAGGGCTTTGCAGCCAGTCCTAAAGATATCTGATAAAAAGGATCAGATGAATGGGGAGGAGGTCCCCCCCTATCAGTGGACTTGGAAAGGGGCATGGTGGAGATGAGGGAGGGAGGGAGGGACTGGGAGGGAATGAGGTAGCGGGACACGGCTGGGATACACAGTTAATAAAATGTAACTGATAAGAAAAAAAAAAAGAATAGTGATACTTTGACTTCTGTTTCTTTTTTTTAACTTGTATCCCTTTTATCTCCTTTACTTGTATTATTACTCTATCTAGAACTTCAACTACCATTGTTATAGGAGACAATTAATATTGTCTAATAATTATCTTTTAGTAAAGCTGTTCTCCTAAAGAGCTGTATAACCAAATCACCTCACAGAGAATGGATTTATTTAGTTAACCTAGAACACAATGCTGGGCAATAGTTACTCCCTCCTAAACCTCCAAGCCCTCATAGTCTCCTAACATTTAGATTTCCCACATTATATTTGCTTTTTTGTGAAATCTTAGGTCTGGTTCATGCTCCAAGTCCTCCAAGATCTGTCCTCCTGCTCTGCTTTCAAGCTTGACTCTTCTCCTCTCACTCATTTCCTGCCCTCTAGCTCCTCCCCTCTTTCCTGTCCTCTGGCTCCTCTCAGCTCAACATTGTGTCTAGTTGCTTTATTTAGGCCTGTTTACACAAGAGTTGAGACAGGATGCTTAGAATAAGTATCACAATGCAATATCTGGATTGAAACCAGAGAATGGGTGGAGGAATCAGTATTTGAATGAACAAGGGTAAGGTGTATACATTTTAAAAGAACATTATACCAACATACCATATTGAAGAGCTATAGTGAAAGCAGGCAACCTAGTGTTATCCTTGATTTTAGTGGGAATACTTTAAGTTTCTCTCCATTTAACTTGATTTTGCCTATTAGCTTGCTATATATTGGGTTTATTGTGTTTAGATATGTGGCTTGTATCCTTGATCTCTCCAAGACTTTAAACATGAAGGAGTATTGGATTTTTTTAAAGGTCTTTTCTGCATCTAATGAAATAATCATGTGGGTTTTTTCTTTTAGTCTGTTTATATGGTGTATTATGTTGCTGGATTTTTCAAATGTTGAATCCGTGCATTCCTGGGATGAAGTTTGCTTGATCATGGTGGATGGTATTTTTGATGTGTCCCCAGATTTAGTTTGCAAGTATTCTGTTGAGTATTTTTGCATCAATATTCATGAGATTGGTTTGAAATTCTCTTTCTTTGTTGAGTCTTTGTGTATTTTATGTATCAGGGTGACTGTGTTCTCATAGAATGAGTTTAGCAATCTTCCTTCTGTTTCTATATTATGGAATAGTTTGAGGTGTATTAATTTTTCTTTGAAAGTCTAGTAGAATTCTGTACTAAAACCACAGAGACATAACAAAACCAAAGGCTGTTTTTTGAGCAAATCAACAAGATAAACAAACCCTTTGCCAATCTAACTAAAAGACAAAGGGAGAGAGTCCAAATTGATAAAATTAGAAAAAAAAGGGGATATGACAACAGACACTAAAGAAATCCAAAGAATCATTAGATCATACTTCAAAAACCTGTGCACCACAACATTGGAAAATTTAAATAAAATGGTTGATTTTCTTATAGATACCACTTACCAGAGTTAAACCAAAATCGATTAAGAATTTAAATAAACTATAACCCTTAATGAAATAGAAGCAGTCATCAAAAGCCTCTCAACTGTAATTATTAAAGAGATTTTTGCTATTGTAGAGAATACCTGTTACTTTTCACTCGAACAAGAGAAATGGTGCCTGGAAGGTAAGATTCCCCAGAGTATGAAGAGAGAAGACATTCACTTAAAGAAAAAGTTCTTAGGGAAATAGTCTTTTTGGGCACACTCTAGAAAGAGGCCATGCTGGAAAGTGTTTTCCTCAGTTTACCCTTCACACTGTTCCTCTCACTGCAGTGATAAACAGGGGCAGGCTGCAGGGAAAGCTGGCAGCAGAAGTCAGTGTCATCTGCATGGTGTTTGTTTTGAAGACATGAAGACTAGAACAGCCCTGCATCAGCAAGGCCTGCACTGAGGCTCAGAAAAAAGCGAAGGATGCCAGATGCTGTGGGGCAGAGCAGAGTCCGTGAAAACCTTGAGAGGTCGATGAGTGACATAGTGAGGATGAAACATGAATTACAATGGGATGACTGGATGTTTGAGATTCCAGGAAGAGTAAATGTAAGCTGAAAAAAGCTCAGGGATTTGAAAACTAGAGTGCATGTGTGTGCTGGAAGCAAGGATGACTAGATACTAGACATAATTCCTCATAGAAATGCCTACTTTAAAAACATATCATTTTAAATCCTACTCAGTATAACACGTGATGAACCACCACTTTCTGGAATTCGAAGAATATAAGACTCATCTCAGTGTTTCAAAGAACTATCTAGGCCTTGGGGCTGTACATGAATCCTTTAGGACCTTTCAGTAGTACTGGGCAGTCCTTCTTCATGATCTGCAAGGATACAAGACTCCTTATTGTGATATCAGAGCTTGAGGAATCTTTTGTGATTGGTAATCTGAATCCTTCCTTTCAAGGGAAGAAATACAAAGTCACTACACTTGAAGGCATGTATGTAAGAATGCCCAGAAATGAACCTGGTGTTTTGTTGTTTGATCTATGCACATGGTATTTTACTTCAATCAAAGATAGTTTGAAAAGTCAGAAGTTTTTAAAGGGTTGATAATGGGCCTTTCTTCCTGAGAAGAGGTAGGTACAGCCTCCATTCATAGGTAGGGTATGTAGGAATCAGCACTGAGAGTTGGCATTACAGCAACAGGCACATGGGCACTCTGTCTGCAGCACAGAAATAAGCAGCAGTGTGCAGCCAGGACAGGGACAAGAAACTGCTTTGAGCGGAGGACTGTGACCATCTGGGGGCCTTGATAAATTTCTTTACTCTGCTAGCTAAAGCACAAGGCAAGAAAAATATTGACTACAGCACACAGAAGCAGGGAAATCACAGTAGACAGAACCAACTGATGGAGAAAGCTAAACACACACACACACACAAGCACATGCAAAGAGAGACAGAGAAAAATAAAGAGAAGGAAACAGAGAGAGAGAAAAAAATAGGGAACACAGAGAGGACATTCAGGAACACAAAATTCTCATGTCTTCTCCAAGACTAAAGTTTGTAAGAGTCTTTAAAAGATTTTCCTTCCCTCATTTAGGGTTGCTCAGTCTGAATAAACACAAGATGGATGATTGACCCACAGCTTTGACATAAACATGTACTGAGCAGGCCTAGAACTTGTTCAGTTCCAACAGCAGCAGGGGGTCTATTGATGGAGAGAAGCTTCATCAGGCCTCTGTTTTACACTGCTAAGCTTGTCTCAGGTCAAGAGGCTGATGAAAAAGCCAATCATCTTGAAGTCCAACATTGATGTTAACTCTATGGCCCCTCTGACTGCCTGTCTGCACAACAGTCAATCTATTTAACACTTATTCCCACTGCATCAGTAGTGACTCTTAGTCGTCCACTATTTCTTTCTCACTGTTAAATTTATTAAGCTTAGCAGGGTAGCTTCTATCTGTGCTCTGCCTGTGCCTCTGCAGTACAGCTATGGAAGTTTTTTGCCTGCAGATATTGTTGACATGTCTAGCCTCCTAGATGTTTGGGGCATGGAATAATCTTCTCCTTGTAGGTTGATCACTGCTAGACAGAAACATGGGATAGAGATCAGAACTCAGCAGATACATTTTTCAAGTAAATTTACAAATAATCAAGAAGACCTGGCCTCTTCAATGATGCACCTTCTGAACTTAGGTGTCCCTGTTCCCATTATCGATAGATTGACCTCACCAGCTGGTTGTAGGCTTACACCCCCCATAACTCCCAGAGTTTATCCATGCTCTCCTTTATCACAGGGAATACAGATCAGACCCTGATTTGGAACTAGGTTCCTAAGAAAGAAGAGTTAGTTCCATCTATTGAGTATGTATCAAGGCTGTTTTCTAGAGCCCTTGGCTTTTAACCTAACCAGGTAGAGGAAAGCTCAGTCTATGCGCGCGCGCGCGCGCACACACACACACACACACACACACACAGTGATAATGGCTTAAAACCAAGACATAGGAACAGAAGCACTGCCATCCTATCATCTGCCATTTGGTGCTTGCCACCTGGACCTCATCCTGCTACTAGAATACACTGTGAGATGCCTGAGTGTCCAGAGGTGATTAAGAAGAAATTTCAAAGACATGCATTCTCTGACTTTTCCTAGAACAGATTAAAAGGTAACATGTGTTAATTCAATAACACATGAATGCAGAAAGAGATATATAGAGCCCATGGATGTCAAGGTAAATGACCAAAAGACCCAGTGCCAGACACTCATACTCACCAAAGTTTAACCTGGGACAGTGGCTCTGAGTTTGTGATCTCATATTAGTGTATGGAAGAAATGTGGGCTCTTGTGTGTGTGTGTGTGTGTGTGTGTGTGTGTGTGTGTGTGTGTGCAAAGAAATCTTTATTAAAACATGAGAAATTAAGGAAAAGTGAGAGAAACCTCTAAAAGAACACCATTTCAGAGAGGAAAGAGCTGTCAGTCTCCTTGTCTATGGTCCTCATAAGGCTATGGAAGAGACTGGACATGTGCCGATGTAATGATGTTGGCATTACTTAATCATCTGGATGATCATTCTCCATGCATGTTCCAACTTGGAATATGGTCATATAGTCATATAACCTTTATGTACTGCCTCTGACATGCACTTTCTTGGATGCTGACCTTGACTGCCTGACAGCAATAGTCACTAGCTGCTGTTGACACTTCTGCTTTTCATGTGTCTCTAGTGTTGTGAAATATGCTAAGCTTTTTATTCTCTTCACTAATAAAAATAGCTGTATGGGACAAGAGAATACTGTGAGACTGCAGAAAGCAAACTGAATTGATATGTACAAAATTCACCAGGGTGAATTTGAAATTTTTTGGCATGCACTGAACAGAAGCAGGGCCAGTGTTTACACCTGGATCTCTGAAGAAATTCACAGAGGTATGACCCTATCTGAGACTCCATTTATGAACCAGCATTGATGATAGATCGTCCAAAGGAAGAGACAAAGTGTGTCTCCCAGCTGCAAGGAATAAATGACTCTGATGTCAAACAAGAGCCAACAATAGGAATATTCTTGCTCTCAACCTTGGTCAAAGAAGCTTTCTATTCAGTGACGTAATTCAGAGATGCATAACTACCTAGGGCAATGAGAGTAAGTGTTGAGAACTCAAACCTAAATGGGGTATCTATATCAGACCTTCCATGGCCAGGAAAATACCACAGAAGAAGGAGTTGGAACACTGTAGCATCCCAATGATAGGAAGAATGCTCCCAGTGCTGAGAAAAGGAGAATGTGAGTGAAGAGCCACAGGGGAAACCTCTCTACCTAAGCCTCATCACAACAAAGCCTAGGCTACATCTTGGAAGAGAAGTAGAAAAAAATGTTGAAGAAAGGGAGGAGAGCTTCAAAAATGTCCTCTGGACATGACATGGATGTTGCACATCATGAACTCACAGGACCTGTGATTTCCTTCACCAGACATACACAAAACCAAAACAGCTAGAAATTATGGAGGACCTGTGATTTCCTTCACCAGACATACACAAAACCAAAACAGCTAGAAAGTATGGAGGGCAACAGGACTCCTGAGGCCCCTCTTTTCTTACTGGGGAGATATTGGTAATTGATAGATGGTGGGTAAGGAAAGTCATTTTTTTTAGGAAGGTGGACACTTGTAGGTTCCCATGCATCAGTGGATGATCCCAGTGGATGGCACCACTAATTAGATTCAGTGGGTTATGAGAAAAAAGGAGGAATAGGGGACATGAAGCTTAGGGCACTATGTGTTCACAGTGAGGTGTTCTCATAAAGCAAATACTTTCAAAATCAAGCATGCTTGAGCTCAGAACTTGTTGTGGCATATCATGTTTGTGTGCAGGCTGCAGGTACCCGGGGAGCACTGTGTGCTTACTGCACGGAGGTAGACAGCAAAGTCACTGGGCTAGGAGTCTCTGATGTGCAGGGAAACGTGCATGCTGGCTTTATTGAGGTGAGCTGTGAATCTGCCTTCTTCCTTGTCACCATTGGAGAAGATGGACACCAGCAACTCGAGGCCTTTCCCGGACTGCTGTCTGTACTAACTGAAGATGTTGGAAGCACTATCACTGAAAGTGCAGTTGAGAGAGGCCATGGCTTCCTCTGGGACACTGAGGGATTCTGGGTTCTGCTGCACCTTCTGCTGGCTGCTCACCCCTGTGCAGAAAGACAAAGGTCAGGCAAACAGGAATGGGGACATATGGATGCTAACACTGTAGAATGCTGACAATTGCCCATGGGCCTCCCACCCCTTAAATAAACACTTAAAACATTGGTGTTTTTACCATTATTCTAGAGTAATAGAAACAACTTTTTATATACAAAAAATAAATGTCCATACTCACAATTAATCTGAAGCCACAGGACCACCAGCAAAATGTTCAAAGATTTTATCATTCTCTCTTCCTCTCTCATCACTGAGGATTCATACTTTAAGCCCTCACCCCCAAATTAGTTTCAATTTTCTAATGTTTCTTCTTCAGGAAACATTAAGATATTCTTCCACCAAGTTGAGAAAAAAAGCACAGTTCACCACCTCTTTTTTTTAATCATCAAACCCTTCCCCTTCTTCATTTCCCCTCTTCTCCCCCTCCCTTTCCCCCACCACTTTCTCACTCAAAATCACTTGAGACTTTTCCCCAGTCTTTGAGAAGAGCCTGCCATCTTGTGGATACTGACAGTGACCACAGAATTGCTAAAAGTAAACATTTTTCTTATGTGAGTTTCTAAAATTAAAAATCTGCTGTCTTAGTTAAACACAAATTTAAGAGACATTTGTTCCAAGTCAGTGTGGCGGAACATGCATGTTTTTGTGCATTTCAAGTTAAGTTTGAAATACATCCTGTTACCTCAAGCAGCCACTTTCCTGTAGTTAATGGTCCACACTTTTTCTGTCCCCAACTCTTGAGTGAGGTTCTTGTAGAATAGGAGTCTTTCACACCCTACAGCTGCTCTATGGGTCAGACCACACACCTGCATAAAACACTTCACCTTTGACTTTTAAAGCAATGTCATCTAATTAAAGGAATTCTGGAAAAACTATAAATGGGTAAAAGCATTACTTACTAAAAATGGGTTCTTCTTTAAATATAAAGAACACATTTTTTTTTTTGAGGCAGGGTCTGCTATGGCAGTTTGAATTAGAATGCCTCTGTTAGGCTCATACATTTCTGTTTGCTCACTAGTTGGTGAAATATTTGGTAAGAATTAAAAGGAGTGGCCTTCTTGGAGGATGTATGTTACTGGTGATGGGTTTAGAGGTTTCAAAAGCCTAAGCCACTTCCAGAGAGCCCTTTCTCTCTGTCCTTCATTTGTGGACCAGGTTGAAAGCTCTCAACTACTGATCCAGCACTATGCATGCCTGCCATTCTACCTGCCATGATGATTATAGACTTACCATTTGAACCATAAGCCCCCATTATCTCTTTCTTCTACAAGTTATCTTGACCATTGTGTCTCATCATAATGGTAGAAAATTAAGACAGGGTGTGGTGGTGGTATAAATGAAAATGCCTCCCACATAGGTTTATTGCAAGTGGCACTACTAGGAAGTGTGGCCTTTTAGAGAAAGTGTCATTCGGGGTGGGCCTTGAGTTTTTAAGCACTCAAGCCAGGCCCAGGTACTCTTTCTATCTGCTGCCTGTAGAAATGGATGTAGAACTCTCAGCTCCTTCTCCACCATGTCTGCCAGCATGCTGTCATATTTCCTGACAGGCTGACAATGGACTAAATTTCTGAACTGTAATGTAGCCACAATTAAATGCTTCTCTTTATTAGAGGTGCAGCTGTCATAGCATTTCTTCACAGCAATACAAACCCTGACTAAGACCTAAAGTCTCTTTTTGTAGTACTGCGTGGCCCAGAACCCACTGTATGAATCAAGCTGTCCTACGAATGCTTTTCATTTTCTATAATAATTTCATTTATTTATTTTAATTATCTTTATTTTAAATTAAAATGACTTTTAACAAATATAGAGTTCAGATTCCCTTACAATACAGCATTGTATTCTGCATTAAAGACACACCTCTGTCCAACTAATGAGCCAGAACTATCTGATGTGTATAGCACAAGTCAAGAAACCCATTGTAAAATCCTTTTCCCCATGAACTCCTTGCTCTTTAAAAACAAAACAGAGAGTTCTCAATAATGAGTGACAAAAGAGGCATAGCAACAGCATAAGAAAACACCCATCATGCCTTAGAAAATGTCTGAAAATTCAATATAAATCGTTAAAGACAAGGTGTGGCCATCACTGAACAGTAAGGGCATATCTCAGAAAGAAAGAGAAAGAAAGAAAGAGGGAAGGAAAAGAAAATTGGCACTTCTAGTCCCAGAAGCCATCAACAGTCTGTAGTCTCTATGATTTCCCTTAATGAGAGTCCACAAGAGATGGACAATCTAGTTATTTACCTTAGAAAGTCAGTGTTTCATTTATAAGTGAATTTACCAAGTACATAGTCACTAATGGGCAGTATCTTTCTCTTTTATATCTTTAGATATCTCATCCCACAACTTCAGGCTGACACAGTTTCATAGGAAAAATTACTGAACTAGCTAACTCTCCTGTGTTGGGCATTCTCTGGATCAGCTTTATAGACTGTTCTTTCCTCAGCAATGCCATTCTAGAGAAGTTCGGGGCAGGTTTCCTTGCCATTGTCCTCTGGGTTGGTACTGAGCTTCTTGGACATGCGCCTTTTTACCTTCCATCAAGTTTGAGATTTGTGGTCAAGGTTCGTTCAACCATTCCTCCTTTTTCTCAGTCTTTCTCTTACGATAATTGTATTGATGTCTTTACATGAGAAAACGTTCTGTGGGCCTCAGATTCTATCCATTCTCTCTCTCTCTCTCTCTCTCTCTCTCTCTCTCTCTCTCTCTCTCTGTGTGTGTGTGTGTGTGTGTGTGTGTGTGTGTGTGATTCCTACTTTTCAGATTGGGTCATGGCAATTGACATTCAATTTGAAGAATCTTTTATTTTGTGTGATAAAAATATGTTGTTAAATCATTCTAGTGCATTTTTAAAGTATTTCCCTCCACAAAGTAACTCCTCTGCCTTGGTAGAATCCTGGGTTATAGGAAATACACTCAGGTTCTTTGGGTCGATCCTTAGGGAGGCACCTGTTTGATAACAAGTTTCACTTTTATAATAACAAACCATTACATAGGCATTATACAGTTTAAAAACTGTCTGAACCTGAGAATGGGGAAGGGAATATAAGGAGAGAGAGAGAGAAAGAGCTAAAGAACTTTAAAGACTACTTGAGGAGTGCTGTAGAAACCTAATATAGTAGAAACTTCATAAAATGTAAGCATATATGAAGTTGATCTAAATTAAATTGCCAAATAATGGGGAAGATAGAGTCCCAACTGGACATCACTTGTCACCAAATGAAGCTTCCATTACTTCTGATTGGGTTATATCTAATTGAGTTGTTGGCCAAAGAGGTCCCATGAGATTCCCCAAACAACCCAAGCTGTTGTCAGGACTATACATTGCTCTCCACAAATTAATGTCAAAGTCCCATTGCTGAAATCAACACTTACACAACTCATTTATCATGTAAAGCTTGAGTTGGTGCCTATACAGAGCTTTTGCCTCTAGGTTCTAGCATCTTCGATATAGAAAAATATTCTGCACACTACCAAAAGACAAATGTAAGCACCAACTCAGCTACAAGCCCTTTGATCTTCAATGGTGCCTTGTGTGCAAGATGTACTAAGGAAATGGTGGCAAAGGTCGTGGCAGTAACCAATCAATATCAGGACTAAGGCCCACTCCATGATATGGAGCTCCTACCTGACACTGCTTGAGTGACCAAGAACCTGATAGTAGATATCCTGGAGACCTAGAGCAAAAGAAAACACTACTATTCTTTAAAAATGTAATAATTAAATTATTTTTAATGACATTCTGCCAAACTCATAAATCAGTGTCTTGGTTAACCATCAGCAGATGGGAACAAATACAGAGACTCACATACAGATGTTATACAGAACGTGAGAGACCTTGGAACCTTCAGCCATAAATGAGATATCTTCATCAAATTTCTTCACTCCACTTCTTAGAGTTTAGGGAAGCCTGCTTAAGAGAAAGCAGGAAGAATATAAGTGCCAGAAGGGATGGAGGACACCAAGAAAACAAGGCCCTCTAAATCAACATGATCAAAGCTCATATGAATTCAGAGAGACTGAGGCATAATACATAGTCTTGCACACATCTTTTTCAGGTCCTTTGGATATATACATGCAATTATGGCTTCCAGTTTAGAGTATATATGGGATTCCTGGATGTATGAACAAGTGAGTCTGTTTTTTTGTGCCTTTACTTAGGCTTTTTCCTTTGAATTGTTTGTTTTGTCCAACTCCAAAATGTTAGTTCTGTTTTGTTTTATTTTTTATCTTTTAGAACTCTGATTCTTTTTTTTTTTTTTTGAGATAGGTTTACTCTGTGTAGTCTTGGTAGTCCTAAACTCACTTTGTTTACCAGGCTGGCCTTGAACTCACTGAGATCTGCTTGCCTCTGCCTCCCTGAGTTCTGGACTACAGGTATATGCCACTGTACCTAGCTCTTAGTTGTTTTCTGATCAGAGACAGAAATGGATTAAATCCAGATGAGAACAGAGATGGGAGAAAATGGAAGGAGTAGAGGTCATGGAAACTGTATTAAATATATATTATGTAAGAAAAAAAAATCTATTTTCAATAAAAGGAAAAATAAGGAAACATGGAGAAGAAATAAGAAAATACAACTTTCAATTGCTTTTATTAGGTTTGTTAGTTCTTGTGCAGTCAGATTTTATCTGCTTTTTGGCTACTATAGATGGGTCAGCTGCCCTAATAACAGGATTTTCTTAACATGAACCTCTGACTGAAGGCAACATGCTTTTCATGAGACTTTACTAAGTATGCAAATGAGAGAGAGAGAGAGAGCCTACTCCCTGTTCCAATTCATTATCTTATGCATGACAGGATAGGGGTTGTGAAACAAACAAACAAAAAGCCAGAAAGTTCACCAGTCTATAATTCCTCAAGTCAAAATCTCCAGAGTGTGTCTGGCCCTTCTTTGATCCTCTGAAGACTTCTTGTGTTTATTGGAAATTGTTGTTGTTGTTTCAAAAATTTCAGACAATATGTTGATTATGCTTTTACCCTCACACAACTCCTCCTAGATTCTATCCATCTTCCTACCCATCCAAATTTATGTCCTCTCTCTCTCCCTCTCCCTCTCTTTCTCTCTCTCTCTCTCGCTCTCTCTGGCTCACTTGCTCATTTGGGCTCACTCTTGCTTTTGTGCTCTCTCTCAAGCCATAAGTAAACCCAAAACAACAAAAATAAAAACAAAACAACAACAACAACAACAAAATGGAGACAAAACCTGCCAAAACAAAGAGCTCCTCACAGACATATTTTTTAAAAAAACAAAATAAAAATAAACAACAACAACAAAAACCACGAAGTTCATTCTATGTTGACCCAACTTCTCCTTGTTATGGGAAAATGGTGTGTGGTTTGTCTACTCAGTGAGAAATCTACTGAAAACAAAACAAAACAGAACAGATCAGAACCTTTTTCTTTCCCAGCAGATATCCATTTCAAATAGCTTCATTATTATGAGTAGGACCAACTATCCTACCCCTATTCTTTCTATCAGTTCTGGGACCCTGTCTGGTTTGAACCTATGCAGGTCTAGAGCACGGTACCATTTCTAAGCATGTAACTCTGGTGCAATCCTTTTATCTGGGGCACACGAATGTGGTACTGGCTGCCCTCTGTTCACAGATGCATGGCTCAGCCCTCCTAAATTTTTTTTCTTCACATTCCTGGCTTCCTAGCTGTTCCTTTGACCTCTGTGGTTAACTGGAAAGGCTAAGGTTTTTCCATCGCCTCATGGTAACTGCCAGGATTTTCTGCTTTCCTATGCTGTTGTCTTTCTCTCAAAAATCTATTAAAAAATCCTCAAGCTTGCTTTTCAGTCTATTTTAAAGCTGTCTTTCTAATGATACTAATAACCCCAAAAGCAAAATTCAGTTCCCCAGTACAGTGTTAGAAAGAATTCTCCATCACCTCTGCCTCCCTGAAGCCTCCAGGAGCAGGTTTTGGTACTGGCTGTAAGTATCTGTGGAGCATGGTGCACCCACCACACAGATGTAGGAGGCCGTGTCTTCCAGCAGGGAGGCTGTGATATGCAGAGTGCTGTGCTTAGCATCTGCATCCAGAATTGCTGAGTACCTTCCATTTGACCTTTTCTTCTCTGTGTAAGTCATGATTGCCAGAGACACAGGACCTCTGCCTGTGTCTTGTTTGTACCACCTTAAGTTGTTAAAGGGGCTCACACTGTAGTTGCACTGAAGGACACAGCTCTCTCCCTCAAGTACGACCAAGGACTCGGGACTCTGCTCCACTTGGGTCTTGCCAGCCACCCCTGTTCAGAAAACATTGTGAAGTTCCAGGCATCGATCATCCACACTTAGCACTTGTAGTTAACATCTTTCCTTACCTTATACAAGCATCTCAGGTTATCTAGAAATAGGTCGATTTTCTTCCCTCCTTCCACCCCAAGGTATTACATCTTTTCCCCAAATCCTACGGAAATGTTCTTTTCCCCTGGCTAACACCTCCACTCACTTACACTGAAAACATGGCCACAAAAGCACCCAGCAGGCACGCAGGTGCTTCTCCATTTTTACTGCAGAAGTGTGCTCCAAAGCTGCTGCCTCATTTCCTCAGCTCTTTCTTCTACACTAAATGAGAACTCTCAAGAAGTATCACCAGCCAATCAGAGACCTGATGCTCACATCAGCAACTGGAGACAGGACCAATGCCAACACTGCCATCTCGCGGTCAGAACTATAGTTGCTCAAAACCTTAGAGTAAGCATTTTGTGGTTGCTTTTTATGGTTAGCGAGGTGATGCAGAATGTAAATTCTTATGGATGTATAGAAACCACAGTAGAGTGTCAATATGATTGTATTTCAGGGCCTCAGTTCAACTCTGGCTCTACATAAGACAGCTAATATCTACTTTCCTTCTCTGAAAGTAGATGCCTAAGAACTTTTGAAAGTTTGAATAGAAAGGATTCACAGTAGAGGCTAATGATCATGACTAGCCTGAACTAGGTCCTCACTTAAAATGTAGATTCCTTTAGAAGGTGACTTTTCCTCCATTCTATTTGCAACTATGTCACCAGTTTCAAAAACTGTGTTTTGTCATAAATGGGTACATTAAAACTCTGTTTAAAAATATTTATATTTTGTCGGGGGCAGAGCCAAGATGGCGACTAACACACACAGTTTCTGAGCGGTGGAATGGCTAAACTTCTGAGTTGGTGAGTGGAAGGACCTCTAACCCAGGAAAACAACGGTGAAGCTTTCTAAACAACAGGGAACATCGCATGAGGTGAAAACTTTAGTCTAAGTTCACCCGAGGACTTGTGTGGGGAAGGTGAGAAATGACCCTTTGATCTCCTGGCACTCCCCTCCCCCAGACCTCCTTCCTCCTTGGCATAGTGGACTCATCTTTCTCAGCGCAGACCTAAATGCCTGGGGTCTGCAGCTGCTGAGGCGGAGCTCCAAGCCCTTTATTGGCAAAGGCCAGCAGTACGTGTCTCCAAGTCCCAGATTCGCGCGGTGGCTGTACCATTTTCCCAGGGCCCGAGTCTGCTAGATGCCATACTAGCTCTGCAGGATCGCAATCACTGACAGTACGACGGTACGGCACGCCCAATCCCATAGTAACAGAGAATATGCTATATACTCACCAAAACCAGGCAGAAACACCATGCAAGCTAGACACACCAGGCGCTAGGCCTCCCAAGCTTGGAGAACACAGTGAAGAGACCCCAGGACTTCCCAGAAAGCATCTGGACTAGCAACCCAGTCTCCAGTTACAGCGGGACTTTCTAACCTGGCTGTGGAGCAGCACTGAGCTGGCGGGGCACATCAGCCCTCCAGTTTAAGACTAACCAGTGCCAAACCAGAGAACAGAGAGCCTGGCTGCCCCAATCCCTACCAACGTGACCACGCTGAAATCTCCAGCTGCAGCAAGACCTCATAACCTTGCAGTGACAGCAGCACGGAGCTGGCAGAGGACATCAAAGAAGTAGGGCCAAACCAGAGAGCAGAGAGCCTGGATACCCCGATCTCTGCCAACTGACCTGCATGTAAGTGAGCGCACCGTTGAGATTCTGCAGATCCCCAGATCCTGGGTCCTTCTAAAACAGAAGCCAGGCAGGGAACCCCCTCTCACCCATATACCCACTTTGGGAAACAGAGGGGCACTTGGGACATTGAAGTTCCTGCTCTGTGGGCCTGATTGAGGAGTTAAGGCAGTTAATGCCAGAAATTGCGCTGCGATCATCACTAGCGCCTGCAACATATACAGTGCAGAGCCCCTCCCACACACCCAAGGGTTCAACATTAGCCATCACTCTGTCCCTCGAGACACACGTTCACGCACCCTTACACACACACATGCGCGCGCACACACGCTTGCATTTGCCCCTTTTGCACCTGCGTACTTCTCTCCCACAGGTACAGCTAGTCCTCAGCACACGCTAAGGACACGGAACCTCTCTCAGCTTCCTGAAGAACTCTCCAGATGCCAGAGAGAGACAGTACCAGTCTGATCTGCAGAATCCAAAAACAAACAGGGAAGGTTTCAGATAAGCCAATGGCCAGGGGTAGGCAAAAGAACACTTCCAACATAAATCAAGACATCATGACTTCACCAGCAAACCCCAAAATTGATGGATACTCCAATTCAGTAGAAGCACAGGAAAATGATATTAAAGCCATAATTGCCCAATTATTTGAGGCTCATAAGGAGGAAATGAACAAATCTTTCAAAGAGTTGGCCAGTCAATTGGAGCTAAAGAAAGAAGAAATAGACAAAATCCTTAAAGAAACACAGGCAAACATAGCCAATCAAATAGAGGCACAAGAAGAGATAAAATTAGTGGCATATAAAAAAGAAATGAACAAAGAAATAGAGACCATCGTAGAGAGACAGGAATCCAAATTCAAACAGATGAAAGAAATGGTGCAAGGCATGAAAACAGAATTAGAATTAATAAAGAAAACACAAACTGAGAAAACCCTTGAGCTGGAGAACTTGGAGAAATGATCAGGAACCACAAAAGTAAGCATCACCAACAGAATACAAGAGATGGAAGAGAGAATCTCTGGAGCTGAAGACACACTTGCAGAAATTGATACTTCTCTCAAAGAAAAAGTAAAATCAGAAAAGTTCCAATCACAAAATATCTAAGAAATCAAGGATGCTATGAAAAGACAAAATCTGAGAATAATAGGAATTGATGAAAAAGAAGACTGCAGGCTTCAAGGTCCAGAAAATATTTTCAAGAAAACCATAGAAGAAAATTTTCCCAACTTAAAGGAAAAGATGTCCATAAATATACAAGAGGCCTACAGAACACCAAATAGACTAGACCAGAAAAGAAACATATCATGTCACATCATAGTCAAAACACTAAATCTACAGAACAAAGAAAAGATATTAAAAGCAGCAAGGGAAAAAGGCCAAGTAACATATGAAGGTAGAACTATCAGAATCACACCGGACTTCTCATCAGAAACTATGAAAGCCAGAAGGGCCTGGGCAAATATCATGGAGACTCTAAGAGATCACAAATGTCAACCCAGACTACTATACCCTGCAAAGCTTTCAATCAACATAGATGGAGAAAACAAACTATTCCTTGAAAAAACTAAATTTATGCAATATCTATACAGCAAACCAACCCTACAGAAGATACTAGAAGAAAAACTCCAATCCAACGAAAACAACTTCACCCGAGAAAACAGGGCATACAGATAATATCCCAACAAAAATGAAAAGAAAACAAGCAATGAAACAGGGTTAGATCACCGACTCCATTACAAAAGGAACTAACATGCATTGGTCACTATTATCTATCAGCATCAATGGACTCAACTCACCAATAAAAAGACATAGGCTAACAGAATGGTTGCTGAAACAGGATCCAATATTCTGTTGCATCCAAGAAACACACCTATGCAACAAAGATAAACACTGCCTCAGAGTAAAGGGCTGGAAAAATGTTTTTCAAGCAAATGGTTCCAGAAAACAAGCTGGAGTAGCCATCCTAATATCTAATAAACTAAACTTTTATCCAAAGTTAGTCAAAAAAGATAAGGAGGGCCACTATATTCTCATTAAAGGAAAAATCCACCAAGAAGACATCACAATCTTGAATATCTATGCCCCAAATACAAGAGCACCAACATTCGTAAATGAAACATTATTAAAGCCTAAATCATACATTGATCCTAATACCTTAATAGTGGGAGACTTCAACACCCCACTCTCATCAAGGGACAGATCAACTAGACAGACACCAAATAGGGAAATAAAAGCACTCACAGAATCCCTCAATCAAATGAACCTAATAGACATTTACAGATCTTTTCACCCAAACTCAAAAGAGTACACCTTCTTTTCAGCACCGCATGGAACCTTCTCCAAAATAGACCATATAGTGGGTCACAAAGCAAGCCTCAACAGATACAAAAGGGTTGAAATAATCTCTTGTATACGGTCTGACCACCGTGGAGTAAAGCTGGACATCAACAACAACAGAAACAACAAAAAGCCGACACGCACATGGAAACTGAACAACTTACTACTCAATGACAGCTGGGTTAAGGAAGAAATGAAGAAAAAATGAAAGACTTCCTAGAATTCAATGAAAAGGAAGGCACAACATACCCAAATTTATGGGGCACATTGAAAGCAGTGTTTAGAGGAAAATTCATAGCACTAAGTGCCTGCAAGAAGAAATTTGTAACATCACATACAAACAATTTAATGGCCCAACTGAAAACCCTAGAAAAAAAAAGAAGCAGATAACCGAAGAGGAGAAGATGGCTGGAAATAATCAAACTAAGGGCTGAAATCAATCAATTAGAAGCAAATAAAACTATCCAAAGAATCAATGAAACAAAAAGCTGGTTCTTTGAGAAAATCAACAAGATAGACAAACCCTTAGCCAAACTACCTAAAAAGCAGAGAGAAACTATCCAAATCAGCAATATCAGAAATGAAAATGGGGACATAACTACAGACACTGAGGAAATGCAAACAATTATTAGGTCATACTACAAAAGCCTATATGCCATAAAATTTGAAAATCTAAATGAAATGGATAATTTTCTTGACAGATTCCAACTACCAAAATTAAGTCAAGATCAGGTAGAAAGACTGAATAGCCCTATATCTCCCAAGGAAATTGAAGCAGTCATTAACCGTCTCCCTTCCAAAAAAAGCCCTGGACCAGATGGCTTCAGCGCAGAATTCTATAAGTCCTTCAAAGAAGTGCTAACACCAATTCTCCTCAAACTATTCCACAAAATAGAAACAGAAGGAACACTACCAAGCTCATTCTATGAAGCCACCGTCGCCTTGATACCTAAACCACACAATGATCCAACAAAGAAAGAGAACTTCAGACCTATTTCTCTTATGAACATTGATGCAGAAATACTCAATAAAATACTTGCAAACTGAATCCAAGAACACATCAAAGATATCATCCACCATGACCAAGTAGGCTTCATCCCAGGCATGAAAGGGTGGTTCAACATAGAGAAATCCATCAATATAACCCACCACATAAATAAACTGAAGGAGAAAAACCACATGATCATCTCCTTAGATGCCGAAAAAGCATTTGACAAAGTCCAACACCCATTCATGTTTAAAGTCTTGGAGAGATCAGGGATACAAGGCACATACCTAAAGATAGTAAAGGCAATATACAGCAAGGCTATAGCCAGCATCAAACGCAATGGAGAGAAACTTAAATCAATTCCACTGAAATCAGGGACAAGACAAGGCTGCCCATTGTCTCCATATCTCTTCAACATAGTACTTGAAGTCCTAGCCAGAGCAATAAGACAACTAAAGGAGATCAAAGGGATACAAATAGGAAAGGAAGAGGTCAAACTGTCACTATTTGAAGATGATATGATAGTATATATGAGTGACCCCAAAAATTCAACCAGAGAACTCCTCAAGCTGATAAACACCTTCAGCAAATTGGTAGGATACAAAATCAACTCAAAAAAATCAGAAGTCCTCCTGTATACCAAAGACAAAAGGACTGAGAAAGAAATTAGGGAAACAACACCCTTCACAATAGCCACTAATAATATAAAGTACCTTGGGGTGACACTAACCAAGCAAGTGAAAGACCTGTTTGAGAAAAACTTCAAGTCTCTGAAGAAAGAAATTGAAGAAGATATCAGAAGATGGAAAGATCTCCCGTGTGTTCATGGATTGGTAGGATTAACATTGTGAAAATGGCCATCCTTCCAAAAGCAATCTACAGATTCAATGCAATTCCCATCAAAATACCAACTCAATTCTTTATAGACCTTGAAAAAAAGATTCTCAGCTTCATATGGAGAAACAAAAAACTCAGAATCTCCAAAACAATCCTGTACAATAACAGATCATCTGGAGGTATCTGCATCCCCAATCTCAAGCTGTACTATAGGGCAACAGTATTAAATACTGCATGATGTTGGCTTAGAAACAGAAAGGAGGATCAATGGAACCACATAGAAGACCCAGAAATAAACCCACACCTATGAATGCTCGATATTTGACAAAGAAGCCAAATCCATTCAATGGAAAAAAGACAGCATCTTCAACAAATGGTGCTGGACCAACTGGATGTCTACATGCAGAAAAATGAAAATAGATCCATATTTATCACCCTGCACAAAAGTAAAGTCAAAGTGGATCAAGGACCTCAACATAAAACCAGATACTCTAAATCAGTCGAAAAAAAAAAAAAGTGGGGAACAGCCTAGAACTCATTGGCACAGGAGACAACTTCCTGAACACAACACCAACAGCACAGGCTCTAAGAGCAACAATCAATAAATGGGACCTCATGAAACTGAAAAGCTTCTGTAAAGCAAAAGACACTGTCAACAAAATGACTGCCTACAGATTGGGAAAGAATCTTCACCAACCCTTTATCTGTCACAGAGCTAATATCCAGTATATATAAAGAACTAAAGAAGCAGAAAAGCAACAAACCAAGTAATCCCATTAAAAAATGGGGAATGGAGCTAAACAGAGAATTCTCGAAAGAGCAACATCAAATGGCAGAGAAACACTTAAAGAAATGCTCAACTTCATTAGCCATTAGGGAAATGCAAATCAAAAGGACCCTGAGATTTCACCTTACACCCATCACAATGGCCAAGATCAAAAACTCAAGTGACAACACATGCTGGAGAGGTTGTGGTGAAAGGGGAACCCTCCTCCATTGCTGGTGGGAATGTAAACTGGTACAACAACTTTGGAAGTCAATCTGGTGCTTTCTCAGACAATTAGGAGTAGTGCTACCTCAAGACTCAGCTATACCACTCCTAGGTATATACTCAAAATTTGCTCAAGTACACAACAAGGATATTTGTTCAACCATGTTTGTAGCAGCTTTATTTGTAATAGCCAGAACTTGGAAAAAACCCAGATGTCCATCAACAGAGGAATGGATACAGAAATTGTGGTATTTTTACACAATGGAATAGTACTCAGCAATCAAAAAGGAGGAAATCATGAAATTTGCAGGTAAATGGTGGGATCTAGAAAAGATCATTCTGAGTGAAGCATCCCAGAAGGAGAAAGACAAACACAGTATATACTCACTTATATAGACCTACAAGATATGATAAACATAATGAAATCTACACACCTAAAGAAGATAATCAAGAAAGTGGACATGGGCGAAGATGATCAATCCTCATTTAGAAAGACAAATGGGATGTGCATTGAATGTATGACAGGAGTCTACCGCAAAAGGCATCTGAAAGACTCTACCTAGCAGTGTATCAAAGAAGACACTAAGACTCATAACCAAACCGTCGGCAGAGTGCAGGGAATCATATGAAAGAAGGGGAGTTCGTATGATATGGAAAGGATAGGAGCTCTACAAGGACCAAATATATCCAGGCTCAGGTTCTTTTCTGAGACTGACACTCAACCAAGGACCATCTATGGATATAACCTAGAACTTCTGCTCAGATGTGGTCCGTGGTAGCTCAGTAACCAAGTAGTTTCCCAAAGTAAGGGGAACAAGGACTATTTCTAACAGGATCTCAAGGGCAGGCTCTTTGACCTCCCCCCACCACCACCCAGGGGAGGAGCAGTCCTGTTAGGCCACAGAGGAGGACTTTGCAGCCAGCCCTGAAGATACCTGATAAAACAGGGTCAAATGAAAGGGGAGGAGGTCCTCCCCTATCAGTGGACTTAGAAAGGGGCAGGGAGGAGACCAGCGAGGAAGTGTGGGGTTGGAGAAGGAATGAAGGAGCGGGATACAGCTGGGACACAGAGTTAACAAAATGTAACCAAAAAGAAAAATAAAATTAAAAAAAAGGGAAAAAATATTTATATTAATTCTGTGACAATTTCATGTTTGTATACAAAGTATTTCTGAGGGAATGTTAAATCCTGTAGTAATGATAGGCTTTTAAATCATTCATTATTAGTTCAAAAATACTTTTCAAGACCTATATTACTCAAGTTGGTCACAAAGCTAAGGATCAGCAATTCTGTGCTCATGAATTACACACTAACAGAGAAATAGTTGAGCATCTGGCAGAAATACTGACAAGTGGAATAGGCTGAAGGGTGTGAAAATTCCTTTCTTAAAGTTTCTCATTTCTCAGTATAATTTGAAACCCAGGAAAATGTAAAAATTGTTTAGATATATGAAGATTAACTGTATATCTGAGAACTAATAATTCACAAAATGAAGAAAGCAAAAAGAATGGCTGAAAATCAAAACCAGAATAATTCTTTCATACAGGACAAGACAGGTTTTGAGAAGAGAATTATGAGAAGTAAAGACGTGTGATCACTGGTTTTTCTGGCAGCATAGCCAGGCCACAGTACCCAGACAATTAATCTAACACTCGGCTAAATCTCACTGCGAAATAGGTGGATCTCATGTGATCATCTGGAGGATTTAAGAAGAAAAATGCTAGTGATTCACGCCTTTAATCTCGACACTTGGGAGGCAGAGGAAGGCAGATCTCGGTGAGTTTGAGGCCAGCCTGATGTACAAAGAGAGTTCCATGACAGCCAAGGCTATAGAGAAAAACCATCTCTCAAGTTAAAATAAAAGAAAAATAAAAGAAAGGAGAGAGAGAGAGAGAGAGAGAGAGAGAGAGAGAGCGCAGTTTCCCCAACAGAAGACATTCTGTTGGCTTGTGAAGAAGGTGACCTGTCTTCTGAACAATGAGTGTCCCCTTCATCTCTCCACACTGCTGCTACAGCCGAGTCCCTGTTCTTCCTTCCTCTCCTTGAGAATTAGGTGAGGCATGTTTGTTAGGGCTACTTTCCCTTAACAAAGACTCCTGTAATGGAGAAACAGAGCCTAGAATGCGAATCAGCACAGCCACAAAGCCTGGAGAAAAGTCCATCTTTACTGTCATCTAGAAAACAGTTTTGATGCTTAGCATGAAGAGGTGTTAACTCAGAGAAACTATGAGTTGATTTAGTTATAAATGACACAGAAATGAGCCTGTGTTAGGAGACTGCGCCCCCTGCTGCACAGAAACTGAACTGAGGATGGATGTTAACCTGAGCCCTGATTTTGTTAATAATGCAGATGTCAGTCTTTCCACCCTTCACATTTAAGCACAGCTATTACGGCCTACATTAGCCATAGGAGAGCATCTCAAGGTTTTTTTTACTTAAGATCAAAGCTGGACCCTTGAACATAGGCCTTTATATGTCCATGCATCTATTGTGAGTCAGCCTGCAACCCACAGAAATCCCATGAAAGTGCTTCAGGTTAAAACCACAGAAAGCAGTAAGAAGTCAACTCATGAAGGAGAATTCTCTCCATGAGAACGCTTTCCAACCTGTAAGGCAGAGATTGACATGTGCAAGATGGCAATTTGTATTTGAGAAAGGAAATACCAATGAGGAAGAGCTGGTTCAGGGAGCAGAGTCATTACTTGAACAGCCATAAAAACAACATTTTAAGACTGTCATCTTTCTATAGAAGTTTTCCTCACTCCATAATCTATATACAAGTTCTACTGATATTTCAGAGTCACTGAAAACTGGAAAGTATGAATTCTAGACAGAACAAACTCCATAACATAAACAACTGAATCCTTATCCAATGATCTGATCTTGATGCCTTATTGACTCACTTCTTCTGTGTCCTCGGCGTAGGGCTGATGACCAAGAGGCATGTGCTGAAGCTGTGCTCCAGTGGCATTCCAGCAGGAAGGATGCTTTCCACACCGATTAGAGCATGGGCCAGGCTGGCACCGACTCTCCACAGATAAAGAAGCTCATCAGCACAGAATCAACCTGTGTGTACTTCCTCAGATGCAGACACAAGGAACAAAGCCAAGGCCTGATACTGAGTTCATGTATCCCTTCTTCTTCTCTTCTCGTCTTCTCTTCTCTTTACAAGTCACATCATCAGAACTTTTCACAGAACTATCCTAAACGGAAACTCTGTAAACATCAGATATGAAATTTATTCTTATACATAGACAATAGCTGAAAATTGAATGACAATGGGTTGTTTGAAAAGTACAAAGTTTTATTTTCACAGAATGAAGAGTTCTAGAGTTGGCTGGTTTTATAATATGAATGTCTTAATAATACTTACCATTGTACTGATTTTTGAATTTATCACTGGAGAATTTCATACATTGTACACAATGTGTTTTGATCACAAACACATACGTTCCTCCCTTCTACTTCTCCCAGGTCCCCACCTTAAAATGTCTGAGGGGGTAAGCTTTCTATCTGAACACCTACCACACCTTAGCACACTTACAGAAATTGTAAAAGCTGCTTCCTTTGAAGGCTTCTTTTGTTGTTGTTGTTGTTGTTGTTGTTTTGGGGGTTGTTTTTTTGGTTGTTCAGATTTATTTATTATGTATACAGTGTTCAGCCTGCATGTACACCTAAGCAACAGAAGAGAGTACCAGATCATATTTTATAGATGGTTGTGAGCCACCATATGGTTGTTGGGAATTGAACTCAGAACCTTTGGAAGGGCAGTCAGTGTTCTTAACCTCTGAACTACCTCTCCAGCCCCCCCCTTTGAAGGCTTCTAAGCCCCACCTTGGCATTCCACCTGCAAGGAAAAGATGAAATTACACTACAGGGTAATTTAGTAGCCAAACTCCACTGTTTTGCATTTGGACAGACATGAAAAAGTAAGGTGAGAGTGGAAGGAGGGAATCACAGTGAATGAGAATTTGGGATTGCAGAGACATTTTTATGGCAGCAGACCTGGGGCTGTACAGATTAATCCACATGGCAGCAATGGATGCTTATTCAGAAGGATGTTGTGCAGGGCAAGGGTGGAGAAAACGAACATATATTCTGTCATTTTCTATGAAAATGAACTTCCAAAAAATGACTATGATTATAAAGGTATGTAAGATGATGACACAAGCAATTTTATACATAATACATTTTTAAGATTTATTTATTTTTATGTGCACTGGCATGTTGAATGAAGGTCTTGCCAACTGTATTTTAAGTCAATACAGGATGGTAAAGATATCAAGTCATCTTGAAGTTGACCTTCTTCTAGAAAGTAGTTGATGGGGCTGGTTAGATTTCTCATCTTGGAAAAGTATGTGCTGCCAGGCCATGTGACCTGAGAGAAAGGAGAGTTAAAACCCTACAAGTTGTCCTCCAACTTCACATTGGAACCATGGCATGTGTGTGTCCATGTATGTGTTCACGTGTACACACAAAGAGGCATAAACTCATACAGAAACAATTATGTAAAATAAATTAGAAAGGACTTGAAAATTCTAATGCTGACAAATATTGAGTTGTTCCTTCTAGAGATGGCTGGAGAAAGCAGGTACCTGAAGCTCCAGCCTTCAGGTAACAAGATATGCAAAATTGTAGTTGACACTGCCCTGAATACATAAGATTTTCTTTTCTGAAACAAGGTCCATGCAGAGTCGGGTCAGTGGCTTAGCAGTAGTGCACACGCCAAGCATGCAAAAGGCTTTTGGTTCCATCTCCAGCACAAAACCCAAAATGAACACAAAACATCCAGTGGACAATTGGAAGCTCATACAGTAGCTGACCAGCACTGCCCACCATTCTCGAGGTAGGAGCCTCCTCATTCATTTCCCCCTAATAATGCCACTTGACTGCCAGGCCTTCCAGTCAGAGAAAAAGAGGTGAACCTGACCTTTAACAGTCAACAAAATGGGTGTCTCCATAGACACTTTAAATCCTCCACACTTCAACTCAACACCAGTCTCTCCATTGTCTCCACTAGGTAACATGTATTTTCATTAAGGCGAGCTTTCTTTCTTAGTGGACAAGGAATCTGTTCTTACCAATGAAGTATAGATACATGTATAGAGAACATAAATACAGATTATGTGGATTATAAAACACCTTGATTCAGGTGATTGCCTTGAGAGATGATGCCAAGTTTATGGAACTGAGTTCCTCCAAGAGACCCACATGTTAGAACAAACCTTCCCCAAACTGTTCTCTGACCTTCATGTGTGTGTGTGCATGTGCACCTGTGGAACTACTGAAACTTTTCAATGTGATGCTAAAGACTACTGTCAAGCAGTCCTGCAGACTTTTTTCCCTTTCTGGTAAACAATGAAATGCTGAGCCATTTCATCTATGCCCTGAAATGTGACAGTGTGGCTGTTCTCAGTGAGGCCATGGTGTACATCAACACCATGGAGAACAGCAAGAGGTCCGTGTACTGCACATTGCAGTCCTCAAGGTGAGGCAAATTCTCCTCTCATGGAGCAGCTATCAGGAGTAGGACCTGTGATAGGGGTCCCTATTGCACGCAAGGTACATACCCTTTAAGACCATATTGTTAAATGATTGGACAGGTGTTTGCCTCTGTTCTCACACCCCAACTCATCTCATTAAGTTTCTGTGTGTTCTCTCATCAATGTGATTGTAAATGGTTCCAGTTCCCTGAGCTGCATTTCTCCATGACCCAGACAGCGCACAAACACTCCGAGGTTAATTGAAATGCTAGTAGTCACTGCTGTTAATGTATTCATGTACATTGTGTGGCCAGGACTTATAGACACTGACACCCACAAGGAGCCTCCTGATGTGTCCTTCTGGCAAAATAGTTCAGGTCAAAGTCCATTCTTGAATTTGGCTTTTGACTGAAGTCATTGTTGGCACCCCAAGGAATAAGAGTCACACATCAGCTGTGTCTAGAGCTCTTCTTATCCTTAAATGCATGTCAGAAGTTGATCTGAGTATTGCATGTTCTCTATTGTACTAGAGAGAACACTACTTTCTCAGATATTACTGGACATTGTTTTGTAAAAATATATCACAGTCAACAGGATCTGAGCGATATCTATGTTATTCATGATGAGCTGATGATGTAACACATAGTTTTGTCGATAGGCATAATATACCCATGCTACCAGCTCACCTGAACAAGATCAGTAAACTAGCTCTGTTTTCCTTCTCTGATGGCAACTTGCACCCAAGCATCATGCAAGATAGAGCCTGGCATGCAGGAGCAGCATATCCTGAGTTGTATGCCTGAGGGAAACAGCACTGCACAGGCTCAGGCACCGAATAGGAACCTCAATTTCCTTAGGAATAGAGCTAGCAACTGCATGCTGGCTTTCTATGTGAGTGTGTTTCAGAGGACTTCAGTGATGGATCTGATCATCTCTACAGCAGAGGCATCTGCCTGAAATTCCTTAACCTATTCAATGCTAGGCAGTCATTCTGCCAAGTGAGCTATAAATAACATATATTCATACCCACTCCTGGTGACTTTTCTCTTTTTTGAGACGATATCTCACTATGTAAGTCACAGAAATCCTGTAACCAAAAGGGCTTTGGTATCTGTGGTAGACAGAGAGCACCACACTCAGCCTGAAGACCTTTTCTCTTGGTGCCTCCACTGTATAAGTTTCTTTACCAACGGTGCACTATGATGGCTACATTCTCCATTAGCTAAGGCATCTGGAGGCAAATTTCAAAGGAAAGGCACATGGCTTCTGTGACTGTGCCCTCTAGCAAACATCCCACATTGTAACCAGCACTGTAGGCTCTTCCTGGAAGTTCTCACAGACACTTGTACACATAAGGTAAGAGACCATTCCTCTGCCACATTCATCCTGTTATGAGATTTCAATACTGTTTAATTTCTCATATTGCTGAAAAGGAGGTTTTGAGGAAAGAATGAGACTTTGCTAGGCATGGTTGGAAAGTTAAAACTCAGTTCTTCACATGGCAAAAGCTAACATGATTCTAATCATGGCTAGAGTTATCTGTAGCTTTGAAAGAGGTGGTGGTCAATGGCAATGTCCCAGGAGAGTCTCCTGGAAAGGGCCCCTCAGCTAATGGTAAGCATAAAGTGAACATCAGCAGGGTTCCCCGTGACATCAGCCGTCCATTTCTCTACATTCTATTGTATCCTGGTGGGCTCTTGGCAATGCCGTGATGTCACTAGTGTTGTGGCAACACCAACTGCTCTTAGGGCAGTTGCTTATAGGTCTCATCAGCAGCCATGTGGGCGAGACTGAGAAGTATCTTTGGGAAAGAGAATATGGACAGTCGAAAAATCAAAGAGAGGCAGAAGGCAGATGGCCTTCCATCTCATTTTAAAATATCAAGAAAGAAGTTGTCCTGGGGAAGGCACAGTGAGTCCTGGGCAGAGAAGATGGGCTTGAGGTGGGAGCTACAAAAGTAAGGCAGTGGTACAGGACCCTCTGGAAACAAATGGATGCTCCTGCTTAACATAGGTCATGACAGTTAAAAGTTCCAGAACATTATTTTGTCTGTCCCCAAAACCAGGAGCTGGCAAGGTCAAAGCTGTTTCATTGGAAGTTCTTAGCTTTACACTTATTAGGCATTTGTGGTTCAACATGAGGGCAAAAGGAGACCATCAAGGGTCAAGGGGTTTAATTAACATTTCCCAGTTTATGGCAGGGCATCACTGCACTTCACTCTCACAGGTTTAGTTTAGGTGCTTTCTGACAGTAGTTACAGGGACAGAAATGTGCATGTACTAATAACACCTCTGAAAACCTCTTCCTGACAGTGGTGCCCTTAGGATACTGAATCAGTAGTTGTGGGTGGAAGGCATTTCTCTACTACAGGCAAAATGTCAGAGGCAGTAGACCAGATAGAGAATGAGTCTTTACTGCCAGCTGTGAGGTGTTTTGGTGTGTCTCTGGGCAGAACTATTCAGTCTCTTGATCATGTTCTGCTGCTGCTGGACTGTCTAAACCACAATCATGGTCATAGAGTGGAAAGGCAGGAGCATTGTATGTCTCTAAAGCACCTAAATGCTTGTGAACTCTGCCATTATTCTCTTGGGTTGTGTAACCACAGGCCTGAGGCCTCAGAATCCAATCTGCATCTTGTGGGTTTGTGAAGAAGCCTGAAGCATCTATCTCTGTACTCATCTGAAGCACATGTAGAGAAGCAACAGAAATACCTGGCTGCTTAGATACCCACTTCTTAACAGAGTGATGGCAGATCTGAGATACAGAGAGCAGGCATCTCAGCCTTAAGCCACAATCTGTAAAATCTTGTCACTGGGTTCTAGGCATGCTCTATTTGTCTCCATCCACTGTGCCTTCTCACTATGCAAATTCACTTTTGTTCTCCCTACAGGGGCCAGTGGGGAGACACCATGTCCCACAAAGCTCCCCTCCAAGAAGCAGCTGAAGAAGGAAATGGACAGGTTGACCACTCAGCTGAAGCTGATGACCAGGGAGAGAAATGAGCTGCAAGATCGCCTCCTGCTCCTCACAGAAGGATCCTTGGAAAATCGGTATCCATTTTTTTTCTACCCCACGGTATCAGTCTTTGCTCTGCAAAGTCATCTAATCCTTTTAAGGACACCTCCAGGATGTCATGTTCTTAAATGCTGCTCGGAGGAGAGGCAGGAAATTAAGCTTTGGCAGCAGTGATATCTGGAAAAAACACATATGCTTCTTCCAAATGAAACCCTGAGCCTGTTCTCTGAGTCACACAAAACAGGGATTGAGGCAGTAGAGAGTGAGTTCCCAGCATGCATTTGGAAAGGTCTTCATATGTGGGGTATAGTGTGAGACAATTGCTACTGTGGGTTTAGCATGAGATATTTACTTGCCTGGCAGGAGATTTAATGCAGGAAGCTCCTGGTAGCTGCTGCAGGGACCTGCTCCCTCTCAGTTTATCTCAGTGGAGGATAGGAAGGATTGGAGCTCAACAATGTTTATCTCTCTACTTGTGCCTTATAATCTTTAGACAGTACATGGGATGCAATTTTTCTCAGCATCCCAATGTTCATTTCATCACTGACTGTCTTTATCTATTTCTGTCACCTCTCTCTCACTCTGTCTCTGTCTCCTCTATATATAACTGTCTCTCTAATATATCCCCCCTATTTCTCTCTCACTCTCTCATTCTCTCTCTTTCTGTCTCTCTGTCTATCTGTTTGTGTACATAAATATTTGCATGTTTGTGTATCCCTTTAGAGTCTTGGTGCCAGTGGTGTGAGGTGGGGCCTGTGAGTCTCAGTCTTAATGTGATACCAGTTCTGAGTTTTGGGTGTGCCAGTTTAAGCAGTACTTAGCCTATGTGGCCAGATAGGAGGCACAGTAGAATCCCTTGGGCAGTTTTTAAGGCTGCTCGACACTGGGTCTCAATCCCAGAATTATGTCCAACTCTGTAGAAATAGTCACCAAGGATCACGAATCATTGTTCTGAAAACAGGAGGAATGAAATCACAGATCTTTGGTGGACCAACACTTCTGGAATGACACCCCTTAACTGTAACGGGATAGACAGCCCCTCCACACTTACTGAGTGAGCTTATGCAACCAGGGTGCTTTTCAGCTGAATAACTATAGCCTCTGCTGGTCCTGGGCCAGGATAACAAGTAGTATAAACAGCAGAATGAACCAGTCTAGAGGGTACACAATGTGGTATCTTCTGTGCATGGATAGTTTAGGTCACAGCCAGGATTCACAAGTTCCTTGAGTCCTGTATTCATGGGCTTCTTTTATTTGGGGGCATGCCCTACCCCAGGTCAAATCCTTTCTATGAAATACTCAAGACTCAGCACAAGCGGGTGATATTGAAGCTGAAGACGGTGGAGCAGGAGCATGCTGAAGCCTCACAGAACCTCAAGGATCTTGACAAGGAGACTGGCTTCTATCGGTAAGTGCCTGTCATGGACCCCAAAAGTTGTGAAATGGTGTATCTGTTTGCCTTTATTCTGGACTGGGAGTCCCCAGTACTAGTTCTATCACTTCTGCCTCTGAGCCATCTGCCTACATGTTCCTTTTGGACTCAGATTTGCTAAGTATGAAAGAGACTGTTAGCCTTCCCAGGATTTTCTTTTTTATTTTTTTTTTATTTTTTTATCAGTTACATTTTATTAACTCTGTATCCCAGCCATGTCCCGATCCCTCATTCCCTCCCAGTCCCTCCCTCCCTCCCTCATCTCCACCGTGCCCCTTTCCAAGTCCACTGATAGGGGGGACCTCCTCCCCATTCATCTGATCCTGTTTAATCAGGTATCTTCAGGACTGGCTGCAAAGCCCTCCTCTGTGGCCTAACAGGACTGCTCCTCCCTTCGGGGGTGGGGAGACCAAAGAGCCAGTCATTGAGTTCCTGTTAGAAATAGTGCCTGTTCCCCTCACTTTGGGAAATCAATTGGTTACTGAGCTACCACAGGCTACATCTGAGTGGAGGTTCTAGGTTATATCCATACATGGTCCTTGGTTGAATGTCAGTCTCAAAAAAGACCCTGTGCCCAGATATATTTGGTCCTTGTGGAGCTCCTATCCTTTCCCCATCAGACTAACTCCCCTTCTTTCTTATGATTCCCTGTACTCTGCCAAAGGTTTGGTCATGAGTCTTTGCTTTGAAAACACTGCTAGTTAGAGTCTTTCAGATGCGCTCAGTAGACTCCTGTCTTACGTTCAATGCTCATCCCATCTGTCTTTCTAAATGAGGATTGATCATCTTACCCCATGTCCGCTCAATTGATTATCTTTTTTAGGTGTATAGATTTCATTATGTTTATCATATCTTATAGGTCTATATAAGTGAGTATATCCCATGTTTGTCTTTCTCCTTCTGGGATATTTCACTCAGAATGATCTTTTCTAGATCCCACCATTTGCCTGCAAATTTCATGATTTCCTCCTTTTTGATTGCTGAATAGTATTCCATTGTATAAAAATACCACAATTTCTGTACCCATTCCACCGTTGATGGACATCTGGGTTGTTTCCAGGTTCTGGCTATTACAAATAGAGCTGCTATAAACATGTTTGAGCAAGTGTCCTTTTTGTGTACTTGAACAAACTTTGGGTATATACCTAGCAGTGGTATAGCTGGGTCTGGAGGAAGCACTATTCCTATTTGTCTTAGAAAGCGCCAGATAGCTTTCCAGAGTGGTTGTACCAGTTTACATTCCCACCAGCAGTGGAGGAGGGTTCCCCTTTCTCCACAACCTCTCCAGCATGTGTTATCGCTTGAGTTTTTCATCTTGGCCATTCTGATGGGTGTAAGGTGATATCTCAGGGTCGTTTTGATTTGCATTTCCCTGATGGCTAATGAGGATGAGCATTTCTTTAAGTGTTTTTCTGCCATTCGATATTCCTCTGTCGAGAATTCTCTGTTTAGCTCTGTTCCCCATTTTTTAATTGGATTACTTGGTTTGCTGCTTTTCAGCTTCTTTAGTTCTTTGTATATACTGGATATTAGTCCTCTGTCAGATAAAGGGTTAGTGAAGATTCTTTCCCAATCTGTAGGCAGTCGTTTTGTTTTGATGACGGTATCCTTTGCTTTACAGAAACTTTTCAGTTTCATGAGGTCCCATTTATTGATTGTTGCTCTTAGAGCCTGTGCTGTTGGTGTTCTGTTCAGGAAGTTGTCTCCTGTGCCAATGAGTTCTAGGCTGTTCCCCACGTTTTTTTCCAATTGATTTAGGGTATCTGGTTTTATGTTGAGGTCCTTGATCCACTTTGACTTTAGTTTTGTACAGGGTGATAAATATGGATCTATTTTCATTTTTCTGCATGTAGACATCCAGTTGGTCCAGCACCATTTGTTGAAGATGCTGTCTTTTTTCCATTGAATGGATTTGGCTTCTTTGTCAAATATCGAGTATTCCTAGGTGTGTGGATTTATTTCTGGGTCTTCTATGCGGTTCCATTGATCCTCCTTTCTGTTTCTATGCCAATACCATGCAGTTTTTATTACTGTTGCCCTGTAGTACAGCTTGAGATCAGGAATGGAGATACCTCCAGATGATCTGTTGTTGTACAGGATCGTTTTGGAGATTCTGGGTTTTTTGTTTCTCCATATGAAGCTGAGAATCTTTTTTTCAAGGTCTGTAAAGAATTGAGTTGGTATTTTGATGGGAATTGCATTGAATCTGTAGATTGCTTTTGGCAGGATGGCCATTTTCACAATGTTAATCCTACCAATCCATGAGCACGGGAGATCTTTCCATCTTCTGATATCTTCTTCGATTTCTTTCTTCAGAGACTTGAAGTTTTTCTCAAACAGTTCTTTCACTTGCTTGGTTAGAGTCACACTAAGGTACTTTATGTTATTAGTGGCTATTGTGAAGGGTGTTGTTTCCCTAATTTCTGTCTCAGCCTTTTTGTCTTTGGTATATAGGAGGGCTTCTGATTTTTTTGAGTTGATTTTGTATCCTGCCACTTTGCTGAAGGTGTTTATCAGCTGAAGGAGTTCTCTGGTTGAATTTTTGGGGTCGCTCATGTATACTATCATATCATCTGCAAATAATGACACTTTGACCTCTTCCTTTCCGATTTGTATCCCCTTGATCTCCTTTAGTTGTCTTATTGCTCTGGCTAGGACTTCAAGTACTATGTTGAAGAGATATGGGGACAATGGACAGCCTTGTCTTGTCCCTGATTTCAGTGGGATTGATTTAAGTTTCTCTCCATTGAGTTTGATGTTAGCTATAGGCTTGCTATATATTGCCTTTACTATGTTTAGGTATGTGCCTTGTATCCCTGATCTCTCCAAGACTTTAAACATGAATGGGTGTTGGACTTTGTCAAATGCTTTTTCGGCATCTAAGGAGATGATCATGTGGTTTTTCTCCTTCAGTTTGTTTATGTAGTGGATTACATTGATGGATTTCCGTATGTTGAACCACCCTTGCATGCCTGGGATGAAGCCTACTTGGTCATGGTGGATGATATCTTTGATGTGTTCTTGGATTCGGTTTGCAAGTATTTTATTGAGTATTTTTGCGTCAATGTTCATAAGAGAGATAGGCCTAAAGTTCTCTTTTTTTGTTGGGTCTTTGTGTGGTTTAGGTATTAAGGTGACTGTGGCTTCATAGAATGAGTTTGGTAATATTCCTTCTGTTTCTATTTTGTGGAATAGCTTGAGGAGAATTGGAGTTAGCACGTCTTTGAAGGTCTTGTAGAATTCTGTGCTGAAGCCATCTGGTCCAGGGCTTTTTTTGGAGGGGAGACTGTTAATAACTGCTTCTATTTCCTTGGGAGATATAGGGCTATTCAGTCTTTCTACCTGATCTTGACTTAGTTTTGGTAGATGGAATCTTTCAAGAAAATTATCCATTTCATTTAGATTCTCAAATTTTGTGGCATATAGGCTTTTGTAGTATGACCTAATAATTGTTTGGATTTCCTCAATGTCTGTGGTTATGTCCCCATTTTCATTTCTGATTTTGCTGATCTGGATAGTTTCTCTCTGCTTTTTAGTTAGTTTGGCTAAGGGTTTGTCTATCTTGTTGATTTTCTCAAAGAACCAGCTTTTTGTTTCATTGATTCTTTGGATAGTTTTATTTGTTTCTAGTTGATTGATTTCAGCCCTTAGTTTGATTATTTCCAGCCGTCTGCTCCTCTTGGGTGTATCTGCTTCTTTTTTTTCTAGGGTTTTCAGTTGGGCCATTAAGTTGTTTGTATGTGATGTTACGAATTTCTTCTTGCAGGCACTTAGTGCTATAAATTTTCCTCTGAGCACTGCTTTCAATGTGTCCCATAAATTTGGGTATGTTGTGCCTTCGTTTTCATTGAATTCTAGGAAGTCTTTAATTTCTTTATTTCTTCCTTAACCCAGCTGTCATTGAGTAGTAAGTTGTTCAGTTTCCATGTGCGTGTCGGCTTTTTGTTGTTTCTGTTGTTGTTGAGGTCGAGCTTTAGTCCATGGTGGTCAGAGAGTATACAAGGGATTATTTCAATCCTTTTGTATCTGTTGAGGCTTGCTTTGTGGCCCACTATATGGTCTATTTTGGAAAAGGTTCCATGTGGTGCTGAAAAGAAGGTGTACTCTTTTGAGTTTGGGTGAAATGATCTGTAGACGTCTATTAGGTCCATTTGATTTAGGGATTCTGTGAGTGCTTTTATTTCCCTATTTGGTGTCTGTCTAGTTGATCTGTCCCTTGGTGAGAGTGGAGTGTTGAAGTCTCCCACTATTAAGGTATTAGGATCAATGTATGATTTAAGCTTTAATAATGTTTCATTTACGAATGTCGGTGCTCTTGTATTTGGGGCATAGATATTCAAGATTGTGATGTCCTCTTGGTGGATTTTTACTTTGATGAGAATATAGTGGCCCTCCTTATCTTTTTTGATTAACTTGGGTTGAAAGTCTATTTTATTAGATATTAGGATGGCTACTCCTGCTTGTTTTCTGGAACCGTTTGCTTGAAAAACAGTTTTCCAGCCCTTTACTCTGAGGTAGTGTTTGTCTCTGTTGCATAGGTGTGTTTCTTGGATGCAACAGAATGTTGGATCCTGTTTCCTTAACCATTCTGTTAGCCTGTGTCTTTTTATTGGTGAGTTGAGTCCATTGATATTGATAGATAATAGTGACCAATGCATGTTAGTTCCTTTTGTAATGGAGTCGATGATCTAACCCTGTTTCATTGCTTGTTTTCTTTTCATTTTTGTTGGGACATTATCTGTATGCCCTGTTTTCTTGGGTGAATTTGTTTTCATTGGATTGGAGTTTTCCTTCTAGTATCTTCTGTAGGGATGGTTTGCTGTGTAGATATTGTATAAATTTAGTTTTGTCATGGAATATTTTGTTTTCTCCATCTATGTTGATTGAGAGCTTTGCAGGGTATAGTAGTCTGGGTTGACATTTGTGATCTCTTAGAGTCTCCATGATACTTGCCCAGGCCCTTCTGGCTTTCATAGTTTCTGATGAGAAGTCCGGCGTGATTCTGATAGGTCTACCTTCATATGTTACTTGGCCTTTTTCCCTTGCTGCTTTTAATATCTTTTCTTTGTTCTGTAGATTTAGTGTTTTGACTATGATGTGACGTGATGTGTTTCTTTTCTGGTCTAGTCTATTTGGAGTTCTGTACGCCTCTTGTGTATTTATGGACATCTCTTTCTTTAAGTTGGGAAAATTTTCTTCTATGATTTTCTTGAAAATATTTTCTGGACCTTGGATTTTCATTTGAACCTCAGGAGACACTAGATAGAAATCAATTTATAGCATCACAGGCAGTCCTGGGTATCTGGGAATCAGGCAGAGTTTTACAGAGCTGGGTGTTATGGAACAGATAGATAGACAGAATGTGCTCCCCTTGGTTCTCCTTTCCTACCGTGAGGGCATTTATTCATATTTTTTTATGTTTCTGCATCACTTGCAGCAATAAAGGACACGTGGAGACTCCTAGTTCTTTCTGAGGGACAGGGAACCCTATCAGTGTTGGGGACTTTTGTAGTTGTTATTCTTTTGTGAATTAGCTGTTCTCTCTATGGTCTGCTTAGTGCAGCAGGCATGGTTGTATTGGGCTCTTTCCTAGATCCACATGGAAACCTTGTGGTGTTGATAGGCCCTGAAGGTAGGGATGGCAAATGCATGCTGGCGGGTGGGGGGCATGAGGAGGCTGCCAGAGGCTTATTCTTCAGAGGATGTTTCCAGCAACCTCCACAGCCGGCTCCTGATGGAACAGATTCAACTGAAAAAGAAGATGGACATGATGAAGCAGGACAATGAGATGGCCCAAGAGAATTGGGTCCTGTTAAAGCACCAGTTGGCAGAAATGCAGGAGATGTGTAAGGACCAAGAGGAGAACACCAGTGACCACCAGACACAGCAACTGGACAAGGTCTGGAACCATTTGCCCACTGGACTCTTTGTCTGCTCATCTACACACCTGAGCTCTCACCCATCACCTTCCTTACTAATTTATACTTGCCACCATCTGCCCACCTCATGCCATCTGACTTCTTTTCTCTGCCACTGCATAAGTATTCTGGAAAATTAACCTCTTGTGAGAAACTCTATTATTGGTAAGCAAACCCTTGCCTTCTGCTTGAAGGTGCATTCCAAAACGCAGAGTTGGGGAATATGATAACCCACAATTACATGGTCCCTGGATAGCTGGGCTGTAATGTAAACTGATTATTGGTACCTTCTAGGTCCTGTGACTATTTTGCGTGGTAGGGTCATGTGACTTCAAGGTAGGAAGGAGCTTGCAAAAGAAGAGCCTAGTGCTATTGTTCAAATTTTGTCATCAATGCCAATGTCATGTGTCCTGCCCCATTCTTCGTCACTGCAATGGGTCGTTTCTATTTGGCCAGCTCTTAATTCACACTGATACATGCCTGATTTCTAGTTTCTTAGCCCTGTTTCCTTTGGGTTTTGCGGGAGTGTGTATAGTCTGGAGCTGACTGGACATCAAGGGACATGGGAAGGACTTTTGACAGACAATTCGTGGAGGTCAGAATCTTGAGATTTCAGAGGGAAAAAGTAACTAACCACCTCAACATAGTCTAGCCAAGCAGAGCAAGCTCTTCACAGCTAACTTAGCTCCCAAATGGATGATAGCAGAGTTGTGAGACCATTGAAAAATTGCTTGTGTGCTATGTCTCAACTCCATGTTCTTCTAGCAGGAAGCCCATGATCTTTGTGGACAATCATACATGTGTTCATTGTCCACAGGAGGCCATTGGGTTTCTTTCATGTCAGTTTCTACCTTGGAACAGGGTTTCTTACTTCCCTTGAAGCTGGATCTTCTGTCTAATGTGGCTGTCCTGCCAGCTCTTGGGTCCTCTATCTATGCTTGCTCTTGTAAGACAGTGTGTGCCAAGCCAGTGTGCAGCCCTCCACTGAGAACACCATCTTGTCATGAACAGGAGCGGGAAAGACTGGAGAAACTCCTGCAGTATTTGAGGAAGCAGACTCAGCTGGCCATACAGGAAAGGGACTTAGCCATAAAGATGCAGCATCAATTTGAAGACCTCCAGATGAGGTAGGAACCCAGGCTGGGAGGAGAAGTTTAAGACATCTGGGGACCCTGTTCCTAGATTCTCTGTCTTTAATGGGCTTTTGCTCTCCAGCAAGGCTAAGAGCCCCTCCTGGGAAAGAACACCTCAAAGAGTTGTGCTGACCCAGTCTACAGGAACTTCTGTGAAGGAAACAATGTGATTGGCACCTTATGTGTCCAGAGCATTGTGACCCCCTCCTAGTTCTTTACAATATCCTTAGCAGACTGTGTTTAAAGTCACAAGATCTGCCAACATCTGCCTCCCAAGTGATGGGAACTCAAGATGTGCACACCACACCAGGCTGAAATTATACTTTTGTTTAAGAGCAACCCGTGTAGTGATCAGATTCTCCCCTTTAGCCCTAATCTCTGCAGTGTTTACCCATTTCTGTGAGAAGGGTTCTCTGGAAAAAATAGGTTAAGGAGTTTCCAGAAGCCAGACAGGTGTCTCTGAAGCAGGGACTATCAGACATTCAAGGAGTGTTCTGTAACTCACTCCCATAATGAGCCAGGATGTGGTATGCCAGCTCTAGTTCTTGGGAAAACACAGCTTTCAGTCTGGTACCTCAGCCTGTGCAGGACTATTGTTGGCAGGCACACAACTCAGTAAAGGCTGCTCCAGCATGCCAGGCTCCATCATGCATGGTGCTTGGGTACAAGGAGCCTCCTGAGCAGGAGAAATGAGCTAGCCTCATGACATTGTTCAGTGGCCCAGGTTGCAAGGGTGTATTTCTATCTATTTAAAAGATGTGATCCATCAGTGAGTCATCATGAATAACTTATATTTTGGTCATTTTTGGGTAGGTTCTTTTATATAATGATGTTCCTGGGCTGTAGGAGAAAGGGCTAGTCTTTGTAGTAGAACAGAGAACATCCGTTCCTAGATCTAATTCTGACATGCATTTAATAGCAGAAACATTTTGTAGGCACAGATACTGTGTGACCCTCATGTCTTGAATTCCAAACAGTGACTTTAGTGAAGAGATCAGTGTTGACTGTGGAGCACAGCTGAGGTTGTGGGAGGGAGCAGCTTGAAGGCTGAGATGAGGTGTTGCAACCAGGCCTGTGTCTTAACTGCCTTCCTCTCCCAGGTCTGAAAAGCTGCACCTTCAAATGGAAGTGGCCACAGCCCATGAGAAGAGCCTCCTGCAGAAGGAGCTGCTGCATCAGGAGCCACCTGCTGATCCCCAGGCCCAGGAAACACTGAACTCCCGTGATGGATTGTATTATGCAGAATTGGTTTCCTGTGTATGAACAGGCCCTAATTTTATCTAGCCAGTGAGCCAGCCAGGCTGCTTTGGCCTCTCATTTCCTTCTCTTTTCTGACAACACTCCTTGAGAAAACTGCTGTCTCCCTTGCCACTAAGTGTTCAAGATAAGCCACAGGCTGTGGCACTGTCTTGCTAAATCTTCACTGAGAGAAGACTGATAAGCATAATTTTCTGTGTAAATTTTAGTTTTTTGTTTTGCTTTCTTGGTTGTGGTTGTTGTTATTTTGGCTGTTTTGGTTTTTGAATTTCTTATTTTGACTTATATATTCTTGTTATTGTTTTATAAACTTTGGTTAGATTACTGTTTTATTGACTACCCTGTTAATAAGTGTTTTTAAAATGTATTTTATTATGATTAAAAATGCAGATTCCTGTATTGAAAATTCTCTGTTTAGCTCTGTACCCCATTTTTAAGTGGATTACTTCATTTATTGCTGTTTAACTGCTTGAGTTCTTTATATGTACTGAATATTAGCCCTGTGTCAGATATAGGGTTGATGAATGACAGAGAAACACTTACAGAAAAGTTCAACATCTTTAGTCATCAGGAAAATGCAAATTGACACAACCAGGATATTTCACCTTACACCCTTCAGAATGGCTAAGATCAAAAAGTCAAGTCACAACACATACTGGAGAGGATGTGGAGAAAGGGGAACCCTCCTCTACTGCTGGTGGGAATGTAAACTTGTGCAACTACTTTGGTAATCAATCTGGCTCTTTTTCAGACAATTAGGAATAGCACTTCCTCAAGATCCAGCTATACTACTCCTAGGCATATATCCAAAAGATGCTCAAGTATACAACAAGGACATTTGCTCAACCATGTTTGTAGCAGCTTTATTTGTAATAGCCACAAGCTTGAAAGAGCCCAGATGCCCCTCAGTTGAGGAATGGATACAGAAATTTTGGTACATATATAAATAAAATATTATTCAGTGATAAAAAAAAAACAAGGAAATCGTGAAATTTGCAGATAAATGGTGGGAACTGGAAAAGATCATCCTGAGAGGTGTCCCAGAAGCAGAAAGACACACAGGGTATATACTCATTCATAAGTGGATATTAAACATATAGTATAGGATAAACATACTAAAACCTATACAACTAAGGAAGCTAATTAAGAAGGAAGGACTCTGGCTAAGATGCTCAATCCCCATTCAGAAAGGTACAGTGAATGGACATCGGAGGAGAGAGAAAACAGGGAACAAGACAGTAGCATACCATAGAGGGCCTCTGAAAGTCTCTACCCTGCAGGGTATCAAAGCAGATGCTCAGACTTATGGCCAAACTTTGGGCAGAGTGCAGGGAGTCTTATGAAAGAAGTGGGAGATAGTAAGACCTGGAGAGGACAGGAGCTCCACAAGGGGAGCAACAGATTCAAAAGTCTGGGCACAGGGGTATTTTCTGAGAGTGATACTCCAGCCAAGGACCACTCATGGAGATGGCCTGGCACCCCTGCACAGAGGTAGCACATGGCAGTTCAGTGTCCAAGTGGGTTCATAGTAATGGGACAGGGAATGTCTCACACAGAAACTGATTGGCCTGCTCTTTGATCACCTCACCCTGAGGGAGGAGCAGCCGTACCAGGAAGAGGAAGACAATGCAGCCCCTCCTGATGAGACCTGATAGATATGATCAGAGGGAAAGGGAGGAGAACCTCCCTTAGAAGTGTACTGGGGGAGTGTCATGGGTGAGGAAGAGGTAGGGAGGGTAGGATTGGAAGGGGACGTGGGAGGGATCTACATAGGGATACTAAGTGAATAAACTGTAATTAATAAAAACAAAAATATTAAAAAATAATTCATTTATCAAAACTTTAAAAATGCAGATTCCATCTCTTCACACATTTTAAAATTTTATTTTTTTAATCACTTTACACTCCAATCCCACTCCTCTCCCTCCTCTCCTTCCCTTCCCCTCTTGGTTTCCAGGAAAGAGGAGGCCCTCCTCAGGGTTCCAGGATGGTTACCTGTATTCTACCTCTCTGAGCCTCCTTTATTCTGGGAGGCAGCTGCTCCCTCCCTGGAATGACTTCTCCCCAGCACTGCCCTCCTCTTCACCTACAGACAAGAGCAAAGGGACTTGAAATCTCAGTGTGGAGTCCATTGCATCCTAGGCTCCTTAGCTTCCCATCACTCAGTCCTCAGTGTCACCCTCTGACATACATAACATTATTAGTCTTTCTACTGAGCAAACAGGAAAGCTTGCGTTATGGAGGAGCCAACTCATGTGGCAAAGAAGAAAGGGGATTAATATTCACACCCATGGTAGAGAGCAGCCTGGCATACTCAAATCACTGGGTTCAGCATTCAGCATTGAAAACAATATCCTAACTACCTGAAACACACAGAGGCGCGTGCGTGCACGCGCGTGCGCACACACACACACACACACCTGTGCAAACCACGAATTTCCAAACCAGGTCTACCTCTTTTCTACCTCAGTGTACCTTCCAGGAATTTTTTTAAAGGAATGTGCAAGTAGACTCTTTGGAGTACTCCTGAGTTGAAGGACTCATTTGAATTTCATAGGAATGTGATTCCTCTTCTATTCTTAGCTTTTTTTAGTCTCAGAAACATGTGGGATTCCCAGACAATAAGATGTGCAGGAGTCCCTGTAGGATACATGTCCAGAAACCTAAGGATCCAGGAAGAGACAAGAAACTGTTTTGCTTGAATTAGCTGTCCATAAAGGGTTCATACTTTTAGAGTCTGACATGAGGTCCTTTGTTTTAGCCATATTTAAACAAACCACCAGTTTTGAAAAAGAATTAGCTCAATCTGTGTCTACAACAAAGCTTAAGACATGTTTACATGGAATCTCTTTTCAAAGTCCATATGGAATCTCCCTGACAGATGGTTAGTGTTGATTCAGAAACAATGCTCAAAATTTAAGGTCTGGGGAGAATCACTGAGGTAAGCATAATGCCAATTGTAACCCAGATGGACCAGGCCCTAAAAACACATAAAATGGACTTAGGTTACTATAAACTACAAGTGACATCTCTCATAAGGAAGGATTTAATAAACCTAGAGGCAATGCTCCAGAGTCCAGTGAGAAGCATACAGGAAAAATATTCATCATTTCTGGGTGATACGGGCCATACAATTCTCTACAAATTGGAAATGCTCATCAGACTTTAAACCACACCCTCTCCCACCATTTGTGGAGGGAGACTAGGAAAGAACTACTTTCTTTGTGGGTTAAGTCTCTGTGTTCCCTGGATTCTCCAGTACTCATCTATGTTCACAAGAACCTTTGCTCTCTAAAGTTCCTTTTTCATCACAGAGCAGATATATCCCTAGACTATGCATGAGACACCAGAGGGACATGTTGACTTCCAGGTTCCTGGGCTTTGGCACAGACACTCAGGTCAGGCCCTCTGGGATACTAAACCTGCATGTGCACCATAGAGACCCTTATCAGTAAGGCTCCAGTGAGTCAGAACCCCATGAAGTCCCCTCCAAGAAAAGCCAAGTACTTTTGTGACTGTGCTTGCATTTAAGCTGGGGGAATCTCCTCTGAGTGATACTTAAGACTTTCATAACCCCAGGCCCAAGCAATTGTCTCCATGCTCTTGGCTGTGCTCAGGGTCCAGGGAGGGGTCTGTCTGCTGAGAAACCTAGGCTGGGTTCTAAGACAGGCCAAGCTTTCAGGCCCCCTAATTCTGTCCCTTCTGGGTGATAGGTCCTGAGGACACAAAGGGCCAACTCAGGTCATGTTTGTACAGATAGCTCTGTCAAACTTTTTCCACCAAAGTGAAGTCAGACTTTACTTTATTTTTGTTTTTATCATCGTTTTACATGAAGTCTCATATACTTAGGCTGGAGTCAGAATCCTTATCCATCTGCTTATGTTTTTCTACTTCTGGAGATCTGAGGCATGTCGGCATACCCACAGAGCTGGTGGATCCTCTTTATTGGATGATCCTTTCAGTGACATCCTTTCTGCATGCTGACAGTTTAGGAACATTCCATAATTGTCAGCTAAATGAACAAATGAAGGGCAAAGGAAGACACACTGTGAACAGCTATCAATATTCCAAGCAGAAGGGCATGAGTGATATATGGTAGTGGAATGTGCCACAGCCAGCAGGAAAGGAAGGGGGAAAGGTACTGTACTGTCACAGCAGTATCCATGCTTCTTCACTGTAGTATCTGTCAATTCAGAAAACACAAAAGCTGGTGGGTATATTGTCATATATATGGACAGGTCTTCCTTTTCCCACTATGACCAATAAACCTTCCAGAATATCCTGAGCACTCTGTGGTTCCCTCCCTAGCAGTGTGCTGATAGCCTTCCTTTTCTCATTGAAAAGGCTGTGTGAATCTGCAATGAGCTCTGCCTTTTCTACATCATTTGGTCATGAATGTCTATGTCATTAGACAATACAGTATTTAGACTTGCCTAGTTTTGGAATCTGTTTCTAAAGATTTTAGTAAATGCATTTATTTGTGTACATATATATGTGTGTGTGCATGGTTGTGCCATAGCTTGTGTGGGGGCCAGAAGACAAGATGCAGAAGTTGCTTGCCTCTTCTGACAATGTCCATCCCAGAGGTCAATCTCAGGTTGTCAAGCTGGGCAACAAGTACCTTTACTCAGTGAGTCACTTCTTCATCTCCTGGTTTTCAAGGTTCTGTGCCTATGCTTTTCCATTAGTGGTTAGATTTCTGGGATTTTGGTTTGGTTTGGTTTCTTTTGGCTTGATATGGTTTGGGTTCTTTGGTTTATTGTTTTGTGTGTACTTGTGTGACTGTGTGTGTATGTTATCTAAACCCCTCCTTTTGGATGGTGTGGGTATTGAACCTAGGGCCTCATATGTGTGGGGGAAACATTTCAATTCATTTAAAATGTTCTCTCCCATCCTCCATCTCTTCTTTCCTACTTTTCCTTTATCTCTTTATTGAAACAAGGTCTCATGAAGTTCAAACTTGCTTATTACTCCTGGTCTCTCAGCTTCCACCTCTTAAAATCTATCTATCTATCTATCTATCTATCTATCTATCTATCTATCTATCCATCTATTTATTTATTTATTACAGTTTATGCACTTTGTATCCCTACACTAGCCCCCTCCCTCGTTCCATACACATTCCAAACTCCATCCCTCTTCTTCACCCTTGCCCCTCCCCCAGTCCACTGATAGCAGAGTTCCCCCTTCCCTTCCATCTGATCCTATTCTATCAGGTCTTATCAGGAGTGGCTGCATTGTCTTCCTCTGTGTCCTGGTAAGGCTGCTCCCTCCTCAGGGGGAAGTGTACAAAGAGCAGGCCACTGAGTTCATGTCAGACACAGACCCTGTTCCCATTATTAGGGAACCCACTTGGACACTGAGCTGCCATGGCTACTCCAGTGCAGGGGTTCTAGGTTATCTTCACAAATGGTCCTTGGTTGGAGTCTCAGAAAAGTTCCCTGTGCCAAGAATTTTTGTTGCTATTGTTTTCTTTAGTTGTTTTTTGTTTGTTTGTTTGTTTTGATTTTTTTCCCCTTCAGGGCTTTCTATCTCCCCCTCCTTTCATAAAATTCCCTGCACTCTGCCCAAAGTTTGGCTATGACCCTCAGCCTCTGCTTTGACAAAATGCAAAATAGATTCTTTCAGAGTCCCTCTGTGGTAGGCTCCTGTACTGTTTTTTTTTTCCTCTTGCGATATCCAACCCATTTGCCTTTCTGCATGAGGCAGGGTCCTCCCAGTGTCCTCCTTTTTGATTACCTTCTTTAGGTATACATGTTAGTATGATCATCCTATATTGTATGTCTAATATCCACTTATATGTAAGTCTATACTGACGGGAGCCAAAGCTATCTATGGAAGCCAAAGCCAAAGCTATCTAGTGAAGACAAAGGTATCTACAGAAGCCAAAGTCAATTAGTGAGCCAAGGCTATCTATGGAAACCAAAGTCAAAGCTATCTAGTGGAGACAAAAGGTGTTTGCTAGGCCAAAGCCAAATAGTGAGCAAAGGTCATTTAGTGGAGACCTAAAGCTATTTAATGAAAGCTATCTAGGACCCTAACTCATGGGTGAGAGACTGTGAGGACATCTGTTTGTTAGAGCATCCTTGAGAAAACATCCCTAAGTTATCTTGCAGGCACCCTATTTAACACATGAAAGCACTCTTCCTGTCTCCTGCAGCAGCTAATTACCTTCCCCCTTTCCTGCCTTCTCCCTATATAAGTTGGGTAAAAATTTCTAATAAATGAAGCCTTGATCAGACAAAACAGACTTGGCTTTCTTCCTTGCGCTTCTTGTTCCCCTCCCCAATTCTTTCCACTCTCCTCGCTTAGGAACCCCATTGAAGCCCTGCTGATCCAGGGCCATACTATATCATATGTGTCTTTCTGCTTCTGGGATACCTCACTCAGAATGACCTTTTTTACTTACTACCATTTGCATGCAAATATCATGATTTCCTTGCTTTTAATTGCTGAATAGTGTTCCATTGTGTAAATGTACCAAAATTTCTATATCCTTGCCTCATTTGAATGAGGCACAAAATGGCTCATGGATCACTGGAATCAATAGAAGACCTAGCAATAAACCCATACACTTAAAGAAACCTGATTTTGACAAAGATGCCAAAACCATACAATGAAAAAAGATCAGGGTAACAATGAGCCCCCAGACAATATAGCCTATTGCTGTTATCCAAGTAGAAGGCTACAGCTTCTGTAAAGTTGACATAAAACTAGCTGAACACTCAGGGCTGAAATCAATCAATGAGAAACAAAACAATTCAAAGAATCAATGAAACCAAGAGCTGGTTCTTTGAGAAAATCAAGATAGAAAAACCCTTAGAAAAACTAACTAAACTGCAAAGAGAAACTATCCAAATCAACAAAATAAAAATGAAAAGGGGGACATTACAACAGACACTGAGGAAATCCAAACAATCATTAGGTCTTACTTCAAAAGTTTATATGCCACAAAATTTGAAAATCTAAATGGATGGACAATTTTCTGAATTGATTCCACTTACCAAAGTTGAATCAAGACCAGGTAAATCAATTAAATAGTCCTATATCCCCTAAGGAAATAGAAGTGGTCATCAAAAGCCTCCCATCCAAAAAAGCTGAGGACCAGATGGTTTCAATGCAGAATTCTACCAGACCTTCAAAGAAGAGCTAACTCCATTTCTTCTCAAACTATTCTATAAAATATAAACAGAAGGAGCACTACCTAACTCATTTTATGAAGCCACAGTCACCTTGGTACCTAAACCTCACAAAGACATAACAAAGAAAGAAAATTTCAGGCCAATTTCCCTTATGAACATTGATGCAAAAATACTCAACAAAATAATTGCAAATCGCATACAAGATCACATCAAAGATATCATCCACTATGACCAAGTAGGCTTCATCCCAGGTGTGCAGAGGTGGTTCAATATACAGAAACCCATCAATGTGATCCACCATAGTAAAAACTGAAAGAAAAAAAAAACACACACACACATGATAATCTCCTTAGATGCTGAAAAGGTGTTTGACAAAATACAACATCCATTCATGTTTAAAGTATTGCAGAGATAAGGGATACAAGGCACATATCTACACATAGTAAAGGCAATAAACAGCAAGCCTATAGCCAACATCAAACTAAATGGAGAGAAACTTAAAGCAATCCCACTGAAATCAGGGACAAGGCAAGGCTGCCCATTCTCTCCATATCTCTTTATTATAGTTCTGGAAGTCCTTGCTAGAGCAATAAGACAATTGAAGGAGATCAAGGGGATACAAATCAGAAAGTATCACTATTTGCACATGATATGATAGTATACCTGAGTGACCCCAAAAACTCTACCAGGGAACTCCTACAGCTGATAAACACCTTCAGCAAAGTGGCTGGATACAAAATTAACTAAAAAAAAAAAATCAGTAGCCCTCTTGTATACAAAAGACAAAAGGGCTGAGAAAGAAATTAGGGAAACAACACCCTTCACAATAGCCACAAATGACATAAAGTACCTTGATGTAACCCTAACCAAGCAAGTCAAAGATTTGTATGAAAAAAAAATTTCAAGTCTCTAAAGAAAGAATTAGAAGAAGATATCAGAAGATGGAAAGATCTCCCATGCTCATGGCTTGGCAGGATTAACATAGTAAAAATGGCCATCTTACCAAAAGCAATCTACAGATTCAATGCAATTCCCATCAAAATACCAACACAATTCTTTACAGACCTGGAAAGAAAAATTCTCAACTTCATATGGAATAAGAAGAAACCCAGAATTGCCAAAATAATTCTCTACAATTCAAGATCTTTTGGAGGTATCTCCATTCCTGATTTCAAGCTGTACTATGGAGAACAGTAATAAAAACTGCATGGTACTGGCATAGAAACAGAATGGTGGTTCAATGGAACTGAATAGAAGACCTAGAAATAAACCCACACACCTGATCTTGACAAAGTTGCCAAAACCATACAATGGAAAAAAAGAAAGCATCTTCAACAAATGGTGCTCATCCAACTGGCTGTTTACGTGTACAAAAAATTCAAATAGATCAATACTTATCACCCTGCACAAAACTAAAGTCCAAGAGGATCAAAGACCTCATCATAAAACTTGACACATTAATCAGTTAGAAAAACAAGTGGGGAAGACACTAGAAATCATTGGTACAGGAGACAACTTCCTGAACAGAATACCAACAGCACAGGCTCTAAGAGTAACAATCAATAAATGGGACCTTATGAAACTGAAAAGTTTCTGTAAAGCAAAGGACACTGTCATTAAAACAAAATGAATGCCTACAGATTGGTAAAGAATCTTTACCAACCCTCTATCTGACAGAGGGCTAATTTCCAGTATATATAAAGAACTAAAGAAGCTGAAAAGCAACAAACCAAGTAATCCAATTAAAAAATGGGGAACAGAACTAAACAGAGAATTCCCTGTACAGGAATATCGAATGGCAGAGAAATACTTAAAGAAATATTCAATGTCATTAGCCATTAGGGAAATGCAAATCAAAACGACCCTGAGATGTCACCTTACACCCATCAAAATGGCCAAGATGAAAAATTAAAGTGACAACACATGCTGGAGAGGTTGTGGAGAAAGAGGAACCCTCCTCCACTGCTGGTGAGAATGTAAACTTGTACAACCACTCTGGAAATCAATCTGGTGCTTTCTCAGACAACTAGGAATAGCACTTCCTCAAGACCCAGCCATACCACTCCTAGACATATATCCAAAAAAGGCTCAAGTAACAATAAGGATATTTGCTCAACCATGTTTGTAGCAGCTTTATTTGTAATATCCAGAAGCTGGAAACAGCCCAGATTCCCCTCAACTGAAGAATGGATGCAAAAATTGTGGTCCATCTACACAATGGAATATTACTCAGCAATGAAAGACAAGGAAATCATGAAATTTGCAGGTAAATGTTGGGACCTGGAAAGGATCATCATGAATGAGCTGTCCCAGAAGCAGAAGGACATACATGGTATATACTCACTCATATATAATATACATTTAATATAGGATAAACCTACTAAAATCTGTACATTTAAAGAAACTAATGAAGAGAAAGGACCCTGACTAAAATCCTTAATCCCCATCCTGCAAGGCAAAGAGGATGGACACCAGAAGAAGAAAACAGGAAATAAGTTAGGAATCTGCCACAGAGGGCCTCTGAAAGGCTCTGCCCTGCAGACTATCAAAGCAGATGCTGAGACTTATGGGCAACTATTGGGCAGAGTGCATGGAATCTTATGTAAGAAGTGGGAAATAGTAAGATCTGGAGAGGACAGTAACTCCACAAGGAGAGCAACAGAACCAGAAAATTTGAACACAGGGGTCTTCCCAGAGACTCATACTCCAGCCAAGTACCATGCATGGAGATAACCTAGAACCCCTGCACAGATGTAGCCCATGGCAGTTCAGTGTCCAAATGGGTTCCATAGTAATGCGAAGAGGGACTGCCTCTGACATAATCTGATTGGCCTGCTCTTTGATCACCTCCCGCTGAGGGAGGAGCAGCCTTACCAGGCCACAGATGATGACAATGCATCCACTCCTGATAAGATCTGATAGACTAAGATTCAGAAGGAATGAGAGGATTGTCTACCCTATCAGTTGACTTGGGGAGGGGCATGCATGAAGAAGGGGGAAGGAGGGTGGGAATGGGAGGGGAGGTGGAAGGGGCTTATGGAGGGATTCAAAATGAAAAAAGTGTTATTAATAAAAGTTAAAAATATAAAATACAATAAAATAAAATACAGAAAAAAAAAAAGAATCCACACACACAAAAAAAGGAAATAGTAAAATGCAACTACCTTTGAGGTTAATGCTTTGGTAAATGGTAAGCTGAAAGGCTGATAGCCCAGAAAACAAACATAAACTCTGGCTATAATACAAAAAAGCAATGACTTAAAGTCCTTGTCGCATGAACAGCTGCCAGTACCTGGGAAGGAATCTATATTAGAAAGAGAGAAATTATAAGTATTTGGCTGTTTTAATGAGTTGACCAGGCATCAGCTATATTCAATACAGTTTTATTCAGGTTAGCCCCAAACTTGAAATAATCCAAATCTGTCAACTACTGAATGGACTATCAAACAAAGACAAATCCACATTATAGAATACCACCCATTGCCAGGTGTGGTGGTACCTCCCAGCACTTGGGGAGGTGAGGTAGGCAGATCTCTGTAAGTTCAAGATCAGCCTGATCTACAAAGTGAGTCTAGAACAGCCAAGGCTACACAGATAAACCCTGTCTCAAAAAACTTCGAGAGAGAGAGAGAGAGAGAGAGAGAGAGAGAGAGAGAGAAGTCCTATGCACACAGGAGAGGTGATTCTCAAAGGCATGACATGAAAGAAAACATATACAAAAAACTCTATGACACATAATTCTGATTTCCTAAAATTCTAGAAAATACATAACTATTGTGATAAAAAAAAAGTAGCAGTATTCAGTAGGGAGGCAGCGGAGTCTGAGAGCATAAAGGCTTTGAAAGCTTTTGGAGTCATGGAAATGTCTGTATCTTCATTGTGACAAGTTTCTTGACACCAAGTATTTATTAAAACCGATATAATAATAAAAAAAAACTAGCCAGCACAAGGCTTACTCAATATGATGGAATTACTGCCCATTACTAGCCCACTACACATGTGTGATGAAGCCAGAGATGAGAAACTACTCGTGTCACCAGTATAATTTCTAGTTGTATTCTAAATATGGAACCTCATAGCCATACGTAAGTGTGACTCCCACCCCTTTCAGTGGTTGGGATGAGAGGGACCCATAGGCTCATAAGTTTCAGTGTTTTGCCCAGAGTTGATAGATGTTGGGCAAGTATTAGACCTTTGATGAGGCCTTGTTGTGGATGGATTGTCACTGTGGTGGGCTTTGAGTTTTCAAAAGTCCATGCTATTCTCTCTCTCTCTATGTCTCTCTCTCTCTCTCACACACATACTTTGAGACTTTCTCATTTATGTTCTAAAATATGAATGTTACCGTTTCCCTTGCAAATAGACACTATGGCAATTGCTTTGTTGCAAGACACAGGATGTGGAAGGGGCTCCAGCCCCCATAGCAAGTTTGAGGACAGGCTGCAGGTGCCTGAGAACCAGTGTGTGCTTGCTGCACAGAAGTACATGGCTGAGTCTCCAGGCTGAGTGTCTGTGATGTGCAGGGAGAAGCGTTTGGCTTTCTTATCCAATAAAATGGTGAGCCTTTGGTTCTGCTTTCTGTTCACATTTTCATGAATGTCCATCACAAGGTGGGGACCCTTTCCAGCTTCTTGCTTGTACCAAGGGAAGTATGAGAATGCACTGTCTGTGTAAGTGCAGTTGAAGACAGCGCTGCCTCCCTCTCGAATGCTCAGAGAAGAAGGGTGCTGCTCCACCTGCTCTCCGAGGCTCTCCCCTACAGAGAAAGAAAAACAGAAAGGAGGGCAGTCAGCAGCACTCTGCTGAATTCTTTGTCTAGGATACCGAGAGGGAACTGTGTGAAGTGGATTTCCCACGGAAGCCTAAGAAATATCCACCACATATTTTCTCTTGCCCCCAGATCTTCAACTCACAGTTCATCCACAGCCACAAGAAAGGGACTAGAGTAGGAATGGATGGCTTCATTCCTCTTCCTGCCTGGGATCAATGCAGACTTGTAATCTCTTGCCAAGAAAGCTATTTGTGTCTCCAGGTTGTCCCCTTTTCTTCTTATGTAATCCAATCAGCCAATAAGAAAACAACTGTTTCTTTCTCACCTATTCCTTCAGAATGCAATGACAAGAGCTTGCTGCATGCTTTTCATCAGCTGTGGCCTCCTGCCACCTTGTGGACACATCTCTAATTACTGCGTGTTGTGAGTAAATTTGCAGAGATTGGGAGGAGTTGAATTTCTGAGTTGTTACTAGTAAACTAGAGAGAGGTACAATCTCTTGGTGCCATTGAACAAGGAGCTGAATTAAAACATTTGAAATCAAAATGTCCCTATGATTTATCCTTATTGACAAAGGAAAGAAAAATTTTAATTTTCAGTCACTATCATGTTTTCTGGACAATAAAATGTTAAGTTTGGAGGGGGTGAGTATAGCAGAAAGGACGGGTGGGTGGAGGGACAGCTAACAGAAGATGTTTGAAAATTGTATTTTTGTGAGTGTGTGTGTGTGTATGTCTGTATGTGTGTGTGTGAAAGAGAGAGAGAGAGACTAAATAAATTATTCTACACAAAGCATAATACTTCCCCCAGGAGCAATAGATTGCCAAATAAAAAGTCTGGTACCAGGTATGGGACACATCTCCTAAAGTTGTTCGTCTAGGCAGTCATAAAGACCCTAAAACAATAACCTGTTGCCATTGCTCTTTGTTACCCTCCAGAACTTGATAACAGGATCACACTGTTGAAGATACCACAAGTTTTAGTCACAGGACATAGAGACATCAAGCCAGTATGACTCAGGAGACTTTCTCCCTGCTGGCTACATTTTACAGTGTTAGGAAGTGCGACTCAGGCTGCTATGGGAGAAAAGTCAACAACAGTCTTATCCAGTTGTGAGCATTGAGACCTGCAGTAATGACCAGCATGGCAAGACACAGATCTGCCATGGTGCAGGAGTAGTATGAATGTTATTGGATGACCAACCACGTACTGATTAGATTTCAGGCTCTTCACAGCAGAAACATGCATGGCTACTACTGTAAACCTGGCCAAGAACTTATGCCTATGGAGCTAATAGGCCTTGAGGGGAAGGTACTGCTATCATTTTGCTAAATGGATGCAGTATCAAACTTCCTTCTACTTTCACCATAGCCATAGATCAGTGTGGCAGTCAATCCTAATTAGAGAAACATTTGCGTGTGCTGAAGATGGTGGATAATACATATACTCACAACTGGTCGCAGTGCTAAGATTAAATGTCTGCGGAGTGCACAGCTATAATCATCACATCTATATAACAACACTTCCCCCAGAAGGCTCAGAAGACATCACAAAAGTTGTCTAGGATGGTTATAAGAGCCAGAGGTCAGGGATGAAATAGTGACATCAGTATATGACAGAACTGTTGCACTCAGGAAGCTGCAATTGCCTGAACAAGAACTACTGTATGAGATAAACATATTAAAATCTGGACACCTAAAGAAGTTAAGCAAGAAGGAGGACCCTGGGTAAGATGATCAATCCTTACTCAGAAAGGCAAACAGGATGGACATTGAAAGAAGGAAAAAACAGGAAACAGGACAGGAGCCTACCACAGAGGGCCTCTGAAAGACCTCCCAGCAGTGTATCAAAGCAGATGCTGAGGCTCATAACCAATCTTTGCGCAGAGTGCAGGGAATCTTATGAAAGAAGAGGGAGATAGTAAGACCTGGAGAAAACCGGAGCTCCACAAGGAGAGCAACAGAACCAAAAAATCTGGGCACAGGGCTCTTTTCTGAGACTGATTCACCAACCAACGACCATACATGGATACAACCTAGAACCCCTGCTCAGATGTAGCCCACGGGACTTAAGTATTAAAGTGGGTTTCCTAGTAAGGGGAACAAGGACTGTCTCTGACATGAACTCAGTGGCTGGCTCTTTAATCTCCTCACCCTGAGGTGGAAGCATCCTTGCCAGGCCACAGAGGAAGACAATGCAGTCAGTCTTAATGAGACTGGATAGGCTAGGGTCAGATGGAAAGGAAATAGTACCTCCCCTATCAGTGGACTTGGAGAGGGGCATGGGAGGAGATGTGGGAGAAAGGGTGAGATGGGGAGGGAACAAAGAAGGGGGTTACACCTGGGATACAAAGTGAATAAACTGTAATTAATATAAATAAAAATTAAAAAATAAATAAAATTTCAGCATGGCGATTGATTACTGGTTATATATAATAGTGTCTTCTATCTCTTTTCCCATTTCTGTATCGGTTTTTGTTCTTTGTTTTTGTTTTTAGTTTCTTTCTCATCTGTTTAGTTTTGTTTCTTGCACTCTCTGGGAAAATATTGAATATATGGGAAATTGTAATACTTTCATGATCTGTGAAATTTGATAGCTTTTACTTAAAAACATAAAAATTTCCAAACTTCTTATACCCAGCAGGAGAAAATGGTAGTTGATAAAGGCTCTGATTGTGAAAGAAGGTGCAATCATATTCTCAGTATTGCATGCTGGCCTTGTTTTTGTTACTTCTCATTTGTGCACTGTAAATACAGTTTATCAGCCAAACTGATGAACTCTGAATTCTATCAGATATACAGCTGGTGTGAATCATTCAACAAACCACTGAGATTGATTTAAAAAAAATAGTAAGTCAATAAGATAAACCCAAGGAAATGAAAAATGTATGAAATATTTTTAGAATAATCTTGTGGAAAGGAAAAAGAAGAAGAACATGGAATGTAGAAAAATATATTATTTATACAATTAAATAAACACATATAGACTTTATATAATTTAAGGATGTTCCTCTAAGAACAAAGTATGTATTTCCTTAAGTCACCAATGGAAATCTGATATCTTGCAGTGCAACAGAAGACAGACTGGAAAAAAAGAAAAGAAAATCATCACAGGCATATTACTTATGTATTACTTAAATTAATTAAATATTAAATACATACAAATACATATTAATGTAAGACATTAATGTAGGTAAACAAAACACATATAAATTACTTTTAATTAAAATTTTAAAATTTGCTGCCTTCTATTTGAGAAAAAAAAAGTGAATACTGAATGCATTGAATGGGATTTGTACTGGTCAATGTTTCATCTACTTGACACAGAACAGAGTCATCTTCAAAATGAGAGGTTGTCACAGAAATGCTTCCATTGGACAGGACAACAGGCATATCTGTGGATAATTCTTTTGGTTGTTGCTTGATGTCCAATGTGGTTGGTACCACCTTTAGGCAGGGATCCCTGGTTTGCATAAAAAACAAGGAGGGCTGGAGAGATGGCTCAGAGGTCAAGAGCACTAGTTGTTCTTCCAAAGGTCCTGAGTTCAATTCTCAGCAACCATATGGTGCTCACAACCATTTATAGTGAGATCTGGTGCCCTCTTCTGGAGGGCAGGCACACATGCAGGAAGAATATTGTATAAATAATAAATAAATATAAATAATAAAAAATATGTGTGTGAGTATTTTCCACGTGGAACTGTTTTTGAAAGTGTGAGGGGGGTCATGAAAAAGTAGCTGGCTTGATACTTTGTGACAGGATCAGAATTTGCCTGAAGAGAGGCTATTGTTGAAGGTCCAGCCTCAGATCAAATGGGATCACAGCGTATTGAAGATGCCAGGGGCATGAAGTGACCACCACAAACACTGGCAGGTGTGGATGAGAGCCAGACTGAACCTATGAGACAAGCTACTTAATCTGCTAATGGCAGAACTGAAGAGGTGTGCTTGCCCAAGGCCTTAGGAGCCCAGAAGATCATGAGTGAGTCCCAGACAGTGTAAGTTATTTACACTGTTGAGTTTGGGGTTTGCAATTATCTAATTGCAACTTGACCTAGTTCTTCCTTCTTTTTTTTAATCTTATTTATTTATTTTAATAGTTACACTCTGTTCACTTTGTATCCCTCCATAAACTTCTTTCTCCTCCCCGCCTAATCACACCTTCCCTCCCCCTTCTTCATGCATGCCCCTCCCCAAGTCCACTGATAAGGGAGGTTCCCCTCTCCTTCCTTCTGATCTTAGTCTATCAAATCTCATCAAGAATGGCTGCATTGTCAGCTTCTGTGGCCTGGTAAGGCTGCTTTCCCCTCAGGGGGAGGCGATCAAAGAGCAGGCCAATCAATTTATGTCATAGGCAGTCCCTCTTCCCATTACTATGGAACCCACTTGGACACTGAACTGCCATGGACTACATCTGTGCAGAGGTTCTAGGTTGTCTCCATGCATAGTCCTTGGTTGGAGTATGAGTCTCTGGGAAGTTCCCTGTGTTCAAATTGTCTGGTTCAGTTGCTCTCCTTGTACAGTTCCTGTCCTCTCCAGATCTTACTATTTCCCACTTCTTTCATACATCAGAAGAAGAAGAAAACAGGAAACAAGTTAGGAACCTGCCACAGAGGGCCTTTGAGAGGCTCTGCCCTGCAGACTATCAAAGTAGATGCTTAGACTTATGCCCAACTGTTGGGCAGAGTGCATGCAATCTCAGTTCTTCCTTCTTAAGAATAAGAAAAATTGAGAGACTGGGCTTTTAAAAACACATTGGATCTTTTATCATTTTGCTTGTTAGCCTTGGCCTTTAACATGTGATCAATCCCTTCAGCCCAGGATGGAAATTTTTTAAAGAAACTGTACATTAAAAATGTTTGAAATTTTTAAAGACTGTGGAACTTTTAAAGTTTTACATTCTTACATTAGCATGAGATCTTGGGGGAAAAAAGAGAACAAATTGTATAGTTTAATAGTGAGGTATTTGTGTGTCTAGTTAGTTCACGAGGGTTGACCTTTTCTGGTTAGTTTTTGTCAAGTTGACACAAGCTAGTGTCATCTGGGAATAGGGAATCAAATCTGAGGATTTGCCTCCATCAGGTTGGCCTGAGGGCATATCTATGGGATATTTTCTCAGTTAATGATTGATGTGGAAGGTCACAGAGAATTGGGAGTAGTACTGCTCATAATGGTTTTAGATTGTATAAGAAAGCAAGTTGAGCAAACCATGAAAAGCAAGCTACTAAGCAGCACTACTTCATGGTCTCTGTTTAGTCTCTACCTCCAGGCTCCTGCCTTGCATTCCAGACCTCACTTCCTTTCATAATGAAGTATATGTTGAAGGTTGAGATGAACTCTTTTCTCCCCAAGGTGTCTTTGAGCAAATTAGATTAGTATCTTTGCAGGTCCCCTTGTGTGCAAGGAGCTATAGCCCTCTCCCTCATGTTTACCCCCACCTCAACAACCAAAACAAAGTTCTCAGAAGCTTATAAACTGTGGTGTTAAAGAAAAAGTGCAAATTAATTAACTGAAAAGGCTCCTAAGAAGCAGAGATTTAAATAAAGAATATGAAAAGGCTAAAATAAAGCAGAATTAATGTTTAGACTGGAAGAGAATTAGGAAGTGGGGAAATGAGTAAAGATAAAATATTAATAAAATTGAAGATTTAGCAAGACAAAGGAATAAAACTAAAATTAAGAGGCTTTCATACCATCATCTACTAATCACAGAGAAAAAGGAAAAAAAAAACATTTAATTTGAATAAGCACCTTTCAAATTTCATGGTTCTGTTGCTCTGCTTGTGGAGTTCCTGTCCTTTCCAGATCTTACTATTTCCCACTTCTTACATAAAATTCCATGTACTCTGCCCAACAGTTGGTCATAAGTCTCAGCATCTGCTTTGATAGTCTGCAGGGCAGAGGCTTTGGACCCTCTGTGGCAGTTTCCTAGGTTGTTTCCTGTTTTCTTCTTTTTCTGATGTCCGACCTCTTTGCCTTTCAGGGGATTGAGCGTTTTAGTCAGGGTCCTCTCTCTTGATTAGTTTCTTTAGAGGTACAGTTTTTAGTAGGTTTATCCGATGTTATATGTCTATATGAGTGAGTATATACCGTGTGTGTCTTTCTGCTTCTGGGATACCTCACTCAGGATGATCCTTTCCAGGTCCCACCATTTACCTGCAAATTTCATGATTTCCTTATTTTTCATTGCTGAGTAATACTCCATTGTGTAGATGTACCACAATTTCTGCATCCATTCTTCAGTTGAGGGGCATCTGGGCTGTTTCCAGCTTTGGGATCTTACAAATAAAGCTGCTACAAACATGGGAGAGCAAATGTCCTTATTGTGTACTTGAGCCTCTTTTGGATATATGTCCAGGAGTGGTATGGCTGGGTCTCAAGGAAGTGCTATTCCTAGTTGTCTGAGAAAGTGCCAGATTGATTTCCAGAGTGGTTGTACAAGTTTGCATTCCCACCAGCAATGGAGGAGGGTTCCCCTTTCTCCACAACCTCTCCAGCATGTGTTGTCACTTGAGTTTTTCATCTTGGCCATTCTGATGGGTGTAAGATGAAATCTCAGGGTCATTTTGATTTGCATGTCTCTAATGGCTAATAAGGTTGAGTATTTCTTTAAGAGTTTCTCTGCCATTCTATATGCCTCTACAGAGAGTTCTTTGTTTAGCTCTGTTCCCCATTTTTTAATTGGATTACTTGGTTTGCTGCTTTCCGGTTTCTTTAGTCCTTTATATATACTGGATATTAGTCCTCTGTCAGATAAAGGGTTGGTGAAGATTCTTTCTCAATCTGTAGGCAATCATTTTGTTTTGATAATGGTGTCCTTTGCTTTTCAGTTTCATGAGGTCCCATTTACTGATTGTTGTTCTTAGAGCCTGTGCTGTTGGTGTTCTGTTCAAGAAGTTGTCTCCTGTGCCAATGAGTTTAAGGGTATTTCCCAATTTTTTTTTCTAACCAATTTAATGTTTCTGGTTTTATGTTGAGGTTTTTGATCCACTTGGACTTTAGTTTGTTGATAAGTATGGATCTATTTTCATTTTTCTACATGTAGACATCGAGTTAGACCAGCACCATTTGTGGAAGATGGTATCTTTTCTCCATTGTATGGTTTCGGCATCTTTGTTGAAAATCAGGTGTCCATAAGTGTGTGGGTTTATTTCTGGGTCCTTTGTTTGGTTATATTGATCCATCATTCTGTTTCTATGCCAGTACCATGCAGTTTTTATAACTGTTGCTCTATAGTACACCTTAAGATCAGGAATAGAGATACCTCCAGAAGATCTTTTATTGTAGAGGATTGTTTTAGCAATTCTCGGTTTCTTGTTATTCCATATGAAGTTGAGAATTTTTCTTTCCAGGTCTGTAAAGAATTGTGTTGGTAATTTGATGGGAATTGCATGGAATCTGTAGATTGCTTTTGGTAAGACGGCCATTTTTACTATGTTAATCTTGCCAAGACATGAGCATGAGAGATATTTCCATCTTCTGTTATCTTCTTCTAATTCATTCTTCAGAGACTTGAAATTTGGTTAGGGTACTTGGTTGGTTGGGTTGGTTAGGGTTACTCCAAGGTACTTTGTGTCATTTGTGGCTATTGTGAAGGGTGTTGTTTCCCTAATTTCTTTTTCAGCTCTTTTGTCTTTTGTATACAGGAGGGCTCCTGATTTTTTTGAGTTCATTTTGTATCTGGCCACTTTGCTGAAGGTGTTTATCAGCTATAGGAGTTCCCTGGTAGAGTTTTTGGGGTCACTCACGTATACTATCATGTCATCTGCAAATAGAGATAATTTTACTCCTTCCTTTCTAATTTGAATTCCCTTGATCTCCTTCGACTGTCTTATTGCTCTAGCAAGGACTTCCAGAACTATGTTGAAGAGATATGGAGAGATTGGGCAGCCTTGTCTTGTCCCTGATTTCAGTGGGATTGCTTTAAGTTTCTCTCCGTTCAGTTTGATGTTGGCTATAGGCTTACTGTATATTGATTTAGTATATGATAAAATAGACTTTCAACCAAAATTAATCTAAATAAATGGGGAAGGATACTTCATACTCATCAAGAGAAAATTCCAACACGAAGACATCACAATCCTGAACATCTATGCTCCAAATATAAGGGCACTCATATTTGAAAAGAAACATTGATAAAACTTATACCAGATCCCCACACACTAATAGTGGGAGACTTCAACACCCCACTCTCAACAAAGGACAGGTCAACAAGACAGAAATTAAACAAAGAAACAATGTCTCTAACAGAGGTCATGAATCAAATGGACCTGACAGACATTTACAGAACCTTACACCCAAACACAAAAGAACTTACCTTCTTCTCAGCACCTCATGGAACCTTCTCCAAAATAGACCATATAGATGGTCACAAAGTGAGCCTCAACAGATACAAGAAGATTGAAATAATCCCTTGTATCCTGTCTTATCACCATGGAATAAAGCTGGACAACAGAAATAGCAAAAAGCCTAACCACACATGGAAACTGAACAACTTGGTATTAAATGACAGCTGGGTTAGGGAATAAATAAAGAAAGAAATTAAATTTTTCCTAGAACTCAATGTAAATGAAGACACCACATACCCAAACTTGTGGGACACAATGAATGCAGTGCTAAGAGAAAAGTTCATAGCACTAAGTGCCTTCAAGAAGAAATTTGAGACAGCTCATTCAAGCAACTTAATGGCTCACTTAAAAACCCTAGAAAAAGAAGAAGCAGACACACCTAAAAGGAATAGATGGCTGGAAATAATCAAACTCAGGGCTGAAATCAATCAATTAGAAACAAATAAAACAATTCAAAGAATCAATGAAACCAAAAGCTGGTTCTTTGAGAGAATCAAGAAGATAGACAAACCCTTAGCCAAGCTAACGAAAAGGCAGAGAGACACCATCCAAATCAACAAAATTAGAAATGAAAAGCGGGACATAACTACAGACACTGAGGAAATCCAAACAATCATTAGGACTTATTTAAAAAATCTATAAGCCACAAAATTTGAAAATCTAACTGAAATGGAGTAATCTACATTCCACATGCATTTAGAATATATTTAATATCAGTCTTCTGAACCCTGAATTGTGCCCTCAACAAAATGTTTATGTTCAAGCTAAGACCCTAACTACCTCAAAATGAGACTTATTCAAAGACAGAGCCTTTAAAATAAAGGATCAAAGCAAAATGAGGCCAGCTCTAATTAAATGAGCTGATGTTCATATATGAATATATGAATATATGAACATCAACAGAGAAAAATGGTGAAGACTTAAGGAGAAGGGGTCATCTACAAGTCAAGAGGAAGCCCTCAGAAGAAACTTCTGTCAACACCCTTATCTTGGAATTTTTGCTTGTAGAACTGTGATAGATAGATAGATAGATAGATAGATAGATAGATAGATGGATAACATGTGTCCATTCAGAAAAGACTAAGCCTAAATGACATGTGAAGTATTGCCCTTCTATATGTGATGTTTAAAGAAGACATCACTAAAGTAGATTTGAGCAGAAACTGGAAATTATCTGTGAGTATATTCAAAGGGATGCTTTTCAAAGCAACTATAAAGAGATCTACTAAGTACATCTCCTCCTTAAAGCTTGCAGTGACAAAATATTTAAGATAATAAAACTTTGGGGCTTATCATGAGTGAACTAGGAAATGATTGGTTTGAGAGAAGGTTGGGGTATTTTTTTTATTTGTTTTGATAGTTAAGATTGTTTAGTTTTTAAAGAACAGATATGGTTTCTTTTTGAAACAGAAAGTGTCCTCTATCAGGTAGAGATGCAGGAAACCCAATAAGCAGGACTTGAAGCCTCTAGAACCTGCCAGATACTTGGGCTCCAATGAGACAGTAGGATCAGAAGGTTTGAGAGGAGACAGTCTCTGTATCAAATTAGAAAGTTGAGCCACTGGATTTCTTTTGTTTGCTTGGTCAGTTTTTTAAAGCTACTTTTATAAAATATGATTTTTCATCTTTCTAGTGATTTATATAATTAACAGATCTTATGAGGCATTCTTTATATGCTGTATAAATTCAGTCATTTAAAATATGCATTTTTCTATACATTTCAGTAATTGTTACTTTGTTCATACAATTGTATGACCATCATCACTCGCCGTCACACCAATTTCCCTGACATCTGAGCTCACTAACTCTAGATAGAAAAAAATGATGTGTTTGTAGACTTGTCTATACTGAACAGTGCATGGAAAGGCAATGCATGGCATCTGAATCAGTCAGAGCTCTCCAGAAGAGGAGAAACACTGTTCACAGTAGATTGACTTTTTAGTTGATTCCAGATCCAGCCAACCTGATAACCAAGAAGAATCATCACAGCATCTTCAATTTTTTAGGGGACATTATATTTTATTATGTATCAGTATGCTATCAATTTTATTGGTGCAAAATATCCTTTGGAACATATAGGATGTCTTCCCACTCATCTAGTGATAGGCATTAGATTATTCTCCTTTGGGGCTATCATGACTTATTCTGGCCTGAACATTTTGGTGCAGCTTTTTGTGCGGACATGATATTAATTCTCTTCAGAATAAAAACAGAAGTAAAGTTACTTCTAACCACAGTATTTTACATTGGTACCTAAAATGTATAAAGACTCTACATCAATGCCAACAATCACCATTTCACATTCATTTGACATTATCTATTATGTTGAGTAAAATTAGAGTATCCTAAAGACTGACTTTGTATTCTATCTTTTAAATTATGCTTTATGTTTATCTTTTATGTTTAAAATAGTCATGTGGAGCTTAGGCTGGCTTCAAATTCATAATCTTTCTGTCACTTCAATCTGACTGTTGCAATTGCAAACATGTGCCACCATTAATGCTTATTAGGGGAGCATTCATTGAATTACTTATCCAATTTGCATTTCTCATGTTACCATAGAGTTTTTTAAAATGGTATCCTTATACATTCTGTTTGACACTGCCTTGGGAGATATATGATTCACAAACATTTCCTTCAACTTTTGGATTCTCTTTTCACTTTATTAATGGTAAGCTTTAAAGCATAAGCATTTAAAAACTAAGCCTATAGCTCAGAAGAGCACTTGCCTAGCATTCATGGAGCCTATGTTCAACCCTAGCATCGAAAAACTTAAATGTTTCTTCAGATGTACAGCTTGATCCCTCATGTTGAACCTCTAACAGCAGGAGCAGGTGCTATCTCTGACTCTGTTGCCTGTCTTTGGATCCTTCTTCTAACTGAACTGCCTTGTTTAGCCTCAATAGAAGAAGATGTGCCCTGTCCTACTTGATCTGCCAAGGTGGTTGATACCCCCAGGAGGTCTCCCCTTCTCTGAGAAGAAAGGAAGTAGGCATAGGTGGAGGGGAGGGGAAAGCAGATGGAGGAGCTGGGAGGAGAAGACAGAGGGGAAGTTTCAACCAGAATTTAAGATTCATTAATTAAAAAATTAAATGTTTCTCACATCAGTGAGGACCAAGTATTTTATCTTCAGTTTATATTTTATATTCACTATTTTCTTGCCCTTTTGTTGTCATAATCTAGACACATTTGCCCAAATCATGTCATGGAAGTTTATCTCTATTACCTAAACATGTTATGCTGGGGCTTGAGAGATGGCTCAGTGGCTCAGAGCACTAACTGTTCTTGCAGTTTGGTTCCCATGTGTGAACTGCCTGTAATTTTAGCTTTAGGACACTTGATGTATCCTTCCTCTCTCTCTCTCTCTCTCTCTCTCTCTCTCTCTCTCTCTCTCTCTCCCTCTCTCTCTCCCTCTCCCTCCCTTTCTCTTACCTCCTCTCCCTCTCACAGACACAGACACTCACACACACACAGAGACATCACCCAAACTGAATAATTTTTGGAAAATGAATCATAACTTGTTGTTACATTTTGGGTCTGGGATCCATTTTGTCTTTTGGAATATCCTACAGAAAGAAGGAATATTCCTTCCATAGACTTGTGAATGTCCATCTACTTGTCCCTTGATTTCTTGGAGGTCTGTGAATCTCTTCGGGATAGTTGTCTACACCCTCTCTCTAATCTTGCCTCTGTTATCTCCTAAGTGCTCCACCATACGTTTATTGCTCCTAACAATGCCAGCTCTGAATCACCCAGTGCTTGTTTCAGGTTCCTCTCTTTGACCGGTAAACAGAACTGAGTCCTCTCATCTCTTCATCTTACTCTATTTTTCCCCCAGGACCAAAGCACCCAAGATGCATCACCTTTTTAGTCCATGCATATCACGACTGCGGACAGATTGCACCAAAAAAGAACACACTAGAAACATAAGGATGAGGCTACAGAATGTGCTAGATTTTGGCCAAAAGAACAAAGAAAGCCAAATAAAAATGGGAGGAATGTATTTTTACATGATATAAACTGTCTCCACTAAGAGCTTCTACTTCTAAATTCAGTCAAACATAAGAATATTTACAAGTAACAAATACATTATCAGACTTTGAGAAGAAATAAAAGAATTAACCCTTTATCTCTGCAGTTTACAAGTAAGATGTGTAGGAACATGCAGCCTCATATGTCTTGGCTTGTCTCTACACATGATAATTCCATGAATGATGTGAGTCAGGTTCTGCAGGTTAGAAATATAGAGGATGATGAGCATACAGACAGTTTCATTCAACAAAAAAATTTTGTATTTAAGAAATCACACATTCTGCCTTGATGGTGGTTCATGCCTATAACTCTAGATCACTGGGGGGGCAGGTGAGAAGAAGAGTTCAAGGCCAACCTCAGCTTCACAAGTTGTTCAAGGCCAGCCTGGGCTACCTGAAATCCCATCTCACAAAATGAAAAAAAAAAAAAAAAGGAAATCACTGTTGTATGTGACTGCTTTCACTCATCCTGATAAAGTCTAAAGCAAGACATGCTTCCTTCCTAATTTGTTCGTAATGTTAGCTTGGATGCTTTTATACTCCAGCAGTACCGGGGTGTGTGGTGAGTATCAACAATAGAAGACCTGCCTGTGGTCCCTAAAAGAGTGATCTCAGAATACTCAGCAGCCAGTCCCTTCCTCCTCAGATTTTGTGCTCAGCTCCCCCTGCAGTTAATGTCACTGTGTCACCCAGAGCACAGTAGTACACAGCCGAGTCTGACTCTTGCACTGAGGCTTTCTGCAAGTGGAAGGAGGTGGTTCCTTTATCATATGTGGCTTCAAACCCTCTGCTGCTTCCCTTGTCATTGGCCTTTGAGGCTCTAAAGAGGAGCTGTGGATCTTCTCCAGGATACTGCACATACCAGAACAGGGAAGGGTACTGTTTGGTTTCATAGGAACAATTCACAGTCATAGAACTCCCTTCAGAGAGCGTCACTTGGCCTTCTGTCTGAGTAACCGAGTCTCCATTGCTTTCTCCTAAAAAGAGAAATTAATAACAGTTCAGTGCAGCTATGACCTGGGTTCTGCCTCATAGGAAAATGAGCTATAAAAGTTTACATCAATATCATGGGACAAGACAGAAGCTCAATGTGTCATTCCACTTACCAAGCACTAAGAAGAGTATAATCGTAAGGCCAAGGGAAGAGTTCATTTTCTGAGCCATGGGAGGATGTGGACCCTAACTTCTTATATTAGGAAAGAATACAGTTATAGTGAAAGGATGGTTGTGAGCTCAGAATTAAACAGGAAATAGCTATGTGTTGGGTAGACACCCTCCCCAACACATGTGGGTAATTTAAACACCTCAGAGGATTGTTGACCTATTTTCTCAGAAGTCAATGACAGCTTGCTGCTCTTGGCTCTTTTATTTTGCTTAACACACCTGTAGTTACTGGATGGTATTTCTGTAATTCTGAATAGTAGTTGTGACAGGTTTAATTGCACCTTGTGTGTTGTCTTCCCTGGGAATGCATTTGCATGCCATTTCTAAGTGTCTCATGTAGCCAGTTTGGAACATGTGGTAATCCACTGGAAAAATATACAAGCAAGAAATGTCAACACATATTTAATCACTACCAAATTACTTTTGAGGAAAGAAGCAAAGTTTTTCAATTGTGATGTCTTCATACATGGACAAGTGGAATAAACCTTTAAAAAGCTAGTAAATATTTCTTTAATTAGTAAGTTAATGAATGTTGTTTAAGGAATGTCACTACTTAAAATAGCAATTTGTTTCATATTATAAACTTTTAGCACAAGAAACTAAACCTAATAAAAGTTTTGCAAAGAAAAATGACAATATTCTATTACATATATATAAATAATTTTTAAAATAGTAGAGGTATTATTCAGTGATACAGCACTTAGCCTATAATTCATGAGGACTTTGGGTCTATCTCCATCACTTCAAAAATAATAATAATAGGAGTATAGATTTTAATATGTTTATCCTATATTATATAGCTAATATCCACTTATGAGTGGGTATATACCATGTATGTCTTTCTGCTTATGGGTTACAAACAACAAGACCCTAGGGAAGACAGTCAATCCTCATTCAGAAGGACAAACATGACAGACATGATAGACATTGGAAACAGGAGAAGACAGAGAACACCACAGGAGCCTACCATAGAGGGTCTCTGAAAGACTCTACTGATCAAAGTATCAAAGAAGAGGCTAAGACTCAGCCAAATTTTGGGCGGAGAGCATGGAGTTTTATGAAATAATGGGGAGATAGAAAGACCTGAAAGGAACAGGATCTCCAAATGGAAACTCAGTATTCAAGTGGGTCCCTAGTAAGTAGAAAAGGGAATTTCTCTGACTTGATCTTAGTAACAATCTCTCTTATCACCTCCACCTTGGAGGTGCAGCCTTTTCAGGCCACAGAGGAAGACAATGCAATCAGTCCTGATAAGCTTTGGTCAAATATAAGGGGAGGAGGACCTCCCTTATCCGTGGACTAGGAGGGCAATAGGGAGAGAAAAGGGATGGAGGATGAGATTGGGAGGAGACGAGGGAGGGGGCCACCGCTGGGATACAAATTGAATGAACTGTAACAAATGCTAATTTTTTAATAAAATGAATAATAATAAAAATAGAAACTATGGTCTTTTCCCTGATATGGGTCTCTATAGGCTCATGAGTGTTTGGTTCCCAGCTGGTAAAATTGGGTAGAGTTAAAAGGCATGATCCTGTTCTGGGGTTTGAAAAGGTTCAGGAAATTTCCAATGTCACTTTCTCTACCTTGTGGTGTGTCTCAAGATGTATGCTGTCAGGGACTGCTCCAGGACCATGCACCCCTGCCTGCTGCTATGCTCCCTACCATGAAGGTCATGGACTCAACTGTCTGAAACTGTAAGGACCAAATAAACTCTTTTTTTCTATAAGTTGTCTAGGCCAAGGTGTTTCTTCACAGAAATATAAATTGAACTAAGAATATCCCATATACCTCACATTATAAGAGAAATAAGGAAATTGTAAATACTTAAAAATATGTCCTAGTGACTTCTGAATTGTAACAGTGAGTATTGGTGCCTGGTTGTGGCATGCATCTTCTGAGTCTAGGTGGTCTGATTAGTCTTGGTCCTTCATATATGCCCACTTGAACTTGGGAGGAGAGGTGACAAGGGCTGATACAGGCAGACTGAACTGCAGAGGGCTGATGATGACTGCTTGTGACCTATTGGTCTTTGTGAACCTGACTTCTGATTGAGACTGCCATTACTTCTGCTGGCACTGCCCTGCCCAAAGGCCCGTTGAAAGTGACATATTGTTTCTTTCTGAATTGATTCATAGCAGTTCAAAACATTGAAATAGATTACTACAAATTTTTCATGCCTCCAAATTATTTTAGTGAAAACATGAAGCTTTGTAATCATGTTTACAATGTTTTATTATTGGTGTATATTTTAAAAACACAGAGCTGCACACTGTTTTTTGTTGTTGTTGTTGTTGGTGGTGGTGGTGGCAGTAGTGGTGGTTTGGTTTGGATTAGTTTGATTTTTTTGAGACGGGTTTCGCATGGACCCTTGGCTATCCTGAACTCATTTTGTAGATCAGGCTGGCTTTGAACTCATAGAGAGATCTGCCTGCCTCTGCCTCCCTGAGTGCTGGGATTAAAGCTGTGTGCCACCATGCCAGGATATGCTACACATCATTAACACACACACACACACACATATATTACAAATGCAAAACACAAACTAGGGAATCAAAGATTGTAAACTTTGTCATCAGATAATGAAAGAGAGTAACACTGAGAAGAAAAACAAGGACAATGACAATTTTATTGGCAAATGTTTTAAATTTTAATTGAAACTTTATATTTGAGTAAAACTGTATTTATCTAGACAAATAAACTTAAATGGTGTTATAATTTGTTCAAATAGCATTTATTACTGTCTAAAGCTTTGAGGTTTGATTTCTACTTCATTTGTGGATTTAAGAAACATGTGTCACACTTACAGAAGAATAAATAATATTGCATTGATCACATATGATAGTATGTCTCAGCTGGACAAACAGAATCCCTATGAGGTTATGGCTGTCCTTACTCCAGTCCCAGCGATCCCCAGAAATGAACATTTTGGTGAGACAGCCTGTTTCCCAAGACAGTCTGTCTCAAATGAGCAGACAATACCAGAGATGAGAGGCTGCAGACCTGTACATGGCCCCTTGCAACTGCACACAAGTCTTTATCACAACCCCCTCTACAAACTCCAAGTATTCCCCTCTTTCCTTGCAGACCCCCATTTTCCACAAAAGGGTGTCCTTCACTGTTTGAAATCGTCTCACCCGTTGAGGTCAGACTGTGGTCTCTTTCTTGCCTCTTGTCTCTTTACTCTGTGTTCTTAAGTCTGTTGGAGTAAGGATGGCATCCTACTTCCCTATCCAGTTGCTATAACAAAAAGAATCTAACAAAGATCACTTAGAGGGAAGAGCATTTATGTGACCTAACAATTCTGGGTTACAGTCCATCTTAGAATGGAATTCCCAGCCACAGAACTTGTCACATCCCCTCCATAATCAACAACAAAGAGCATCGGATGTTTGCATGGCATGCTCTGCTCACTCTCTCCATTTCGTTCAGGGCTTAGGGCCCAATCTCGGAATGGTGCTGCCCACATTCAGGCTGTGTCTTCCCACAGTGATCATTTTTATCCAACACAGACATGTTTACATGCCAACCTGATCCACATAAGTCCTTGCTGAGATGCTCTGTGATGTGATTCTACACTGAGTCAAGGGGACTAAATCAACCATCACAGGTGGAGAGTGTCTCTGAGGCTCTTGAGGCATCGAGTGCAAGCAGTTACCCTTCCTGACACTAGCCTTCAGTCTAACGCTGAGGAAGCCAACACCTCTCCCTCTGGTCCACACTATGTAAACCCCTTTACAGTCTTTAGTCATGTGGAACTAACTTGTACTTTCAAGTCTCATGGAGTCTCAGTCAGTAGAAAACCCAGTCTAAAAAACAACCATTAAGGAGGCAAACATGTCTCGGGAATCATTTAGTGCTTTTTATCCTGCTATGTCACTTTTCCTTGGAGCCATGACCAAATGCCGATATAGCCCAGATAGGTCCCAATGGCAGAGTACAGTAACAATTCCAGAGAAGCCCAACTTGGAAAGCCACGAGGTTATTTGAATTCCTTACTCAGCTGTGGTATCTTCCCCAGATTCTTAGGTTTGTGTTCAGCTCCCCCTGCAGCCCCAGACACTGTGCGCTGAGAGCACAGAAGTACACAGCCGAGTCGCTCCAGTACACAGGGGCTTTCCTCAGGTTGAAGGAAGAGTCCTTCTTGCTAAACTCAGCCTCAAAGCCGTTCACGCCGTGAACCACTGGGTCTCCTGAGTAGTACCTGAGGAGAAGCTGGGGGCCGCGGCCACGGTGCTGTATGTACCAGAAGAGGTAAAGGGCTCCACCATAGGAGTAGTTGCATTTCAGCTCCACCGACTCTCCTTCGAAGACAGTGACTTGGGCATCAGACTGGGTAACTGACTGTGTTTGGACAGCTCCTGAGAAATCAACAATAAGTCGGTAAATGCAATGAGGACTTCATGATGAAAAAATGATCTTACTGAAAGTTAAGTAAGAAAAACAACGAATTGTGTGCATCTACAAACAATAGTTGTACTCACCCAGGAAAAATTGTATTCCCAGGAAGGAGGTGAGGACCCGAAGCATGGCTTATTACAGGAAACACCGCTGATGCCTGTATGGAAAAGCTTGGTTCAAGTAGGATAGTGGCTGCGGTTCCCAGTTCTTGGAGACAGGTGGCACAAAGTTGACAAAACAGCTTCCTTAGGTGAAATTCTAAAAAAAAAAAAAAAAAAAAAAAAAAAAAAAAAAAAAAAAAAAAAAAAAAAAGAAAGAAAGAAAAGCAAAACCTGAAGACGTGGTCCTGGTCCTGACTTTCTGGCGTCTTGATTCTCCTCAACTGGCAGATACTCTGCAACCTGCAGGGCAGGAAGGACTAAGTTGAAGGTGAGGATCAGAAATGGAGATCTCTAATTTGTGCAATGTCGCCCTCTGTCGGCTACTGCAGGATGAAAACTTTTCCCCTATTTTTTTTTTCTTTTCAATTAGACAACTTTTACTAAATGAGAAAACTACATTTAAAATGTGCTTTAAACAAATGGAATTAGAAAAAAAAAAGACATGTGCATTTTAAAGAACTTTTGCACTGTGCTGAAAATCAAATGTTTCTTGCAGTAATACAATGCGCCAATCCATAAAACGTTAAGAGTTCTCAATTTAACATTTTCAAAGACAATATAAGGTTTCACACCTATGGTTACACATAAGGGCATTATATAAATATTATGTCCATCCCCATGAAGCTTACAAATTTGACAATACTCAATAAAAGACTTTAGAATCACATCCAATAGTGTCACAGCCAAAGAATCACAAATCTGTGTCTGTTGTTAAGTCCTCCTTCTAAAATCTCTGTTGACTTTGCTACTCCTTGACATTTGTTAATGCTAACCCTTAAAAAAAGAGAACAGGAAAAGAAATGGCTGCAATAAACTCTTGATCATGTACAGAAATTATTGCTACTATACTTCACTACAAAGCATGTCTATACATATCATGACCTTTGATTATGTGTGTGTATAGGTCTATCTCTCTGTGTGTCTCTGTGTGTGTATCTCTCTATCTCTCTGTCTCTGTCTCTGTCTCTCTCTCTCTCTCTATCTGTCTCTCTCTGTGTGTGTGTGTCTGGGCATCTCTCCCACTTTCAGTTTATTAGGGAGGATTTATAGACACAGGGCCAATAGGACAAAAGAGTCTTGTAAACCTTCTCAACTCTAATGCTCTCTCTCCCACCATCTCTCCCAAGTTTCCTCACCTCCACACACCCAACCCTTGTTTGGCTCACAACAAACAATTCATTAATGGTGTTTGCCTGCAGATTCCTTCTCACAGAATGAAGGCCACAAATGTTCTTACAATTCAGATGCAGTGCTCTCTCACTATGCCCCTATCATAGCCATTACTCAGCAGAAACATTCAAGTTAATCTTCTCAGGCTGGCCTTTATAAGCCTTTGGGGGCAGTGAGCATCCGATCAAGGAAAGTTCTGGTAGATATAAAGATAGTTACATTGATGCAAGGGCCTGTGGGACATGCATATAATAAAGTAGTCTAACATGTGAACCCTTGCCTCAGAATTAAACAAACATATCTATTTTAATCAGACTTGTGAAGACCCAGTGGCTTTAGATAAGCAATAATGATATGATAATGATAACACAATACTGAGAAGAGACAGCAAAATGCCAGTATCAATTGGTCTGGCTAGTTTGGGGATGATTCACCATCAAAGAAACAAGAGACTCATGAAGGTACTTATAACACACACACACACACACACACCTGAGAGGTTTAAGATTTAAGAAATTAGTAAAAGAAAATTTGCAAGAGCCATGGACTCCTTAGGCAAGCACCAATGAAGCAGAGACCAGAGAAACAGAAATCGTGGGAGCAGCTTGATTTAGACACCTAAGTATCCAGCAGTTTTCAGTGGGTAGAAGTTGGGTAGTCTAATGGAGGCAATGTTGATTGGGGTCAATAGTCATGCGATTCTTCTGAAATAGAAGATTTTTCCTTCCCACTTCATCTTTAAGACATCTGGAGCTAAAAAAAAAAAAAAAAAAAAAAAAAAAAAAACGGCAAGTAAAGGGTCCCTGGTGAAGAAGAGATATTATCTCCATCTATGTACTTGTAAGAGAGTCATAAAATAAGAGAAGTTGAAGTTGAGAGAGCTAAAATGAGCTAAATCTGCAATTAGAGTTATAGATTCCAACACCCAATACCAAGTAGCTAATTAGACACAAAAACTGGCACTAAATTAGAGCAACCAATTAGACCAAATTGACACCTGTACTGACCATTACACTTGTCAATGCAGTGAAATTTTGGCCAGTGTAAAAACCTTGTTCTCCCAGGCAGATCATACCTCCAGACAGTTCAAAATACATCAGTGAACCAGAAGGAATAGATACGTGTTTGCTGGCCACAAAATAATGTAGAAATCACTAATATGAAAAAAGGCAAAATAGCAACAAGTATCTGGAAGTTAAGTAACAGTTTTAAAGTAACTCACTGATAAGGGATCAGATAAGAAGTTAAGTTAGAATCTATTTTGAACTAAACAGTGGTAAATCACAGCCTATGGAAATGTGTTGGATATAGCTAACACATACAGAGGGAAATGTATACCATTTCAGAAGATAAGAAGGAGTTAAAGTCATCAGTGAACATCTACCATGAGACTCATGCTCCGTCATTCTTGACCATTTTCCAGTTCATTGCTACTTAAATATTTTATTTCATACACATTGATGCATATAATGTGTTTGGATCCATTCCACTACCATTCCTTCATTCAGATGCCTCTCCTACTCACCCATCTTTTGAACTTCATGCATTCTTTGTGTTTATTTCTTTGTTTGTTCCAAATAAATATCCAGTGAGTCCACCTAGTGCTGCCTGTATATATGTGGTGTGGGACCATCTGCTGGAAAACTTATTAGGGCCCACATCCCTGAAAAAAGAGATTCCCCTATTTTTTAATTATTGAATTAAGTATGTGGAATAATTTATATGTAACAGAAAATTTTCTGATATTAACGCAGGTTTATAATTTTCTTATGCTGGGTACTAGCATGGCATATAACTTTTCCCATACTTTCATTTTTCAGTCTGTCTTGTCAGTGAAAAGGGTTTTTTTGTTTGTTTGTTTGTTTTGTTGCTTTGCTTTGTTTTTAAAGAATTCTGTATTGTCTGGTGGTTTTAGACTAACTTCACGGTTCTTCTCTTTTGATTGAAAATTTTTGTTGCTTATATTTAATGTAATCATTTTAGGCTGTAGATTAAAACAAAAGAAACATTGATGCTTGTATTGCTTTTTAGGGATTTTATTATTATTATGCTTTTCCCTTTTTACTCTTTATTCCAATATTTCTGTATTTCTGAGTTTTGGGGGTTGTGTGAGATTATAATTCAGACAATTTTAGTATCAGCATTTTTGTTATTATGCAAAAACCTCAATGCCATATATGTTACATTTCTCTGTAAGTCCTTGGTCAAGAAGAACTTAGAGGCGCCTAAGGATTGAAATCCACCCCAGTTCTACAGTGTCAAGCTCTGTATCACAGTGTGTCCCTGGGAGGAGCTGCTAAAACCTAAAGGAACTCCAATGAGAATAAAAGAATAATAATAACTAGAAAAACTAGTTTAGAATAATAACTCCTCATCTTGGGTGTTCAATCTGATTTACTTGACATATAAAGTATAGGATTGAGAGTTATATATGAAATTGAAGTGAAACTGATTCATAAAACAAAGTTCATAATATTCTTCTGTGGTGTACTTTTTCATTTACATAGCATATTTCATGGAGAACCATAGAGATTCCTTGCCTAAAAAGTTATCTTACTTGGGAAATTACTATACCATAATATTACATTGGGACATTGGGAGGTACTGAAAATAAAATAAGGGAAAACTTCTGCTGTGTAATTGTCCTTAAGTGACACATTTTTATCCATCTACACTTGTTTCCATTCCTCATAATATTCATATGTTGCAATGAGGGACACAGCTGCAGATACAGTTCCGCTCACCAGAAGAGAAGGAAGAGTTAAAGTCCTCCTGCCTGCATAGCAATGCCATGCTTGGTTTCCAAACATCACTAACTCCCCATTCCTGTGCATCTATTTCAAATCAAGCTCAAGCACACATGGGAGAGAAACAGATAGCCTGCCTGAATTTTTTCTTGCATGAGTGCTACAACAAGAATTTGACTTCAGTTCAGCAATGGACGCCCATATTACACTAGGCTTCCTCATAATTTAACAGGTGAACAGTGTAGGGAAGCAATGGGGGCAGTATAACCAGCACAAATATTTTAGCTGGACACCAGATGGCACTGCTTCAATGCTCCATGGGGAGCATGCAAGAGACCTATTCTCAATAAAGAAAAATATATTCAGATATTTTCACACTGTGGTGACCCTTGTCTGCATGCATACAGGATGGTACTGTAAATCTCACCAAAACTCTATGGCTGGGAGATCATACTCCCTATGAATAAGCCCATTGTTTTGCTAACAAACATAGTATCAAATTGCATTTTAAACATGAATCTCATAAATAAGCAGGAAAATTGTGGACTTATAATGTATTCTATTAAGTGAGGTGACACAAGCTCAGATGCTAAAAAACATGTTCTCTGTCATATGACGATCATAGCCAGGTATATATGTGTAAACATGCAAACAAATGTACAGACCTCATCAGAGAAGCTTCTTTATCAGTGGAGAACCATTCATGAAGAAACTCAAAACTGGACAAAGTACAGAGAAAAACTGTCTTTGGATTGCTCAGCCAAAAATGGTACATCTATCACACACACACACACACACACACACACACACACACACACACACACACAGCTCAAGGTCCTTCTTGGAAGAGAGGTTGGAACGACTGTGAAAATCGTGGCTTCTGGACTTGACAGAACTGATGCACTCATGAATGCACAACATCTGCCCTTGTCAGCACAAGACCTGCACAATATGAAGCCAGCATTTCAGCATGGATGGGAGAGATGTAGGATTCCCATCACTAGCTATGGAATTGTTGACAGTTGATAACTATTAGAAAAAGGAGAACAGTGTTCTTTCTTTCTTTCTTTCTTTCTTTCTTTCTTTCTTTCTTTCTTTCTTTCTTTCTTTCTTTCCCTTCCTTCCTTTCTTTCCCATCCTTCCTTCCTTCCTTCCTTCCTTCCTTCCTTCCTTCCTTCCTTCCTTTCTTTCTTTCTTTCTTCTTTCCTTTCTTTCTTTTTGTGTGTGTTTTTTTTTTGTTTATTTATTTATTTGAGCCAGGATTTGTCTGGGTAGCTTTGGCTGTCTTGGACTTGCTTTGCAGAGCAGGCTGGCCTTGCACTCACAGTGACTGGCCTGCCTCTGACTCCCTGAGTGCTAAAATTAAAGGCATGCATCACCGTGGCTGGCTGAGTCATTTTTTTTTTTTATGGGAGTAGCACCTTGTGGGTTTCTCCTGCTCCAGCGGGTGGTGCCATGTCCATTTATAAATGGGGAACAATAATTGGACCTAGAAGGTTTTTTTTTTCCAATGCAGTTTATTCAGGAACCTTGAACAATCATCGGACCCTGGGGAAAGCCAGCCCACAGCTTAAATAGCCTTTGGGAAGTATACTTTATTTACATTGTATCCCCCCTCTAGTTCCCTCCCTCCTCCCCTTCCAATCCCTCTCTTCCTCCCCCTTCTCCACACACTTCCCTCCCCAAGTCCATTGGTAGGGGAGGGTTTCTTTTTCTTCCTTTGATCCTAGTCTGTTAGGTCGCATCAGGAGTGGCTGCATTGTCATCCTCTGTGGTCTGGTTAGGCTGCTCCCCCCTCAGGGGGAGGTGATCAAAGAGCAGGTCATTCAGTTCATGTCAGAAGCAGTCCCTGTCCCCATTAATATGGAACCCACTTGGACACTGAACTGTCCTGTGCTACATCTGCGCAGGGGTTCTAGGTTATCTCCATGCATGGTACTTGGTTGGAGTATGAGTCTCAGGAGAGAAAGTTGGGAGTTGGGACCGCCTGATAAATATGGGAGCGGTTGTCAGGGTACTTAAATTGGATGGTGACTAGATAACTCATTGCCTCACACATGATAACATAAAAATATCTTCTGTCTTAGTGAGACCTTTCTTTCCCCAGTATGAGACCTATTTCTTTATCCTTCCATCTATATGTGTTTTCTGATGGAATCTTCCAGAAAACTTAACTGTCACTTACCCTGGTGGTAGTCACATGTTTATCCACCCTGTTTAACTACAATAACACAGAGGATACTTTAAAATGCATGTGAAACACACAAAATTTGACTATTTTTTTCCTAACAAGTAAACTTAGAAATGACCTCATTTTCATATTTCATTGATTGTTTTTTTATGACTCCATTTTATAAATTCTGAATTTTAGCCTTTTCATAAATATATGTCACAGAGATGGATACAAGTGCACATCTTTAGAGTCCCAGCTACTTGAGAAGAATATAGGAGTAAAACTATGAATCCAGTAGTTTTTGGCTTGCCTGAGCAACATAGAATAAACTGTTCTAAAAAAAAAGCATAAAAGAAATCCATCTGTATCCATAACCACTAGGTCATGTGCCCATGTGGTCAGGATCACTTGCTACTACTTCCATATGGAGGCAGAGAAGGGTCTCAAGGAGAAAGGGGAGCTGCTTGACAGCTTGTCTTTTTCTGTGCAACTCCCCTGACTGTGGGAAAATAAGAATTTGTGGTATAATCCACTCTGTGGTATGCAGGAGTGGAGGGGAGGGGAAGTGGGGAAATCTGGTCAAGCTGTACAGTTTCAGTTACATGACTGAGTCTAGATGTCTGAGTCCAGCATTGGGCCTATAGTTAACCATATGGCCCTACAGACTTTGTTAAAACTGTGCATATAACGTTAAAAGTCATTACTGAAATTAGGAAAGTCTTATCTCTGAAAAACCTAAACTTAAGTAACTTAAAGAACAAAAATGGTATGAAAAATGCACAAAGCTCTCAAAAGGACACCAGAGTTAAATGAATCATGATATATTAAGAATCGTGCCAGTAGCCATGAAACCAGAGTGAGAACAAGAGTCTTTGGTGTAACCGAGAAGAACAGGCCACAGATGAATATTATTCATGACATAGATGTACTGCCCACTTTTTATTCCATTCATGAAATACTTGTTTTTTTGAGTGACAGCTACTGTATTTCCCAGAATGGTCTCGTACTTCTTGGCTGAAGTGTCTTTATCTACTTCACAAGTAACTAAGACATTCCAATACTATTTTAAGGCACATTTTTATAGCTCTAGACACAGTGACAAGAATGCAAGAAAACCACATTATCTCACTTTACATAAGGATTTAGGCAATTGTAAATACATTTAGAATGAAATATTTGTTTCTTAATTTTTCCAAACTGATTATGAAATACCTTATTTTTAAAAGCTTCAATTCTGCATGTGAAACCGTCCATAATATTTTAAACAACAGGATCATATCATGTAATCCAATCACAAATAATAATTTGGAATCATAATTTTATAATTTTCTGTATTAACATATAGTTATAAAATACATATTTAATTTGTATATGCTTGTTAAAATTCTGAAATATTTCTGAGTGTTAATTGTCTCTTGGTTAGCAGAATACTCCTCAGCTTTGAAAAACCCTACAAGAATGAGTGTAACACCTGACATTTGAATTGTGAGGGTGGAGGTTTGCTTTGCTACTACCTTTGTTAATGTGCAATAAGGTTTAAGAAGCTATTTTAATGTTTTCTTTTGGCTTAAATGTTGTCACTTTTGGAAAAAAGTTACATGACGTACTTTGTGCCGAGAATAATATGTACTTTGTGGCCATTCAATGAAATATTTTACAGATGTCCCTTAAGCCATTTGGTCTATGTAAAGTTTATCTCTAAGGCTTCATGGCTAACTTTTTGTGTGGATTATTTACCTATTGGCCAGAATAAGAGTGACAACACCCACTGTTACACTCCTTATTACATCTGGGTGAGTCTGTCTAGTACAGTTTCCTTTACAAACTATCATTGGCACATATATATTTACAAATGTTCTATGTTTTTGCTCAACAGTTCCCTATGTCCAGGTACATTTGTGCCTTCTGACTGGTTGTGGCTTGAGATCTGTTTTTAAGATAATGAACACAGGTACTTCTGCTTGCTCTTGAGTGCCAATTTCTTAGAATGATATATTTCACCCTTTCACTTTCTGTATGTGTATACCTTTGACAGTGAGATGAGTGTCTTGAAGACAGCATACTCCTGGGTATGTGGTTTTAGCGTGAGCAACAGTCTTTTAATTGATGAACTAAGACCATTTACACTTGGGATTGTTGTGAAGGTATGCCATTTTATTCTTTCTGATTATTTCCATTCCTTTTGTTCTTCATCCTTTGATTATCTTAAAAGCTAACTGGTTTACTGAGATAATGTCTTTATTTTTGAGTAATTTGTGTGTTCTTTCCAGAAGTCTCAGGATTCTTGAATAACAATAATTCATCACCTGTGTGCAATATTCTTTTAAAATCAAAATCTCTAGGGTGCCGTTCATGGTCTGGAAGATCAGGCTGAATCAAGACAACAGCTGTACCTCTTCCAAGCCCAGCCTCCTCCATCTCATCCTGCTTTCCTCAACTGTTTATGGGCAAAAGAATTCCAAGTTCAGATTTTCCTTCCCAGAAACTCACTCTATGGCACTGTGTTATTTCTTTTAATTCTAAAACAACTGTTGAAATAGTTATCATACTAGACCCCATAGCAAATCACCCTAAATCAGTTACTTTTCTCTTACTGTGATAAAATACTGAGGTAAAAAGAAAGTTATTGAAGACTTTATTTTGGCTTAAAGTTCCAGAATGAAAAGAGTCCATCTTGGTGGGAGACAGACAGGACAGTGAGCAGCAGGCATGGGAGCTGGAGCAGGAAGCTGAGAGATCATATCTTCAACCAAGAGCTGGAAGCAGAGAGAGTGTTGGAAGTGGGGTGAGGCTGTAACTCTTAAGGCCCAGCCCCAGGGACTAGCTGCACCAGCAAGGCCTCATCTCAGTGTGTTCCCACAGACAGTGCTACCTCCTGGTCAACAGGTCTTCAGTGTGTGAGAACATGAGGACCATTCTCATTAAACCACCATGGACCTCTTAGTAACACAGGCCATAATAAGATTGGAACGCTACCCTGGATTCTTGCCAAAATGCCACAAACCCAGAAGTTACACAATGAAAAGCTGAGTACAGTTTTAAATATTTTTATTCTATATCAGTCTTTCACTGTTCCTCAGTGCCTTTTCAATATTTTTGAAAATGCCACACAGATACACAATGAAATATCATATCTACCCCCAGTTCTCCACTTAAATATACATATATATTTATAATATATATTACATATAATATATCTTGTGTATGTTATATAATCATACATACATATTATATAACATTCATATATTAATGAAAATAAACACAGAAAAGCAGCAAATGAGACAGATAACTGAGCAAAGATACAAACTATAAATATATAACACAATCATATTTATGTCCTTTTCTCCTTATAACCTACTATGTCCAGTTAGTGTGTTACCCATATGTCCATTATGGGAACATACAGTGGAGCATGTGAATCTCACCAGTGGCCATATTTTAATTAAGAATAATTATCCCATGGTGCTGGAGAGATACATAATTCAGGGGTTAAGTGCACAGGCTGCTCTTCCAAACGACCTATGTTCAATTTCCAGCACCTACATGGCAGCTCACATTTATTTGTAACCTTAGTTCCAGGGACCTGACATCCTCACAAAGATATCCTTGCAGGAAAAGGGCCAATGCACATAAAGTAAAATAATAATAATAATAATAATAATAATGAAAAAGATTTACTATCTCTCTGTTTATATCTACCTACCATGGTAAAATATAATATCTTGTAAATACATGCTTTGGAGTATCATTATTCTTCCATGATCTGGAAATATTTGTTCAGTCTCACTTCTAAACACTGAGAATGTGTAGAAAATCCTGATTCTGTTGCATCCTTTTAGTAAGTGTGTCTGTGAACACACCTAACCAAATATCCTGTCCCTGCTATACAGGTTTTCCTGGACCTATAGACTATATAAACAGGGTCTTGAGAGACTAAGATAAAGGAAGTACATTACTAACTCTCAGGGAGATCTGTTATTATATAACATTTTCATGTATCCATGAATGATAAAATCCAGAGCTACTGCACTGACTTGTGGTATATCTTCAGTGAGCACCCACAAAAAAATACCAAGTGAGGGGACATTTTCAGCATTTTAAATAGTAATAAATGGAGGTACTTATGGTGACACAAGCCTATAATCCCATATCTTGGGGTGAAACAGAAGGATCAAGAGTTTTAGGCCGGCTTAGGCTCCACAACAAAATCTTATCCAAAGCTAAATGAATTAATGAAAGTAAATACAGGAAGGCAGAGGATGAGACAGTTAACAAATCTAAGAGACAAACTACAAATGAGAGAAAATCTTGCCAGCTACTCATCTGACAGAAGATAAAACCACACATACAAAAAACCCTAAACAATAAAAACAATCAATCAAAAAAATGGGTTTGGGCACAGAGAATTATCAAAAGAAAAAATGCAAATGGTCAATAATGAAAGCATTGAACATCCTTAGTCATCAGTGAAATTAAGTTAAACTGATTTGAGACTTCATCACATCCCATTCAGAACAGCTATCCTCAAGAAATCAAATGATAACAAATACTGATGCTGATGTTGAAAAACAGGATTTTATTCACTGTTGCTGGAAGCATCGACTGATGTGACACCTGTGATAATAAGCATAAAATGGCCTCATAAACCTAAAAGAGGTAGTGTTATGTGCCCTAACTCTGTAATTTCTTGTTATATATTTGAAGTACTCTATATCTTACTACAGAAATACTCATTCAATACTGTTTATTGCTGCTTTGTTCAAAATTCATTGGGAATGAAGGCATTCTAGGTGTTATCAACAAAACAATGAATAATAACTTGGTGTAGATGTATATCTATCTAATAGATAGATACAGAGATAGATAGATACAGAGATAGATAGATACATCTATACATATATAGATAGTTGGTAAATAGATACATAGAGATGAATAATAGATAGATACAGACAGAAATAGATAGACAGACACGTAGACAGATCAGTATTGCTCAGAAATATAAAACTATGGAATTGGTATGAAAATGGACACAACTGAAAAACACTACAGTGAGTTATTCAGATTTGGAGAGACAAATACATGCAAATCTTAGCTTCTAATTTTTATTTTTATATATTCACACGAATATGAGTGTGTGTAGACACCACACAACTAGAAAGCAGCCATTGAGAGGAGAAATTGAAGCATTAAGATAGATGAGTGGGAGGTAATAGAACCCATGATGTGCAAGTGGAAGTAGGGATACTGGGAGCAAGAAGGATTGAGTGGGAATGGGGAAACGGGAGATGGCAGAGAGAATAAGATGGGAGAAGAGATGACCAGAAGTAAATATGTATGAACCTGACATAGAGAAACCTGTGACTTTCTAGTCCCAATTTATTTCTAATATCAGAGATCAGACCTCTACTCTTGCCTGATGCGCCCAAAACAAAAAGGGGGAACTGTAGAGAGCTGCGTAATGCCACGACTGAAAGATGGAGCTGGTTTCCGCCTTCCACCTTCCCAATGGTGAGTGCTCTCTGTCAGAAACAACTCCACATTTGGCTAAGGCTGAGGATCTGGCTTGCTTCCATGTATGTGGACCTATCTGCATTGCCCACGTGGCATGCTGAGGTTGGCTACCCAGAGGCTATTTAAAGTGGCCTGGCTTTACCCAGGGTCAGATGATTGTTCAAGGTTCCTGAATAAACTGCATTGAAAAAAAAAAAAAAAACAAACAAGAAGTTTTTATTTAAAGCTCTTAAAATCAAGGAAGCTAGAATGTTGTACTGGTGATGGTGGTCTTTATAGCACGGCATGTGGTGAGCGTCATTGCCAAATATTTGTTTCCAACATTGTTACATAATCATCACCATGTGAGATGAGAAAAGTGGAAAATATTTTAAATGAACCAAAACTTTGCCTTTCTCTTCAGGACTACTTCTTTTCAAAATGTTAAAATACCTTCCCAATCAATCAAGCCCTTGCTCCTCTTGCTATTAATTCCCACTGCGTACAGAATAGAAACAGAATTTCTCGACTGTGTGGTCTGAGATCTCTATAAGGCATTTTGTGACCCAGTATGTTTGTGTGCAGGCTGCAGGTGCCTGGGGAGCACTGTGTCTCACTGCACAGAGGTAGACAGCAGAGTCACTGGGCTGGGAGTCTCTGATATGCAGGGAAACATGCAGGCTGCCTTTATTGAGGTGAGCTGTGAATCTGCCTTCCTCCTTGTCACCATTGGAGAAGATGGACATCATCGCCTCGAGGCCTTTCCCAGAATGCTGTCTGTACCACCAGAAGTACAGAGAATTACGATCACTGAAAGTGCAGTTGAGAGAGGCCATGGCTCCCTCTGGGACACTGAGAGATTCTGGGATCTGTTGCACCTTCTGCTGGCTGCTCAATCCTGTGCAGAAAGACAAAGGTCAGACAAACAGACCTGGAGGCGTGTGGATACTAACACAGCAGAATGCTTTTCCAAAAGCCCACCCCTAACTAGAGATTAAAAACAAATGTGTTTTCTACCATTAGCCTGGAGCAGCAACAACTTTACATACCACACCTGGATCCCAAAGAAATTCCCAGACTTACAGCTTAAATGAGGCCACAGGACCACTAGTGAAACACTCAAGGATTTCATCTCTCCTCCCTCTTCAGTTAGAATTCAGATTCTCAACTCTAAACACATATGGTTATATTCAAAAGTTTCCACATCTTCTGCTTCAGGAAACATGAAAAGCCTCTTTGCTAGCAATGAGAAAAGGGACTCTCTTCACCACCTCTGCAGCACCAAGACTTTCCTCCAGCCCTTTCTCCACCCCTCCCTCTATTTCTTGCCCTTCCTTCCTCTCTCTGACTTGAGAACTCTACTTCGGATCCCTAAGAAGACACTGCTATCTTGTGGATTTATGATAGTGATCAAAGAAATAATCAAACTTCAAACTCTTCTAATGTAATTATTAAAAGTAAAGTTCTTGAGAGTTCAATTGGCATTTTAAACAAACATTTGCCCCCCGAGTGTGGGTGGGGAATGAGATTGTGTGTGTGTGTGTGTGTGTGTGTGTGTGTGTGCACTCCGCATAAGTTGTCTTCTTTCTCAGTAATAATAAGTATCACACACAGGTATTCACCAGCACTGGAAAACCACTTAGAAATGCCAGCCAGAGAAATCTGAGTGAGGCTTTTTCACACAGCATAAATCTAACCCTTGTCACTCCCATTCAAATACATCTACAAGCTTTACAGATGGCCTAGACAGGCTGCTTATCTAGGTTAGAGTCTAGAAAGGCCTGGAATGCTTCATTTTATTTACAGCCAGGAACATATTTGTGTGCTTGGTGCAGAACAGATGGAACTGTGTCTAGCAACTCAACAATAAATAAAACTCGGGAACTTGTTAATTTTTGTAATTTTTTATTCTCTCTTCTTGAATAAAGTCCTTTGAGTAGGGATTGATTATGAAAATTGTAAATAAGGTTTCTCTCCCCCTCCCCCTTTCTGACTCTGCTTCACCTCTCCATGCTCCCCTTTCTTCCTTATCTCTCTTCTTCCCTAACACTTCCACTTTCTCCCACTCTCCATTAAAACATAGGCATGAAGCCATATGTACCAGGGGAATGTCTGTGCCAGAGCTGAACTGGGTGCACATAGAACAAGGCAGGAAACAACTGTCCTGCAGGAGTCTGTGAGAACTCCATAGTGACCAGAGTAAGAATCTGTGGAGGCAAGAAGGCAGTAGGATCAGCACAGCCAAGGAGTTGGTTTGTGCTTCGGGCCTCTGATATTGCGTAGTATATTTTCAAAACACTTGATTTTTGACAAAGGAGCCAAAACCATACAATGGGATAAAGAAAGCATTTTCTTTTTTTTTTTCATTTTTTTATACTTACACTTTGTTCACTCTGTATCCTGGCTCTAGCCCCCTCCTCCAACCCCTCCCAATCTCCCCCTCCCTCCCTCTTCTTCTCCTATGCTCCTTTCCCAATCCAATGATAGGGGAGGTCCTCCTCCCCTACTATCTGACCCTAGCCTAATCAGGTCTCATCAGGACAGTCTAGATCCTTTTTCTCTGTGGCCTAGTAAGGCCACCTCTCCAGGGAGAGTGACCAAAGAGCAGGCAACTGAGTTCATGCTACTGACTTCCCCTGCTCCCCTTACTAGTGAACCCCTGTGGAGAATGAGCTGCCCATAAACTACATCTGCGCAGGGGTTTAGGTCCTCTCCATGCATGGCCCTTGGTTAATTCATCAGTCTCTGCAGGCCCTCCTGGGCCCAGATTATTTTGCTCATTGATTTCTTTAATGAATATATTCACTTCTCTTTCAAGACCTCTAACATAGTCATAAAGGGTAATTTGAAATTCTTGTCATGTGCATCAGCTATCTTGTGTTTCTTGGAGCCTAGTGGAGTAGGGTTTTTTGAGCTTTAATGAAGATATATCATTCTCAATGTTATTGTTTTTATGCTGGAATCTAGACATCTAGGTTTGAGGTCATTGTAATTCTCTGTGCTGGTGTGTGTTCTTGCCTTTGTCAGATGTGTGCTCTCTTCCTTGGATTCTATTCTCCTTGGTTCTAACAACAGGGTGGTGGCTGTGGGTTGCCTGCTAGGGAATCCTTCTGAGATCCTGCCACATGTGGACACTGGATTCCAGAGAGAATGTGTTTCTTTCCAATTGGGTGCTAACACTTAGGCAAAGGGGTGGGCTAAAAGATGAAGGGTGAAGAGATCCATGGTAGGGAAGAAATCAGGGAGTGGCATCAGGATCAGTCTAGTGTTCTGGGAATGTGGAAAAAGGTATGAGGACCACAGAAGACAGTCTACTACAGGTCTGAGGATGAAACTGGGAGTTGGATTTAGAGGAGATGGAGGACATTGAAATTCTGGAGATTATCTGCCTGCTCTGGGTTCCCTTTCTCCTATCTTTTCTACCTATGTATCTGTATTACAAATCTTAAGGTATACAAAGGCTGTAGCCCTCTGATAACCTGTCCTTACAAACTATTAGATATACATTATCTAGATGACACCTTTCCTGGCATATGTTGTTCTGCCTGAAGAAAATGACCTGCAGATAGGTGGAGATGAAGAAAAATGACCACGGTATCCACAGCTTTCCTGTGAAATCAATGTGACACTTCATGAGTAACCACTGATATTGTAGGGTTTCAGTTTCCCCTATGAAAATCCAGCTGTGATAACATCTTCCTCTTGTTCTGCTCTGACCGTTTGTACAACTTTCACCAACCAGAGAAACTTTGGGGCACACACAGACTGGTGAAAAACAGCATGATCTAAAAGACAGATGATCAGAAGTCAGGTTTTTTTGCTTCTCAAGGTTTGTGCTCAACCCCCCCCACCCCGCAGTGTCTGCCACTGTGTCACTCAGAGCACAGTAGTACACAGCCGAGTCTGACTCCTGCACCGAGGCTTTCTGCAAGTGGAAGGAGGTGGTTCCTCTATCATATGTGGCTTCAAACCCTCTGCTGCTTCCCTTCTCGCCAGCTGTGATGACTTTCAGGAGGAGCTGGGGGCCTTCTCCAGGATATTGGACATACCAGACAAGAGTTGGGTACCCTGTGGCTGAGTACCTGCAGTTTATCAATAGAAAAATGCCTTCTGAGAGGGTCACTTTACCTTGTTTCTGTGTCACTGAGTCTCCATAGATCCTCCCTGGAGCAATAACAGGATATCTCTGTCACATTGAAAACAAAGCTCATGGATGATTCAATATTTTTCTGACATTATAGGAGAAAGAGTGCAAATGGGAAGTCACTGACTTACCAAGCATGAGCAGCATCATAGTCACTAAAGCTGGAGGAGGGTTAATCTTCAGTGTCACCCAGCCACTGTTCTTGACTCTTCACAGAAAGAAATGATGAAATGACATCAAATGATGAACCTGTGAAGCTTATAATTCACATAGATGATGATCTTGTGTTAGGAAACTCCACCCCCTGTTGGACAGAGATTCAACAATGATCTCTGGCAATCCTCCTAGAGGCACAAATGTACTCTCACCGTCAACATCAATTGTAGGGCACATTTCAGACTTCATGTGGCCCTTGACAATGTAAAGAACATAAACAGTGGCCAAGAACATATTGACTGTCATCATTCTGAGAATTATACCTGACATGAAAGTAGAGTACATGTTATAGTAGAACAACTAATGGGCTTTCTGTTTTGGTCTTTACCAAATGATAAACTGAATGGCAAAAAGGAAGTTTTTATAATTTACTTTCACTGATCCAAACTTGTAAAAAGATACTCTGCAGGCCTGCAGTCATGGCTCAGCACTACAGAGCACTTGGTGCACTTGCAGGGAACCCAGGTTGGATTCTGAGAAAACACACTAGTTCACAACAACTGTAACTCCAGCTCTAGGGGAACTCTCTCTTCTGACCTCTGCTGACATTAGGCACACTTGGAAGAAAAACACAAATGCAGGAAAAACACTCATGTTTTTCCTGAGTGTTTATTTATTCTACTCATAAAGTAGAATAATTTTTTTAAAATTTTACAAACATTTTATAAAATTACTATAAATTGACCCTAAGAGTATGTAATCACTACTATTTGTTCTTTTTATCTTCTGGAAGATTTTAAAAAAATGGGATTGTGCTGCCCATTTACTTAGGATGTCATTGGTGTCTTGAAACAATGCTTGAACATTAACTGCACAGAAAAACTACAAGAAAGGAAGCAGTTAAGACTGGCACAACTGATATAGCACATGTGTTGCACCACACTCTGCATCAATGTAGACTATGACCTTTCTTAGCTCTTTTCTGTAAATGTTGTTGTGACCAGTGGTGGCTGTTGTTAGGAAACATGAAGCAGACTATCATTTGGGATTGGTGAGGCATTTGTGGCTCTTTCTTGAGGATCTGCAGACAGCATCCCAAGCAGCCAGCTCACAAACGTGTCTTCAGAAAAGCTTCTTCCTTCAAGTTCAAAGCTTCCACTCATGAGGCTACCTTTCATGGCTGCCTTGTGGAAGCTCCTTGTATCATTTAATTTTGTCTTAGTAATTTTTCCCATTGACAGAATTGGTCTTCTCACAAAATTGTTCTTTCTCACCTTTGTGCACCTTTTTCTTAATTCTTGTTTTGAGGTTACAAATGTGATCTTTAAGCAACAGCCTGTGGCTCAGAAACTTGGTCTCTAACAGTTCAAGATAATGAAGATAGAGATATTCTGGGTTTTTCTCACTAGCGACATTTGTAGTTCATAATGTGCTCTCATGCTCCACTTCTATACAAATGGGAATCATCTATTAAAACAGCATTTCTTTCCTGTTTCCTTTTTAGTTTTACATTTTCATAGGTGTAGGCTTTTGAATGGGTAACATATGGAAATGTACCTCCTTCTCAGAGCAAGTCTCAAGTCCAATGAGAAAGAAGTTGTTTGACCCTAAAAGCAATCACATCACTGTTGCACCAGTAGACATATCTTTCTAATTAGGTTGGTCATTTAACACACAGGATGCACAGAGGATCATTCCAATGATGTTGTATCTCCTCTAACTAGAAGAGAACACTGTAGGTCAGTTCTGATTTGATTTTTCTGTATGTAACATCATAGTTTGTGTTTTCTTCATCGATACAACCTTTTCAATTAAATATGTTACATAACCAAGACTAAGAAAAGTATCATATATTGTGTGAAGACTTGTGAGTCCTTCTGGAAAATAACTCACATGGAGATATCACACACATGGCTCTGAGTATGTGACTATGTTTCCATACCAGGCATGGTGTACCTCCTCTTGAGCAGATCAATAAGTTCAATTAGGGTGTGTGAGCCACTACTGCTCCCAGGGAGTTATTGTAGCATGCTGGACATTGATATAGGTAATGACAGCAAATACTCTTTACTCCATTATAAAATACAACCCTTGAAGAGAAGACAAATTAATTCATGCTGCTAAACTAATAGCTCCCTCTTGGATATGCCAAATTACAAAATTGTGCAATGATAGGATAAACACTTTGATGTCTAAAACTTTCATGTATTATAGTGACAGTGATATTTTCTAACCTTGTTGAAGATGTGTAGCATATGTATTCCTATTGCTAACAGGCAATGAATGAATTGTTTGAAATCTTAATACTACAAAGTAGAATTATGAAAAAAGTAGGGTTATTGAGAAAACCACCTACAACATAGGAGACATTATTGAAATTAGTGCAGTGTCTGAGTAGGTGATCACTGTAAATTATACATGTCTTTCTGACTCACATCTTAGAATGGATAACTTGAAAAAAAAAACATGAAGGCATGGGTGGGATCATTAGTACATTTAAGTGCAGAAAAACCTGCACCTAACATAGTTCACTGTGTTGTAAAGAAACATGACAAGTACTGATTTGTTTCTTCAATGAAAAAAACATGATCAAAGCTAGAAATGTAGTCTACTGGACTGAGATGATGACTTGATAAGTCCAGCACAGGCAGCTCATCATGGCATGGCTATAACGGCTGCAACTTAATAGTTTGTAGGAAATGTTTTTTTTTTAATTAATTAACGTATTTATTCACTTTACATCCCAATGGCAGCCCCTTCCTCCTCTTCTCCTGGTCCCACCTCTTCCTACTTTTCCCCTCCACTTCTCTGCAGTAAAGAGAAGACCCAAGCAACAAACCCAGCCCTGCACATCCAATCTCAACAGGACTAAGTGCATCCTCTTTCACTGAGCCCAGACAAGGTAGCTCAGCTAAGAGAAAGTGATCCAAAATCAGGCAACAGAGTCCATGTCAGAGAGACTCCCTGCTCCCATTATTAGTGAACCCTCATGAAAACCAAGCTTCCCATGAGCTACATGTGTGTACGGAGTCTAGGTTCAGTCCTTGCTTGGTCTTTGGATCATGTTTCAGTCTCTGTGAGGGCCCATTGGCCTATTAGTTGACTCTGTTGGTCTTCTTGTGGAGTTCTGGTACCCTCCTAGTGGCTCTATCTTTCCCCCAAATCTTCCACAAAACTCCCTTAGCTCGGCCTAGTGTTTGGCTTTGGGTCTCAGCATCTATTTTATTCTGCTTCTGTGTGAAGCCTTTCAGAGGTTAGTTATGTTATATTCCTCTCTGCATAGCAAACTATTATTAATGGTGTCCCAGGGTATGGAATGTTTTTTTAGAATAGATGCATATGTGCAGTTCTATCTTTTTTAAAATGACAAAAAACTGACAGAAACTGAAAGGCTGCTGTTCTAACAAGAACTCCAGCCAATTGGATCATTTAAATATCTCCACAGTGAATCTAAAAATTGTATTCTTGTTTGAATTAAAAGTGTGCATTAACAAGAGCATGTATTTTTGTTTTCTACAGGATTAGAGGCATCTCTTCCAAAATACCCATAATGGTAAAAATTCAGTTTCATTTTGTGTTCTTTACCTTTATTCCTAATAATTATGAAGAGAAGTTTCCTGGAACAGTGAGGGTATACCTTCTCCTACCTCAGAAATTTCACTTTTTTCATCACCTGTTATCCTGTGAAAAAAGTAGAACCCAGGAATGATATACTAAAACTGAAGTTAATTGTTGTATTATGTTTGAACATGACACAATGATAGAACACTTGTTGAGTACTTTCAAGACTCTAAACTCAATCCCAAGAACCAAAAGCAAAGGCCATGACCAATCACTGTGTTTGTCCTTGAACCACAAGGACCATGCAAAGCACTCAACAAGTGGTGACAGGTTTGAGGACAGGCTGCAGGTGCCTGGGGAGCAGTGTGTATCTGCTGTGCAGAAGTAGATGGCTGAGTCTCCAGGCTGAGTGGCTGTGACATGCAGGGACAGGTGTTTCTCTTTCTTATCCAACAAAAGGCTGAGTCTTTGGTTCTGCTTTCTTTCCATATTTGAATGGATGCCAATGATGAACTGAGGACCCTTCCCAGGCTCTTGCTTATACCAAGGGAAGTAGGCTGAGGCACTGTCAGTGTAAGTGCAGTTGATGACAGCACTGTCTCCCTCCTGGACACTCAGGGAAGAAGGGTGCTGTTTCACCTGCTCACCTCTGCTCTCCCCTATGCAGAAAGATGAAGAGAAAGGTTTTCAAGTCATTTCTCTTCCTTAATTACTGCTATAGTAAGCAGAAAAAGGCTGAATGAAGCCATTTTCTGGACATCTAAGGATCATCCACTAATACCCCCACACACACCCCATCCTCAACTCACAGTCCATCTGCAGCCAGAGGAAAATGAATAAAGCATGAACAGTTGTCTTCATGGTGCTTCCTATTCAGATCATTGCAGATGCTCAGTCTCCAGCCAGCTGAGCCACTTGCAAGTCTAGATTGACCCTTATGACAGTCAAGCCTGCTGAGTTAGTGGTCCAGCCAATGAGAAGAAAGCCTGTTCATTCTGAATTCACTGAGGATTTTCTGTGCATTGGCTGAGGTACACTGCCACCCTGTGGTCAGATTTCTACTTTCTTTTCTGGATTCTAGTTTCTTTCCTAGTATTCTAAATTACATTAGATAGATAGATAGATAGATAGATAGATAGATAGATAGATAGATAGATAGATAGATAGATAGATGGATGGATAAACTTCAAAAGAGACCGCAGGCCATCAGTGCCTTCTCTACTCTTCCAAAGCTGAGCTTATGTAGAGTGTGAACCAGCCTAACAATGTGAGAGTTTGTTTTATCTTCTTATTCATCCTTGTGAGTATCATATTTTCAGACCTAGCTGGACTCCTGGCCTGTGAACCACTGTGACCAGAAGAGTGTTCCAGGTCCTCACTCGCTTACTCCATCTCCACACTCACAGGCCTAGCTGTGTTTCCTCTGCCTGTAAAGAAGCACATTCAATTGGAAAGACCTGATATCCATCCACTCACATCTCCCCACAACCAGAAAGCATGTTATAGGTCCTGTCGCTTGCAAACCATCCTAGACTGGAAAATGTCCCAGAACCTCCCTGTGCCATCCCCACACTCACAGGCATAGCTTAGCTTGGACAGCTTTTGCACAAACGCAGAGAGCCAGACCTGAGTCACATTGACACGCTTTCTTAATTAACACGGAAATAGAGTCACTTTCATTCCTGTAATCAATAATGAGTATCTGTATCTGAAGAACTGAACTACCAACTCTTAGCACCTGATCTGAATGCAAACAAGCTTGAGAAATATCAAAAAACAGGAACAAAATGCTACTCAGCGGAGGCAGGCTACAATATCAGACCCAATGAAAGAAGTCAGCATGCCGAGATCATATAACAATCACAAAATAGGAAAGGCCAAAACAACCCCACTCCCACACAACCCCACCAGTGCTATAGAAATGTTTCCCAATAAGAATTGCCAAGGGGAGCACAAGCACACAAATAGAGGTGAACCTATAATAATATGGCACAAAAATTTAGGGTTTAAACTAAAATTAATCAGAAGGGATAAGGAGGAACCCTTAAAGACTTTCTATAATTTAAAAAAAAAAAAGAAGGCCCTACATACCCAAAGTTATGGAGCACAATGAAAACTGTGCTAAGAGGAAAGTCCAAAGCACTAAGCACCCTCATAACTTGGAGATATATACTAGCAACACACCTGAAAGTTCAAAAGAGAAAGAAGCAGACACACAAAAGAGGAGTAGATGACAGGAAAAGAGGAAAATCTTTATTTCAGCTTATAGTTTCAGAACACAGCCCATCACTCAGGGAGGTCAGTGCAGAAACTTGAAATCAGCCTTGCTTCCTGGTCTATACAGCAGGACATCTGGACAAGCAATACACTTTACAGCCAAAGAGATGCAGGAGGAGAACAGGAGAATGGTGCCTACTATCTGGCTTGCAGGTCAGTTTATGCTCATCTCCTTCTTATACAGTTTAGGACAACCTGCCTAGGGATGGCCTTGCCCTTAGTGAGCTGGACCTCACTGCAGCAGTTAATAGCCAAGACAATCCCCAAAGACAAATCTATGAGCATCCCCCTCCACCACAGGCCAGAAATCCACACATGCTCACAATACAAGGAATAAGTGTCTCTATGGTGCAAAATCCAACTGAAATATCTGCAATGCAACCCCTCCACCTAAGACTCAAGGAAGTCAAATAGGAGGTGGTAGAGAGATTGGGAGAGCCAGAGGTCTAAAATCACTGCTGCTAGACACATTCCCCCAGAAATGACAAGGAAATGCAATCAGGCATCTCAAAACTATGGTCGTTTGGGCAAAACTAACATCATGATTACATCAGTTGGCATGCCAACATGGGTAAGAGAGAGTCCACATGCTTCAGCTCCTACATGAAGACATTCAGGTTGTAAAAGCTGCAGACAGAGGAAGGATCAGGTTCCTCCAAGGACAAGGTCCCACACAGATTTTCCAATCCCACCTTCTCAGTCCTGAACACATGTCCATATATCCATAGACAAAATTAAATGGAATTAGTAGGTTGCATGGCTGCAAATACTTGTGTGTGTGTGTGTGTGTGTGTGTGTGTGTGTGTCAAGAAAGAAAGTAGAGTGGGAATCCTTAGAGAAAGAGAAGACTGGCAGAAGTGGAGTTAGAACAAGGTATGGTGATGAGTTTGTTATGAACAAACGATGATACGTTTGGATGAAATGTCATAAAGAAACACATTATTGTGCACATTGAGTAAAAAAAATAAGATTTGCTTAGTAACTTCAATCTCTTCTGCTGTGAGAATTCTACTGAACAGACCATTTAAAGGGACGCAGGAAAGCACAGGACGGCAGGCTCTAAATAGCAGCACAGAAAATCTGCTGTGAGAGGCTTGTTGTGGCACTGGGCAAGGTATTCATTTACAAACACAAACACACACACACACACACACACACAATTTCCCTTTCTGCAAATAATGTTTTACACTTTTGGTGTGGTTTACTAAGCACTGGCAGCCATCATTTTGTCTAGTGAACTTTATAGCAGAGATTTCCAATAATCAACTGCAGTTATGAGGCAAATGAAGTTCAAATATTACATAGAAGTCTGCCAAATTCCCCAAAGCTAATAAGTGATAGATCTGGAGCTTCAAGTCAAATCCTAGTCCCCAGGACGTTGCAGTGTTGTTCCAGGAGGGAAGATTCAATAGCTTTGGCATGTCCACTAAGTACTAAACAAGAAAACACATGGAATTCACCCGGCACCTTCCCTCACACGGTGGGTCTGCTTCTCCTGTATTCCATAAAGACCAGCTGCACACTCTGAGGTTGCAGTGTCTCCCACACGACAAAGCTCATGGAGTCTTCTGAGGTCTACTGACAGAGCATCCTAATGACGGCTCTCATGGCTTCTCACAGGCATCTGTGGTCTGTCACATGTCTTACTGCCAATGGGAACACTGTGGGTTATGATGGGAGGGTGGAAGGCAGAGAGAGGACAGCCAGAGCTCACTGTGCCATGTTCCCTACAGCAGCTTCTTCCCAGCAGTGACTCATTTCCACATCTCAGGATATTTCTGCAGTTCTCAAAGGGCAGAATATAGACCCAAGTTTCACTTAGAAAAAAAAAAATTTCCACCTTGTCAACAAGGCTGAGGATGGTATCTTAGGCAGTCTTCTGTTCTCCAGCCCAGAACACCCCTGAATCATATTTAACATTCTTTCACGAACCACTGTCACATCTGACATCTGTAGATCAAACACCACAGTGATCTTCCTGAATGCTCCCTGCCATGATTATCACAAAGTTCTGATTTCAGATCAGTGAGGATAATTGCTGCTACCACCAAGCCTTCTAGACATTCAACTCATGAGCACTAGAGGGGAGCAAAGAGCAAAGCTCAAATTTCAAAGTACTTCAAGAGACTGAAGTAGAGATTAGCTAGAGAGTCAGTCAAAACTTTTGACTTCATTTTATTTTCTTTTCCGTTCTATATTTTCAGAGTCAAAATGCAAATATTTCATGTTTCCCCTCATATGAGGTCCCAGATTTTAATGCTTACACATACATAGCTAAGTGGAGGAATGTCATTCTCCATGGAAATATAAAAAGACAATTAGTGAGGGGGAAAAAGATCTTAAGGAAAGGCAGAAAAATGAAAATAAACAGGGAAAGAAGCAGAAAACACTAAGAGTAACAAAATACAGGTAACACAAAACCAGAAGGGGCTCAAAGGGGGAGTCAAAGAGCCTGGAGGAAGGACACAGGGAGGGGGGTGCAGCAGTAACACTGATGCTCATCCACGGTTTTCAGAGTACATTCCCTGGACAGACTTAGGACTGGATATCAGGGACAGACAGATGCACCTCAGAGGAGGAGAGAATAAAGTTTTATCCCTTGGGAATGGGAGATGCCCAAAGGCTGAGGGTTCAGTAACTGGTTCTGAGCTGAGTCTTTTGTAGCCCTCTTGGTCCTCCCCTTTCCTATGTTCATCTGTTTAGACACCCACATCCTTACCTTCCAGCCACTTCTTGACAAGTGTCTTTTAGGACCTAGAAGCCTTCACCTCAGGGTCTGCTTATGCTTTCACATCAATCCCATCCCCCTTCTAACTCTTTCAGAAGTTCATTTGCATTCTTTTTTTAATTTAACTTCATTTTATTAATTGCATTTATTCACTTTGTATCCCCCCATAAGCTCCTCACTCCTCCACTCCAGGTCCTACCCTCCTTCCCCCTTCTTCACGCATGCCCCTCCCCAAATCCACTGATAGGGGAGGTCCTCCTCTCCTTCATTCTGGTCTTAGTCTATCAGATCACATCAGGAGTGGCTACATTGTCTTCCTTTGTGGCCTGGTAAGGCTGCTCCTCCCTCAGGGGGAGGTAATCAAAGAGCAGGCCAATCAGATTATATCAGGCAGTCCCTCTTCCCATTACTATGGAGCCCACTTGGACACTAAACTGCCATGGGCTACCTCTGTGCAGGGGTTCTAGGCTATCTCCTTGCATGGTACTTGTTTGGAGTATCAGTCTGTGGGAATATCCTTGTGTTGAAATTTTCTGGTCCTGTTGCTCTCCTTGTGGAGTTCCTGTCCTCTCCAGATCTTACTATTTCCCACTTCTTACATAAAATTCCATGCACTCTGCCCAAAACTTGGCCATAATTCTCAGCGTCTGCTTTGATAGTCGGCAGGGCAGAGCCTTTCAGAGACCCTCTTTGGCAGGTTCCTAGCTTGTTTTCTGTTTTCTTCTTCTTCTGATGTCTCAAGTACACAATAAGGACATTTGCTAAACCATGTTTGTAGCAGCTTTATTTGTAATAGCCAGAAGCTGGAAACACCCAGATGCCCCTCAACTGAAGAATGGATGCAGAAATTGTGGTACATCTACACAATGGAGTGTTACTCTGCAATGAAAAATAAGGAAATCATGAAATTTGCAGGTAAATGGTAGGACCTGGAAAGGATCATCCTGAGTGAGCTGTCCCAGAAGCAGAAAGACACACGGTATATACTCACGCATAAATACATATAACATAGGATAAACCTACTAAAATCTGTACATCTAAAGAAACTAATCAAGAGAGAAGACTCTGACTAAAATGCTCAATCCCCATCCTGAAAGGATTCTGTTTTTTAAAGCAATAAAAGCATTTAAGACATAATAATTTTGTAATGAACTACTTTCCTTTTCCTCACTTGGAAATGTGTGTGCTAGAGCCTGACCTTCAAGGAAGGAAAATGGAAAGATTTAGACCACGCCTTTCCAGGTGGCTGCCTTTGAGTAAAGACTCCCAGGAAGTGCAGGGCATCACCTGGCTGGGACGTGATGGGACAGCACTGTGGGCAGACAGGGCAAAGGACAGGGACACAGGCTCTGAAGGGGGAATGTGCCCTGTGTGCTTCTGGGAAAATCTTTCCCTCTGGATCCTTATACATCACAGCACGGGACTGCAGAGAGCCTTGCTGAGAAACTCAGCACTGTTAACAGCTGAGTTAATGATTTTTTTTAAATAAGTTGCTCCTTGGGCAATGTGTATTTAGGTTTGGCATCCTTTTCTCATTCCCTTAGGTGGGATGCAACCAGTAATCCTATCATTACTGAGTCATTGGCCACCCTCCTCCAAGCTACTGCTCCTCATCAAAAACAAGGAAACACAACACTAAGCAGAAGAAAAACCCCTACACATTAGGTCCTGCTTTTGTGCTACATTCTGGCTGATATTAAAGAAAGATGCTATTGAGTTAGAAAAAGCTGTGTCTCAATCCTGAACACCAAAAATGAGAAAAGTAAGAGCCTTCATACAAGGTTATCATGTCTGAGTTGGATTGTGAAATATGTAGTCTTTCATATATGTTAACAGTAATGAAAAGTAAGTCAACCATCTTTTTCTCAGTAAAACATTTCTTTTCTTCTATATGGGGTTCATTTGGGATTTTTCTTCATTGAAAAAATATTTTTTAGTGTGCCAGTGAACTTCCCAGTGTAGAATTTTTTTTGTTGTTTTGTTTTAGGCAGAATGTAGCTGTTATGTTGAGTGAATTCAAACTGGCAATCCTCTGTCTCGCGTGCATACACAGCAGACAGATGCCATTGAATCCAACTGAGGAACTTTTAACAAGGACAATTGCAAAGAAGTTCATAGGATGTTAGTGATATGTATTTACCTTTCCTTAAAATTTGTTTCCCTTGCTGACTTTTCTGGCTTTTAGTGAAATACAAGCCTTTGTTTTTCTCAAAGTAGAGAATTTGAATTTTACATTTGTTAACAGATTTTGGTTTTTTGTATTTAATGAGTTCTCTAAGTACTTCCCAAGACTTGCCTTTCCTGCCTGGATTTCTCCCTCCAAAATCAGAGAGATGAACTTGCAGAAGCCCTTAGTAACTTTGAAGATTCATTTGCTGGGATTTTTATGTAGGAGGGTTTGATAAAATCACAGTGAGGCAATGCAGTCTCAGATCCTTACGGATTAGGGGCCCATGTGATATTTCATGTCATTTAGTGTTTAGTTTGTTGAACTGGGAGCGCCATTTTGCCATGCACTAACATTTCCAGGGTCTACTCTCTATTTTTATGTAATTGTTCTCTTCATCTTCCTGTCTGGCTTTGGTCAGAAATCTCCTCTTTTAGATATGAGACTTGCTATGTCATGTTTACAGCTTTCATTTATTTGGCATGTTGATCTCTCACCTTTGACTACCAGTTTTAGATGTTCTTCTTTATGAAAGATGCTTCCTGGAAACACAAATAGTTGGCATTGTTTGTTAAACTAGACAGTTATTCTGTGAAGTCTAATTGGTGAGTCAAAGAGATTTCTTTGAAATGGGGGCTGGAACTTAGACACAGTACTTAGAATCATTTGCTATATTTGGAGAAGAATCAGATTCAGTTCCTGGCATTCCATAGTAACTCATTCCCTTCAATAACTCCAATGTCAGGGAATCTAATGCCCCTTCTAGCCTCCATGAAAACCAGATATGCACACAGTACACACTTGTACATGCTGGCAAAACAGTTTACACTCATGTTATAAAAAATCTTTAAATACACATTCAGAAACACATTTCTCAGAATTTCTTTCCCCGTGTCATCCTGTTTTGGGGTGAACATGGAAAAAGCAACATTAGAAGACTTAAAGCATAGGTGATTTTTTTATATTATATATTGTATAATTTATATCATAGCTCTACAGTTTCAGGCTCCAAGCACATGTGATGTCAATGAGGTGCCAGATCCATTTACCATTAACCCTCTTCTCCTCACTTCTATAGCTTCTGTTTGTCTTGGGACAAGTCTGTGTGTATCTTGTTGGCAAATGTGATGGCTTCTGAATTTCCCTAAAACAGAGAGATTGAGGTGTGGTGGGTCATCCTTCTAGACATCAATTTTCTTCTGGGTCTCGCTGTATTTTCACAAGTCTCAGTACACCCATGTGCTGCCCTCATGCAACTGTCCTTCCCAATTGCTGCTCTAGCTGACCTTCAGTACCTCAGGCTCAGTACCAGATACAAAGACAAGGATTTGTGGGGATAACCCAAGAACCTCCAGTATTTCACATATGAAGTTCTTATGAGATGTCTCTGACCACTTTACTCATGATGGCTCTGCTTCTCTGAGTGTAACTTCACAAGAAAATTGTGTTCTTTGCTCTTTCAGAAAACTCTCAGATGTGTGCTGTTGCCAATATGAATTGAAACTAACACTTTAAATTGTTGTGATGCCATATTCTCAACTGTAGGAAGCACTACACATCTTCTCTGTGATCTATTTTTAACTAAATACTTTCAAGACAAAGTATTAAAAGAAAACCACTCATCATAACTGTCTCTGAATTGCCTAGGATGAGGTTTTACTTAGAAACGCACTACTGATGCAGACCACAGAGGAAGCATGCACAGTGAGACTTCCTGTTCAGCATGTGCAGGTGTGCTTCTCAGCTGGGCTCCTCCGATGGGCAATGCTTAAGGAGACCCAGTTTTTGTTCAGCTTGTGCTGTCACTTCAAACACTGTGGGTCACGTCCTGGAGGGCACAGAAATACATCCCTGAATCTTCTAGCTGTGAGGCTGAAATGACAAGGCTGATGGACTTGGCTGATTTCTTCAGTGTGACAGAATAGCGGCCGTTCCTCTCATTCTGAATAGAAGAAGAACTCTGGCGAATAAGGAAAATCATCTCTCCAGTAACAAGCTGCTTATACCAAAAGAGATGGTAATAGTAATAACTTGTCTCATATGAACAATCCAGGGTGATATCTCTGTACTGATTGCTTGTAGTTGACTGGACCTGAGTGACTTTCTGGGCCACATTGAATCCTGCAGAACAACCAGAGGAAAGAATAAAAAGCTTATCCTATGATAGTGTACACAAAGCAGTGTAGGAAAAGGGCCCCTTAAAATCCAAAGACAAACTTAACTTAAGACATTTCTGCTCACTTTTCTCCAATCTAATTCCCCCCTCATGTCAATGTAAATGGCCATTTGCTTGGGACAATACTTCCTACAAAATATTCTCAGCTATATATGAAATGTCCATACCAGAGAAGGTCAAGGCCACCAACACACAGAGCAGGCTGCAGGGAGGCATGTGTCACCGGGACCTCTGTATGAGTGTGTCAGCTCTGCCTCAGCTCAGTGTTCAGTGTCTGAGGGCCAGGCAGTGAGCACGTGTACCTCCTGTGTTTCTTACAATGCCTTAAGCAGGAAATGTGGTTTTGTGTGATCATAGGTTACAACCTCCATGTACAGAGAGAAAAGGGTAGCTCACCACAGGTCTCTACTTGCTTCCTTGTCTGAAAAGGGAGATTGAGAAAATCCATCCCTGCTGAGGGGGAAGTAGCTTTGCACACATGGGTGTTATTCAGGGAGATGATTTTTGGAACCAAAGTAAAATTCATCATGAGCTATGTGTGATATGTAGTTCACTGCAGACCATTGTCTTATGTTATCTTCTCTCCATCCATTGTCTAATTGTCTATTTAAGCTTAATAAAAAAAATAATTAAGTCCTCTTGGACCCATGAATTTCCCTTTGAAACACTGGTATCTGAAAGAGTCTTCCTCCTTTGCTCAATGCCAGGGTCTATCCAAATTCTGTCCCATCAGCATTCCAGAAGATCCCCATCCCATTTGCTTATGCCCTGGCAAATTGTAACAGGAATAAAATAATAGTCTTCAGGGACTAAGAAGATGTTTAGTGTGTCGGTTGACAGCTGTACATCATTAGTCCCTTTGTGTGGATCTCCAGGACCCATGTAAGAATCCAGAAGCTATGGCTGCCCCTGCAGTCAGGGCTCTGAGAAGCATAGACATGAGGATCTTGGGGTCTCACTAGTCAGTCATTGATGAGCTTCAGTTTAAGTAAGAGTTCCCACAAAAAGAAATAAATAAACAAATGTGACAAAAAAAATGAGAGTGGTAACCATTGATGACCACTGGTTCACACACACACACACACACACACACACACACACACACACACACACACATTCATACACAGTTGGTTGGGAAGTTACAATAATTTTTAAATCCACTGCTAAAAAAACTTACTCTCTTTTAAAAAGTTTACCATTAAGTTGTACTCACAGGATGTGTTCTGTTCTCTCCACACAGAGAAATCTCTTTGTTACATGTCCTAGAAGTTTCTGTAACATTATACTTTCATATTCCATCTCACTTGTAAACTTTCTGTATTTTAATTTAGAAACCAGTCTCATGATAAGCATGGCAGGTCTCCCTGTGACTTGAGCATATTATATGTCCAAGATACATATAACCAGCAAGCATTAGAGTCATGTTACCACATGGGTTTGTGGTTGAATGTTTTTGTGTGTACAGCTATATCACCATTTAGAATATAGCTCTTAATCCTTGAACTGCTCTCATTATCCCAATGGAGGAAATTACCCAAAAGGCAATCAGAAGAGAAGATACAAACAAGGTCTCTGTAAGAGCTCCAGTTCTTTCTATAAGAAAAAATAGCAGATCAACATGTACTTCAGGGACAAGTTTCTGATATCAGATTCACATTCTCTGCCCATTTCACTGCTTAGTGCTGAGAGCCCATGCCCTGGACTTTCTCTGTGGCTAAGCAGAAGATCATGGGAGCCACAGCAGCCTGGGCAGCACAGGGTGGCAAGGCTGTGCTCTTGCTCTAGATCTCCAGAGAGTGAGTGGACGCCCTGCAAGCTGCATAGCCACAGCCTCTGAGACGTGGCTTTGTAGTACACTGGGTTTTTCCTGGGTTTAAGTGCTGAGGTGGACAATTGGTCTCATTCTAAATACTGCTTTGTCTTTCCTGTGATTTATTTGGTAGACAATGCTTCCCAGTGAAGATAAAAGTTAAGGTTGGTGAACAGATAACTCAACGATTCAAAGCACTTGTTGCTAATGATAAATACTGAAGTTCATGTCCCAGGACACATTTAATAAGTTATGTTTTCTGAAAAGCCTGAAACTCCACCTTTGAGTGCATGGACACCAACTTTTGGCCTTTACATGCACACAGATGTGTCCACCCATGTATGTATACAAGTTTGTGTATACTCACACAGACCTGTGTGCTTCGACCCACCACACACACACACACACACACACACACACACACACACACACACACACAAGCAATTAATAAAATAAAATATTTTAAAGAATGATGCTTAGATTTAAAGAACCACAAGAAGAGATCAGGCATTGAGGAAAATGGGGATGATGTTGGGCTTAATTTGAAAGTTGGGAGGGAGGTCAACACAGAAGAAGACAGAGAGAAGTTAAATGCCACTGAGGATGGTTGAAATACCGTTAAGGATATTTATTACTTCATGTTTACCTGGAATTATATTTCACATATATTTTAATGAAGTTATTCTACTTGGGCTGGCAATACCCCCTCAAAAGAAGGATCATCTAACAGGAAAACAAGTGCCAGGCATGGGAAACCTCTTTTCACTATGTTGATCAAGGAAATCCAAGAGGCTCTTGGAAGAATGCTGACTATTGCTATTGTGTTTTGGTTTCCTCTCAGAGATCAAAAGCAAGTCTCAATTGAGAGATGCCATATACTTTGGGCCAAGACTTGGAAGACTACCTCTCATGCCTTTCAAGAAAGGTTTTCTTGTCAGCAGATAAAGACCATCACAGAAAATCACAACTGGTTAAAAAAAAAAAAAAAAAAAAAGAACAACTGACTATGGAACTTTCACCACCCCAAACAAATACATCTACAACAAGACTCCTACAACAAAGGCCCAAAAAACATTGAAGAAAACAGGGCACCAAGAAAGTATAAGAACAAGAAGACCAGGAAGTGTGCTGCAAGAAGTTCTGCTAGAAATGATGGGGGAGCAATAGCCTGGACACCACAAAAATATGTCTGCACAACAAGTACTGAGCAATGATGATACCACTAGCCATGAAATGTTGCAGCTGGACGTTGCTACATTTGGGGTTTCTTTTTCTCTACTTTATTCTTCACCACCCCATGTCCTTCATTTCTTTAGAGAAAAACTAATAAAGGTGAAAGTGGGCAATGTTATCATTAGACTACTTCTTGCTTATTAGGGGTGTCAAGTTTCCTTGGGTAAAATTTATCTACTCCATCAGGATACCTAACTTCTTCTTGATTCTTTGTATACTACTACTTGACAAACAGCATCCAACCAACAAACACCCAACAACAGCAGATCTGCTACTTGGGCCTCTAGCAGTTAAAGATCCTCTGAAAAGTTCCCAGAATTCCAAACTTGACACACCCACAGAAACTATCTGCAGCTGGCAGAACCACACCCCTGTTCGAGCATGAAGCAAATCATAGTCACCTGCTATGACTCAGTCACATATTTGCACACCTGACAAAAAACAAAAACATATTCCTGTAATGTTTTTGTGTGTTTTAAGGAAAATTTTTAATACAGAAATGACATGGGGCCCTGTACCTATACAAGGAACTACAGACAACTAAGTATTGCTGAGAGCCAGAAATGGTCATTCCCAGAAAGGGCCCTGATTAATGATACAATAACAAGTGGTCAGCACTGAAATCATGTGCACAGAATCAACTCTAAACAAACTCAGAAGGTTGTATTTGCATAATTGTGTGTGTGTGTGTGTGTGTGTGTGTGTGTGTGCGCATCTGTGTAAAACAACAATAATCTTAGAAAAAGAGGCCATGGATTTGAAGTTATTATTGAAGAACATGGCAGAGACTAGAGATTAGGGACACAGAAGGGGTTTGAGGGAATTAACATAATATGTAAAAAATGATGTAATTCTATTTTGACCAAAATAAAAGCAATAACTTAAAAATATCAAAGTCAATAAATCAATCTGTGATAAGGCCTGAGTGGCTTTCTCAGGACAAGCCAACATTCAGTCTTTAGTTTTGTTATTGTCATAGGAACTTTTTAACATTTGTTTTGACAGTACATAGTAGTTATTTCTGGCACAATATGACATTTAACCTTAACTTTTGCCTTCTTCAACTATCTTAATTCATGATTAGTTTGTATAAATATTGTTTACTTTGGTCAATATGTCTGGACCAATGTCAGGTTTATTGCCAAGGCAGACGTGAGTGAGAAATATCTAATCAGAAACAAAATGAAGTCAGGACAGGACGGCATTACCTTAGTCAGGTCATGGTTGGTAAACTCAGTGTCTCTATATTGAAGAAAAGAAATTTCCCCTTTCTAAAGAGATAGCAATTGCTACCTGTTAAATTAAACCTTTGTTGATATAATATTTTTTAATCAGAATTTTCCTCTTCTCTAATTCCTGTTACATGAGTTTTGTTTGGTTTTTGGCATTTTTTAATTTAATTGAACTTTTGATTTTGTTTTGTGGGTATTTAGTTTTTGTTGTCTGGGTTGTTTTGTTTTGTTTTTGAAAGTGAGATGAAGAGAAAGAACATGAAATTGGTGGACAGTATGAAGGAACAGGAAGGCAGCAAGAATCCTTAATGTATTGCTTGTATTCACTCAACTTCCAACTGTTCTGACCCTGGTTTGATTGACTATGAAATATAACCACATCAATCCTGGCTTCTTTTCAGAGACAAACCATGAATCCTCACCCCAGACCACTGGGACTTCAACATTCATAAAGCAGCAGCTCAGGCAAATGAAATCAAAACAGACTTGAGAGTGTGAAGTCTCTGTTTGGGTCCTGGAGAGCCATTGACCCCAACAAAGGATTATTATGATGACACAACACTATGGTAATCTTCAGGAATCTGAGAAGGAGAAGAAAGAGAGTGAGGAGCCTCTGTGTCCAGATGTTTAGCAATGTCATTCACTGGCACTGAAGCATGCCCACTTTTGATGCCATCCTGCAGTTATTATAGTTTTCATGAAAACAAAACCCCTTTCTAAATGATCTTTCATTCACAAATCTGTGGATATGTGAGCAATGCCCAATATAAACGTTTTTGCCTTCAGACCCTGAAGGAATGAAGACTTTCCTTGACTGTATGCTGAAAATGCATCTGATGACGAAATTTATGTCAAACTTCAATCTTTAAAAGCAGAATTTGCTTGATAACTGTACGAAGACACCCAACTGGTGATTACTGGGTTATTCTAAGTCAACTTGCCCTCACCTTCCCTCAGTACTCTTAAAGTTATTTCCAGCCTTTTCTTTCCTAGGATGCTCAGGTGTGTGTTGAGGTACACAGTTTCAAATTCTGTGTTGCACATCCTTAAATATGCTTTCACTCTTCGCTTACTTCCATTCTAGGTTGTTGTATTCAATGAAGCCTCTTTCAATTAGATAAAAATTCTGGGTTTTTTTGTTTGTTTGTTTGTTTGTTTTGTTTTGACTCAAGTTTAAAACTTGACAGGGATAGAAGACCTTGAAAACCAGGAGGAGTTCACCTATTGGTATTGTGAGATCTACATCCTACTGCTAAGAGCCAACTGACTTTATTTTCCCATGTGACTGTTCTGTTTTCATACTGAAAAACTATTCACTGTAGATGAGAAAAAGAACTTGTAGGCTTTAGATGTTTATGTATAATGTCTTCCATGTTGTTGTTGTTGGTTTTGGTTTTCTGAGACAGAGTTTTACTATGTTGCTCAGGCTAGCCTACCAAATCTAGCCTCAGAAATTCCTCCTGTCTAGGATCCCAAAGAAGTTAAGACTTCCAAAGCCATTAACAATGTGGCATAAAAACCCATTTAAATTTTTCTCAATTGGAAAGCGTTTTGGATTTTATTTAGCATTAAGTGAGCAATCCTTGTCATGTATTAGGCAGTGAAAGAATCTTTAATTCTGTGCATTGCTGATGTCCATAAATACTGCAGCAGCTTCTATTGACTAAGACTTTATGTTCATATTTATATTTTGTTCATTTATGAAATTCACATGTAAAATAATTTCTTTAATGAAAGTTGTGTATTTTCATTACATGACTAATTTGCATTATTTCTTCGCCACTGATGTCATTTATCTATTTTAAACACACCCACATGTATGTGAGGGTTTACACATATATGTAAACCAATATGTATCCTGGTTTACATACTTGAATTTCCTGAAGTTAGATGAAGACATAAGAGGCAAAAGAAGAGTGAGTAGAAGAGTTTATTGGTGATATAAATTCCCAGTGTCCTAGTTATCAAGGAGATTAATGTAGAAAAAAAGACAATGTGATTTCTATCCCAGAGGCCAAAGTCAAGGTCTCCTGACACTGGGCTGTAACAACCATACATGAACAGCATTCGGACAAGAGTGTAGGGAACAGGGCCTTCATAATTTATAGTTGCTACAAACCAAACACACAGAGAACTATTTCTACAACAAAGGAGGAAAAAAATCCTCTAGACCAGTTAAGGAAATGGATCTAAAACTTCAGCTTTTCTTGAGGAGCAAACAGAGAATGTAGAAAAGGATGTTGAGACTTCATCTTGGTCTGCCTCTGGGCTGAGGGAGTCTAAACCTTACACTCACAGTGCTCCCTGTCACCTGGTCCTGCAAATAAGAACTCCTGCACACCCTCCAGGCTCAGCCCCACTGCAGGCTTTGCTGGAGCCTCAGCTGCAGGTTTGGGTCTGGGGTGCAGGTGTCTGTGAAGGACTGTATACTTGCTGAACAGAAGTAGGTGGCTGAGTCTCCAGGCTGAGAGTCTGTGATGTGCAAGGAGAGCAGTTTGTCACTATTACTGAAGAAGACTGAATCGTCCTTCTGTCTTTTTACTGGACAGTGAACGTATGGCTATGAGGAGTGCAGGGCCTTCACCAGGGAACTGCCGGTACCATGGGAAGTAGTCAAATGCGCTGTTCTCATAAGTGCAGTTCAGAAGTGTGGTCCCTCCTTCCCAGACTGTCAGAGATTGGGGACTTTGTCTCACCTGCTGCTGGTCGCGTCTTTCCTTCTGCTGGCCACTCACCCCTGTGCAGGGAAACAGCAAATGGTGTTAGGTTCCTAAGGATGTACTATCTGCTGATGATTTCAAGATTGATGACTTTGTCTGGTGCCCCAATTCCCTCCTGCCTCTAAATGAATCACATATCCTGAGATATGTGGTTTCTCCTTCATGACTCACCTGCTAGGTGAAGGCCTAGGACTGCTTTCAGGACCTTGTCCATTCCTCCTAGACTGCAGCTTGGGGAGAACTCAGGTGGCCTTTTCTCTTCCACAGAACACTGACTCCAACTTCACAGGCACCTCAGTTCTTTCAGCTGGCTCCACCTTTCACAAACACTATCTAAAGCTATTTCTGACAGAGGAAGCACTTCTCCTTTGATTTCAAATTTGGTATTGATAAAAATAGAGTCATGAGGATCAGAAATCCCCTCATTACAATTCTACCATTATGCAGTGTTGATAGAAATGTGTGTAGATATAAAAACCCAGAATAGTGTGGATTTTCTGACAGAAAGAAAAGAAAGAAAGAAAGAAAGAAAGAAAGAAAGAAAGAAAGAAAGAAAGAAAGAAAGAAAGAGTAGGAGGAAGGCAAGGAGGAAGGAAAGACAGAAAGCAGAAAGGAGAAAAGGAAGCAAGGAAGGAAGGAAGACCAGTGATCCAACTAATACCACTTACAGGCATTTATCCAGGAGAAAGAGGTCATTTCATGAGAGAGACACTTGCATATGCATGTGTGTTACAGCAGCATCCGTGACTGCCAAGATGTAGACACAGCCTAGGACCACCTGTCAACCAATGAATGAACAGAATATTGTACCTGAAACTACAGCGTAATGTTCAGACACTAGAAAAAAATAAGCTCCTGCCATCTGTAAGAAAGTGGATAGTATTTAAGAACATGATGTTAAGCAAAATAAAGCAGACATGTAGAGATTCACAGTATGTATGTGTTCTCATCTGTAAAAACAAATGAACAATCAAAAACAAAAGCAAAAAAGGAGTAAAGAAAAAGAAAGTAAATATGATTTGAAAGTAGAAGTTAGACAAATGAGTAAGGGAAGAGGGAACGGGATAGAGGGAAAGGAGAAGACAACAGAGAATGAAGACAAGATGAATAGGAGGAAAGTTGCACATATGCATACATTACATTTTCACAACAACCCCCCTAATTTATACAATTAATGTGTGTTGATAATTTTGGTAATGTCATATGCCCTATGGGAGAACTGACTATAGTAGTCTTCTGAATGGTTATAGTATGAATCCAACTACTAATGCCTTTGAGTCATGTACACATAGCTTGATGGAGCTCTCAGTCCTTGTTAGAAACTCCCTGCACTGCTCAATGATTAGCCCTGCACCCACTGTCAGCCAAAGAGCAGAGAAGAGAGTGTGGGATGGTCAGTCTTCATGGCACATATCTACCACATGCTCTCCTCCCGAGATTCAGTGATCATGGCAGAAGAAAAGTCAGTGTTGGGACCAGAGACGGTGGGTGACTACAGGAAACAGTGTCTTCTGGATACATCAGGTCAGCTGAACTTATGAAGGAGCAGTTTTGTGACAGTCTGTACAAGGCCCGTGCAAGCTTAAGGAAGACAAAATCCTAGCACGGTGAGCAAGAATAGCATGAATACATCAACTGTGCTTAATCACTGAGCTTTCTTTTCAGGTCAGTATCTCTTGGGGCTTATTACAAACATTAACAAAATGTATTGAAAACATGCAATGAATTATACTATCCCATTACCAGCTAATGTTATACATAAATGAACCAAGAAATATATATGTTCCACTCACTTAAGAAAAAATAAAATTTCTTATAATCATTTTATTTCTGTATTTACGAAAGTGCATTTACAGACTTAAATTGAGATTTCATTATACTCTTATAAAAATAAACACCAGCTAAACTAACTGTATCTAAGACTATGCTTGTAAAAAGAAACTAGAATTTAGTAGAATGATCTACTCTGGAAAAGGTTTTGTCTTCAGATCAGTGAGGAAAGGTAGAAAATATTCTGCATCCTAGATGGCACACACACCTTCAAGAATGCAGCATTTTGACTGCTCTCATTCCCAGTCTACATAAACATTGAGTATCTTCCTTATTTTTAATTTCATGGACAAAATATAAATATTAAATCAGTTCAGCTTTCTCTACTGATATCAACAAGGCATAGAAGCAGAGAATGAATGAAAAAGCATTTCCTAAAGTAGAGGACCTCTGTTCTATAACAATAGAAGTTAAAAGAATATAAGGAAGTTATATCACAGAAAGAACTTTGTTATATATGTGAGATCATCACAGGCCCAATTAAAAAAATAACAATATCACAGTCAAACAGCAGACAATGGTCTATGCTCCACAGTCTCAGAGAAAGAACTAGGTATGTGCAGTCAGTAGATTTTGCACCTCCAAGACCCTGGCTTTGGTTGCCAGCAGGTATAAAGTGGGCATGGTGCACATACCTGAATTCCAGCTCTCAGAAGGCAGAATGGGAAGATCAGAAACTGAAGGACATTTTAGTTCATAACAAGACTCAGGTTGGTGTCAACACCTAAAACTGTCTCCAAAAATAAAAAAATAACAAAAATCTGTCCAAACATGTTATTCTTTAGCATCCTTGGGGGAGGAGCTGTTGCTTTTTTACATGTTTGATACTTTCTCTTTTTCCTTTCCTTTTGGCCACACTTCTGTCCCACATACACTACATCCATTGTCTGTAGGAGAAACATTCCACGATGAATGTCTCAAATCATAAATAGTTCTGACCCACTCATATATATTGGGTTTTCTTCTGCACCTATGAAAAACTTCAACATTTTCACTGAAAAAGAGGATATGTTCTTTTCTTTGACATATCTACATTGTAGCACCAACCAGCACTGTGCTTCCTGAACAGTCTTTCTAAAGACACAGAATAGCTGCTTGGTGAAAACAGGCTGGTGGCAGGGACAACAATGAGATGCTGGACAAAGATGCCCACAATCATTGACGAGGTTTTTCTGATATCACAAGAAAGAAGAGGATTTTTTAAATAAATGGACCGTGTGTTTCATAACTGTTTGTTTGATGTTAAAGACTGTGACTGAATACAAGGTCATGAAACCTGAAAATAAAAAACTGAAAGTATATGGAGTGCTTTGTATTTGCTGAGTGCTTGGGTGTCTTTCTCAACAGGAACAGTTTCAATCTTCAACATAGACTCAGCACTCAAGAACTGAAAACTGAAGCATACCAAAGGCACCTGTCTGTCTAGACAAGATGGTGAAGAAAAGGGTGTGGACACTGCTCCCAACCCAGCCAGAGAATATCCTGGTGGAGAAGAAGATTGAACTGGCTTCAACCATGAGTAGACTTCACAGTAGAAAGGACATAAAACATACTTCTAGACACAGGTTCTATCAGTATAGCTGGAGATTGAACCAAGTGAAGGTGACAACCTTAGAAATGTACATTAGAGGAGGTAATGTCATCCTTGCCTTGAAGGAGAGTATGCATCTTTGTAGTATTCACTTGTTGATTCTTATTTATCAACACTATGGGCCCAGGATAAACAGATGTAATATAAGAAAATGGCTGAAAGTTACATGTAATTTGATCTCTAGTTAAACTTAAGCAACATAGGAGATAATGCTTGACTTATTTTAAATAATTTTAACTCCTAGCTCTCTGAGGAGTCTGTAGAAGAGCCACAGCCTTCACCTGCTCTGAAGCAGCACTGCCCCCCAGTGGCCAAATAGGAAGGTCTTCACTCCACAGTGTCCTGAGAAGTGAACTGTTGCTGAGGGCATGAGAGCATGAGAGCATGAGCTGACCATGTCTCCTGCCAATGGCAGCATGGAGTGGTCTAACCTGAGCAGTGCAAGAGAGCTCCCCCTGGTTGTGCTGATAAGGGAGAGCCAGTATGCTGCCAACTCAGCTACCACTAGGCCCAGATCCAGGGCTTTCAGTTAGCTCACCCCAAAATCTATGTCTTCTTGGAACTGATAGGGCATGTGCAAGAGCTGGTCCTGCTGATCCAAAGCTGCAGGATCTCCATTACACAGGACAACAACAAGACAACTGGGAGGATCCAATATTGATGGTGTCATCGAAGCCAGAGATCTCAAACCAGACCATTAGCTCACAGCAATGAACATTTGTCAGCGCAGATGTGTGGACAGAGGGTGTACTATGGGACGCTGTGACACACTGTACAGCTGCCATGATGAGATGTCTTCTATGCATTGCTTTCTTTTGATTAATTTTTTTGGTTTCTTTGCTTTTTATTTTGTTGCATGGTTGCAAGGGCACAGGGTAGAAATGAGGGGAGAGGAGGATCAGTAGGATTGGGTTGCATGATGGGAAACTCACAAAGAATCAGCTAAAAAATATCACAGGCCTTGAGGAAATGCATTGAATCTTTCTCTGGAGCCATTACTTCTAGCATTTTCTCCATGCATCATCCTGATTTCCTTTCTATCTTTCTATCTTTCCTAAAACCACTTCATTCTGGAAAATTTGAGAAGCCATTCATAAGACATAATTAAATTACAATGCTTGTTATTAACAATGAAGATTTATGAAATAAATAAATGGTAAGATTTTACATTAGGTATATTTTATTTGCCCCTTATACAAACCATTTGTACGTTGATGATTATTAAGTCACAAAAAATATTTTCACTACATTTTTAATATTTCTATTATTTTGAGATTATATAATTATAATATTTTTTTCCTTTTTTCTTTATTATAAAGCTACCTAACTATTCATCCTTGCTCTCCTTCACACTTATGGCCTCCTCTTTCATTAATTATGTTATATATATAACATATGTATTATATACATATTTTTTCATAAATACACATATACAACCTGTTTAGTCTTGATGCTGTTACTTGTAAGTATGTATTCAGGACTGACAAATCAGTATTGGATTAGCAGTTGCTGTGCTCAGCTCTGGGAAAGACTCTTTCTCTCCCTATCAGCATTCCTTAATTGCCAATAGTTCATTGTCTAGGACAGAGGCTTTGTGCACTTTCCCCATTCACATTGGCATGTCTACGGTGACATTCCTAAGAGGAACAATTTCACAGCAAACTCTGATCCTCTGGCTCTTACCATCTTTCCTTTTGTCTTCTTCAGGGATTCCAGAGCCTGAGCAGGTGCAGGAGTTACATTGCAGATATGTTCCTTGTGACTAGGACCCACAGCTCTGCATCCTGATTGGTTGTGGTTTTCTGCAGTGGCCTCCAACTTTTAGTAAAGTCATGGATCTTGAAAAAGAACCTACAACCACCACTTTAGTAAACCAGACAATACCTAACCACATTCAAAATATTTGTTCTTATCCCATACATGTTCATTTAGAGAGTCTGCTCATTTTGCTGTTTTTTATGCTCTTTTCTATTTCAATTTTTTTCACAATTCATTCATTATATTTCCCAATTGAATCCACCTCCCTCAACTCTCCCCCTCCCAGTACCAAACTTCCTCCCTCTTCCCCCTATTAAAACATGCAGGGATTCTGTGGTGGCTTCTTGAATTTTGGTGAGTGTAAAGGGCCACATCCACCCAGCAGAAGGTTTGCATACAGGCTGCAGGTGTGTGGAGAGCAATGTGGATGACAGCACAGAGATAAGTGCCTGAGTCTGTGCTCTGGGAGGAGGAAATGTACAAAGAGCTGCGACGCTTCACAGGGACTGTCGTGGATGTCAGTCTTCCACTGTGCTTTGTTCCAGAAGGATTGGAAAGCAGGCTGAGGAGAGGTCCCCCAGGACTTTGGTAAAACCACTGCACTTGAGTTATAGCCGTGGAGAAGTTGCACTGCAGTGTTGCACTCTCTCCCTCCTGCAGAACCAAGGACACTGGACTCTGCTCCACTTGCTGCCCTTTCACCCCTGATTGGAAACAGAGGAGACACACATGGCCATCATTGCAGTGTCCCTTGAGCCCTGAATGCAACCTCATGTCCTCTGAGAAGGTGGGAGCTCTGCAGGACTCCTGAGCTGCTTTCCCTACCCCTCCATGTGCAATATCCCCTCAGGTACCCTGAATGTGGACAGCCAGACTCACAGCAAACCTGGGTGCACAAAAGCCCCAGCAGAGAGCACAGAAGCCTCTTCATGGTGCTGGTAGGACTGCTGGAGACAGAAGCAAGCAACCCACTCCTGGGCTGTGGGGGCTGTTGAAGTTTCTCTTCTGCAGTCAGCTCCACCCAGGAACCCTGCCAGGCCAGACCCTGCTGAGTTCCCTCACAGCCTTCAGAACCTGAAGCTCCTCCCACACCAGACCTGCCTGAGAGTCTGGGTGGAGCACAGTGGAGAAGAGGGACATTTTGACATGAGCATGGGGTTATGTTGTGTTAGGGAACCTGGAGCAGGAGAGGACCAAGGAGAACATGCCTCAGCTGCACACAGACCCTGGAAACTCAGGGTAACATGAGCTGATTCCCTGAACAGGTACATGCTCAAAGAAGACTCTTGATTGGGCCCTGAAGGATGGCTCAGCAGATAAGGGTATCTGTTCTCTTTCCATGAGGCCTTAGCTCCCTTCCTAGCATGACATCAGGTGGCTCGCAGCTGCCTGTCACTCCAGCTCCAGGGCATCTGATGCTCTCCTCTGTCCTCTTCAGAACCTGTGCACAAGTGCCAAAATTTACACAGACCCACTCTATATATATTAAAAAAAAATCTTCATCTGTGAAATAAATTAAGTGAAATCACTGCAATAAAAAATAAAAATAAACAGGATAATATTGATAAAGTAGAAGTTCATGGTTTCCTGCTTCTGAGCAGTCAAGGTTTGTTCTAACTGCTGTTTAAAAACGTGACCCCATAAGGAGGAAGTGAATTGGGGAAACTAGTGTGGAGGGCTGCATTGCAGAGGAGCAGGTCAAGAGCACTGTGTGCTCTGCACGTGGTGCCTTCCGGGAACAAGGCACGGTGTGATCATATGTAAAGAGGAATGAAGCTTAAGGTTTCACCAAAAGAAGAGTGCTTAAGAGATGAGACCAGTGATGAAAAGGAAAGACACAATCTCCTCATAAAGAGCTCATAGCCAGTTCTATGCTCTCTAAGCCTCTCATTGTCTCAAACAGTAGTAGAGCAAGGAATGACCTCCTGCTTGGTCAACATCCTGCAGTGTAATTTGGGTAGAATTTTTACTTCTCGGTAAAAGGTTTTTCAACACTGAGATCTTTTCAATGAGAAGCAAGTAAGTGATGACTAAGTTCTATCCCATAGAATGAAGCACTTCCCAGGATTCCACACTCTCCCTGTACTATAGCCTTTACAGAACACGCCAGCTCCTGACTGACTGAGGTTGGGACCCTGGTCTTACTCTGCAGGCCTCAGGTGGTTTGTGTCCAGCACTGACTGCACTTGTGACTCAAGGTAGAGATTCCCCCAGCTTCCTCAGTCCCATTGTCAGAGGATCTTCAGGTGGAAAGATTTCCACCCTTCTGTACTCAGTCTGAAATTCCTCCATGCCTGACAGGCTGACTTCCTGCTGTGGTCTTCAGGAGAGGCTGAGACCCAGATGAGGGTGTAACACATGCAGGAAAGGAGCCTGATGTACAAGGGATTGTTTCAGAATATTAGATCACACTGTGAATACCAAGATTGTGTCGTTTACTGTAAACCTTTTTTCTAGTTTTGGTATGGCTCAGCCATAGCGCACACCGTTAGTCCAAGACAGGATTAAATGAAGTCTACCACAGGTCAAAAGGCAGATGAATCAACCAGATGACAAGGAATGAACATGGGGAGAAAAACAGAGAGTAAGAGGAAGTCAGGAGGATAAGTAGAGAGACGCACAGAAAGGAGGGAGAAGGGAATTTCAGTTTTAGGGGTTTTGAGACAGCGTGTAGAAGAATTACTTTTTTTCTCTTGGGATGTTGGCTGAGGAGGAAGTTCAGATGGAAGCTTGCTCTGCCCCTCTGAGGTAGCAGACTTTCACCCAGGCATCTTCCTCCTGATTCTTCATTGACAACATCAAACCTCTGAGATTCTGTGAAAAACAGCAGGGATGAGCAGCTCCCCCTCAGCTATAGAGTGGCTGCAGCACATGGGCAGATGCAGCCATCAGCACATGGGCAGCCCTGGGCTCTGCATCCTTCTGCTGCATCAGTGCTGTGTGGACTCAGCCACAGGTGGGTCTCTGTACAGAGTGAGGCCACATTATTCTTTCTGTGAAGATGGACTAAAGCAGAGACACACTCACAGAGCACTCCAAGCTCAGGATGCTCAGCAAGGTCAGCAATAGGAGCAGAAGCAGCTCCCTCCTCCTGGAGATTCTCAGGAAGCAAGTAAAGCCTGAAGAGTGTGAGAGGAAGACAGAGGTTGCTCTGAGCTTCAGGAGGCTTAGATACCTTCATCCTAGGGAGATTGGAGCGACCCTTAGCAAGAGACACTTTATTTTCCTTGGCCGACCTCTGCCATCTGTGAAGTATGTTCTATCAGAAAACCTACTGAATGAATGGAGGTTTTAAAAAATAACTATTGGTAAATTCATATATGACCATAATGTATTTAGATCAAATCCACCACCACCCCCCTGCTCCTCTTGCACCTCTCCCGGAACCCACTATACCCCAGTGCCCCTGCAGAAGCCAGAAAACTAAAAATGGGGCTTTAGGGCAAGAGGAAAGAGCTTAAGAGATAAGAGTAGTTGAACACAGGTAATATAATGTCAACAGGGGGAGCATGAGGGATTGGTTAGGTGGAGCGGAGGATGGCAGGTTGAGGCTGAGAAGGAAGGTTCATGAGTTTATACTGCTCTATAGAAAAGCCATTAATTCTTTAGAACGGAGTGTCCTCTAGAGGCCCAACTGAGAAATGAAGAGTTCACAATTGCCATGGACTTCCCACTGTCCTTGCTGCCTTCCCAGGGTGAATTACAAGGCTTTCTGACCATGCACAGAGGAAGGTGTATGCTTTCTAAGTGTAAAACTTGTGAGTTATTTTTAAGAATATAAAGTTATGAGCTGAAATGTTTGAAAATATTTTAGTGACAAAAATCACAGAATCTTTACACATTTCAAAACAAGTGTGAGGACTTTGTTTTCCTAACACTGCACAGTTGCTAGAGCTATACAAAACACCATCGAAACGCCTGGGAAAATGATGTGATTGATGTTGCTGGGAAGTATAGATTCAAATAAACATTGTAAAAGTACATTTTAGAAAAAAGAGCACATCATGGACAATCAATGAACTCCAATCAAATTCAATGTATGCCAAACTAAGGAGAGCCTGAATTGCCTCTGCAATCTGTTGGTCTCTCTCATAAAATACAATATAATTCAGGAGTTACATATCCTAGGTTCTAAACACAGGAGGAGACCATGCCATGTATGGACACCAGGGGGCAGGAGTTAGGCTCATCTCCTTGCAAATTCATTACCACAGTTCTCATTCTAGCAAGGTACTTAAGGGTTAACTTTTGCCAATAAGTGCAAGCTTCTCCCTTTTTCATGTGGTGTGTGTGTGTGTGTGTGTGTGTGTGTGTGTGTGTGTGTGTGATCAATAAAAATGAAGTCACTGAGAATCTTAACAGGCACCATTCTGCAATGCAGTTTTTAGTCCAAAGGCAGATAACAAAGGACAGAACCATCTTCAGACAGATCAAAGTGCAATACAGGAGCAGAGAAAGCAGAAAAGAAGGCTGGAAGCACTTAGGGAGAAGAGACACAGATGCCAACACCAGAAATTGTCTGGAAATACACCAAAATGATGTTGAGATAAGGAACTAAGAAGCAAATAGTCATACTGTAAAACAGCGCTAGCTAAAGGCTGTGAAATCTTGGTGGTGGCCTAAGCATACAACAAAGAGACATTGGGTCACATGAGTAAGTCCAATTAAGCCAATCATCCTAGCCAGATAGAAAATATGTTTATTGCCACTTCATCAACACCTGGCCAATAAAACCTGTAATTGAGAGGTAAGTGGTGAAGAACAGCCTTCAAAATGTTTTACTTTTTGAACTCAAGTCCAAACTCATGACCATGTCATGTGATCATCCCACTGGGCTCCTCTCAGAACTTGAGTCTGTATTAGAGACTCAGGGGCATGGGCTTCATTAACCCCACACTAAATATTCTTCCAATCACAGGGTAAATATTTTTGGATAACTTATCACCTGCATGTTCTAAAAAGAATATTTAAAGTAACAAAACTATACAGGCTGTTGTCACTGTTTTTGGTTGTCCACTATAACTAACTAGTAAGATCCTGTGGCTAAAGACACCACATTCTCCTGCTCCATGGCATAGAGAAATCAAGCTTGAACTGACTGGGGAAAGGTCTCCTTTGTTGGATAGCTTTCATAGTGCTGGAAGGTCCCATGCAAGCTGCCATGAGGTAGGAGAAAAGCAATACTTTTAACCTGTGCTGGACCGTGCATGCTATAAGACATAACTTCCAGTTAATATGTGTTCAGTGGTGAAGTAGGGGCCCTACTGCCACAGAATAACCATGGATTTCTGATTGTACTTGAAGCCTACTTCATAGGAGGGAATTCAGCACTAGTACTGTAACATGGCCCAAAATCCCATGGTTCAGGAGGTCATGGGCCCAAAGGGGGAAACTGCTATTTTTACTTTAATAAACAGTCACATCTAAATGCCTTATAAGTATCATTTGTTCTCACAGATTATTGCTAGTCTCAATTTTGCTTTTGCAGTTTGTATCTCAGGAACTTTCTTTAACATATGGTTTCTATAACATTTGTTCAAAATGTCTTTAGTGCTAGTTATCTCTTCACACATTCCTTCCTGCACCCTGACCTCCCATCACTGCCCCTTTAAATCCTGTTCCACTTCTCCTTTTATAGATGCTTTTCATTTCCTCTTCCTGTGAAGATCGCCTCCTCTTCCATGGTCTCTTACTGATTACCTAATATCTATGAGTATTCCATATGAACCACACATATTAAAAGCTAGAATCCACACACTTGAAAAATTGTTTGTTTTGGGAGGTGTCTGGGTTACATAGCTCAGAATGACTGTTTCCATTTACACCCATTTCCATGAAATTTTTGTAATTTCACTTTTCTTAACAGTTTAATGATATCCTACTGTGTAAATTTACCACAGTTTCACAATTCCCTTGTCAGCTGATGGACATCTAGAGTTTTGCTTGTGATTATGAACAGAGCAGCAATGAACATGGAAGAGCAAGCATCTCTGTAGAAAGATGACGAATCTGTTGGTTAAACCCTCAAGGGTGGTATATCTGGATCTTGCTGTAGATCTGTGTTCAGCATTACTGTAGTACCCTCTATTTGCTTCAAAATGAAGCTTATTTGATCAGAAGAGAGAACTACACTTATCTTTGAATAATTATACAGATTTAACATACACTTAGAAGCTGTGTTGATTTAGGAAAATGGTGATAATTGGTTCTCCTCTAGTGTCTATGACATCTCCAGCCATGGGGAGTTAATTAGGCTTAGAGTATTGGGCCTGAATTCCTTCCTATTGAGCAGGCCTTATGTCCAATAAAGCATATATTAGTTCCCCCCGATGAAAGTGCTACCTACCACTGCACTTCTGTGAATGTTCTTGCCATTGTGGTCATTGTTTTGATTTATAGTCTTTCTATAGCTTGGTAGGTTTATCTACTGCTTTTCTCCCTTGGGATCTTGATGATACCTTTGGATACTGTGAGAACTTGTTACCAAGAAGGAAACCTCAGGTCAGTTTTCGCTAAATTCCCATAAATCCTTGTCTAAAATATGTGGTATCCTTAGAACTAGGATCTTATCTTCAAATGCTGTGGGGGTAACCAAGGGCAATGGTAATCATTTGTAGCAGTCTCTTGAAGCACCTAACTAACAACTTGAAAGAAGGGTTCCCACGCCTGGAACTCAAGGTGCATTGGAAGTTTCTGGTTTCCTTGAAGACTCAGTTTTGTCATGTGATTTTTTTTGCAAGTTGCACACTTGATGTTTTGTTGGAGGTGGGCTTGTGAAAGGGCAGGTGATGTTTTGCTGTGAGCTCTCTCAAGCAAGGGGAGTGACTTAGGCTAGCTGAGACTATCCATAGGTGGACTCTGAGTAAAGGAGATAAATAAAAGGCCCCAGGGAGGCATTGTTTTTTGGATCAACATCACTGGGGTGATCTTCATGCTCCAGTGTTTGACTTCCCAAAGAGAAATGTTCAGAGAAATTCTTGGGGCAATCCAACTGAGTCTTGTGGCTTCTGCTGACTTCATGTTGTTGTTTGCTATTGGCCTTTGGACTGGACTGATGCTATCATGAAGACTGAGTTTGATAATCCCTGAAAGACCCATGGATCCTAATTAGCAGGAAGCAGATAAAAAAAAGTCTACAGCCATTTTCCCTACTAATCTCTTACCTAAGGGTGGGGAGGTAAAGGTGTTTAAGAACCCTAAATACAGTAGGTTAAGTAAAATCTAAGCCTTTATCAGGGCTTTTATTAGATTTGACATGTTCTCATCTGAGAGATTCTAATCTATGCTATGCCTTAGAAGTAGTTTTGGGGGTTTGGAAAAGCAATTTGATATTCCATGGTATTCCTAACCAGTTAAGATAATGTGTACTATTTTGCTGATCTTTGTGTATACAAACAAGAGTCTTTCTTCAAAGACACTGTGTTTTTTTTTTTTTAATTTCATTCTTTCTTTATTCTCAGAGAGATAACTATAAGTACTAGAGCACGTTATTTTAAACCAACATTTTTTTACAGAATTGAGATGGAACAAAACCTTGGCCTCCTTTTTCATGTTTCAGAAAAAATTATCAGAGAATCCAACTCTAATCCCAGGTGAGTGCATACACCACATCATCAGGATTGAAGCAAAGTGCAATGACAGAAAAGGGGAAGGATTTTTGGACTGATTGTTTTATAACTACACTGTTTCACACATGGTGTGTAAGAACTGGAAAGACTTGCCACACTGGGCATCATCTTCAGACCTCCAAAAGCTGTATTTCTTGAGCAGCTTCATTAAGTGAAAGCTGTCAGGGAGCATGGTGGTTTGAATGACAATGGCCACCATAGGCTACTATATGGGAATGTTTGGCTCTCAGTTTGTGGACTATTTAGGAAGGATCAGGATGTATGGCCATGTGAGAGGAGGTGTGTCACTGGTGTTGGACTTTGGAATCTCAACGGCAAAGCCAGGCCCAGTTTCTCCCTCTCTCTGGCTCTTGCTTGTGATCAGATGTAAGCTCTCAGCTCATACTCCAGGGCCATCCTGCCTGCCTGCCTGCCTGCTCCTACACTCCCTACCATGATGATTACCTCTGAAACTGTGTTCAAGCCTCCAATGAAATGCTTTCTTTCAGAAGTTGTCTTGATCATTCATGGTGCCTCTTCAAAGCAATAGACAAGTAACTAAGAGCAGAGATTGGGGGACACTATGTAACATGGGCCAAGGCGAGGAATAATCTAAATAATTTATAGAATGACACTTAAGCCAAATTTTACTGACTAGAGTCTAGGTTTCTTATTTAAATCATTAATTTGTGGGGTAATTACAAAGGATTGCTGGAGAACATAAATCCCTGGATTTTGTAAGACATCTTGGTAGATGTCTTGGTAGATCCTACTTCAGGACTTTTCTTGAGATATTTTCTGTTAAGACCTCCAGTTAGGGAGAGAACTTTATTTCAAGGGATCACAGCCTGGGTTGTCTCTAGCACTGTCTTCCATCCTGTCAGTCAGAATATCCACAGATCCTAGGTCTCTAGATATTTGACCTGAGACTTGTTGCTGTTTTTCAGGAAGCTGGTGAGCAGCACTTGGAGGAAGCACACAGCCTCCCTCACAGGGCCACTCCTCTAGGCCTCCTGTACCTGTGGTTTCTGTGCAGCTTCCCTTGCAGTCTCCCTCACTGTGTCCCTCACAGCACAGTAGTACAGGGCAGAGTCTGACAGCTGCACTGAGGACATCTGCAGGTGGAAGTTGCTGCTGCTCTTATGGAGAGTGGCGTGGAACCCTCGGTGCTCTGTCCTCTTCTTGTCTGTGGAGCTCCTCAGGAGTAGCTGAGGGGCTTCATTGAGATATTGCACGTACCAGAAGAGGGAAGGACCTGAGTAAGTAGTCTGATAAGTGCAGTTCAGCATCACAGGCATCCCCTCTGTGACAGTGACCAAGCCTTCTGTCTGGGTCACTGAGTCTCCATTACTACTTCCTAAAAAAACAAACAAACAAACAAACAAGGAGGAATTACTATTCTATGTGAGGAGGAAGGTTAAAGGCTGCCATGGTTGTAAGACAAAGACATCATGAACACTTAGGGTAAAATGTAACTTACTGAGCATGAAGAGGAACACAAGAAATGAGCAGGTGACAGGAAGCATGTTCATAGAAGAAATGACACTTGGCCCTTCAGTGCACCAATCTCACAGGGCAAGTCTTTAGCAGGACCTCATCCAACTCCTCACTCATGGACAAGTACCTCTGTCTGCACAGTGACTCTATCATGTTAAGCCACCTAAAGGAGATGTAACCCACATCTAAGGAAGGAGCGCCCTCTGCTGCTCTCCTTCAACCTGCACCACAGGTGGCTGCACAAGACATTCTGAATGAACTTGAAACCTCACCCTTAGCTGACACCTGTATTACTGAACCACATGTATCCTATGGTATTTAATGTGGTGAGTGTACATTAAAGTGTACACACATGCATACCTCTTTTAAAATTCATCTATTTTTCTCATTTTATTAGTTCTTAGAGAATGTTGTGCAGTGAATTTTTATTATACTCATTTGTTCCCTCCATTTCTGACAGATCCATTCAACTTCCCTACCAAGGACATTTTGTGTCCCTCTTTTTAAAATAAGACACATCATTTTTTGTTTGTTTATTTCCATCAGTTCTTCCCTTATACTCTTAGCTTTGTTCCTTCAGTAGAGGGTGGTCTATGAACCAGGAGCTGCATTTTTAAATAAAAATGGATATCTCTCTCAGCAGCTACCAACTGCCAGTAGCTCCTTGGCTAAGAGTGGGAATGCCCACTTTGGCCTTCTCTGATGGAATTAGTCTGGCCTGATCCTTTGCTACTCTTATGTCTGCTGCCAACATCTACGAGTTCATATGTACAGCTGCATTTTTAAGTGCTTCTCAGCCATTTGAGACTGCTCTGTTGTGAATTATCAGTTTAGATCTGTAACCCATTTTTAATTGGATTATTTGATTTGTTGATGTTTCATTTCTTATGTTCTTTGTAGATTTTGAATATTAGTCTTCTGCCTGATGTAGAGCTGGTGAAGATCTTTTGTCCATCACTAGGCTGCCATTTTGTTCTATTGACAGTGTCCTGTGACTTACAGAAGCTTCTCAGTTTCATAAGATCCCATTTATTAATTGTTGAGCTCAGATTCTGTGCCATTGGTGTTCTGTAAGAAACCTGTCTACTATGCCAATAAGTTCCAGAATTTTCCCCACTGTGACTTCTTATAGATTTAGAGGTCAAGGTCTTTGATCCACTTGGACTTGAGTTTTGTGCAGGGTGATGAATATGGGTGTATTTGCATTTTTCTAAATGCAGCCATCAATTAAACCAGCACCATTTGTTGAAGATGCTTTCCTTTTTTTCCAGTGTATGCTTTTTGCTTCTTTGTCAAAAAATCAAGTGCCTGGAGGAGTGTGGGTTTATTTCTCGGTCTTCAATTCAGTTCCATTGATCAACCTGCTTTTTTTTCTACAACAATACCATGCAGTTTTTATTACTATTGCTCCATAGAATAGCTTGAAATCAGGGAGGATGTTTATACCACCAGAATTTCTTTTATTGTACAGAATTGTTTTAGCTATCCTGGGTCTTTTTATTTTTCCATATAAAGTTGATGGCTGCTCTTTCTGGGTGTGTAAAGAATAGTGGTGGAATTTTATTGGGTATTGCATTGAATCTTAAGATGGCTTTTTGCAGGAAGGCCATTTTTACTATGTTAATCCTAGTAATCCACGATCATGGGAAATCTTTCCATTTTCTAAAATATTTCTTTCTTCAAATGCTTAAAGTTCTTCTCAGACAGGTCTTTCACTTCCTTGGTTAGAGTCACACCAAGATATTTTATATTATGTGTGGCTATTATGAGGGGTGTTGTTTCTCTAATTTTTTTTTTCTGAGCCCTGTGTCACTTGTATAAAGGAGGGCTGCTGAATTTTTTTGAGTTAATTTTATATCCATAAACATTGCTGAAGATGTTTGTTAGCTGTAGGTGTTTTCTGGTAGGATCTTGGGGGTCATTTATATACTATCATATTATCTGCAAATATAAGCTTTGACTTCTCTACTTGCAGTGTGTATCCCTTTTAGCAACTTTGCTTGTCGTCTTGCTCTGGCTAGAACCTCAAGAACTATATTGAAGAAATAAGGGGAGAGTGGGCAGCCTAGGCTTGTTCCTGATTTTGGCTGGAATTCTTCAAGTTTCTCTCCATTTAACTTGAGTTTTGGCTCGTTGTATATTTCTTTTATTGTGTTTAGGTATGTGGCTTGTATGGAGATGGGGGAGGGAGGGAGGGACTGGGAGGGAATGAGGGATCGGGACATGGCTGGGATACAGAGTTAATAAAATGTAACTGATAAAAAAATAATAATAAAATAAAAAAAAAATAAAATAAAAAAGTTGTAGATCTGGTTTCTCTCCCCTTTCCTCTTTCTAACTCTGCCTCACCTCTCTACTACTCCCTTTCTTCCTTATCTCTCTTCTTCCCTATCACTTCCACTTTCTCCCACTCTACATTCCTAACATAGACATGAAGCCACATGTTTATGCCAGGGGAATGTCTGTGCCAGAGCTGAACTGAGTCCACAGAGAAAAGTCAGGAAACAACTGTCCTGCAGGAGTCTGTGAGAGCTCCACAGTCAGCAGAGAAAAGATCTGTGGAGGCAAGAAGGCAGTAGGATCAACACAGCCAAGGAGTTGGTTCATGCTTCAGTTCTCTGATACTACTGAGTAGTGTATCTTCAGGACAGTTGATTTTTGAAAAAGGAACTAAAACCATACAATGGAATAAAGAAAGCATCTTCAACAAATGGTGCTGGTCTAATTGGATATCTGCATGTAGAAAAATGCAAATACATCCATGTTTATCACCGTGTACAAAATTCAAGTCCAAGTGATTCAAAGACCTCAACATAAAACTGGATACACTAAATCTGCTAGAAGAGAAAATGAGAAATAGTGTCGGACACAGATACAAGAGACAACTTCCTAAACAGAACACCAACAGCTCAAGCACTAAGATCAACAATTAATAAATGGGACTTCATGAAACTGAAAAGTTTCTGTAAGGCAAAGGATACTGTCAATAGAACAAAACAGCAGCAAACAAAATGGAAAAAAGATATCTTCACCAAGCCTACATCCAACATAGGGTTAATAATATGTATGAAGACTCAAGAAATTAAACACCATAAACCAAATAACCCAATTAAAAATGGGATACAGTGCTAAAAGAGAATTCTTAGCAGAGGATCTCTAATGCCCAAGAAACATTTCAAAAAATGTTCAACATCATTTGTCATCAGGGAAATGCAAATCAAAACCATGAAATTTTGTCTTACACCTATCACAATGGCTAAGATCAAAAACTCCAGATACAACACATGCTGGAGAGGATGTGGAGTAAGGAGAACACTCCTCCATTGCTGGTGAAAGTGAGAGTAAGAATGAGCCCTGAGAAAAAGCAGGAGGGGTGGGGCTGGGTGTGAGACAGAAAAATAGAGACTGAAAAATCGAGACCAAAATCATGGTAGGAGAATCTCTGGGATGGGGACGAATCCTGGGAGCCTGTGTTTGAGTTCCTAAATTCCTCTCTTCCAGTTCTCCCCCTATTTCTGTTTTCTTTGATTTTATTTCCACTGGGAAGTGTTGAACTGTGCTCTTCATTTCATGCCATTGTTTGTGTTTTTGTTAATTTCTTTTTGCCATTATTATTATTATTATTACTATTAATTAAAACTTATTCACTTTATATCCCTTCCCTCACCTCCCCCCAATACTACCCTCCCTCACTCCCCCACCATTTCCCTCCCCTAGTCTACTGATAGGGGAGGTCCTCCTCCCTTACTATCTGACACTAGCCTATCAGGTGTCTCAAGACTGTCTGGATCCTCTCTCTGTGTGGCCTAGTAAGTCCACCTCACCAGGGGGAGGTGATCAAAGAGCAGGCAATTGATTCCATGCCAGTGACTGCCTCTGCTCCCCTTACTAGGGAACCCCAATGGAGACTGAGATGCCTATGGACTACATCTGAGCAGGGCTTTAGTTCCGTTCCATGCATGGTCCTTGGTTGACTCATGAGTCTCTTCAGGCCTGCCTCACTCCAGATTTTTGGCTCATTGATTTCTTTAATGAATGTATTCACTTTTTCTTTCAAGAACTCTACATAGTCATAAAGACTAATTTGAAATCCTTGTCTTGTGCATCGGCCATATTGTGTTTCTTGGGGCTACTGGAGTAGGGTTTCTGGGCTTTAATGAAGACATGTCATCTTGGATGTTATTGTTTCATGCTGGAATCTAGGCATCTGGCTTTGAGATTATTGTAATTCTCTGTGCTGGTGTGTGTTCTTGCCTTTGTCAGATGTGTGCTCTCTTCCTTGGTTTCTATTGTTCTCTTTGGTTCTGAGAACAGTGTGGTGGCTATAGGTTGCCTGCCAGGGAATGCTTCCAAGATCCTGCCATGTGTGGACACTGGATTCCAGACAGAATGTGTTTCTTTCCAATTGGGTACTGACACGTAGGCAAATGACACTTAGGTATAGAGGTGGGCTAAAAAGAGGTGTAGGTTCCATGGTAGGAAAGAAATCTGATCCTGGAGTGCCACCAGGATCAATCTAGTGCTCTGGAAATGGGGAAAAAGAGGGATGAAGACCACAGCAGACACTCTACTACAGGGGTGAGGATGAGACTGGGGGGTGGATTTAGAGGAGAGGATGGACATTGAAAATCTGAAAATCTCCTACCTGCTCAGACTTCCTTTCTCCTGTCTTTTCTACCTATGTATCCTTATTACAAATCTTAAAGTATGGAAAGGCTGTAACCCTCTGATAACCTGTTCTTCCAAAGTATTAGATAGACATTATCTAGATGACATCTTTCCCAGCATTTGTTGCCCTGTGTGAATAACTTGGACTAGAGGTGACATTCAATAATATGAAGAAAATGACCTATATGTGGAGATGAAGACAACTGACCACCTCACAGTATCCATAGCTTTCCTGGGAAATCAATGTGACCCTCCATGAGGAACCATTGATATCCTTGATGAAAATCCAGCTGTGATATCATCTCCCTCTTGTTCTGCTCTGACCATGTGTACAACATTCATCAACCAGAGAAAGGTTGCGGCACACAACCCATACTGTGTGGAAAACAGGATGATCTAAAAAGCAGATGATCAGACATCAGGCTTCTTTTGTTTCTCAGGGTTTGTGCTCAGCTCCCCCTGCAGTGTCTGCCACTGTGTCTCTCAGAGCACAGTAGTACACAGCCGAGTCTGACTCCTGCACCGAGGCTTTCTGCAAGTGGAAGGAGGTGGTTCCTCTATCATATGTGGCTTCAAACCCTCTGCTGCTTCCCTTCTCGCCAGCTGTTGTAACTTTCAAAAGGAGCTCAGGGCTTTCTCCAGAATACTGAACATACCAAAAAAGAGTTGGGTACCCTGTGGATGAATAAGTGCAGTTTATAAAGAGAACACTGTCTTCTGAGAGGGTCACTTGACCTTGTTTCTGGATCACTGAGTTTCCATGGATCCTCCCTGGAGGAAGAACAGGATATTTGTGTTATATTAACAACAAACCTCATAGATGATTAAGTATTTTTCTGATATCATAAGGGAAAGATTGCAAATCTTAAGTCACTTAACTTACCAAGCACGAGCAGCATCACAGTCACTAAAGCTGGAGAAGCATTCATCTTCAGGGATGCTCAGCTACTGTTCTTGACTCTTCACACAAAGAAATGATGAAATGACATCAAAAGTTGAACCTGCAAAGCTTATCACTCATACAGTTGATGATTTTGTGTTAGGAAACTCCACCCCCTGGTGGACAGAGATTAAAAAAGGGTCTTTTGCAATCCTCCAAGAGTCAGAAATGTACTCTCACCTTCAACATCGATTGTAGGACACATGTCAAACTTCAAGAGGCTCTTGACAATGTAAAGATGATACAAAGTGGCCATTAACATATTGACTGTCATAATTCTTAGGATTACACCTCACATGAAAGTAGAGTACATGTTATAGTACAACAACTGATGGGCTTTCTGTTCTGGTCTTTACCAAATGATAAACTAAACGGTAAAAAGGAGGTTTTTTCAATTTACTTTCACTGATCCAAACTTGTAGAAAGATACTCTGCAGGCCTGGAGTCATAGTTCAGCACTACAGAGCACTTGGTGCACTTGCAGAGAACCCAGGTTGGATTCTCAGAACACACTGGTTCACAACAACTGTAACTCCAGCTCTAGGGGAACTGACTCTCTCTTCTGACCACTGTTAACAGGAGCACACACAGAATAAAAACACAAACGCAGGAAAAACACTCATGCACCTAAAGTAGAATTAAAAAGTTTTAAAACTTTACAAACATTTTATAAATTTAACTGATTTTAAAGGAGACTGGCTTCTGTCGGTAAGTGCCTGTAATGGACCCCAACAGTTGTGAAATGCTGTCTCTGTTTGCCTTTATTCTGGACTGGGAGTCCCCAGTACTAGTTCTACCCCTTCTGCCTCAGAGATATCAGCCTACATATTCTTTTGGAGTCAGATCTGCTAAGTATGAAAGAGACTGTTAGCCTCTTGCAGGATTTTTTTTTGAACCTCAGTAGACTCTAGATTGAAATCAATTCATATCATCACAGGGAGCCTGAGTATCTGGGAATCAGGCAGAGTTTTACAGAGCTAGGTGTTATGGAACAGGTAGATGGATAGCATGTGCTCCCCTTGGTTCTCCTTTCCTACCCTGACATTCATATTTTTTGATGTTTCTGCATTACCTGCAACAATAAAGGACATGTGGAGACTTCTATTTCTTTCTGAGGGACAGGGAACCTTTTCAGTGTTGGGGACTTTTGTAGTTGATATTCTTTTGTGAATTAGCTGTTCTCTCTATGGTCTTCTTAGTGCGGCAGGCATGGTTGTATTGGGCTCTTTCCTAGATCCTCATGGAAACCTTAGTCCTTGTGGAGTTAATAGGCCCAGAAGGTAGGGATGGCAAATGCATGCTGGCAGGGGTGGAGGGGCATGAGGAGGCTGCCAGAGGCTTATTCTTCAGTGGATGTTTCCAGCAACCTCCACAGCCAGCTCCTGATGGAACAGATTCAGCTGAAAAAGAAGATGGACATGATCAAGCAGGACAATGAGATGGCTCAAGAAAATTGGATCCTGTTAAAGCACCAGTTGGCAGAAATGCAGGAGATGTGTAAGGACCAAGAGGAGAACACCAGTGACCACCAGACACTGCAAATGGACAAGGTCAGGAACCATTTGCCCACTGGAATCTTTTTCTGCTCATCTACACACCTGAGCTCTCACCCATCACCCTCCTTACTAATTTATACTTTCTGCCATCTCCCCGCCTTATGCCATCTGACTTCTTTTTTCGGCCACTGCCTAAGTATTCTGGGAAATAAGCCTCTTGTGAGAAACTCTATTATTGGCAAGCATACCCTTCTCTTCTGCTTGAAGGTGCATTCCAAAACGCAGAGTTTGGGTAATATGATAACCCACAATTACATGGTCCCTGAATAGCTGGGCTGTCATGTAAGCTGATTATTGGTTCCTTCAAGGTCCTGTGATTATTTTTGATTGCAGGGTCATATGACTTCAAGGGAGGGAGCAGCTTGCAAAGGAAGAGTCTAGTCCTATTGTCAAATGAGTGCTTCTTTTTGTCATCAATGCCAATGTTATGTGGCCTGCCCCATTTTTCTTCACTGCAATGGGTCTTTTCCATTTGGCCAGCTCTTAATTCACACTGATACATGCCTGATTTCTATTTTCTTAGCCCTGTTTCCTTTGGGTTTTGTGAGAGTATGTATAGTCTGGAGATGAGTGGACAACAAAGGACATGGGAAGGACTTTAGACAGACAATTTGTGGAGGTCAGAGTCTTGAGACTTCAGCGGAAAAACGTCAATAACCAACTCAACACAGTCTAGCCAAGCAGAGCAAGCTCTTCACAGCTAACTTAGCTCCCAAATGGATGATAGCAGAGTTGTGAGACCATTGAAAAAGTGCTTGTGTGCTGTGTCTCAAAACCATGTTCTTCTAGCAGGAAGCCCATGAGCTTTGTGGTCCATCATGCATGTGTTCATTGTTCAAAGGAGGCCATTGGGTTTCTTTCATGTCAGTTTCTATCTTGGAACAGGGTTTCTTACTTCCCTTGAAGATGTATCTTCTGGCTAGGGTGGCTGTCCTGCCAGCTCTTGGGTCCTCTATCTATGCTTGCTCTTGTAAGACAGTGTGTGCAAGCCAGTGTGTAGCCCTCCACTGAGAACACCATCTTGTCATGAACAGGAGCGGGAAAGACTGGAGAAACTCCTGCAGTATTTGAGGAAGCAGACTCAGCTGGCCATACAGGAAAGGGACTTAGCCATAAAGATGCAGCATCAATTTGAGGACCTCTGGATGAGGTAGGAGCCCAGGCTGGGAGGAGAAGTTGAAGATATCTGGGGACCCTGTTCCTGGATTCCTGTGCTGGATTGCTCTCCAGCATGGCTAAAAGCCCCTCCTGGGAAAGAACACCTCAAAGAGTTGTGCTGACCCAGTCTACAGGAACTTCTGTGAAGGAAACAATGTGATTGGCACCTTATGTGTCTAGAGCATTGTGACCCCCCTCCTGAGTTCTTTACAATATTCTTAGCAGGCTGTGTTTAAAGTCACAAGATCTGCCAACATCTGCCTCCCAAGTGATGGGAACTCAAGATGTGCACACCACACCAGGCTGAAATTATACTTTTGTTTAAGAGCAACCCGTGTAGTGATCAGATTCTCCCCTTTAACCCTAATCTCTGCAGTGTTTACCCATTTCTGTGAGAAGGGTTCTCTGGAAAGAATAGGTTAAGGAGTTTCCAGAAGCCAGGCAGATGTCTCTGAAGCAGGGAATATCAGACATTCAAAGTGTTCTGTAACTCACTCCCATAATGAGCCAGGATGTGGTCTGCCAGCTCTAGTTCTTAGGAAAACACAGCTTTCAGTCTGGTACCTCAGCCTGTGCAGGACTATTGTTGGCAGGTACACAACTCATGAAAGGCTTCCCCAGCATGCCAGGCTCCATCATGCATGTTACCTGGGTACAAGGTGCCTCCTGAGCAGGAGAAATGAGCTAGCCTCATGACATTGTTCAGTGGCCCAGGTTGCAAGGGTGTATTTCTATCTATTTAAATGACGTGATCCATCAGTGAGTCATCATGAATAACTTATATTGTGTTCATATTTGGGTAGGTTCTTTTATATAATGATGTTCCTGGGCTGTAGGAGAAAGGGCTAGTCTTTGTAGTAGAACAGAGAACATCCGTTCCTAGATCTAATTCTGACATGCATTTAATAGCAGAAACATTTTGTAGGCACAGATACTGTGTGACCCTTCTGTCATGAATTACAAACATTGACTGCAGTGAAGAGATCAGTATTGACTGTGGAGCACAGCTGAGGTGGTGGGAGGGAGCAGCTTGAAGGCTGAGATAGGGTGTTGCAACTAGGCCTGTGTCTTAACTGCCTTCCTCTCCCAGGTCTGAAAAGCTGCACCTTCAAATGGAAGTGGCCACAGCCCATGAGGAGAGCCTCCTGCAGAAGGAGCTGCTGCATCAGGAGCCACCTGCTGAACCCCAGCCCCAGGAAACACTGAATTCCTGGGAGGAATTGTCTTATTCAGAATGGGTTTCCTCTGTATGAACAAGCCCTAATTTTATCTAGCCAGTGAGCCAGCTAGGCTGCTTTGGCCTCTCATTTCCTTCTCTTTTCTGACAACACTCCTTGAGAAAAATGCTGTATCCCTTGCCACTAAGTGTTCAAGTTAAGCCACAGGCTGTGGAGCTGTCTTGCTAAATCTACACTGAGAGAAAACTGATGAGCATAATTTTCTGTGTAAATTTTAGTTTTTTGTTTTGCTTTCTTGGTTATGGTTGTTGTTATTTTGGCTGTTTTGGTTTTTGAATTTCTTATTTTGACTTATATATTCTTGTTATTGTTTTATAAACTTTGGTTAGAGAACTGATTATTTTATTAATAACTGTTCTTAAAATGTATTTTCTTATGATTAAAAATACAGATTCCTGTATTGAAAATTCTCTGTTTAGCTCTGTACCCCATTTTTAAGTGGATTACTTCATTTGTTGCTGTTTAACTTCTTGAGTTCTTTATATTTACTGGATATTAGCCCTGTGTCAGATATAGGGTTGATGAATGGCAGAGAAACACTTAAAGAAAAGTTCAACGTAGTCATCAGGAAAATGCAAATTGAAACAACCATGTTATTTCACCTTATACCCTTAAAAATGGCTAAGATCAAAAAGACAAGTGACAACACATACTGGAGAGGATGTGGAGAAAGGGGAACCCTCCTCCACTGCTGGTGGGAATGTAAACTTGTACAACCACTTTGGTAATCAATCTGGCACTTTCTCAGACAATTAGGAAAGCGCTTCCTCAAGATCTAGCTATACTACTCCTAGGCATATATCCAAAAGATGATCAAGAATATATCAAGGACATTTGCTCAGCCATGTTTGTAGCAGCTTTATTTGTAATAGCCTCAAGCTGGATACAGCCCAAAAGCCCCTCAGTTGAGGAATGGATACAGAAATTGTGGTACATTTATAAATGGAATATTATTCAGTGATAAAAAAAAAAAAAAAGAAATCATGAAATTTGCAAATAAATGGTGGGAACTGGAAAAGATAATCCTGAGAGGTGTCCCAGAAGCAGAAAGACACACAGGGTATATACTCATTCATAAGTGGATATTAAACATATAGTATAGGATAAACATACCAAAACCTGTACACCTAAGGAAGCTAATCAAGAAGGAAGGAATCTGGCTGAGATGGTCAATCCCCATTCAGAAATGTACAGTGAATGGACATCGGAGGAGAGAGAAAACAGGGAACAGGACAGTAGCCTACCACAGAGGGCCTCTGAAAGTCTCTACCCTGCAGGGTATCAAAGCAGATGGTCACACTTATGGCCAAACTTTGGGGAGACTGCAGGGAATCTTATGAAAGAAGTTGGAGATAGTAAGACCTGGAGAGGACAGGAGCTCCACAAAGGGAGCAACAGATTAAAAAAGTCTGGGCACAGGGGTCTTTTCTGAGACTGATACTCCAGCTAAGGACCACTCCTAGAGATGGCCTGGATCCCCTGCACAGAGGTAGCCCATGGCAGTTCAGTGTCCAAGTGGGTTCATATTAATGGGGTCAGGGACTGTCTCACTCAGAAAACTGATTGGCCTGCTCTTTGATCACCTCACCCTGAGGGAGGAGCAGCCTTACCAGGCCACAGAGGAAGACAATGCAGCCACTCCTGATGAGACCTGATAGATAGGATCAGAGGGAAGGGGAGGAGAAAATCCCTTATCAGTGTACTGGGGGAGGGTTATGGGTGAGGAAGAGATAGGGAGGGTAGGATTGGGAAGGGACGTGGTAAGGAGCTACAGGGGTATACTAAGTGAATAAACTGTAATTAATAAAAATAAAAATATTAAAAAATTCATTAATCAAAATTTTAAAAATGCAGATTCCAACTCTTCACCCATTTTAAAATTTTATTTGTTTAATCACTTTATACTCCAATCCCACTCTTCTCCCTCCTCTCCTTCCCTTCCTCTCTTATTTCTCAGAAAAGAAGAGGCCCTCCTCAGGATTCTGGGATTGTTACCTGTACTCTACCTCTCTGAGCCTCCTTTATTCTGGGAGGCAGCTTCTCCCTCACTGGAATGACTTCTCTCCAGCACTGCCTCCTCTTCACCAACAGACAAGATCAAAGGGACCTGAAATCTCAGTGTGGAGTCCATTGCATCCCAGGCTCCTTTGCTTCCCATCACTCAGTCCTCAGAGTCACCCTTTGACATACATAACATTATTAGTCTTTCTACTAAGCAAACAGGAAAGCTTGAGTTATCATGGAGCCAACTCATGTTTCAAGAAGAAAAGGGGTTAATATTCATACCCATGGTAGAGAGCAGCCTGGCATACTCAAATCTCTGGGTTCAACATTCAGCATTGAAAACAATATCCTAACAACCTGAAACACACAGAGGCACACACACACACACACACACACACACACACACACACACACACCTGTGCAAGCCACAAATTTCCAAACCAGGTCTACCTCTTTTCTACCTCAGTGTACCTTCCAGGAATGTTTTTAAAAGAATGTGCAAGTAGACTCTTTGGAGTATTCCTGAGTTGAAGGACTCATTTGAATTTCATAGGAATGTGATTCCTCTTCTATTCTTAGCTTTTTTTTTAGTCTCAGAAACATGTGGGATTCCCAGACAATAAGATGTGCAGGAGTCCCTGAAGGTTTCTTGTCCAGAAGCCAAAGGATCCAGGGAGAGACAAGAAACTGTTTTGCTTGAATTAGCTGTCCATAAAGGGGTCATACTTTTAGAGTCTGACATGAGTTCCTTTGTTTTAGCCATATTTAAACATACCACCAGTTCTGAAAAAGAATTAGCTCAATCTGTGTCTACGACAAAGGTTAAGACATGTTTATATGGAATCTCTTTTCAAAGTCCATATGGAATCTCCCTGACAGATGGTTAATGTTGATGCAAAAACAGTGCTCAAAATTGAAGGTCTGGGGAGAATCACTGAGGTCAGCATAATGCCAATTGTAACCCAGATGGACCAGGCCCTAAAAACACATAAAATGGACTTAGGTTACTATAAACTACAAGTGGCATCTCTCATAAGGAAGGATTTAATAAACTTAGAGGCAATGCTCCAGAGTCCAGTGAGAAGCATACAGGACAAATAATCATTTCTGGGTGATATGGGCCATACAATTCTCTACAAATTGCAAATGCTCATCAGACTTTAAACCACACCCTTTCCAACATTCCTGGAGGGAGACTAGTAAACATCTCTTTTCTTTGAGGGTTAAGTCTCTGTGTTGACTTCCCTGGATTCTCCAATACTAATCTGTGTTCACAAGTACTTTTGCTCTCTAAAATTCCTTTCTTAGCACAGAGCAGTTATATCCCTAGACTATGCATGAGACACTAGAGGGACATGTTGACTTCCAGGTTCCTGGGCTTTGGCACAGACACTCAAGTTAGGCCCTCTGGGAAACTAAACCTGCATGTGTACCATAGAGACCCTTATCAGTAAGGCTCCAGTGAGCCTGAACCCCATGAAGTCCCCTCCAAGAAAAGCCAAATACTTTTGTGACTGTGCTTGCATTTAAGCTGGGGGAGTCTCCTCTGAGTGATACTTAAGACTTTCATAACCCCAGGTCCAAGCAATTGTCTCCATGCTCTTGGCTGTGCTCAGGGTCCAGGGAGGTGTCGGCCTGCTCTGAGAAACCTAGGCTGGGTTATAAGACAAGACAAGCTTTCAGCCCCCCTAATTCTGTCCCTTCTGTGTGATAAGTCCTGAGAAACCAAAGGGCCAACTCAGGTCATGTTTGTACAGATAGCTCTGTCAACCTTTCCACCAAAGTGAAGTCAGACTTTATTTTTGTTTTTATCATCGTTTTACATGAAGTCTCATATACTTAGGCTGGAGTCAGACTATTGATCCATCTGCTTCTGTTTTCCTTATTCTGGGGATGTGAGGCATGTCGGCATACCCATATAGCTGGTGGATCCTCTTTGTTGGATGATCCTTTCAGTGACATCCTTTCTGCATGCTGACAGTTTAGGAACATTCCATAATTGTCAGCTAAATGAACAAATGAAGGGCAAAGGAAGACAGACACACTTGTGAACAGCTAACAATATTCCAAGCAGAATGGCATGAATGATATATGGTAGTGGAATGTGCCACAGCCAGCAGGAAAGGAAGGGGGAAAGGTACTGTACTGTCACAGCAGTATCCATGCTTCTTCACTGTAGTATCTGTCCATTCAGAAAACACAAAAGCTGGTGGGTATATTGTCATATATATGGACAGGTCTTTCTTTTCCCACTATGACCAATAAACCTTCCAGAATATCCTGAGCACTCTGTGGTTGCCTCCCTAGCAGTGTGCTGGTAGCCTTCCTTTTCTCATTGAAAAGGCTGTGTGAATCTGCAAGGAGCTCTGCCTTTTCTGCACCATTTGATCATGAATGTCTATGTCATTAGACAATACAGTATTTAGACTTGCCTAGTTTTGGAATCTGTTTCTAAAGTTTTTAGTAAATGCATTTATTTGTGTACATATATATGTGGGTGCGCATGGTTGTGCCATAGCTTGTGTGGGGGCCAGAAGACAACTTGCAGAAGTTGGTTGCCTCTTCTGACAATGTCCATCCCAGAGGTCAATCTCAGGTTGTCAAGCTTGGCAACAAGTATCTTTACTCAGTGAGTCACTTCTTCATCTCCTGGTTTTCAAGGTTCTATGCCTATGCTTTTCCTTCAGTGGTTAGATTTCTGGGATTTTGGTTTGGTTTGGTTTCTTTTGGCTTGATATGGTTTGGGTTCTTTGGTTTATTGTTTTGTGTGTGCTTGTGTGACTGTGTGTGTGTTGTCTAAACCCCTCCCTTTGGATGGTGTGAGTATTGAACCTAGGGCCTCATATGTGTGGGGGAAACATATCAATTCATTTAAAATGTTTTCTCCCATCCTCCATCTCTTCTTTCCTACTTTTCCTTTATCTCTTTATTGAAACAAGGTCTCATGAAGTTCAAACATGCTTATTACTCCTGGTCTCTCAGCTTCCACCTATTAAAAATGTATCTATCTATCTATCTATCTATCTATCTATCTATCTATCTATCTATCTATCTATTACAGTTTATGCACTTTGTATCCCTACACTAGCCCCCTCCCTCATTCCATCCACATCCCACACTCCATCCCTCTTCTTCACCCATGCCCCTCCCCCAGTCTACTGATAGCAGAGTTCCTCCTCCCCTTCCATCTGATCCTAGTCTATAAGGTCTTATCAGGAGTGGCTGCATTGTCTTCCTCTGTGTCCTGGTAAGGCTGCTCCCCCCTCAGGGGGAAGTGTTCGAAGAGCAGGCCACTGAGTTCATGTCAGACACAGTCCTTGTTCCCATTATTAGGGAACCCACTTGGACACTGAGCTGCCATGGCTCCTCCAATGCAGGGGTTCTAGGTTATCTTCACAAATGGTCCTTGGTTGGAGTATCAGTCTCAGAAAAGTTCCCTGTGCCAAGAATTTTTGTTCCTGTTGTTTTGTTGTGTTGCTCTTTTGTTTTGATTTTTTTTTTTTTTTTGCTTTTCTCTCTCTTTTTTTTTTCCTTCAGGGATTTCTATCTCCCCCTCCTTTCATAAAATTCCCTGCACTCTGCTCAAAGTTTGGCTATGACCCTCAGCCTCTGCTTTGACAAAATGCAAGATAGATTCTTTCAGAGTCCCTCTTTGGTAGGCTCCTGTACTGTTTTTTTTCCTCTTGCGATATCCAACCCATTTGCCTTTCTGCATGAGGCAGGGTCCTCCCAGTTTCCTCCTTTTCGATTAGCTTCTTTAGGTATACTGTAAGACCTGGGGTCTCACAGCTCAGGAGTTCAATCGCGCCCTTCCCAGAGACTCCCCCAGACCAAGACTCATTGCAAAAGCAAGAGGTTTATTAACCATTGTACAACGGGGTCACCCCTGCTGGTCAGCAAAGAGTGGCACCAGGAGACAAAGGCCTTTAGGTTTTTAAAAGAAAAATTGCGGGAGATTTGAAGTTCTAGTTTTGGCAATTTAGGATTGGATGAGGAAGCTATAAAGTAAGATAATTGGTTAGTTTTAGGTGCTCAAGCTTGGCCAGTCCTGCCAAGTGTGGATGCAGCTGCAATTTAAGGTGGGGGTGGTTAGCTCATCCTTGAAGATTAGGAGCTACAGACTTTTGGTTGGAGGTCAAATGCTACTCAGAAGAAGTCTAGGTTCGTTGCTAAGAAACGCTATCTCAAGGACAAGGGTCTGGTCCTCCTTTTGCTGAGTGAAGGTCATTGTTTGCTTGCCCTTTTTTTTTATATCTGTCCTCACAGATAGGGTCACATTCCTTCACTCTCTGGAAAGGTACCAAGAGGCTTTAGCTTAACCTGAACCTAAAACTCAAAACTATAGGCTTTAGAAGACATATAGGTTACAAAGTAAGTCTAACCCTTTCAATACATGTTAGTATGATCATCCTATATTGTATGTCTAATATCCACTTATATGTAAGTCTATTACCATATGTGTTTTTCTGCTTCTGGGATACCTCACTCAGAATGACCTTTTTTACTTACTACTATTTGCATACAAATTTCATGATTTCCTTGCTTTTAATTGCTCAATAGTATTCCATTGTGTAAATGTACCAAAATTTCTATATCCTTTCCTCAAATGAGGGACAAAATGGCTGGTGGATCATTGGAATCAATAGAAGACCTAGCAATAAACCCATACACTTATAGAAACCTGATTTTGACAAAGATGCCAAAACCATACAATGAAAAGAGATCAGGGTAACAATGAGCCCCCCAGACAATATAACCTATTGCCGCTATCCAGGTAGAAGGCTACAGCTTCTGTAAAGTTGACATAAAACTAGCTGAAAACTCAGGGCTGAAATGAGAAACAAATAAAACAATTCAAAGAATCAATGAAACCACGAGCTGGTTCTTTGAGAAAATCAACAAGATAGAAAAACTACCTAAATGGCAAAGAGAAACTATCCAAATCAACAAAATAAAAATGAAAAGGGGGACATTACAACAGACACTGAGGAAATCCAAAAATCATTAGGTCTTACTTCAAAAGTTTATATGCCACAAAATTTGAAAATCTAAATGAGATGGACAATTTTCTGAATTGATTCCACTTACCAAAGCTGAATCAAGACCAGGTAAATCAATTAAATAGTCCTATATCCCCTAAGGAAATAGAAGTGGTCATCAAAAGCCTCCCATCCAAAAAAAGCCAGGACAAGATGGTTTCAGTGCAGAATTCTACCAAAACTTCAAAGAAGAGCTAATTCCATTTCTTTTCAAACTATTCTATAAAATATAAACAGAAGGAGCACTACCAAACTCATTTTATGAAGCCACAGTCACCTTGGTACCTAAACCTCACAAAGACCCAACAAAGAAAGAGAATTTCAGGCCAACAACCCAGATGCCCCTCAACTGAAAAATGGATACTGAAATTGTGGTACATTTACACAATGGAATATTACTCAGCAATGAAAAACAAGGAAATAATGAAATTTGCAGTTAAATGGTGGAAACTGGAAAAGATCATCCTTAGTGAGGTACCCTAGAAGCAGAAAGACACACATGGCATATACTCACTCATAAAGACATATAATATAGGATAAACCTACTACAATATGTACACCTAAAAAGCTAATCTAGAGGGAGGTCTCTGGCTAAAATGCTCAATCCCCATTCAGAAATTCAAAGAGGATAGACATCAGAAGAAGAAGAAAACAGGAAACAAGTTAGGAGCCTCCCACAGAGGGCCTCTGAAAGGCTCTGCCCTGCAGACTGTCAAAGCAGACGATGAGACTTATGACCAAACTTTGGGCAGAGTGCAGGGAATCTTATGAGAGAAGTGGGAAACAGTAAGATCTGGAGAGGACAGGAACTACACAAGGAGAGCAACAGAACCAGAAAATTTGAACACAGGGGTCTTTCCTGAGACTCATATTCTAACCAAGTACCCTGGATGGAGAGAACCTAGAACCCCTGCACAGATGTAGCCCATGGCAGTTCAGTGTCAAAGTGGGTTCCATAGTGATGGGAACAGGGATTGCTTCTGACCTGAACTGATTGGCCTGATCTTTGATCATCTCCCACTTAGGGGGGAGCAGCCTTACCAGGCCAGAGAGGAAGACAATGCAATCACTCCTGATGAGACCTAACAGACTAGGATCACAAGGAAGAAAAAGAAACCCTCTTCTACCAGTGGACTTGGGGAAAGGCATGCGTGGAAAAGGGGGAGGAAGGGAGGGAACTAGAGGGGAAATACAAAGTAAGTAAAGTGTAATTAAAAATAAAATAGAGAGGACAAGATGGCGGTGCCAGGAGAACACTGCGTCTGAGGAGAAGGACAATATTTCTCATACAGCAACCAAGAGACTGAACTCTGGGCCCTAAAACAATAGCCATCATGTTTCGGAGGTGAGAGGAAACCCCAATGGCGTTGGAATCTGTTGGGTCCACTCACAGGTCATACAGCCAGAAGCCGGAAGGGTTTCCCAGTTGTTCAGGCACTAGGTCTCCAGACCAGAGCCACACGCCAGCGAGTCCCAATCACCTTCCCAGGCTGAAAGGTGGGCACAATAACACCAGAGACTGAGAGTCCCAGTCACGAGAAAAAAAAAAAAAAAAACCATGGGGAAGGAAAGCAGGACTGGCCATGGGTCACCCAGTTTTTACCTGGAAAAGGTCTCACAGACAGGCCGGTTTGAGCTTCCCTCACTGAACTGGGCTCAAGCCTCAAGCATGGACAGTTGTTGCACGCCCAGCTGTCTGGCACAGATGGAGCTGTGCGCCCCAGTGCAACAGAAATTGGGAATCCCTTTCGGGAGAGGGCCCCACAGGAAAGGAAGGAAATGGTGCTGACTTGGGCCACCCAGGCTTTGCCTGGGGAAGGTCTAGCAGACCAGCAGGTACGAGCCGCCATCACTGAACTGGGCTCAAGCCCAAAGCACAGACAGTTGTTGCATTCCCAGCTCTCCTGCACAGACAGAGCTGTGCACCCCAGGGCAACAGAGACTGGCAGTCACTGTAGGGAGTTAACCCCACAGGGAAAAAAGGAAATGGGTACCTGAATTAGGTCTTCCAGTATACCCTTGGAAAATGTCCCTCAGACTAGCAAGCTGGTGCACCGCCAGCCCAGAGCCCTGCTCTGTACCAACTATTCCTCACAGACAGAACTGTGTGCCCAGGACGCCAGAGACTTGTAGTCATTGTCGGGAGAAATCCTCACAGGGAACAAAGCAAAGGGGATGGAATTAGGCCTCCCAGTATATCCCTGGAAAAGGTCCCTCAGACTGGCCCAACCCAGGGACTTGCTGTGCACCAGATAGCCTGCTGCTACCAGGAGAGCTATACTCACCCGCCACAGATTACTGCTTGGGTTCTGGGGCACAGAGTCCCAACTTCAGAACTACAAAAGCCTGGGATCTCCACGATCAACCCCCACATATTGCTCCAAGGGACCAGTTTTGTTATCCCTAACAAAACAGACCAAACCAAGGGACACACAGGTTACAACAGCAGATCACTAAATTTACAGCAAGAAACCCAGAAGCAGGGAAGCTGTCTCCAGGACTTCTCCAGGTGAGAGGAGAGCTCTCGACCAACAAGGACCACAGTTGCACTCAGATCTATATGCTTGCAGTGATCTGAGACATCTCCTGAAAAACACCGGCCATACAGTGACTATGACGAAAAAACTGAGGAGGTTACCTTCAGGAAAAACCATCTTCCTGCCAAGGGCATTCTCTCCACTACAGGATCCCAGGAACCACCAGAAACTAATTCCAAACACCTAAGATAGCCCAATGGGTAGAGGCCAGCATAAAAGCTCAAGCAACAAAAAACAGAGCAATATGGCATCTCCAGGACCCAGTTATCCAGGGACAAGTAGCCCTGGACACCACAGCATAATTGAAATTCAAGAAGATGACCTAAAATCTATGCTCATAAAGAGGATAACAGAGGGAACAAATAAAATACATAAAGACCTAGAGGAAGATAAACTCAAGCAGATTATGGCCATCCATAAAGAAATAGAGAAAGACAAAAAAAAAAAAAAAAAAAAAAACAGATTATGACTATCTGCAAAGAAATAGAAGAAGATAAAGAAAAACAGATTATGGCCATCTGTGAAGAAATACAGGAAGTTTCAGCCAAACAGTTTGTGGCCTTTAGAGAGGAAATACTTAAAACATTGAAAGAAATAAAAGAAACAGAGGATTGTTCAAACAAACAGTTGAAGGAATTGATGGAAAAACAGAAAAATACAGTCAGACAGGTGAAGGAAATCAACAAAATGGCTCAAGATCTGAAGATAGAATTGGAAAAATTAAAGAAAACACAAATGGAGGAAATTGCGGAGAGAAAGAACTTAGGGAAGAAAACAGGAAATACAGAGGTAAGCATAACCAATAGACTACAGGAGATGGAAGAAAGAATCTCAGGTGTGGAAGATACAGTGGAAGAAATTGATGTATCTGTCAAAGAAAATGTTAAATCTAAAATATTTCTGACACAGACAATCCAACAAATTCAAGACAATATAAAAAGACAAAACATAAGAATAATAGGAATAGAGGAAAAAGAAGATTCCCTCCTCCAAAGCACAGAAAATATTTTCAACAAAATCACTGAAGAAAATTTCCACAACTTAAAGGATAGGCTAATAAAAATACAAGATGCCTACCGAATACCCAATATATTAGACCAGAAAAGAAAATCCTCCTACCACATAATAATCAAAACAGTAGGTATACAGAACAAAGGAAAAATACTAAAACCTGCAAGGGAAAAAGGCCAAGTAACAAGTAATGGCAAAACCATTAGAATCACACCTGACTTTTTAACAGACACTATGAAAGCCAGAAGAGCCTGGATGGATACCGTGCAGACACTAAGAGAACACAGATGTCAACCCAGGCTACTATACCCAGCAAAACTCTCAGTCCTTCTTCATCGATGGGAGAAAACAAGATATTCAATGACAAAAACAAATTTCAACAATACCTACACACAATTCCAGTGTTACAGAAGATACTAGAAGGAAAAATAGAACCCAAGAAAACTAACTACTTTCAGGAATTCACAGGAAATAAATAACCTCACTACAGCAACACAAAAAGCAACCAAGCACACAAACTAATGACCACAGCCAACAACAAAATCAAAAGATCTGATACCCACTGGTCATTAATCTCTCTCAATATCAATGGACTAAATTTTCTAATAAAATGACACAGACTAACAGAATGGATGCATAAACAAGACCCAGCAATCTATTGCATACAAGAAACACACCTAAGTCACAAAGATAGACATTACCTGAGGAAAAAGGGTTGGAAGACGGTTTTCCAAGCAAATGGTCCCAAGAAGCAAGCAGGAGTACCATTTTAATATCTATAAAATAGACTTTCAAACAAAATTAATAAGAAGAGATGGGGAAAGACACTTCATACACATCAAGGGAAAATTCCAACAAGAAAATATCACAATCCTGAACATCTATGCCCCAAATACAAGGGCACCACATTTGTAAAAGAAACATTGATAAAACTTAAACCACACATAGATCCCCACACACTAATAGTGGGAGACTTCAACACCCCATTCTCAACAAAAGACAGGTCAACAAAACAGAAACTAAACAAATAAACAATGCCTCTAACAGAGGTCATGGATCAAATGTACTTAACAGACATTTACAGAGCCTTACACCCAAACATAAAAGAATTTACCTTCTTCTCAAAACCTCATGTAACTGTCTCCAAAATAGACCACATAGTTGATCACGAAGCGAGCCTCAACAGATACAAGAAGATTGAAATAATCCCTTGTATCCTATCTGATCACCATGGAATAATGCTGGACCTCAACAACAACAAAAATAGTAAAAAGCCTATACAAACATATGGAAACTAAACAACTTGCTACTAAATGACAGCTGGGTCAGGGAAGAAGTAAAGAAAGAAATTAAAGTCTTCCTAGAATTCAATGAAAATGAAGGCACAACATACCCAAACTTGTGGGACACAATGAAGGCAGTGCTAAGAGGAAAGTTCATAGCACTAACTGCCTTAAAGAAGAAATTCAAGACAGCTCATTCAAGCAACTTAATGGCTCATCTAACAACCCTAGAAAAAGAAGAAGCAGACACACCAAAAATGAGTAGATGGCTGGAAATAATCAAACTCAGGGCTGAAATCAATCAAATAGAAACAAATAAAACAATTCAAAGAATCAATGAAACCAAGTGCTGGTTCTTTGAGAAAATCAACGAGATAAACAAACCCTTGCCAAGCCAATTAAAAGGCAGAGAAACACCATCCAAATCAACAAAATCAGAAATGAAAAGGGGGACATAACTACAGACACTGAGGAAATCCAAACAATCATTAGGACTTATTTCAAAAGTCTATATGGCACAAAATGTGAAAATCTAAATGAAATGGATAATTTTCTTAATCTATTCCACTTACCAAAGCTGAATCAAGACCAGGTAAATCAATTAAACTGTTTTATATCCCCCAAGGAAGTAGAAGCAGTCATCAAAAGTCTCCCATCCAAAAAAAAGCCAAGGACCAGATGGTTTCAGTGCAGAATTCTACCAGGCCTTCAAAGAAGAGCTAACTCCAGTTCTCTTCAAAATATTCTACATAATAGAAACAGAAGGAGCACTACCAAATTCATTCTATGAAGCCACAGTCACCTTGGTACCTAAACCTCACAAAGACCCAACAAAGAAAGAGAATTTCAGGCCAATCTCCCTTATGAGCATTGATGCAAAAATACTCAACAAAATACTTGCAAATCGAATACAAGATCACATCAAAGATATCATCCACTATGACCAAGTAGGCTTCATCCCAGGTATGCAGGGGTGGTTCAATATAGAAAAATCCATCAATGTGATCCACCATATTAACAAACTGAAAGAAAAAAAAAAACACATTATCATCTCCCTAGATGCTGAAAAAGCATTTGACAAAATCCAACATATATTCATGTTTCAAGTATTGGAGAGATCAGGGATACAAGACTCATATCTACACAGAGTAAAGGGAAAATACAGAAAGCCTATAGCCAACATCAAACTAAATGGAGAGAAACTTAATGCAATCCCACTGAAATCAGGGACAAGGCAAGGCTGCCCATTCTCTCCATATCTCTTCAATATAGTTCTGGAAGTCCTTGTTAGAGCAATAAACAATTAAAGGAGATCAGGGGGATAAAAATTGGACAGGAAGAAGTCAAATTATCACTATTTGCAGATGATATAATAGTATACCTGAGTGACCCCAAAAACTCTACCAGGGAACTCATACAGCTGATAAACACCTTCAGCAAAGTGGCCAGATAAAAAATTAACTCAAAAAAATCAGTAGCCCTCCTGTATACAAAAGACAAAAGGGCTGAGAAAGAAATTAGGGAAACAACACCCTTCACAATAGCCACAAATGACATAAGGTACCTCGGAGTAACCCTAACCAAGGAAGTCAAAGACTTGTATGATAAAAATTTCAAATCTCTGAAGAAAGAATTAGAAGAAGATATCAGAAGATGGAAAGATCTCCCATGCTAATGGCTTGGCAGGATTAACATAGTAAAAATGGCCATCTTACCAAAAGTAATCTACATATTCAATGCAGTTCCCATCAAAATACCAACACAATTCTTTACATACCTGGAAAGAAAAATTCTCAACTTCATATGGAATAAGAAGAAACCCAGAATTGCTAAAACAAGTCTCTAAAATTAAATATCTTTTGGAGGTATCTCCATTCCTCATGTCAAGCTGTACTATGGAAAACAGTAATAAAAACTGCATGGTACTGGCATGGAAACAGAATGGTGGATCAATGGAACTGAATAGAAGACCTAGAAATAAACCCACACTTATACACACCTGATCTTGACAAACTTGCCAAAGCCATACAATGGAAAAAAAAGAAAGCATCTTCAACAAATGGTGCTCGTCCAACTGAATGTCTACATGTACAAAAAACTCAAATAGATCCATACTTATCACCCTGCACAAAACTAAAGTCCAAGTGGATTAAAGACCTCATCATAAAACTCTTCACATTAAATCGGTTAGAAGAAAAAGTGGGGAAGACCCTAGAAATCATTGGTACAGCAGACAACTTCCTGAACAGAATACCAACAGCACAGGCTCTAAGAGCAACAATCAATAAATGGGACCTCATGAAGCTGAAAAGTTTCTGTAAAGCTAAGGACACTGTCATTAAAACAAAATGAATGCCTACAGATTGGGAAAGAATATTTGCCAACCCTCTATCTGACAGAGGTCTAATTTCCAGTATATATAAAGAACTAAAGAAGCTGAAAAGCAACAAACCATGTAATCCAATTAAAAAATGGGGAACAGAACTAAACAGAAAATTCTCTGTACAGGAATATTGAATTGTAGAGAAACACTTAAAGAAATATTCAGTGTCATTAGCCATTAGGGAAATGCAAATCAAAACAACCCTGAGATTTCACCTTACACCCATCAGAATGGCCAAGATCAAAAACTCAAATGACAACACATGCTAGAGAGGTTGTGGAAAAAGGGGAACCCTCCTCCACTGCTGGTGAGAATGTAAACTTGTACAACCACTCTGGAAATCAATCTGGTGCTTTCTCAGACAACTAGGAATAGCACTTCCTCAAGACCCAGCCCTACCACTCCTAGACATATATCCAAAAGAGGCTCAAGTACACAATAAGGACATTTGCTCAACCGTGTTTGTAGCAGCTTTATTGGTAATAGTCAGAAGCTGGAAACAGCCCAGATGCCCCTCACCTGAAGAATGGATGTAAAAATTGTGGTACATCTATACAATGGAATATTACTCAGCAATGAAAGACAAGGAAATCATGGAATTTGCAGGTAAATGTTGGGACCTGGAAAGGATCATCCTGAATGAGCTGTCCCAGAAGCAGAAAGACACACAAGGTATATACTCACTCATATATACATATAATATAGGATAAACCTACTAAAATCTGTACATCTAAAGAAACTAATGAAGAGAGAGGACCCTGACTAAAATCCTTAATCCCCATCCTGAAAGACAAAGAGGATGGACACCAGAAGAAGAAAACAGGAAATAAGTTAGGAATCTGCCACAGAGGGCCTCTGAAAGGCTCTGCCCTGCAGACTATCCAAGCAGATGCTGAGATTTATGGGCAACTGTTGGGCAGAGTGCATGGAATCTTATGTAAGAAGTAGGAAATAGTAAGATCTGGAGAGGACAGGAACTACACAAGGAGAGCAACCGAACCAGAAAATCTGAACACAGGGGTCTTCCCAGAGACTCATACTCCAACCAAGTACCATGCATGGAGATAACCTAGAACCCCTGCACAGATGTAGCCCATGGCAGTTCAGTGTCTAAGTGGGTTCCATAGTAATGGGAAGAGGGAGTGCCTCTGACATAATCTGATTGGCCTGCTCTTTGATCACTTCCCCCTGAGGGAGGAAGAGCCTTACCAGGCCACAGATGATGACAATGCATCCAGTCCTGATGAGATCTGATAGACTAAGATTCAGAAGGAATGAGAGGATGACCTCCCCTATCAGTGGACTTGGGGAGGGGCATGCATGAAGAAGGGGGAAGGACGGTGGGATTGGGAGGGGAGGAGGGAGGGGTTTATGGAGGGATTCAAAATGAATAAAGTGTTATTAATAAAAGCTAAAAATATAAAATACAATAAAATAAAACACAGAAAAAAAGAATCCACACACAAAAAATGAAATAGTAAAATACAACTACCTTTGAGGTTAATTCTTTGGTAAATGGTAACGTGAAAGGCTGATAGTCCAGAAAACAAACATAAACTCTGGCTATAATACAAAAAAGCAATGACTTAAAGTCCTTGTCACATGAACAGCTGCCAGTACCTGGGAAGGAATCTATATTAGAAAGAGAGAAATTTTAAGTATTTGGCTGTTTTAATGATTTGACCAGGCATCAGCTATATTCAATACAGTTTTATTCAGGTTGGCCCCAAACTTGAAATAATCCAAATCTGTCAACTACTGAATGGACTATCAAACCAAGATAAATACACATTATAGAATACCACCCATTGCCAGGTGTGGTGGTACCTCCCAGCACTTGGGGAGGTGAGGTAGGCAGATCTCTGTAAGTTCAAGACCAGCCTGATCTACAAAGTGAGTCTAGGACAGCCAAGGCTACACAGATAAACCCTGTCTCAAAAAAAAAAAAAAAAACCTTCAACAGAGAGAGAGAGAAGGCCTATGCACACAGGAGAGGTGATTCTCAAAGGCATGACATGAAAGAAAACATATACAAAAAACTCTATGACACATAATTCTGGTTTCCTAAAATTCTAGAAAATACATAACTATTGTGATAAAAAGAAAAGTAGCAGTATTCAGTAGGGAGGCAGAGATGTCTGACAGCAAAAAGGCTTAGAAAGCTTTCGGGGTCATGAAAATGTCTGTATCATCATTGTGACAAGTTTCTTGACACCAAGTATTTATTAAAACCTATATAATACAAAAAAAACAAAAACAAACAAACAAACAAACAAACAAAAAACTAGCCAGCACAAGGCTTACTCAATATGATGGAATTACTACCCAGGACTGTAAGCCTAGCCAACTACACATGTGTGATGAAGCCAGAGATGAGAAACTACTCGTGTTACCAGTATAATTTCTAGTTGTATTCTAAATATGGAACCTCATAGCCACACATAAGTGTGACTCCCAACCCTTTCAGTGGTTGGGATTAGAGGGACCCATAGGCTCATAAGTTTCAATGTTTTGCCCGGAGTTGATAGATGTTGGGAAAGTATTAGACCTTTGATGAGGCCTTGTTGTGGATGGATTGTCACTGTGGTGGGCTTTGAGTTTTCAAAAGTCCATGCCATTCTCTCTCTCTCTATGTCTCTCTCTCTCTCACACACATATTTTGAGACTTTCTCATTTATGTTCTAAAATATGAATGTTACCGTTTCCCTTGCAAATAGACACTATGGCAATTGCTTTGTTGCAAGACACAGGATGTGGAAGGGGCTCCAGCCCCCATAGCAAGTTTGAGGACAGGCTGCAGGTGCCTGAGAACCAGTGTGTGCTTGCTGCACAGAAGTACACGGCTGAGTCTCCAGGCTGAGTGTCTGTGATGTGCAGGGAGAAGCGTTTGGCTTTCTTATCCAATAAAATGTTGAGCCTTTGGTTCTGCTTTCTGTTCACATTTTCATGAATGTCTATCACAAGGTGGGGACCCTTTCCAGCTTCTTGCTTGTACCAAGGGAAGTATGAGAATGCACTGTCTGTGTAAGTGCAGTTGATGACAGCGCTGCCTCCCTCTCGAATGCTCAGAGAAGAAGGGTGCTGCTCCACCTGCTCTCCGAGGCTCTCCCCTACAGAGAAAGAAAAACAGAAAGGAGGGCAGTCAGCAGCACTCTGCTGAATTCTTTGTCTAGGATACCGAGAGGGAACTGTGTGAAGTGGATTTCCCACGGAAGCCTAAGAAATATCCACCACATATTTTCTCTTGCCCCCAGATCTTCAACTCACAGTTCATCCACAGCCACAAGAAAGGGACTAGAGTAGGAATGGATGGCTTCATTCCTCTTCCTGCCTGGGATCAATGCAGACTTGTAATCTCTTGCAAAGAAAGCTATTTGTGTCTCCAGGTTGTCCCCTTTTCTTCTTATGTAATCCAATCAGCCAATAAGAAAACAACTGTTTCTTTCTCACCTATTCCTTCAGAATGCAATGACCTGAGCTTGCTGCATGCTTTTCAACAGCTGTGGCCTCCTGCCACCTTGTGGACACATCTCTAATTACTGCGTGTTGTGAGTAAATTTGCAGAGATTGGGAGGAGTTGAATTTCTGAGTTGTTACTAGTAAACTAGAGAGAGGTACAATCTCTTGGTGCCATTGAACAAGGAGCTGAATTAAAACATTTGAAATCAAAATGTCCCTATGATTTATCCTTATTGACAAAGGAAAGAAAAATTTTAATTTTCAGTCAATATCATGTTTTCTGGACAATAAAATGTTAAGTTTGGAGGGGGTGAGTATAGCAGAAAGGACGGGTGGGTGGAGGGACAGCTAACAGAAGATGTTTGAAAATTGTATTTTTGTGAGTGTGTGTGTGTGTGTCTGTATGTGTGTGTGTGAAAGAGAGAGAGAGAGACTAAATAAATTATTCTACACAAAGCATAATACTTCCCCCAGGAGCAATAGATTGCCAAATAAAAAGTCTGGTACCAGGTATGGGACACATCTCCTAAAGTTGTTCATCTAGGCAGTCATAAAGACCCTAAAACAATAACCTGTTGCCATTGCTCTTTGTTACCCTCCAGAACTTGATAACAGGATCACATTGTTGAAGATACCACAAGTTTTAGTCACAGGACATAGAGACATCAAGCCAGTATGACTCAGGAGACTTTCTCCCTGCTGGCTACATTTTACAGTGTTAGGAAGTGCGATTTAGGCTGCTAGGGGAGAAAAGTCAACAACAGTCTTATCCAGTTGTGAGCATTGAGACCTGCACTAATGACCAGCATGGCAAGACACAGATCTGCCTTGGGTGCAGGAGTGGAATGAATGTTATGGGATGACCAACCACGTACTGATTAGATTTCAGGCTCTTCACAGCAGAAACATGCATGGCTGCTACTGTAAACCTGGCCAAGAACCTATGCCTATGGAGCTAATAGGCCTTGAGGGGAAGCTACTGCTATCATTTTGCTAAGTGGGCGTAGTATCAAACTTCCCTCTATGTTCACCATATCCATAGATCAGTGTGGCAGTCAGTCCTAATTAGAGAAACATTTGCGTGTGCTGAAGATGGTGGATAATACATATACTCACAACTGGTCGCAGTGCTAAGATTAAATGTCTGCGGAGTGCACAGCTATAAATATCATATCTATATAACAGCACTTCCCACAGAAGGCTCAGAAGACATCACAAAAGTTGTCTAGGATGGTTATAAGAGCCAGAGGTCAGGGATGAAATAGTGACATCAGTATATGACAGAACTGTTGCACTCAGGAAGGTGCGATTGCCTGAACAAGAACTACTGTATGAGATAAACATATTAAAATCTGGACACCTAAAGAAGTTAAGCAAGAAGGAGGACCCTGGGTAAGATGATCAATCCTTACTCAGAAAGGCAAACAGGATGGACATTGAAAGAAGGAAAAAATAGGAAACAGGACAGGAGCCTACCACAGAGGGCCTAGGAAATACCTCCTAGCAGTGTATCAAAGCAGATGCTGAGGCTCATAACCAATCTTTGCGCAGAGTGCAGGGAATCTTATGAAAGAAGAGGGAGATAGTAAGACCTGGAGAAAACCGGAGCTCCACAAGGAGAGCAACAGAACCAAAAAATCTTGGCACAGGGCTCTTTTCTGAGACTGATTCACCAACCAACGACCATACATGGATACAACCTAGAACCCCTGCTCAGATGTAGCCCACGAGACTTAAGTATTAAAGTGGGTTTCCTAGTAAGGGGAACAAGGACTGTCTCTGACATGAACTCAGTGGCTGGCTCTTTAATCACCTCACATTGAGGTGGGAGCATCCTTGCCAGGCCACAGAGGAAGACAATGCAGTCAGTCTTAATGAGACTGGATAGGCTAGGGTCAGATGGAAAGGAAATAGTACCTCCCCTATCAGTGGACTTGGAGAGGGGCATGGGAGGAGATGTGGGAGAAAGGGTGAGATGGGGAGGGAACAAAGAAGGGGGTTTCACCTGGGATACAAAGTGAATAAACTGTAATTAATATAAATAAAAATTAAAAAATAAATAAAATTTCAGCATGGCGATTGATTACTGGTTATATATAATAGTGTCTTCTATCTCTTTTCCCATTTCTGTATCGGTTTTTGTTCTTTGTTTTTGTTTTTAGTTTCTTTCTCATCTGTTTAGTTTTGTTTCTTGCACTCTCTGGGAAAATATTGAATATATGGGAAATTGTAATACTTTCATGATCTGTGAAATTTGACAGCTTTTACTTAAAAACATAAAAATTTCCAAACTTCTTATACCCAGCAGGAGAAAATGGTAGTTGATAAAGGCTCTGATTGTGAAAGAAGGTGCAATCATATTCTCAGTATTGCATGCTGGCCTTGTTTTTGTTACTTCTCATTTGTGCACTGTAAATACAGTTTATCAGCCAAACTGATGAACTCTGAATTCTATCAGATATACAGCTGGTGTGAATCATTCAACAAACCACTGAGATTGATTTAAAAAAAATAGTAAGTCAATAAGATAAACCCAAGGAAATGAAAAATGTATGAAATATTTTTAGAATAATCTTGTGGAAAGGAAAAAGAAGAAGAACATGGAATGTAGAAAAATATATTATTTATACAATTAAATAAACACATATAGACTTTATATAATTTAAGGATGTTCCTCTAAGAACAAAGTATGTATTTCCTTACGTCACCAATGAAAATCTGATATCTTGCAGTGCAACAGAAGACAGACTGGAAAAAGAGAAAAGAAAATCATCACAGGCATATTACTTATGTATTACTTAAATTAATTAAATATTAAATACATACAAATACATATTAATATAAGACATTAATGTAGGTAAACAAAACACATATAAATTACTTTTAATTAAAATTTTAAAACTTGCTGCCTGCTATTTGAGAAAAAAAAGTGAATACTGAATACATTGAATGGGATTTGTACTGGTCACTGTTTCATCTACTTGACACAGAACAGAGTCATCTTCAAAATGAGAGGTTGTCACAGAAATGCTTCCATTGGACAGGACAACAGGCATATCTGTGGATAATTCTTTTGGTTGTTGCTTGATGTCCAATGTGGTTGGTGCCACCTTTAGGCAGGGATCCCTGGTTTGCATAAAAAACAAGGAGGGCTGGAGAGATGGCTCAGAGGTCAAGAGCACTAGTTGTTCTTCCAAAGGTCCTGAGTTCAATTCTCAGCAACCATATGGTGCTCACAACCATCTATAGTGAGATCTGGTGCCCTCTTCTGGAGGGCAGGCACACATGCAGGCAGAATATTGTATAAATAATAAATAAATATAAATAATAAAAAATATGTGTGTGAGTATTTTCCACGTGGAACTGTTTTTGAAAGTGTGAGGGGGGTCATGAAAAAGTAGCTGGCTTGATACTTTGTGACAGGATCAGAATTTGCCTGAAGAGAGGCTATTGTTGAAGGTCCAGCCTCAGATCAAATGGGATCACAGCGTATTGAAGATGCCAGGGGCCACCTCAGTTAGTGACCACCACTAACACTGGCAGGTGTGGGTGAGAGCCAGACTGAACCTATGAGACAAGCTGCTTAATCTGCTGATGGCAGAACTGAAGAGGTGTGCTTGCCCAAGGCCTTAGGAGCCCAGAAGATCATGAGTGAGTCCCAGACAGTGTAAGTTATTTACACTGTTGAGTTTGGGGTTTGCAATTATCTAATTGCAACTTGACCTAGTTCTTCCTTCTTTTTTTTTTTAATCTTATTTATTTATTTTAATAGTTACACTCTGTTCACTTTGTATCCCCCCATAAACTTCTTCCTCCTCCCCGCCTAATCACACCTTCCCTCCCCCTTCTTCATGCATACCCCTCCCCAAGTCCACTGATAAGGGAGGTTCCCCTCTCCTTCCTTCTGATCTTAGTCTATCAAATCTCATCAAGAATGGCTGCATTGTCATCTTCTGTGGCCTGGTAAGGCTGCTTTCCCCTCAGGGGGAGGCGATCAAAGAGCAGGCCAATCAGTTTATGTCATAGGCAGTCCCTCTTCCCATTACTATGGAACCCACTTGGACACTGAACTGCCATGGACTACATCTGTGCAGAGGTTCTAGGTTGTCTCCATGCATAGTCCTTGGTTGGAGTATGAGTCTCTGGGAAGTTCCCTGTGTTCAAATTTTATGGTTCCGTTGCTCTCCTTGTACAGTTCCTGTCCTCTCCAGATCTTACTATTTCCCACTTCTTTCATACATCAGAAGAAGAAGAAAACAGGAAACAAGTTAGGAACCTGCCACAGAGGGCCTTTGAGAGGCTCTGCCCTGCAGACTATCAAAGTAGATGCTTAGACTTATGCCCAACTGTTGGGCAGAGTGCATGGAATCTTAGTTCTTCCTTCTTAAGAATAAGAAAAATAGAGAGACTGGGATTTTAAAAAGACATTGGATCTTTTATCATTTTGCTTGTTAGCCTTGGCCTTTAACATGTGATCAATCCCTTCAGCCCAGGATGGAAATTTTTTAAAGAAACTGTACATTAAAAATGTTTGAAATTTTTAAAGACTGTGGAACTTTTAAAGTTTTACATTCTTACATTAGCATGAGATCTTGGGGGAAAAAAGAGAACAAATTGTATAGTTTAATAGTGAGGTATTTGTGTGTCTAGTTAGTTCACGAGGGTTGACCTTTTCTGGTTAGTTTTTGTCAAGTTGACACAAGCTAGTGTCATCTGGGAATAGGGAATCAAAGCTGAGGATTTGCCTCCATCAGGTTGGCCTGCGGGCATATCTATGGGATATTTTCTCAGTTAATGATTGATGTGGAAGGTCACAGAGAATTGGGAGTAGTACTGCGCATAATGGTTTTAGATTGTATAAGAAAGCAAGTTGAGCAAACCATGAAAAGCAAGCTACTAAGCAGCACTACTTCCTGGTCTCTGTTTAGTCTCTACCTCCAGGATCCTGCCTTGCATTCCAGACCTCACTTCCTTTCATAATGAAGTATACTTTGAAGGTTGAGATGAACTCTTTTCTCCGCAAGGTGTCTTTGAGCAAATTAGATTAGTATCTTTGCAGGTCCCCTTGTGTGCAAGGAGTTATAGCCCTCTCCCTCATGTTTACCCCACCTCAACAACCAAAACAAAGTTCTCAGAAGCTTATAAACTGTGGTGTTAAAGAAAAAGTGCAAATTCATTAACTGAAAAGGCTCCTAAGAAGCAGAGATTTAAATAAAGAATATGAAAAGGCTAAAATAAAGCAGAATTAATGTTTAGACTGGAAGAGAATTAGGAAGTGGGGAAATGAGTAAAGATAAAATATTAATAAAATTGAAGATTTAGCAAGACAAAGGAATAAAATTAAAATTAAGAGGCTTTCATACCATCATCTACTAATCACAGAGAAAAAGGAAAAAAAAAACATTTAATTTGAATAAGCACCTTTCAAATTTCATGGTTCTGTTGCTCTGCTTGTGGAGTTCCTGTCCTCTCCAGATCTTACTATTTCCCACTTCTTACATAAAATTCCATGTACTCTGCCCAACAGTTGGTCATAAGTCTCAGCATCTGCTTTGATAGTCTGCAGGGCAGAGGCTTTGGACCCTCTGTGGCAGTTTCCTAGGTTGTTTCCTGTTTTCTTCTTTTTCTGATGTCCGACCTCTTTGCCTTTCAGGGGATTGAGCGTTTTAGTCAGGGTCCTCTCTCTTGATTATTTTCTTTAGAGGTACAGTTTTTAGTAGGTTTATCCGATGTTATATGTCTATATGAGTGAGTATATACCGTGTGTGTCTTTCTGCTTCTGGGATACCTCACTCAGGATGATCCTTTCCAGGTCCCACCATTTACCTGCAAATTTCATGATTTCCTTATTTTTCATTGCTGAGTAATACTCCATTGTGTAGACGTACCACAATTTCTGCATCCATTCTTCAGTTGAGGGGCATCTGGGCTCTTTCCAGCTTTGGGATCTTACAAATAAAGCTGCTACAAACATGGGAGAGCAAATGTCCTTATTGTGTACTTGAGCCTCTTTTGGATATATGTCCAGGAGTGGTATGGCTGGGTCTCAAGGAAGTGCTATTCCTAGTTGTCTGAGAAAGTGCCAGATTGATTTCCAGAGTGGTTGTACAAGTTTGCATTCCCACCAGCAATGGAGGAGGGTTCCCCTTTCTCCACAACCTCTCCAGCATGTGTTGTCACTTGAGTTTTTCATCTTGGCCATTCTGATGGGTGTAAGATGAAATCTCAGGGTCGTGTTGATTTGCATGTCTCTAATGGCTAATAAGGTTGGGCATTTCTTTAAGAGTTTCTCTGCCATTCTATATGCCTCTACAGAGAGTTCTCTGTTTAGCTCTGTTCCCCATTTTTTAATTGGATTACTTGGTTTGCTGCTTTCCAGTTTCTTTAGTCCTTTATATATACTGGATATTAGTCCTCTGTCAGATAAAGGGTTGGTGAAGATTCTTTCTCAATCTGTAGGCAATCATTTTGTTTTGATAATGGTATCCTTTGCTTTTCAGTTTCATGAGGTCCCATTTACTGATTGTTGTTCTTAGAGCCTGTGCTGTTGGTGTTCTGTTCAAGAAGTTGTCTCCTGTGCCAATGAGTTTAAGGATATTTCCCAATTTTTTTTTTCTAACCGATTTAATGTTTCTGGTTTTATGTTGAGGTTTTTGATCCACTTGGACTTTAGTTTGTTGATAAGTATGGATCTATTTTCATTTTTCTACATGTAGACATCGAGTTAGACCAGCACCATTTGTGGAAGATGGTATCTTTTCTCCATTGTATGGTTTCGGCATCTTTGTTGAAAATCAGGTGTCCATAAGTGTGTGGGTTTATTTCTGGGTCCTTTGTTTGATTTTATTGATCCATCATTCTGTTTCTATGCCAGTACCATGCAGTTTTTATAACTGTTGCTCTATAGTACACCTTAAGATCAGGAATAGAGATACCTCCAGAAGATCTTTTATTGTAGAGGATTGTTTTAGCAATTCTCGGTTTCTTGTTATTCCATATGAAGTTGAGAATTTTTCTTTCCAGGTCTGTAAAGAATTGTGTTGGTAATTTGATGGGAATTGCATGGAATCTGTAGATTGCTTTTGGTAAGACGGCCATTTTTACTATGTTAATCTTGCCAAGACATGAGCATGAGAGATATTTCCATCTTCTGTTATCTTCTTCTAATTCATTCTTCAGAGACTTGAAATTTGGTTAGGGTAGTTGGTTGGTTGGGTTGGTTAGGGTTACTCCAAGGTACTTTGTGTCATTTGTGGCTATTGTGAAGGGTGTTGTTTCCCTAATTTCTTTTTCAGCTCTTTTGTCTTTTGTATACAGGAGGGCTCCTGATTTTTTTGAGTTCATTTTGTATCTGGCCACTTTGCTGAAGGTGTTTATCAGCTATAGGAGTTCCCTGGTAGAGTTTTTGGGGTCACTCACGTATACTATCATGTCATCTGCAAATAGAGATAATTTTACTCCTTCCTTTCTAATTTGAATTCCCTTGATCTCCTTCGACTGTCTTATTGCTCTAGCAAGGACTTCCAGAACTATGTTGAAGAGATATGGAGAGATTGGGCAGCCTTGTCTTGTCCCTGATTTCAGTGGGATTGCTTTAAGTTTCTCTCCGTTCAGTTTGATGTTGGCTATAGGCTTACTGTATATTGATTTACTATATGATAAAATAGACTTTCAACCAAAATTAATCTAAATAAATGGGGAAGGATACTTCATACTCATCAAGAGAAAATTCCAACATGAAGACATCACAATCCTGAACATCTATGCCCCAAATATAAGGGCACTCATATTTGAAAAGAAACATTGATAAAACTTATACCAGATCCCCACACACTAATAGTGGGAGACTTCAACACCCCACTCTCAACAAAGGACAGGTCAACAAGACAGAAATTAAACAAAGAAACAATGTCTCTAACAGAGGTCATGAATCAAATGGACCTGACAGACATTTACAGAACCTTACACCCAAACACAAAAGAACTTACCTTCTTCTCAGCACCTCATGGAACCTTCTCCAAAATAGACCATATAGATGGTCACAAAGTGAGCCTCAACAGATACAAGAAGATTGAAATAATCCCTTGTATCCTGTCTTATCACCATGGAATAAAGCTGGACAACAGAAATAGCAAAAAGCCTAACCACACATGGAAACTGAACAACTTGGTATTAAATGACAGCTGGGTTAGGGAATAAATAAAGAAATTAAATTTTTCCTAGAACTCAATGAAAATGAAGACACCACATACCCAAACTTGTGGGACACAATGAATGCAGTGCTAAGAGAAAAGTTCATAGCAATAAGTGCCTTCAAGAAGAAATTTGAGACAGCTCATTCAAGCAACTTAATGGCTCACTTAAAAACCCTAGAAAAAGAAGAAGCAGACACACCTAAAAGGAATAGATGGCTGGAAATAATCAAACTCAGGGCTGAAATCAATCAATTAGAAACAAATAAAACAATTCAAAGAATCAATGAAACCAAAAGCTGGTTCTTTGAGAGAATCAAGAAGATAGACAAACCCTTAGCCAAGCTAACGAAAAGGCAGAGAGACACCATCCAAATCAACAAAATTAGAAATGAAAAGCGGGACATAACTACAGACACTGAGGAAATCCAAACAATCATTAGGACTTACTTAAAAAATCTATAAGCCACAAAATTTGAAAATCTAACTGAAATGGAGGAATCTACATTCCACATGCATTTAGAATATATTTAATATCAGTCTTCTGAACCCTGAATTGTGCCCTCAACAAAATGTTTATGTTCAAGCTAAGACCCTAACTACCTCAAAATGTGACTTATTCAAAGACAGAGCCTTTAAAATAAAGGATCAAAGCAAAATGAGGCCAGCTCTAATTAAATGAGCTGATGTTCATATATGAATATATGAACATCAACAGAGAAAAATGGTGAAGACTTAAGGAGAAGGGGTCATCTACAAGTCAAGAGGAAGCCCTCAGAAGAAACTTCTGTCAACACCCTTATCTTGGAATTCTTGCTTGTAGAAGTGTGATAGATAGATAGACAGACAGATAGATAGATAGATAGATAGATAGATAGATAGATAGATAGATGGATAACATGTGTCCATTCAGAAAAGACTAAGCCTAAATGACATGTGAAGTATTGCCCTTCTATATGTGATGTTTAAAGAAGACATCACTAAAGTAGATTTGAGCAGAAACTGGAAATTATCTGTGAGTATATTCAAAGGGATGCTTTTCAAAGCAACTATAAAGAGATCTACTAAGTAGATCTCCTCCTTAAAGCTTGCAGTGACAAAATATTTAAGATAATAAAACTTTGGGGCTTATCATGAGTGAACTAGGAAATGATTGGTTTGAGAGAAGGTTGGGGTATTTTTTTATTTGTTTTGATAGTTAAGATTGCTTAGTTTTTAAAGAACAGATCTGGTTTCTTTTTGAAACAGAAAGTGTCCTCTATCAGGTAGAGATGCAGGAAACCCAATAAGCAGGACTTGAAGCCTCTAGAACCTGCCAGATACTTGGGCTCCAATGAGACAGTAGGATCAGAAGGTTTGAGAGGAGACAGTCTCTGTATCAAATTAGAAAGTTGAGCCACTGGATTTCTTTTGTTTGCTTGGTCAGTTTTTTAAAGCTACTTTTATAAAATATGATTTTTCATCTTTCTAGTGATTTATATAATTAACAGATCTTATGAGGCATTCTTTATATGCTGTATAAATTCAGTCACTTAAAATATGCATTTTTCTATACATTTCAGTAATTGTTACTTTGTTCATACAATTGTATGACCATCATCACTCGCCGTCACACCAATTTCCCTGACATCTGAGCTCACTAACTCTAGATAGAAAAAAAATGAAGTGTTTGTAGACTTGTCTATACTGAACAGTGCATGGAAAGACAATGCATGACATCTGAATCAGTCAGAGCTCTCCAGAAGAGGAGAAACACTGTTCACAGTAGATTGACTTTTTAGTTGATTCCAGATCCAGCCAACCTGATAACCAAGAAGAATCATCACAGCATCTTCAATTTTTTAGGGGACATTATATTTTATTATGTATCAGCATGCTATCAATTTTATTGGTGCAAAATATCCTTTGGAACATATAGGATGTCTTCCCACTCATCTAGTGATAGGCATTAGATTATTCTCCTTTGGGGCTATCATGACTAATTCTGCCCTGAACATTTTGGTGCAGCTTTTTGTGCGGACATGATATTAATTCTCTTCAGAATAAAAACAGAAGTAAAGTTACTTCTAACCACAGCATTTTACATTGGTACCTAAAATGTATAAAGACTCTACATCAATGCCAACAATCACCATTTCACATTCATTTGACATTATCTATTATGTTGAGTAAAATTAGAGTATCCTAAAGACTGACTTTGTATTCTATCTTTTAAATTATGCTTTATGTTTATCTTTTATGTTTAAAATAGTAATGTGGAGCTTAGGCTGGCTTCAAATTCATAATCTTTCTGTCACTTCAATCTGACTGTTGCAATTGCAAACATGTGCCACCATTAATGCTTATTAGAGGAGCATGCATTGAATTACTTATCCAATTTGCATTTCTCATGTTACCATAGAGTTTTTTAAAATGGTATCCTTATACATTCTGTTTGACACTGCCTTGGGAGATATATGATTCGCAAACATTTCCTTCAACTTTTGGATTCTCTTTTCACTTTATTAATGGTAAGCTTTAAAGCATAAGCATTTAAAAACTAAGCCTATAGCTCAGAAGAGCACTTGCCTAGCATTCATGGAGCCTATGTTCAACCCTAGCATCGAAAAAATTAAATGTTTCTTCAGATGTACAGCTTGATTCCTCATGTTGAACCTCTAACAGCAGGAGCAGGTGCTATCTCTGACTCTGTTGCCTGTCTTTGGATCCTTCTTCTAACTGAACTGCCTTGTTTAGCCTCAATAGAAGAAGATGTGCCCTGTCCTACTTGATCTGCCAAGGTGGTTGATACCCCCAGGAGGTCTCCCCTTCTCTGAGAAGAAAGGAAGTAGGCATAGGTGGAGGGGAGGGGAAAGCAGACGGAGGAGCTGGGAGGAGAAGACAGAGGGGAAGTTTCAACCAGAATTTAAGATTAATTAATTAAAAAATTAAATGTTTCTCACATCAGTGAGGACCAAGTATTTTATCTTCAGTTTATATTTTATATTCACTATTTTCTTGCCCTTTTGTTGTCATAATCTAGACACATTTGCCCAAATCATGTCATGGAAGTTTATCTCTATTACCTAAACATGTTATGCTGGGGCTTGAGAGATGGCTCAGTGGCTCAGAGCACTAACTGTTCTTGCAGTTTGGTTCCCAGGTGTGAACTGCCTGTAATTTCAGCTTTAGGACACTTGATGTATCCTTCCTCTCTCTCTCTCTCTCTCTCTCTCTCTCTCTCTCTCTCTCTCCCTCTCCCTCTCCCTCTCTCTCTCCCTCTCCCTCCCTTTCTCTTACCTCCTCTCCCTCTCACAGACACAGACACTCACACACACACAGAGACACCACCCAAACTGAATAATTTTTGGAAAATGAATCATAACTTGTTGTTACATTTTGGGTCTGGGATCCATTTTGTCTTTTGGAATATCCTACAGAAAGAAGGAATATTCCTTCCATAGACTTGTGAATGTCCATCTACTTGTCCCTTGATTTCTTGGAGGTCTGTGAATCTCTTCGGGATAGTTGTCTACACCCTCTCTCTAATCTTGCCTCTGTTATCTCCTAAGTGCTCCACCATACGTTTATTGCTCCTAACAATGCCAGCTCTGAATCACCCAGTGCTTGTTTCAGGTTCCTCTCTTTGACCGGTAAACAGAACTGAGTCCTCTCATCTCTTCATCTTACTCTACTTTCCCCCAGGACCAAAGCACCCAAGATGCATCACCTTTTTAGTCCATGCATATCACGACTGCGGACAGATTGCACCAAAAAAGAACACACTAGAAACATAAGGATGAGGCTACAGAATGTGCTAGATTTTGGCCAAAAGTACAAAGAAAGCCAAATAAAAATGGGAGGAATGTATTTTTACATGATATAAACTGTCTCCACTAAGAGCTTCTACTTCTAAATTCAGTCAAACATAAGAATATTTACAAGTAACAAATACATTATCAGACTTTGAGAAGAAATAAAAGAATTAACCCTTTATCTCTGCAGTTTACAAGTAAGATGTGTAGGAACATGCAGCCTCATATGTCTTGGCTTGTCTCTACACATGATAATTCCATGAATGATGTGAGTCAGGTTCTGCAGGTTAGAAATATAGAGGATGATGAGCATACAGACAGTTTCATTCAACAAAAAATTTTGTATTTAAGAAATCACACATTCTGCCTTGATGGTGGCTCATGCCTATAACTCTAGATCACTGGGGGTGCAGGTGAGAAGAAGAGTTCAAGGCCAACCTCAGCTTCACAAGTTGTTCAAGGCCAGCCTGGGCTACCTGAAATCCCATCTCACAAAATGAAAAAAAAAAAAAAAAGGGAAATCACTGTGTGTGTGACTGCTTTCACTCATCCTGATAAAGTTTAAAGTAAGTCATGCTTCCTTCCTAATTTGTTCTTAACGTTAGTTTGGATGCTTTTATACTCCAGCAGTACCTGGGTGTGTGGTGAGTATCAACAATAGAAGACCTGCCTGTGGTCCCTAAAAGAGTGATCTCAGAACACTCAGCAGCCAGTCCCTTCCTCTTCAGAGTCTGTGCTCAGCTCCCCCTGCGGTTTCTGCCACTGTGTCACTCAGAGCACAGTAGTACACAGTCGAGTCTGACTCTTGCACTGAGGCTTTCTGCAAATGGAAGGACTTGGTTTCCTTTATCATATGTGGCTTCAAACCCTCTGCTGCTTCCCTTGTCGTTGGCCTTTGAGACTCTAAAGAGGAGCTGTGGACCTTCTCCAGGAAACTGCACATACCAGAACAGGGAAGGGTACTGTTTGGTTTCATAGGAACAATTCACAGTCATAGAACTCCCTTCAGAGAGCGTCACTTGAACTTCTGTCTGAGTAATCGAGTCTCCATTGCTTTCTCCTAAAAAGAGGAATTAATAACAGTTCATTGCAGCTATGACCTGGGTTCTGCCTCATAGGAAAATGAGCTATAAAAGTTTACATCAATATCATGGGACAAGACAGAAGCTCAATGTGTCATTCCACTTACCAAGCACTAAGAAGAGTGCAATCGTAAGGCCAAGGGAAGAGTTCATTTTCTGAGCCATGGGAGGATGTGGACTCTAACTTCTTATAATAGGAAAGAATACACTTATAGTGAAAGGATGGTTGTGAGCTCAGAATTAAACAGGAAATGGCTATGTGTTGTGTAGATCCCCCCAACACATGTGGATAATTTAAACACCTCAGAGGATTTTTGACCTATATTCTCAGAAGTCAATGACAGTGTGCTGCTCTTGGCTCTTTTATTTTGCCTGAGACACCTGTAGCTACTGGATGGTATTTCTGTAAGTCTGAATAGTAGTTGTGACAGGTTTAATTGCACCTTGTGTGTTGTCTTACCTGGTAATACATTTCCATGTCATTTCTAAGTGTCTCAGGTAGCCAGTTTTGTACATGTTGTAATCCACTGGAAACATGACACAAGCAAGGAATGTCAACACATATTTAACCACTACCAAATTACTTTTGAGGAAAGAAACAAACTTTCTCAATTGTGTTATCCCCATACTTGGACAAATGGAATAAACCTAAAAATTAGCTAAAATATTTATTTAATTAATACATGAATGAATGTTATTTTGTTAAAGGAATGTCACTACTTAAAATACCAATTTGTTTCACATTAGAAACATTTATCATAAGAAACTCAACCTAATAAAATTTTGCAAAGAAAAATGACAATTTTCTATTACATATATATAATTTATTTTTAAATAGCATAGGTATTATTTACTGATACAGCACTTAGCTTATCATGCATGAGGCCTTAGGGTCAGTCTCCATCACTTCAAGAATAATAATAATAGGAGTATAGATTTTAGTATGTTTATCCTATATTATATGGCTAATATCCACTTCTAAGTGAGTATAGACCATGTTCTTCTTTCTGCTTCCAGGTTACAAACAACAAGGAAGTCCCTAGGGAAGATGGTTAATCCTCACTCAGAAGGACAAATGTGATCAATATTGGAAGCAGAAGAGGACAGGGAACAGGAGAGGAGCTTACCACAGAGGGCCTCTGAAAGACTACTGATTGAAATATCGAAGCAGAGGTGAGACACGTACCCAAACTTTGAGCAGAGTGCATGGAATTTTATGAAAGAAGGGGGAGGTAGAAAGAACTGGAGGGGACAGGTACTCCAAACCATAGGCTGAGTCTCCAAGTGGGTGCCCTAGTAAGGGGAGCAGAGGTTTTGTGTGGCATGAACTCAATGACAGTCTCTCTGATCACCTATCCCTGGAGGTGGTGCAGCCTTGCAAGACCACAGAGGAATACAATGCAACCTGTCCTGATGAGACCTGAAAGGCTAGGGTCAAATAGAAGTGGAGGATGACCTTCCCTATCAGTGGACTAGGAGAGGGACATAGTGGGAGAAGAGGGAAGGAGGGTGAGATTGGGAGGAAATGAGGAGGGGGCCACAGCAGTGATACAAATAGAATAAATTGTAATAAATGATAATTTTTTAAAAGATAAAAAATAATAATAAACACTATGGTCTTTTCCTACGATAATGGCCTCTGTAGGTTCATGAATTCTTGGTTCCCAGCTGGTAAAACTGGGTAGAGTTACGAGGCGTGGTCTGCTTTGAGGCTTGAAAAAATTTGAGAAATTTTCAATGTCACTTTCCCTACCTTGTGCTGTGTCTCAAGACATAGCTCTCAGGGACTGCTCCAGTACCATGCACCCCTGCCTGCTGCCATGCTCCCTACCATGAAGGTCATGGACTCAACTGTCTGAAACTGTAAGGCCCAAATAAACTCTTTTTTCCATAAGTTGCCTAGACCATAGTGACACTTCACAGAAATATAAATTTAACTAAGAATAACCCATACAACTCACATTATAAGAAAAATATGAAAATTGTAAATACTTAAAAACAACCCTAGTGACTTTTGAAATGTAACAGTGAGTATTCGTGCCTGATTGTGGCATGCTTCTTCTAAGTCTGGGTGGTCTGTTTGGTCATGTTCCCTCATAGCTGTGCACTTGATTTGGGAGGAGAGGTGGCAAAGGCAGATACAGGCAGACTGAACTGTGCAGAGGGCTGAAGATGACTGCTAGTGACCTATTGATCTTTGTGAACCTGACTTCTGATTGAGACTGCCATTACTTCTGCTGGTACTGCTCTGTCCAAAGGCCCATTGAAAGTGACATATTGTTTCTTCCTGAGTTGAGATGATTCATAGCAGTTCAAACCTTTGAAATAGATTATTACAAAATTTCTGTACCTTCAAATTATTTTAGTGAAAACATCAAGCTTCACAATCATGCTTACAATGAGTTATTATTCGCATATATTTTAAAAACACAGAGCTGCACACTGGCTTTTGTTGTTGATGGTGATGGTGGTGGTGGTTTGGTTTGGATTGGTTTGGGTTTTCGAGACAGGGTTTCTCTGTGGATCCTTCGATATCCTGAATTCATTTTGCAAATCAGCCTGGTCTTGAACTTATAGAGATCTGCCTGCTCCTGCCTCCCTGAGTGCTGGGATTAAAGCCATGTGCCACCGTGCCAGGCTACACTGCACCCTGTTAACAAACACATATACATTACAAATGCAAAACACAAACTAGGGAAGCAAAGTTTGTAATCTTTGTTGTCAGATAATGAAAGAGAGTAACACTGAGAAGAAAAACAAGAGCAATGACAACATTATTGGTAAATATTTGAAATTTTAAATGAAGCTTTATATTTGAGCAAAAGTATATTTATTTAGAAAAATAAACTTAAAGGATGTTGTAATTTGTTCAAATAGCATATATAACTGCCTAAAGCTTTGAGGTTTTCCACTTCCTCATTTGTAGATTTACAAAACTTTTGCCACACTTATAGAAGAAAAAATAATACTGTATTGGCCACATATGATCACATGCTCAGCTGTGCAAACAAAATCCCTATAAGGTTATAGCTGTCCTTGCTCTGGCCCCAGTGATCCCCAGAAAGGAAAAGTTTTGGTGAGAGAGGCTGCTTCCCAAGACAGTCTGTCTCAAATGAGCAGACAACACCAGGACTGAGAGGCTGCAAACCTATATGTGGCCCCTTGCAACTGCACACAAGTCTTTATCACATTCTCCTTTCGAACTCCAAGTATTTCCCTCTTTCCTTGCAGACCTCCATATCCCACAAAAGATTATCTTTCACTGTTTGAAATTGTCTCACCTGTTGTGGTCAGAGTGTGGTGTCTTTCTTGCCTCCTGTCTATTTACTCTGTGTTCTTACATGTGCTGGAGTAAGGATGACATCCTACTTCCCTATCCAGTTGCCATGACAAAAGAGTCTGACAAAGATCATTTAGAGGGAAGAGCATTTATGTGACCTAACAATTCTGGGTTACAGTCCATCTTAGAATGGAATTCCCAGCCACAGAACTTGTCACATCCCCTCCATAATCAAGAACAAAGAGCATAGAATGTTGGCATGGCGTGCTCTGCTCACTCTCTCCATTTCGTTCAGTGCCCAGGGCCCAAACTTGGAATGGTGCTGCCCAAGTTCAGGCAGTGTCTTCCCACAGTGGTCATTGTAACCTGACACAGACATGTTTACATGCCAACCTGATCCACATAAGTCCTTGCTGAGATGCTACACTGTTATTCTACACTGAGTCAAGGGAAGTAAATCAACCATCACAGGTGGAGAGTGTCTCTGAGGCTCTTGAGGCATCGAGTGCAAGCAGTTACCCTTCCTGACACTAGCCTTCAGTCTAATGCTGAAGGAAGCCAACACCTCTCCCTCTGGTTCACATTATGTAAATCCCCATTACAGTCATTGGTCATATGGAACTGAGTTGTACCTTCAAGTTTCATGGAGATAATCTGTCAGTGGCAAAAGCAATCTACAAAATAACCATTAAAGAAGCAATCGTGCCTCAGGAATCATTTTGTGTTTTTTTACCCTGCTCTTTTCCTTGGAGCCATGACCAAATGCCAGTATACCCAAGATAGGTCCCGATGGCAGAGAAAAGTGACAATTCCAGAGATGTCCAACTTGGAGAGCCAGGGAGGTTATTTGAATTCCTTACAGGTGCGTGGATGATTTAAGATCACTCAGCTGTGCTATCTTCACAGGTTCTTACAGGTTTGTGTTCAGCTCCCCCTGCAGCCCCAGACACTGTGCGCTCAGAGCACAGAAGTACACAGCTGAGTCGCTCCAGTGCACAGGGGCCTTCCTCAGGTTGAAGGAAGAATCGCTCTTGCTAAACTCAGCCTCAAAGCCGTTTATGCCATGGACCACTGGGTCTCCTGAGTAGTACCTGAGGAGAAGCTGGGGGCCACCGCCATGGTGCTGGATGTACCAGAAGAGGGAAAGGGCTCCACCATACGAGTAGTTGCATTTCAGCTCCACCGACTCTCCTTCGAAGACAGTGACTTGGGCATCAGACTGGGTAACTGACTGTGTCTGGACAGCTCCTGAGAAATCAACAAGTCGGTAAATGTGATGAGGGCTTTATGATGAAAAATGATCTTCCTGAAGTTTAAGTAAGAAAAACAGCGAATTGTGTGCATCTACAAACAATAATTATACTCACCCAGGAAAAATTGTATCCCCAGGAAGGAGGTGAGGACCCAGAGCATGGCTTATTACAGGAAACACCGCTGATGCCTGTATGGAAAAGCTTGGTTCAAGCAGGATAGTGGCTGAGGTTCCCAGTTCTTGGGGACAGGTGGCACAAGGTTGACAAAACAGCTTCCTTGTTTAGGTGAAATTCTAAAGAAAAAGAAAAACGTGAAGACGTGGTCCTGGTCCTGACTTTCTGGACTCTTGATTGTCTTCAATTGGCAGGTACTCTGCCAGATGCAAGGGAGGACTGAGTTGAAAGTTAGTATCAGAAACCAAGACCTCTGGTTTGTGCAAGGTCGCCCTCTGTCGGCCAGTACAGGATGAAGACTTTCCCTCTCTTCGTTCCTTTCTTTTTTTCCCATTTATTTATTAATTTAATCTCTTTACAGCCTGATCCCAGCTCCCTTTCCTCCCAGTCCTGCATTCACGCTTCCTGCCTCCAATCCCTGCCCCCACTCTCCCCTCTTGTTTTTCTCAGAGGAGGACCCCCAAGGGTTATCAACCCTCCCAGGCACTTCAAGTCAGAGAAGGATACATTCTGTCCCACTGGGGCCTAAAGAGGCAGCCAAACTAGGGCAAAGGGATCCAGTTGCAGGCAACAGTCAGAGACAGTCCCTACTCCCATTGTTAGGGGACCCAGGGATAAAGACGTTTTGAAACAAAATAGTGCATTATTTCTGTTTAGAGTGCAATTCATGTTTCTGAATTAATCTATATTGTGTCAAATCCTAACCTAAGAAAAACAAGCTGTGTATAATGGAAGGATCATTTTCTTTAGAAAAAAAATGATCATATGACGAAGCCATTAAATTTGGGGCTCATTGGGTATAAAAGCAGTAATTTGCAAGTAAGCTTACCCAGAGACTGAAGCTTTAAACTGTGCTTTTTTCAATGTAAGCAGCCAGAGAAAATTCTGCCTTCCCCACCATTTTCTCATTAGCATTTTTGTAGAGAACCAGAACAAAGAAAATCAGTTTGACATTCAGTGTTATCCCATCTATGGCCAGATTGCTCTTAGGTCTAAGGTTCTCTCTCTCTCTTTCTCTCTCTCCCTTTGTGTGTGTATGTGTCTGTCTCTCTCTCTGTGTGTCTCTTTGTGTGTGTGTCTCTCTGTCTCTCTGTGTGTGTGCATGTGTGTGTGTGTATGCACCTGCCTTACTCTCTCCCATTCTCAGTGTATTGGGGAGGATTTACAGAAACAAGGCCAATAGGACAAAAGAGTCTTGTAAACCTTCTCAACTCTAATGCTCTCTCTCCCACCATCTCTCCCACTTTTTCCTCACCTCCACACACCCAACCCTTGTTTGGCTCACAACAAACAATTCATTAGTGGTGTTTGCCTGCAGATTCCTTCTCACAGAATGAAGGCCACAAATACTCTTACAATTCAGATGCAGTGCTCTCTCACTATGCCCCTATCGTAGTCATTACTTATGCAGAAACATTCAAGTTAATCTTCTTAGGCTGGCCTTTATAAGCCTTTGGGGGCAGTGAGCATCCGATCAAGGAAAGTTCTGGTAGATATAAAGATAGTTACATTGATGAAAGGGCCTGTGGGACATGCATATAATATAGTAGTCTAACGTGAATCCTTGCCTCAGAATTAAACAAACGTATCTATTTTAATCAGACTTGTGAAGACCCAGTGGCTTTAGATAAGCAATAATGATAACACAATACTGAGAAGAGACAGCAAAATGCCAGTATCAATTGGTCTGGCCAGTTTGGGGATGATTCACCATCAAAGAAACAAGAGACTGATGAAGCTTCTTATAACACACACACACACACACACACACACACACACACACACACACAGACCTTGAGAGGTTTTAGAATTAAGAAATGAGTAAAAGAAGATTTGCAAGAGCCATGGACTCCTTGGGGGAGCACCAATGAAGCAGAGTCCAGAGAAATAGAAACTGTTAGTATTTTGGAACACAACCTGCTTCTGGGTTACCTAGCAACTTATGATGTCATTATGTGTCACTGGCCAGGTGGCCACACCTGGAAGGCTTGGTTACCTTGCCCCTTAAAGGGACAACCCGATACGTGGTTGCTCTCTTACTCTCTTACTCCTCTCTCTCTCTCTCTCTCTCTCTCTCTCTCTCTCTCTCTCTGTACCCCTCTTGTTTTCTCTCTCTCTCCCCATCATGTCCTGTTCCCCCCTTCCCTCATACCCACCTAATAAACCTCTTGCATCAGTAGACAGACTCATCTTTTAATAATCTAACATTGGTGCATGGCTGGGAAAGGGTCTCCCCTGGCTTTGCTAGGACCCCTTTTGGACTCCTTTAATCTAATATGGCCATGAATGGTTGCAACCTATTTTCTCTGCTCTATACCTAAAAACCTCCACTTTTCTCTCAACTGCCCTCATGCTTGTGCATGGCTGCGCTGCTCTCTCTGCCCTCCCTGGTTTCCTGGGCTGCCTCCACTCTCCCCAGGCTTGGATCCCTGTGCATAGGACCCAGCTGTCTGCTGCAGCTGCCTGAGACATGGTGGCTGTTTCTGGACCCTTTGGCCCCAGCAGAGTAGAGTGTTTGGTAATGATAGTAGGAGCTATGCCCGGGTCCTCTGTGCGGAGAACCAAAGAGACCCTGTGTGTTGCTATTCCTGTGCCGAACTTGGCAAGCCTAAGGAACCATGCGTTGCTATTCCAGTGCCAAACTCCCACCACACCATGGTAATAGCCCTGCCCCGGCAAGTGCTCCGAGCCTCAGCATAAAAAAATAAGCTTGCAAAACTTGACTCGCTGCTTCAGGTAAGGAATTTCTAAAAAACCAACGTGGCCGCAGAGATTTTAAAATTTCCCACGATATCTCTGAAGCCATGTTGGTTTGGGGAGGAAATGGGCAGAAACATAGCCTCATCATAGACTTTCACATGGGTGTGTTTCCGACATTTTGACTTCAGGCAACGGGGCTCTGCCTTTCCATGAGCTCGCCCCTCCCCCACCAAGCTGCTTTCCTTTTGCTCCTGGCTCCATGCTTTCTTCTAAGAGGCTATTTAGTGCCCAAGTGGGTTACATAGTAATGGGAACAGGGACTGCCTCTGACATAATCTGAGTGGCCTGCTCTTTGATCACTTCCCCCTGAGGGGGTAGCAGCCTTACCAGGCCACAAAAGATGACAATGCAGCCACTCCTGATGTGATTTGATACATTAAGATCAGAAGGAAGGAGAGGAGGACCTCCCTATCAGTGGGCTTGGGGAGGGGCATGCGTGAACAAGGGGTAGGGAGGGTGGGACTGGGAGGGGAGGAGGGAAGGACTTATGGGGGGATACAAAGTGAATAAAGTGTAAGTAATAATAAATAAATAAATAAAAATTTTAAAAAAGAGGATATTTCCAAGCTTTTTTCTTCCTGATTTCTGAACACTCTACTCTTATATTTTAAAATGCTTTAAATTCTTAATCTAATGCTTTATATAATTTTCTCATTGGGTTTACATTTATAAGTCTTAATCATAATTAACTGTTTATTTTATCTTTTAAACTAGGCTACAACAACAAGCCTCATTTTAAATTGGTATGGACTTTTATAAAAATTCAAAGTTACATTTTACTATCTAGGATTCAACCCTGCTTCAAAAGAAATTTTATATAATAATAAAAAATTCAAGGTTATAAATGTCTATTCAAATTAAGTTGGTTATTACAAATTATTACAAGCTGCAGCTTGGGCTCACATTCCCTACCACCAAAGTGGTGAGAGCAGAGAGCCCCATGCTAAGGTTAGTTGGGTGATTTAAAGATTCTGGTCCCTCCCAGCATGCCCAAAGCAGGGGTGATTCCTGCCTGGCAAGCATGTATTGGTCAAAACGCAAAAGGGATGTTGTATTTTGAATTAATTAGCTATAGGAAAATCCCCAAGCCATTATGATCTGGTGTCCCTCCTAGGTGGATGGGCCAATGTTCTAATAACTTTATCTCTAATGGGCAGGAAAAGCATGCAGTAAGACTAGTTCTTCCCCTCAGGGAATTAAGGCTGATCATATCTCCACCCAGCTAGCCTTAGTTCAGGCCTGTGCTTTAAACTTTAAAATAATAGCCACTGATTTTTAATCTTTTGGCCTCTCAGGTACTAGCATGGTAAAGAATTTTTTTCTATGTTTTCATTTGTCAGTCTGTCTTGTCAGTGAAAAGGGTTTTGTTTTGTTTTGTTGCTTTGTTTTGTTTTTAAAGAATTGTGTATTGCCTGGTGGTATTAACTAACTTCATGGTTCTTCTCTTTGGATTGAAATGTTTTGCTGCTTATATTTAAAGTAATTATTTTAAGCTGTAGATTGAAACAAAAGAAACTCTGATACTTGTATTGCTTTTGAGGGATTTTGTTATTGTTGTTTTGCTTTCTCTTTTACTCTTTATGCCAATATCTCTGTATTTCTGAGTTTTGGGTGATGTGTGAGATTATAATTCAAAAAATTTTAGTATCACCATTTTTGTTATTATACAAAACCTCAATGCCATATGGGATACACCCTCTCTGTAAGTTCTTGGACTCAGAGGTGCCCTAAAGATTGAAATCTACCCCAGTTTTATAGTGTCAAACTCTCTATCACACCACATCCCTGGGAGGAGGTGCTAAAACCTTAAGGAACTCCAAAGAGAATGCACATAAAACGTCTAGAATAATAACTCCTCATCTTGGGCATTCAGTATGATGTACTTGACATATAAAGTAAAAAAGACATATATGAAATTGAAGTGAAATTGATTCATAAACTAAGTTCATAATATCCTTCTGTGGTGTACTTTTCCATTTACATAGCATTTTTCACAGAGCACCATAGAGATTCATAGCCTAATAAATATCTTACTTGAGAAATTACTGTATTGTAATATTACATTGGGATACTGGGAGGTACTATAAATAAAATAAAGAAAACCTTCTGCTGTATAAACATCCTTAAATGACACATTTACTCCATCTACACTCACTTCCACTCCTCATAATATTTCTACAATACAGTGAGGGACATAGCTGCAGACACAATTCCATTTACCAGGAAGAGAAGGAAAAGTTAAAAGTTCTCCCACCAGCATAGCAATGCCAAGTATGGTTTCCAAACATAGCACTAACCCCCCCATCCCTGTGAATTTATTTCAAATCAAGCTCAAGCAGACCTGGGAAAGAAACAGATAGAAGAGACTGTTCTCCTGATTTTTTTCTGGCATTAGTGCTACAACAGGAATTTGACTTCAGTTTAGCGCTGGACTCCCTTATTGCACTAGGCTTTCTCATAATTTAGCACATGAACACTGTAGGGCAGCAATGAAGGCAGTATAACCAGCATAAATATTTTAGCTGGACACCAGATGGCGCTGCTTCAATGATACACTACCGCCCCCTCCATGGAGAGCATTGAGAGACTGATTTTCAATAAAGAAAAACAGATTCAGACATTCTCACACTGTGGTGAGCCTTGTCTGAATGCATATAGGATGGTACTGTAAATCTCACCAAAACTCTATGGCTGGGAGATCATACACCTTATGGATAAACCCATTCTTTTCCTACATAAACATAGTATCAAATTACATTTTACACATGAATCTCATAAAAAAAGGAGGGAAATTGTGAACTTATAATGTATATTATTAATCAAGGTGACAGAAGCTAAAAAAAATGTTCTCTGTCATATGACCATCATAGACAGAAGCTACAAAACATGTTCTCTGTCATATGATGATCATAGACAGGTATGTATGTATAAACATGCAAACTAAAGTACAGACCTCAACAGAGAAGCTTCTCTATGTAATGGAGAACCATTCATGAAGAAACTCAAAACTGGACAAAACACAGAGAAATAATCTCTGTGGATTGCATAACCATAAACGGTTCATCTATAACAGACACCACACACACACACACACACACACACACAAACCTCAATACCCTTCTTGGAAGAGAGAGTGGAACATGTGAAAATAATGGCTTCTGGACTTGACAAAACTATTGTTCTTGTGAACTCACAACATCTGCACTTGCCTGCACAAGACCTGCACAATATCAAGCCAGCATTCCAACATGGATGGGAGAGATTCAGGACTCCCATGACTAGCTATGGAATTGTTGACAGTTGATGACTGTTAGAAGAAGGAGAACACTGTTCTTTGTTTCTTTCTCTCTCTCCCTCTCTCTCTCTCTCTCTCTCTCTCTCTCTCTCTCTCTCTCTCTTATTGTTTTTTTTTTTATTTCAGCCAAGATTTCTGTCTGTACCCTTACTTGTGTTGGACTTGCTTTGCAGAGCAGGCTGGCTTTGAACTCACAGTGACTAGCCTGCCTCTGACACCCTGAGTGCTAGGATTAAAGGCATACATCACCATATCTAGATATGAATCAGTTTTCTTTTGGTGGCAGAACCTGGTGGGTTTTTCCTGTTCCAGGTGGTGCCATGTCCACTTATAAATGGGCAGCAGTAATTGGACTTAGACGGTTTCTTAAAAGAGAAAGTTGGGAGATGGGAGGGTCTGATAAATATGGGAGGGGTGGGCAGGTTACTTAAATCAGATGGTGACTGAGTAGATAACTCATTACCTCACACATGGTAACATCAATATATCAACTTCTGTCCTAGTGAGACCCTTTCTTTCCCAATATGAGGCTCATTTATTTGTTCTTCCATCTATATGGGTTTTCTGAGGAAGCTTCCAGAAAACTTAACTACCACTTTCCCTGCTGGTAGTTACATATTTATCTACCCTGTTTGACTACAGTAACACAGAGGATACTTTAAAAATTCACATGAAACACACAATGAAGTGTCACTATTTTCTTCCTAACCAGTAAGTTTGGAAATGGCTCCATTTTCATATTTTTATTTTATTTTATTTTATTTTATTTTATTTTATTTTATTTTATTTTATTAATTCCACTTTATTCATTTTGTATCCCCCATAAGCCCCTCCCTCCTCCCCTCCCATTCCCACCCTCATTCCCCTTTCTGCATGCATGCCACTCCCCAAGTCCACTGATAGGGGAGGTTGTCCTCTCCTTTCTGATCTTAGTCTATCAGTTCACATCAAAAGTGGCTGCATTGTCCTCTACTGTCGCCTGGTAAGGCTGCTCCCCCCTCAGGGGGAGGTGATCAAAGAGCAGGACAATCAGATTATGTCAGAGGCAGTCCCTCTTCCTATTACTATGTAACCCACTTAGACACTGAACTGCCATGGGCTACATCTGTGCAGGGGTTCTAGGTTATCTCCATGAATAGTCCTTGGTTGGAGTATGAGTCTCTGGGAAGTTCCCTGTGTTCAAATTTTCTTGTTCTGTTGCTCTCCTTGTGGAGACCCTGTCCTCTCCAGCTCTTACTATTTCCCACTTCTTACATAAAATTGCATTCACTTTGCCCAACAGTTGACTATCAGGCTCAGCATCTGCTTTGATAGTCTGTAGGGTAGAGGCTTTCAGAGGCCCTCTGTGGTAGGTTCCTAGTTTGTTTCCTGTTTTCTTCTTCTTCTGATGTCCATCCTCTTTGCCTTTTAGGATGGGGATTGACCGTTTTAGTTAGGGTCCTTTCTCTTGCTAAGTTTCTTTAGATGCACAGATTTTAGTGAGTTTGTCCTATGTTGTATGTCTATATGAGTGAGTATATACCGTGTGTATCTTTTTGCTTCTGGGACAACTCACTAAGGATGATCCTTTCCAGGTCCCACCATTTACCTGCAAATTTCATGATTTCCTTATTTTCATTGCTGAGTAATATTCCATTGTATAGATGTACCACAGTTTCTGCATCCATTCTTCAGTTGAGGGGCATCTGGGCTGATTCCAGCTTCTGGCTATTACAAATAAAGCTGCTACAAACATGGTTGAGCAAATGTCCTTTTTGTGTACTTGAGCCTCTTTTGGATATATGCCCAGGAGTGGTATGGCTGGATCTTGCGGAAGCACTGTTCCTAGTTGTCTGAGAAAGCGCCAGATTGATTTCCAGAGTGGTTGTACAAGTTTACATTCCCACCAGCAGTGGAGAAGGCTTCCTCTTTCTCCACAACCTCTGCAGCATGTGTTGTCACTTGGGTTTTTGATCTTGGCCATTCTCATGGATGTAAGGTGAAATCTCAGGGTTGTTTTGATTTTCATTTCCCTAATGGCTAATGAGGTTGAGCATTTCTTTAAGTGCTTCTCTGCCATTTGATATTCCTCTCCAGAGAATTCTCTGTTTAGCTCTGTTCCCCATTTTTTAAGTGGATAACTTGGTTTGCTGCTTTTCAGCTTCTTTAGTTCTTTATATACACTGGATATGAGTCCTCTATCAGATAAAGGGTTGGTGAAGATTCTTTCCCAATCTGTAGGCAGTCGCTTTGTTTTGATGATGGTGTCCTTTGCTTTGGAGAAGCTTTTCAGTTTCATGAGGTCCTATTTATTGATTGTTGGTCTTAGAGCCTGTGCTGTTGGTGTTCTGTTCAGGAAGTTTTCTCCTGTACCAATGAGTTCTACTGTATTCCCCATTTTTTTATCTAGCCGATTTAATGTGTCTGGTTTTATGTCGAGGTTTTTGATCCACTTGGACTTCAGTTTTGTGCAGGGTGATAAGTATGGATCTATTTTCATTTTTCTACATGTAGACATCCAGTTGGACCAGCAACATTTGTTGAAGATGCTATCTTTTTTCCACTGTATGGTTTTGGCATCTTTGTCAAAGATCAGGTGTCCATAAGTGTGTGGGTTTATTTCTGGGTCCTCTGTTCCGTTCCAATGATCCACCATTTTGTTTCTATGCCAGTACCATGCAGTTTTTAAAACTATTGCTCTACAGTACAACTTAAGATCCCGGATGGAGATACCTCCAGAAGATCTTTTATTGTAGAGGACTGTTTTAGCAATTCTGGGTTTCTTGTTATTCCATATGAAGTTGAGAATTTTTCTTTCCAGGTCTGTAAAGAATTGTGTTGGTAATTTGATGGGAATTGGATTGAATCTGTAGATTGCTTTTGGTAAGATGGCCATTTTTACTATGTTAATCCTGTCAAGCCATCAGCATGGGAGATCATTCTATCTTCTGATATCTTCTTCTAATTCTTTCTTCAGAGAATTGAAATTTTTTTCACAGAAGTCTTTGACTTCCTTGGATAGGTTTACTCCAAGGTACCTTATGTCATTTGTGGCTATTGTGAAGGGTGTTGTTTCCCTAATTTCTTTCTCAGCCCTTTTGTCTTTTGTATACAGGAGGACTACTGATTTTTTTGAGTTAATTTTTTATCCGGCCACTTTGCTGAAGGTGTTTATCAGCTGTAGGAGTTCCCTGGTAGAGTTTTTGGGGTCACTCATGTATACTATCATATCATCTGCAAATAGTGATAATTTGACTTTTTCCTTTCCAATTTGTATCCCCTTGATCTCCTTCAACTGTCTTATTGCTCTAGCAAGGACTTCCAGCACTATGTTGAAGAGATATGGAGAGAGTGGGCAACCTTGACTTTTCCCTGATTTTAGTGGGATTGCTTTAAGTTTCTCTCCATTCAGTTTGATGTTGGCTATAGGCTTGCTGTATATCGCCTTTACTATATTTAGATATGAGCCTTGTATCCCTGATCTCTCCAATACTTTAAACATGAATGGATGTTGGATTTTGTCAAATGCTTTTTCAGCATCTAGGGAGATTATCATGTGGTTTTTTTCTTTCAGTTTGTTAATATGGTGGATCACATTGATGGATTTCCGTATATTGAACCACACCTGCATACCTGGGATGAAGCCTACTTGGTCATGGTGGATGATATCTTTGATGTGTTCTTGTATTCGGTTTGTGAGTATTTTGTTGAGTATTTTTATATCAATGTTTATAAGGGAGATTGGTCTGAAGTTCTCTTTTTTTGTTTGGTCTTTGTGAGGTTTAGGTACCAAGGAGACTGTGGCTTCATAGAATGAGTTTGGTAATGTTCCTTCTGTTTCTATTTTGTGGAATAGTTTGAAGAGAATTGGTGTTAGCTCTTCTTTGAAGGTCTGGTAGAATTCTGTGCTGATACTATCAGGTCCTGGGCTTTCTTTGGATGGGAGACTTTCGATGACTGCTTCTATTTTTTTGGGTGATATACAACTATTTAATTGATTTACCTGGTCCTGATTTAGCTTTGGTAAGTGGAATCAATCAAGAAAATTGTCCATTTCATTTAAATTTTCAAATTTTGTTGCGTATAGACTTTTGAAGTAAGTCCTAATTATTGTTTGAATTTCATCAGTGTCTGTAGTTATGTCCCCCTTTTCATTTCTGATTTTGTTTACTTGGATGGTGTCTCTCTGCCTTTTAGTTAGCTTGGCTAAGGGTTTGTCTATCCTGTTGATTTTCCTCAAAGAACCAGCTTTTGATTTCATTGATTCTTTGAATTGTTTTATTTGTTTCCAATTGATTGATTTCAGCCCTGAGTTTGATTATTTCCAGGCATCTACTTCTTTTTGGTGTGTCTGCTTCTTCTTTTTCTAGGGTTTTTAAGTGAGCCATTAAGTTGCTTGAATGCGCTGTCTCAAATTTCTTCTTGAAGGCACTTAGTGCTGTGAACTTTCCTCTTAGCACTGCCTTCATTGTGTCCCACAAGTTTGGGTATGTTGTGTCTTCATTTTCATTGAGTTCTAGGAAGATTTTAATTTCTTTCTTTATTTCTTCCCTGACCCAGCTGTCTTTTAGTAGCAAGTTGTTCAGTTTCCATGTATGTGTAGGCTTTTTGCTATTTCTGTTGTTATTGAGGTCCAGCTTTATTCCATGGTGATCAGACAGGATACAAGGGATTATTTCAATCTTCTTGTATCTCTTGAGGCTTGCTTTGTGACCAACTATGAGGTCTATTGGAGAAGGTTCCATGAGGTCCTGTGAAGAACGTAAATTCTTTTGTGTTTGGGTATAAGGTTCTGTAAATGTCTGTTAGGTCCATTTGATTCATGACCTCTGTTAGAGATGTTGTTTCTTTGTTTAATTTCTGTTTAGTTTTCCTGTCCTTTGTTGAGAGTGGGATGTTGAAATCTCCCACTATTAGTGTGTGGGGATCTATGTGTGGTTTAAATTTTATCAATGTTTCTTTCACAAATGTGGGGGCCCTCGTATTTGGGGCATAGATGTTCAGGATTGTGATGTCTTCCTGGTAGAATTTTCCCTTGATGTGTATGAAGTGTTCTTCCCCATCTCTTTTGATTAATTTTGGTTGAAAGTCTATTTTATCAGATATTAGAATGGCTACTCTTGCTTGCTTCTTGCATCCATTTGCTTGGAAAGCCGTCCTCCATCCCTTTACCCTCAGGTAATGTCTATCTTTGTGACTTAGGTGTGTTTCTTGTATACTACAGATTGCTGGGTTTTGTTTACATATCCATTTTGTTAGTCTGTGTCTTTTTATTGGAGAATTAAGTCCATTGATATTGAGAGAAATTAATGACCAGTGGCTGTTAAATCCTTTGACTTTGATGTTGCCTGTTGCCATAAGGTTGTGTGCTTCGTTGCTTTTTTTTTTTTTTTTTTTTTTTTTACTGTAGTGGGGTTATTTATTTCCTGTGTTTTCTTGAATGTAGCTAGTTTTCTTGGGTTGTATTTTCCCTTCTAGTGGCTTCTGTAATGGTGGATTTGTTTGTAGGTATTGTTGAAATTTGTTTTTGTCGTTGAATATCTTGCTTTATCCGTCTATGAGGACTGAGAGTTTTGCAGGATATAGTAGCCTGGGCTGACATCTGTGTTCTCTTAAGGTCTGCATGATATCTGTCCAGGCCCTTCTCGCTTTCATAGTCTCTGTTGAAAAGTCAGGTGTGATTCTAATGGGTTTGCCATTATATGTTACTTGGCCTTTTTCTCTTGCAGCTTTTAGTATTTTTTCTTTGTTCTGTATACTTACAGTTTTGATTATCATGTGGCGGGAGGATTTTCTTTTCTGGTCTAATTTATTGGGTGTTCTATAGGCCTCTTGTATTCTTATTGGCCTCTCCTTTAAGTTGGGGAAATTTTCTTCAATGATTTTGTTGAAGATTTTTCTGGGCCTTGGTGCAAGGAATCTTCTTTTTCCTCTATTCCTATTTTTCTTAGGTTTTGTCTTTTTATGTTGTCTTGAATTTCTTGGATGGTCTGTGTCAGGAATTTTTTAGATTTAACATTTTCTTTGACATATATATCTATTTCTTCCATTGTATCTTCCACACCTGAGATTCTTTCTTCCATTTCTTGTAGCCTATTGGTTATGCTAACCTCTGTATGTAGTTCCTGCTTTCTTCCCTAAGTTCTTTCTCTCCACAATTTCTTCCATTTGTGTTTTTTTTTTTTTTTAATTTTTCCAATTCTATCTTCAGGTATTGAGCTATTTTGTTGGTTTCCTTCACATGTCTGACTTATTTTCCTGTTTTTCCATCAATTCCTTCAGCTGTTTGTTTGAACAATCCACTGTTTCTTTTATTTCATTCAGTGATTTAAGCATTTCCTCTCTAAAGGCCACACACTGTTTGGCTGCACCTTCCTCTATTTCTTTTTGTATTTTATTTGTTTCCTCTGTTATCTTCTTCATGACCATAGATGTTAGGTCATCTCCTAGAATTTCAATTATGCTGGGGTGTCTAGGGCTATTTGCCCCTGGATAACTGGGTTCTGGAGACGCCATATTGCTCTGGCTTTTGTTGGTTGAATTTTTATGCTGTCCTCTACCCATTGGGCTATCTTAGTTGTGTGAATTTAGTTTCTGGTTGTTCCTGGACTCTTGTAGTGGAGAGAATTCCTTTGGCAGGAAGATGGTTTTTCCTGAAGGAAGCTTTCTCAGCTTTTTGGGTATAGTCACTGGATGGCCAGTGTTTTTCAGGAGTTGTTACAGCTCACCTCAAGCATAGAAACCTGGGTGGTAACTGTGGTCCTGATTAGTCAAGAGGGCTCTCCTCTCACCGGGAGAAGTCCTGGAGACAGCTGCCCTCCTTCTGGGTTTCTTGCTGTAAATTTAGTGATCAGCTGCTGTAACCTGTGTGTCCCATGGTTTGGTCGGTTTTGTTAGGGATAAGTGGTTGCCCCTTGGAGCAGTAGCTGGGGCTTGATCTCAGGGTTCCCAGTCTTTTGTAGGTCTGAGGTTGGGGCTCTGTGCCCCAGAACCCAAGAGATAATCTGTGGCGGGTGAGTACTGTTCTCCTGCTGTGAGTAACAGCAGGATATCTGGGGCACAGCAGTTCCTTGGGTTGGGCCAGTCTGTGAGACCTTTTCTGGGGATATACTGGGTTGCCTAAGTCTGTCCCCTTTGCTTCGTTCCTTGTTCTTTGTGAGGGTTTCTCCAGACAATGACTCTAAGACTCTGGTGTCTTGGGGCACAAAGTTCTGTCTGTAAGGAGTACAAAGCAGACCTCTGGGCTGGCGGAGTATGTGCCTGCCTGTTAGTCTGCGGGGGCTAGGTTCCCAATATCTCTGTGCTCCCTGCTTGGGCCCAGATCTGTGATGCCTGGGCATACTTGCCTGTTTGCAATCTGTGTTCTGTGTGACTTTCCCCAGGCACAGCCTAGGTGACCCCAGCAGCACAGTTTCTTCCTTCCCTGTGGGGCCATCTCCAGACAGGGGTTCCCAGTCCCTGTTGTACTGGGGCACGCAGCTCTTCCATACTGGTGAGCTGGGCACTTAGCTCTCAGCAGGGAGGGAGCTCAGTTGCAATGGCGGCGGGTATCTGCGGTCAGTGAGACCTTCCAGGGAAATACTGGGTGACCCGTGATCAGACCACAACTTTGCTTCCCCGTGGGGTTTTCTTGCGACTGGGACTCCCAGTCTCAGGCACCCTTGTGCCCACTGATCAGCCTGGGAAAGTGATCCGGACCCGCAGGCTTGCGGCTCCAGCCCAGAGAGCCAAAGCCCGCGTTACCTGGGTTCTCTTCTGGGTTCTGGCTGGGCAGCTGAGAGTTGACCCGACCTATTCCCAAGCCGTTGGAGCCTCCCCTCACCTGGGAAACACGATCGCTGCAGTTTTAGGGCCCAGAGTTCAGTCTCCTGGTCGCTGCAAGGAGAGTGCTGTCCCTCTCAGACACAGTGCTCTCCCGGCGCCGCCATCTTGGCTCCCCCCCCCCATTTTCATATTTTATAGCTTATTTTTCTTACGGCTCCATGAAATTTTATAAATTCTGAAAATTAGCCTTTTCATAAATATGTGTCCCAGAGATGGATACAAGGGCACATCTTTATAGTCCCAGTTACTTAGGAAGAATAAAACCGGAAAACTATGAATCCAGTAGTTTCTGGCTTGCCTAAGCAACATAGAATAAACCCTGTTCTAAAAAAAAAAAAAAAAAAAAAAAAAAGAAAACTAAAAGCAATCCATCTGAATACATGGCCAGGTCATGTGCCCATGTGGTCAGCATCACTTGTTGCTACTGCCATATGGAGTCTCAGTTCTGCATGTTAAAATGTCTTTAATATTTTAAACAACAAGATCATGTCATGTAATCTAATCATAAGTAATAATTTGGAATCACAACTTTATAATTTTCTGTATTTACATAAATTTATATAGATGTGTTTTATATATATATATGTTACATATGCTTGTTAAAATTCTGAAATATTAGGAGTGGGTTTGAGTGTTAATTGTCTCTCGGTTAGCAGAAATACTCCTCAGCTTTGAAAAAACCCTATGAGAATGTGTAATACCCGACACTTGAATTGTGAGGGTGGAGGTTTCCTTTGCTGCTACCTTTGTTAATGTGTAATAAGATTTAAGAAGCTATTTTAATTTTTTCTTTTATTAAATTTTTCTTTGACTTAAATGTGGTCTCCTTTGTAGAAAGTTACCTGAGATGCCAAGAATAATATGTACTTTGTGGCCATTCATTGAAATATTCTATAGACGTCCCATAAGCCATTTTGTCTATGTGAGGTTTATCTCTAAGGCTTCATGGCTAACTTTTTGTGTGGATTATTTACCTATTGGCCAGAATAAGAGTGATGTCACCCACTATTATGCTCCTTATTACATCTGGGTGTGTCTGTTTCTGTCTAGTGTAGTTTTCTTTACAAACTATCACTGGCACATATAATTACAAATGCTCTGTTTTTGCTGGACTGTTCCCTTTGTTCATGTACCTTTGTGCCTTCTGACTGTTTATGGCTTGAAATCTGCTTTTCAGATAATGAGCACAGCTACTTCTGCTTTCTCTTGAGTTCCAACTTCTTAGAATGATATATTTCATCCTTTCATTTTCAGTATGTACATACCTTTGTCAGTGAAGTGAGTTTCTTGAAGACAGCATACTGATAAGTATGTGGTTTTAGGGTGAGCAAAAGTCTTTTAATTGATGAACTTATACCATTTACACTTGGGGTTATTGTGAAGGTATGCCATTTTATTCTTTCTGATTATTTCCATTCCTTTTATTCTTTATCCTTTGCTCATCTTAAAATCTTATTGGTTTACTGAGATAATGTCTTTATTGTTGAGTAATTTGTCTATTCTTTCCAGAAGTCTCAGGATTCTTGAATAATATGAATTCCTCATTTGTGTGCAATATTCCTTTAGAATCTCTGAGGTGCAGTTCATGATCTGGAAGATAAGGCTGAATCAATACAAGAGTTGTACCTTTTCCAAGCCCAGCCTCTTCGATGTCATCTTATTTATTCAATTGTTCATGGGCAAAAAAAAAAAAAAAAAAAGTATTTCATTTAATCCTAAAACAAGCATTGAAATTGTTATCATAGTAGACTCCATAGCAAATGACCCTAAATCAGTTACTTTTCGTGACTGTGATAAAATACTGAAGCAAAAATAAAGTTATGGAAGACTTTATTTTGGCTTAAAGTTCCAGAGGGATAAGAGTCCATCTTGGTGGGAGACAGACAGGACAGTGAGCAGCAGGCATGGCAGCTGGAGCAGGAAGCAGAGAGATCACATCTTCAACCAAGAGCTGGAAGCAGAGAGAGTGTTAGCTGGAAATGGGGTGAGGCTGTAACTCTCAAAGACCAGCCCCAGGGACTAGCTTCATCAGCAAGGCCTCATCTCTGTGTGTTCCCACAGACAGTGCTACCACCTGGGCACCAGGTCTTCAGTGTGTGAGAACATCAGGAGCATTCTCATTAAACCAGCATGGACCTCTTAGTAACACAGGCCATACTCAGATTGGAACACTACCCTGGATTCTTGCCAAAATGCCACAAACCCAGAGGTTACACAATACAAAACTGAGCACAGTTTTAATTATTTTTACTGTATATCAATCTTTTACTCTTCCTCAATGCCTTTTCAATATTTTTGAAAATGCCACACAGATACACAATAAAATATTGCATCTACCCCCAGTTTTCCAGTAAAATATACATATATATTTATATTATATAATACATCCTGTATATATTATATAATCATATATCAATATTACATAATATATTTCTATATTAATTAAAATAAACACAGAAACGCAGTGAGACAGTTATCTGAGCAAAGAGATAAACTACAAATATATAACATAATTATATATGTATATGAATAGAAAATAGATAGATAGATAGATAGATTTCTCCCTAACAAGTTCTTCTCCAGATTCATGTCCTTTTTTTCCCTATAACCTACTATGTCCATTTAGTGTGTTACCCATATGTCCATTATGGGGCTATACCCTGGAGCATGTGGAACTCACCAGGGGCTATATTTTAATTAAGAATGATTATCCCATGGGGTGGGAGAGATAGATGATTCAGGAGTTAAGTGCACTGGCTGCTTTTCCAAATGACCTATGTTCAATTTCCAGCACCTACATGGAGCTCACATCTATTTGTAACCTTAGTTCCAAGGACCTGACATCCTCACACAGATATCCTTGCAGGAAAAGGGCCAATGCACATAAAGTAAAATAATGATAATGATAATAGTAATAATAATGAAAAAGATTTACTATATCGCTGTTTATATCTACCTATCATGGTAAAATATATTATCTTTTAAATACAAGCTTTGGAGTGTTTCACATTATTCTTCCACGATCTGGAAATATTCGTTCAGTCTCCACTTCTAAACACTGAGAATGTATAGAAAATCCTGATTCTGTTGCATCCTTTTAGTAAGTAGGTGTGTCTGTGAACACACCTAACCAAATATCCAGTCCCTGCTATCCAGGTTTTCTGTAGACTATAGAAACAGGGTTTTGAGAGACTAAGATAAAGGAAGTACATTACTTTCTCCCAGGGAGATCTGTTATATAACATTTTCATGTATCCATGAATGATAAAATCCAGAGCTACAGTACTGACTTGTGGTATATCTTCAGTGAGCACCCACATGAATATACCAAGTGAGGGGACATTTTCAGCATTTTAAATAGTAATAAATGGAGGTACTTATGGTTGACACAAGCCTGTAATCCCATACCTTGGGGTGAAACAGAAGGATCAAGAGTTTTAGGCTCCACAACAAAATCTTATCCAAAAATAAATGAATTAATGAAAGTAAAATACAGGAAGGCAATGGATTAGACAGTTAACAAATCTAAGAGACAAACTACAAATGAGAGAAAATCTTGCCAGCTACTCAACTGACAGAATATAAAACCACACATACAAAAAACCTAAACAATAAAAACAATCAATCAAAAAATGGGTTTGGGCACAGAGAATTATCAAAAGAAAAAAATGCAAATGGCCAATAATGAAAGCATTGAACATCCTTAGTCATCAGTGAAATTAAGTTAAACTGATTTGAGACTTCATCACATCCCATTCAGAACAGCTATCCTCAAGAAATCAAATGATAACAAATGCTGATGCAGATGTTGAAAACAGGATTTTATTCACCGTTGCTGGAAGCATAGACTGATGTGACACCTGTGATAATAAGCATAAAATGGCCTCATAAATCTAAAAGAGGTAGTGTTATGTGGCCTAACTCTGTAATTTCTTGTTATATATTTGAAGTACTCTATATCTTACTACAGAAATACTCACTCAATCCTGTTTATCACTGCTCTGTTTAAAATTCTTTGGGAATGAAGGCATTCTATGTGTTATCAAGAAAACAATGAATACTAACTTGGTGTAGATGTATACCTATCTAATAGAAGATAGATAGATACATCTATAGATACATAGGTAGTTGTTAAATAGATACATAGAGATAAATAATAGATAGATAGATAGATAGATAGATAGACAGACAGACACATAGACAGATGAATATTGCTCAGAAACATAAAACTATGGAATTGGTATGAAAATGGACACTATTGAAATATACTACAGTGAGTTATTTAGATTTGGAGAGACAAATACATGCAAATCTTAGCTTCTAATTTTTATTTTTGTGTATTCACATGAATATGAGTGTGTGTAGACACCACACAACTAGAAAGCAGCCAATGAGAAGGGAAAATTGAAGCATTAAGATAGATGAGTGGGATGTAATAGAACCCATGATATGGAAGTGGAAGCAGGGATACTGGGAGCAAGAAGGACTGAGTGGGAATGGGGAAGCAGGAGATGGCAGAGAGGATAAAATGGAAGAAGAGACAATTAGAAGTAAATATGTATGAACCTGACATACAGAAACCTGCGACTTTCTAAGCTGTTTTTAAAAATTAAAAAACAAGAAGGTTTTATTTAAAGCTCTTAAAATCAAGGAAGCTACAGTGTTGTAGTGGTGATTGTGGTCTTCATAGCACAGCATGTGGTGAGTGTCATGGCCATATATTTGTTACATAACCATTGTTACATAACCATCAGCCTGTGAGAAGAGAAAAGTGGAAAATGTTTCAAATGAACCAATAGTTTGCCTTTCTCTTCAGGATTACTTGTTTTCAAAATGTTAAAATACCTTCCGAATCAATCCCAAGCCCTCCTGCTCTTGCTATTAATTCCCACTGCATATAGAATAGAAACAGAATTTCTCCACCTTGTGCTCTGAGCTCTCTATAAGGCATTTTGTGACCCAGTATGTTTGTGTGCAGGTTGCAGGTGCCTGGGGAGCACTGTGTGCTCATTGCACAGAGGTAGACAGCAGAGTCACTGGGCTGGGAGTCTCTGATGTGCAGGGAAACATGCAGGCTGCCTTTATTGAGGTGAGCTGTGAATCTGCCTTCCTCCTTGTCACCATTGGAGAAGATGGACATCAGCGCCTCGAGGCCTTTCCCAGAATGCTGTCTGTACCACCAGAAGTACTGAGAATTACGATCACTGAAAGTGCAGTTGAGAGAGGCCATGGCTCCCTCTGGGACACTGAGGGATTCTGGGATCTGCTCCACCTTCAGCTGGCTGCTCACCCCTGTGCAGAAAGACAAAAGTCAGACAAACAGACCTGGAGGCATAGGCATGCTAACACTCCAGAATGCTTTTTCAATATCCCACCCACCCCTAACTAGAGATTAAAAACAAATGTGTTTTCTACCATTAGCCTGGAGCAGGCAACAACTTTATATACCACACCTGGATACCAAACAAATTCCCAAACTTACAGCTTAATTGAAGCCACAGGACCACTAGTGAAACACTCAAGGATTTCATCTCTCCTCCCTCTTCAGTTAGGATTCAGATTCTGAACTCTAACCTCGTATGGTCACATTCAAAAGTTTCCACCTCTCCTGCTTCAGGAAACATGAAAAGCCGCTTTGCTAGCAATGAGAAAAGGGACTCTCTTCACCACCTCTGCAGCACCAAGCCTTTCCTCCAGCCCTTTCTCCCCCCCCTCCCTCTACTTCCTGCCCTCCCCTTTCTCCCACTTGAGAACTCTACTTAGGATCCCTAAGAAGACACTGCCATCTTGTGGACTTACAATAGAGAGAAAAGAAATAATCAAACTGTAAATTCTTCTAATGTAATTATTAAAAGTAAAGTTCTTGAGAGAACAATTGGCATTTTAAAGAAACGTTTGCCCCCCGAGTGTGGGTGGGGAGTGAGATTGTGTGTGTGTGTGTGTGTGTGTGTGTGTGTGTGTGTGTACACTCTGCAGATGTTGTCTTCTTTCTCAGTAATAATCAGTGTCACACACAGGCGTTCACCTGCACTGGAAAACCACCTAGACATGAGCCACAGATATCTGAGTGAGGATTTTCACACAGCATAAATCTAACCCTTGTCACTCCCATTCAAATACATCTACAAGCTTTACAGATGGCCTAGACAGGGTGCTTATCTAGGTTAAAGTCTAGAAAGGTCTGGAATTATTCATTTTATTTAGAGCCAGGAACATATTTGTGTGCTTGGTGCAGAACAGATGGAACTGTTTCTAGCAACTCAACAAGAAATAAAACTCGGGAACTTTTTAATTTCTCTATTTTTCTTATTCTCTCTTCTTGAATAATGTCCTTTGAGTAGGGATTGATCATGAAAGTTGTAAATATGGTTTCTCTCCCCCTCCCTCTTTTTGACTCTCCCTCCCCTCTCCACTCCTCCCCTTTCTTCCTTATCTCTCTTCTTCCCTAACACTTCTACTTTCTCTCACTCTCCATTCCTAACATAGACATGAAGCCATCTGAACCAGGGGAATGTCTGTGCCAGAGCTGAACTGGGTCCACATAGAACAAGGCAGGAAACAACTGTCCTGCAGGAGTCTGTGAGAGCTCCACAGCCAGCAGAGTAAAGATCTGTGGAGGCATGGAGGTAGTAGGATCAACATAGCCAAGTAGTTGGTTCGTGCTTAAGGTCAACTGATACTGTGTTGTGTATTTTCAGGTCACTTGAATTTTGACAAAGGAGCCAAAACCATGCAAGGAATAAAGAAAGCATTTTTTTCTTTTTTTTTAAGTTACAGTTTGTTCACTTTGTATCCCAACTCTACCCCCCTCCTCAATCCCCTCCCAATCTCACCCTCCCTCCCTTTTCTACTCTTATACCCCTGCCACAATCCAATGATAGGGGAGGTCCTCCTCCCCTACTATCTGACCCTAGCCTATAATCAGGTCTCATCAGGACAGTCTAGATCATTTTTCTCTGTGGCCTAGTAAGGCAACCTCTCCAGGGGGAGGTGATCAAAGAGCAGGTAACTGAGTTCATGCTAGTGACTACCCCTGCTCCCCTTACTAGTGAACCCCTGTGGAGACTGAGCTGCCCATAAACAACATTTTATCAGGGGTTTAGGTCCTCTCCATGCATGGCCCTTGGGTGATTCATCAGTCTCTACAGGCCCTCCTGGGCCCATATTTTTTTGCTCATTGATTTCTTTAATGAATATATTCACTTTCTCTTTCAAGACCTCTAACTTAGTCATAAAGGGTAATTTGAAATTCTTGTCATGTGCATCAGCTATCTTGTGTTTCGTGGGGCCTACTGGAGTAGGGTTTTGGGGCTTTAATGAAGACATATCATTCTCAGTGTTATTGTTTTTATGCTGGAATCTAAACATCTAGGTTTGTGGTCATTGTAATTCTCTGTGCTGGTGTGTGGTCTTACCTTTGTCAGATGTGCACTCTCTTCTTTGGATTCTATTCTTCTCCTTGGTTCTAAGAACAGGGTGTTGTCTGCTAGGGAATCCTTCTGATATCCTGCCACATGTGGACACTGGATTCCAGACAGAATGTTTCTTTACAGTTGGGTGCTAACACTTAGGCAAAGGGGTGGGCTAAAAGATGTAGGGTGAGGAGATCCATGGTAGGGAAGAGATCAGGGTGTGCCATCAGGATCAGTCTAGTGTTCTGGGAATGTGGACAAATGTATGAGGACCACAGCAGACAGTCTACTACAGGGCTGAGGATGAGACTGGGGATTGGATTTAGAGGAGATGGGGGACATTGAAATTCTGAAGATCATCTGCCTGCTCTGTGTTCCCTTTCTCCTGTCTTTTCTACCTATGTATCTTTATTACAAATCTTCAGGTATACAAAGCCTGTAGCCCTCTGATAACCTGTCTTTCCAATGTATTAGATATACATTATCTAGATAACACCTTTCCTGGCATATGTTGTTCTGCGTGAAGAAAATGACCTGTAGGTAGGTGGAGATGAAGAAAAATGACCACTACAAGGTAGCCACAGCTTTCCTGTGAAATCAATCTGACACTCCATGAGTAACCACTGATATTGTAGGGTTTCAGTTTCCCCTATGAAAATCCAGCTGTGATAACATCTTCCTCTTGTTCTGCTCTGACCGTTTGTATAACTTTCACCAACCAGAGAAACTTTGGGGCACACACAGACTGGTGGAAAACAGCATGATCTAAAAGACAGATGATCAGAAGTCAGGTTTTCTTTTCCTTCTCAGGGTTTGTGCTCAACACCCCCCCCCCCCGCAGTGTCTGCCACTGTGTCAGTCAGAGCACAGTAGTACACAGCCGAGTCTGACTCCTGCACCGAGGCTTTCTGCAAGTGGAAGGAGGTGGTTCCTTTATCATATGTGGCTCCAAACCCTCTGCTGCTTCCCTTCTCGCCAGCTGTGATGACTTTCAGGAGGAGATGTGGGCCTTCTCCAGGATATCGAACATACCAGAAAAGAGTTGGGAACCCTGTGGCTGAGAACATGCAGTTTATAAATAGAAAATTGCCTTCTGAGAGGGTCACTTGACCTTGTTTCTGTGTCACGGAGTCTCCATGGATCCTCCCTGGAGCAAGAACAGGATATCTGTCTTACATTAACAACAAAGCTCATGGATAATTAACTATTTTTCTGACATCATAGGAGAAAAAGTGCAAATGAGAAGTCACTGACTTACCAAGCATGAACAACATCATAGTCACTAAAGCTGGAGGAGGGTTCATCTTCAGTGTCACCCAGCTACTGTTCTTGACTCTTCACACAAAGAAATGATGAAACGACATCAAATGATGAACCTGTGAAGCTTATAATTCACATAGATGATCATCTTGTGTTAGGAAACGCCACCCTCTGGTAGACAAAAATTTAACAACAGTCTCTGGCAATCCTCCTAGAGGCAGAAATGTACTCTCACCATCTACATCAATTGTAGGGCACATGTCAGACTTCAAGAGGCCCTTGACAATGTAAAGAACATAAACAGTGGCCAAGAACATATTGACTATCATCATTCTGAGAATTATACCTGACATGAAAGTAGAGTACATGTTATAGTAGAACAACTAATGGGCCTTCTGTTTTGGTCTTTACCAAATGATAAACTTAATGGCAAAAAGGAGGTTTTTACAATTTACTTTCACTGATCCAAACTTGTAGAAAGATACTCTGCAGGCCTGGAGTCATGGCTTAGCAATGAAGAGCACTTGGTGCACTTGCAGAGAACCCAGGTTGGATTCTCAGAACACACACTGGTTCACAACAAGTGTAACTCCAGCTCTAGGGGAAGTGATTTTCTCTTCTCACCTCTGTTGGCACCAGGTACACACGGAAGAAAAACACAAATGCAGGAAAAACACTCATGTACCTAAAGTAGAATAAAAAACAGTTTTTAAAATTTTACAAACATTTTATAAAATTATTATAAATTGACCCTAAGAGTGTGTAATCACTACTATTTGCTCTTTTTTTCTTCTGGCAGATTTTAAAGAATGGGATTGTGCTGCCCATTTACTTAGGATGTCATTGATGTCTTGAAACAATGCTTGAACATTAACTGCACAGAACAGCTACAAGAAAGGAAGCAGTTGAGACTGGCACAACTGATATAGCACATGTGTTACACCACACTCTGCATCAATGTAGACTATGACCTTTCTTAGCTCTTTTCTGTAAATGTCATTGTGACCAGTGGTGGCTGTTGTTAGGAAACACGAAGCAGACGATCATTTGGGATTGGTGAGGCATTTGTGGCTCTTTCTTGAGTATCTGCAGACAGCATCCCAAGCAGCCAGCTCACAAACGTGTCTTCAGAAAAGCTTCTTCCTTCAAGTTCAAAGCTTCCACTCATGAGGCTACCTTTCATGGCTGCCTTGAGTCTGTGGAAGCTCCTTCTATCATTTAATTTTGTCTCAGTAATTTTTCCCTCTGACAGAATTGGTCTCCTCACAAAATTGTTCTTTCTCACCTTTGTGCACCTTTTTCTTAATTCTTGCTTTGAGGTTACAAATGTGATCTTTAAGCAACAGCCTGTGGCTCAGAAACTTGGTCTCTAACAGTTCGAGATAATGAATATAGAGACATTCTGGGTTTTTCTCACTAGCGACATTTGGAGTTCAGAATGTGCTCTCATGCTGCCCTTCTATACAAATGGGAATCATCTATTAAAACAGCATTTCTTTCCTGTTTCCTTTTTATCTTTACATTTTCATAGCTGTAGGCTTCTGAATGGGTAACAAATGGAAATGTACCTCCTTATCAGAGCACATCTCAAGTCCAATGAGAAAGAAGTTGTTTGACCCTCAAAACAATCACGTCACTGTTGCGCCGGTAGACACATCTTTCTAATTAGGTTGGTCATTTAACACACAGGATGCACAGAGGATAACTCCAATGATGTTGTATCTCCTCTAACTAGAAGAGCACACTGTAGGTCAGTTCTGATTTTATTTTTCTGTATGTAACATCATAGTATGTGTTTTCTTCATCGATACAACCATTTCAATTAAATATGTTACAAAAACAAGACTAAGAAAGGTATCATATATTGTGTGAAGACCTGTGAGGCCTTCTGGAAAATAACTCACATGGAAATATCACACACATGGCTCTGAGTACGTGACTAGGTTTCCATACCAGGCATGGTATCCCTCCTCTTGAGCAGATCATAAGTTCAAATAGGGTGTGTGAGCCACTACTGCTCCCAGGGAGTTATTGTGGCATGCTGGACATTGATATAGGTAATGACTGCAAATACTCTTTACTCCATTATAAAATATAACCCTTGAAGAGAAGAAAAATTAATTCATGCTGCTAAACTAATGGTTCCCTCTTGGATATGCCAAATTACAAAAATGTGCAATGATAGGATAAACACTTTGATGTCTAAAACTTTCATGTATTATAGTAACAGTGATATTTTCTAATCTTCTTGAAGATGTGTAGCACATGTATTCCTATTGTCAACAGGCAATGAATGAATTGTTTGAAATCTTAATACTACAAAGTAGAATTATGAAAAAAGTAGGGTTATTGAGAACATCACCTACAACATAGGAGACATTATTGAAACTAGTGCAGTGTTTGAGAAGATGATCACTGTAAATTATACATGTCTTTCTGACTCACATCTTAGAATGGATAACTTAAAAAAAATGAAGGCACAGGTGGGATCATTAGTCCATTTAAGTGCAGAAAAACCTGCATCTAACATAGTTCACAGTGTTGTAAAGAAACATGACAAGGACTGATTTGCTTCTTCAATGAAAAAAAATATGATCAAATCTAGAAATGTAGTCTACTGTACTGAGATGATGTCCAATGAGCACTTGATAAGTCCAGCACAGGCAGCTCATCATGGCATGGGTATAAAGGCTGCAACTTAATAGTTTGTAGGAAATGTTTTTTTTCAATTAATTAACTTGTTTATTCACTTTACATCCCAATGGCAGCCCCTTCCTCCTCTTCTCCTGGTCCCACCTCTTCCTACTTTTCCCCTCCACTTCTCTGCAGAAAAGAGAAGACCCAAGCAACCAACCCTGCCCTGCACATCCAGTCTCAACAGGACTAGGTCCATCCTCTTTCACTGAGCCCAGACAAGGTAACCCGGCTAAGAGAAAGTGATCCAAAATCAGGCAACAGAGTCTATGTCAGAGAGGGCCCCCACTCCCATTATTAGTGAACCCTCATGAAGACCAAGCTTCTCATGAGCTACATGTGTGTACGGAGTCTAGTTTCAGTCCTGGCTTGGCCTTTGGTTCGTGGTTCCGTCTCTGTGAGGGCCCATTGGCCTACATTAGTTGACTCTGTTAGTCTTTTTGTGGAGTTCTTGTACCCTCCTAGTGTCTCTATCTTTCCCCCAAATCTTCCCTTAGTTCAGCCTAGTGTTTGGTTTGGGTCTCAGCATCTATTTTATTCTGCTTCTGTGTGAAGCCTTTCAGAGGTTAGTTATGTTAGATTCCTCTCTGCATAGCAAACTATTATTAATGGTGTCCCAGGGTACGGAATGTTTTTTTTAGAATAGATGCATATGTGCAGTTCTATCTTTTTTTAAAATGACAAAAAACTGACAGAAACTGAAAGCCTGCTGTTCTAACAAGAACTCCAGCCAATTGGATCATTTAAATATCTCCACAGTGAATTTAAAAATTGTATTCTTGTTTGAATTATAAGTATGTATTAACAAGAGTATGTATTTTTGTTTTCTACAGGATTAGAGGCATCTCATCCAAAATACAGATAATGGTAAAAATTCAGTTTCATTTTGTGTTCTCTACCTGTATTCGTAATAATTATGAAGAGAAGTTTCCTGGAACAGTGAGGGTATACCTTCTCCTACCTCAGAAATTTCACTGTTTCATCACCTGTTATCCTCTGAAAAAAGTGGAACCCAGGAATGATATGCTAAAACTGAAGTTAATTGTTGTATTATGTTTGAACATGACACAATGATAGAACACTTGTTGAGTACTTTCAAGACTCTAAACTCAATCCCAAGAACCAAAAGCAAAGGTTGTGACCAATCACTGTGTTTGTCCTTGAACCACAAGGGCCGTGCAAAGCACTCAACAAGTGGTGACAGGTTTGAGGACAGGCTGCAGGTGTCTAGGGAACAGTGTGTATCTGCTGTGCAGAAGTAGATGGCTGAGTCTCCAGGCTGAGTGGTTGTGACATGCAGGGACAGGTGTTTCTCTTTCTTATCCAACAAAAGGCTGAGTCTTTGGTTCTGCTTTCTTTCCATATTTGAACGGATGTCAATGATGAACTGAGGACCCTTCCCAGGCTCTTGCTTATACCAAGAGAAGTAGGCTGAGGCACTGTCAGTGTAAGTGCAGTTGATGACAGCACTGTCTCCCTCCTGGACACTCAGGGAAGAAGGGTGCTGTTTCACCTGCTCACCTCGGCTCTCCCCTATGCAGAAAGATGGAGAGAACGGTTTTCAAGTAATTTCTCTTCCTTAATTACTGCTATAGTAAGCAGAAAAAACTGAATGAAGCCATTTTCTGGACATCTAAGGATCATCCACTAACACACTCTATCCCCCCAGCCCCACAAACACCCCATCCTCAACTCACAGTCCATCTGCAGCCAGAAGAAAATGAATAAAGCATGAACAGCTGTCTTCACGGTGCTTCCTATTCAGATCAATTGCAGATGCTCAGTCTCCAGCCAGCTGAGTCACTTGCAAGTCTAGATTGGCCCTTGTGACAATCAGACCTGCTGAGTTAATTGCCCAGCCAATGGGAAGCAAGCCTGTTGATTGAGAATTCTCTGAGATCGCCTTTCACTGCATCAACTGAGGTGCACTGCCACCCTGTGGTCAGATTTCTAACTGCTGGACTCTAGTTTCTTTCCTAGTATTCTAAGTTACATTAGATAGATAGATAGATAGATAGATAGATAGATAGATAGATAGATAGATAGATAGATAGATAGATAGATAGATAGACAAACTTCAAAAGAGACTCCAGCCCACTTGTGCCATCCCTACTCTTCCAAACAGCTGTGCTCATGTAGACTGTGAACCAGCCTAACTAGGTGGGGGGTTGTTTTATGTTCTTATTCACCCTGTGAGTATCACATTCTCAGACCTAGCTGGGCTCCTGGCCTGTGAACCAGTGTAACCAGAAGAGTGTTTCAGGTCCCCACTCGCCCACTCCATCCCTACACTCACAGGCCTAGCTGTGTTTCCTCCACTGTAAAGCAACACCTCCAATTGGAAAGCCCAGATCTCCATCCACTCACATCTCCCCACAACCAGAAAGCATATTTTAGATCCTGTCGCTTGCAAAGTGACCTAGACTGGTAAATTTCCCAGAACCTCCCTGTGCCATCCCCACACTCACAGGCATAGCTTAGCTTGGAAAGCTTTTGCACAAAGCGCAGAGACCCAGACCTGAGTCACATTCACATGCTTTCTTAATTAACACGGAAATAGAGTCACTTTCATCCCTGCAATCGATAACGAGTATCTGTATCTGAAGAACTGACCTACCAACTCTTAGCACCTGATCTGAATGCAAGCAAGCTTGAGGAACATCAAAAACAGGAACAAAATGCTACTCAGCAGAGGCAGGCTACAGTATCAGACACAATGAAAGAAGTCAGCGTGCTGAGATCATATAACAAACAGAAAATATGAAAGGCCAAGACAACCCCACTCCCACACAACCTCACTATAGAAATGTTTTCCAATAAGAATTGCCAAAGGGAATACCAGGACACAAATGCAGGTGATCCTATACTAATATGGCACAAAAATTTAGGGTTTAAACTAAAATTAATAAGAACGGATAAGGAGGAACCCTTAAAGACTTTCTAGTATTCAAAAAAAAAAAAATGAAGGCCCTACATACCCAAAGTTGTGGGGCACAATGAAAGCAGTGCCAAGAGGAAAGTTCATAGCACTAAGCGCCTTCAGAAATTGGAGAGATATCATACCAGCAACACACCTGAAAGTTCAAAAGAGAAATAAGCAGACACACAAAAGAGGAGTAGATGACAGGAAAATAGGAAAAATTTATTTTAGCTTATACTTTCAGAGCACAGTCCACTGAGCATAGACACTGAAGGAGGTCAGTGCAGAAACTTGAAATCAGTCTTGCTTCCAGGCCTATACAGCAGTACATCTGGCCCAGCAATACACTTTACAGCCAAAGAGGTGCAGCAGGAGAACAGGAGAATGGTGCTTACCATCTGGCTTGCAGGTCAGTTTACGCTCATCTCCTTCTTATACAGTTTAGGACCACCTGCCTGGTGATGGCCTAGCCCTTAGTGAGCTGGACCTCACTGCAGCAGTTAACAGCCAAGACAATCCCCAAAGACAAATCTATGAGCATCCTCCTCCTTCACAGGCCAGAAATCTACAATTGTTCATAATACAAGGAATAAGTGTCTCTATGGTGCAAAATCCAACTGAAATATCTGCACCTAAGACTCGAGGAAGTCACAGAGGAGGTGGCAGAGAGATTGGGGGAGCCAGAGGTCTAGAATTCCTGCTGCTAGGTACATTCCCCCAAAAATGACAAGGAAATGCAATCAGGCATCTCAAAAATATGTTTGCTTGAGCAAAATAAATATCATGATAACATCACTTGGCTTGCTAACATGGGTAAGAGAGAGTCCACATGCTTCAACTACTACAGGAACACATTCAGCTTGTAACAACAGCTGACAGAGGAAGGATCAGGTTCCTCCAGGGACAAGCTCCCATACATATTTTTCAATCTCATCTTCTCAGTCCTGAACACATGTCCATATGTCCATGGACAAAATTAAATGGAATCAGTAAGTTGCATGGCTGCAAATACTTGTGTGTGTGTGTGTGTGTGTGTGTTGAGAAAGAAAGTAGAGTGGGAATCCTTAGAGAAAGAGAAGACTGGTAGAAGTGGAATTAGAAAAAGGTATGGTGATTGGTTTGATAAGAACAAAGGATGATACGTTTGGATGGAATATCATAAAGAAACACATTATTTTGCACATTGCAGGCCTTCTGGTGTTGGTCTCCTTGGTTTGCCTGTGGTGTATTTGCAAGATTAGAGTCTCACAACAGCGTAAAGCAGCCATGACCATTCAGGCCTTTAAAGACTGTCCAGCCATTGAAGCAGGACAGTCTCCCCAAGCATGGGAGCTAAAATGTTACGCTCAGGATGCGAGGCTAAGCACTGCACTCAGGGTCAGCTGCTTTCGACCCAGAGAAGAGCATGTCTGATTGCATGCGGGTTGATGCCCCAGGTCCCGCCTCTGAGAAAAAGGTATCGGACGGGTCTGATGCTCTTTGGGTGGATGACACCTAAATGAACATCAGTACAAAGTCCCAATTTATTTCTAATACCAGAGATCAGACCTCAACTCTTGCCTGATGCATCTAAAACAAAAAGGGGGAACTGTAGAGAGCCGCGTAATGCCGCTCCTTAAAGATGGAGCTGGTTTCCGCCTTCTACCTTCCCAATGGTGAGTGCTCTCTGTCACAAACAACTCCATATTTGGCTAAGGCTGAGGATCTGGCTTGCTTCCGTGTATGTGGACCTATCTGCATTGCCCACGAGGGTTGGCTACCCAGAGGCTATTTAAGCTGTGGGCTGGCTTTCCGCAAGGTCAGATGATTGTTCAAGGTTCCTGAATAAAATGCATTGAAAAAAAATAAAAAATAAAAAAATAAATATTTTTTAGTAACTTCAATCTCTTCTGCTGTGAGGATTCTACTGAACAGATCATTTAAAGGGGTGCAGGCAAGCACAGGATGGCAGGCTCTAAATAGCAGCACAGAAACCTGATGTGAGAGGGTTGTTGTGCACTGGGTAAGGTATTCATTTCCACACACACACACACACACACACACACACACGTAATTTCCCTTTCTGCAAATAATGTTGTACACTTTAGGTACGGTTTATGAAGCACTGGTAGCCATCATTTTCTCTGTACCTCCTAGTGAACTTTATAGTAGATATTTCCAGTAATCGACGGCAGGAATGAGATAAATGAAGCACAAAAGTTATGCAGCAGTCTGCCAAATTCCCCACAGCTAATAAGTGGTAGATCTGGAACTTCAAGCGAAGTCCTAGTCTTCAGGAGGGAAGATTCAATAGCTTTGGCATGTCCACTTAGTACTAAACAAGAAAACACATGGAATTCACCCGGCACCTTCCCTCACACAGTGGGTCTGCTTCTCCTGTACTCCATAAAGACCAGCTGCACACTCTGAGGTTGCAGTGTCTCCCACACGACAAAGCTCATGGAGTCTTCTGAGGTCTACTGACAGTGCGTCCTAATGACGGCTCTCATGGCTTCTCACAGGCATCCGTGGTCTGTCACATGTCTTACTGCCAATGGGAACACTGTGGGTTATGATGGGAGGGTGGACGGCAGAGGGAGGACAGCCAGAGCTCACTGTGCCATGTTCCCTACAGCAGCTTCTTCCCATCAGTGACTTGTTTCCACATCTCAGGAAGTTTCCACAGTTCGAAAAGGGCAGAATATAGACCCAAATTTCACTTGCAGGAAAAAAAAAAAGAAAAATGTTCCATCTTGGCAACAATGCTGAGCCACTTATCTTAGGCAATCTTCTGTTCTCCAGCCCAGAACACCCCTGTATCGTATTTGACACTCCTGCATAAACCACTGTCACATCTGACAGCTGTAGATCAAACACCACAGTGATCTTCCTGAATGCTCCCTGCCATGATTATCACAAAGTTCTGATTTCAGATCAGTAAGGATGGCTGCTGCTACCACCAGGCCTTCTAGACATTTAACTCATGAGCACTAGAGGGCAGCAAAGAGCTCAGCTCAATAGCAAAGTATTTCAAGAAGAGACTGAAGTAGAGATTAGCTAGAGATTCAGTCAAAAACTTTGGTTTTGATTATATTTTCTTTTCCTTTTTATATTTTTCAGTCTCAAAAATGCAAATATTTCATGTTTCCTCTCACATGAGGTCCCAGATTTTAATGCTTATACATACATAGCTAAGAAGAGGAATGTCATTCTCCATGGAAATATAAAAATACAACTAGTGAGGGGGAAAAAAAGATCTTAAGGAAGGGCATGAAAATGAAAATAAAAAGGGAAAGAAGCAGAAATCACAAAGAGTAATAAAATACAGGTGACACAAAACCAGAAGGGGCTCAAAGGGGGAGTCAGGGAGCCAGGAGGAAGGACACAGGGGAGGGGTGCAGCAGTAATGTTGATGGTCTTCTAGGGTTTGCAGAGTACATTCCCCGCACAAACACAGGACTGGATGTCAGGTACAGACAGATGCACCTCAGAGGAGGAGAAAGTAAAGCTTTATCCCTTGGGAATGGGAGATGCCCGAAGGCTGAGAGTTCAGTAAACTGGTTCTGAGCTGAGTCTTCTGTAGCCCTCTTGGTCCTCTTTCCTGTGTCCATCTGTTTAGAACCCCACATCCTTACCTTCCAGCCACTTCTCTACACATGTCTTCTAGGACCTAGAAGCCTCCACCTCGGGGTCTGCTTATGCTTTCCCATCCACCACGTCCCTCCTCTAACTCTTTCAGAAGTTCATTTGGATTCTGTTTTTTAAACCAATAAAAGCATTTAAGATATAATAATTTTGTAATGAACTACTTTCATTTTCCTCACCTGGAAATATGTGTGTTAGAGCTTGATCTTTAAGGAAAAAAAAAATGGAAAGACTAAGACCACGTCTTCACCAGTGGCTGCCTTTGAGTAAAGACTCCCAGGAAGTGCAGGGCATCACCTGGCTGGGACGTGATGGGACAGCACTGTGGGCAGACAGGGCAAAGGACAGGGACACAGGCTCTGAAGGGGGAATGTGCCCTGTGTGCTTCTGGGAAAATCTTTCCCTCTGGATCCTTATACATCACAGCACGGGACTGCAGAGAGCTTTGCTGAGAAACTCAGCACTGTTAACAGCTGAATTAATGATTTTTTTTAATCAGTTGCTCCTTGGGCAATGTGTAGGCTTGTCATCCTTTTCTCATTCCTTTAGGTCAGATGCAACCAGTAATCTCATCATTACTGAGTCATTGGCCACCCTGCTCCAAGCTACCGCTCCTCATTAAAAACAAAGAAACAAAACACAAAGGAGAAGAAAAACCCCTACACATTATGTACTGCTCTTATGCAACATTCTGGCTGATGTTAAAGAGAGATGCTATTGAGTTAGGAAAAGCTGTGTCTCAATCCTGAAAACCAAAAATGAGAAAAGTAAGAGCCTTCATACAAGGTTATCATGTCTGAGTTGGATTGTGAAATATGTAGTCTTTCATATATGTTAACAGTAACGAAAAGTAAGTCAACCATCTTTTTCTCAGTAAAACCTTTCTTTTCTTCTATATGGGGTTCATTTGGGCTTTTTCTTCATTGCAAAAATATTTTCTAGTGTGCCAGTGAACTTCCCAGTGTAGAAATTTTTTTGATGTTTTGTTTTAGGCAGAATGTAGCTGTTATATTGAGTGAATTCAAACTGGCAATCCTCTGTCTCACATGCATAGACAGCAGGCAGATGCCATTGAATCCAACTGAGGAACTTTTAACAAGGACAATTGCAAAGGAGTTCATAGGATGTTAGTGATATGTATTTACCTTTCCTTAAAATTTGTTTCCCATGCTGACTTTTCTGGCTTTTAATGAAGTACCAGGCTTTTTTATTTTTCCTCAGAGTAGAGACTTTAAATTTTACATTTGTTAACAGATTTTGGTTTGTTTTTTTTTTTTTTTTTTTTTTTGTTTTTGTTTTTGTTTTTGTTTTTGCATTTAGTGAGTTCTCTAAGTTCTTCCCAAGCCTTGCCTTGACTGCCTGGAATTCTCCTTCCAAAATCAGAGAGGTGAACTTGCAGAAGTCCTTAGTAACTTTGAAGATTCTTTTGCTGGGTTTTTTATGTAGGAGGGTTTGTTAAAATCACAGTTAGGCAATGCAGTCTCAGATCCTTAGTGATTAGGGGCCCATGTGATATTTCATGTCATTTAGTGTTTAGTTTGTTGAACTGGGAGTGCCATTTTGCCATGCACTAACATTTTCAGGGTCTACTCTCTATTTTTATGTAATTGTTCTCTTCATCTTCCTGTCTGACTTTGGTCAGAAATCTCCTCTTTTAGATATGAGACTTGCTGTGTCATGTTTACAGCTTTCATCTATTTGGCATGTTGATCTCTCACCTTTGATTACCAGTTTTAGATGTTCTTCTTTATGAAATATGCTTCCTGGAAACACAAATAATTGGCATTGTTTGTTAAACTAGACAGTTATTCTGTGACTTCTATTTGGTGAGTTAAAGAGATTTCTTTGAAATGGGGGCTGGAACTTAGACACACTACTTAGAATCACTTGCTATATTTGCAGAAGAATCAGATTCAGTTCCTGGCATTCCATAGTAACTCATTCCCTTCAATAACTCCAATGTCAGGGAATCTAATGCCCCTTCTAGCTTCCATGAAAACCAGACACAGTACACACTTGTACATGCTGGCAAAACAGTTTACACTCATGTTATAAAAAATCTTTAAATACACATTCAGAAACACATTTCTCAGAATTACTTTCCCTGTGTCATTCTGTTTTGGGGTGAACATGGAAAAAGCACCATTAGAAGACTTAAAGCATAGGTGATTTTTATATTATATATTGTATAATTTAGTTTATAGCTCTACAGATTCAGGCTCCAAGCATATTTGATGTCAATGAGGTGCCAGCTCCATTTACCATTAACCCTCTACTCCTCGCTTCTATAGCTTCTATTTGTCTTGGGTCAAGTCTGTGTGCTTCTATCGTGTTGACAAATGCGATGGCTTCTGAATTTCCCCAAAACTAGAGAGATTGAGGTGTGGTGGGTCATCCTTCTAGACATCAATTATCTCCTGGGTCTCCCTGTATTTTCACAAGTCTCTGTTCACCCATGTGCTGCCCTCATGCAACTGTCCTTCCCAATTGCTGCTCTAGCTGACCTCAGTACCTCATGCTCAGTACCAGATACAAAGACAAAGATCTGTGGGGATAACCCAGGAACCTCCAGTATTTCATTGATGAAGTCCTTATGATCTGTCTCTGACCACTTTACTCATGATGTCTCTGCTTCTCTGAATGTAACTTCACAAGAAAATTATGTTCTTTGCTCTTCCAAACAACTCTTTTGATGTGTGTGCTGTTGCCAATATGGAGAGAAACTAACACTTTAAATTGTTGTGGTGCCATATTCTCAATTGTAGAATATACTACACATTTTCTCTATCATCTATTTTTAAATAAATACTTTCAAGACAAAGTATTAAAAGAAAACTACTCATCATAACTGTCTCTGAATTGCCTGGGATGAGGTTTTACTTAGAAACACACTACTGATGCAGACCACAGAGGAAGCATCCACAGTGAGACTTCCTGTTCAGCATGTGCAGGTGTGCTTCTCAGCTGAGCTCCTGCGATGGGCAACTCTTAAGGAGCCCCAGTTTTTGTTCAACTTCTGCTGTCACTTCAAACACTGTGGGTCAATTCTCGGAGCGCACAGAAATATGTCCCTGAATCTTCTAGCTGTGAGGCTGAAATGACAAGGCTGATGGAGTTGGCTGATTTCTGCCATGTGACAGAATAGCGGCCATTCCTCTCATTCTCAGTAGAAGAAGAAACTTGGCTAATAAGGAAAATCATCTCTCCAGTAACAAGCTGCTTATACCAAAAGAGTTGGTAATAGTAATAACTTGCCTCATATGAACAGTCCAGGGTGACTTCTTCTCCATACTGACTGCTTGCAGTTGACTGGACCTGAGTGACTTTCTGGGCCACATTGCATCCTGCAGAACAACCAGAGGAAAGAACAAAAAGCTTATCCTATGGTAATGTACACAAAGCAGTGTTGGAAGAGGGCCTCGTAAGACCCAAAGGCAAACTTAACTGAAGACATTTCTGCTTACTTTTCTCCAATCCCTCTTCCCCCTCATGTCCATGTAAAAGGCCATAATATCCTCAGCTATATGTGAAATGTCCATACCAGAGAAGGCCAAGGCCACCAATACACAGAGCAGGTTGCAGGGAGGCATGTGTCCCAGGTCCCTCTGTATGAGTGTGTCAGCTCTGCTTCAGCTCAGTGTTCAGTGTCTGAGGGCCAGGCACTGAGCATGTTTACCTCCTGTGTTTCTGACATTGCCTCAAGCAGGAAATGTGGTTTGGTGTGATCATATGCACATACAGAGAGAAAAGGGTAGCTCACCACAGGCCTCTACTTGCTTCCTTGTCTGAAAATGGAGTTTGAGAAAATCCATTCCGGCTGAGGGGGAAGTTGCTTTGCATCCCTGAGTGTTATTCAGGGAGATGATTTTGGGAACGAAAGTAAAATTTATCATCATCTATGTTTGATATGTAATTCACTTGCAGACCATTATTTCCCTCCATCTATTGTCTGATTGTCTATTTAAGCTTAATAAAAAAATAAAATTGTCTCAGATCCATCAAATTCCCTGTGAAACAATGGTATCTGAGTCTTCCTCCTTTGCTCAGTGCAAGGGTCTACCTAAATTCTGCAATTACAAAGCTAGTTTTACAACATGTTGTAAAGAGCATCCCATCACATTCCAGAAGATCCCCATTTGCTTATGCCCTGGCAAATTGTAACAGGAATAAAATAATAGTCTTCAGAGGTTAAGAAGATGTTCATTATGTAAGTTGACTGCTGTACATCATAAATCCCTATGTGTGGATTTCCAGGATCCCCAAAAGAATCCAGATTCAGCGGCTGCCCCTGCAGTCTGAGGTCAGGGAAGCATAGACAGGAGAATCTTGGGTTCTCACTAGTCAGTCATTGATGAGCTTCAGTTTAAGTAAGAGTTCCTACAAAAATAAATAAATAAACAAATGTGGCAAATATAGAGAGATAACCAGTAATGACCACTGGTTCACATGCACACACAGACACATTCATACACAGTTGGGTGAGGAGTTACAATAATTTTAAAATCCACTGCTAAAAAACTGACTTGCTTTTAAAAGTTTACCATCAGGTTGTACTCACAGGATGTGTTCTGTTCTCTCCACACAGAGAACTCTTGCTTGTTACATGTCCTAGAAGTTTCTGTAACATTTTACTGTCATATTCTATCTCACTTGTTAAAGTCTGTGTATTTTAATTTAGAAACCAGTCTCATGATAAGCATGGCAGGATTCTCTGTGATTTAAGCATATTACATGTCCAAGATACATATAACCTGCAAGCATTGGAGTCATGTTACTACATGGGTTTGTGGTTGAATATTTGTGTACAGCTATATCACTATTTAGAATATAGCTCTTAATCCTTGATCTGCTCTCATTATCCCAATGGAGGAAATTACCCTAAAGGCACTCAGAAGAGAAAATGCAAAAAGGTCTCTGAAAGAGCTCCAGTTTTATGAGGAAAAAAAAAAGCAGATCAACATGTACTTCAGGGACTAGTTGCTGGGATCAGAGTCACATTCTTCTGCCCATTTCACTGCTTAGTGCTGAGAGCCCATGCCCTGGATTTCTCTCTGTGGCTATAAGGAGACCATGGGAGCCACAGCAGCATGGGCAGCACAGGGTGGCAGGGCTGTGCCCCTGCTCTAGATCTCCAGATCTTGCAGAGCTCTGCAAGCTGTATAGACACAGCCTCTGAGACATGGCTTTGGAATACACTGGGTTTAAGTGCTGAAGTGGACAGTTGGTCAAATTCTAAATACTGCTTTGACTTTCCTGTGATTTAATTGATAAACAATGCTTCCCAGTGAAGATAAACCTTAAGGTTGGTGGACAGATAGTTCAACGATTAAAAGATCCAGTTGCTAATGATAAATACTGAAGTTAATGTCTCAGGACACATTTAATAAGTTATGTTTTCTGAAAAACCTGAAACTTTACCTTTGAGTGCATGGACACCAACTTTTGGCTTTTTCGTACATACAGATATGTCTACCCATGTATGTATAAAAGGTTCTGTATACTCACACAGACCTGTGTGCTTCCACCCAGCTCACACACATAAAAATAAATAAATAAATAACATTAAACATTTAAAAAGAATGAAACTAAGTATTTAAAGAACTACAAGTAGAGATCTGTTGTTGAGGAAAATGAGGATAATGGTGGGCTTCATTTGGAAGATGGCAGAGAGGTCAATACAGAAGAAGAAAGAGAGAAGATAAATACCACTGAGGATGTTTGAAATACCCTTAATGATATTTATTGCTTCATGTTTACCTTTATATGTCATATATATTTTTAATGAAGTTATTCCACTTGGTCTGGCAATATCCCCCTCAAAATAAGGATCATCAAACAGGAAACCAAGTACCAGGCATGGGAAACCTTTTTTCACTATGTTGATCAAGGGATCCAAGAGGCTCTTGGAAGAATGCTGACTATTGCTGTTGTGCTAGGTTGCCTCTCAGAGATCAAGAGCAAGTCTCAACTGAGGATGCCATATACTTTGGACTGAGACGTGGAAGACTACCTCTCATGCCTCTCAAGAAAGCTCTTCTTGTCCGCAGGTGAAGACCATCACAGAAAATCACAACTGATTTAAAAAAAAAAAGAGAACAACTGATTATGGGAGCCCCCCCCCCCAGACAAGTACATCTACAACAAGATTCCTACAATGAAGGCTCAAAAAACATTGAAGAAAACAAGGCACAAGAAAGTATAAGAACAAGAAGACCAGGAAGTGTGCTGCAAGAAGTTCTGTTAGAAATGATGGGGGAGCAATAGCCTTGACACCACAAAAGTATGTCTGCACAACAAGTACTGAACAATGATGATACCACTAGCCATGAAAAGTTATAGCTGGATGTTTCTACATTTTGGGTTTCTTTTTTTCTTCTTTACTCTTCACCATCCCATGTTCTTCATTTCTTATAGAGAAAAACCAATAAAGGTGAAAGTGGGCAATGTTATCATTAGGCTACTTCTTGCTTATCTGTGGTGTCAGGTTTCCTTGGGTAAATTTGATCTACTCCATCAGGATACCTAACTTCTAATTGATTCTTTGTATACAACTACTTGACAAACAGCATCCAACCAACAACCACCCAACAACAGCAACTCTGCTACTTGGGGCTCTAGCATTTAAAGATCCTCTGAAAAGTTCCCAGAATTCCAAAGTTGAGACAATCACAGAAACTATCTGCAGCTAGCAGAAACACACTCTTGTTAGATCATGAGGGAAATCATAGTCACCTGCTATGATTCAGTCGCGTATCTACACACCTGACTAAAACAATAACATATACCTATAATGTTTTTGTGTGTTTTAAGGAAATTTTTTTTTACTACAGAAATGACATGGGGCCTTCTGTAGCTATACAAGGAACTACAGACACCTCAGTAATGCTTTGAGCCATAAATGGTCATCCCCAGGGATACAATAGCAAATGGTCAGAACTGAAGTCATGTACACGGAACCAACTCAAAACAGACTCAGTAGGTTGTATTTACATAATTGTGTGTATGTTTGTGTGTGTGTGCATCTGTGTAAAACAACAATAATCATAGAAAAAGAGGCCATGGATTGGCAGTTATTATTGGAGAGCTTGGGAGAGGCTGGAGATAAAGGACACAGAAGGGGTTTCAGGGATATAATGTTATATGTAAAAAATGATGTAATTCTATTTTAACCAAAATAAAGCAATAAATTAAAAATATCAAAGTCAATAAATCAATCTGTGATAAGGCCTGAGTGGCCTTCTCAAGACAAGCCAGTATTTAGTCTTTAGATTTTCATTGTCATAGGAACTTTTTAACATTTGTTTTGACAGTACATAGTAGGTATTTCAGGCACAATATGACATTTAACTTTAACTTTTGCCTTCTTAAACTATTTTAATTCATGTTTAGTTTGTACAAATATTACTTACTTTGGTCAATATGTCTGGACCAAGGTCAGGGTGAAGGAAATACCAAATGTGTTACTAAGGCAGACTTGACTGAGAAGTGTCTAAGAAGAAACAAAATGGAGTCAGGACAGGATGGCATTACCTTGGTTGTGTCATGGTTGGTAAATTTGGTGTCTCTATATTGAAGAAAAGAGATTTTCCCTTTCTAAAGAGGTAGCAATTGCTACCTGTTAAATTAATACGTTTTTAATACAATATTTTTAATCAGAATTTTCCTCTTCTCTAACTCCTGCTAGATGAGTTTTGTTTGGTTTTGGAATTTTTAATTTAATTGAACTTTTGGTTTTGTTTTGTGGGTGTATAGTTTTTGTTATATGGGGTATTTTGTTTTTGTTTTTTGAAAGTGAGATGAAGAGAAAGAACATGAAATTGGTGGACAGGATGAAGGAATGGGAAGACAACAAGAATTCTTAATGTATTGCTTGTAGTCACTCAACTTCCAACTGTTCTGACTCTGGTTTGATTGACAATGAAATATGATCACATCAGTCCTGGCCTCTTTTCAAAGACAAACCATGAATCCTCACACCAGACCACTGGGACTTCAACATGCACAAAGCATCAGCTCAGAAAAATGAAATCAAAACAGACTTGTGAGTCTGAAGTCTCTGTTTGGGTTCTGGAGAGCCATTGACCCAAACAAAGGATTATTGTGATGACACAACTCTATGGCACTCTTCTCAGAAGTCTGGGAAGGAGAAGAATGAGAGTGAGGAGCGTCTGTGACCAGATGTTTGGCAATGTCATTCACTGGCACTGAAGCATGCCCATGTTTGATGCTATTCCATAGTTGTTATAGTTTTCATGAAAACAAACCCCCTTTCTAAATGATCTTTCACTCACACATCTGTGTATATGTGAGCAATGCCCAATATAAACGTTTTTGTCTTCAGACCCTGAAGGAATGAAGACTCTCCTTGACTGTATGCTGAAAATGCATTTGATGAAGAAATTTATATCAAACCTCAATCTCTAAAAGTAGAATTTGCTTGATAACTGTATGAAGACACCCACGTGGTGATGACTGGGTTATTCTAAGTCAACTTGCCCTCACGTTCCCTCAGTACTCTTGAAGTTATTTCCAGCCTTTTATTCCCTAGGATGCTCAGGGTGTGTCTTGAGGTACACAGAGTTTCCAAGTTTTCTGTTGCACATCCTTAAATATGCCTTCACTCTTCTGCTGACTTCCAAGCTAGGTTGTTGTATTCAATGAAGCCTATTTCAATCAGATAGATATTTTGGTGTTTTTGTTTGTTTGTTTGTTTGTTTGTTTAGATTCAAGTTTAAAACTTGACAGGGATAGAAGACCTTGAAAACCAGGAGGAGTTCACCTATTGGTATTGTGAGATCTATCTCCTACTGCTAAGAGCCAACTGACTTTATTTTCCTATGTGACTGTTCTGTTTTCATACTGAAAAACTATTCACTGTAGATGAGAAAAAGAACTTGTAGGCTTTAGATGTTTATGTATAATGTCTTCCATGATGTTTTTGTTGGTTTTGGTTTTCTGAGACAGAGTTTTACTATGTTGTTCAGGCTAGCTTACCAAATGTAGCCTCAAAAATTCCTCCTGGTAAGGATCCCATAGAAGTTAGGGCTTCCAAAGCCATTAACAATGTGTCATAAAAACGAATTTAAATTTTTCTCGATTGGAAAGCTTTTTGGATTTTATTTAGCATTAAGTGAGCAATCCTTGCCAACTATTAGGCAGTGAAAGAATCTTTAATTCTGTGTTTTGCTGATGTCTACAAATACTGCAGCAGCTTCTATTGACTAAGCCTTTATGTTCATTTTTATACTTTGTTCATTTATGAAATATACATGTAAAATAATTTCTTCAATTAACGTTGTGTAATTTTATTATATGATTAATTCGCATTCTTTCCTCCCCACTGATGTCATTCATCTATTTTAAACACACCTGCATCCTTGTGAGGGCCTCCTGGGTTACATACCTGAATTTCTTGAAGGCAGATGAAGACATAAGAGGCAAAAGAAGAGGAAGTAGAAGAGTTCATTGGTCATAGAAATTCCCAATGCCCTAGTTATCAAGGAGATTAATGTAGAAGAAAAGACTATGTGATTTCTATCCCAGAGGCCAAAGTCAAGGTCTCCTGACACTGGGCTGTAACAACTGTACATGAACAGCGTTCAGACAAGAGTGTAGGGAACAGGGCCTTCATAATTCATAGTTGCTACAAACCAAACACACAGGAAACTATTTCTACAACAAAGGAGGAAAAAAAATCTTCTAGACTACTTAAGAAAATGGATCTAAAACTCCAGCTGTTCTTGTAGAGCAAACAGAGAATGTAGAAAAGCATGCTGAGACTTCATCTTGGTCTGTCTCTGGGCTGAGGGAGTCTAACCCTTACACTCACAGTGCCCCCTGTCACCTGGTCCTGCACACCCTCCAGGCTTAGCCCCATTGCAGGCTTTGCTGGAGCCTTAGCTGCAGGTTTGGGTCTGGGCTGCAGGTGTCTGTGAAACACTGTGCCCTTGCTGCACAGAAGTAGGTGGCCGAGTCTCCAGGCTGAGAGACTGTGATGTGCAAGGAGAACTGTTTGTCGCTCTTACTGAAGAAGACTGTGAATTGTCCTTCTTCCTTTTTATTGGACACTGAACTTATGGCTATCAGGAGAGCAGGGCCTTCAGCAGGGAACTGCCGGTACCATGAGAAGTAGTCAAATGCGCTGTTCTCGTAAGTGCAGTTCAGAACTGTGGTCCCTCCTTCCCAGACTGTCAGAGATTGGGGACTTTGTCTCACCTGCTGCTGGTCATGTCTTTCCTTCTGCTGGCCACTCACCCCTGTGTAGGGAAACACAGCAAATGGTGATAGGTTCCTAAGATCTGCTGATGGTTTCAAGAAGGATGACTTTGTCTGGTGCCGCAGTTCCTTCCTGCCTCTGAATCAATCACATATCCTGGGATATGTGGTTTCTCTTCCATGACTTACCAGCTAGGTGAAGGCCTAGGACTAAAAACAATGCTTTCACGACCTTGCCCATTTCTCCTAGACCGAAGATTGGGGAGAACTCAGGTGGCCTTTTATCCCCCACAGAACACTGACTCCAACTTCACAGGCACCTCAGTTCTTTCAGCTGGCTCCACCCTTCACTAACACTACCTAAAGCTATTTCTGACAGAGGAAGCACTTCTCCATTATTCTCAAATTTGGTATTGCTGAAAATAGAGCCATGAGAATCAGAAATCCCCTCATTACCATTCTACCATCATACACTGTTGCTAGAAATGTGTCTTGATATAGACATCTAGAATAATGTGGTTTTTCTGAAAGAAAGAAAGAAAGAAAGAAAGAAAGAAAGAAAGAAAGAAAGAAAGAAAGAAAGAAAGAAAGAAAGAAAGGAGGGAGGGAGGGAGGGAGGGAGGGAGGGAGGGAGGGAGGGAAGGAGGAAGGCAAGGAGGAAGAAAAGACAGAAAGCAGAAAGGAAGAAAGAAAGCAAGGAAGGAAGAAAGACCAGTAATCTAACTAATACCACTTATGGGCATTTATCCAGGAGAAAGAGGTCATTTCATGAGAGACACTTGCATATGCCTGTGTGTTACAGCACCATTCATGACTTGCAAGATGTAGACACAGCCTAGGGACCACCTGTCAACCAATGAATGGACAGAATATTGTCCCTGAAACTACAGAGTAATGGTCAGCCACTAGGAAAAAATAAGCTCCTGCCATCTGTAGGAAAGTGGATAGTATTTAAGGACAAGGTGTTAAGCAAAATAAGCAGACCTGTAGACATACGCAATATGTATGTGTTCTCATCTGTATAAACAAATGAACAATCAAAAACAAAAGCAAAAGAGGAGTAAAGAAAAAGAAAATAAATATGATCTGAAAGCAGAAGTTAGACAAATGAGTAAGAGAAGGGGAAGAGGGACAAAGGGAAAGGAGAGGACAACAGAGAGTGAAGACAAGATGAATATGAGGAAATTGTCACATAAGCATACATTAAAAATTCACAACAAACCCACTAATTTGTACAATTAATGTGTGTTGATAATTTTGGTAATATCATATGCCCTATGGGAGAACTGACTATAGTAGTTTTCTGAATGGTTATAGTATGAATCCAACTCCTAATGTCTTTGCATCATGTACATATAGATTGATGGAGCTCTCCGTGCTCGTTAGAAACTCACTACACTGGTCAATGATTAGCCCTGCACCCACTGTCAGCCAATGTGCAGAGAAGAGACTGTGGAATGGTCAGCCCTCATGGCACATGTCTACCACATGCTCTCCTCTCGAGATTCAGGGATCATTGCAGAAGAAAGGTCAGTGTTGGAGCCAGAGATGGTGGATGACTACAGGAAACAATGTCTTCTGGACACATCAGGGCAGCTGAACTTATGAAGGAGCAGTTTTGTGACAGTCTGCACAAGGCCTGTGCAAGCTTAAGAAAGACAAAAATCCTAACATGGACAACAAGATTAGCATTGATACATCAAGTGTGCTTATTCGCTGAGCTGTCTTTTCAGGTCCAGATCATTTGGGGTTTATTGCAAATATTAACAAAATGTGTTGAAAACATGCAATGAATTATACTATCCTATTACCAGGTAAGGTTATGAGTAAATGAACCAAGAAGCATATAGGTTCCATTCACTTAAGAAAAAATTAAATTTTATTCTAATTATTTTCATGTGTCCTATTACATAAGTCCATTTACAGACTGCTCTATGGAGAAGCCATTAACTCTTTAGAATGGACTGTCCTCTAGAGTCCCATCTGAGAAATAAAACATTCACAATTGTAATGGACTTCCCACTGTCCTTGCTGCCTTTGCATGAGGAATCCCAAGGCTTTCTGACCATGCACAGAGGAAGGTGTATGCTTTCTAACTGTAAAACTCATGCCTTTTTTTAAAGAATATAAAGTTATGAGCTGAAATGGCTGAAAATAATTTAGCGATAAAATTACAAAATCTTTACACATTTCAAAACAAGTGCGAGGAACTTAGCATTCAGAACACTGCACAGTTGCATGAGTTCTACACAATGCCACCAAAACATGTGGGAAAATGTTATAATTGATGTTACTGGGAAGTATAGATACAAACAATTATTGTAACATTGCATTTTGGAAAAACATGCATGTCATGGACAATCCTCATTTGATGAACTCCAAGTCAAATTCAGGGTGTGGTGAACTAAGGAGAAACTGGATTGCCTGTGCAATCTGTTGGTCTTTTTCATAAAATAAAACACAATTTAGGAGTTACACCTGCCATAGTCTAGATTCTGAACACAGGAGGAGACTATGCTGTGTGTAGACACCAGGGAGCAGGAGTTAGGATCATCACCTAGCAAATCCACTACCACAGTTCTCATTCTAGCAAGGTACTTAAGGGTTAACTACTACCCAGAAGTGTAAGTTTTTCCCTTTCGTGTGTGTGTGTGTGTGTGTGTGTGTGTGTGTGTGTGTGTGTGAAAATTAAAATAAAGTCACCTGGAATCTTAACAGGTACCATGCACTAAGGTAGGTTTTAGGCCAAATGCAGAACACAAAGGACAGAACCCTCTTCACACAGATCAAAGTGCACAGCAATGAACATGGAAGAGCAAGTATCTCTGTAGAAAGATGTAGAATCTGCTGGTTAAATCCTCAAGAGTGGAACATCTAGATCTTGTGTTAGCTATATGTTTACCAATGTCTTCTTTGAAAGACATTGTGGGTTTTCTCTTATTATTATTTCAGCTCTTTATTTATTACAGAGAGATAAGTGTAAGTCGTAGAGCTTTTTACTTTAAACCAGCATTTTGTTTACAGCATTTTGTTCATACTGATTTTTTTATTGGTTGTACCCATTTGTATTCACATCAGCAATGAAGAAGTATTCTCCCTCCAGTTCTTACTACTCCTTCCCACTCCTCTTCTGTGCTAATCCCTGAGCCTTGTATATAGGAATGGCATTCTGGATGTATTAACTACACTAGATAACTTGAGGCCAGGTACTCTTTGAATTTTGCCCATTTGCCCATTACTGTACTATCCTCTACTTGTTTCAAAAGGAAGCTTCTTTTGATGAGAGGTGAGAAATACACTTCTTTTTGAGTAATTATACATATTTAAAATGCAGTTAGAAGCTATGTTGATTTAGAAAAATGGCCATAACTGTTTCTCCTCTAGTGTCTATGACATCTCCAGGCATGGGAGTTAACTAGGCTTACAGTATTGTGCCTGAATTCCTTCCTGTTGAACAGGCCTTATGTCCAATGAAGCATATATTAGTTCCCCCAAGATGAAAGTGCTACCATTGCATTTCTGTGGGTTTTCTTGACATTTTGGTCATTGTTTTGATTCATAGTCTTTCTATAGCTTGGTAGGATTATCTATTGCTTTTCTCCCTTGGGATCTTGATGATACCTTTGGATACTGTGAGAACCTGTCATTAGGGAGGAGTTGTCAGGTCAGTTTTAGTTAAGTCCTCACAAGTCCTTGTCGAAGGTATGTGGTATTCTTAGAACTATGATCTTATCTTCAAATTCTGTGGGGGTAACAATGGGTAATGGCAATTATTTGGAGCAGTTTCTTGAACCACCTAAGAACTTGGAAGAAAGGTTCCCACTCCTGGAACTCATGTGAAGTGCAAGTTTCTGGTTTCCCTGAAGACTCAGTTTTATCATGTGATGTTTTCTTGCAAACTGCACACTTGATGTTTTGCTGGAGGTGGTCTTGCGAAAGGGCATGTGGTATTTTGCTGTCATCTCTCTCATGCAAGGCGAATGATGTTGGCCAGCTGAGAACATCCATGGGTGGACTCTGAGTAGAAGAGATAAATGAAAGACCACAGAGAGGCATCCCTTTTTGGATCGACATCACTGAGCTGATCTTCATTCTTTGCAAAGAGAACTGTCCCAGAGAACTTGTTGGGGCCAACCACCTAAGTCTTCTGGCTTTCACTGACTTCATGGTGCTGCATGGTTTTGGCCTTTGGAGTGGACTGAGTTTGGTAATCTCTTAAAGACCCATGGATCCTAACCAGTAGGAAGTAGATAAAAGAGGTCTACAACCCTTTTTCCTATTAATCTCCTAACTAAATTTGGGGGTTGGATGGGAGGTAAAGGTGTTTAAGTAAAATCTAAGCCTACATTCAGGCTTTTATTAGATTTCACAAGCTCTCATAAAAGGGATTCTATTCTATGCTATGCCATTATAAGTAGTTTTGGGGGTTTAGAAAAGCAATTTGACGTCTCATCATTCTCCTTAACCAATAATAGAATGTGTAATTTTTTTCTGACCTTTGTATATACAAACATGAGTCTTCTTTGAAAGACATTGTGGGTTTTCTCTTATTATTATTTCAGCTCTTTATTTATTACAGAGAGATAAGTGTAAGTCGTAGAGCTTTTTACTTTAAACCAGCATTTTGTTTACAGAATTGAGATGAATCAAAAACATTGGCCTCCTTTCTCATGTTTCAGAAAAATTATGAGAGAACCCAACTCTAATCCCAGGTGAGTGTGTCCACCACATCATTGGGATTGAAGCACAGCACAATGGCAAACAAGAATAGACTTTAAGGGGAAGGGATTTTTGGACAGAGACTTTCATGACCTGGCTGTTACATACAACGTGTGTAAGAAAAGGTGGAAGAACCTTTGAAAGAAATGGAAATGCCATTCTGGGCATGATCTTCAGACCTACAACAGCTGTATAGCTTCACTAAGTGAAGGCTGACAGGGAGCATGGTGGTTTGAATGAGAATGACCTCCATAGGCTACTATATGGGAATGTTTGGCTCTCGGTTTATGTTGTATTTAGGAAGGATCAGGATGTGTGGCCTTGTGAGAGGAGGTGTGTCACTGGTGCTGGACTTTGGAACCTCAAAGCCAAAGCTAGGCCCAGCTTCACTCTCTCTTTTCCTCTTGCTTGTACTCAGATGTAAGCTCTTAGCTACTACTCCAGGGTCATGCCAGCCTGCCTGCCTGCTGCTGCACTCCCTACCATGATAATAACCCTCTGAAACTGTGGTCAAGCCTCCAATGAAATGCTTTCTTTCATGAGTTGTCTTGATCATCCATGGTATCTCTTCAAAGCAATAGACAAGTAACTAAGAGTAGAGGTTGGGGAACATTCTGTAACATGGACCAAGGTAAGTTGTAATCTAAATTTATAGAATGAGACTGAAGCCCAATTTTAATGACTAGAGTCTAGCTTTCTTATTTAAATCGTAAATTTGTGGGGTAATAACAGAAGATTGCTGGAGAATTTAAGTCCCTAGGTTTTGTAAGACATCTTGGTAAAGATAAAGCCTATGTCAGGGTTTTACTGGAGAAGTTTGCTATTAAGACTTCCAGTTAGGGAGAAAACATTATTTCAAGGGATCACAGCCTAGGTTGTCTCTACCACTGACTTTCATCCTGTCAGTGAGAATTTCCACAGATTCCTAGGTTTCTAGATATTTGACCTGAGACTTGGTGCTGTTTTTCAGGAAGCTGGCGAGAGCACGTGGAGAAAGCAAGCAGCCTCCCTCACAGGGCTGCTCCCCTAGGCCTCCTGCACCTATGGTTTGTGTGCAGCTTCCCCTGCACTCTCCCTCACTGTGTCACTCACAGCACAGTAGTACAGGGCAGAGTCTGACAGCTGCACTGAGGACGCCTGCAGGTGGAAGGAGCTGCTGCTCTTGTGGAGAGTGGCGTGGAACCCTCGGTGCTCTGTCCTCTTGTTGCCTGTGATGCTCTTCAGGAGTAGCTGAGGGGCTTCTTTGAGATATTGCACATACCAGAAGAGGAAAGTATTTGTGTAAGTAGTCTGATAGGTGCAGTTCAGCATCACAGGCATCCCCTCTGTGACAGTGACCAAGCCTTCTGTTTGGGTCACGGAGTCTCCATTGCTACTTCCTAAAAAACAAACAAACAAGGAGGAATTACTATTCTATGTGAGGAGGAAGGTTAAAGACTGCCATAGTTGTAAGACAAAGACATCATTAACGCTTAGGGTAAAAAATAACTTACTGAGCATGAAGAGGAGCACAAGAACTGAGCAGGTGACAGGAAGCATGTTCATAGAAGAAATGACAGTTGGTCCTTGAGTGCATCAACCTCACAGGGCAAGTCTTCAGCAGGACCTCATCCAACCCCTCACTCATGGACAAGGACCTTTGTCTGCACAGTGAGTATGTCATGTTAAGCCACCTGAAGGAGATGTAACCCACATCTAAGGAATCAGCGCCCTCTGCTGATTTCCCTTCAACCTGCACCACAGGTGGCTTCACAAGTCATTGTGAAGAAACTTGAAACCTCACCCTAAGCAGACAGGTCTCTAGTTGACACCTGTGTTACTGAACCACATGTATCCTATGGTATTTAATGTGGTGAGTGTACATAAAAGTGTACACACACCCATACCTCTTATAAAATTCATCCATTTTTCTCTTTTTATTAGTTCTTAGAGAATGTTGTGCAGTGAACTATTATTATACTCATCTGTTCCCTCCAGTTCTGACAAATACATCCAACTTTCTTACCAACAACATTGTGTGGCCTCTCTTTTTAAAATAAGGCGCATAAATTTTTGTGTTTCAGGCTGTTCTTCCCATATACTCTTAGCTTTGTTCCTTCAGTAGAGGATGGTCTATGAACCAGGGAAAATTCTATGGGTTAATGTTTTGTCAGCTTCACACAAACTACAGTCAGCTTGTATGAGGGAACCCAAAAAAAAAGTATTTTCTTCCTTCAGCTTAGCCTCTGGGCATCTTTGTAGATGATCAGTCTCATGATTGGTGATTGATCTGGAAGTTCCCAGATCACTCTGGACATTTCTGCTCCTGAGCAGATATCTGGTCCTGTCTTGTATGAGAGAGCAAGTTGAGCAGGCCAGAAAGCAGCACTCCCTCCTGCCTGGAGTTCCTGCCCAAGATTGTAAGCTAAAATAAACCCTTTCATCCCAGACTTCCTTCTGGTTCATAGTTTGTTACAGCAAAAGGAAAAGTAGCTAGAACAGTCATATATCACGAAAAAGTTAGGTTTTCTAAACTTTAGAAACCTGAAGTGTTAGAATTTAAAATATTATAGACAAAAAAATTTAGAGGGCAAAAAATGCAGTATCTTAACATATTTTAAAGGAACCTACCAGAAATATCACTGTTCAGAAAACTATATAATATTTTATTGTTAAAGCTCTAAGTATCATCAAAATACATCATGAGTAGAAATTTTGATGATGTTGCTAGGAATATTCTTTCTTTCTTTTCTCTCTTCATGGGAAACATTATAAATGTGATGCCATAAGAAGACCCAATTAAAAATTATTGAGCCAGAAAATAATTACAAAAGTAAATTGAGTAAATAAAACTATTATAACAGGCCTGAAACTTACAATTTCCAGTTGGTTGTGCTAATTCAAAGTCAAATTCAGCATGTGTCAAAGTGATTGAGGACTTTGTTACTCCTTGACTTTCTTATGAAATGTAACCTAATCCTAGGAGTGACACCTGTCATATTGTAGGTGATTGCAGCAAGAGATTATGCTGGTCTTGCACACCAGGAATAATAAGCATCACCTCCCAACGCTCCTACAATTCTAGTTCTAGCCAGGTAATGTAAGAATTAAATTTTACAAATAAACCTATCAATGAATCAAAGATAATTACTGTAAGCCTTAACAGGTACCATTCAGTGAGGCAATTTTGTACCACCAGAAGGAACACAAAAGACAGAATCTCTTTAGACAGATCAGAGTGCAGTGTGGTAGCAGTGAGCTGTGAGATTAGAAAAGAATATTGGATGCAGTCACAATGTAAAATGACTGCAGCTAACGGCTGTAAAATCTTGGTGGCAACACCTACATGTACAATGAAAAAAATGTTGAATGAACAATCTACTCTAACTGAATTATTCACTTCAGCGAAACCCAAAATATGTGTATGGTCACTTTTATCAATACCTGGAAAAGTAAAGTTGGCATTAGCCAATTCTAAGTGTATAAAAGTTCATTAAGTTGTATAGACTTGGGGTCTAGTTAATTTTTACTTCCCCTTACATCTGGATCTACTCCTTTACTGTCTCTCATCAGAAAAGAATAGACTTCTCAGAGATACGAACAGAACATTAAAATAAAAATAAAACCTATCACCTCAAACCAACAGAAGCACAAAAGCCCAAGAGAAGGCACAAGAATCAGAGACTTACTTGCTCACACACTCAGGAATCCCACAAAAACACTTAACTGGAAGTCATAGTAGATGATATGATATGATTGATATGATATGTTATGATATGATATGATATGTATGTGTATACACATATATAATGGTATCTACACACACGTACTACTGCATCTGCCTGTCAGCTTCTCTTCACTTCCCCTTTCATTTGGATCCACTTCTTTTCTGTCTCTCATTCTATGCAGAGGACCTGGTGCAGGACCTCTGCAGGACCCACACAGGCCCTGAACATGCACACTTCAGGTAAGTTATAAAGATAGACAGACATTCACACGAACTGAACTGAGGTCTATTGCCAAAGCCTATCTTGTACGTGTGTGGCCACAGCCCTGCCTCTTCCTGCCTGTGAAGTCTTTCCTCAGAACCTCTATCTCTGGTTGAGGTTTTTGTGGGGCCCTTGTAAAAGTCCCTGCTACTGTGCCCTCTCTCATGGCACAGAAATACACTGCTGAGTTCTCAATCTGTGTGGCTGAGATGATGAGTCCGATGGAGCTTTCTGACTTCTGGAAGTTCAGAGAATAGTGACCTTCTGTTGCGTTTTCCTTTTGGTAAGAGTCCTGACGAATAAGGAAGACCATTTCCCCACTTGTTGTTTGCTTGTACCAGAATAAGGAGTAAGCGCTTTCCCTGGTTTCATACACACAGTCCAATGTCACAGTCTTCTCCTCCATCACAGAAACTGAAGTCTGAGCCTGAGTTACCTTCTGGGCCATGCTGGTTGCTGATGGAAAGAGCACAGAGACATCAGCCTCTAAAGGAAGAAGTAGTTTATGAGCCAGAATCCTGATAATCCCTCCCTTCTGGGCCTCAGCAGAAAACAATGGCCTCTTCCCCCAGTGAGCTTCAGGGATAAGAGCCTGATCCTGTGCTAGGAAACATCCTTACCAAAACAAAAGAAGCTGAGGGTTGCTCCCAGCAGGCTCAGCATCAGCATGTTGTTAGCTCTTGTCTGCAGTGAAATATTCTATGTTTTGTCTCAACCCAGATCTTAATCTATATGGCGTGCTTAAGAGGAACAGGCAAGGTTACTGCTCTGTGTGGTGCAACCGCCCCAACAGGAAATGTATTGAAAGTTATGGGGCAAGTTTAATTGTGCCCTGTCTTGCCTTCCTGTATGGGCATGGGAGAATGCTAGTCTGCCTTGAGGACCTGTTGATCTCATTATAACGAACTGGAAACCATCAGTAATAACATGGGCTAAATTTCAGATCTTTTTTTTTTTAATGGACAACACAGCACATGCAATTTATTATGAAACCTAGTAATACATGGATGACTTTCCATGTCCTTTTTAGTTTTATCAATGCAGTCTTTTTTCCTAGAAGAAAACAAAAGATTGAAAATTTAATAAGAATGCAAAACTTTGCATCAGTTTTTCTGCCTACATTTCTAGTGAAAGGATTTTTACAAATTTATATGAAAAATATTTGATTCTTAATGAAAACATTCACATCATGTCCCCTCAATAACAGAATCTGTTGTCAGGGCCATGGGGGGAAGCAGCACATCTGTAGTCTTTCATATGTGTGTCATGCCAAATAATGGAAAGAAAGAAAGCACACACACACACACACACACAGTGTTTATCTACATTGTGTGTTTCCTACTCACAAGAATGAACAAAAGTAAATTCACAAAATTTTATTCAATGGCAAGTTGGCATGGGTTTCTCTTAATCAAAGACTCTTAAAAACACCATCTCTTATAAAATCAGCACATCAGCTGTTGTTTTCACTTTCTCTCTTCTGGTGCCCCTTTCTATAGAATAGTATATTAAAAACTGTTTCACTCTCATAAAGTGGAAGTAACATATTCTCCTCTACAATCTTTGACCTCACTAACCCTGGGTAGTTGATTAAGTTTCTAGTACCAGGCAAAATTTCCTTCTCATTGAGCAGGTCTTAAGGCCCACTAAACTGCTTTGGTATCCACGAAGCTTTTAATACCACTATTTCAAGGTAGGGATATCTTGTTATGCTGTTTATTATTGTGATTCATAGGTGTCACCCCTGGATGAAAGTGTTATTTGCTGCCCTCTCTTGGTAGCTTACAGAACAGGCTTTTGTACCATGAATGGTAGACTGCAGGGCAGAGATGATCAGGTTGGATCCATTTAGTCTTTTGAGTCAGGTGTCCAAAGTGTGCTGTTTTCAGCAAGAGGGATTTCCCTTCCAGCTGAGAAGTAACTATGAGCAGCAGCAATAGCTTGTTTAGTTTTCAGAGACACAGTATTGGGGTTTTTGTTAGTCTATGGTTCTTATGAAGAGCATTGTCAGATCAGCAGACATATATATATATACATATATATATGTATATATATCATATATGTACATATTACTTTCATCAAAGAAGCTTCTTTTTTCAGAAATATAGTCTCTTGAAGACAAAAAAGTCACCAAATCATTTACAAGATTTTTTTATTAATTACACTTTATTCACTTTGTATTCCCCTATAAGCCGCTCCCTCCCTGGTCCCAATCCCACCCTCCCTCCTTCTTCTTCACACATGCCCCTACCCATGTCCACTGATCATCCTCTCCTTCCTGCTGATCTTACTCTATCAGATCTCATCAGGAGTGGCTACATCGTCATCTTCTGTGGGCTGGTAAGGCTACTCTCCACTCAGGGACAGGTGATCAAAGAGCAGGCCAATCAGATTATGTCATAGGCAGTTCCTTTTCCCATTCTTCTTCTTCTGATGTTCTTCCTCTTTGTCTTTCGGGATGGGGATTCAGCATTTTAGTCAGGGTCCTCTCTCTTGATTAGTGTCTTTAGATGGACAGATTTTAGTAGGTTTATCCTATATTGCATGGTACTGGCATAGAAACAGAATGGTGGATAAATGGAACCAAACAGAAGACCCAGAAATAAACCCACAAACCTAAAGACACCTGATCTTTGACAAAGATGCCAAAACCATACAATGGAAAAAAAGATAGCATCTTCAACAAATGGTTTTGGTCTAACTGGATGTTGACATGTAGAAAAATTAAAATAAATCCATACTTATCACCCTGCACAAAACTAAAGTCCAAGTGGATCAAAGACCTCAACATAAAACCAGACACATTAAATCGATTAGAAGAAAAAGTGGGGAAGACCCTAGAACTCATTAGTACATCAGACAACTTCCTGAACAGAACACCAACAAACACAGGCTCTAATCGCAACAATCAATAAACGGGTCCTCATGAAACTAAAAAGCTTCTGTAAAGGAAAGGACACCATCATCAAAGCAAAATGACTGCCTACAGATTGGGAAAGAATCTTCACCAACTCTTTATCTGACAGAGGGCTAATATCTAGTATATATAAAGGACTAAATAAGCTGAAAAGCAGCAAACCAAGTAATCCAATTAAAAAATGGGGAACAGAGCTAAACAGAGAACTCTCTGTAGAGGAATATCGAAGGGCAGAAAAACACTTAAAGAAATGTTCAACATCATTAGCCATTAGGGAAATGCAAATCAACCCTGAGATTTCACCTTACACCTATCAGAATTGTCACAATGAAAAACTCAAGTGACAACATGTGCTGGAGGGGCTGTAGAGAAAGGGGAACCCTCCTCCACTGCTGGTGGGAATGTAAACTTTTACAACCACTCTGGAAATCAATCTGACACTTTCTCAGACAACTAGGAATAGCACTACCTCAAGATCCAACCATACCACTCCTAGGTATATATCCAAAAGAGGCTCAAGTACACAATAAAGACATTTGCTCAACCATGTTTGTAGCAGCTTTATTTGTAATAGCCAGGAGCTGGAAACAGCCCAGATGCCCCTCAACTGAAGAATGGATGCAGAAATTGTGGTACATCTACACAATGGAGTATTACTCTGCAATGAAAAATAAGGAAATCTTGAAATTTGCAGGTAAAAGGTGGAACCTGGAAAGGATCATCCTGAGTGAGCTACCCAGAAGCAGAAAGACACACACGGTATATACTCACTCATATAGACATGTAATATAAGATTTTTAAAAGAAAACAAAATCTGTCTCACAAGACAAACACTTACCTCCAAGATCATGGCACTGTGCTGAGATAGGAGGATGGAAGGTATGTTTAGAAGCATTGGGTGAGTTTGTATTTATCAATAGCATAAAGGGGAACCTTCCTCTTGTGGTTCCTGTCTGTATTGCAGCATATTTTTTGTTTTTGTTTTTGTTTTGTGTTTTTTTTTCTTTCTTTTTTTTTTGTTTTTTTGTTTGTTTGTTTGTTTTTGTCCTGGTAATTTATTCTGTATCTTAGGCTGTAAACAAGGTAACACTGTCATCTGGATGGGAATGCAAGGATACATAAAAAGCTTTCTGTAGAATTTAAAGGGTATCTCAGGTGCAAAAGTGGAGTGGCTGTTATCTTTCTCATCACTTTGACAAGTGGGGGCAAAAGGGCTCTCTATGTTTCCCCTCTGAATGTAATGTCTATCCTCCCTCTCTTGTGAAAATTTGTGTCTTGCAGTTTGCTGTGAGCGCAACAAAGCACGCTTTGAGATCTCCCCTTAATGTATGGTCACTGTACCATACACTAAGCATGTACCCCTCGATTAGACACTTCCACACCTGCCCCTTGTCTTTCCTGGACTACCTCATTCTTTCTTTAAGAACTGATGAGAACTCAACCTCCTGACCTCAAGATGCAAGAGCTTATTCATTACTTTAGAGGGAGTCCATGCCCACATCTCCTACCACACATGGAAACATATCAGCTCTTGCCCTTACCATGTCATAGAAACACACTGGCATCCCCATTTCTCAATCTTTTTCTAAAAAAAAAAAAAAAGAGAGATAAAATCAATAAAAATTCAAATTAAGTTGTTAGTTTGAAAAATGTTGAAACTACTAAGTTTGTCTTCAGTTATAGGAAAGTTACGGACAGGTCGTTAAAGTAACTGCCAAAGTTACTCGGTGATAGCTACTATTTTCTGTGCTGTGATTAATAGTCAGTAGGTTTGTTTGTCTGTATCTTTATTGTTTCAGATTTTCAAAGTTGCGGCAATTTAAATTAGATGGGAATCTGAAGGCAGGAGCTAATACAGAAGCCAGGAAGGAGTGCTGCCTACTGGCTTGCTCCCCATGGCTTGCTCAGCCTGCTTTCTTTTAGGATCCCAGAACCACCATTCCAGAAGTAGCCCTGCCCACATTGAGCTGGACATTCCCATGTCAATCATTGGTTAAGAACAAGCCCTGCAGGAGCCTACAGGAGTCTTACCAACACGGAGCATGATCTTATGAAGCAAATTTCTGGAGTGATGTTTCTTCCTCTGAGATAATTCCAGCTGTGTCAAATTGACACAAGATTAGCCAACTCGTTCTCCATTTGCTTGCAGAATAAAACAAACAAGTTTTATGACAAGGGGTGAGAGCTACACCTTTCTGTGGTGTAAGAACAAAAGTTTAGAATGTAGATAGGGATGGTGTTGGTTCAGGAAAGTGGCTGTGGTAGGTTCTCTAGGGTAAATGACTTCAACAACTCATTAGCTAGGTTTACAGTGTTAGGCATAAATCCCATTCTACTGAATGTGCCTTAAATTCAATTGGACAGCTGTTGGTTATCCCCAAGATGTAAGTACCACTGTTGCACTTGGGTGTTTTGGGGGTGTTTTTGTCATGTTGTGGTTTGCTGGCTTTACAACTGTGCAAAGTTGCTTTTCTCTTCTGCCAGGTTGCATGACACCTTTGAATACCATGAGAGCTGGTCAGCTGTAGCTTGATTCTGATAGGTCCTGTGTCCTAGGTGTTTTTAGCAGTAGGATCTTATCTTCATTTTCTGGTCTACCACCAGAGACAACATTATTAAATTATATTATTTTTAGTCTCTTGGAGGTTTTTTTTTTTTTTGTCTTTCTTTCCTTCTTTCTTTTTTTTTTTTTTTTTTTTTGCCTGGTGCTGGGGCTTTTGTTACCCCATGGCATTACCAATCCAAGTGGAATAACATCATTTAAAACTCTCTCTCGCCCTCTGTGTGTATATATAATAAGTAATTTTAATTAAGTATAGAATAATATGGTTCCTCTGGCTTTTCTGAACATCTTGGTGTTACTTATTTTTCTTCCATTGTTTTTTTCTTTCTCTCACTCAATATCACTCAGCCCCAATTTGAGACCTCTGCCATTTTAATTTCCTCCTTTGTAGCAAGTCTCTTCTTTAGTGCTCCTCCTCCCCTGCCTTGTTCACACTTTTCTGGTTTCTAAGGTTATTCCAAGTTGCATACTACCATCTGAAAAATCAGAACTAGAAGCCACAAAAGAGAGGGCATATAGTATTGATTTTTCACTGAATCTGTGTTTCCTCACTTACTATAATATTTCCAGTTCCATTTATTTACCTGCAATGCAAAGTTCCTGATTTTATTTTTTTCACAGCTGAATAATATTTTTTCCATACTGCATATGTACCACCTTTTCATGATCCATTCATCAATTGCAGGATATTTAGGTAATTTCCATTTAATTGCTATTGTGTTACATAGAGAAACAATGAACATGGCTGAGCAAGTAGCTATAGAATAGGGTATCTAGGTTTGGATGTATGCAAAGCAGGTAGAGCTGGGTCATATGGGAGACTTATTTATCTATTTATTTTGAGAATTCTTTACCCTTATTTCCAATTTATAATTCCACCATCAGTGAATGAGGATTCCTGCTTCTCCAAAGCCTCTCTAGAATTTTTGTCAGTTGTTTTCTACATTTTAAGCATTCTGATTTCATTTGCATGTGTCTAATTATTAAGGATGTTGAACACTTTTTGAGCTTTTTCTTAGTCATTTTTACTTCATTTTTTAAGCTCTATTCAGACAGTCACTTTTTAAATGGGGTTATTTGTTTTCCTATCTGTTTTTTTGAATGTGTGTGTGTGTGTATACACATATATGATATCAGCCCTCTGCTATATTTGTCTCAGCCACTGCTTTATTGCTGCAAAGGATCACCATGACCAAGGCAACTCTTATAAGAAAAACATTTAATTGGGGGTTAAAAAACATTTAACCCCGTTTCAAAGGTTTAGTCCATTATCATCATGGTGGGGTTTGGTTATGAATCTTAATATCTGCTTTGATACAACAGGAAGTCTTTTTCAATATGTGTCCTGTAGGATGCTAGATATGTATTATTCTAGCAATTTCAGTGTTTCAATTTTCACATTGTAGTCTTTGATACATTTGGGGTTAATTTTTGTGAGGGGTGATAAATCTAGGTTTAATTTAATTCTTCTGTTTTGGGATACCCTATTTTACCATTTGTTCAAGATGTTTCCCCCCTCCAGTATGTAGTTTCGACTCCATCAAGTATCAGGTGGCTGTATACAGTTACTCATGTTTGAATCTTCCGTTTTGTTCCATTGATCTATATGTCAGTTTTTGTGCTGATATCATGCTGCTTTTTTATTGCTAGATCTCTGTAATGTATTTGATATCTGCAATTAAAATCTTTCCAGCCTCCTCCTCCTCCTCCTCCTCCTCCTCCTCCTCCTCCTCCTTCTCCTCCTCCTCCTCCTCCTCTTCCTTCTCCTCCTTCTTTTCCAATATTCTTCTTTAAGATTGGTTTGGTCTTTTGTGACTGTGAAATTTAAGATGATACTTTAAAATGACTTTTTAATTTCTGTGAATAATATTGTGGAGATTGTGATTGGGAGCACATTGCATCTGTAAATTGGGAAGATGTGTAATATCTTCTTAATGCACTATTGCCTCTACTACTACACAGTTACTTCTCTTTATCTTTCTAGCTACCTTTGGTTTGAAGTCTACTTTCTCAGATATCAAACTTGTTATGCCATGTTTAAAATCAGCATGTATGAAACTTGGCATGCTGATTTTCATCTTCCGACTGTTAATTTGTTGATGTTTGTGCATGTGAAGTGAAGTGTGTTTCTTGGAAACAGTATTTGGATATTGAAGGGTTTTTATTTTAACTCTTTGAGAATTTCACTAATTTCAGTTTCCCCTCCCAATTATTACCAGATTCCACCCCATCCATGTCTGTGGTGGTCTGAATGAGAATAGCTATGGTGGTCCTCAGTAGTTGGAGCTGTTTGGGAAAGATTATGAGGTTTCCTGGGATTACTACTGCCATGGGGAAACACCATGACCACAAGCAAGTTGGAGAGGAAAGGGTTTATTTGGCTTATGATTCCACATCCATACTCTATCACCAAAGAAAGTCAGTACAGAAACTCAAGCACAGTGGGAACCTGGCTTCAAGAGCCTAAGCAGAAGCCATGGAGGATGCTGCTTACTGAGTTGCTCCACATGGCTTTCTCTGACTGCTTTTTTTGTTTTTTTAAATAGAACTTAGACCTCCACCGTGGGCTGGGCCTACCCACATCAATCACTAACTAAGAAAATGCCCAACAGCCTTGCCTACAGCCTATCTTATGGAGACATTTTCTCAATTGAGGCTCCCTCCTCTCTGATGACTCTATCTTGTTTCAAGATAACATAACTAGCTAGCACAGGAGATGCGGTCATGTGGAAGGAAGTGTGTCATGAAGGGGGGCTAGACTTTGAGCTCTCAAAAGACTTGTGGTCTTTTAAGCTGGTCTATCTCTCCTCCTTTTTTGCGGGTTGAAATATAAGCTCTCATCCATACTTACTGCCATTCCTTCACTTTTCCATCATGGACCATAACCCTCTGGATCCATAAGCTCAATTAAATGATTTCTTATATAAATTGCCTCGGTCATGGTGTTTTACCACAGTAACAGAAAAGTAACTAATAGAGTGACTTGGGTTTTGTAAATTGCCTTAACTTGTGCTTGTCCTGTAATAATGTAATTTCTTTATCAATTCGAAGAGATAACTTTGCCAATTATAACAATGTTGGTTGATAGCTATTTACTTCCAGAGCTTAAAGCATATTATTCAATAGATTCCTAACTTTTAAGGTTGCTTACAATTAATCTCATTTTATTCTTATGTTTGTGCCTTTGAATGTGAGGTAATTTTTCCCTTATAGCCTTTTGGGGTAATATTTTTAAAATAATTTAATTAAAATAAAATATATTCCTTTCTTCCCTTTCCTTCTTCCAATTACTCCATGTTTTCTCCATCCAACCCATTTACCTGTCAGTAACAACTTTCCAGTTTTTGATGGCTATAAGGATGTTGTGACAGTTTCCACAGAACATTCCTGTGTTGTGGTATGATCATGGGATGTTCTATGTACGAACGTAGGGATTTGGATGATGATGTTCTCCAGGGCCCAGATATTTAAGCATGTAGTTCCTAGTCGGACTCGCTGTAAGGAGTATGTCACTGAGGGCAGGCTTGAGTGTTTATAGTTTCTCACCACATCCAGCTCTCTCTCTGCTTCTTGCTTGCAGTTTGAAGGTGTGTGCTCTTAAGAGTCCTGTTCCAACTACCATCCCTGCTGCTTGCTACCGTATCTTCATGCCATTGTGAACTCTTATCCTCTGGAACCACAAGCTAAAGTAAATTCTTTCTTCTATAACTTTCTTAGATATGATATTTCATTATAGCAACAGCAAAGTAACAGATACACTTGCAAACATCCATCAACCACAGCTTCAGTCTTCTGTGCCACAGTCATGCTCCCCTGTCCATCACCTGCACAGCTACTGCTGACTCTGCCTGCATGCCAACACAGCCTGTGGCTGCATGACCATATCCTGAATTTCAGAGTCCTCACCTGGGGAAACTTTGCTAGTAGCTAGAGCTGGTGATGGTGGCAAAAGCAGTATGTTTTTGCTGGGCTGATTAGCCATTTTTATTTCAATGCAGTTTATTCAGGAACCTTGAACAATCATCTGACCCTGGGGAAAGCCAGCCCACAGCTTAAATAGCCTCTGAGTAGCCAACCCCAGCGTGCCACGTGGGCAATACAGATACGTCCACATACATGGAAGCAAGCCAGATCCTCAGCCTTAGCCAAATGTGGAGTTGTTTGTGACAGAGAGCACTCACCATCAGGAAGGTGGAAGGCAGAAACCAGCTCCATCTTTAAGGGATGGCATTACGCAGCTCTCTACAGTTCCCCCTTTTTGTTTTAGATGCATCAGGCAAGAGTAGAGGTCTGATTTCTGATATCAAAAATAAATTGGGACTTTGCACCAATGTTTATTTAGGTGTCATCCACCCAAAGAGCATCAGACCTGTCCAATACCTTTTTGTCAGAGGTGGGACCTGGGGCATCAACCCGCATGCAATAAGACGTGCTCTTCTCTGGGTCGAAAGTGGCTGACCCTGAATGCAGTGCTTAGCCTCGCATCCTGAGCATAACATTTTAGCTTTTTATGGTAGCCAACCATGCTTGGGGAGACTGTCCTGCATCAATGGCTGTAAAGGCCTGAATGGTCATGGCTGCATCACACTGTTGTGAGACTCTACTCTTGAATATACACCACAGGCAAACCAAGGAGACCAACACCAGAAGGCCTGCTAACACTCCCATGCCTGCCCATTCCTTCAGATGATTCATGGCTGCAGCAATCCATGGTGATAATCCTGTGGCTAGTCCTGCGTCCACTCTGGTAGAATTTACTGTGACAATGGCCACTCTCAGCTGCTCCATCATAGTATCGAATTCTCCAGTCCAATTACCTAAAATATAGCTAGACAATTGTTTAGACAGATTTGCAACACAGGAAAAATTCCCATGTTGTATGCTAGTGACACAAAGTCCAGCATACTTTCATTGACAGCCAAGTGGAGTGATTTGCCATAGGGTATCAATTTGCTCCTGCACGAGGTCAATCCTCTGATTGAACGCCATCAAGCCTCCTTTTAGTTGAGCATTAATTCCTTTTTGTACATCTAAGGCATGAGTTGCATTGGCTAAAAGATTATTCAGGGTCTGAGCAGTCTGCACAGTATGACTCATGGCTAATGCCGCGGTGGTAGCTCCAACAGCCGCCAATGAGATGGCAGTAACAATGGCGGCTGTAGTGTCAAGATCCCTTTTCTGTCTGAAGAGAGTCATAGCATGAGGGGCATCAATGGGCACAGGCACCCAGCGAGGCATGCGAGTAACCAGCTAGTAAATTTACTAGCATTCCAGCATTGGGCAAAAAAGCAAGTATCATTACCACAATTACTTGGCTCTATCTGGCTAATAATGAATAGAAATGGGGGATATAAACAGGTGTGGGCTTATAGGAAATATTATGAGAAGCCTTAACCCCCTCGTTGGAACATCTTTCATCAGTTCTAGAACTAGCAGTGGTGGTGTCTGAGGTCTGAGTAGGTTCAGGAGACCATTGCCCCCAGGGGCGAGATGTGCTCCATGTAAATTGACTAACTCCATGTTTTCCTCCACTTTTGAAAGTCATTTAAGGTTCTTAAATTATTTTTCCCCCTTTTTTTTATTTTTCATCAATTACACTTTACTCATTCTGCATCCCACCATAAGCCCCTGCATCCTCCCCTCTCAATTCCACCCTCCCTCCTCCCTCTGCATGCATGCCACTCCCAAAGTCCACTGATAGGGGAGGTTCTCCTCTCCTTTCTAATCTTAGTCCATCAGTTCACATCAAAAGTGGATGCATTGTCCTCTACTATGGCCTGGTAAGGCTGCTCGCCCCCAGGGGGAGGTGATCAAAGAGCAGGCCAATCAGATTATGTCAAAGGCAGTCCCTCTTCACATTACTATGTAACCCAATTGGACTCTGAACTGCCCTGGGCTACATCTGTGCAGGGGTTCTGGGTTATCTCCATGAATAGTCCTTGGTTGGAGAATGAGTCTCTGGGAAGTTCCCTGTGTTCCAATTTTCTTGTTCTGTTGCTCTCCTTGTGGAGACCCTGTCCTCTCCAGCTCTTGCTATTTCCCAGTTCTTACATAAAATTCCATTCACTCTGCCCAACAGTTGCCCATCAGGCTCAGCATCTGCTTTGATAGTCTGTAGGGCAAAGGCTTTCAGAGGCCCTCTGTGGTAGGTTCCTAGGTTGTTTCCTGTTTTCTTCTTCTTCTGATGTCCATCCTCTTTGCCTTTCCGGATGGGGACTGGACATTTTAGTTAGAGTCCTCTCTCTTGCTTAGTTTCTTTAGATGCACAGGTTTTAGTGGGTTTGTCCTATGTTGTATGACTATATGAGTGAGTATATACCTTGTGTGTCTTTTTGTTTCTGGGACAACTCACTCAGGATGATCCTTTCCAGATCCCACCATTTACCTGCAAATTTCATGATTTCCTTATTTTTCATTGCTGAGTAATATTTCATTGTGTAGATGTACCACAATTTCTGCATCCATTCTTCAGTTGAGGGGCATCTGGGTTGTTTCCAGCTTCTGGCTATTACAAATAAAGCTGCTACAAACATGGTTGAGCAAATGTCCTTTTTGTGTACTTGAGCCTCTTTTGGATATATGCCCAGGAGTGGTATGGCTGGATCTTGAGGAAGCGCTATTCCTAGTTGTCTGAGAAAGCGCCAGATTGATTTCCAGAGTGGTTGTACAAGTTTACACTCCCACCAGCAGTGGAGAAGGGTTCCCCTTTCTCCACAACCTCTCCAGCATGTGTTGTCACTTGAGTTTTTGATCTTGGCCATTCTCATGGGTGTAAGGTAAAATCTCAGGGTTGTTTTGATTTGCATTTCCCTAATGGCTAGTGAGTTTGAGCATTTCTTTAAGTGCTTCTCTGCCATTCGATATTCCTCTACAGAGAATTCTCTGTTTAGCTCTGTTCCTCATTTTTTAAATGGATTACTTGGTTTGCTGATTTTCAGCTTCTTTAGTTCTTTATATATACTGGATATGAGTCCTCTGTCAGATAAAGGGTGGGTGAAGATTCTTTCCCAGTCTGTAGGCAGTAGCTTACGTTTGGTGATGGTCTCCTTTGCTTTGCAGAAGCTTTTCAGTTTCATGAGGTCCCATTTATTGATTGTTGCTCTTAGAGCCTGTGCTGTTGGTGTTCTCTTCAGGAAGTTTTCTCCTGTACCAATGAGTTCTAGTGTATTCCCCACTTTTTTTCTAGCCGATTTAATGTGTCAGGTTTTATGTTGAGGTCTTTGATCCACTTGGACTTCAGTTTTGTGCAGGGTGATAAGTATGGATCTATTTTCATTTTTCTACATGTAGACATCTAGTTGGACCAGCACCATTTGTTGAAGATGCTATCTTTTTTTCCATTGTATGGTTTTGGAGTTTTTGACAAAGAACAGGTGTCCATAAGTGTGTAGGTTTATTTCTGGGTCCTCTTTTTGGTTCCATTGATCCACTATTCTGTTTCTATGCCAGTACCATGCAGTTTTTAAAACTGTTGCTCTATAGTACAACTTAAGATCAGGGATGGAGATACCTCCAGAAGATCTTTTATTGCAGAGGATTGTTTTACCAATTCTGGGTTTCTTGTTATTCCATATGAAGTTGAGAATTTTTCTTTCCAGGTCTGTAAAGAATTGTGTTGGTAATTTGATGGGCATTGCATTGAATCTGTAGATTGCTTTTGGTAAAATGGCCATTTTTACTACGTTAATCCTGCCAAGCCATGAACATGGGAGATCTTTCCATCTTCTCATATCTTCTTCTAATTCTTTCTTCAGAGACCTGAAATTTTTTTCATACAAGTCTTTGACTTCCTTGGTAAGGGTTACTCCGAGGTACCTTATGTCATTTGTGTCTATTGTGAAGGGTGTTGTTTCCCTAATTTCTTTCTCAGCCCTTTTGTCTATTGTATACAGGAGGCCTACTGATTTTTTTGAGCTAATTTTGTATCCGGTCACTTTGCTGAAGGTGTTTATCAGCTGTAGGAGTTCCCTGGTAGAGTTTTTGGGGTCACTCACGTATACTATCATATCATCTGCAAATAGTGATAATTTGACTTCTTCCTTTCCAATTTGTATCCCCTTGATCTCCTTCAACTGTCTTATTGCTCTAGCACAGACTTCCAGAACTATGTTGAAGAGATATGGAGAGAGTGGGCAGCCTTGTCTTGTCCCTGATTTCAGTGGGATTGCTTTAAGTTTCTCTCCGTTCAGTTTGATGTTGGGTATAGGTTGGCTGTATATTGCCTTTACTATGTTTAGATATGTGCCTTGTATCCCTGATCTCTCCAATACTTTAAACATGAATGGATGTTGGATTTTCTCAAATGCTTTTTCAGCATCTAGGGAGATTATCATGTGTTTTTTTTTTTCTTTCAGTTTGTTAATATGGTGGATCACATTGATGGATTTCCGTATATTGAACCACTCCTGCATACCTGGGATGAAGCCTACTTGGTCATGGTGGATGATATCTTTGATGTGTTCTTGTATTCGGTTTGTGAGTATTTTGTTGAATATTTTTGCATCCATGTTCATAAGGGAGATTGGCCTGAAATTCTCTTTTTTTTTGCCTCTTTGTGAGGTTTAGGTACCAAGGTGACTGTGGCTTCATAGAATGAGTTTGGTAATGTTGCTTCTGTTTCGATTTTGTGGAATAGTTTGAAGAGAACTGGAGTTACCTCTTTTTTGAATGTTTGGTAGAATTCTGCGCTGAAACCTTCAGGTCCTGGGCTTTTTTTGAATGGGAGACTTTCGATGACTGCTTCTATTTCCTTGGGGGATATAGGACTATTTAATTGATTTACCTGGTCCTGATTTAGCTTTTTTAAGTGGAATCGATCAAGAAAATTGTCCATTTCATTTAAATTTTCAAATTTTGTTGCATATAGACTTTTGAAGTAAGTCCTAATGATTGCTTGGATTTCCTCAGTGTCTGTAGTTATGTCTCCCTTTTCATTTCTGATTTTGTTGATTTGGATGGTGTCTTGCTGCCTTTTAGTTAGCTTGGCTAAGGGTTTGTCTATCTTGTTGATTTTCTCAAAGAACCAGCTCTTGGTTTCATTGATTCTTTGAATTGTTTTATTTGTTTCTAGTTGATTGATTTAAGCCCTGAATTTGATTATTTCCAGCTGTCTGCTCCTTCTTGGTGTGTCTGCTTCTTCTTTTTCTAAGGTTTTTAAGTGAGCCATTAATTTGCTTGAATTCGCTGTCTCAAATTTCTTCTTGAAGGCATTTAGTGGTATGAACTTTCCTCTTAGCACTGCTTTCTTTGTGTCCCACAAGTTTGGGTATGTTGTGTCTTCATTTTCATTGAGTTCTAGGAAGATTTTAATTTCTTTCCTTATTTTTTCCCTCACCCAGCTGTCTTTTAGTAGCAAGTTGTTCAGTTTCCATGTATGTGTAGGCTTTTTGCTATTTCTTTTACTGAGGTCCAGCTTTATTCCATGGTGATCAGACAGGATACAAGGGATTATTTCCATCTTCTTGTATCTGTTGAGGCTTGCTTTGTGACCAACTATGTGGTCTATTTTGGAGAAGGTTCCATGAGGTGCTGAGAAGAAGGTAAATTCTTTTGTGTTTGGTGTAAGGTTCTGTAAATGTCTGTGAGGTCCATTTGATTCATGACCTCTGTTAGAGATATTGTTTCTTTGTTTAATTTCTGTTTTGTTGACCTGTCCTTTGTTGAGAGTGGCATGTTGAAGTCTCCCACTATTAGTGTGTGGGAATCTATGTGTGGTTTAAGTTTTATCAATGTTTCTTTCACAAATGTGTGTGCCCTTGTATTTGGGGCATAGATGTTCAGGATTGCGATGTCTTCTTGGCGGAATTTTCCCTTGATGAGTACGAAGTGTCCTTCCCCATCTCTTTTGATTAATTTTGGTTGAAAGTTTATTTTATCAGATATTAGAATGGCTACTCCTGCTTGCTTCTTGAATCCATTTGCTTAAAAAGTCGTCTTCCATCCCTTTACCCTCAGGTAATGTCTATCTTTGTGACTTAGGTGTGTTTCTTGTATACAACAGATTGCTGGGTTTTGTTTATGCATCCATTCTGTTAGTCTGTGTCTTTTTATTGGAGAATTAAGTCCATTGATATTGAGAGATTAATGACCAGTGGCTGTTAGATCCTTTGAATTTGATGTTGGCTGTGGTCATACAGTTGTGTGCTTGGTTGCTTTTTGTTTTACTTTAGTGGGGTTATTTTTTTCCTGTGTTTTCTTGAATGTAGCTAGATTTCTTGGGTTGTATTTTCCCTTCCAGTGTCTTCTGTAATGCTGGATTTGTGTGTAGGTATTGTTGAAATTTGTTTTTGTCATTGAATATCTTGTTTTCTCCGTCTATGAGGACTGAGAGTTTTGCAGGGTATAGTAGCCTGGGCTGACATCTGTGTTCTCTTAGGGTCTGCTTGATATCAGTCCAGGCCCTTCTGGTTTTCATAGTTTCTGTTGAAAAGTCAGGTGTGATTCTAGTGGGTTTGCCATTATATGTTACTTGGCCTTTTTCTCTTGCAGCTTTTAGTATTTTTTCTTTGTTCTGTATACTTACAGTTTTGATTATTATGTGGCGGAGGATTTTCTTTTCTGGTCTAATTTATTGGATGTTCTATAGGCCTCTTGTATTCTTATTGGCCTCTCCTTTAAGTTGGGGAAATTTTCTTCAATGATTTTGTTGAAAATATTTTCTGGGCCTTGGTGCAGGGAATCTTCTTTTTTCTCTATTCCTATTATTCTTAGGTTTTGTCTTTTTATGTTGTCTTGAATTTTTTGGATGGTCTGTGTCAGGAATTTTTTAGATTTAACATTTTCTTTGACAGATACATCTATTTCTTCCATTGTATCTTCCACACCTGAGATTCTTTCTTCCATTTCTTGTAGTCTATTGGTTATGCTAACCTCTGTAGTTCATGCTTTCTTCCCTAAGTTCTTTCTCTCCACAATTTCTTCCATTTGTGTTTTTTTTTAATTTTTCCAATTCTATCTTCAGGTCTTGAGTTATTTTGTTTGTTTCCTTCCCCTCTCTGACTGTATTTTTCATGTTTTTCCATCAATTCCTTCAGCTGTTTGTTTGAACAATCCACTATTTCTTTTATTTCATTCAGTGATTTAAGCATTTCCTCTCTAAAGGCCACACACTGTTTGGCTGCAGCTTCCCGTATTTCTTCACGAATGGTCATAATCTACTTGTCTTTAATTTCCTCCAATTTTTTTATGGATAGCCATAATCTGTTTGTTTTTATCTTCCTCTAATTCTTTTCGTATTTTATTTGTTTCCTCTGTTATCTTCTTCATGAGCATAGATGTTAGGTCATCTCCTTGAATTTCATTTATGCTGGGGTTTCTAGGGCTATTTGCCCCTGGATAACTGGGTTCTGGAAGTGCCATATTGCTCTGGCTTTTGTTGGATGAACTTTTACGCTGTCCTCTACCCATTGGGCTATCTTAGTTGTTTGAATTTAGTTTCTGGTTGTTCCTGGACTCTTGTAGTGGAGAGAATCCCTTGGGCAGGAAGATGGTTTTTCTTGAAGGAAGCCTTCCCAGCTTTTTGGGTATAGTCACTGGATGTCCGGTGTTTTTCAGGAGTTGCTACCGCTCACCTCAGGCATAGAGACCTGGGTAGTAACTGTGGTCCTGATTAGTCAAGAGGGCTCTCTTCTCACTGGGAGAAGTCATGGAGACAGCTGCCCTCCTTCTGGGTTTCTTGCTGTCAATTTAGTTATCAACTTCTGTAACCTGTGTGTCTCGTGGTTTGGTCGGTTTTGTTAGGGATAACTAGTTGCCCCTTAGAGCAGTGTCTGGGGGTTGATCTCAGGGTTCTCGGTCTTTTGTAAGTCTGAGGTTGGGGCTCTGTGCTCCAGAACCCAAGAGGTAGTCTGTGGCAGGTGAGTACTGCTGTGGTGTCTTGGGGCGCACAGTTCTGCCTTTAAGGTGTAGTTGGTACAAAGCAGGCCTCTGGGCTGGTGGAGTGTGCGCCCACCTGCCAGTCTGTGGGAGCTGAGTTTCCAATCACTCTGTGCTCCCTGTTTGGGCCCAGATCTGTGATGGCTGGGCGTACTCACCTGTTTGCGGTCTGCAGGCTGCTAGACTTTCCCTAGGTGACCCCAGCAGCACGGTTTCTTCCTTCCCTGTGGGGTCCTCTCTGGACAGGGGTTCCCAGTCCCTGTTGTACTGGGGCACGCAGCTTGTCTGTACTGCTGAGCTGAGCGCGGCATGAGCTCAGTTGTGTTGGTGGTGGGTACGCGCCATCCTAGAGACCTTCTGGGGAAAGTCTGGGGGACCCGTGATCAGACTGGCAACTTTGCTTCCCCGTGGGGTTTTCTTGCGACTGGGACTCCCAGTCTCAGGTACCCTTGTGCCCAGGGATCAGCCTGGGAAAGTGATTGGGACACGCACGCTTGCGGCTCCAGCCTGGAGACACAAAGCCCGCGTTACCCGGGATTTCTTCTGGGTTCTGGCTGTGTATCTGTGAGTGGACCCGACCGATTCCCACACCGTGTTGAGCCTCCCCTCACCTGGGAAACACAATAGATGTAGTTTCAGGGCCCAGAGTTCAGTCTCCTGGTCTCTGCACAGAGAGTACTGTCCTGCTTCTCAAAAGCGGTGCTCTCCCGTCGCTGCCATTTTGGCTTCCCCAAAAATGCTCTGATTAGCCATTTTTAATTCACAACTTAGCTAACTTCCATTTTCTTTAGCTCATTCCTGAGTTTTCATCTGATCACATAAACACAGTTTTTAATATTATATTTTATCTATAATTCCTGTAGTAGCTTGATCTGGGAAAAGGAAACAGAATTTCCTTCCCAGTCTTACTCTGTTTCAAAGTCTGTCATTGAAAAAGAAACTGTATGGATTGGAGAACTGATGTGATATTTACTTTTGATAGTGTTGTACACATTCATGCCCTAGACATTGGGATGGCTCATATCTGTTCATGATCTGCCAGCTACACTTCTTGCTGATTCCTTCTTTCTTATTTCCTTTTTTTAAATTTTTATTTTGGTCTTGTGTTAAGTATCAATGTAGTATGTTAGCAAATGACACTGTTTCTTCTGAAGTTCTTCTAAGAAGTGAGATTTAGGAGGGAATATTGTGTGACATTATTTCTGGTGAGATGTAGACAAATGTATATTCACTCCAGATAGGGAACTAACAACAGTGTACATAATGGATACCACCGAAGGCCAACTTGATGAGACAGAGAGTGTTTTGGGGGCTAACCTACAAGAATATCAGAGTGCTTACTTGCAGGAGCAGAAATGTCTCAATGGCAGCTGCATCGTAAAAACCTATTTAAGTAAGGGTGGCAGCTCATAAAAGCTGGAAGCTTGAAGTGCACTATAGAACCTGCAGCCAATTCATCAGGTGAGAGAGTGCCATTTCCACTTAGTTCCATTGGTCTAAACCTCTTTCCAAACCACTCAGGTGATGTCTCCTTTGTCTAGACAGCTCAGCGTATCTAAGAGTGTCTCCTTACACTTGTTACTGCTTTACTTATACACGCCTATGGAGGGAGAAGCCTACTGAGTATAGTCAGTTTTGGGGACTTCCTCAAACTTCTGAGTTGCTCGCTTTTCTGAGCACAAAACATGTCTTTTGGGATAGGATGTTTCACTTCTGTTCAAGACATCCAGTTGTTTCACCTCCCCTCCAACACCCTGCCTTAAAATAGTCTATTATCCTAATTAAGACTACCTCCATTTTTGAAGGTTTACATTTCAAAGAAACTGCTGTAAAACAGACAGGCTTGTTCTCCTAGGTTCCAAGTAGTCTTATGGACTCACTGTATCTTCACAAGTCATGGTGCATCCATATGCTACCCTCATATAGCCATCCTTCCCCACTGCTGGTCTAGCTGACTGTGGTGATTCAGACTCAGCACCAGACACAAAGACAAAGATTTGCAACTTCAAGTGTCTTTGACTGCTTCATTTGTGATGGCTCTGCCTCTCTGAGTTTAACTTTCATGAAGAAATTATGTTCTTTTCTTTTTAGCCCAGATACACAGACCTAGGTGTATGTTGTTATCATGTATCTTTAAGAGAAAACAACAGTTAAAGTCATTCCAGTGTAAGATTTTTTATTATAGAAATATTTTTCATAGATTTTATGACCATTTTTTTGCTTAAAAGTTTTAAGAAATATTAGGAGAAAACAATGACTGTTTCCAAATTTCATAGGAGTGTGTTTTAGTTAGACACTTCTTATGCATACTGCAGGTTGGAACCTTCCTGTTCATCATGTGCAGGTGTTCTTCTCAATTGGGCTCCTGCGATGCGCTGTGCTTAAGGAGCTCCAGTTTTTGTTCAGCTTGTGCTGTTACTTCAGACACTGAACTGGTTCCACGTGGGCACAGAAATATTTCATTGAATCTCCCACCCGTGAGGCTGAAATGATGAGGCTGATGGACTTGGCTGACTTCTGGAAGATGACAGAATAGCGGCCACTGCTTTCATTGTGATGATAAGATGAAACTTGATGAATAAGGAAAATCATGTCTCCACTAGGACGTTGTTTGTACCAATAAAGTTGGTAAAATCTCATACTTGTCTCATAGGAACAGTCCATGATGACCTGTTCCCCTTCCTGCTTGTTTATAGCTGGTTGTACTTGAGTCACTTTTTGGGCTATAGAGAAGTCTGTGGGAACAATTAGAGAACAGAGATGAGCCTGTAAATTTGAGAATAAAAACTTATAGGAATTCGATTAACCTAAGACCAAGAGATAACTTCTGCTTGTTTTCCCCAATCCCTATGCCGTTGGCCTTAAAAAAAAAAAAAAAAAAAAAAAAAACAAAAAACACCATATGCCTAGAGCATCCTGCTTAGGATCCTTAGCTATATGTAAACATCTATACCAGAGAAGGCCAAGGCCACCAACAGGAGACAAGGATTCGGAGAGGCATGTGACACAGGTCCCTCTGCATCAGTGTGTCTGGCTGCTCTGTTCTGCTCAGCATCCAATGTCTGAGTGCCTGGCAATTGTATGTGTGTTCTCGCCTGTGTTCTTACACTGCACCCCAACCAGGAAACGGGGTTTTGTATGATCACAAGTTCTAAGTACAAAGAGAAAAAAAATGCAGCTCACCACAGACTTTTACTTGCTGGCTTGTCTTTTCTGGTAATTAGAAGAGACAGCACTTAAAAGGAAGCTTGAGAATATCTGTCCCTGCTGAGCAGTGATGTTGAGCAGAAATACTTACTAAGTGTTAACATGTATTTAATTTTCTCCATTCAGAATCTAATATAATTTGATGTTATAAAACCTCACAGTTTTGTGTTTTCTGTGAAAATGCTGTTATTGAAAACAATGTTAACACCTTTTTCTTCCTTACAGGGTAATTAGGACTTATTTAAATTCTGCAACTAACAAAGCTGCTTCTAAACCTCAGGATTAAAGTCCACCCATCAGAATTTTGGCAGTTGTTCATTGATTTATGTCTTGTGAAATTATAAGAGGAATAAATGTTGGCTGTTAGGAGCAGTAGAGATTTTGTTTCAGTGTGTAAATTGTTTGCTGTACAACATGAGGTCTTATATTTGGGCTTAAGCATTGTGAGGTGCATCTGTAATCCAAGCACTCAGGAGCAGATACTGAAGGCTTGGGGACTCACTGGTTTGCCAGTCTAGTCTGATCAATGAGTTCAGGTTCTTTGGCTGCTTTTCCACCTCTTTCCAACCCCTCCTTTTCCCTTTGAGACTTGTCAAATTCCAGCCCAGTCTCTAGGGACTCAAGCCAAAACCCATGACCCAGAGGCCCTAATCCCTGTCACCTGCCATACTGAGATCTTCTAGTTGCCTTATAAAGCTTTGAGACACAGGAGGAGTTCATCCTGCCAGAAGGAACTTGCCCCAAACTCTTAGGAGAATGTAGTTGACAATTAAAAGATGTCTGTAGCCCTTGAAAGGGTTAGATTAACTTTGTAAACTGTATGTCTTCTAAAGCCTATAGCTTTGAATTTTCAGTTCAGGTTAAGCTAAAGCCTCTTAGTACCTTTCCAGAGAATGGAGGAATGTGACCATATCTGTGAGGACAGATATAAAAAAAGGCAAGCAAGCAATGACCTTCACTCAGCAAAAAAAGGACCAGACCCTTGTCTTTGAGATAGCATTTCTTAGCAACGAACACAGACTTCTTCTGAGTAGCTTTTGACCTGCAGCCAAAAGTCTGCAGCCCCTAATCTTCAATGATGAGCTAACCACCCCCACCTTAAATTGCATCTGCATCCACACTTGGCAGGATTGGCCAAGCTTGAGCACCTAAGACTAACCAATTATATTACTTTATAGCTTCCTCATTCAATCCTAAATTGCCAAAACTAGAACTTCAAATCTCCCACAATTTTTCTTTTAAAAACCTAAAGGCCTTTTTCTCCGGGTGCCACTCTTTGCTGACCAGCAGGGGTGACCCCATTGTGCAATGGTTAATAAACCTCTTGCTTTTGCAACGAGTCTTGGTCTGGGGAGTTTCTGGGAAGGGTGTGATCTTAAACTCCTGAGCTGTGAGACCCCAGGTCTTACACCCTCAAAAACCAAACTGAAGAAATCAAACAACTCAATCCCACTATGAATTAGCTTCTCCTGAACACTGTAAAGAACTCTGCTGAAACAACAAAGATGAAGTGAGTAAAAAGAAAAGAAAATTCCAACCAACAAATTAACTGCAGATGCTTAAGTAACAGGAATAAAGTGCAGAAATGAAAAGAATGAGTGAACCCAATATAACATATCTCCTCCCAAACCAACATATTCCATAGTAATAACATTTAATAAAAATGACATGAAATAACCTCTGGGCAATGGACCCAAAAGAATGACTATAGCTATGGTCAAACAACTCAAAAAAGATAAAGAGAACAATAACTGTATTTGATCTCTAATTTAACTTAAGCAAGGTGGGTGATACTAAATTAGTTTTTAGCAATAATCTTTTGCTTGTGATGAATATGAATGATAACATACAGGAGAGAAGCCTACCATAGATGTCCTCTAAAAGACTCCACCCAGCAGGGGCTCAAAGCAGATGCTGAGACTCACAGCTAAACTTTGGGCAGAACACAGGGAGTCTTATGGAATAGTAGGGAACTGCAGGACCTGGAGGGGACAGGAGCTCCACAAGGACACCAACAGAGCCAACAAATCTGGGCCAAGGGTGGCATGCATGGAGAGAACCTAGACCCTCTGCTCAGATGTAGCTGATAGGCATCTCAGTCCCCATGTGGGTACCCTAATAAGGGGAGCAGAGGCTGTTTCTGACATTGACTCTGTTGCCTGCTCTTTGAACACTTTCTCCTGGCAGTGACTCCTTGCCAGGCCACAGAGGAAGAGGATGCAGGGAGTCCTGATGAGACTAAATAGGCTGCAGTCAGTTGGTAGGGGAGGAGGCCTCTCCTTTCTGAGGACTTGGCGATGGAGATTGGGGGAAGAAGGACACAAGGTGGGACCAGAGGAAATGAAGGAGAGAGCTACAATTAGGATGTAACAGGGAATATTTATAAAAATTTTAAATTAAATAAGTTTTTGGATAAGCTCAGCTAACATTTATGCTTCTATGGGAATATCATAAAATGTGAAATATTTTGGAAAAATAAGATTTTTAAAGTAATGTCTTTCTTAATTAGGGCTTTAACTCAGAACAAATAAACTATTGATTTTATTTTAAACTTAAACACTAATATTTAAATGCAAATAGTAAATGATTATAACATAGCTACTGCTGCTTCTTATCACAATCCAAGATTAGACTAAAAAGAACAAATGCTCAGAGATGTAGCTGACCTACATTTCATCACTATATTGTCTACTGAAAATTGTTAATAGCTTAATTTGAGGCCTGAATGAGAAACATCTCAATTTATTCCTTAACTATCATGAAACTAGTAGAAATTGTTCTTTTTTACAGCCTTCTCACTAAACGTTACCTGTTTGTGCTTCCTAATCCTCGGTGATCTTTATTCTTCGTGAGCTCTGCTTCCATATAGTTTACTTTAATTGTCATCTAATTGTATATCCCAACAATTTTTCCTTCTTTTTCTTTTCCAATGAAATAAATAATAATAATAAAAAAGTTCATGTGCTTTGGTACAGCACTGCCCCTCTGTGGGCAAACATGGAATTCTTCACCAACAGTCAAGCTAAAAGTTCCTAAAAGTTTGTGTGCAGAAACCTCTGCATGAGTGAGTTTTCCTCCTGCACCAATATTCCTTCCAATAGAAAAGGCTTTGTCCTTGTTGAGAGCAGAGGTTTTGTGCTTTCTGTCCTGTACTGAGGTGTGCCTCACCGAGATCTGGCATACTTGCTTAGGATACCAGACACACTTGGGACCAACAATGTCTCTGCAGTGTGACATATGCACCACACCTGCCCTGAGGTCTTTGCAGAGCACACAGTGGGCTCTCAAGTTCTATCACTGTCTATGCTCCCTTTCCTCCCATGTTAAAATCAAGTCAGCATGAGCCATTCACACTGACAAAACATGGTCTTATAGAGACTTTAAATTTAGATAATTTTAAGTGATAATTTTAAGCACTCTATATAGTTCTTTTGTCCATGTTTTTTTCTTTCAGAAAAATCTAAACAGTAGAAAGATGGCTAGAATTGAGAGGGGTTATATTTTGTTGACCCCTAAAGTAGAGTACCTTTTCAGGCAGTTATTAGTAAGCCACACTCATTATGAAAAAAATTTATCCTTTTCCAAACTGGTTCTTCTTTCTCTTTCAGTGAATTAGAACTTTGTACATATTATATCTAAAGTTATTTGAACAATATATTTCAAATTATTTCTCCTGATTGCTTGTTTGGCATTCTGTTTTCTCTATTCCTCTTCCCTCTCCCAAAATTCAAAACAATATTAACTAAAGTTGAACAAAGATAGGTAAATAGAAAGATAAATCACAATAATAAGTTAGAAGATTCAATAGCTTTAGTTTTCCCCAAGGCCTACTAAAAATTCAATGAAATATCAAAAGAATTCCCATAAAATTGTTTTCATAAGAAAATAATTAACTAGAGACTTATGAATAAGAAGGTAGACTAGAGGATTTTTGTTTGTGTGAGCTAGTAAGATAAAGTCAGATTAAGAAAAATGTAGAATTAATCTCAAAGACAAAATCAGAGGAAGAGCTTCAGAATCTACAAAACAATTAAATAGAAGTAGAATAGACAGTGGAAGAGGCAAAGGGGAAGGATCAAGACAGGAGCCTATCATAGCTGTCCTCCAGAGGCACCAACCATCAGTGGATTGAAACAGGTGCCGAGACTCAGAGCCAAACACTAGGCTTTGGGTGAAGCATCGGGAGTCTTATGGAAAATTGAGAGGAAGAAGGATCTGGAGGTGCCAGGATCTCCAGAAGAAGAGCATCAGAGCCAACTAACCAGGGCCCAGAGGGCTTTGTGAAGCACCAATGAAGGAACATGTGTAACAGGACCTAGGACCTCTACAGAGATGTAGCAGATGGGCAGCTCAGGCTTCATGTGGATTCCCTAGTAAGAAGATCAAGGGCTGTCTCTGACAGGACTCTGTTGCCTGCTTTCTGATCATGCCCTCCCACCCCCAGTTGGGGGCTGCCTCACCAGGCCACAGGGAAAGAGGATAAGCTCAATCCTGATCCCATTGAATTGAGCAGAAGTGAGGGAGGGAAGTGAATAAATAAATTAAAATATAAAATGGTTCCCTGCAAAGGGAAAAGGGGAACCCAATTAGGTCACCTAAACAACTTTGTCCATGAAATTCTCTGGTTGGGGTCAAAGGGCCCAGAGCAGGTGTTTATTTTACTTGAATATTTTTTTTCCACAATAAATTCTGATCATGGTTTCCCCTCTCCCAACTCCTCCCAGATCCTCCCCAGAGCAGCTTCTAGAAGGTAAACAGCTCTATTATCTTGGGAAGCCCACAGCAGTAACAAGCCAAAAGTACAGCTTATGGATATCCATGAGACAGTGACTCATCCAGTGAACAGGTGGTGGAGAGAAATCCCATTTTGTTATAACTTAGAGTAGAGGTCCAGTACTTCCTAAAGAGAGTCTATGATTTAATAGTGACCTACTTGGGATCATGACTGGCCAAGAAGCCATAATTTGGCCAAACTGCGGGTAAAGAAAGGTCCAGTGAGGAAGTTTTGAAGAGCAGAAAAGTTGGACACCAAGGAGCCAAAATGTGCAGGAGTCAGGAGAATCATAAAATGCATATCGATTTTGGACCCCCTCTCAGTGGTTGAGAAGAGACCTCATCATCTAAGAACAACCTGGGGTTTGACAGCTCTAAGACTGAGGCCATTCAGACTCTGGAGCCACCAATCTATCATTCCTGGATACAGAGATCAAAGATTCTGAAGATCCAGGAGAGATCAGGAGATCTCCATATGTCCCTCAAGCACGATTATTAATTCTTAGGAGGTCTTGAAAGGACAAGGACCAATCCTGTAGTTGTAGGATCTCAAGGCTATGCTGTTTCCCATGCTCCTAAGGCACTTGAGACATAGCCCCCAAACTAAACATTACCTGCCCCACATGGCACCCAACATGGGGAGACTTGAGAGAGTAAGAAAATCTGCCTAGTCCACAGAACCCAAAGGCTAAATGTATACAGCAGAGGATCCTGGTACACAGAGCAGCCTGATACACAAAGAAGCAACGAAGACCCCTCTGTTGGGCATCAGACTCTTGCTTGTTCAGTGTGGGATCAGAAGCAGCATAAAGCGTAGGAAAGAGTGTGAGTCCACAAGTTCAGTGACCATCTGCCCCATGGATACAACAGTCTCCACCTTTCTGGCTCCTGGAAGAGGCTGCTTCAGCACCTCCTCTTTTTCATCTTTCATTTATTTTAACCCTCATGACTTTCTTTTTCAATGAAACATTTATCAGGATCTTTCTTTATATTTCAAAAGCTGGTATTTTCATTTCTTTTAAGGATTATTTTGTTATTCCTTGAAAATTTCACATACCTCCCATTTCCTTTCGCCATACCAAACATCTCTCCCTCTGACTTTATTGTTTCTCTTTCTCATTTTCTTTCCCCCTAAGTCCAGTTCTTTCTGGCCATATTTGGATGAGTGTGGGGCCATCCACTGGGAAACTGGACACCTGCCAGGACACACATTCTCAAAGAAGACTCTTCCTCCTTCATCATATGTCAACAGCCAATAGCTCCTCACTAAGGACTGGGACCTTTTCCCCACTTATGTATTCATTTTGGTCGGCTTGGCTTTTCTAGCATCCATGGAACCCCTGGGTTGAATCCTCAGGAAAAAGAAAGAAGGTTATCTATGAGGAAAATGGAATGCTTTTAAACACATTTGTATCTAAGAACAGTATTATACAGGGCTCCTAGCCCATTGAAACTCCACGATATGAACAAGACACAAGGGAGGGAAAACTACACAGTAAGTGCTGCTCACATCTGTTTAGCAGCATAGAAACATGTGGGCTGATTCTGCATCAATAGGCCAGACACATGTGCCTGCCATTGCTGGGCTCCACCATGGTCAGGACTGAATGTGCTTGAGACAGCAGTGTCGACAGCAGAGTTTGCATGGATGACAGCTGTGGATTTTCATTTCTTCTGCTTTGCACATTTTGGGAGGTCAGGGCATTGTGGCTTAAATGTTCACATTGCCCCTGTGGGCTTTTCCCTGTCCAGTTTGGCATGTCCACTGACACCATGCTTGTTTAGCTCATGTTTGAGCACTCACATTGGTGAGACTTTATGTGTTCAGCTTTCTGGTGCTACCGATGCTACTAGAAGACACAATCTCACAGCAACCTTCCCCATCCTCTGGCTCTTGCAATCTTTCTGCCCTCTCTTCCACACTGTTACCTGAGCCTTAGCTGTGAGTGTGTGTGTGTGTGTGTGTGTGTGTGTGTGTGTGCTGTAGATGTATCCACCAGGACTGGGCTCTACAGCTCTGTGTTTGAATTGGTTGTGGTTTTCTATACTGGTCTCCATTTACTGCAAAGAGAATTTTCTTTGATGGGGGTGAAGAGTACACTTGTCAATGGGTATAAAGACAAATATTTGTAGGTTGAAGCTCAATACTGTGGTTGCCCAGTGCCAAATGATCAACTCTGAAAAGACATATAACATATATACAAACGACATTATATGGACTAAACAGGTTATATTTAGTAATATACATACATATATACATATATATATATACATACATAATATACATGTATATTATTTTAAAAGAGGTCATGACTCTGAAGGATAAAGGAGAGGGTTATATGAGAGCCTTTAACGGGAGGAAAGGGAAAGGAGAAACGTTGAAATTATATTATAATCCCTCCAAAAAGTTCATGTTTACTTGTTCTTCCCATGAGCTTCTCTGTTCCAAGTTGGACATTTTTATTTAGGAGTGAGTATATATTGAGAAATGAAGATTAAGACCAAAGTCCTGAACCAGTGAGGCCAAAAGCTTAACTGAGAATGAAACACTGCCAGTACTGGAAAGGGACATTGAACTAGACAGATGTTCTTTTGGGGCTTCCTGATTTTTTGTGAGGGCCATACCCACCCAGCTGAAGGTTTGTGTACAGGCTGCAGGTGTGTGGGGAGCACTGTGTACCCATAGCACAGAGATAAGTGCCTGAGTCTGTGGTGTGGGAGGAGGAAATATACAAAGAGCTGCGAAGCTCCTTAGTGACTGTCGTGGATGTTAGTCTTCCACTCTGCTTTGTTCCAGAAGGATTGTAAAACAGGCTGATGAGAGGTCCCCCAGGACTTTGGTAAAACCACTGCAACTGGGTTGCTGTGGAGGAAAAGTTGCACTTCAGTGTTGCATTTTCTCCTTCCTGCAGAGCCAAGGTCGCAGGTCTCTGCTCCACTTGTTGCCCTTTTACCCCTGATTTAGAAACAGAGACACAGGTGGCTGTCATTGCAGTGTCCCCTGAGTCCTGAAGGCACCCCCATGTTCTTCTGAGAAGGTGGGAGCTCTGCAGGACTCCTGAGCTGCTTCCCCCCCCCATGTGTAATATCCCCTCAGGTGCCCTGAATGTGGACTGCCAGACTCACAGCAAACCTGGGTGCACAGAAGCCCCAGCAGAGAGCACAGCAGCCTCTTCATGGTGCTGGTGGGACTGCTGGAGACAGAAGCAAGCAACCAACCCCTGGGCTGTAGGGGCTTTTGAAGTGTCCCTTCTCCTGCAGTCAACTGCACCCAGGAACCCTCCCAGGCCAGACCCTGCTGGGAGAGTCTGAAGCTCCTCCCACACCAGACCTGCCTGAGTGTCTGGGTGGAGCACAGTTGGAGGGGGGTGGGAACATTTGAAATGGCTCTGAGATTATAAGCATTGTGAATGATCTTTGAGGAAATTTGTCTCAACTGCAAAACAAGGATACTTTACACAAATCTTTAACAGAGTTTACAAAGGAGTAAGTCATTGGATCTAACCTACATGAAATGGAGAGCATTTTAATGGAGAACATTAAAAAGAGGAACAACTAAATTTTTCACCTGGAAACTGATGCGTGTTTTGAAAGAATCTTTGTGATCTATGAATTAAATAAAGTGAGGTGTATTCCAATCATACAAAGTAAAATGCGTCTAACCGTTTTTACTGATTCCCAATCTTGAAATAGATGAAATGTGTGTTGTGCCAAACACATCTAAAAATATCTCTTACACTCTAAGAGACTGAAACTTTTTCTGGACCTCACACAAGAGTTATTAACATACCTTATGGTTCCTTAAGACTTATAGCTGTTTTTCTAGAGTGTACTTAGCCTGTTTATTTAGCCTGCCTTTAAGAGAACAATGTAACAACCAACATTACTTGCTTTGGATTCCACTGTAATCAAGTTTTACAACCTAAGTTAATGCATAGCTCTGATGTTAATTATGGATACTTCCAAGCTTCCAACACAAAATAATGCATGTGTATGCATGTTATAAAAATAAATGCCAGAAACAGCAAACATAGGTTGAAATCAATCTTATAAAATAATAGCTGCCATATATGTTAAAGACAACATACAGATATTGTTTAAAAATGTCTGTTTGCTTGTGATCTGGGGCATTTGGTGTAGGTTGGAATCAATGACTTATCCCTTTATAAAACTCTGCTAAAGATTTGTGTAAAGTATCCTTCATTCCTTCTCCATGTGATCCTTTTTGTGCTGTTCAATAAATATAGAACAAAACCCCTTTGTTGGAGACATACCTACACAGACACAAACTCAGGAACAAGCAAGGCAAGAAAGCATCTAGGGATAAACAGGTAGAGACTCATACAACAGACAGATACATGCATTATGGAATGATGGAAGTCACAGGGAGGGAGAAGCAGGGAGTTCAAATCCAGGTCTGGCCTTAAATTACACCATGGGGTGCTTTTTAAATGTTTTTTCCTTAAGGCAGCATTGAAACATTTTGGGTAATCAGAGGCTATTTTATTAAAGTGTTCAAACAGATGCAATGTTTATCTGAAATGACATTTAACCTTTGCTATAATTTGAGTGTCAATTTGTCAAATGACTCCATAAGGAGGAAGAGGAAAACTAATGCAGGAGTGCTGTGTTCCAGAGTGACATCAGACAGTGCTGCTGTGCTATTGGTGCTTGGTGACTGCAGGGAATAATGTACTGTGCATTCACAGTAATAAAGAAGTATTTTTTAAAGTTCTTACTACAAATGTGATGGCTCAAGAAATGAAACTAATAAAGTAAAGGAAACCCAGAATTTGCTGTGAAACAACTCACAGCCAACCGTACAACACCTCAGCTCATCATTGCCACAAATGGTACTGGGACAACTCATGTGCTCAAGTTCAAAGAGAACTCTGTAGGATAATTGGGATAGACTTTTGACATGGGTATAAATGTCCTTCAGGAATAAGATCTTTTCTTTGCAAAATGAGAAGAAAGTAAGTGGCAACTAAGTTCTATCCTGTAGGAAGGAAGCAGTTCCCAAGATCCCACTCTGTCTGTACTGTCGCCCCCAGGGAACATGCCAACTCCCTGGAAGTGCTGATGCTGGTATCCTGGTGTCTTGCTCTGCAGGGGGGCGTTCAGGTGGTTTGCGTCCAGTCCAGGTGGTTGGTGTCCAGTTCTGCAGAGGATCACCTAGCTCTCTCATTCCCACTGTCTGGCGGTCCTCAGGTGGAAAGATTTTCATCCTTCCCGCACTCAGTCTGAAAGCCCTCCACTCCTGAGACAGGCTCACTTCCTGCTGTAAGCTTCAGGAGGCACTGGGGACCCAGGTGAGGTTGTCACACATTCAGGAAAGGATTCTGAGGGGCAAGAAATGAGCAGCTGCCCCTCAGCCCCAGAGCAGCTGCAGCACATGCGCAGATGCAGCCATCAGGTCGGGCAGCCCCTGGGCACTGCATTCTCCTCCTGCATCAGTGCTGTGTGGACTAAGCCACAGGTGGGTCTCTGTCCTGAGTGAAGCCGCACCATGCTCTTTCTGTGAAGATGAACTACAGCAGAGACATACTCACAGAGCACTCCAAGCCCAGGATGCTCAGCAAGGTCAGCAAGGGGAGCAGGAAGCAGCTCTCTCCTCCTGGGAGAGTCCCAGGAAACAAAGCCAACGAGTGGGAGAGGAAGACAGAGGGATTTAGATACCTTCTCTGCAGCAACATTGGTTGAACTATTATGAAATGTTATTCTTGGCCAGTCTGAGATCCATTCTGTCACTGTTTAATATATGTTTAGTGAAAACAACCATTTGACTTGTACATACATTAGGTTTTGGTGTCTTTGATCTAATCTGCATAAAAGCCCTATCCTCTCCTTAGAGTGCAGTGTTCCCTAGGGGCCAAATTGAGAAATACAATTTCACCATTTCTGTGTGTTTCTTTCTCACTGTCTTTCTAGGATTGAATTTCAAAGCTTCTTGATCATAAGCTGAACAAGAGCAGTTCTTTCTATGGCATAAAATCTGTGATTTTTTTAAAAAAAATAGAATATAAAGTTGCAAACTGAAAATGGAACAAACTGTTTTATTTTGAGACAAGTATAACAACTTTACATATTTTAAAGAAACTCTCAGAAAAAACCCAGTATTCAGAAAAATCACATGATGTTATACTGCTAAAGTCGAAATGACATAATCAAGGTGCTCCATGAGTACACAGTTTGACCAAAGCAAATAGAGACAGCATTTTCTCTTTCTCTCCACAGGGAACTTGAAAAAATGTGTTGCCATAAGAAGAGCCAGCTAGGAACTGCGACAAAATCATTCACCTAAATGTCTCTAGAAAATAACATACTCAGATAGCCTGCCACAGATAATCTGCATTTTTGAGAAACTCAAAGTCAAATTCATCATGTATCAGGATGATTAGACTTATGCAAAATCTTGTTGCCTTTTTTAAATGAAATGTAACCCAATCTCAAGAGGGATGGCTGTCATATCTTAGGTCCTTCCAACTGCAGGAGACTGTGACATGAATGCACACCAGGGGGCAGGCACTGTGAGTATCTCCCTCCAATCTCACTACCACGTTTAGTGTCCTCATTCTTGGGATGTACTTTGAATGTTCCATTGTGCAAAAAAGTACATATATTCTGAGACTTAACAGGTACCTTTCAAATGAGGCAATTTTGTGCCCAAGGAAGAACACAAAGGACAGAATCCTCTTTAGACAGATCAGCGTGCATAGTGAGATAGCAGTGAACAGTGAGAGCAGAAAGAATATTGGAAGTAGGTAGACAGGAGAGAGGTCCCAACACCAGAAACTGGAAATAAACCAACATAACTTTGAATTAAGGAACCAAGAAGCAAACACTTATAATGTAAACCAGAGTTAGCTAAAGGCTGCGAAATCTTGGTGGCGACTCCTAAATCTAGAATGAAGTGGAGGTGGGTTACATGAATAAGTCCAACTCAGCCATTCACCCTGGCCATATCCAAATATGTTTAAGGCTGCTTTATCATCACCTGGCAAATAAAAATGTAATAGAGAGGAATGTGAAGGGGAAAATCCTTCAAAATGTTTCACTTTTTGAGAATGATCTATAACTTCAGACCATGTGAGCACACTTCTGGGCTCTTCTCAGGCCTTGGACCCTTTTGAGAAAAGGGTCTGATAGCTCACATTGAATCTCTAATCACAAGGAAATATTCTGGGAAGCTTTTCACCTACATGTCCCAAAAAGGTACCTCCTTTCATTAAATTAGTGTATTTCATCTATTTTCTTTTACAACATCATTTTATCAAATATTTTCACATCCATATAAATGCGATTGGATCTAATCAAACCCCATCCTCACCTTTCATATTCCTGTCCTATTTACAACTTTTCCCTTCCAATTTGGCGCATACTCTCTCTCTTTTTCTACCAAGTTCATTTAGTGCTGTCAAGTATGTGCATGGCCATGGGGCCACCTAGTGGGTTATAAGTAGCCCCTCATGGCCTCCATCTCTGAAGAAAAGTGACTTTTACCTTCCCAGTAGCCATTAATTGCCAATAGTTTCTCAAGTAGGAGGAGGCTCCATGAGCCCCACCCCGCTCACACAGGGATTTTGTGCATGAAATCCCAGCCACTGTGAGTTCATGTGAGCAGCTGTACTGTTGTGTGTTGGTATAATGTTCTTTTAAAATGTATATACCTTACCCTTGTTAATTCAAATGCTGATTTCCCCACCCCCAACTCTCTGGTTTCAATCTGGATATTGCATTTTGATACTCACTATAAGCATCCTGTCTCAACTCTTGTGTAAACAGGACACAAATAAAGCAACTAGATACAATGTTGTGCAATGGGTGGAGCCAGAGGACAGGAAAGAGGGGAGGAGCTAGAGAACAGAAAGGGGCGATAAGGAGGAGGAGCATGGGGAGAAGAGAGCAGGAGGAGAGCAGAGCTGGAGGAGAGAGCTTGGAGGACTTGGAGCATGAACCAGACCTAAGATTTCACTAAAAGCAAGTATAATGTGGGAAATCTAAATGTTAGGAAACTGAGTGCTTGGAGGTTTGGGAGGGTGTAAATATTGCCCAGCATTGTGTTCTAGGTTAACTAAAAACCCAGTCTCTGTGTGGTGATTTGGTTATACAGCTGTTGAGGATTAACAGCAGCATTACTAGAAGATAAACCTATAGTAGATATTGATAATCAACTACAACAGTTGTGTCATAGAAATAATGTTTCCCTACAGACATCTAATCTTCTGGCTCTGATACTTTTCCTTACTTCTCCTCTGCTATGATACCTGAACTTCTGGGTGAAGTGTATGATACAGTTTCCCATTTACTGCTGAACACTCTACAATCTCTTATTCTGTGCACCCCAAAGGACAGCTAGTTTCTGTATTAATAGCAACTACTGAAAAATAGAAGCTTCTCTGGTAAAGGTTGAGAGATGCACTAATCCATGGGTATCAGGTAAGAAGTTAAGGGACAGTGTATTACTAAGTCTATTTATAGCAGAATAATAGTGTCCTAGGATCTCTCCTTGGGCTATTTTCTGCTACTTTCCCTCCCGATTGCATGCACTGTCTCTCTTCCTCGCAAGTTCATTCAGTGCTGTCAAGTACGTGCATTGCCGGGGGACCACGGCCCCTCAGGGCCTCCATCTCTGAAGACATGACTCACCAAGTCATGGTACCAGGCAGAGATCCCATCTTGTGGATCAAGCTTTAAATACAATCAGAAACCATCTGATTACTCCCATATAACATATGTGACACTGTTTCACCGGTGACTATAGTTGTGGTTTCTGGATAGCGAGAGCTGAAGGATCAGCTGTGGTTAACTTAACAAGAGACAAGAAACAATGAAGTGAAAAATTTGCTTTACTGTGACAATTGATGCTGGTTATCCGGGGCTGCAAAATCAGTTGTGATTTAAAAGAGACCAGCATCACTGAGAAAAAAAAATCTAGGTAGTATTTCCTCTGTATGATGTCCTGGTCCAGAGAAGGCCAAGGCCACACTAAAATCCAAACTTAGTAAAGTGCAAGAGCCTTCCATGTGGTGGTGTTTTTGGCAATATGGAAGGTGGTAGATTGAAGAGAAACACGCTTGGAAAGATGTGGCATGGTTTTAGTCTCTGAAGAAGAAAGGAGAGGCCATTGGTGAAGGTACAGCCTAAGTTTTAGTGAAGACACCAGTGTATTGGAGATGCCAGGACTGCAGGATGACTGCGGAGAACCAAGGCAGCTGTGTAGTGGAGCAGGCCTGAGCCTAACTGATAAGCTACCTGGATTGTGCATGGCAGAGCAGAATTTTGAGGCTAGCCAGATTCCTGGGAGCCCACAATCATGAGTGAGTCTTAGATACTGAGCACTGAGCTACAGAATTTGATTGTCACTGCTGGGCTACAGAATTTGATTGTCACTGCTGGGCTTTAGTTCGCCGGCCCCTGTTTGTATCTTCAGCCTCTGTGAGCCCATGTGATACCTGCTTAGTTGATTCAGTGGGCCATGTTCTCCTGGTGTCCTCCATCTCCTCAGATTGCTACAGTCTCCTCTCCTCCTATTCTGTGGGATTTCCAGAGCTCCTAGGGAAGAAACCTAATAGAGACCACCAATATAGACTCACTCTCTCCATATAATGTCTGGCTGTGGGTCTTTGCACCCACTTCCATATGCTGCCAGAGGAAGGCCCTCTGATGATGACTAGACAAGGCACCATGGCTATATCAGAATATAGTTAGAAATTATGTAATTGATTTTTTTTTTGCCAGTCATGTTTGCTTCTACTCTAGGTCTCTTGGCTATCCAGTCTCAAGTTCCTGACCTTATACTTAGTGTAGGTCATGGACTCTCTCTCATGTCCTGGGCCTCAAGTCAAGTGCAACAAGTAAATTTCTTGAATGTCTGCATCTTGAAAAAAATATTCCAAGCAAATAAACCTAAGAAGCAAGACAGTGTAGATATTTTAATATCTGACAAAATAAACTTCAAACCAAAACTAATCAGAAGGGATGGAAGAACGCTATATAGTCATCAAAGGAAAAATCCACCAAGAGGCTAGTGCAATTCTAAACACTATGTACCAGAAACAAGGGCACCCACGTTCCTTAAAGAAACATCACTACAGTTAGAATCACACATTGACCCTCACATAGTTAGAGTGGGTAATTTCAATACCTCCCTCTCACCAATAGACAGAATAGCCAGACAAAAACTAAACATAGAAAGGCTGGAATTACATGACATTCTAGATCAAGTGGACTAGCAGATATTTACAGAAAACTTCACCTAAACACAAAAGAACATACATTCTTAGTACCTCATGGAATATTCTTCATAAATGACCACATACTTGGATGTGCAAGTCTCAACAGATATAAAGACAATTAAAGTAACACGCTCAATTCTAACTGTCCACCATGGGTTAAAGCTGGATATCAGCAACAGAATGTTTACAAACTCATAGAAATGGAGCAACTCACTACTGAATGAAAAATGGGTTAAGGCAGAAATTAAAAATCTTTTAAAATTGAATAAAAATAAAAGCACAAACCTATGGGACACAGTACAAATGGTTCTATGAGGCAAGTTCATACCATTACAAATCTACATTAAAAATGATAATTGGGGAGATTTCATGTTAGCAGTTGGTTGTCATACCTGAAATCCCTGGAACAAAAAGAAAAAAATAACACCTGAAAAGAGTACTTGGCAAGAAATAAAGTCAGCACTGAAGTCCATAAAATAGAAACAAAACAATAGAAAGAATTAACGAAGTGAAGAGTTAGTTTTTTGAGATTGATAATCTTACCAAACCAACAAAAGACAGAGATCGATCCAAATTAATAGTTTTAGAGGCAATTAAGAAGCATCATAACAGATACCAAGGAAATCTGAAGAAATATGATGACATACTTTAAAAATCTGTACTCCAAGAAGACAATGCAGCCACTCCTGATGAGAACGAATTGACTAGGATCAGAAGGAAGGAAAAGAAGTCCTCCCCTAACAGTGGACTTGGGGAGGGGCATGCATGCAGAGGGTGGAGGGAGGGAGGGATTGGGATGGGAGGAGGGAAAGACGCACAGGGGGGATACAAAGTGAATAAAGTGTAGTTAATAAAGAAAAAAAAGCAGAAAAAAATAAAATAAAATTTGGGGAAATTGTAAAAAAAAATGTCTACTCCACGAAACAAGAAAAATTAAATAAATAAATACATTTCTTGATCTGTATTAGATCTCAAAATCAAAATCAGGTAAACAATTTAAAAAGACCCAGAACCCTGGTTAGATAGAAGCAGTAATTAAAAGTATCCCAAACAAAAAAAGGCCTATGCCAGATGGATTCAGGTCAGAATTCTACCAGAGCTTCAAAGAATAATTAAATCCAATATTCCCCAAAATAGTCTGTATAATAGAAAATTCTCTTTAAAAGCCCATAATTACCCTGATACCTAAACCACCAAAAGGCCCAACAAAATAAAATTAGGAATCAATATCACTTATAAACATAGATGATAACAATTTCAATAACATATTTCCAAACCAAATTCAAGAACGCATCAAGAAGATTATCTACTGTGATGAAGTAGGCTTTATCCAACAGATGCAGGGATAGCACAGCATACATAAATCAATAAACATAAGCATGTGAACAGGCTGGAAGACAAAAACATATGATCATTTCATTAGCTGCAGAAACGGCCTATGACAAAATTCAACACCCCTTCATGATAAGTCTTAAAGAGGCTAGGAACATACCTCCCCACAATAAAGGCAGTTTACAGCAAGCCCATAACCAATATCAAACCAAAGGAAAGGACCCCGAAAGCATTTCCACTAAAACCTGGAGGAAGACAATGATGTTCACTCTCTTTGTATCTATTCAATATCATACTTGAATTTTTTGCTGGAGCAACAAGACAACTGAAGGAGGGCAAGGAGATAGAAATAGTATCAAAGAAGATTTCTACGTATCTTTATTTAAAGATTGAATGGACTCCAGTCAGCCCCAGCATGGGAAACATGGCTCTGGCAGGCCTTGCCCTTCTCTCCTACTCACCTGCCTTGCTAAAACCCATTAGATTCCATGGGATGGATCTTAGGATTGGGCCTGGCATTGGTTGGACAGTCCCTCAATCTCTGCTTTATCTGTGCTATCTTTGTCTTAGCTGGTCTTGGAGGTATGGTAAGTTTTGGATTGAGGCTTTTGTCAGTGGGTTGGTGATCTCCTCCATCCATTAGGAGACTTGTCTAGATAAAGGGTGTACTCTTCAGTCTTAGGCACTAGGAGTCTTGGCTAGAATACCCTCATATTCTCCCAGAAGCCTCTTCTGATTTAGGTCTGCAGCTTGTCACAGCGATGCCCCCACTTACCATTTCTATTTTCTCTGCAGGCCTTCTGCCCTCCTGGCCCTATTCTCTCCAGGTCTGATCTCTACCCTTATTTCTCTCTGTGCTACCTTTTCTCCCTGTTCCACTCTTCAACTACTACCCCTTTCTATTTTATTTTCCCTTTCAAAGTGAGATTCATGCATCCTCCCTTGGGTCCTCCTTGTTACTTGTCTCCTTGGGGCTTGTGCATTGTGAAATGTCTATCCTGTACTATAGGAATAAAAGCTGCTTATATGTATACATCTCAGTCATAGGCTTCTCCCTCCTCTCCTCCCAGTCCCACTCCCCTATCCCCCTATTCTTTAGAATAGGAGATCCCCCTACCTTGTGTATATACCATGTGTGTCTCTCTGGGTCTGTGTTACCTCACTCAGGATGATCTTTTCTAGTTCCATCCATCTGTACTCAAATTTCATGATTTCCTTATTTTAATGGTTGAGTAATATTCCATTGTGTAAATGCACCATGGTTTCTTTAACCATTCTTTGGTTGAGGTACATCTAGGTGGTTTCCAGTTTCTGGCTATTACAAATAAAGCTGTTATGAACATGGCTGAGCAAATGTCTTTGTTATATCTTTCTGGTATATGCCCAGGAGTGGTATAGTTAGGTCTTGAGATATGGCTATTCCCAGTTTTCTGAGAAAGCAGCAGATTGATTTCCAAAGTGGTTGTACAAGTTTGCGCTCCCACAAACAATGGAGGAGTGTTCTCCCTTTTCCACATCCTTGTCAGCATGTGAAGCCAACGTCTATTACTATTAACGATACTCTGGTATGCCTGCAGACAGGAGCCTGCCAGAGTTGTCTTCTTAGAGCCTCCACCCAACAATGAATGACTGAAAACAGATACTGAGACTCAGAGCCAAACATTGGACAAAGCATGGGAAGTCTACTGGAAAAGAGAGGCGGGGAAGGGTGGGAGGAGAAATGGTCCTACAGGTGACAAATCTCCACAAGAAGACCATCAGAGCCAATCAATAGGACCCAGAGGGGCCTATGGAGTCTGAAGCACTAACCAAGAACAGTGCATGGGATGGTCCTACATCCTCTATATATAAGTAGCCAATGTACATCTTAGGGTTCATGTGGACCCACTAGTAGGAGAGTGGGGAATATCTCTGACATAGACTATGTTGCCTGATTTTTGATCACTTTCCTCTGATGGGAACACCCTACCAGGCCACAGGGGAGGAAGCTGAACTTAGTCCTCAGGTGAAGAGATGAGCTGGGGTGTCTGGGTAGGGGAAATCTCCTATTCTAAGGAATAGGAGAGTGGGAATATGAGAAGGAGGGTAGAGCTAGGAAAAGAGGAGGGAGGAGCCTATGACTGAGATGTAAATTGAATTGATTAATAAAAATGAAAAAAGAACCATTAGATTACTTTTCTAAAGTTAGCCACCAAGGTCCATTCCCTTATTTGGCCACTTTCTCCTCCAGAGGCTGATTACCTAGATCCTGCTATCAATGTATTGAAGTCCAGCAGTCAAAAGCCCCCTTTGACTCACCTAATTAACATGCCCAATTAAAATGAAACACATCATCCTAACATGGAGTTTTCTCTTTATAAACTGTCATTTGCCTATGGGCCAATTCTGTTTTCTCTCTATCTAGAGACAGTCCTTTGCTCCCCTCCCCTACAATCCATCATCGGTCCTTTTTCTTTATCTCTTACTCCCTGCCCTTTGTCCCTCTGTCCCTCTGCTGCAAATAAATCTTCTTTGTGCTCTGAACTTGGTCTTGGGGGTCCTTACAGAGATAATATAATTTTATATATAAAAGACCCTAGGAATTCCACAAGCAACAACAACAACAACAAAAACTTCTACAGGTGATAAACACAAATGGTGCTGGCCAAATGAATGGCTGCATGTAGAAGAATGCAAATAGAGCCATACCCATCACCCTGCACAAAACTCAACTCCACCTAGATCAAGAACCTCAGAACCAACATAAAACTGCATATGCTGAACATGATAGAAGAGAAAGTGGGAAAGTCTTGAACTCCTTAGCACAGGAAAAAGACTTTCTGAAGAGGGCATTGATAGCACAGGCACTGAGACGAACCATGTTAATAATACATAAATAATATAAAAAATGGGACCTCATGAAACTGAGAAGTTTCTTGGTAGCAAACATCTTAGAAATTCAGACAAAGGAGTGTGCCACAGAATGGGAAAATATCTTTACCAATTACACATATGATAGAGACTTAGTATAAGAGAACTAAAAACACTGAACATGGAAGAAAACAAATAATTTAATTTAAAAAATAAGCTACAGAACTAAACAGAGTTCTCAAGAGATGCTTAAAGAAATGTTCAATAACCTTAGCAATCATGGAAATGTAAATTAGAAAAATACTTTGAGGTTTCAACTTAGAACAGTAAGAATGGTCAAGGTCAATAAAACAAATGATAGCAAATGCCAAGCAAGTGGGGTACTGGGAACAATCATCCATTGGTGGGGGGAGTCAAACCTTTATGTCTACTACAGTGTCAGTGTATTACTTCCTCTAAAAGCTGGAAACAGATCTTTCTCAAGATCCAGTTATACCACTCTTGATCATCTACCCATAGGACTCTAAAACTTACTACAGGAACACCTGCTCACTCATGCTCAGGGCTGCTCTATTAGTGATATGCAGAAACTGGAAACAGACTAGATATTCATCAACAAATGTATGGATAATGAAATGTGTTACATTTACACAATGGAATATTATTCAGCTGATAACAAAGAACAAAGAAATCATAAAATTTATAAGTAAATTTGGATGTAGCTAGAAAAATCATCCTGAGTGAGGTATCCTAGATCCTAAATGACAAATGCAGGCCTTCTCTTCTATGAGGATGTTAGTTCTTAAGCCTTTGATAGGCATGCTACAATCCACATGACCTCAGAGGTTAGGAACAGAATAAGGGGCTAGCAGATAGGGGAAGATCTGTCAATGAAGAGGAAATAGAATATATAGTTATGGAATATGGGCATTGTGGAGTAGAGTGGAAGAACTAAATGGGGAGGGAGATGAAAGAGGAGAAGGGAGGGAATACAGGTAGGGACAACTAAAACTAAGTGTGATTTGAAGAGTTCTATGAAAACCTACTATTGTAGGAGCTTCTTAAAATACATGCTATACAAAAGAAATTGAAATGCAGTCACAAAAAAAGGAAGGAGACAAAGCTCTAACTGGATGTTTGTTGTTGTTGTTGTTGTTTTCCATTAACTAAAACCTCTAATGCTAGTAATGGCTTACATCTAGCTGAATTGTCAAATAAAGAGGCCCCTTGTAAACCCCCAAACAGCTCTGACTATTGCCAAGGCAATTGGTTGCTCCACACAAACTGATAGTAAGGTCCTGTTGCCAAAGACAACTATCTAAATATCTCATTGAACATGGAAAAGATTAGCTAGTGCCTAACTAGAGCTTTCACCCCAGTGGACTATCATTCAGGATACTGGAAGTTACATTGGATACTAGCAGAAGAAAAGATAGGCCCTAATCAAGCAATAAACCCTCTAATCTTCAGTGCCTGCATAATATACTGCCATAATAGTTGCACAAAAATTGTGGAAGTAACCAACTACACTCTGATTGGAATTAAAGCCCACTCCATGAGATGGAACTCATGCCTGACACTGCTCGGTCAGTGAACCTCAGTTTGGATAGACCATGGGCCCAGGGGAAAACCAAATACTATTGTTCTGCTAAAGGAACATAACAACAAAACTACTCTTAATGACACTCTGCTGTTCTCCTAGATCGGTATCTCACTCAGCTATCACCACAGAAACTTCCTCTTTAAGCAGATGGGAAATAATACAGAAATCCACAACTAAAAAATATGTGAGAGTGAAAGGTTTTTGGAAGACTTAATGTTAAATGGAATGTCTTCATCTAATCGCTCCAGCCAGTGCACAGGGAACCCTGTATAAGAGGAAATGGAAAGAGCATAAGAGCCATAGCATATGGATGACAACAGAGCTTGTTCATGTATGAACTCGGGGAGACTGCGGCAGCATGTGCAGGGTCTGCACAGGTTCAGGGCTGAGAGTGGGACGTGGACAAAGGCTGCCATCCCTAAACGAGAAGATACCTTGAACTGACATGTGTTTGCAAAGGAAAAATTAATTTTCTCCAACAGAGTCTCACTGGGTACACAAACCACACTTGGTAATACGCTACACTCCTAGCCAACCCAAAACTAACTCAGTGGTAGTTTTGCAGATTTTTTTTTTTTTTTTTTTGGTCTCAGATTGCTTTGTTTGGGCATTTAAAAAATATTTTCTCTTCTTTGCTTGTATATTACAGTTTCCAAATTTGTGTTTTTATGCTTTTTGTTTTTATTTGTCTGTGTTTGTGTGTTTCTTCTTTCTTCTAAAATTTTTATTTTCCTGTTTGTCATCTAAAGACAGAGAGAGAAAGCAAGTGTAGTATTTCTTGTGTGGGGAGGTGGGGAGGATCTGAAAGAAAATGGGGAAAGGGAAAACCATAATCAGAAGATTATATATGAAATGTTTTCAATTAAATTCAAGTGAAAAATATTTCAGCCACACCAGTATGTGTATCATACATTCTCAGAATAATAAAGTATTTCCCCTATAAGTCAAACTCTCCTACTGTGGCTCTTAATTCCCATTGTATATGGAGGACAAGGAGAACAATCAGAATTTCTCCACCCTATGTTTGCTCTGCATTCTAGTTCAGACCTTGCTGAGCACAGCATGTTTGTGTGCAGGCTGCAGGTGCCTGGGAAGCACTGTGTGCTCACTGCACAGAGGTAGACAGCAGAGTCACTGGGTTGGGAGTCTCTAATGTGCAGGGCAACATGCAGGCTGACTCTATTCAGGTGAGCTGTGAGTCTGCCTTCTTCCTTGTCACCATTGGAGAAGATGGACATCAGTGCCTGGGGGCCTTTCCCAGAATGCTGTCTGTACCACCAGAAGTTCTGAGAAGCACTATCACTGAAAGTGCAGTTGAGTGAGGCTATGGCTCCCTGTGGGACACTGAGGGATTCTGGCTTCTGCTGCACCTTCTGCTGGCTGCTCACCCCTGTGCAGAAAGACAAAGGTCAGGCAAACAGGACTGGAGGCATGTGGATGCTAGCACTCCAGAATGCCTTTCCCTCGGCCTCCCACCTACTTTTGTTACAGTATGAGAACATCAATATTTCTACTCTCCAGCCTAAAATAGGCAACATCTTCATATATTATATTTTTATGTTCCCATAGCATGGTCAAACTCACCACTCAGTTGAAGCCAGAGGACCACTAGTGAAACCCTTAAAGGGGACATATTGTTTCTACTGAAGATTCTTACTTCAAGCATCACAGAAGAAGTGGCATTTAGGCAGTTTAAATTCTTATGCTTGAAGATGCATAAAAAGAAAAACCTCAGATGGTTCATCCAATTAGAAAGAAGTAGGGCTACATCAAAAGTCCTCCTCCTCCCTCTGAGCCCCACCCAAGTCCCAATTATACCCAAAGAACCACATGACAAATCGCTTCTGGGTCTTTGAGAGGAGACCGCCATCCTGTGGATGCACCTTAGTGTTAAAGAAATATTGTAAGTGCAGACTCCTCTTATGTAAACTATTAAAACAGGTGATAATTTAGTCAGATGAGAAGTTTAAGACATTTGTTCAAGTATATTATGTGTGTGCTTATGCATACATTATTCACCAAATGGCAATTTATTTTATCAGTTTAAAAAACTATTTTCTGTAATATTTTTAAAACTCTTGGAATCAAATAATAGCTTGTGTTCTTTATTTCTTCTCTGTGTCAGCTTAGACATCCCTCGTCATCAATTTTAAAGAAATTTTCTATAATTAAAACAATATTTTAAAATTAAATAGCTTTAAATATGGATTAACATGTGTGGCTCCAGTTCATAGCCTAACTACATTGTATTTGTATGTGTGTGTGTGTGTGTGTGTGTGTGTTTACTTCGTTGTTGACGGACATTTTGTTCATTTATTTATGTGTTTGCACACGTGTATAGGTTACAGGTCAACATCAGGTATTGTCTTTGACCACTCTCTACCTTATTTTATTTTTTAAGAATCGTAAAAATAATCTGTTCAACCAAGTAGGAAAAAATGGCCTAGGTTTACACTCCTTGATCAATAAGAACCTCCTAAGAAATGGGCTCTGGGCCTCTCACTGAACCTTGAGCTCACCATCACAGGCTCATTGTCAGTGAACTTCCAGACTGGACTATGTCCTTACCAATGCTGGGGCTACACATCTGGATGTATTATTGGATATTATTTGTGTTCTGGGTATCTGGACACAGTTCCTCATGCTGGTGAGTCAGCGCTTTGTTGCTGGGCACTTTTGACTTCTTTATTGTTGATATTATTTGGGGATTAAGATGAATCCTCAGCATAGATTTTGTTGTTGTTGTTGTTGTTAGCTGTTTCCTTAGCAAGGTGGCCCTAGAAGTGCATGGAATTCTTCATCCACCAACAACGCACATCTGTAGCAGAGATGCTGGTGATTATTTAGGGGAGCACATAGAACATCCTAGAAAAATGGAAGATGGAGTTGTGGAGAAAACAAAAATAGCAGCTTTATCCACTGCAATTGGAGGGTCCCTAAAGCTAGTCAGCTAATAGGACTTTAGCTTGGTAATTTTATTGGGCCTATGTATTTTTTTTTCCTCTTCACTATTAGTCATATTTAGATACACACCCTCATCTTTCACACCAGTTGAACTCAAATCATCTTCTGTGAATAAGAAGCTGCCACTCCAAGGAGCTTTCTTTTGCTCTCTCATCTATCCATATTCATCTTTCTCTTCCTTGGGTCTATACACTCAGAGATCAACATCAACTGTTGTCAGGAATAGAACCATGACTGCTCTGGTTGCTTAAATGAAGAGAAGGGGTGGAGCTTAGGTATCATCATATTCTAAGGGATGGGCTCCATACGGGATTAGTCCAGGGCCCTATGGTCATACATCTTGAAAAGCAGCCCAGATTCCTTCATTGGATCTTTTCAGAGCTCAGGTTGTTACTACCTTCCTCCATCAAGTATCACTCCAAGTATGTGACTATAATTAATCGGGCCTTTTCTCTCTGGGGAGCTTATATCCCATCATGGCTAGAGCATAGAGGAGGGACTCAGTTTCCTGAGAGAGTCTCTCCCCAGATGCCCCACAGAATATAAAGACTTACACATATTGAAGCAAGGTTGGATGGGGACTTGACCAGTCCATGATGTCCTGGGCCAAGAACAGTCCACATCAATATGGGCTATCTATAAATACTTCAGGTAGGATGGTGCAATGACTTGTTTAGCTTTAGAAGCTGTATACCTTTTAGTCTCTGGAGAAAGGTAATTATGGCCTCAAGGGCTGGCCTTAATAGCTTTGATAGCTATCATGTATAGAATGGCTAGTAGCACAATGTAAAGTCCCTCCAAGATGATACTAGAGAAAAAAAGGAGAAGAAAGTTAAAAATCATTGGACTTTTTAGTTAAAACAATGGTAAGCCTGCTTCATTTGGCTTCAGATAAGCACTGTAGTGTTGAGCCAAGGCCAAGATAGCCTAAATATAATAAGCAGCATTTTCTTATCAAGAAGCAAAGCATTAATTAAAAAAATAGTTGCCTATATCACATCTCATATGTATTTAAGTCTAATGTCTAGTGAGTGTCATTCCTTAGATTGCTGAAGAACATATTATACTTTCCTATGTTGTATTTAAGATCATTCAGCCCCCTAAATCAATCACTATTATTTTTCAAAGCCAGTTGAAGATCTGGTCCTTGGGTGGAACACTTGGGTTTGAGAGGAACCTCTGGCTCCTCTAGCCATTTGTTCCATCTGTGTGAAGATAAGCCTAGGCCCTTGTTTGACTATGGTTTTACTCTGAAACATGGGGACATCTTTCCTATTGTTGACCATTCTCTTTGTAGACTGAACACTGGTTAGAGATCACTGTAAGTTTCCAGGGCCTCTTAAACATTAGAACAGGTGATTCCCCAGAGACATAGAACAGTTCATTTCAGTTTATTTTAGTTTAGATGTGGTGGGTAATTTGCCTACAAGTACATCAAGTACCACATGTATGCATATTACTCACAGAAGCAAGAAGAGATCGCCTGATTCCATGAAATGAAAGTTACAGACAGTTGTTACCTACTCTGTTTGGTGCTGAAAACTGAACCCAGATCATTTTGAAAAGCCCAGTGTCCTTAATCACTCATCCCCTCTCCAGTCCCTATTCAGACAACATTTTGAGAGATGTTCCATACTGTCTGGAACTGAGTTGATCGTAGAGGGGAAGAGAGGAAATACTTTCTAGTTTAATCCCTCTGACCACATTAGAATACCCTTCAAGGATGGTTATTGAACAAACAGAAAGTTAGTTGCACCAGTCTTTACTTCTAATTGCTGTGGTATATTTAGATAAAGATCTAGAAAAAGACCATCCTGACTGAGGTATCCCAGAGGCAGAAACACACACATGGTATATACTCACTTATAGTGGATATTAGACATATAATAAAGAATAAACTACTAAAATCTGTACACTTAAAGAAGCTAAGCAAGAAGGAGGACCCTGGGTAAGATGACCAGTCCTCCCTCAGAGAGGCAAATGGGATAGACTTTGGAAGAGGGAGAAAACAGGGAACAGGACAGGAGCCTACAACAGAGGGACTCTGAAAGACTCTTCCCAATAGGGTATCAAAGTAGATGCTGAGACTCATAGCCAAACTTTGGGCAGAGTGCAGGGAATCTTATAAAAGAAGGGGGAGATAGAAAGACCTGGAGAGGACAGGAGCTCCACAAGAAGAGCAACAGAACCAGGAAATCTGGGCCCAGGGGTCTTTTCTGAGACTTATGCTACAGCCAAGAA